>NC_140925.1:6156970-8556970 GCF_045865225.1 Trachurus japonicus
TACTGCTAAGACTATAAGGATTATGGCAATGGGCCAATTTGCCAAAATGTTTAACTATCCCTTTAAAGAACAACCCCTCAGTCTGTCATATGTGTATTTATATAATGTTTTCCTATTAAAAGCAGAAGTAAATGGAAAAACCCATGTAAACGTCCCTCAAAACTGTAACTGAGTCAGTGAACGAAGTGACTTTTCACCAGGCTAAAGCTTGTTAAAGAGAAAAACTGTGCAGTGAATAGAGGCAGTAAATAATCCAGCCTGGCGTCAGTGTGTGACTGTGTGTGTGTGTGTGTGAGTGTGTGTGCGTTGTGA
The DNA here is from genome assembly GCF_045865225.1 of Trachurus japonicus. Classification (NCBI taxonomy): domain Eukaryota; kingdom Metazoa; phylum Chordata; class Actinopteri; order Carangiformes; family Carangidae; genus Trachurus; species Trachurus japonicus. The sequence continues at coordinate 6,157,283 of NC_140925.1, forward strand.
AGTGATGCGAGACGCTGGCTGTGAAAGTGAGTAAGCAGCTCCACCCCCACTGAGGCTCGGGGGGTGGGAGGGGGGTGAGGGGGGCAGAGCTCCAACAGGTGGACAAGACAACAATACAACACTGTAGGAAGCAGGGGATGACATCACAGCGGCCTAGGAGACACACACATACACACACAAACACGCGCAAAAAACACACATGTGCATCATCCGCCATCTGAGTCACAACACGCATCATTAGGGATTTCCAAACACAGCGCCACACAAGCTCGTTCCTGAAAAACACTCAGAACTACTCATTACTTCAGTGACCCAGGTTCAAAAGGGAGATAAGAGCGCCGCATGAATGCATCTCGTCTCGTGTGTGCGTGCATGTGTGTGTGTGTCTGTGTGTGTGTGTCGGAGGACAAGGCTTCTGGGAAGTTGTGTCTGGGGGTAATGTTGCAGACAGAGGATGTGGCTGCTTCTTAAATCATGAGCTCGGCAGTTTAAATGTCTTCACGCCTTTCAACATCAGATCCCCTCCTGAGCCCGAGCGAAAATTATTATCATTTTAAATCCCTGAACTATAAAATACAGATAGACAAGATTAGATATCCAGAGTTTGAATTTAAAAGTTGAATAGAGAGAGAGAGACAGAGAGAGAGAAGCTCATAACGTCCTGACTGCTGGGACGGGGTCATCAAGGTCGTTTAACTGACCTGATCTGACCTCAGACCTGGACCTGGGTACCAATATGAACATGTTAGACACCACTAACCACACAGCACTTGACTTTTAATCACTGATAGAGGAACTTGTTTTATCATAATCCAAAGGGCTAAGTCTAAAACATCTGTAAAACCTGATAGAAACTGATGAGATATCTTATCTTTTTTCCACACAACTGGATTTTCTTCCCATTTTCAAACTTGTCGTCTTCATACACAACCAAAACTGACTCAAGTCACATCACTGGAGGTGTGATGTAACTTTTTTTCACACATGCAATATTAGAGCCTTTTAAATCCTGCAACACTGTCATCCTGGGAAAAGCAGCTGCACAAGAACTTTGCTTCAATAATAATCTAAAAGCAGCAGAGTTACAATCTCACCACAGGCTCAGTTTGGTGGTTGTTCTTCTGGCGCTGTTACGCCAATTTATTATATACATATACCGGACAAGCATATTACATAACATAGAGAGAGATATTGATGATCAAGTAAGAGAAAATGGTGAGAGGCAGCGTCCAATTGAAAATCTGGCAAGAAAGATCTGGTGCTGGAAGTCGCTGCGAGCTAAAACGGCCTGATCCCGACCCCGCCTGCCAACTCAGGCCGTCCACAAATGAGACGTCTCTGAGAGCTGGTGAGCTTATTTTTAGGAGGGGGAATAAAGCTCCGCGAGCAGAGCACAGCCCCTGTTTATGTAAGGGATGGTAATGTGTTTCAGATTACAGACGGTTGTATGGAAATTCTTGTGGCGAGACTGGACTTCTCACTGTTGCATCGCCGAGGGAGAGGGAGCAGGAGCAGGGCCCACCAGGCTCCTCTCCAAGAGCCTTTCTATGAATCCGGCAGTTCAGTTTCGTGGGAGACTCTTGACTTTTTTTCTTTTTTCCCTTCATGATTAGCAAAGTAAAAAAAAAAAAAAGTTTAAAAAAAGAAAAACCTCCTGGGAGTGTGAGGCCGAGGCAGCGAAGCAGCAGCAGCATGAGCAGCTTTCATGAAGCTTTTGAACTAATGTAAAACATCAAAAGCTGCACCACACCGCGCTCAGCAACATCCTGCACCTTTAAACTCGTCCTAATTGATTTTGCACTTTGTCTTCTGCTCCCGCCGAGGGCGAGAGAGCTACCGGACAAATGAGCAGGAAGCTTAACAGTCTATCTCAGCATTCATCTATAAATATTTCCCTTCCAGTCACTGACCACCGCTTAGAGGAAAAAAAAAAACTTTAATAAGCGGGTTGGGATTAAATATTCTTAGAGACATCTGCTGCGCACTATCGGCCGTTTTTATCTGCGCTGCAGGCTATGGGACGTGTCGGCGAGGACTGTGTGTTCTGCACATGGACTTTGGTTTTATTGCTTAGGGATGAACAATGGCACGACAAAAGCAAATAAGGAGGATCAGACTGGGGTTGCTTCCTGAACCTTTTACTGAAGAAAAAAGACTTGTTTACTGGAGCGTATGACCCGACCCCCTGAACTTGGGTTTCTTTACTCTACCTGAGCCACATGTGTAACTTTGATCCCTTTGTTTACTCTATACAGTGAAACATGGAAGCCGTGCCTCTCTGCACCTCACCACGTCTCGTCTACCTGCAGCCAGAGCGCTTGCAACATGAGAGCCATTGTTCCTTTTTTAAAAAAGGCATTTGGCAAGTCATTAAATGGTAGATACAGCAGAGATAGAGTCACTGAGTTAACTTTTAAAGGGATAGTTCAACATTTTGGCAAATTGGCCCATTGCCATAATCCCTACAGTTTTAGCAGTAGGTTTGTTACCTTTAATTGTCGGTGCAAGCTATTTTTAGAACAGCAGAGCAGAGTCACGAGCTGCTCAGAGCTACGCTATGGAAGCTAATGGGATTTCTTGGTTTCCCCTCATCAAACTCATAGCTACTCAGCTCGTAGCTCTGCTCCACCGTTCTAAAAATAGCTTGCACCGACAACTAAAGGTAATGAACCTACTGCTAAAACTATAGGGATTATGGCAACGGGCCAATTTGTGAAAATGTTGAACTATCCCTTTAAAGTTGGGACTGTGAGTTATGAGCCCTTGAATCTCAAACATATATGTATATAAACATATATGTGTATGTCTCTTCCCCTGTGAGGTTTGGAAGAGCTGCTCCAGGAAACAATGAAATGTGAGCAGCAAAGGCAGAGGGGGGAAATGCCAGCTTTCCTGCTCTGCTCTCCTGCCTCATATTATTGGAGACTTCCTGTTCAAAGTTTCTTTTAAACTTTCCTCGACGATGGGGTTCAAAGGTCAAAACGCTCGGAGCGGTGGTTCATACAGTCAAACAAACACACGGGAGCTTTTTCGGAAACTCTGCACAGCAACAAAGACGTCACATTCTCTAGAATTTATAAATCCTGAAAATGATTATCCAGAAAACCGCTGTGTAAACACGAGGAATGCTCGGGCCTCTGGTTGTTTGGAGGCAGATAGTGGTGTTTGCCACAGTCTGTGTCGTGCACTGCAGCCTAGGAGGCTCAAACCGTGCACATGTTTAGGAGATGACTGTGTTTAACCATCAGATCCGAGTCCGACCCCTCACACGTCATGAGTTCCAGGGAAATTAAAACACACGGACAAACAAACAACGCCGACCTTGTCATCGTCATGTTGCTCTTCTTGACCCATTTTTCATTCATTCTGCAGAGTCAGTCGGTTTACATGGTGCGGTGGTGGTGGTGGCTTGTTAGTTTAGTGATGTGGAATATAAGACGCCCATTGGGAGGAGGAATTTTTTAAATCCTTCTGTAATTATTTGGGAAACACACGGCAGTTCTGCAGGAATGTTTTCTTTTTCCCCCTGGATTCCTAGGGACAGACAAAACAATGCTGCCTTATAAAGACATCGAGCAGCAGGAAAACTGTGCCAGGCTGGAGGGATACGTTATGTACGATAGTTTAAAGCCACAGTATGAAGAGATCCCTTATTTAGACAGGTTAACCTCCTCTGTGGCATCAATTAAACAACAATTTATAGTGGAATCAGTCTTTAAAAAGAATCTATTCTGGAGCTATAATTCCCTTCCCAGCTGTAATCCGCTGTATTTTCCCGTCATGAGTCATTTTTTTAATCACATATCAGGCGATTTTCTCATACATAAACACATGTTGGTCCAGTGGGCTGCTGCCGCGCAGTTTCTCACTGCATTGAGCCTTAGTCTTATCTGCTGAGTGGTCAATTCAGCCCAAAAAAAATTCCCAAGACCCTGCAGGAATTTGGCTCGAGCGTTTATCCTGCCAGACATCTCTTCTCCACAGAGAGAGAGGGGAGAGAGACTGCATGGGCATCTGCTTGGACTCTGCTATTTAGAGACTGGGAGGCTTCTCTGGAACAGGACACACAGTTCAACCTCAAGTCAAACAAAGTGAACGTCGACTCGAAACAACTGCATGTGGCCACACCGACGGGAAGGAGGAAGGAAGGAGCGATCTTTTTCCACACAACAGAGTGGCTGGGTGCCCTGATTACCTGCTCGCCACCACAGCAGGCGTTCAGACAGAAATCCCTTGTAATTCAGTGGGTTGTGGAGCCAAACTCGGGCACTGAGGGAATCGACTAAATGAAGGTTGGCCCGGCACCAACGCTCGGCTTCAAATGAAAAATATTTGGGGATTTTCACAAGTTCTGGAAGAGTGAACAATGTGCGTTTCTCTCAAAGAGCAGAGGGAACTTGTAAAGACTTTCAAATGAATTAATTAAGTGGCTCTAGGGCTGAGCTTTGGTGCACACACACACACAGGGAGCCTTTTAAATAATCCCAGAGAGGCTCAGGTCTCGTACACAACTACACACCGAGGAGAGGTGTGCAGATGTGCTAATACACCGGGACAACTAGATGCCTCGTGCCCTTCTGCATCATGCAGCCTCAGACCAAGGGGAAAAGGAGCAAAAACAAAAAAAAGGAAGCACTCCTGAGTCCTAGCTGGCCACACCCTTTACAAATAACAATCTGCACACGCCATCTCCGGACCGAGATGTCTAGCTGGAGGGAAAACAAACAGACAGAAAATGGGACACGGGAACGTTGGGGAACGAGGCCCCGGTGCTGTCTGGGTGCGTTCAGGTCCTCCGGCCGCGCTGCCACGGCTACTGTTCACACCACAGTTTATTTAATTGAAAAGGAATGGCTGTAAAAACACTGTTAACTACAACTGCCTTGTTCTCTCTGAGACATGTATGTCTGTGCACCTGGCTCTCTGGACTATACCCCAGACGTTTCAGCTTCACTATTACACGATTTAGAGCTGAATCTACAACTTAATTTCATTATATTTCAAATAAAATCGATTAATCGGTCTATAAAACCTCAGAAAACAGTGAATAGAGGAAGGTGAGACAATCAAATGCCTTGTTAGAAGCAGATCTTATGATGGAAATGAAATGATTGAACACGTGTCCACCGCCAAACCAAGTCACGGAGGGCTGGGTATCAAACTTGTATCCTCTGTTGCCATGGTATCACATATCAAAAATGTTCACGCAGCAGTGTCTGAACACGTCCGACCGTGTTTACATATTTGTTTATCTGATATTTTCAGGAAATTCTTGGGTGTGTCAGCTTTTGCTATCATCATGACACTGAACAACAATGTGTGTTTTATATTTGTTTAAGTAAACAGAGTCCAGTGTTAGATTTGCCTGCTGCTGCTGATCACTGTGAAACTCATGCATGAGCGAGACAATGCAAACCAACTAATTTCCATAGTAACAGTAGAAAACTGGAGTAAAGCCTGTTTAGCTGAGCAAAGAACATGAAGGATATCTTGTTCATTTTTGACTTGAGAAACAAAACAACATCATCATTAGGTTCATTTTCCACCTGTTTAAGTGACATCCCCTAATTATAATACACGTTTTCAATCAGTTTCTATTCACAGCTACAAGAACATGACAAATAAAGCTATTTATATTATATTGAACTCTTTAAAATGTCTATACAGCCAGTCCAATACCTGACTTTACACTTTAAAGCACGAAAAGTTCATGAAAGTGACTCTGTGGCGGAGGAGGCAGAGGATCAGCTGATTAGCGTCGCAGGGATTTGTTTCAAGCAGCTCTTAAAATCGCCCTTCCACTTGATTTAACAAGGGGATATAAACACAAACTGTCTTCATTTAGAGAAAGGAATCAGTCATTTCAATGTTGAGGAGGACTCTCCTTTTAAGAACTCTAAATAATCTCTAGTAGTTCTCCACGTTTGGCCATAGAAGGGAAACCACGCAGCCCCGGCAAGGAGAAGCCTCTCCACCAATCTGCATCCTTAAAATCCCCCAAATATTTATTCTACAAGTCATTACTGGCAGAGTGTTTAAAATACAGCACAGGAACTGGCTTGAAAACTTGAATTTATCAACCACTACTGCTGCAGGAGCGCCGTGCTGAGAAATCATGTTTAAAATAAATAAAAAAACAGTGACATGATTATGATGAAAGTTTACAACCACAGTAGGTCCAGCAGCAGCCTGCACATTAAATTACTACAAACCAGATCCAACGCAAATAATCTAAAAACAAAGAAAACCAGTGCACATCAATCAGGGTTTCAAACTGTCATCCCGCCAACACAACTGGACCCTTCACTTCTCTTCATATCTGCACAGCTTCCTGTAAGGGTTGTAATGTAAAAAGCTTTTAATATCAAATAACTACTTCTCTAACTTTATTATAACGTTTTTCTATGCTTCATTCCTCTACAGACTGTTTCTTGTAGAGATGTAAACTCTCAGAAGATCAATTTTATTTTATCTTCAATCAAGCATCAGTAACTTCCAACTTGTAAAAAACACAGAAGACTAGGATATTTGAGGGTTTCTTGAAGCCATTTTCAGTATTAAGCCATGAATGGCATTCAGTTTACACAAATCAAAGCTGCTAAGCTCCTCCTGTTGTTTTGAATCTGCCAACATTAATAGATCTAAGACTGGTGACAGGTGCTATTTGCTATTTCTACTTCTAGATAACATGTATTATATGGTTAAGGCAGACAAATCTGGTTTCTTTTTCTATACGTCCTTAAATTTAGATGTGAAAGGATGTTTTCAGACCATTTTCCCTCAAACTTGCTGTCATGGTTACAACATCACTGCTCTCCACTCTTATCATCATAATAATGGCATGCAGGTAAATGATTACACTGCACCTAGAGTCTCTCCTGACACCTGGACAAAAGTGTCTCCAACAACCACTGAGTCCTGCTGGCTAAAAAAAAAAAAGAATAAGAAAGTCCTAAAAGTCCCATCATCAGGGATCAGTTTGCACTTTCATCCCAGATGGCAGAGGTGAAGAGAGGAGGAGGAGGAGGAGGAAACTGATTCCAAGCCACAGCCCCAAATTTGAAACATAACGCCAACCCCCTCCACACACACACAGACACACACTCTCTCTCCTCTTCATTCACAAAGCATGCTTGACATCATTGCTTGACACCAGGCCACTGACAACACAGCTGACAGGAACCGGTCTGCAAGTCTGTGTGTGTGTATGGTTAGGAATTGGGGTGGTGTCTCTGCATATTTCACCGGGTTTCACCGGGTAACACCGACCGGTTGGATCGAAAGGAGGCACCGGTAGGAATGTGCTCCATCAACACAACAGTGTGGCTCATTGTGACAGCAGCGTTGAATACAGACGGGTTATTGTTGCACTTTAAACACACGTGGGAGCTGAAGCTGATTGAAACACACAGGTGTAGTGACAACATCCGCATCAAATATTAAAAAATACAAAACAAAACAAAACAAAATAGCAGTCTGAGTAGGCTACTACCAGTGTTAACCTGAGGGACACAATAGCTACAACACCGTAGCACCTGTTGAATGACAACCAACCACTGGCTAAAAAAAAATGAAGTCATACATTAGGTAAATGTGACCTCAGAGCCGGTGAACACACACACACACACAGACACAGCTCCCTCCTGAGCACCGGGCCTTATTAATTCCCCCCCTGTGGATTTACAAAGGTGAACGACCGCTTACCTGAGTTTAAGGTTGCCCATGAATTCCTCCATAGACACGGTGTCCAGCAGAACAAAGTCTGCTTTTCCAAACTCCAGGCTCTCGTGTTCTGCCATGTTTCCTCCCCCACCGGTCGTAGCTTTAACGTTACGTTGGAAATAATACAAAAAAGGGGGAAAAAGAAGAGAAAAGTGTCGATTCAAAAGGTCGCTTTGAAGTGCCGACAGTAGGTGACCATTGGCGGGCTTCACCGAGCACCTCCTCTCCCTCAGTGGACAGCTGTGCGCATTTCCATCCGTCCGGTTGAAAAAAGTCAAACTGTAATTTCACTCATGTTTAATTAAAGTCGAAAAACGGTCATTAAAAAAAAAGAAAAGAAAAGAAAGAAAAACAGTGGAAGTTGAAGCTCCTGAACGCAGTTTTTCCCGCTTAGAAATCCTGGTTTTCTGTTAGAAAAAAGTGAATTATCCCCAAAAAATCCTCATGTCCATACAAAGTTTGCTTCCTCGGTCCCGTTGCATCGTGCGCCAGCCAGCCAGCTCCGTCCTCCGTTTTCCTGGAGTTTCTCCCCCGGTGTACTCCACACACACACACACACACACACACCGACCGTCCGCCAATGGGATTGCACGCTGCCTCGCTAAGCCCCGCCCACACGCCCCTCAGCCCCGCCCCACCCCGCGGAGTTGAGAGGTGTTGGTCAGACTGGGCCCTGTCTGTCTGTGTGTGTGTGTAAGTTGAAAAGCATTACTGGTATTTCTGAAGACCACTGCTCCACTGTTTCTGATACATATTTCCGCGATGACGAAGCCACCTCTTAAGTTGTAAAACACTCGGAGGGGAAACCATAATGTTTTGGCCCGACTTTAATGATGCCCTCTGTTACCATAAAAGGAAAAATGAGGGCTGTCAGATTTTTAAAAAAACAGAGGGATATGAATAATAATAATAATAAAAAGTAGTTACAGTTCTGACACAAGTTGTTTTATTCTTCAATCCATCCACACCGACCTTGAACTGTTATCATGAGTAAACACATCCCCTCCTTTTGATCTGGAGGAGTCAGGGTGAGGCCTCCTGTTTGAAGGCTCCTGTTCTGCACCAGGAGCAGTTATCCCTCAGGCCTATACTGGTATCAGTGCGCCACCTAGTGGAAAACACAGGCAAATACCTTCTCCATATATAGTACATCCATCCTACATTAAAGTTACAGTAACACAAGTTTGTTTTTTTAAAGAGAAATTTATCCCCAAAAAATGTGGTTCCCTCACATTACATTTAATGATATTTTAGTTCTTAAAACATTTTTGATCTATTAATGGAAGCAAAACTTCATGTACACTTTGAAAAATGACATAATCCTGATATGATACCTGCACAAGTAGGTGAGTGGATGCCATATTGGTTTTTATGGACACACCTCATGCATCAGCACTCACTGCCTGAGCTGTGTGGGGGGCGAAAAGTTAGGACGAATCAGTATTAAATTATAATGTGCTATCTTTTCATGGGGCCCTAAATCCCTGATCAAGTTCAAGTTGACTTTATTGCCACATATAATTATAAGTAATTACAGTGAAATTCTTATGTACCTTTGGTCATTTGCATACATAAATAAAGATACAAGACAATGAAAGAAGAGAAGAAAGATATTTAAAACCAAAGAGGTTGGTAGTACATTTAAAAATATGGCAATCAATATTTAAAAAAGAGGAAGAGAAAGAAGAATGTGCAGTGCATATTTTTGTATGTATACAGGTATTTTTATACTATTAAAATCAAGTCTGATTGCAGTACCAGCATTTGATTAAAAGATAACTGTAATAATCAGTGCTATCATTGCAAGAAAATGCATTTATACAGGAAATCCAGTCACATCTTTAACCTGTGTTGGTGTCATTGTTCGGTCTGGTCCAGAAGGGGTCACTCTATCTCCCTGAGTCCTTCTGCTCATCATTTGTACCACAAGTGAGGACGTTTGTCCCTGGACAACAAGAGACATTTTACACTAGTTTACATTTAGTGACATTTTCTCCACGATTACAGAGCCCGGCCGGCATCTTGCAGCACTTTAAGAATTAGGAATGAATGAGTCATTCAGCTTTATGTAAAGAATGTTTTTTTTCTCTCTTACTGACCTACTTACATGATGTGAGCGTTCTCCTCAGAGCTCTGTGAATGAAAAAGTGACACATTCAGGAGCTGTCGCGCAGTATGGAGCTGCGTGGAGGGAGAACTATATGGAGACGACCTGAGTCAGAGCTTCCTGCTGCTGCTGCTACTGCTGCTCAAGTGTTGTTTGTTCACACCTCACACTCTCCAGCTCCAGCTCCTGCAACACACACACACACACACACACACACACAGACACACACACACAGCACAGTGAGCGTTCCTAGCCGAGACTGACATGATGTAGAAGAAATGATGCACCTTGAAATTCAGCATGCAGTACTTTATTTTGCACGTTATATTACAGATAGAGCTTAACAGCCAATTTATAGTTTATCATCAGCTCACCTGTTGATTATTATCTGTTATTTTCAAGCATTTTATTTACCAAATACCCATCACAAGTCATGATGTCATCAAATGTCACTTGTTATCTAACAAAACACAAACTTAGTACATTTCCTAATAAAGAAAAGCAAGACAGAAACCCTTATTTACCTGAGAAATGACATGTGGGGTCCAGTATCTTCCCCAAGGACGCCACCAACCCTCTCTCACACATGAAGGACTCACTGAACCACAGCCGCCTGCCCCCTCCTCCAAAAAAAAAACTGAATTCCCAAACAAAACTTGAGTTTGTCATCCAACTTTGTGAGTAATTGGTTTTAATGTGATGTAATGTCCTATTCCCTTTATATGAGTGTGACAGAAGCTCAGCACAGATCTGTCTGCACTAAACAACATCTGGGAGAAAAAAAAAATTGTCGTTGCATAATGTATGAATTTTTACGTTCCATCTGCCTCGTAGCTTTGAAAACATCAGCGAACAAAGCTCACAGTCACAGAATCTGTGTTTCCCTGGGCAGCCGACAGCACAAGACGACAACAGCCGCAGCTAAGATCCATCTGGGAACAACAACAGTTATGTAAAACGACAATTATATGGCTTCTCACTCACTCATTGTGTAATCAAACAGAATGACTTTATTAATTCAAAATCATTTATTTTCTTTGTTTTATTTAGTTTTTTGGTTGGTTTGTTTCTGGCTTCTTGTTTTGAGAGAAAGAACATTTATACCCAGGAAGTATGATTTTTTAAATGGTTCAGACATGGACGTAAATATGTCACATGCAGCAAATTCGGTTAATCTTTATCTGCACACACTTCTTACATGTAGTACATGCACTAATCCACCAGTAGGGAAGTGGATGTCTCTACCAAACTGACCACTAGAGGGTAGTGTTGTGGTCAAGACCACTTAACCTGAGAATGTGTCAACACCAAGACCAAGGGGGGATGAGACCAAGTCCAAGTCCGAGATCAAACCAATGCAAGACCATTACTGTGATCATAATAATCATGTGGCTTTGTTCCTCAGCTGAAAAGAAAAGATGATTTCATATTAAATCTATACCATATTCAATTGAAACAAATTTTGGATTTAACAGAAGAACACTGCACACAACCTGTCTCTAAACGTCTCCCACGTTTGACACTGGTGCAACCAAGTTTTGCAGATGGTTACACAAGCAGATACTTTTGTAGAACAATTTTAATTATATTAAAGGGATAGTTCAACATTTTGGCAAATTGACCCATTGCCATAATCCCTATAGTCATAGCAGTAGGTTTGTTACCTTTTATTTTTAGAACGGCAGAGCAGAGCCGCCAGCTGCTCAGAGCTACGCTACGGAGGCTAATGGGATTTCTTGGTTTCCCGCAAACTCATCAAATACACAATCCAACAACTCCAAAATGCTCTGGTGGACAAGTTGTGACCTGCACATTCACCATGCTATGAGATAATAACAGAACAGAGCAGCTTGCGGCTCTGCTGCGCCGTTCTAAAAATAGCTTGCACCGACAATTAAAGGTAACAAACCTACTGCTATGACTATAGGGATTATGGCAATGGGCCAATTTGCCAAAATGTTGAACTATCCCTTTAAAGTTGTTGAATTACATAATATAAACCAAACTGAGTGAGTGACAGAGAGACATTTGCGATCAAAAAATAGTAATAAAAAAGATGTCACTGCAGCTGTGGACTTGAGAAAAAATCCAGTCCAGCTCAACGAAATGTAGTCCATACCAAGACAAGACCAAGACCTTGAAAACGTGGTCTCAAGACTCGGCCGTTCTCATGGAAAGTGACAACGGTACCACACAGGCTTGATCACAGTTCTGCTGACGTCAAACAACCAACATGGCCGCTCCATGTTGGCAGCTCCATGGTGTTGACAGGCCGCTTTCACACACTCACACAGGCTGAGGAGATGTTTGGCAGCTGTGATGTTGTGATGCTGTGATGCTCTGTACGTGTGTGTGTGTGTGTGGTGAGGGGGGCATCAGGCCACAGGTCACTGGGAGGTTTGACGGAGCTGAGCCAGGTTGTTTGTCCTGGTACAGCAGAGTACGTGCGTTCTTTTGTTGAGCTATATCAAGTCAACAACATCATCCATCCATCCACCCATCATTACTACAATAGCTGGTGTTACAGCTGACTCACACCTCGTGTACAAATAAGTTTGAATCACTGCACACGCTTTTGCAGATATTGAACATAGTGTTTGTGTCGCCGTGCTGTCGCCTCTCCTGTTGCTATGGAGAGTTTATCAGCCTTTTGTTTGTGTGAGATAGATAGATAGAGAGAGAGAGTGTGTGTGTGTGTGTGTGCATGTGTGTGTGGGGGGGCACTGCTGGATTCTTTCCACTCCTCGATGTAGCTGTGGCGGCCGGGCGGTAAACACCCCGGCTCAGTGGCCATATTTGGATCAGCTGCTGCTGCTGTTGCCGTCGCCCTGTTTGCTCACATAAGCACAGCACTGACTGTTAGAAATGCTCCACTTGACAGCTGCCACCCGCAGGACATTACGTTCATCAATGTAAACACATCGGCATCCCGGGATAAAAAAAAACATAGAGCCAGATTACATGTACTGCATCATGTGCACTTAAAGCATATCAGCTAACAGTGCACATGACGTGGAGGAAGTTAGAGAGGAAAACATAGCAAGCTATTTTAAATACTGTAAACAAAGTTGCATTTGAACGATTTTAAACAGTTTTAGCAGTAAAAGGTGAAACAGCTCTGATCTCCTCAGGAAACTGATCCGACTAGAGGAGGATTTTCCAGTTTGTTGGAAGTGGTCTCCTGACTGTGATCAATACAGTCATCAGAAGTTGTTTTATGGCTGCTGGTTCACACAGTCCAGACTCTGAAGAGCCCCAAAAAACTGCAACCTCAGCTTCAGGTTTATTGGATTTAACCCCTCCCCACTTCAGAGGAGTGATTTCAAACCTTTGGGTTTTGAACCTTAAAGGGATAGTTCAACATTTTGGCAAAATAGCCCATTTCCATAATCCCTATAGTCATAGCAGTAGGTTTGTTACCTTTAATTGTCGGTGCAAGCTATTTTTAGAACGGCGGAGCAGAGCCGTGAGCTGCTCAGAGCTACGCTACGGAGGCTAATGGGATTTCTTGGTTTCCCTCATCAAACTCATCAAATACACAATCCAACAACTCCAAAACGCTCTGGTGGACAAGTTGTGACCTGCACATTCACCACGCTATGAGATAACAAACTTCCTCCTAAAACTCTAGGGATTATGGCAATGGGCCAATTTGCCAAAATGTTGAACTATCCCTTTAAAAGCAGCAAACACACGTTTACTTCTGACCTTCTCTCACAAGCTGCAAAAGCCATGTTCTTGTTTCACAATAATGAGCAACATTTAGATTAAAGTCAGATTTTTGCTACAGGAATGTTTTTGTGTCACCTGAGAATCATATAATCAATACAGACGGAGCGCCCCCTACTGCTTTACATCTGTCATACTACTACAGTGAAATTATAGGTAAATAGTGAAAAAAAACAATTAATACACCTAAAAAACCAACATACCAGTAACAAATACCTAACAACCAATCAAAAAACTGCTGAAAACCAACAACAACAAAATCAGAATAAATCAGAATGTGCCAAGCCGGAGCACACGTAAAACTGAACCAAAATAAGGCTCCAAACTGTCACTGTGATCTTTGACCTTTCACCTTTGGCCGCTGAAACTGGATCACTCTCATTCTTGAGCTCAAGTGAATATTTCTGACAAATTTTTCAAGAAGAAGAAATTCCCTCTCTGCCCTACAGAGACATCACACGCATGAGAATGAGATGGACGGACACACACACAACCCGCCAAAAAACATAAAAAGTCATCAAGGCATAACAAAAAAAAAACATGACACATGAAGCCAGAAGAGTTTAGAGTTTATTATTAGAGCTCCGTATGAGTCTCACATCATGCCCCTGATCTAAAAGACTGCAGGACCGTGACTGACTGGCTGCTTCCCGGTGCCGACCTCTGTCTGACTGGGCTCTGGACCAAAGTACAGCAAGTTTCTGAAGACAGTGTGATCAAGCTCGTCATTTACTGGCAGCAGCAGCAGCAGCAGAACTCTTTGTACCCACCAGTGGAGTGGAAACCCCTCCCGACATCCATCTTCCTGTGTCCAGTTACGCAGCTGTACGTGGTTTAGTCATGCCTGAGAGTGCGGCGCGGTGCTGAGTTGGCTGCAGGGTCGAGCTGCCTGAACATGATCTCATCCACCTTGACAACAGATCCTGTGACAGCGAGATGAAAACTCTCCACCTCTGACTCATATAATCCCCCCCCCCATCTGTACCCTGTTGACTGCTGGTCTCTAATCCCACACCGAGGGCATCAAATGACACACACACACACACACACACACACACACACACACACACACAATAACAACAAGGAGCGTTCTGTGATTAAATTTGTTCTTTTTTTTATTTATTTATTCATTATTATTCGTCTTGTATTTACAGTATATACAATCATTTCTGTCACAAAAGTGTCGCTATAAAAATCAACCTTTTACATACATACTGTGATGATTAAGATAAATATAATACAAAAGAAAACACGTATGGACCCAGGGCATTTTTGTCCTTATATGGCACAGCGTCATTAACGATCCCAGACTGACCTCAGACTGGTACACAACTCAAACATGACATTGAACTGCCTTCTGGGGGTTTTAATAATAACATTGGCCTCCATTGAAATCTGCAAAAAAAAAAAAAAAGGCTAGAGGTCTTCATGGGTGCACCCGAACTCTAAGGCCCTATATCTGACCCAGGGTCTGCTGCTGCACAGTTCCTGGTCAGTTCCCATTATTATTTATTACAGCTGGTCTTGGGTCTGTTTAACATGATGTGTTCTACCCAGTGATTGTGTGTATATTATTTCAACGTTGTCATAACGTTAGCATGAGAGAGCCGAGATGCTCCGTTAAATATTAGTTGAGTGATGTCATTGGCAGATAGAGATACAGTTAGATCCAGATTTCACTGGTTTGGTTCAGTTCTGGGTTTGGGTGCAAATCTATGGACCCATTAAGACCTCTACTTCTGTGAAATGTGTTATATCAGAGAGAACTTCGGCCCCACAGAGCTGCAGTTCCTACTGTATCATATAATACTCTTTATCTCTGTAATTAATGATAATTAATGCACAGAGGAGTGGATTACATTCAGCCTGGTCCAAAGGAAATGGATGTTAAGATAACACTGTATCTTATCAGACAAGAGTGAAATGTTGCACAAAAAAAAAGCCGCCGTCACCACCGCTGCTGCAAATATCCACGCAGAAAGCACAAAACTCACTCAACTTCAAAAAGTCAAACGTTTGTTCAAACCTACAGACTCCACATTATTACAGTACTTTAAATTTAACAAGGTGCAACTGGAGTATTAGTTTAAATAGTTCAAGTACTTTCAATGAAACACGCCTTTGGGTGAAGTTGCTACTGTAAGGCTCGGGTGACACGCCATCTTGGTTGATGTTGACACCCATCACCACCACCACCACCACTCCGCCCGCCCGACTGCCCGCCCCTCGGAGATGTTTGAGACAAGTGTTCTCTGTTAGTAGCTGTTTTTCTATTTGTCTACTTTCTCATGGATGACCCAGAAGGACAGGAGGGACTGGAAACAGCATGAACATGCTACTGCTAAGTCCAGACTGTACCCATCTGCCTTGGAAGATGAAGACATGGGAGCATGAAGACAGTTACTCTGGAAGCTTTGTGGGGTGAAGGCACCAGAGCCGCACGACTGCTGTTGTGTTTTTTTCTTTTCTTCTTTCACTTGGCTACCTTATAGTTGCTCAGATCCAGTGGCTCTTTACTGGGTATGCACCAGTCGTCGGCCTCCTGGCACATTTTGTAGTTCTTCAGAGCGGTTTTGTTGTAGACTGGCAGCCTCTCGACGGAGTCTGTGGACAGCGCCTGGAGGAAGGAGAAGATAAGATGTCAATGGCCCGTCTCACCTGAGGAAGCTGCACAGAGTTTGGTTCGTGTTTCACAAAGACATGTCACAAGCCAACTGTCTCTCTCTCTCTGCTATGTGCAGCGGACTTTCAAACTCTTGGCATCTTGTCACAGTTTCATGCACGGACCGCCACGTCGGGCGTACCTTCAAGTAGATGACAGCATCTGTGCCGTGGCCCTCCATGGAGTAGAGCTGCAGATCCCCCTGGAAGTACTTGGCGTAGAGACGAGAGATGGGCAGACCGTAGCCGAAGCCAGCCTGTGCGCGACGACAGACAGAGGAGATGAAGGGTTTAAGAAGGATTTGTTCTGTGTCACACTGCAAGCAGCAGCGCTTTCCATGGAACAGACAGGTCTTTTGTCAAGTTTGCTTTGTGCATTGGAGATCATTCATTTTTTGAGGGAAAGAATGATGCCAGGATTTTAAACTTTAAACAGCGGAGCTTGAATACGAGGCTAAATGAGCGTTTCGACGCCCGTGGGCTGCACAACAGTTTATCCAAATGGCAAATGGTGCAATTTACAATTTTGTTACAAAGTGCGAAATGCATTAATAAGTGAAACGTCTTCTTACCAGCGGAGGCCGTGTGTGGTCTCCTATCTGTGGAGCAGGAGCGGTGGAGTACATGTAGCTGAACAGGTTCTCGATCCTACGAAACGGGACACCGCCGCCCGTGTCGCTCACCTACAGGCAGGGACAGAAATAGAGGTGTAAGACACAGACGGAGAGAGGGTATACGTGCATGAAAAAAGGTGGAGGTGATGCCAGCAGACTAGTGCTTATCTTTCACCAACACTTGGCCTCAACTCAAGGATGGGAAACTAAGTAGCTTCGTGTTTGTTTACACCACATGATGTCAAGGTTGGGGCCTGTGTGTCAAAGGTTGCTGGTGGAAACAGTGTAGGCCCGGGAGAAAATGTAATATCTCAAGCTAAAATATCGCAATATATAATAATATCGTGGGGAACTGGGGGTTTTATTTGCAGTAAAATCAGTAAATCACAATACTCTGCATTATCAAATATCACCTCAAACATCTGATGGTACCATACCAACAGGAAAATGTTGGAAAGAGATTAAAACTGAGATAAAACATTTAACTTGTGAGCAGTAAAACCAAAACAATGAGCTGAAAGACATTAAAACTAAAGGGAACCAAGTCTAATCCTTACTAATCCACCTTTAAAAGAAAAAAACATATTACTAATTATTTACTCTTTTATAAAACTCTGTGCCGCAGCATTTTTTGTGTGTATTGTCTGGCACTTTCACTTGTTGCCAGATGTCTGGGTGACAAAACGTCTTAGTAACACACTGGCATTAAAACAAGGTTTTAAAGGCTCTATGAATCTGAAGGCGCACAGCCCATGTAGCTAATCTAATCAGAGCTTAATAGCTTAGTTTGCCAGTGGGCGATGAGTTTAATTGAGGGTGAAAAACGCATTACATAACAGATTTACAGAAAGATTTGGGTGGCGACTACAGAAGTAAAAAAAAAGTGAGACTTTTAGCTTAAAAAAATCAAAGGCACTGTTATTAGTCCACTTATGCAATAACATTATTTTTTCTAATCTTTACTGACGTCATTAAACCTGCTAAATGTGTCCTGGTTCACACTCAGCTTAAACTCATAAAGACACACCCACATTCCCATTCTCTCCTGCAGACAGTATTGAATTTCTGAACCACCTGCTTTCAGTATGTGAACATTATGGGAGGAAACTGGTGGAGGCGCCTGCACAAACACACACACCTACACAAAACAAAGTCCACACCATAAAGACTGAAGGGAGGAGCCGAACACGGACTCTGCTGCTGTTTTTCTGCGGCTCTATAGATAGGACAGTGTTGTACGCTGTGGACAGTTTGATCAGCGCTATCTTTATGTCCCAAAATAACCAGCGTACATTATTCATCTGTCTTGAGCAGCTGTAACTCACCTTGATTGACATGTCCTCTCCTCCCAGAGACACCATCACTTTAATGGGTGGGAGGTTGTTGCTGTTCTCATGAGTCTCAATTGTGGCCCTCATAGCGTTCTGCAAAAAAAGGTGAAAAGAAGAAAGGGCAATGAAATAAAACTCAATTTAAAGTTGTTGTTAGAATAATTTTATTCTTTTATTTTTATTTGAGTGTGATATCATACCTTAAAGAGCTCAAACAGCATGTGATAAAGATGAGAGGGCACGTACACAATGCTTATTGAGTGGCTCTTCTTCTTATCTGCATAAGAAAGGGGGGAAAAAAAGTCTCTTAATTTCATTCACTTCATTTAAAGGGGTTAGCTACGAGTTTAATTCCTCCCGGCCAGTGAGTGTCGCACTCACACTTGCTGGCTCTCGCTCCAACCTACTGGTTGCCAGGTAAGCCTAAAGGGAGCGGCTAGTAGCTAAAGCTAAGCTAACGCTAACCATATTTAACGAGCAGCAGCGGACTGGAAACACATCTGAATCATTTCACGCTTACTCACACACAGGTGAACCCAACAAACCCGCAGCATCACGCCTGCACTGGGAACTTAACAGTACTGATAGACTGACCGTTAGTTAGCATTAGCATTAGCATTATCATGATGCCATTTTCTCCACAGAGCTATCACGATCTGGCAACCCCTGAGCTCCGCGGCCTCCGCCTCACGTGACATCACAGTACTAATGCTGTTCGTCGACGTTGCCAACGTAACCAGATGTAAATATTTATATATTTTGGGCCCGTCAAAATTTATAAAACACTATACTTTTTTTCCAGTAAAATGAATACTTTTATTCTGCACCCCTGGATGTAACATTTTGAAAAATTAACCTGATGAAAAAGTTGTAGCTATAACCTTTAAAATGCATGCTCAATCAGTGGTAGTTATTGTGCTCTGCTGTAGCTGTACAGTTTTGTGTGGATGGAGAGAAGAAGGTCTGCCATGTGTCAATATTGTCTGATGCAGTCAGCCGGGGCCCACTGAGCCATTACTTCAGCCTCGCTGCTATAATTAGAGCCCCATCAGGTCCATCTGGCTGAATGATAATTTACATACGATGGCTTGTACTGTATGTATATACACACACACACGCAGAAGGCTTGGCTGTGTTTGCTCTTCATTTAAATCTCTTCAACAGGATTATGAGGATGCTTCACCACCCCCTGGGGTTGTGTCGGCATGACGAGTAAAAACAAAAAGTGGGTTTGTGTTTAACCTGCCAGATTAAATCAAAGTAAACTTACTGTTCATCTCCTGCAGTATCAGGTCAGGTGAGCGGAGATAGTACTGGTCACACAGCATCTTGGCGCTGTGGAAGGCATCTGAGAAAAAAGCATGAGGTAATAATGTCACACTACAGTCACAGTAAACAACACAATAACAACTAAGGGTGAGAAATTTCCCTCTAAAATTACAAAGCAAATCATTTTAACACATCAAAACTTAAAACTTAAACTGTTATTGGTGCTTCCATATTTACCCTGGACTACATCTATGACTTCACAGTGGGGGTCGATGCTGCCGATGGTGTTGGGGTGGACAGGGTTGGTTGTACCGTCGAAAATAAGAGCTGCAGAGAACAAGGAACAAAAAAAAAAACATTAAGTTAAGTATTTAAGTGTAGAAGAGTGTGTTGCTGGACTCAATGGAAACGAAAAATATCTGTTTATTATCTGTTATGCAACCTATGAGGTGTCAGTTACAATATATATACTGTATAAGCAGTGTTAGTAGCATTTTCTCACTGTATAACAATATAATTTGCTTTTAATGATTTTCCAGGGTAGATTTTCTTTCCCCTGTGTGTGTCGAGCAAAAGATTGAGCATAATAATACAGCAAGGCCTCATCGGACGATATCAATTTCATGAGGAAAAGAACAAAAACAAAACTCTAAACAAGGTTTGTTTAGTCTGAACACAATCATTTTGCACATAAACTGCAGTAAATTGATCAGAGCGTCCCTGAGGCGACTCACTGTGCTGGTTGATGAGCATGCGGATTGAGATGCGGCTCATGTAGAAGCGGTCCAGAAAATACTGGATGTTCTGGTTGGTTACTGGGTCATGGGGGAAGGCCTCTTTGTACTCGATGATGCCCTGGGCCATGGTTGGCACTACATCGTTGTGCCTGTTTCTGATGGTGACTAAGGCGTCCACGAACCTGCAGAGGACGGGACATGGAGGATCGTAAAGGATCCAATATGATCAGACAAATTACACCAAATGTGCACCACTGGGCTGCTGTGTCTCATTAATATTCGACACTTACTCATCCAGGACTCTGTGGTCATCGGGGTTTGCGTCAAGGAATTCAAGGATCTCCATTAAACTCTGGATGTACCTGGTGAAATGAGAGATAAAACACACATAAACACGTCGTCCAATGCAGAGCACAACCTCACAGGGATCTGACTGGGGAAGTATTTTTGGTCTTGGTGCATTCCTTCCTCGCATATAGGAAAGCAGCAGAAGCAGAGCATGGTGAAAACAAGGTCACGTGACTGTGTGACGTGAAACTAGGGGAGAGTTCACAGCCGAGCTCCCGCGCCCCAACCCCCCCACCTCCACACACACCCAGCCAGTTGGAAGGAGTACAACTTGGTCAAAGGCTGCTTTTGTAATCCTGAGCATGACGTTGACACACTGGGAATATACACCGTCCCAATGAACGGCAGTAAACAAGCCAGCACATACATGGATGAGACTTGGCTGGCGTCACATTTCAGGTTTTTAATGGATTATCATAGAGGGTTAGATACAAGTCTGAACTTCTCACTCCCCCCTTTTTTTCTCTAAGGAGGTTCCTGTTTCATAAGAACACCATGAGCAGAGTACAGATGTTACATAACTCGGTCCACACAACAACAACACGCAGGCCACATCTGGTTCTTTCCAGGTTGGACTCACCAGCTCTGCACCATTTGCACAGACCGGGTAGTGAGCAGTCTGTCGGGCAGGAGGTTGATCTCCTTCATAATGTTTGAAAGTCTGACAGGAAGCTCCTGTCTCAGAAACACAAACGATGTCTTCTCGCAGGCGTTGATGGAACCTGAACACAACACAGAGACAATATTGATCAGAGCTGAAGCCCTTCATTGATAAGCTGATTTGCAAGAAATTGATCGGTTACTCATTTTTCAAGTGAGATATGGCAGAGACACTGTTGACAGCTTCTTTTTTGATAGTAAATGTAATTTATTGAAGTTTTTGCACTCTTTGTTGAACTTTAACCAACAGTTCAGATTTTGAAAAACAATTTTCTGACATTTTACAGACTGAAATGATAATAAGATCATTCAAAAATGGACCAGAATGCTGATCAAGTCGTAGCAGCCTTGTATTACACTTTAGTATTTCAGGTTTTATACTGTTAAAGTTTGCAGACTTGAAAGATATTCAGAGAAACTGATGGACATTTTGTTCAAACACTGATTGGATTAACATAAACCCAAATAACATGAAACAAAAGTGTAAACAGTGATATTACTCAATTCAAGCAATGACTAATGTAAACTCTACATGAATTCCACTGCATTATCTGTATGATACGTGATTTATAAGACTTCAGTGATACTAAATAATCAATAGGAGCAGTGAGTGTATGTCAGTGTGTTTCTATCACAGGGCCCCACACGGTGCAGCCTGAGCTGTCCTCAGATCTGATGCAACTCTGGTGCTGTGTGTGAGCAGCAGCATGCACACTGCACACCCACCCATAGACTGCACACCCAGACCCAGAGCCATGAAGCAGCCACCGCCGCTGCAGCTCGGCCTGCTCACGGCAGATGTTCACGATTTTACGTTGTCACGATGTTCACACACAATCGTGCTGTTGTGCATTAGTGAATCAGACCGAAGCAGCTCCCACCGTCCACCACCACAACATAGCCAGCTGCTGCACCAGAAAACACCAGTCAATCGCTGATCAATTACTCACCGAAGTCGATGAATTGCTTCATGGAGAGCGGCGAGGGGGAGAACTTGGAGAAATGCTCGATGTGTTTGGGCACGCTGGCCAAGGCGGCGTTTTTCATTATAAAGCGAACGAACTTCATTATTGCTTGTTCAGTGGTGGAGGGTCCTCTCGGCGACCACGACGTCCAGTCTGACTCTGGCCGATCCTGTTATCATGCAGTCGAATGAAAACAAGGGAGGTATCCGCTGCAAACACAAACCCCCTCCTCCACTGAGCTCCCAGCCAATCAGAGGGCAGGATCTCTGTTATTTACCTCCCAGATTGGCCAATAGAAATCATCGGAGGGGGCGGGTCTAGTGAAGTTTTGGGTGCTCCCAGACAGGAATCTCCCTCAGGAGGTTATTTGTCCTTTTTGGTTTGGATGGTTGTGTAAAAGGTGATGTAGGGACAAACAGCCATGACCTCGTACATCCATGACCTCGTGTTTGATACAGACACTAATGTTTACAGCCATTTATTTCATTCACAGCATGTCCTTAAGTAAGTGGGTTTAAAAATGTTAATTTCATGAGAGAAAAATAACAAAATATATCTTAATTTATCTTTTAAATTTAAAAAAAAATGAATGGATTTTATTTATAACATAGACATGTTAGTAAAACTTAAACATCTACTTTGTTTTTTATTATCTAAGTCTGCAGGATGCTTTTCAAAATAAATGTTGCATCTACGTATTTGCTGATCAGACATATTATCAACTATCATAATATCAGTAATCTGGTCGACCTGTGTTTCCAGTTGCAGGTGCAGATGTGCCATCAGCAGCAGGTGTGATTTCACCTGCTCACACACACACACACACAGACAGGGGTGTGTGTATGAGTGTGTGTTGGTGTGTGGGGTGTCCCATCCACACCACAAACCACAAACCACAAACCAGCTGGGGTATATGTGTTTTTTTTGTGTGAATGTGTTGTGTCTCCAGAGGGGACACAACACATCATGTGAAAACAACCGGGCTTGTGTTTTATCGCCTAAATCTGTGTCAGAGAGATTTACAATCTTTACAGCATAAAACGGCCTTTTGTCCTCAGACCCCTTGTTAACTCTCTCTAGCTCTCTATCTGTGACCACAGGGCCGCAGGCAGCTGCCGTCGTCATAAAACCTGCTTTAATGTGGCTTATGTGGCTTATTTCACCATCGTAAAATGAGGATTTTCAGGAATTAGGCTCCTCTTTTTGCTTTTAAAGTTAAGAAACAGTACAGTATTTATGCTTTTTTAAGTTGAATGGCAACAGAAAAGTGAAAGCTAACAGCTAATTGATGAATATAGGTGAGGTCAGAGGAGGCGGTAGCCAGCAGGTAACCAGGCTACGTGCGTTATTAGATAGAACATGACCTTAACTTTTAGCCTCATTATTATATCATAATAACATGTTGTCCACCTACATCCACATCTGGGTGATAACGCCTCTGCTCCTTGTTTATGTCCTCCTGTCCTGATGGACTGAAGTTCACCCTCTGTGAATGATTCCCCCCGGAAGCTTGACACCAATGAGTTTGAATAGAAAATGCCTTTGTCAGGGAACACAGTGTCCTGGTCAAATCTCCCATTACATAACTGTCGGCTGTGTCAGTACAGTTGGGATTGTCGTTATAAAGCCGAGGCCGTGCAGCAGAGGCTTGCCTCACCATCAAAACATCAGTTTACACATTTTGTAGTTGAATGGGGGAAGCAAAAGAAAGAGAGAGAGAAAAAAACGTAGAGTATTATTGCAGCAAAATGTCAGAAATCAGCTCCGCGAAATGTCACGGCTCATTTCAGCTTCGCCAGCTCCCAGCAGATAATCAGCTGGTCCCTGCTTCACCAAATCAAAACAAGTATTAGTCATATTGTTTTCAAATGACATTTGTTTGCTCTTTTACTCCTTGTTGTACTACATCATCTTACATCCGTGCTCTAACAGGATTCAATCTTGATCCATCTGGAGCGTTAGTTTATCAGTTTTTTTTTATATATAGGCCGCCCGCCGTCCACCCAAAATGCCAGCATGTGTTTTTTTTTTTTGAATGTTTTGCTTGCAGTGTGGTCTGGACTGGTTTAAAATACTTATGAGCCCACAAAAGAACTTGTCACTTGTCACTGCAACACATTTTAAATCTGCCAGTCACGGTAAAAATATGTTGTCCTTCAGGCGGATGTGTCCTTAGCAGAAGCCAAAAATGAATCAGGAACTCCTGCTAGGAGAGAGAAAGCTTCGGTTTCTTACCCACAGAGACTCATTTATGTTTGACCACAGGAGACTGAATGCAGGCCAGGGGGAAAAAAATGTATTAAGTTATTAATTAACGGTAGAGTAGGAGATGCTGAACAAACTGTTTGAGCAGGCTACATTTTGAAAATACAAAATTCAAAAGTCTTCTTTCCAGAGCACATGAACTTTTTTCTGTCATAACGTTTCTGCAACTGTCTCATTAAATTAACTGGAACTGGTGTCGTCTTTTTCCGTATCGTTAATCGTTAAAGAATAAGCTTGTACGTGATTAGTGTGCGCACAGAAGGGGGAGGCAGGGGCAGATAGCAGTTTGACTGACGGTTCACGGTCCAATGAATTAGTTTGTGGCGTTCAAAATGATTGGATGGTGTTTTTACAGGATTGTCCATTCCACAGGTGTTTGATATTTTTCATTTTTTGTATTAAAAAAAAGAAATTTCATTCAAAGAAAAAAAGCATTTCATTATCGGAGTGTGAAGTGGATTTCAAGCATTCCAGTTTAAAAAAAAATGCTCTAGAAAAAGATCTCCTTCCCTACCTTTAATGTTTGCCTATACAGCCTGCTACCTCATGTGAAAAGTAAAGATTCGCATGTGCATGTGATGTTAAACATCCTCATACTGAGCATGAAATGCAGTGTTTTCCATTTTTAAACACATTTATGGTTCAGTTAGTCATTTTACTTCACACAGAGGTGAGTCCAGTGTGTGAAACATGGATTTTAAATGTGCAAAAAAAGAAGAGAGAAAGAGAAAGAGAGAGGAATCAGTATCGGATCAATACCCAGGATCAGTGGGTTTTGGTGCCTGAATAGACTTTGGGAGGGAAACAGTCAGATCACACATCCCTGAATAACAATTACTCTTGAGTACTTTCACTTGTGAATCACTGAGGTGCAACTGCAGGTAGTTGTTTTTGAATGAATGGCCCTGGAGACAGTGGAGGGTGCTTCACTGGTCAGTGGTGGGGTGGGGTGGGGTGCACGGGGGTTTGTGGTGGGGGCTTGCTGTTGGCTCCCCCCAGTACTTTTCCGCTCTCCACCCGGCTTACATTCCTGCCAGCAGTCAGCTCCTATTGCCCACTGTCAACAACAACGGGGGCATAACGGGCATAAATGGTCGTGCATTCACTCAGTGCCATATCAGCTGGAGAGCGAGAGCCAATGGCCAACAACAACTCCAGTGGAAATTTCCTCTGTCTGTGTCGGGGCCTGAGGGGAGGGGAGGGGGAGGAGGGGGGGGCCGCCGGGGGGAGCTGTCGAAAGGCCCAATGGGCTGATCTGGGGTCAGGTCAGCGAGAGACACAGACTCTTAAATGCCGCCGACTCACTGACACACACAAAATACGACGAAGGATGAATGTTAAAATCAAATCCACTTCTTACTGGAACTCCAAGTCTTTGTTATTACATCAAAACATCAAATAATTAATCAAACCTATTCTAAACCTGACCTGTGTAATCATTACAACATTCACAGTGTGTGAAGTTTCCCATTCATGCATGATGGTGGTGGAGTTAACGTGAATACAGATTAGAGAAGACGTTCTGCTAATCAAGCACATGAATGGAGCTTTAAATGGTCATTATAATCACTCTGAGAGGAGCTGCTGGATGAACAATGGAAAAAAAACTTACAAGAGGAGGAATAATGAGAGACAGGAAACTTAAGAGTGAACAATCTTTCAAAGGTCACGTTGAAGAAAACTCTTGTCTGCGTACACGCCAGTGATGTCTGTGGTGTTCACAAGTTCTTCTGTAACTTCGTTAAAAGGTGTTCGATACTCAAAATAAAAAGAAATCAAAGCACATGCAAGCAGATAGAAACAAGTGCATTTCATGTTTCTGCAACTTTTGTGACTTCAAGTTCGGCTCATGATACTTCCTGGATATGGACGAGCAGGTGAGTCCAAATCTCGCGTGATTTGCGCCGGCGTCAGTGCGGTTACGGCGAATCACGCGAGATTTGGACGGACCAGGAAGAGGAGCTTTGAGAAGCTTCCGCTACAAACAAGCTTAAAATATAGACTTATTTAATTTTTTTCGGGACAATTACGCAATTTGGGGCTTCAGCACAAGACGGACATTACATACGAGCAGCATGGAGGTATTTGGATGTTTTTTTGTGTGTGTTTTTTTACGAAGAGCTCTGGTGTCCCTTTACAACCGTTATATGGACATGCACTGCTACACCAAGACCCCCTGTAACTCAGAGAAGGGACGGAGGACTCTGAAACTTCTTCCAGCCCTTAGTCCACATGAGGGTGAGTAGATAATGAGCGAAATATCATTCTAGGGTGAACTATCCCTTTAAGATGAAGGTTTTGCAGTTTTGCAGCACTGATCACAGGTAAACCAATTTTATTATAACCTTTATTTAGACTTGGTAATATACTGAGGTAGCAATCTCATTTACAATATAGTCGAGACAAAGAAGTATAATTCAAAATACACAATCAACCTATCAGGTATACAGTATTAGAGGAAAGTAAAAGTAAACAGAAGATCACATAACAAATAAATTGATAGTCAGTGACATGAGTCAATTAAAAACAGGAGCAGTTGGTGGTAAAATAAGATAAGATTGGGGTTTTAAATTGCACTAATGATAAAAAGGAGGTAACTATTTATGACAGGTGTGTTACTTTGGGACCTATATTCTATCCAACCTGTTTGTTTTAAACCAAACATAAGATTACATTGTCAACCCATCAGCTGAGAAGCTGTGTTATGAATTAATAGCTGTACTATTCTCGTAATATGAATTTACTTGCTACTAATTTGCTTATTTGATATTAAAAAATGTTTTAAGAGAAAATCAAACTTTGAATTTAATCCATTTTTCATACTGATTTATGTATCCTCCTGCATGTTATTTATTTACTGAAGTATAACTGTGTGGAGAGTGGGTGATGGTTGTGCACTCTGCCCCCTGATGGAAAATCCCTATAACACCCCTGCATCAGTCACATACTGGACTCACTGGACTGACAGGTTCAGCCCAGTAACAACCGACCAAGTCTTTGGTTCAAAACACTAGAAGTTTCCAGTAAAACATGTTTTTAATACAGATAAGAGCGTCCTCAATTAAAATTCAGTGTGTGAGTCACTTCCGTTAATATGAACACACAACTATCCCCTCAGTGCTGCACACGAAACAACATGAGGCTGCCGAACACAGAGACAGTTTAACAACCACTTCATTGATTAATAGCTATAGCTGACCCCCTATATAACCTATTCCACAGGAAACACACAGACACATATAGAAACACATCCCTGCCTTTTTGCCTGCCTGCTTGTGTGCCTTCATCCACATCACTGAGCTGTCGTCTGCATGCTTTCATAAGATAAGACTTTATTGATCCCTGAGGGGAAGTTGACATGTAACAGCAGCACCGAGACAAGCCGGGGTTTAAGAAGACAGATGATTAACTCTTTGGGTAAAAAAAGAGAAAGAATTATACAAGAAACTACAGCAGTGATTTATGATACAATTAGACTTTATAAATGAATTATGCAAGAAAATGTATGCACGAAGTCCAAGTATGCAACTCCAGCGGGTTTTATGTGTGAATAATACATATATATTCTAAAAGTGCAGAGGTTTGAATAACAAATGTAATACACATCATAATATAATGAGGTTTACACACACTATAATCTGTAGTAAACTATAAAATACAAATAAATGAAAGCAAATAGAACAGCATCAAATCCACTCCTCTCCTCTCGTTTCCTTAAGCCTTGTAATAATTGTGTCATCAAATTCTCCGATGATGCAGCTGTCTTGGGCTTATTACACAGGAATAGCACCCCATTAGTGCACGGGCAGAGTTGTGAAACGGTGTGATAAGAGCCATCTCACACTGACGATGGAGGAAACTAGAGTTGGACTCCCAGGGGCCCTCTGAGTCTCTGTGGTTATAAAATCCATCATGAATCCATCACTCACACCCAGGAAGCCTGACACCGACAGTGCACCTACAGTATACTATCTGAAGATGCTGCACAGGAGCAGCTCAGCCCTGAAGTGCATCATCAGATCCAGTGTCTCAGACGAGGGTTGGCGACTTTTCCTGCGCAGCTAAACGCCTTCACGCACTCAGTCTTGGAAAGATCATAGGGGTTAAGTAACATCTTGCATGAGTAGGCTGCTTCACTGACATATACAGATAAAACCGTCTATGTTCTGCACCTCTAGAAAAACACCTCCTTCCATCAGGCTCCAGAGTCTATGCCTCCATCAGTCAGAAATGTCACATTTGATGATGCAACATGTGAAAGCGGAGCTGCTGTAGATCACTGTGCAGTTTGAAGTATAACCACATATGTGTTCCAGCTGCAGTGGACTGAATCTAATGTGTAAGACGTGATTATTTATACAGTTTTGATACAGCTTGAGGGTGAAACTCTTCAAAAAGCGCATGTGAAATATTGATGACATATGTCTTGTCCATATGTGCATATCATATGTCCAAATGCCCCCATTATATGCAAAATTATTCTGTTTTATGAAGTGTTATCACTCCACTCGTCCTGCATCTCCACAACCTCTACGGTTATATAACCCATCTGACCTTTGACCTCTCTTTACCTCCATACCTTTGCAGGAAAAAAAACACCGGTGAGTGGACTGACCCTACATCCTTTGTTTATTGATTTGAATTGCGTACATGTCATTTGAATGTTATTACACAGTATTGATTTCTGACCTTAGAGCCTGTGTGGATGCATTAATTAAGTTTAAGTTCAAGTAACCTCATTCAGTATGGCTTGTTCAATGTTGAGATGGGTAATGTTTTTTTTTTTCATTGACCATCCACTACTTAGTTCACCTCCACCGTTCATGTTCCTATCTGCAGTGTTGCAGTGTTTTAATGTGCACACCAGAGCCAGCACCCCCACCACCAAATGCAATATAGTTTTTTCATATTAAGTGTGTTCATTTTATGTGAATTTAATATTTAATCTACAGGAAAAAGTGTCTAAAGTGTGACTAAGTCATGTGTATATACTGTATATATATTATTGTTGAATGTCTTAAGTGGTTTCATGAGCTGTGTCCTTGATTATGTATGTATGCATCATATAGTATCTACAATACAGTTATGAAAAGCAGGTGCATTTCTGTTTGTGGCGTGAAGTTATGGAATGCATTACCTGAAGAACTAAAATACAGTAAGAATGTGCCAATATTTACATGATGATAGATAAATACAGACTTGCTCTTGGGTAAACAAACAATGGAGAGCATTGAGTAATACAATTATCATTACTTATGAAAAGATAGATGTATGTATGTTTGTATCTATGTATGTGAATGTATATACCTACGCATGTATGTGTGTGTATAATGTGATACATATGTTTATACATAGGTATGTATATGCGTCTTGTTTTTATTGATATGTAAGAAGAGGGGGGGCTATATGCTGAGGCTTCCGTCCCTTTGGTTGTGACAAGAGTTTATTCTGTGACCAATTCAAATTCCATTCATTCATTCATTCATTCATTCATCTATCTGTTACAATATGTACATTCTAAATAAAAAAACAAACGTTTTTCTCATAGAAATGAGCAGAAAATGATTCATGCAAGCAAACTCAACAGAGTTGCAAGTGTGCAACATGTGGACACTTTGACTAGGCTGTGTAAATAACACACCTTTGAGATTCAAACAGTGAAATTAAAAGCATGCATCATTTATTTACTGTTTAAAAGTCATTTACAGATCAACAAGAGTTTCCAGTTATGTGCAGAACACAAGTGGATCACTGAGCAGAATCATTCACATCAGGGTCAAAGATGGAGTCAGATATTGACCTGGATCCATCATGGTGTTCCCTCCTCTCTCTGACTCTGTCTCCAGTGACACAGACATCTTTCTTCACGGTCTGGAAAACAGAATGTGTGAAGAGTTTCCTCCTCCTCCTCCTCCTCTCCTCCTCTTTAGGCTGCAGCCACTGGTTGAGCCATGTGTCTTTAAATGGAAGCTGTTGAACTGTTTGCATGCATTTTGTTTGCATGCACGAGCTATAAATACGCGTCACTCTGCTTACTTGCAGCTTTCCCCCTCATTCCCTGTCCTCCTTAGAAACTCTATAATTTTGGGTCAAATGTTTCAGTGAGAAGATTTTTTTTATATTTTTTTATGCATGAATCTTTGTGTTTTTCCTCTTCAAGTCGCTATAGGAGCTGTGTTTCCTTGGCTCCCCCTCTTGAAATGAATGCAGGGTGACTCAGGCAGGAGACATAGATGTTCTCGTTTAAAAGGAGAGACTGACGCTCCTATTCCCGCGACATCATCATCCCACACTAGTGGAGCTCCACGGTGCGCGGAGTGATGCTCAGTCCTGCACAGTAGCGGCTACAGGAGGCGTGCTCGTCCGTGCATCAGGAGCTCAGGAGGAGGAGGAAGCGGCCAGCAGCCTTTCACCGGCCACAGGACACCACCGTCAACCACAGCGGCTCTCTGCCTCTCTCTGCCTCTCTCCCCCTCTCTCTCGCTCCTCTTTTTTTTTTAAACAAGCTTTTTGGGGGGTGCTGTGTGCCCCCGCCTCCCAACCCTCCCGAGCGATGGCATCCATGGATCGATCAACGGGAGCGTGTGAGTTATTATTTCTCTTTCTATCCTACGATCCGTGCAAAGGGGGGGTGCTTTCATGTGTCGGATGGCTACAACGAGCGCTGGGGGATACGGAGCAAACTGGATATCTGACAGCGTAGCGCATCACAGCCATGTTTTAATCATCGGGGCACAACCTCGTTTCGACACGGGGGCCAAACAGCACGAGGGTGTAAGATTTAACAGCAATACAAATAAAAAAAAAGAAAACACATCATCTGTTGTGTTTATTTATTGTACGGGGCTACGCGTATTTTATTTGCACAGCTGATGCAAACATCTCCTTAAAGGAGACGCGTGTGCGCGGAGGTTTGGCAACATCAGCATCACCACTCAGCATCACACACAGCTACGCACACATAGACATACATGCACACACGCACGCAGAGCGATGCCCTGGCCGCAGGCAACCTTCAACTTCAGCTCCGTGTTGCTGATGGAAAGCGGTCAGCAGCACGAGTGTATAGCCTATATCTGTCGGCTAGTTGTTCTCTGGCCTGCTTTCATCACTGCATGCTGAGTTTCCACAGAGAGAGAGAGAGAGCAAGAGCTGCCTCCTGCACACACACACACACACACACACCAAGGCTCAACTCGGAATATCAGCTGGATGGATGGAGGTTATAGGTTGTAGCAACAGTAGTAGTAGACACAAACAGGGGGAAAAAACACACTTTTCTGCACAGATGAACTTAATCTACTGGAGGAATATTGTGGAATTGTATGCAAATAGTGGCATTTGTGTGTAAATACATGTGTTATCAGTGTGAGCTCTATACCCTGGGCTGTTGGACACGCTGCACATCAGGATACTGTAGATAAATACGCAAAAGATGGGGAGGACTGCTGCCCTTTTCTGCTTAGAAGAGACAAACTTGATTGTGGACGTATCAGCGCTGAATGTGTGCTCGATGTTTGAGACTAAAATGGTAGAAGTCACAGGAAAACAGACTCACAGCTGAGCCCCCCCCCCCCCCCCCCCCCGGACATGTGAGAAGATGTTATTATGGGAGTCTGTGCGTTACGCTCAGCATGCTAAGAATAATAAATCTAAGATGATGATGTGGAATAATGAAGTGGAATAATGAAGTATTTTCATCTTCATCCTCTGAGGACCATGAACATCTGTATGAATCTGCTGAGTTTGACCTGCTGGTGGCGCTAGAACAAAGTCAGAGAGTGATGGATTGGAGGCTGCAGGATTCATCCTCTGGGGGATGGGAATATTTGGTCCACATGTATGTGTGTTATTTCTGTATGTACACCGCCGTTAGCTTGTTAGCTTGGCTAAAAACATAAACAAAGTAGAGGAATGGGCTGTTGGAACATTTTGTGGGACATCATCATCTCTGTCTGTCTTACAAATACAAACACTGCACTTTGGGCCGAGTACAGATTGCTACGAGAGCAGAAGAGGAAGAGAGCGCTTCGCCTTCTGAGAAACTTGCATGGTTTCTCGCCGTGCTGAATATTATGTTACAGATGTTTCAGATTAGAGCGGCGTACAGTTCTCTCTAGTGCTGCTGCCTTGATAACAAACACACAGGGTGTTTGTATGAAGCCAGCTGCTCTGAGGGAGTCTGTGACCGTCCTCAAAGGGAAAGTCTGAGTGGATTAGAAGGAGTGGACAGCGACGCGGTGCTGAAACGCAGCCGGGCTCATCATCATCCTCGCTGGGCTCACACAGGCAGAGGGAAATGAAAAAAGAAATGAAAAAAAAAAACTACAGTTACTCATGCTATTGGCCCTCAGATCTCTGATCCAAGTCATTACTTCACATGCTCAGACAGGCCCGATAATTAGCTCCATGCCAAAGTCCGTCAGTCACTGTCAGGGCCTCTGCAGCAGCCTATCGGGGGGGGGGTCACTGGGTTACATTAAGAGCTCCTTAGTTTTCCATTTGAAGAGGCCCCTCCGATCTTACTGGTCTGGTCTTCAGACTTGAAGCTGATTACCACCACTTCATTTAAACTCCTCAGCTCACCCCTGCCAGTCTGCTGCTCCCAGTGGGGTTTTGTCTGACGCTGCTAATTTAAGGACGTGAATCATGGCAGCGGTCTACCTGCTAATCACCAATCACACAGCCACTACACCGCTGTTCAGCCTCCCATGAGTCCGCACTTGTTTTGCTGTTTTTCTGCCCTCAATAATCTTTTTTATCCCCCCCCTCCACCCACTCAACACTTTTGAATGGACCTACTTTGAGCTCCATCATGCTTGAAGCTGTTGTGTAATGTACTGTACTGTTGATGAAAGCTGTTGATGCTGTTTCCCCCTTAAATATGAGCAGTCGGTGATTTGTCTCTCATGAGGAAATGACCTCTTGGTCTGGTTTTATTTTGAAAAAATGATTTAGATAATTAAAGCTCCATCCAAATCTAATACATGACATGTTATATCAGGTTTAGGCATCAAAACACTTTACAGCAGTGTGTGTGTGTGTGTGTCCAACAGGTCGGGTTTAGCTCGGTCATTGTGACTCATAATTAGAGACACACCCCTCGAGTGTGTTTGTTTCATTTGTGGAGTTAATTGGAGTGTTGTTTGGAGCTGCGCTGCGCCCGGCTGACCTTGCGGAGGTTGCTCTTGAGCAACTTTGGCGGAGGGTGTGTGTTTGTGTCTATGTGTGTGTGTGTGTTGGAGGTGACTGACGCAATCAGACTGAGAACACTGGCGCTTTTGAGTGAACAGAGGAAGTGCCATTTCGCTGTTAGCGCGACTTGCTACTCACCTCAATGCTATATTGACCTGGCTAATCACACCAAAACACACACACACGTCATCTTTAAAAGAACAAAACTGCACTGCTGCTGCATTATATCATATTATTACATCACTCACATTAAAATAATCAAAATCAGCTGAACAGGAAGCATTTGCAAATTGTTGCCTTGGTGCTGCAGCGTCAAGTGAAGCAGCACATTATTATTATCATTATCATTATCGTTACTAAGTCTATTACTAGCACATTTTCAACCCCAAGAATCTATTCTCCAAATTGCACATTAAAATTCTGACAGGCCTGTGAAATATAAATCAGTTTTTCAGTTTATTATCATTATCAGTGTTGAATTAAACTCCCACCGAATGCAAAGCTCAGGATTTTGTTATTTTCATTGTGGCCATTATCACATGTCATGCAGCTTTAAAACACTTCACTTTACAACCTCTGTGCAGCCGTGGGTCCAACAGGAAGCTCCAGACTCAACGACAGTATCATATATTCTGAGTCACTGCTCTTTGAAACCATTAGAAACTATTGTCAAATTAAAAAGACTGAGTCAGTGGAGTTTTATTTTAAAGTCATGTAGAGACTGTGTGGAAGCCACCAGCCCCTGACAGAGCAGAGCCGAGCTAGAGCCAGTCACACGCGGAGCCCTTGTCATTAGGAGTAAATGTACTGTGTGTATACTAATAGTAGTTTGAATGTCATTTCTGTTGTGAGCAGGAACATTGGCCCCGGTCGTGCACTCTAGTGTTTGTTCCCTCCCTGAACCTGACCGAGCGTCAGAGCTGTCGACACACAGAGAGCGACAACACGTAACAGCACGGAACAGAACACGCTGTTCTTCTTACACAAAGTACCACTGTCTTTATCTTACTTAGAAAACGAGGTCTTTGTAGATGCAGTTTTGACATGATGATGATGATGACGATGATGATGATGATAATAATAATAATAAACAAAACATTCAAGTCAGTCAACGCAACAAAAGAAAGACTGGACACAATACCAATCGAAAAAGAAGCAGAGCTGTTGGATTCTTCTCTTGGCCTTGGCTTTTCAGCTCTGAGAGTGAAGTCTTTGTGTGGTTTTTTTGTGTGTTTTTTTTTTCTTTTTCAGAGCAGCTTCTCGCAGCAGGACTGAAAAGCTGAAATATGGCAGATCCTGTGCGTTGTACTTCCTGTCTCGGTTTACTGTACATCAGCTGCACAGACAGCGAGTGCTCGTCTCACATGCCTTGATCACGATGTTTGGACCAGATGTTATTCTGGCACTGGTGGTGTTAGCGATCGCTCGCTTGCTCTCTCTCTCTCTCTCGCTCTCACCTGTGTCACGAGGAGACGAGTTTAGCATAAATGAATAATAACCTCTGATGAATCAGTATTGAATTAAGAGTCGAGTGAAATAATTACACAAAATGGATCTAAATGGGGATTTGAGGAGCTCAGAGAGTCGGACGGTGAGAGAAGAAACAGTTTATGATCAAACCGAACACTTAAAGAGTCACTGTGGTTATTTCCAATCTTAGCTTTTGCTGCCACATCAGTTGTATCTAATTAAAAAAACTGTCATTTGATCCTTTATTTATATAAAAACATGGATTAGTGCAGATTAAAACCATCCTATTCTGCACAGTCTGTTTCATATACTCTGCATCTGTTCAAAACTCATTCAGTCATAGTGGAAGAGTTCTTATCGGTGACCTTGGACGTTTTTCTCTAGCGCCACCAGGAGTTTGACATTTGCGGTTTTCAGTGAATAACTATTGGGTGCGGGGGGCGACCGCCATTCCGAAGGACCGCCATTCCGACGGTCTGCCAGTCCGAAAATTCCCGAAGGTCCGTCATTTCGAACTTCCCGAGGGGCCGCCGTTCCGAATGTGTTTTATTTTGAAAATTGACCGGATTCTCTCGTGGTTTGACTTCCTGCCCGGCTTGACACGACGCGCCGCGGGGACAGCGCCCGACCGGCCCCTCCCCCTCCCCCTCCCCCTCCAAAGTTTCACCCAGGTGCGAGTCTGATGCATTACATCCATGGTCTGATGGGGGACAGCTCTCCATTCCGACACCCCTCCACTTCGACACCCCGCTGTTCCGAAATACCCCCACTTCGAAACACCGCTACTCCGACACCCCCTCCTCCCCCCCGCAGCTGTCCAAGGTGCTGAACCGCGTGACGTTGTTTACATTCTGCTTTGTGGCTTGTCTGTGAAACGTGCGCTGCTCAGGGACTAGGCAGATCTGTCCCACTTGCTTTCTCCCCGACTCCGTTGTTGGAGATTTCCACACAGTAATAGAAATACACTTTTTTTCTTTTTCTCCCCCCCTGCTCCGCTCGAGCACGGCTGAAGCCGGCTTGAGCTCACAGGGGCGCGAGGCTGCAGCCGCCGCTCGGGCTGACAGCTGACTGAGGGAGATGCTTTGGTTGGGCTTAGGCAATGAAGAAAGGAGTTGGTTAAGTTTAGTAAAAAGACCAGGTAGAGGCTAGACAGGCTGGAAGCATAATGAACATTATGTCATTAATATTAAGTATTTGCTTGTTTTGCAGTTAATTATGCACATGATCCGTTTGACCCCAAAAAGGAAAAAAGGATCAATGCGCACTGCACAGCCTCTGGTTCCTTTCTGATTAGGTCCGTCTGTCCGTTCGGAGTGGGGGGTTTTCCCCCAATAGCCTTTTCGGAGTAGCGGGGTCTTTAGAAAAAATAGAAAACCCCGCTATTACGATGAATGGAAGTCTATTGTCGGAAAGGCGGGGCTTCGGAAAGGCGGGGTGTAACCGGTCTGATGCAGCCGCGGCACTCCTGCTGAAAATAAATGTCCTTGCTCTGTGCTTTGGTTAGGTTTAGGCAATGTAGAAAGGAGTTGGTTAAGTTTAGTAAAAAGGTTAGGTAGAGGCCAATAAAATCTCAGTTAATATGTATCTCCCCCGGGAGTCGAACCCTGATCCACCATGTCAAGTGCAGATGCTCTGACCACTACGCTACCACCGCAATTAGGCTTATTTACTCCGTGCCGTAAACCATTCAAGATTTTTTCAGGTTCGGAATGGCACCCTTTCTTTCAGGTTCGTAATGGCACCCTTTTCCCATAAATAATTAAGGGTCGGCATTCCGACAAATTAAAGTAAACGTTCGGAGTGGCGGCCCTTCGGAATGGCACCCTGGAACCATTGGGTGCACTGCCATGAAATTAAATTGTGATATTCTTCAGCTGCAGTGACCTGGGTTATAGTGTCCAGCCTCGTTCCCTGTGCTAGATATCGTTCTCTCTTTCTGTGTCTCCAGTAGTTTGTATGTCTCGCTCTGCTGTCGCCATAGTTTTGCAAACTCCTGCTAAAGATGCTAAAATAAGATGGTGGGCATGCTACATTATACAGGCTAAATATTAGTATGCTAGCAGCACCATTGTGTCTTTGTCTCTCAGTCTTTCTTAGCACATATCCCCAGGATTCAGCCTGGTGCTGTTAGCATTTAGTATCCGTTTCTCCAGCAGGCTGCTGTTTATTTTGTGGTAATACGATTTACTCTGGAAAAGGAGTTTAGGCTACTTCTGCTGTAAAAAAAAAAAAAAAAAGAAAGATAGAAAAAAGTTGGACTTCAGCATCACAACCTAACGCTTTTTACAGTAATTTCTACTGTAATTGGTGCTCCCAAGGCCCTGATGGTGATGATGATGATGATGCTGTAGTTTCCAGCGAGCACATGAGTGCAGAGCTCAGACATGAGGATATGAGGTCATTTATCTCACTCTGTAGTATCATCACCACCGGTGGGGCAGCACACATTACATCAAACACACACTCTCGTATATACACACACACACACACACACACACTAGAGAAGTGTCCTGCCTGGAAACAGCGCTAATAGCTAATAGCTAATTTATGCTAAACCTATTCCATTTCCCCTCCAATGTCTTTGCCACTTTTTCAGACTCATTCTCCATGTTTCCCGCCTCTGGGTCTGCTCTCTGTGTGAATCTACACACTTGTGCTATGATTATGTTCATATACATAAAAATGGAGGTTTATGTAAGCTACTTACGGACTGAATCACTAAATGAAGAGCGAGAGCAGAGGCTCTGTCGGCTGATGGAATATTCATAGGAGGCTTTTAAGGGGCACGAGGGGTGAAGGAAAAAAGGGGGAGACAGACAGACAGAGAGGAGAGGGAGAGAGAGAGAGAGGGAGGGAGTGATACAGCGCCGTGTGCTCCCAACTTTGAAACACATTGTTCATCACACTTTTCCATTTAGGACCTGGTTCTTGAATAAGTCAAAAGACAGCAGTGCTACATTGTGAGCGTGTGCGTGTGACATCTGTGAAATTAAAATTTAGCAAACAATCATCACTCAGTAGATAATGGCCATTTCCAAAAGATGCTAAACAGATTCAGACTGTTGACTGGTGGTAATTATTTTCAATTCCTAAATCCAATTAGCCATAATACTGTGTAGCCTATGTCCTGCAGCCTGACCGGCTCTGGAAACAGAGATGAGAGGCTCGTTTTGAACCATGGTTCATTAACATGTCTGACTGTGAAACAAAGTCGCCTATGTCCAGGCTGTGACAAACAGACAGACAGACAGACAGACAGACAGACAGACAGACAGAGAGCTCCAGCGAGCCTGGAGCTCCTGTCCAGCCATCACCAGCCAGATTTCACTTATCAGGTTTGTAGCGGGTGCAGAATGCTGCAGGGCCGTTTCCACCTGGAGGACCAGTCTGTGCCAAATCAAAGCTTTGATAATTTCAGGAGACAAAGCCTCTGAGGGCTCCTCCTCCATTACCTGCAGGAGATAACAAGGTTTGGACACACACACACACACACATACACGAAGCACATGCCACATCCTCTCCGTTGCTCCCACTATGTCCAGGACTCTTTGATGTTGCTGCCATTCAGCGTGAATCCTGCAGCTCGGGTGTAAGTTAAAGGGAAGTGTCCTACATCCTCGGCCTCTTACGTTCGCTATAGGACTCATCCAACTCTGAGTAAGAAAAGAAACAAGTACGTAAGAAAGTGCCTAGCTTTTATTTCTCAACACCGTCCCACAGGAGTAAATAAAAATTTTATGACTCGGGGAAACAGATCAAAAGTAATTGCACAGTAAAAAAAAGTTTCAATCACCCCTGTTTGGTGTCATTTAGTTTCTCAACCTGTATATTTTATTCTTTTTTTTATGTAACTGTGGCGTAATAGCTATCTGTGGGCCCATGCAGGCAGTGACCACAGCTTCTCTCTTCTCTCTGACCGAGCCTCGGTTCGGCCCACCTGCACCAAGCCTCTCGTCTCCATCAGAGGTTTTTTGGCTCTAGATGAGTCACTTATAGCCGAATACTCTTTCAGGGAAGAAAGCCTCACCTCTTTTCGAACTCTTGCTTTAACTGCTCTGAAAAGCAAAACAACAAACTCACACCTCCCACTCCCCATGTTCAAGAGCAAACCCCACTGACTGACTGCACCAAAAACACCACGGCGTCTTCTTCACACAACGGTACGGAGGCCGATCGCAATGATGAGAAATGAAATATCTTTTCTTTTTTTTTCGGTCTGTTTGCCACGGAGCCTTGAACACAGTGTGACAACCGCAGGGTGACATAACAGGGTTGTAGTTGTGTAGCTTTTGTTGTTAGAGGACACCTGGTTGCTTAGGAGACTGAAGGAATGTGATGTAACTGCAGTGTAATGTGACCACTCGCTCTCTCCGCCCAGTCAAGGCACTGTGCCGACTGTGGAGGCATAATGTAGTAGAGTAATAATATGCACCGGGTGTCTACAGTACGTCGTCGTGTGTGTGTCTGTCTGTGTGAGCAGCTAAAACGAGAGGGGCCGTAGAGAAACAACAGGGAGTTATAGTAAAAAAAAAAAGAAGAGAGAAAGGACCCCGTGAGTGACATCCTGCTTCGAGAACGAGGTAGAAAGTCCACTTCAGGCCTGCAGTCCTCCGGCTCTCTGGGGATTCACATGATTCTTTTTGTGTCTCAGAGAAACCAGGTTACCCACTTGCTTGCCACTCGTTGCTGGACTGCCTTAACTCCCTCTGCTGCGCCTAAAAATAAATACACACTCACACTGCGAGAATGCCCCGGCAGTGCTTTGTAAGAGAACGTCTCATTGTTGACACCTCGGGAAAAAAAAAAAAATAGTTTGCTGTTTTAATTCTGCTGCCGTTGCAACGCTGCCGCTCCTCTGCTGCTGATGTTACATGAAATGCATGAACGATGAATGAGAGGAGGGAACAGAGGTCGGGTGGTGGGGGTGGGAGGTGCATTGAAGGCCTAGCTGCCTCTGTCTGGAGTCAGATGCAACTAACAAACTGTCATCAGATTGACTCCTCGTATACAAAGAATAATTTGAGCTGTGAGATAATCTTTGTGTTTGCAGCTCTGTGCATAGATTTCCAATAAATATGTAGCTGAAATACAGTGAGAGATTGAGAGACAGAGAGATAGAGATAGAGAGAGAAGGTACTCAGATTTGTTTGTGTTCAATCTGCTGCATCATTTTACTTTTGCAGAGAAGATTGAAGGTGGGTTTGATGTGGGTCTCCTCCTCCTCCTCCTCCTCCTCCTCCTCCTCCTCCTCCTCCTCCTCCTCCTCCTCCTCCTCCTCCTCC
Organism: Trachurus japonicus; assembly: GCF_045865225.1. NCBI lineage: Eukaryota > Metazoa > Chordata > Actinopteri > Carangiformes > Carangidae > Trachurus > Trachurus japonicus. The sequence continues at coordinate 6,197,638 of NC_140925.1, forward strand.
TCCTCCTCCTCCTCAGTGAGTCTGTAAGAGACGAGCAGCTGCTTTGGATTAACAACTTCTTACTTTCTGACAGTGTTGTTTTTTTGGGTGGTGATGGTGGTGTTGGGGTAACCACAAAGGACATGCAAGAGCTGCTTGTTGCCAGTGGACATGCAGCTGGAAGACTGCTTGTTAGCAGGTTTATCTTTGATCCACTGTGAAGTATTTGACAGCAACGAGTGGACAAGTGTTAAGCTTGCATCTCGTTCCTTTTGGACAAAAATGAGGACGTGTGTGTGTTTGTGGTTGTGTGTGCACTGTGCATGAACATGTAGCTCATATGACAAACAGTCCAGCTGTTTGTAGTGGGCTATAATCAAATCATGTGGCGTCTGACACAAATCAACTCCACAGGACACGGAGCTGTGTGTAAATGTTTCACAAATCTACTGTGCAAATTCATGTTTCATGAAGGAGGAATAAATTCATTTGACACATTTGAAGGACAGAGTGTGTTTTCATGAGACTCTTTTAAAATTCTGGTTCATGTAGGCTACTTAACATTCGTCCTGATATTTGTAACGATGAACTGACAGAAATAAAAATGGCTGACATGCCCCTAGTGTAGCTTTAAAGTAGCATTATCGCAAATACAGCAGTAATAGCAATAAAAAAACTGAAATATACAATGAATAGGTCCAGGGGAGCTATAACTATATGTACACAAAATACAGCCAATGGTGTAGTGCCTGTGGAGCAAATGCAGAATTCCTTATGAGACAAGCCGGCCCGGCGCTTAGTCCCACCTTCTGAACAGCACGCTATGTAGAGAGAATGAGGATGAATATCTGATACGCTGCACCACTGGCCGCATCCAGTGGCCGAACAAAGAATTGGAATTTACGATAGTGCTACTTTAAAGGGGACATATTATAGAAATATCACTTTTTGAAGGCTCTTTAACATATATTTAGATGTTTGTCTCGTCTTCCGGCCCCCAAAATGTGAGAATTGACAAAAAAAATCTGTAATTTTCAGGCTCCCGAGGTTGAAATCCATGTGGTTTTATGAGCTGTTCCCTCAGTTGTCTGACAATGATGTAATTAGTTTTTGAATTTGCATAATCCCACCCCTACCTGTGAGTACCGGTATGGGTAGAAGGGGGTGGGGCAAACAGTGGTTCATTTGCATTTAAAGGGACAGGCACTGAAACCAGACGTTCTGAACAGGGCTGTTTTGAGAGGATGAAAAGAGCTGTGATGTTTGATCCTTGGGGGATTTTGACCGAAGCATGTCACAGACATATCTTTAAGACACCTGGGAACTATTTTAATTTGTGGTAAAGGGGAATAATATATCTCCTTTAAGTTAGCTTCTAATTTTATTCAGTCAACAGAGCCGAGACTGTGGTGACAGGTCTGTCTGAAATCATATAAAAACGTAGCTGTTGTTTGTTTGTGATAGATTAAAATGGTGTTAACACAAACACAAATATAAACATGCTAACATGCTAACATATTAATGTGTTGTCCTCACTTTGGATTACTAACATCCTTTGATACTGGCAGTTTTCACATGCCGTCCTCTTTATCACGTTAATGCTTCCTTCATAATCTCTCCAAGGAAAGACAGTTGAAATTTAGCCACTTCGCTAACACTGGCACATCTACAGCAATTTCATTGTTACCACTTTTCATCTGCCCTAAAAACCAGACAGACCCAGGCCTGTTAGAAGATTAAAAGTCTGACCAAGCGTCCAGGAAGATGTCATGAAAAATGTCTTTTTAAATCAACCCGATTTCAGCAGCTCGGTCCGTGCATCCACCAGGCCCAGAGATGTTTCTGTCTGGCTGCAACAACATCACATCTCTTCAGGGTCCAAGAATGTGTTTGAGCACAGCACACTGTGTTTCCTGCAGGAGAAACCTCGGCGGTGCTGTTGTGTTGTGTTGTGTGCGTGGGCTGCTGCTGTCCGTGGTGCTGAAAGCCAATATCCAGCTGAACTGTACGCCAAGGGCAGAGACAATGAATTCATGGTTCCTGCTGCGAATCAATACGATCATATCGATAATTTAAGATGATGTATCTTCAGTAACACAATGTTTTCTGGCCTTTTTTTTTTTTTTTTTGCCAGAGCCCACATCTGGCAGGGTTGAGCTGAACCCCTCTCGCCCCTCCCGTTACTGAAGGAAACAGATCCCACAGATTCACAATTCATGTTAAGAACAATGCCCCTGCTCCCGTGTATCACCTTGTTTATTAATAATGCAGACAAAGATCTTTTCTCTTTTATTTCTCGAGCCAGACGATAAAAGACAAGAGAGAGAGGGCGTTTGCGTGTGTTGCAGGAGCTTGTTTTATGGTTGGAGGCAGGCGAGTGAAGAGTGTGGCTGAATAGTGTTTCTGAGCTTAATGATCTCTATGCTCTATGTGTGAAGAGTGTGGAGACACGTGAACTGGAACGCTGGGGTTCAGCGCCCTAACAAGTGCGTTGTTGTGCTGCTGTTTGTGTGAAATAATTGGCAGTTCCCACACCTGCAGCCCAGTCTGCAAAACTGCTTCACCTGCTCCTCTTTCTTTCTTTCTTTCTTTCTTTCTTTCTTTCTTTCTTTCTTTCTTTCTTTCTTTCTTTCTTTCTTTCTTTCTTTCTGCCCCTCGTTCTTCCCTCCTCTCCTGTTCTATCTTCGCTCCTCCTGTCAGCTGTGCCGTAATCTGCTGTGGTTGTTTGCTTTATCCTCCACAAGTGTTGCATGTCCCCAACTCCCCCAGGTCACTTGGTTACAGTGCAACAGTGCATTTCCTTCTTCTGTCATTCTTCTATCTGTTTTTTTATTTTTATTTTTTATTTTTTTTATTTCTCTCCCTTCCTGTCACTCACCCACCTGAAAGTGTGGGTGCTGCTGACTGCTGGTGCATGCGTTACGAACCTCCTTCATTAACCACTGTATATGTGTGTGTGTGTGTGTGTCAAAGTGAGTGACAGAGAATGAGACGCTCCATTTGAAACCATTTCATTCATCGGGCACATACATAGATGATGATATAGACCCGGGCCCGACTGCCTAACCTGCAGGAGGGATAAAATATCTCTAATGAGGTCTTGGCTTTTAATCAGAAGGTAATTTCCTTTTAGGTTTGATGCTCATCCATACTGTCAGCGCTCTGTGGAGTGAGTTCACTGCTCAGGAAGAAAGTCTCTGAACCTCTGAGGTTCATTTTTAGCTAAAAGGAAAAAAAAAAGTTTAGCTGTCTGGCTACAGAAGAGAGAGGAAGCTTTTGCAGAGTTGAGACTTAGTTGTCTTTGTTTTTGAAAGTCCCAAGGAAGAGCCAAGTCCAAGTCTGAGTCCTTTTGTTTTGTTTTTTAACCCACTTGACTGTTCACAACAGGAAAAGGCTGAAAAGGAAACGTCATATTGACATCATGGTGAGCAGATGTTGCTGTGCATTGGGCAGAAAATTCAAATTAGCTGAACTTTGATCCAAGCTGCTCCGACCTTTGTAGCTGAGGCAGTATCTTTTAGGTGGAGATAAGGTGGAGCGTTACAGTTACCAAGCTTCACTTAAAGGGATACTTCACCCAAAAACAATAATTCACCAATCATCTACTCACCGTCATGCCAAGGAAGGGTTCAGAGAACTTTCAGAGTCATCAAAACGCTTTTGGAGTTCCGGGGGGGTCCGGCTGGCGACGGGTTTTCATATAATGGTGGCGGATAGAGTTCACTTTTGAATCGTCCAAAACACACACTATGAAACATCCAGATACCTCCATACTGCTCGTCTGTACTGACCCAAGTGTCCTGAAGCCGTCACATGAAAAAGTTGTTCAGAAAAAAATAATTTGATCTCTGTTTTTAGCCTTGTTGTAGTAGTAGCTCCCAGTGGCTCTGCGGGATTTGCTGTGAGATGTTCGTTCATCGTTGTAAACCATTGGATGTATGATGTAAACACGGAAGAACATCTCGCAGCAAATCTTGTGCAGAAAATTGGTGAATTATTGATTTTGGGTGAAGTATCCCTTTAATGAAACTTTATGCAATTAAATGCATCGTGATCCGAGGTTTGTGGTCGTGTGTGTGTGTGTGTGTGTGTGTGTGTGTGTGTGTGTGTGTGTGTGTGTGTGTGTGTGTGTGTGTGAGCTCTCACACTTTGCCAATGTGACATTCAGATTTATCCCGGGATCAGACTCCTCCCCCTCTCTCAGATGCTCCAGCACATTTCCCATGCCCCCCCCCCCCCTCCTCTACCCCCTCACTGTCTTTTGATTGCCCCTCCACACACATAAACTCACATGCACACACGCACACACACGCTCTTCCCTTCATCCCTTTAACACTCCGGTCTCTGTGTGAAGATGAGCATCACAGAGCAGCAGAGGGTGGTGGGTGTAATGTGTATGTTTGTGTGTTTGTGTGAGTGTGTGTGTATGTGTGTGTGTGTGTGTGAGAGAGAGAAAGAGAGGTCGTTATTGGCTGAGCAGTTATGTCCTTTACCAAGGACAGTGACTTTTCAATAAAGTATCGCCTTGACAAAGAGGCACATGTGCAACTGGAGCGCACACACACACACACACACACACACACACACACACACACACACATACCTCAGAGTCTACACATGTGCTCACGTGCTCTGTATTGTTTTTTAATGACACCTGGATGAGCAGAGGTGTGTATCCATTGTGTATAGATGACGTCACACATGTGCGCACATCATGAGTACACTGCTCCCATGATGCACTGCTCCCACAATGCACTGCTCCGTGTTTATCATATATTCTTTCTGATCCAGGCCGGCGCTCGCTCTTTCTCTCTCTCTCTCCCTCTCTGCTTCTCCCTCACACATCTTCTTCTCTCTGGACTGGTCCGATGAGCAGCAGCAGCAGCAGCAGCAGCAGCAGCAGCAGCAGCAGCAGCAGCAGCAGCAGCTCTATTAATTAATCAACAGCCACAGATTGTCTATCAGCAGCGAGAGCCAATTAAACACTTGGTTATATTCTCTGTCTTTAGCAGGTTCTCATAGATCTTTATTTCTTCAAATAATAATGGAGGCCAGAGTTGGAATTAACGTGGTTATTATGCAGCTCCATTTGCAGTTTGCAAGAGTTTGGGTAATTTCTATCAAGACTTGATTGGATTTGAATTAGTTATATAATTTAGATGTGGAATAAAGACTTTTTTTTCTCAATGTAATGACAGGGACTCTCTTAAAATAAGCTTTTGTGTGCATGAAACCACCGTGTTGCACTCTGCTGACGATGATGCATCTGTGTGGGTTAAAGTCTGTTACGTGCTGCTTTTGTCTCGTGCATTTTCCATGCATTTGACGTCTCTGCATCTGATGCAGCTTAGTCTCTTCATGCGCAAGAGCAGTTAATTTGACTTCAATGGGGCAGAAATTGAAATCTAAAAATAAATAAATACACAATTAATGTGTTTTTAGGGGCGCAGCCGTGTTTCGAGATGCTCGATTTGAATAATTTTTCATTTCATGCATCTTTGGTATGGCAACACTTTCCGTATTTACTTCGTTTTATTTATTTATTTATTTATTTTAAAGCATATTTGTGTGTGTGTGCTAAACCGTGCATGTGTGTGTGTCTGTGTGTCTTCTGATCAGTCTGTCTTTTAGTCAGTGCATGACAGCAGAACAGACACACTGGAGGAGGATGTGATGTTCTGTGAAGCACACAAGCCTTTAGATGCCGGGGGAACAAGACAAAAGTGAAAGCCAAGTACGAGTCAGGGCCACTGGCGCTGGAATGATTCGAGCTGCTCCAGCTGTCAAGGTCTCTGGCTGGCATTAATGTATGAATTTACCGTGAGGCGGAGGAAGCTCACTGAGAGGTGTGTGTGTGTGTGTGACTCTGTGTGTGTGTGTGATGGCATCAGAATGATACTGCTTTCCACTTCAAGGCTGTGTGGAGTCATATCACGCTGCACCGCTTTGCATCACAATGTCTCCCTCACCTCCTGATCCTCCCTTGCAGCAGGTCATGAAAACACAAAACGACAACTGCAGCAGCATGAGTAACACAATGCGACCAGAACCCGTGCCGCGCCGCGCCGCCTCCGCCACGTAACCAGTGCTTTAAGTGGGCCGGTACTCACCGGTACGGAGTACCGGCACTTCTAGATTTTAACCCCCGGCGTACCGGGACTTTTTACGGCGCACCGGGGAGTACCGGGAGTCTGGACATACTCTGTCCTGTTCTCATTCTCTCTGACCGATTTGTGATAGTGATGCCTCTTTCACCCTGAGCGCCACGGTTCTGTTGCCCTGTTCTCCGCTGCTCCTCTGTCTCTCACTGAGGGGCGGGGCTGCCGCGCTGTGCGCTCTCTCATCCATGACTCTCTCACATGCACGTACGGAGCGCACGCCGCTGCCTCGTCATAGTAGGCTATAACTCAATGTGTCCAGACGAGATGTGAATGTGGAGCGACTAAAACCTTCGTGAGTTACAGTGTAAAGCCATTTACATGACTTTCCAGTGGTAGCCTACCAATAAGTAGCCTTCCACTTACTGTATTCAACATGCTTAAATGTGAGTCATATTTCCCAAAATGCTTAACACTACTTGTTAACAAGAGCAGAGTAAAATGAAAGCTCTTACTGAGAAACACTGTGAAACTGTTGCTGTCAGCTTGTTAGAACAATGACAGCTGTCTGTGGAGGCTGTTTATTTGGCCACAAATCACAAAAACTTCTTGATTTTAGTGAAAATTTTAATTTGGCAATAATTTAGGACAGCAATTAGGGAAGGATAGAGATACTTTATGAAGTGGGTAAACTTAAAATAACAAATACTGATTCATTTGTCGTCATACATTATTCACAGATGGATTTTAACAAGAAAATACTTTTTAAAAATCTTTCTGGAAAGTTCAATTGAACGTTTTTCTTTTTTTAATCAACATCATATTTGAATGTAAAGTAGCCTGTCACTTAATGATGTGCTGGTATCGACCGCCCACCGCCTAATTTACCAGCCAACAGCTGAAAAGGGGAGTACCGGCACTTATTTTTTCCCACTTAAAGCACTGCACGTAACCATTACAAACCGTTAATAAATAAACCATAAGAGCAAGAGCCACCTCAGAGGACGGACGCTCCCGCTGAGCTGCAGCTGTCATATGAGCTGAGATGTTTCTATTGTTTCCAGATGAAGAAAAATCCATTTTCTAGTTAATAAAAATGTAAAGTTATTCACTGCAAAACATCAACGCAAAGCAAGAAAACCACCGAAACTGGAACTGGTTTGATATTTCATGCCTGATAAATGATTTAATGAGATTATATAACTTGTTAAAGACGTCATGTTCAATCACGTTCTGTCTCTGACAAAAGTTCAATTCATAAGTGAAAAATAAAAAACCCATCATGTTGTTGAGCCGAGGTCGGGTGTTATGGAAACACCACAGAGCCAGTAACGACCACGACCTCATCATTAGGAGACGGAAGCCATTTTTAATTTTAAATATTTCTTTTAGTTACCGGTAAGACTTTTTACTTTACGAATGGCCAACTACACAACAAGTCATCAGTTTGTCTTCCCTCCCACATCTTGTCATGCTGAAGATGACATCGTGATAGCCACATTTGTCGTCGCCATAGCAATAAGACCACATAACTCTACCTTCACTTGTGTGTAAACGATTCTTCTCCACTCAAGCTCCTCTTGTGTTTCAGCATCGATTTCTGCTAATCAGCAAAGGTCATACAATCTCATATTAAACGACTCATTAACAATCCAACTGTCAATCAACCGGACACTTAATTGCCTAATGAGAAAAGCCCTTTTTATTCTGGGGTGAGGATTTAAAGCTGCAGCGATAACTCTGTGTGTGCGACACCTTCCCCCATCACACTCAGTCATCTGAGCCTTTGTTATTAGAAAACGCGTTGATTAGCGCGGCTCTAAATCTTCTCTCCCTCCTTCCCTCCGACCCCCTGCACGGCCGACTGCTCGCTCTCATTCCTCCTCTCACCACCACCACATCGTGCGTCTCATCTCTCCTGAGCGGCCATGTTTCACTCCGTCCTGCTGGTGAGCCAACTGTGCACGGAGAGAGAGAGAGGAAGCATCACACTGTCTTTCTTAATGTGCTCTGTAACAGCTGAGACCAAATTACCATCTTTATTTCACTGGGAAACACACGAGTCCAACTCAGTCTCACCATGTCAGTATGTACTGTATGTGTATGTGTGTGTTTGCTGCTATGTGCAAGGCCACATGTGTCAGTGTGTGTGTGTGTAGGGATGTCATGATTACTTGTTTTCACAATTAATCGCAGTATTAAACGCCACAATTAATTAACCTTAAAGGGACAACGAGGAGTTTCTAATCGGTTATAAAAAAGTCTCACGTTAATGTGGATGAATCTCCGCTACCCACACTTGTTAATGGGCCCATTTTCGATAAATATGTCGTTTTGTCTCTATCGTTATTTTGTTACTATTAGTGGTGGCGGAGATGCTGATCGAGCCGACCAGCGTTTCTTTACTTTCAGTTTCGCAACGAGTCATGAGAATAACGTAGCTGAATCGCCGTTTATGGTCGGAACTACTACGGTAACTGAACCTCTTTGAACCTCTGACTTTAATTATTGATGAATGAAAACATGAGTCCGTCTTGCGCCGGTCAAAAGAATTTTACGGTGTGCGCGGAGGCTCATAAATGTAGTATGAAAACGCTTCGCTTTTCCAAAACTCCTCGTTGTCCCTTTAAAGATTCATAAATACCGTGACTTTCCAAAAATAATTATGTTGGAACCATATCGACAGTAAAGGTAAATGCACAGATACCGGTCCATTTACCTAACGTAACATTGAATTGGTAGGAAATTAAATGTTAGTGTGTCATTTGTAATAAAAAAAAACGATTAAAATAAAGTAAAGAATTTACTTACTTAAATTTGGTATAGATGACAATTAATGACTTGAATATTTCAAACACTTCCCCTTGGCGATTAATAATTGGTCCTATATTAAAGGTATATTGTGTAGGAATTAATTACTCCCATCTAGCGTTGCGGTTGTATATCGCAAGCAACTCAATCGTATTTTTCATGCTGCATTCACGTGAAATTGGACAGACGGCAGACGGACGACAGCCACCTCGACCTGAGCCGACAGCTCCGGTGTCTCTGGTGCGTTTCCACGGTTTCCTACCGTCACGCTGCCACTGAACGTAAAAACATGGCGACACGACATGGCAGCCAGCCCCGAGCTTACCCGCTCCATGTAGATATGAATGATATGAACGGCAAATTCAGAGCTTACCGGAAAACACTTCAGTTTGTTGATGGGGGGGTGGGGGGGGTTACTGAGTAATGAAAAACAGACTTTTGAGCGAAATAATCGATTTTCGTGAATAGATAACAGGAGAAGTTACACAATGTCCCTTTAATAGGTACTTCAATATTTTGTGTAAATATTTTTGACTAAATTTGATTTTACATATTCATTGTGTTGTGAAATTAACTGCATAATAATCGTAATACCGTGATTATTTCTCAACAATAATCGTACCAAGAAAATCTATAATCGTGACATCCCTATGTGTGTGTTGCTATGTGCAAGGCCACACGTGTCAGTGTCTGTGTGTGTGTGTGTGTGGCCGTGGATAAGTTGGTAGAACGAGGGTGGGCTTTAATTGCAACCAGAGGAGAAAAGAAAAACTAGAAAAGCAGAGAAAGTCATTCCTATCTGTCGCTCTCCATCTTCCTCTCTCTGGTCGTTGCTTCCGGCTGCAGCTTTAGCTCGACTTTGACTCCGGGAATCCACGTATTGGATTGGTCGCCGTAGTAATAATGAGGAGATTAATGTCTTTTGTGGGGGAAAGTTCTCATTCAAAGTCAAAACAGACTTTTTTGTCTCGACACTCAGGGGGGCTGTGATGAACTTTGCTGCTGAATACCAAGATGGATGGATGACAGAGCAAGAGAGAGAGAGAAGGAGAGGGAATGGGAGAGAGGGGGAGGAGGAGGAGGAGAAGAGAGAGAGCTAGGGGGAGAAAAAAAAAGAAGTGGAGGAATTGACGGTTCGCTTTGGCTGCGGGTGGAAAGAAAGAAAGATGAGGGGAGCTGTGGAGAAACAGAAAGCGGAGAGAAAAAAAATACAGCAACACAGCTCATTGTCTCCATCCTGCTCCTGCCATCAATCTCCCGAATGGCAGCTGCCTTACTCACACACATACACACACATATATACACACATATACACATGCACACACACGACACTCTGCCCGCCTGCCTACACGGCTGATTCCCCGAGTGATGAATCATGGCGCGGTATGGCACGGCACAGCACGGCATTTGTTAGAGGTGGTGTTTTTCTCTTGTACTGACAGTCTGTAGAAGTGCTTTGTGTTGTGTATGTGTTGTGTGTGTCTGTGTGTGTATGTACATATGAGTGTGGGTGTGTATATTGTGACTGTGGACAGTAGTGGCAGGTGGTGTGGGCCTGCTGCTGCTGCTGCTGTGTGTATGTGTGTGTGAGTGTGAACAGCATACATGTGTTTTAAGAGTACATAGAGCTCTGGAGCCATGTGTCTGCTAGGTAACCAAGTGTGAACGCCACACAGCAACCACGTCGTTATTACACACACACACACACACACACACACACACACACACACACACACACACACACACACACCCAGAGCAGCTGCTGTGGGTAAGAAAACAGTCGTGTGTTTCGCAGGACGAAGAAAATTACTATTGTGTTTTTGAATGATTTTAGTTGATTACATCCTGTCACCAGATGTTGGTGAAATAACACACATTTATTTGATGTAAAATCACCTTAACAAAACAAACAGGTGTCACTCCTTTAGACCAGTAAGAATCCAATAAGCATCATTAATATGAGAGTAGAGAGAGTATCAGTGCTGAGGTCATGGGTCACTTGGTTCTGGATCTGTTTGTACTGATGATACTTAAACATAGTAAAGGTCAGGTATTTATATCAGAGCCTGTGCAATACTTTACTTGAAGCCTGGGCTGTCACAACATCTGACTCTCTCCGGCCTGTGTGATAAGAATTCACGATAACAATATTATCATTATATCTATAAAGGATGAATACATATATGATAATGTAAAAGACTGATATATAAAAATCCACAAGGCCCAACATTTACCCTCACCATATTATCATGTTACTTTACTATTCTAATATAGTACCTACATTTGATTCTTATAAGATCATATCATAAGATTATCATCAATGTCTGCATTTCACAACACCACTATAGGGTATGTAAACATTATAAAACACTGTTTTTCTTTTAATTGAATGTAACCCGATGCCTCAATGCCTCTATGTAACTCTATTAAAAACTAGTAGCACCAACTTTTGTTACGTAACGAGTTGCCGCTGCAGACACAGTTTACCAGAGTTTGATTCCTGGGAATGTGAACAAGGCTTTCAAACAACATTTATTTTCGCAATGTTGGACAATTAGATCTTAATAAAACTGTAACTCTTGGTTCAAAACTCTAACTGAAATTAATCTGCACTGATTGTCAAAAAATACATCCCCATCTGTCTGTGTGGACGGAGCATTTGGAGACACAATCAGTAATCTGTATTAATCCAAACAGAGTCAACTACATCACATGTTTCACCACCACACACACACACTTGCAGCTGCCTGCTCTCCACATTGATTAAATAATGACACTCATTTGCACAAATCTAACCTGCAGGTGCTCGGGAACTAATTCAGGCATTCGGAGGAGGTTACTCCTTTCTACTTGACACATGCAGGCAGGTGAGAGCGACGATCTCTGGAGGTACCTGACTCACACAGTATTTGTTAACATGTCTTGGCTTCGGTTTGAACCAGTCTGGAGCACCAGATGGTTGGGTTTCATCGCGTCAGCCTGGAGTTAAAGTTATTAGGCCTTTTACCAAAGCTGGTAATACGGTTCACAAATCGTTTCTCTCGCACAATATCATTGACAAAAAAATGACCTGCTTCATTTGAGCTTTCTTCTCTGTGACTCTAAACACTGGTGTTAAACTGAAACGTCCTTTTACTATTTGGCACGAGCCATAACTTTGGGTTGTAGTCTCGTTCCCTTAACTCCCTTTTCCTGCAGCTCCATGTTTTTGCAACTTTGCATTTAAACGAAAACTAATTTTTGTCAACATTATTTCAGAAGCAGCCTTTGACATAATGTGTGTTTTGTGTTTTATACTGATTTTTGAGTGTTTTATACTGTTTTATTGCTGTTTTTAATCTGAATTCCACTCTGACTTTGCTCTATTTTATGATTTTTTAAATGTAAAGTGTCTTTGAGCATCTGTTAAAGTGCTTACAAATAAAATTTATTATTATTATTATTATTATTATTATTATTATTATTATTATTATTATTATATAATGGACAATACCAAACGCAGGCTGTTGCAAGTTGGAGCTAATACCAGTTGATCACTACACATGTATGTATGTATGTGATATTTTGCACATTGAAAGCAACATAACAATACGTCCATAGGTAGGATTGCACAATGCTATTGGTAAAACTAATTAGACTAAGTGGCTGATAATCAATGTGACATGCAGCCTTTGCATACCGTTGATGCACAGAGCAGCCATCTTGGATTATGAGCCCATAGGGTTATCGAAGCTCCTCTGAGTTCCTGAGTTTGAATTTTGACTGGAAACTCTGGAAAAAATCAGACTTTCGAATTGTAATTGAACGCATCGTGAGCTGGTCCACCATCCCCATCTTGTCATGAGAGGGAACATGAGGCTGAAATTAGACATCAACATCTTCCTGCATGCTGCACAGACTCAGGTCAGTTTTAATGATGTTTGTCTCAAAGCTCCAAACACTTTGTTTTTTATTAGTTGTGTCTTTGATAAATCACTGAGGCCAAGAAACTGTATTTGATGTGGATCAAACGTGTCTGGTCGACCTAGTTAATAATGGGCACGGCATCAATATGGATCCAGTACATTGGATTAGTGCATCAATAGCTACAACCTGTCTCTGTCCCACACACTCACACACACACACAGAGAAATGTTCCTGCTGTGTAGCTGCTGCTTTGTCCTTGTACTGACACACACTATCTTCGCACTGACTCATTTCCACACTAAGCCACGTGCACACACACACACACATACACACAGTGACAATCAAACCCTACCTGCCGACATGTTAATAGCTTCTCAGTGTGTTGCTGTAGCGTCCGGCTCTGGCCTTGTTCGCCATTTAAAAAGGAGACTTTTTTAGCCGAGGAAACAGGTGCAGCGGAGCGAAGCAAGGCATTATGGGAGCTATTTGGCGGATGAAGCGCGATGCAGAAAGGCACACCACCTCTCACCCGCCCTGGACTCTTCATTCACAAACATACTGTGTGAGTCAGAGGTGCCAAACGTCCCCGCCTGTGGGGATCACAGGGTGGCACTGAGAAGAGCTGGACTGGTTCATGCCAGACAGAGAGAGAGAGAGGAGGTGGAGAAAGGAGGGAGGAGAGAGAATGGGTGAAGCAGAGAGAGGGAAACATTGCCAGCTGTGAGGGAGGAAGAGGAGGAGATGTAGAAGGAAAGTGGTTGCATCTTCCTATAAGATCCGACATTAAAAATCCTGCTCTGCTGGGACTCAATCCCCCAGTTTCCCCTTTGATCCGTCTTCTGTTATCGCTGGAAAACCCAGCCTTGACCCAGCTGGCACGGCTTCTCCACCGCTCTCATATATTTACGCCCTGGGATACAAACGGAGGCACAGAAATACACAGACAGAACCTTGTATATATGCACGCATGCACAGGCTTTATGGAGCAGAAAATAATAGCTCATGTTTACATGCCGCCGTTTCATTTTCTCCAGCGGAGAAGAAAGACAGAAAAGAGTCAAGCTGCATGAACAAGAATAGACGAATGGAATTTATCATCAGCATTAACATCTGTAAGAAGAGATTTGTCCCATTATGGTCTGCTACTGCGATCCACCATTAGCTGACAGGCAGACACAAACAGATCTCCCGTTGAGAGGACAATCATCTGTTGCTTCAATCCTCACAGGATCCCCCAAAAATATGATTTGCAGTATTTACACAAGGCGGCAGCTCTGGGATTTGATGGGGTTATGAATATTTGTAAACGGATGAAGCTTGTTCTTTTTTTTTTTTAATGCATGGTAGGGAAACCCAGCTGAGACTGTAGATAAAATAACTGCAGCTCTTGTATCTCATCTCATATCAAAGATAGACAACAGCGAGTGAGTTCAATATTACACTTTAATAAGATTGCACAACACAAGTGAAGGTAAACAAATGGACGATGGAAATCAAATTCTCCTTTTTGCAAATGCAGTTTGTCATGTTGCCAATAATTCACAGTGCAGGTTCAATTGTTTTCGTAGGAGGAGAAAGTTTTTCAGGAGTTTTACTAAAGCACATGTGAATTATTGTTTTGTTTTGTTTTTTTGACTCTGCAGCTTAAGGTGGTATTTTCATGAAATATGGGACATCAACATTGTGACTGTGCCAAAACTCCTTATTTACTACCACGAGGGAAACAGAAGAAAAAAAGAAAAGAGAAGAGAGATGCAGATGAATAAAAGGAGCCGCTGCTATGAATCTAATCCTGCTGCACTCAAAGTAAATTGCCTTTAATTAATGGCTTTTTTTTCTTATTCAAGCATACAATAGGTCTGCTACTTAAATGGTTTATAATGGCTCCATCAAACAAATTGTTATGAATGGAGCTGCGATGTTAAAATGAATTATTGAATCCATGACGGGAGCTATGGTGCCATGTTGAAAAACAATGACATGGAGAAAGGAAGTCTTCACATGGGCTGCATCAGCTTGTGATTTTTTTTTAACTGATCCAGATCCTCAATAATGTTAACGGCCCTGTGTTATATCAAGGTAAATTTAGTGTGGGTGTGTATTTTTTATTATAGAGAAGCTCTAGGTACTGTGAAAGCATCAAAGACTCAGTCCACAGAGAAATGTACACAGCCTGTATTCAGAAACTGAGCCTTAAAACCAGCCGTCAGGACTTCCTGTGACTTTGTGATGTCACAACGAAGTGGTGAGGGCACCATCCAGTCTTATTGCTGCGTTCAAGACAACTCGGAAGTCGGAAAAAAACAAGCTCAGAGCTGTAAAAAATGAATTGAACGGCGTCAAACTCAGAAATTACAGGTCGAAAACTAGGGTATCATATCAGAGCTCCGACTTTCCGACTTGACGTCACAACAACATCAAAACATGGCAGCCCTCGTCTTAAACGGTTAGAATTTAACATTTTTAGTTGTTTGTTGAGGTTTGAATGCATATTTTTGTGTATTATTGCAGTAGCTTATATGAAATACGTTTATATTAAGCTGTGATTGTTGTATTGTGTGAAATTGCGGTCCTCGTATGTGACGGAAATAACGTTTAACTGTTATCAAGGCTATAACATTATATGTGCACTCATCTGCGGCGTCTCCTCTCCTCCCAAATAAACATAATTTACTGCTGCTTGTATTCAGCTATGAGCCACAATACGCCAAACTTCCTTCAGGTATCCATGTCTTTTTTCTTCCGTGTTCCTGCAGCGTGAACGCAATGATGTCGGAAGTCGGAAATTTCCGAGTTGCGAATTCCGACCTCCGAGTTGTTATGAACGCAGCATTAGTCTCAGTAACCTGTTGTTACCATCCACAGAGAGAGAAGATGCAAAACTATGCAGAGATGGTTCCTGATATCAGAACTAACTTCTCATGGATCAACACTTCAGATAAAAGCCAGGAAAAGTGCAAACTATGAGATCTTTATAAGGTGCTATTCCATCACAAAGGAAATGCTGTAGGATCATTGTTCAGATATCTCATTTAGATGAAAACCTGTGGAGTGATCTGACCTGAGGAGAAACCTCTGAAAATGTAATAAAAAAAAAAATCTGCACAGTTCAGCTTCTTCTTTGTGTGTATTGTAAGACACAACACAACACAACCCTCTGAGCAGGCCAGAAGATGATGACGCACACCAGCTCTTTGTCTCCGTGTCTTTATTCAGCCGCCTCGTGCCGTGCCGCCGCTGTAGATGCTAATGTGACAGGCATCTGATTCAGACCTGATCTGTGAGAAAATGTCAGCAGGTCGGACCTTGTCAGATCGTTGTTGTGACTTTTTACAGACCGTGGCTCTGGGAGCTTATTCAAACACGGGGCTGACGTGTAAAAAAACTGCCTCCACATGTAGGTAATGAACACGATGACATAGAGAGAGGGAGGGTGATGGTGGTGCTTTAGTCCCCAGAGAGGAGGAAAAAGGGGCAGAGGAGGAAGAGGATGAGGGTGAGGATGAGGAGAGAGGGGGTCTCAGAGGAGCGGCGGTGCCACGTGGGCCGCAGGTAATGAACGACTTGTGGAGGTAATCGCTGTAATGAAGCAGGGAGCCGGTCGTGGAGCGAAGTGGCCGCCTTCACTTCTACGGTCCTGTGGGGCCCAGAGAGCCTCGGCAAATGAGCCCTGAGGTCCGGAAGATAGAGAGGATTGTGTGGAAGAGGGGAATGAGGAGGTGGAGGAGGCGGTGGATGAGGAGGAGGAGGAGGCGGAGGCGGAGGAGGGGATTGGATGAAGCTGGATGAGGGATATTTTGGGTAGAGAGAGCAGAGAGCAAAGGAAGGGAAGCTTAGTGGGAGCTGTGTGGAGTGTGTGTGTGTGTGTATGTGTGTGATAAATGCCTCTATTCTGTGCGGCCAATGAGAAGAGCTCAGACAAAATGGATGTTCTCGTGCCCCCTGTCCTTTATTTTACCCCGTCTGAAGCCACCATCTATCAGACAGTGACCAGTGGAGCATGTGAGCTGCTGCACAGCAGAGACGTAGGTGTTTTCTATACATCACTGATGCTGCATACATATATACATACAGCACAGTCAGTGTATTTCTTGCATATTTACTGTACCACACTGACTACTGAATCATAAAATCCACTTGATGTTATCAGATTTCTGGTCTACGGATAATTGTGTCCTGAAGCCTGCATGTAGGCGGACGGTGTGAGCTGTTTCCATAGGATTTTTTTATGTAAATAAGGTCAGTGCACACACACACACACACACACACACACACACACACACACACACACACACACACACACACACACACACACACACACACACACACACACAGGGTGAATGATTACTCCTTTACATCCTTTTCTTCTTCTATAGGCTACAGTATGTACATCCCCAAAGCCACAGTGGCAGTGTTAACACACATCTTCAGCCCTCTGTTTTGGAGGTCGTTTTAAGATCACATGTGAAACCTGAACATAATTAAATGAGCTGCAGCAAGGACGCGTCGTCACCAAGCTTTAAGCCAGAGAAGGCTTTTTCAAGTCCACATCCCACCTGAGTGCCTTTTCACCTCGTCTAACAACAACAAGCCCGAGTTACAAATAACCTGAGTGGTTGTTTGGCAGTAGCTTCAAAAGTGACCAAAAAAAAATCACTGCTGGTCAAGTTTAGAGCTGCTTTTCTTTTCTTATGTGTATTTCATACAGTTTTTTTTGTTTTTTGGGGGGCGACTTAGGGCATTTTGAACATATAATCAACCTATGCTGTTAATGTGAATATGTAAATACAATTTAAAGTCGTATACTAAACTATACTAAACTATACTATACTATACTATACAACAGGCATCACCAAATGGCGGACCTCGGTCCGGACCCGGACCGAGTGATGGTTCGATCCGGACCCGAGACCAATCTCTAATAATAACATTTTTTTCCGACGGGACAGCGGGCTCAGCTATAGGTCAATACGGCAGCTTCACTCAATTGAGCCAATCAGATCGTTTGTTTACCCGGTGCGGCCAGTGCGTCTGAGAGGGAAAGAGAAAGGAGACGGAGTGATGACAGCCTTGCTCCAAAATAAAAAAAAGTTGATGCTGAAGTCAAAGGCGAGCCGCTGGGCGTTTGTGGCCGCCGCCGCCTTGGTTAAGCGTGTGTGCGCCGCGTGGGGGCCGTTCAGATGTGGGTCTCTTGCGCGCACAAGCCCATTACTTTAATGTGCGCTCACAACGCCGTAGCGGTGCGACGTGCTTGTTTCCTGCTTCTCCGCCGGTGTTGTGTTGACCCCCGGTTCTCCCTCGGTCTGTAAACCTCTTCACGCGGAGCTCTGCCCCGTTTGGAAGGAGCAGGAAGCTCGTATGCGGGAAGACGTCGCTTCAGAGGTGTAGAATGTGTGTTAGAGAAACACCTATTTCAGGACTACTGACTTGTATCACCAGAACAGAACAGACATATCCTGTGATTTTCAGCCTTCCTCCATATTTAATGGAGGAGGACAATACAATGACAGTGCAGCTATCAAGATGCTTTTGACACCTTGGCCTCAAAAAAAGAAAGGAAGAAAGAAAAAAGCACCAAACAAACAAACAAACAAACAGGGAAACCCCCTTATTTATTCGGTCTTGTTCTCTTTAATTGAAATACAGGCCTTAAAGCTTCAGTTGGTAACAATTATTCAGTCATATTTGCTGGAATTGTCACTATATTCTGATGGTCAGACATTAAATGAGTAATTTAGGACAAAATCCAACTCCTCTGGCTCCACCTACAGCCTGTAATCGTATTTGCCAAAATCCACCGTGGCTCCACCTACAGCCTGTAATCGTATTTGCCAAAATCCACCGCGCCCGACGATTCTCCACCAGTCAGGTAGAGGGAGCAGGAGGAGCAGCCAATCGCCGCTCCTACACGTCGTGCTATGGATACGGTACATCTTTTTTTTTTTTTTTTTTTTTCTCTGTGGGTGCGTTCATGGCTACTTTGTGTGTGTCTGTGTGTGTGTGGGGCGCTTGGCAGAGGTTCATAAAGGGACCTGACGGAGTATTGTCTTGAAATTTCCGACCAAGTCGCGGAGTTTACTTTCACTTTCGTCAACTTACCAACTGGAGCTTTAAATTAATTTGCCTGGGAGCTACTTTTATTCATGGTAAAAAAAAAAATTAAAAAAAAAAGCTAGTTGTTTACTATAAAAGTGCACTATGTTAAATGTTTCCTGTGTTGAAAATTGACAATAGATATGAAAATGCACTTCGTTGGGGTAGGCTATAGCTTATATATAAGACACCATTTGGACTTTATAAGGTTCGGACCTTTCACTTGGATGAAAGTTTAGTAACTGGACCTCAATGAATTTTAATTGAATACCCCTGCTATACAAAGATCGGTGTACCTACCCTCGTCACCATGGTTACTGTAACGGTCACGGCTCTCTTGTCATGGTTACGATATATAAACTCTCACCGCTCCACTGCGTCCCTGTTCCTGTAGTAGGCTATATCTATCCACCGTAGTCGATTTCATCACACTTTGCTCCTGTCATAACTACTGTGACCACTAGGTGTCGCCTAGCAACAAAATGTACTGTAACTGCTGCACAGACGGCCTATGGGCTGTTTGTTGCTGTGTAGAGTTGGTTTAATAAACAGTGGTGGTGTGCAGGCAGCTTGTGGCCGACACTGCCCACCTGACAGCGTGTGTGTGCATGTGTGTGTGTGTGTGTGCACATGTGTGTTTGTCGTCTACTTGACCAAACAGGATTTTTTCTTTTTTCTCCTTCTCTCTCTCTTTCCACACGTGTATTTTTTCCTCTTCTTCTCCGTGCGACCGTTCCTCTGTGGTGTTTTGGGCTGCATGTGCACAGACAGTGTGTGTGTGTGTGTGTGTGTGTGTGTGTGTGTGTGTGTATGTGTGCGCATGTGGGAGGGAGTGCTGTTGGATCATCCTGTTAGACCAGCGAGGAAAAGAGCCGTAGATTGGCTGAGGCTTTATTCCCCCCTCACACTCTCTCGCTCTCTCTTTCCCTTTCTCTTTCTCTCTTTCTCTCTCTCTCTATCGCTTGAAACACAAGGAAAATAGCACCGTGGAGGAAGGGAGCAGATGAAAATAGCTCAGTAGGCAATCGCTGACTCACAAGGCAACGCTGGGAGTCAGGAAGGCATCCATTCCAGTACACATCAAATCAACTGGCTGTTGTGTAACTCTCTCAGCAGCGCCCGTAAATCAAAGTGTTCTTGGTGTGCCCAGCTCCGTCTAGAGCGACTTTTGTTGCACGTCCCCTCTGTGGCTGCATATAAACAGGGCTGTGACATCACAGGTGCCATTTATCACTTCTGACAGCGCTGCCTGGAGTCTTCGGGGGGCGTGGGGTTGGGGTTGGGGTGAGGGGAGAGGAGGGGAGGGCTAAGGCCGGTTGGCTGTTATTATGCAGCCATGGTCAGCTAACCCACCCAGCTCATTCATCATGCCACTCAAGGAGCGTGGGCTTGTCAAAGCTCATGTTTTTTTAAGTAACTCTGAAAATGGAGCGAGAGCAGGAACTATAGGCTCATATGTAAACCAGGGTGTGATTAACATATCAGCTCCAGTAGGCTATATGGACCGCTGGTGGTTACTCATGCATCGCTCATCAGAAATGTCTCCGTCGGCGATGAAAAAAGGAGCAAAAAAAGGCTTTGAACTTCTTAAGGCTGAGGCGTGTATCTGCCACAGGAAATTAATGTTTACATCCTTTCCCTTGGTTTATCTTCTGGAGTTTGGAGAACGCTGGTTCTGTGTTTGCACGTGTGAACCTGCTCTCCTGGCTCCGATCCAAACTTTATCTCTGGTTTCTCTCACATGCACATGCACAGGTGCCACGCAACTTCTCTACAGAGATGAAAATAACACAATCAGCACATTTCCTTTGGTCGCTTTGTGTCTCTTTGTTGGTCCTTTTGTCTCTCTTTGTAATTACTCTGTGTCTCCTTGATGTTGCTTTACATCTCTTTGTTGCTGTTTTTGCAGCCCTCTGTATTTTGCTTCACTTTAGAGTCAACAGCCACTTTAAATAATGAGAAGGGGAAGGTCTGACACGTTGTTGCATATTACAGTATGTCTTCACTTACTGAGAATTAGCTGCAGAAGCTAAAACCATAGAGAAATGGTAAATAAAGCCGCTGTCTCCAGGGCGACCAGTTCATCATCATCATCATCACATGTTGAAGTCGCTGCACCACTGCAGATGTTCAGGAACCTGAATATTCAGACACCTGGATGATCTTGAGGTGTTTTTTTTTTTTTAGGCTCGATGCAAATTGTCACTTTGCATTAATCATGCAAATTTGACCTCTAGATCATCTGGGTGAGTGTGCTGCAAGGTTTTTTTAATTTAATTGAAACTTTTCATTATAATAGAGATTCACAACATACAAAAAAAAAGGCAGCACTTACTTTATTCTCACCAGCTGATCGTCAGGTGGAAGTGATGAAACATTTGATTCTTTAACTGAGAGCAATGTGCTGTGAGAAATGACCTGGACTGAGGACAACAAACTAAATATTCAGTAAAAACAGAGCGAGCGAGCTCCTCGAAATGTATGCATCAAGTCTGTGCCGGTGTGTGTGCGAGGAGAATGGCTGCACCGGTGTGTATGTGTGTGTGTGTGAGACAGCTTAAGCCCTTGACTGATGTCAAAACTTAACAGGTTTCCAGCTCTTTGTTTTTCTCCTCCAGGGCTTCGTCCTTTTGTTTCTCCTGCACTTTCGTGACTCAAAGTATAAAGACTCAGGTTGATGGTGGATTCTCATTTGCATCTGTCCACTGAGTTTGTTTTTTCTCTCTTTTTTTCCCCTCTAACGCCGCCTGTAAAGTCTGAACTAACCCACAGTCTCATGACACACATCAGGTTTCTCCTTGTCGACTGTAAATGTCACATCTCAAACAGCAGAAACTCACTGTGACTTAACGGGATAATTGAGTGGAGACCTGAAGTGAAGTGCTGCTGGGTCATCCTGAAGTTTCACGTGGAGTCACAGCGTCCCCCCCTCCTCCGTGTCTGTCTGTACCCACTTTGCTGTTGAATATTTTACACGGTGTGAGCCAGCAAATCTGACTGCTCTCAGTTCAAAACTGCTTTGTTCTTTTTTGTTTGTTGCGAGTTGCTCCCCGCTTGATGTTTTTTAGGACCGACGCTCAACCCCTGCCTAAATTATATAATGGTGTTATTTTCGGGAGGTACGTGTAATTGAATGGAAACAATCTGGTGATTTAATAATGAATAAGCAAATCTCTGTCTGCGTCTGTCCTCAGGTTGAGGCTCTGAGTGATGCAGTCTCTGTTCGGCGGAGGGGAGCTGGGGCTGCTGGGAGGAGGCGGCGATGCGGGAGGCCTGAAGGAGGATGGCTGTGGCAGCGTGGCGTGGCGCTCCTCACCCCTGCCCCCCGACGACGTCTACTCGGCCTCCCACTTTGCCCTCATCACGGCCTATCAGGACATCAAGACGAGGCTGGCCTGCCTGGAGCGGGAGAACACCAGCATCAAGAGGAAGCTGAAGATCTACGAGATCAAGGTGAAGGTTTCACTTCAAAGTCAAATATTAAGGCGTTCTTTTTTATATATATATAAAAAAAACTAATCATCCGAGTTGTTTTTTTGTCCTTGTTGGTATCAGACGGAAGGTCTCAGCTTCTGACAGCGATAAGGCTGCTTTTGTTTTTGATTTATTGGAAGTCTCTCCGAGGTGGAGAGAGAGAGAGAGCTGTCCGCTCACCCTTAGCACTTTCCATTTTTATTGAGGCTGTGCAATTGTACACAAAGATAAAAAGCAGAGGGAGCGTTGGTGGGCTTTGATCCTGCAGCAGCAGCAGCAGCAGCAGCAGTGGGGGAACAAAGTTGACTCCAAAAAGGGAAGGAATCATTTTTCTATATATAGAGGGGCAGAGGGCTGCTCAAGTTTTAACTCCTGTCCAAATAAATAAATAAATAATGTGGCCCATTTGTAAGAAGTGAAAGCAGCCACAGGAGCAAATACAGACGAGTAAGATATCCGCTTAACATAACAAAAGATCCTTTTTTACACCTGGTAATGAATATATATATAATATATACAGGAGGTACGTACTGTAGTTTAAGATACGTCACATAAGTAGTGTCAGTGTCGGTATTCAAGCTGCAATTTATTATTCATCTACACATCATTTTGTTCAGTTATCATTTCATTGCTTTTTCTATAGAAAGTCAGAAAATAGAGAACACGTATGTTTTCAATTTGTATTTAAATACTAAATTTGGAGATTTTTACAATTTCTGATGATTAAAATAATGAACGAGTCATTAAACCAGTGGTTGCAGCTGTGGTCGATTTAAATCGATGGCTGTGGATAATCGAAACATAATGATTTGAAATAAGCAAATGCACTCTAAAACTCACTTTGTCCCATTTTCATTGACGTGATTATTTCGGTTTAAACCAACTGACGCAGACAAATTTGGCAATACATTTTAAAGCGTGGTGGTGAAATCGACTGGGAGCCAGCTGGGAAATTACTACAGTACACAAGCGATGGCGATGTCAAAAGGCTGCAGATAAAGGTCACCAGAGGTCGTTCATAAGTGTCACCAGAGTTCAGGTGTTGGAAAAGGGCAAAACGGCATAATCGTTTCCTTCTTACTGCACATCTTCAATAAAAAAAACTATATATATAGTCGCTCAATGTGTGTGAAAGGATTTCAGAAATATTAAAAGGACCTTTAATATGAACTGTGAATATCCACTGAGCTTCTTGGCTTAAAGTCAGTGACACCTTAAATATTTCTGCACGGCCGGGCCCTGGAGCTTTAGACGGTAGAAATCAGACGAGTTTCCAGTCGGGTTGAGGGAACAGCTGAAGCAGAAATCCACCTCCCAGCAGTAGTCGGACCAGCAGACACAGGCGTGGGAGGACAGCAAGAGAGGGAAAAGAGGAAAAATGAGTAGAAAGACGGAGTTAAATGAGTGGAAGGAAGGAAGCAAGCGGAGAAGGGCGCGGAAAAAGGAAGAGAAATGAGGGAGTTAAAGGAGATAATGATGTAAAGAGCAGGGCAGAGAGAAACTGGTGAAATTAAGAACAACGGAGGATTAAAGAAAAAAATGTCACTCCTGGAAGTTCTTCTTCCTCTTTTTCTTCTTCTTATCATTAGTCTGTGCTGTTCTACTTACTCTAGGAATTATGTGGCGACGAAGCTGTAACGTACCCACTTTCCTCTCAGCTTATGTCGCCCACTTTTACAGGAGTTACATGAGGACGGTGAACGAGCTGTACTGTTTACACTGTAAGAGAATCAATAGCTTTGCACTTAAAAAAAAAAAGAGTAGAGAGAAAGAAATGTTTCAAATGACACAAAAAAGTTATTATTAGTTATTGAGATCTTCTTGTACTTGAAACTCCAGCAAGATGCAAGCTGTTGGTGCATTATGGTCCATGAGAGATAATGATGGAATGGAAACTGAAACAAACTGTGGCGATGCAGAACTCAAACTTGTCCTGTTTGATTCTCATCAAAGTAACTGGGACTTTATTAAAGCTCCATACAGTATAAAGGGAGATGTTTGTGTTAAAGCTCCATTAAGTATAAAGGGAGATGTTTGTGTTAAAGCTCCATACAGTATAAAGGGAGATGTTTGTGTTAAAGCTCCATACAGTATAAAGGGAGATGTTTGTGTTAAAGCTCCATACAGTATAAAGGGAGATGTTTGTGTTAAAGCTCCATTAAGTATAAAGGGAGATGTTTGTGTTAAAGCTCCATACAGTATAAAGGTAGATGTTTGTGTTAAAGCTCCATACAGTATAAAGGTAGATGTTTGTGTTAAAGCTCCATACAGTATAACGGTAGACGTCCATGTGTAGTGTGATTATAAAGCAGCTCTAGGTTCTATATTAACACTGTGAAAGTATCAAAGCCTCAGTCCACAGAGAAATGCACACAGCCTGTATTCAGAAACTGAGCCTTGAAACCAGCCGTCAGGACTTCCTGTCACTTTGTGATGTCACAACTAAGCAGTCACCCAAAGCCCCGCCCACCTGCATCCACCATCCAACACTTGCAGGATTTGGTTTCTTTGCTTCTTTATTTGTACTCAATCACTTGGAAAACAGCCAGCCAATCAGAAGAGAGACTCAGAGCCCCTGGTTCTTAAAACCACTAATAGATCTCCTCATGGATCAATACTACAGATAAACACAAGGGAGAACTGATGAATGACTTCCTCCCATCCCCTCGATGGAGGTGCAGTCTGACTCTGGCTCTCCTCTCCTGACCTCTCCTGTATCAGTGCAGAAACCCTGCATCCCCTGTAGTGAGCAGCTGCTGGTGAAGGCTGCAGGCTGGAGCTGCACTGTTGACTTACTCACAAGTGGCAGTTTGTTCAGGGCCCATTCCCACAGAGACAGGTGTTGATTTGTGGAAAAAATAAAAAATAAACAGGTGCAGATGTTGGCTGGTTGGAATGGGAGTTGTCACACCTGTGTCTCTGTAAATACGGCAACTCTGATTTAGATAATCGATCCAGACAATAAAGGCAGTCAAAATATTGACTCCTGAAATGTGTAAAAAATCCTCGCGTGTACAATAAATACCAATATTCTAGCACTGGCAGCCATTTTTTCTGCAGGCGTCCCTGAACGCAGCTGCTGTAGCGATGCAGCTGGAAGTGCTTCCTGCTGCTTTGAACACGGGTTGAAGTGAAGCTGCTCTCCGGCTCTGAGCTCCCAACGCTCGGCGCTGTGAGGATTTCTTGTTGTGGGCCCTCCCCCGGGGGGGTTTGTGCCCATGTTGCGAACATTTACTGTTAAACTGAGCACACAGAGTGGTGTTCTGCTAAATGGAAAAGGGTTGTTTGCTCCTCAAATAGACATTGCATCATCAGCGGCAGTGACTTCACACAGAAAATGAAAGGCTTTCCGTGCTCATGGTTGGCACTCTAAATGTAAATGTGTTCATTTAGGTTGAACCACACGCAGTTATATAACCCGACCTGACTTGCGTGTTTCTAACAGAGGGACTCTGCAAAACAAACAAACAGTTTAACACTGTAACTAGACACAAATTGCTTAGCTCGCAAGTGGAACGTGGTGGCGCACATTAATGCATCGTCCACAAAGTCAGTCAGGATTACATCATGGGCCGTATCGCCATGATGATCGCAGCTGCATGTGATGCAATTATTTCTGCATATTGTAAATGTTTTCAGGCTTGTAAATGTGCAGTAAGATGGAAATATGTCTTTATTTTCCTGTCAACAAGTGACCCGATACATCTTGTTCCTCTGAGCCGCGGAGCTCCAGTGTCCAGAAACTATTAAAAACACATCAGTGAGCCAACAAAGACGCACTGGGTGACACACTCTTTCATCTCCATGAATACACACTCTGTTTGTTTTGACTCAGACCCAACACACAACAATATCCTGCAGGCTGGAAATACTCACTGGACTAGAGAGCACCAAATGTGTATTCATCCAAGTCCCTGGAGATCTGATGCAATCTGAGGCCGATTTGATTGAGATATCGTGACTGCAGCCACCCTCGGACAATAATTTAAATTAAATTAAATTTTGTCAATAAATATGAACAGAAGGACAGAAAGTAGCTACGTGATGGACTGGCAAACAGCTGAGTCACGGTCCCTCTCCCAGATGTCATTGTGTGGGACGAAATTAGAAAGTCTGATTAAAACAACTCGGTATGTAAATTCAGTGATTAGTGCAGAAAAATAAAAAATCTAGTTCATGTGAGAGAAAAAATACATGACATTAGTGAAAACAACCTGATTCTCTGAGTGATATCTGGGCCAAACAGAAGCTGCAGTTGACGCCTGATGAATCTTTAATGATCCCAGAAGTGAAATCATCCAAAAAAAAAAAAAAAAATTGCAGAATACAGCAGGAAAATAAGGAGTAGCCGAAGCAAAAACAAACAAACAACAATTATAAACAAGCAAAAAGGGTTCACTCATCGTATCATTTACTAGATCTTGTCCTCTCTACATGTCCCTGAATATTTCATGTCCAATTTCATGATTTTTTAAAAATGTCTTTTTTTTTTTTATTCCTCGTGTCGTCTCTGCAGTTCCCGATGATCAGCGAGTTTGGCGAGGACACCAACTCCTACTGCTCCTTCGAGAGCAAGGAGACGGCGCTGCTGCACTCGGAAAATGGCAACCTGCAGCAGAGAGTCAACGTCCTGACCCATGAGGTGAGAGGAGGAGGAGGAGGAGGAGGAGTGGGGAGAAACAAGGGGGAGAGAGAGAGATAGCCTACTGTTTGAGGGAGGCGCAGTGGGATGATGGGAAAATAATCCACTCTGCTGTATAGATTCATTTTGTTCTAGAGAGCAGAGGAAACCGTTATCGCACCAGAGCCGGGGTTCTGCAGAAATCCCCTCCCTGTGTGTGAATTAATTGAATTAAAAAAGCGAATTGAGGCCAACCCTGGTGGACATATGATGAATGACGTCCAGAACTAATTAAGCGTTAAAGCTGCTGTCCAAGCAAAATTACTTAGATGGGGTGTTTTTTTTGTTTTTTTTTAAAGAAAGCGTCCGGGCTGCAGTGTGACATGGGATTTTCACACTGGCGTTCTATTTTATTTTATTTTTTAAAAACACAGCCTAATTGGGACTAAACCTGACCAAGATTTTTTTTGCTGAACGTGTAAACGCCTCAAGGAGGAAGGAAAATAAGAGACAATGTGTCTTTTCATGTGTGCATAGGAGTTATAGCACTCTGTGTCACTCCCATGTACTGTAAAGTGGAGTGAGTCTCGCCACTCCCTCCCCTCTGTTTCTGTGACTGTGGGAACGAGAGAGCATGGAGGAGAAAACAACTGACACAGGAAGGCAGCGGTGAGACTGGCGGCGGCGGCGATGGCGGCGGTGGTGAGAGAGAGAGAATGAGAGAAAGAGAGAGGAAGGAAATGGTTTATGGGAGCAGCAGAAACGATTAGCGCGGGACGCACAAGGTCACACGGCTCTGACACCGGCCATTCACAGTGATGAAATGTGCCACGGCTCACTGAGCATGCTCTACTGGGACAGGACCTCCCACCTTGCCCCTCCCCTCTGTCACACACACACACACAAACAAACAGCATGCACACGCACACTCCTCCCGTTCCTATAAAGGAGGTGACTCTCAGTTATCAAGGAGCGGAAGAGAGGAGTGACATCTTTTCTGTTATTGGTTTTCATATAAAATGCAGATGAAGTGCAGCTGCTCCTCAGGCCAGAGCCAGGCCTCCAGCCCAGTGTCATAATCTGGGTCAAATATTGTTTGGGAATATTCATAATATATAATATATAATAAATATTTTAGCAAAATGAATCCATGCACTCAACCCCAACATACAGCTAAAGTGTTGAATCCTCCACAGCAACACTCAACGTGCAGCTCCAGCTCGATGTCAGCCGACACACACACACACACACACACAATGCCATGTCCCTGAGTCAAACTCTTGTTAAATCCCCAAATTAATGTGTTTATTTAAATCATAAACAGAGCAAATCTGGGATTAAAAAGATCAGAAAATTGTAAACTGTGCAGAGGGAGCGTCAAACGCAGGGTTAACGGGGCCCGGCAGCTCCTCGGAGCCCCCGAGGGCCCCCCAGCACGTTAATCCAACAGTGACTCCTTTCTGTCTTTCAACGTTTACTTGCAATTAACTTGGTGACACAACACGCAAACAGCAAACGGCAACACTTACAGAGGCAGCTGCAGCTGTTGCCCTGGTAAACTGTGGTATAGTGCACATGAAATGTACAGTACAGAGGACAAACTGGATAATATTGATATATTAAAGGAGACTCATCATGCCCCCTTTCCACAAATTAAAATAGGTCTGTGACATGCTTTGGTCAAAATACCCCAAGGATCAAACATCACAGCTCTTTTCATCCTCTCAAAACAGCCCTGTTCAGAACGGCTGGTTTCAGTGCCTGTCCCTTTAAATGCAAATGAACCACTGCTTGCCCCGCCCCTTCTACTGGTACCAGGTAGGGGTGGTATTATGCAAATTCAAATCCTAGTTACATCACTGGAAGATAACTGAGGAAACAGCTTGTAAAAAGCTTTTTGTCAATTCTCATGTTTTGGGGTCCGGAAGGCAAGACAAGCACCAAAATATATGTTAAAGGGCCTTAAAAAAGTGACATTTCCATAATATGTCCCCTTTAAAACCCTTATTCCTGAATTATGGAGGGATCGGATCTGGGAACTAGAGGTATTCTGGTCAAATCCACTCCACAGCTCATCTGAACTGGACCTGAAGACAATTAGACCTGATCCTAATTACTGAGAGAAACATCCACATCGTCTCTCTCCATCTTCCTTTAAAAAACAATTGTTCTCCTGCAAGATTTAAAGTCCCAGCTTCACTGATCAGCTGATAGAGTCTGTCAACAGTAGAGTAAACGTAGTGACACACACAAACAAACACACATGCTTGCAGCAACAGAATGGGACTGTACCTGACCCCAGTTTGACTAAATATAATATGAACCAGTTTGAGGTTGTGAGTCAGGTTTTGTTTACTAGGAGCTGATGATGATTAATGGATAACGATGCATCTGCAGCAGCAAATTCCCCGTCTGTCGAACTGATCAAGGCTTCGTTTTATTGCTCATGAATTCAACTTTTTCATTCGATCTCTCGGTGAACTGCTATTTCTCCAATTTTTATCTTTTAAACAAACCTGCAGATTTTTGACGTTACCATTGAAATGCGTTCACACTGAGGAAACAGACACAGCGAATCAGGAGAATCAGACCCAGACATGTTTATTACCTTCACTTTTTCAATCATTTTAGGTTTGGCCAGTGCTTATTTAATTTTGTTGCTCTTTCTTTCTCTGCAATCCATTTAGCACCAGCACTTAACAGTGCAGAAAAGTGCATTCATTTGCATTTTATTTGCATATTTGCTGCAAATGTGGCTGAAATTTGCACTAGATTTGATTTGATATCTGACAGCTCAGTTGTAATAGTTCTAATAAACCAAAATTATTCTTAAAATGACACAATTTAAGTGACATTTCCCAACTTTTGCCTTGTCCCATGTGGATTTAAACCCGAGGCAGCGTTGACATTGACACAACTGGAAAAGCCACATTCAACACTGTAATCATATCAAGTGTTTTATACCTCTGCCTGTTGTAAAAGACCAATTAGACTAAAAATACCAAAGAAAAAAGAAACAGCTCTGAACCTAAAAGCCATCCGACACAATAAAGCAGCTTCTAGACTAAAGTGAAAATTTAAAAGGTGATAATGAGCCCGTCTTTAGAAATTAGGATTGTTTCTGTGTAAGTGTATGTGTATATGTGTGTGTGTGTGTGTGTGTGCGCTCTCCTCAGTCACGATGCTGCTGACGATCCGTCCTCACCCTTGCTGCCAGTTTCCTGCAGCATATGTTACGACAGACACAGTGAATAGGCCTCGGCGCTCCCACTCGCTCTGTCTGCGTCGAAGTGACCGCGCTCGTCCATTTAAGAGAATAAAAACACATCTCACCCCCAGTCCCCCCTCCCCCCTCTGCCCTCCCCACCCCCACCCCTCCCCCCTCCCCCTCCTGGCTGCATCCTCCTCATCTCCTCATGTCACTGCCCTCAGATGTGTCAGATGTGTCAGACGGTGTGTGATTATGGCGTCCAGTGAAATTCACCCTCTCATTATGTCACAGTATGAGGAGGGAAAAAAATCAGCACGACATCAAGAAAGTCTTTTTTTTCCTTCTTCTTTTTCTTCTCATTCTTGTACTTGGATTCATGATGTATCCATTTGTCAAGATGAGGGAGGCGGCGCTGCTCATGCTGACGTGTCAGGATCTCAGTGTCCTAAATTTGCTTGGTTACACAACCGGCTTCTTAAGAGACAACGTTTGATGACTCTGACAATGGGAAGTTTTTAAGTGTGCTTTTTTTTTCTTTTTTCTTCCTCTTCGTCTTCTTCTTATCTCCATCTTTGTGAGGAAGTTTGAAAACCGTCAAAGAAGGGAGGGGAGGCAAAGAAAAAGATAAGTGAATATGTGTCAAGCTGAAGCGTCTCTTTCTCTGCAGCTCCAGAAGAGAAAGGAGAGAGAGGAGCAGCTGGAGGATGTGATCCAGGCCTACGAGAAGATCCACATGGAGAAGAGCAACCTCCAGAGGGATCTGGACAAGATGGTCAGAGACATTATTCAGTTCACTGCTCTGTGCATTTGTGTCTTTTTTTCCTCCTTCTTCTTCGCCTTCTCCTTTTTTTTCAACAGGCGCTTTACGCAGGAGCCATATGGTCCATTAATTAATTCTTACAGTTTCACACTCTGATGATGATGAGGGATGAATATAAAATTAGCTGTTTATAGTTAATTCACCAAATCAGTAGACGGCCAAAAGTATGTGGACAACCCGGGTCTGTGCAGTTAAAGGGGAATATATGAGATATTCTGAAAAATAGGCACACTTAATGTCAACAGCTAAATAAAGAAACTCTTTGTTTTTGTTTTTCAGTTAAAGGTCCTAAATAGAGTTAAAAAAAATGTAGATGTCCACATACATAGTGTGATTGTAAGCAGTTCAGTCCACAGTCCTCAGAGAAAGGCACACAGCCTGTATTCAGAAACTGAGCCTTAACAAACAGCCGTAAGGACTTCCTGTGACTTTGTGATGTCACAACAAAGCAGTCTCAAAGCCCCGCCCACCTGGACCCTCCAACCTAGCTAGATTTACTTTCTCTGAAATCTGGAGAGGGTCGTCACAGAGACCAGACCTGACAATCTGTTCAGAACAAAAGCAGAAGTCAGGTGGATTAAGAAGAGAAGATAAAAACAGCTCCTACATTTCCCATAATGCAACACAATAGAATCTGTTACTTTCTCCTTTATTCAAACAAAAACTTCATTTAAAACCTTAATGTGTAAAGTTAAACTTTCTCTTTAACACACGTGGGGACAAATGAGACGTTCAGGCCTGTGGGTTTCATAGAGTTCATATTTGTCAACATCCATCACATTAATGATTCTGCGTGGCCCTCGGGTTATAGCGTGTTTCCATTACACACACACACATTTACATACACACACATTCACATCACCTGTGCCCTTGTTGGTGAAGCAGCAGTGAATGCTAATTACATCTCCACCTGTTTTTCTGACATTGTTTGTCCTCTGAAGAACAAAGTCCTCCTCTCCACAGGCCGGTCAGAGGTCGTCAAGCTGCTGGGGCTTCAGACGCACTTGAACACACGCTCAGCATTTTAAAGGGCCATTTCACTATTATTATTTTTTTTAACACACTACAGTAAGCTCAGTTTACTCGTTTTATGAGATGCACTACTCAGCCTGTAAAACACTTATATAAAGCTCCGCTACAACAGTTAATGCCATAAACCGATCAGTCTGTGCAACACAGTCTAATAACTCCAGCAGCCACTATAAATGGTGAATAAGAGTAACAGTCGTCTATAAGAGTGTAAATGTGATTTAAAACCATGTGTGTGTTGCTCTGTTGCTCCTGATGCTACTTCAACATTTATCACTCTGATAGTAAAAACAGGGAAACAGACACTGCATCACTTTGAGTGCTTGTAACTGCCTCTGAGAAAACGGCGTCCATTACTTAAAAACAGAGAAGAGCTGACATAAAGTCACACAAAGTGCAGATCTAATGTGTTTTTATGGTGTGATGTAAGTAAAACATTAACAAATTTCAATAGTTTTTGTGTAAAAACCAACTAAAATTAGCTTATAGCTGTTCTCTGTAAGTGACGTCCTCGGTTGATTTCATACTGCGAGCTTTATTATTTTGCGAACACATAACTGTAACTGGTTACAAATCAAAGTCGATCCAGCACCAGGCAGAAGCTTCCAACTGAACAGATTGGCTGGCTGGTCTTCCCCAGATCCCCTCTGTGATAATAAACCGTCTCATATGAGAGTGAAGTCCGCCGAGCGGCCTCATGCCGAGCAGCCTCAGCAGTTTTCATGTGGTCCGGGGTGATTAAGCGATCGAGGTGCGCCAGCTTTGTTGGAAGTGCCACCTGCCGAGGGACCGACCCGAGTGTCAGCGTCGCCCCAAAAGCTGTGGCTGCGATTGTTAGGATGCCTCGTCGATCTTTGACCCTGCAGCAGTTTACTCACTGATATTTTTATATACCGTATGTGATTGTGTTTGCGTGTTTGTGCATGTTCCACTGAGACTTTATACAAAAACTACTGAAATGATTTGCACCACACTTGGAGGAAGGGTGGATCATAGACTGGAGGAGATCTCATTTAATTTCTAGGAAGATCTGGATGATTTACTATAAATTACTTTCATTTTCTCTAAAGTCTGGTGTACAGTATGTTGTTGACACTGGACCTGGATGTATTTCTGTGTCCTTAACAGAAACAGAAAAAATAAATGCAAATCAAATGGACATTTAGCAGCATTCAACAATCTGGTTTTCAGCGGGCTACAAAGAAGCAAAGTTCATGTCCATCTCAGCTGTAACTGCTTCTGTGGTGCAGGCAGAAGAACAGAGACAAGTCTGTGCACAGGCAATGTTAACTGTCAGCTTCTGATGAGGTATCGAACGCCGCGTGACCATGACCATGTGTGTGCGTTTACAGACGAGCCTGGTGGAGAAACACGTGGAGCGAATCCTGAACCTGGAGTCGGTTCTGCGGCAGAGAGACAACTCCCTGCAGAAACTCAACCTGCAGCTGCACAGCAAAGACATGCAGTACCTGCAGCTGCACGCCGGCCCCGACGCACACAGTGAGTTACCTACCCAGCATGCATCAGTTTATATATAGTATCTATATATAAAGATGCATTGAACAAATGAACGACTGGATGTTAAGTAAAAGTGAAACTCAGGCAGAGACCAGTTTCAGTTACTGGGACAAAAAAAAAACCCCAAAAACATTGTATTTACCAAATTTATCCCCATCAAATCAATTACAAAGACGATACAGAATTAAAGAATTAAAGGGCTTATGTGTCAACAAGACTGAGACTTGCCCATGTTTACCTGTTCCTGTGTGGTTTGTACAGCTCCTAACAGTTCAAGGCCAAAACACATAACGGCTCCACTGCTACATTATTAACTGTTCAGACGTCTCAGTTTGCAGCAAATCTCTGGAACAAACTTTACTGCACCAGATTTTCTAATCTCCAGTCGTCCTCTATGTCACTTTTTAAATCTTACTTATTTGTCTTTTTAATCTGTTTTGTGTTTATTTTACTTGTCTCATACAGAAATACAGATTTCAGGGAGCTGCCTGACTCAGTGTTTAGGTTTGTGTAATATTTAACTGATAATCAATGTGTCAATGGTTTCATTTTGATAATTACAGCAAGATAAGACGTTTATATATCGACTGCAAGTTTGTTTAAAAAAAAAGAAGAAAAAAAGCCCAGACACCTGTTATCTCTGTTCATCACTGCTCGTCTCCTCTCTGTTACTCAACCTTTAAACACATCCAACAATCTGGCCGCAGAGCGTTTTTTAATTGAGGTCGGGTTAAACCTCGACCGGCTTGGACGCGTTGTTCCAACTCCCCCAGTCTCAGCCTCAGAAAGCGAGAGGACCTGTGATCCACGCAGGGCGCTCGTGACTGAAACTGAACCCTTCTGGCTTCAGGAGCGTTTTGAGTGGAGCGACTGGTCCTGAAGAGGATTTGAGGATTTGTCTGCATCACTCAGCCTGTTGCCTCCATCTGCACTGCTGAGTGATGTCCATTGTGACTGGTCTGTTTTACCAAATGCTTCAAAACCTGTGAGATGAATTTGACTGATTACGATTGCAAATTAATTCCTGCATGGGAAAAAAAAGAAAGTTTGATGTCGTTTCAGACACGCAGGGTCGCTCCACTGTTTTTTCATGCACTGATCAATTTTGAGATTTTGGGCTATTTTTCTTCCGTAATTGTATTCTTTCTGAAAAGTTGAAAGAAATGGTAGAAAATCCACATAAAGGTGGTTATTTTCCTAATTTTGTCTTTTATTGTCAGTAGATTTCTCCTAAATTCACCATTGTAAAGCTCTCTCTCTCCTGAACAATTATGTAGGCTCCAAAAATTGTCATTTCCTCCGTATCCACAACCAATCATAAAAGTACGATTTACATTAACAATCTATGGAATTTTACAGTACAAGTCTTTAAAGGCCATTTTCTCAAAATGAGTTTTTCCTCAGACTCTGAGCTAGAAATCTCCACTTCAGCAGCACTTACAGACACCAAACCCTCCAGTTTTATTCCTGTCTATATTCTGAAGGTTTTTACAGAGGGGATTGTTGATATATCATTCACAGCCTGATTTATACAACATTTTATTACTAAAAACAGGGTGAACTTTTTTTTTAGGGCTGGTGACAGGTATTTTCTCATTTACAGAGTAAAAACTTCAGACTATAAAATGTCAACAAATAAAACAAGTAGCTTTATCCATTGTTCAGATTTCGGTTCTGGAAATGTATGCAAATTAGCACATATTTAATTTGATATTGCCTCATTTACATATTTAAACATAAAATTTGACAAAACTTGTAATACAAAAAATATTTGTCTTAATGTAAGTGATAAACTTGGGAAGTTTGATGGTGATATCTGTTAGATAAAATCTTTACCCTATTCACCTGTGGTGTCTCCCCCCCTGAAGGCCTTTTTGGGATTTCGAAGCCAAACGCAGCAGGTTCCCTCATGTTCAGGCTGCAGCACTGACTTCAAAATAAAAAAAACAGGTGGTCCACTGCCGCTGTAGAAATATTCTGTTCAATTTCAGCTGCTCTGGAGTCGACAGATGCTAAACTTTTCCTCTCTTTCACGATGGATGTGGGTGGATGATGGAAACATGGGAGGAATGTGACTCTGCCACCTCAACAGATGCCTGAGCTGATGACTGCACAGCATCAAACTCAAAGAGAGAATAGCGTCAGAGCTTTTTCTCGCTTAAAAGGAGTTTTCAAGGTAGTAAATGTGCATTATGAACAGCCGTGTGTGTGTGCATGAATGAGGACAGTATGTGTGTGTGCAACATGAGTGTGTGCTGCTGGCGAGGAGGCAGGAGGAGCTGGATATATAAAAGATGATACTGCTGCGCTGTTACATTGTCTTCTGGCTCAAGGACTGAGTCTGTGTGAGCGGAGCTGAATCACTAACATGCCCACGCAGATCACATCACCCAGGTATACACACTGAGAGAGAGAAGCCGCCCTTGGAAGAAGTCAGCTCTCTTTTTTGCTCTTTCACACTCATGTTTGTGTGTTGTACAACAATAGACTGTATAGAATGCAGAGAGGAGAAGCAGTGAAAACGTGGCCTCGGCTTTTGTGTTTCACGTCTTCGTTCTCTCTCTATCTATCTCTCTCTCCTCCGCCCAGTGCTGGACTGTCCCGCTCTGACCCTGCAGAGCTCACGCAGCCTCGACGCGCTGTCCGACCTGAAGCTGCAGCGGCTGGAGGCGGAGCTGGAGGGGGCGCGGCACGAGGCCCAGGGGGCGTGTCAGCGGGAGGAGGAGCTGAAGACCGAGGTGGAGAGGCTGAAGGAGGAGATGAGGCAGCTGCAGAACAGCCAGAGGGAGAGGGTCAGTGTCGCTTTGTTTTCGTCGTCCGCTGGCGGTGCCAGACGGGTGGAGTTTACTTCACTCACTGCACCACAAGCCTGTCAGTGATGTCACGGTCTTAGCAACAGCAAACAACCCCAGTGTTTCCTTATGATGCATTCACTGAATTATTCAAAATCATCTTTTGACCAAATGTAAATCAGATTTATCGCCAGACAGGAAATTGATGTTGGACAATTTGCAGAAATACAACATTTAAAGGAGACATATTACGCCCCCTTTCCACAAATTAAAATAGTTCCCAGGTGTCTTAAAGACATGTCTGTGACATGCTTCGGTCAAAATACCCCAAGGATCAAACATCACAGCTCTTTTCATCCTCTCAAAACAGCCCTGTTCAGAACGGCTGGTTTCAGTGCCTGTCCCTTTAAATGCAAATTAACCACTGCTTGCCCCGCCCCCTCTACTGGTACCAGGTAGGGGTGGGGTTATGCAAATTAAAATCCTAGTTACATCACTGGAAGACAACTGAGGGAACAGCTCATAAAACCACATGGATTTCAACCTAGGGAGCCTGAAAATTACAGATTTTTTGTCAATTCTCACATTTTGGGGCCGGAAGGCAAGACAAACAACTAAATATATGTTAAAGAGAGCCTTCAAAAAAGTGATAGTTCCATAATATGTCCCCTTTAAGGTGCAACCACATCATTAGTGCCAATATACAGTGCTGCTTGAAAGTTTGTGAACCCTCCAAACATGGTGCCCATCATGTGATTGTGGCCAAATAATTTAATTTTGACGTCCACGAGGCCTCCGGTTTGTCCAAGTGGCAAAGTTTAAACAGGAAACTTTGTTCTTTATTGAGAGCAGAGGCTTCCTTCTTCTCATTTTCGAGCGGGTCCTTATTAACAACAAAATTATTAGTATTTTTATTATTTATTGACCTTTTTTGATCTTACAAAACCTTTCCTAAGGATGTCTCATTTGATTGGTCGACTTAATTAATTACTTGAGCACCAACATGTGTTTCACCTGAGTCTATTACAGTACTTGACTTTGCCAATTGCACATACTGTGATTCCATGTTTCACATAGTCAGCTGGCTACACACACAGTTCCCTCTAAACAAGTAAATGATAAACATAAACCTGACATTTCATATATAAAAACTGGCGATGATAAAATGAGAGAATCATGATAAAAAATAAACTGAAAAGTCTAAACTACTCGAGGGGGTTCACAAACTTTCAAGCAGCACCGTATCTGACCTTTCTGCTAAAAAACAAACTCACCAAGTCGTTATTATGACTTTATGTTGACATGGACACGATGTCTGAGAGATCAGGAGAGATCCTAATTAACATGAAGGCCACATAAAGGGCACCGCTTCCTGTGATGGCACTGAGTGTTGGCTTTGGACATAAATCATGGGGCGCTCAATCGTCCAACGTTTATTCCTCATCGTTTCTGGGCTGATAAAGGCATATTTACTGTGGTGGCCGTCACTGCCAGGAATCACATCCAAGAGGAAGGACAGTGTTATTCAAAGAGCTTTGCGGCTCAACAGTGGGGGCTGGGTGTCTGACAAACTGTCCAGACTCCAGGGCTGATTTTTTTTTCTCCCCACCCCCCCTTCTCCCTCCCTCCTCTTCAATGCCACATCCCAGCATCTTAAAGTGCACCGAGTCCCAGATAATCAATTCATAGATGGACCACCCCAGTCGCCTTTTCTCTGACAATGCTAACCTCAAACATGTTGTCTCGACAGGCTCTCGCCGTCAGATTTTGTCCAATATTCCTCCAGCACCTGCATGCTAATCTAATTTCATGCTCTACTTCGGCAGGAAATGACTTCTCCGTGCAAGCAGTGCGATGTGGAGTGGATAAAGAAGGTGGGAGACGAGCAGTAAGTGACCACAGACCGATCTCTGGGTGGAGGGAGGGAGGGAGGGAAGGGGAGGAGGGGGAGTAAAGGCAGGAGAGATGCAGCATCTATGGCAGCAGATCAGAGCAGACACAGGATCTGTATTTACTCTCCTGCTGTGATGTGCACAGTCTGACCTCCAGGGGCCTCATTAGGAAGTGGTTGAGCTCTCCATCGCTGGCTAACGGGGTTCAAACGCAGCTTTAATACAACAAAAAATGTTTTAAAAAGGAGTATTATTATTGTTAGGACACAAAAAACTATAAACTATAAACTGTATATGTGCATTCGACTGAGGCTTTGGCAGGAGATGAGTGT
The DNA here is from genome assembly GCF_045865225.1 of Trachurus japonicus. NCBI lineage: Eukaryota > Metazoa > Chordata > Actinopteri > Carangiformes > Carangidae > Trachurus > Trachurus japonicus. Next base: position 6,236,214 of record NC_140925.1, read on the forward strand.
GAGCAGCAGGGGGCAGTGTAGGCACAGAGCAGGACACCCTCCTGTCCACTTCCTCCTGTCTGAGCGTTTGTTGGACACTTTTTCGCTTTTTCTTTTTCACCCCCCGTCCAAACACACACATATACACACACACACACACACACACACACACACACACACACACCAGAAAAAGCAACAGAGCAAGTGTTGAAGCGCCTTTCATTACAACAAGGGAAACGTCTGTAACTCGCTTGTGAGAGAACAACGAAAGCAGCAGCAGCAGCTTGTTTTATTTTTATTTTTACCCTGGTGAAATTGCCTCAGGCTTCTTTTTTTTCTTTTTTTTTTTGCTGCATGACTTTGCTTACAAGGTGTTGCAGGTTAACAAAAAAAAGCAGAAGAAGAAGTTTAAAAAAAAAAAATAATAATAATAATAAAAAAAACACCACAAGTTGGGCAGCCGACTCCCACACAATGAAACCCCGCAAGTGTTTCGATGGGGAGCAAACAGAAAGCAAAGAGGCAGCGCTCTGCGAGTGAGTGTGCGGTGGGGGCCGACTGTTTTTTTTCCAGACTTTGGTCACCCTTTTGGTTTTTACTCAACAATATCACTCACTCCCACTGTCGAAAAACCTATGATGCCTACAACTCTGTTTCCTGGAGCTTTTTCTTGTAATTGGGCCCATTTAGTGTAAATTGCACAGATTGATATAGGAAGGCTTGGTGTATAGGAGCTAGTAGAAGGGGGGGCACTTGAACATATCACCTTTTGCCCCCCCATATTATCAGCTGCAGTGTTCAGCTAAAGCCTCGGTGTTTATCAACAACATCTGGGCAAACTGATGAACATCTGTAAATACAAAACTGGATATAGGCATCGTTCATTTCCTTGTTTTACGTTTTCGCTGCCATGTCTAGATTTCCATCTTCTTCACTCATGGCGTGCGTAAAACAAGCCCCTCTCTCCGACCACAAGCCACAAGGCTGGCAGCCACCAGGAACTGTGCCCACCCCTCCTCACACGTACACACACACACACACACACACACACACACGTACACACACACATATACACACACACACACTTATATTCTCCTGTGCAGAGAACTGACTAATCGCTCTGCAGCTTTCAGAAAGTGCGAGCCATTTACAATAAATCACAACATGTTAATTTGAAGTTTGAGGTGAAATTCCCAGTTCTTGTTGGAAACTTAGAGAGAAAAATAACGCCACCACTGTTATTGAAAAACCAAAACACCCAACCTGCTTCAGAGCAGCTTCTATGAACATGCTTTATTGTTAATGGGCCTGTTAAAGACACAATGAAATGAGATGTGCTGCGTTCAAGTCAAGTGACGGCAGCATGACTTGTGGCTTGGACTGTTTGACACCTTTTTGTGTTCTGCAAAAAAAAAAAAAAAAAGTGTCTCATGCACAGAAGCAGAAGCAGAAGCAGGGTGTGACAGAGTGTGAAAAGCCCCCACCGTGGTCTCATGGTCGTGTAGCACATGTACTCCATGAGGCCAAACAAACGCCCCCCCCCCCCGTGCGTCATGGATGCCCTCCTCCTTCCAGAAAAGACACCCGACGATGTTTTACGAGAATACCGCAGACCGGTCTGAGTTCAGGTGCCGGTTGGCTTTTCTTTTTTTTTTCTTTTTACCCAGGAGGCCGTGTCCTTAACGTGCGTTATACGAAAAAATAAAAATAAAAAAAGGAACATTTATTATTATTATTATTATTATTTCTCTGAGCGTTGAGCTGCAAAGAGGAGCTCAGATCTCACAGGCAGCTGCAGCGACGGCTCTTTCTTTGAAACGTCCGATCAGACCAGAGGTCAGATTTCAGCCCACACTCTCTCTCCCACACACACACACACACACACACACACACTGTATATGCACACTTTTGTACCTGATCAATTCTCTCACACAACCTTTTCATCAATGTTGCACTAGCATTATCACACCCCTCCTACACACTGTAATGCACATCGTACAGTGTGTGTGAGTGCAGCTACGCATGTACAAGAGAGAGAGAGAGAGGAAGCAAATGAAAATAAATGCAAAAGAACAGACTCGCGCTGGCAAACGTTCAAAGTATTTATAGACGAACATAAAAAGACCAAAACACAACAGCTTTTTCGCAGATTTTTGTCGGAAACAGGCAGCAGCTCACGAGCCCGTGTGTGTGTGTACGTTTTGTCGGTCCCCCAGCGTGCAACTCGTGCACAGGTGGTCACACCATCAGTGTTACTACATGGGGACCACGAGAGAAGTGTTGGCAGTCCAACCCTGGGCCTCTGACACTGATTGTCAAAACACACTCAAAAGCGAGACAGTACAAGTGTGAAAAGGAAGAGCAGCGTGAATCTAAAGTGTCACATGCACCTGCTTGTTTAACACAGAGACAAAGAGAGATGTTACTGTAGCCGAGCGTCCTCACACAAGCAGCGATGCTTAGAGAAGTGGATCAATTACACTGTATAGAGGCTCCTCTGTGATAACAAATATCAAACTGCACACTCCACCCACCATGCCAGTAAGTAACCAGTCATTATTTATTTCCTACCGCTGCGCTGAATATGTCTGTTTGTGTGTAAAGGAAGAAGGTTGATTTTTTTTTTAAAGGGGGGGGCGATGCACTGATGACCCTGAATCATCTCAGTGCTGCTGGTACCAGCCACCACAGAGAGGGTAGTTGTCTGTCATGTGTCTGTGCATGGGGGTGATAGGGGGGCTCAATGCCCCACTCTGTATGAGTCATAGCGGAGGTCGGTTGGAAAACAAGGTGGGCCATCAGACGACTAACCAGGGGAAGTTATGACTTAGCTTCCACAGGATCATTTATGATATTTTGTCGGATTTAAAAGTGTGATTTTTTTTGCAAAATGTAAAAAAAAAAAAAGAAAAAAGATGGTGCATCAAAAGAAGCAAAAGAGAAACTGCTGTTATTAGCACAAGAGATGTGTAGAACTCCTCTGGTAGATACCCAAGCAGCAGGCGCACACACACACACACACACACACACACACACACACACACATACACACAGATATACACACATGACTCAATTAAGTTAGTGCGCGGGGGTGACAGGGAACATATTTCTAATTTGACACTGTTTGTTTGCTGTGTAGGCAGGATACATAAGTGTTTTTCTTTTTCTATTTTTTAATTTCTATTGTATCTTTGTATATTTGTTTGTTTGTTTTCTCTGTGCCCGTGTTGCCGTTTGTTTCTATTTTTACATATACAGCAGAAATCCCCTGGAGATGCATGAATGTGTAATTCCTGTGTCTACGCTAGTGGCTCTTTAAAAAAAACAGGGTCCTTCAGGGGCTTCCCAGCAAAATATGGACATCTTTTTTTAATTTGATTTTATAAATACGTCAATGAGTACCACAGTGAAGGTGTGTGATTCCTTTGGTCATGGGTTTCGAACACATTTGCAGGAATGTCTTGACGTAACGGATGATCAGACCGGGGATCTATGGTCAAAGGTGTCGCAGTGAGAACAATGTCTCACAGATTCTGGCGGTGGAAAAAAAAAAAGGTCAAAGGTCACCTCAGAGGTTCGCCATCAGGTTAAAGGTCTTGCAATGATCAATGATTTTTTTTTTTTTTTTTTACACAACACCAACGCTCTTTTCATCTATAGATGAAGAATTCATAAAAACAAGTCACATTTATTTTCAGTGCACGTCTTGGTAGGAGAAATTACTCAGGCTGGCAGCGTAAAACCGATTATCTAAACAGATTCCAAACTAGATTTCAAGGTGTGACATCTGTCATCCTGTAAACAGGCCTCTGATCTAAACCACCGACTCGCCTGCTATGAGTCAATTTCAGATCAAGACTGAGGAGTTTATAAAAATTGGTTAGACATTTGAGATAAGATGTCCATTATCAGATTTGAGGGCAGCTGACTTACTTCTTCCACGAACTTAAAGCAGCCTACACACACACACACACACACACACACACACACGCGCTCTGACTGAACAGCAGCGACCAAAGAGAGAACAGACTCTCACAGCTTATAGTCCCTCCGTCTCCTTGGTTCACATTAATTTATACTGTTGGATTCAGATCAGTTTCAAGCTAAAGAGTCGAGACTCAGCGAGTGCGTTGCCATGGTTAAAAAAGACACCGAGCCCTTTGCGAGCCAACCAGCTTTCTTGTTTACGGCGCCTGAAATAGATTTGCTCCGTCAGTGTGCGGCCCCTGAGAGAGTCATGACACATTTTTTTTGCACGAAATGGTGTGGTGTTTTATTCACTTCAATTACGCTCTGCGACTTTGTGACTCTAAAAATATAAAGCCCATAAGCCTCTCAATTAGCCGGCCCGGTTTGAGCTCATCCACTTTAAAGTGGCAGGGATGTGGATCAGTGGATCTGTGATGCAGGTCACTCAGCAGCAGCAGCAGCAGCAGCAGTGTGCACATCAAGGATTAAACTGAGATTACACTGTTTGTATAATCAGTTGTAATAGAATAACAACATTATAATATTCTGTAATGGTAATGATTATGATAATTACATAATTGCCTCCCCCTTCCCCCCTCCTCCTCCTCCTCTTTCAGGGTGAATCTGGCTCTGGCCTACACAGAGTTAACGGAGGAGCTGGGGCGCCTCCAAGCGCTGAGCTCCAAGCAGACGGAGATCCTGAGGAAAGCCTCACAGGAGCAGGCCAGTCCAGGTGAGCGTCCACAGACTCTCTGTGTGTGTGGGTGCAAATAATATGGGGTAAAAAAAAAACTAAAAACTGGGTCACAACCTCCCGGTCCGTCACGCTGCAGGAAGCAGCAGGTTCACTTCCTTTATTTGAGCTAATGCAGCACGTCAGTGTCAAAAAACCAACAGTGCGTAATTTAACACGTTTCTACACTTATCAACCACTTTCAGAATTTGACACTTGAAGTTACATTCATACAGGAGGTTTTCTTTTCACTCACACACACGAGCAATGAAACCTGATCAATTACAAGCCCTGCATTGCATTCATAATGCTACTTGAAGAAACTTCCATTTTAATCATTTCAGATTCTCTTGAAGGGTTTAACAGGTAGAAACTTTTCAAATAAGGATTTACCGATGTGTGAAGTAACCTCAGCTGATATTTATTTGATTTTACCAAAAGGTCCCATTGAGATTAAAGATAAATATTTCACAAGAGAGACCTGAGATGCATTGAGATATCACACACACATGACATGACATCACTTTGAACTTCACTTCACATCCTGTGCGGTGGACAGTAAATATTCAATGGGTTTTGCAGATAAATCCATATCCAATGTGCGTAATGCAGAACAAACAGTGGATTAAAAGGCCTCTGAAGTGCAGCTAAGAGAGGAAAAGGAACTATAAAGCAGCCTAAAATTGAAATACTAACTGAACCCAGTTGGAATAGGATGATTACATGAAGATCTCAATCAAATGTGATTAATGCATCACTGCAGGCCTCTGCACGTTCGCCTCCGTCGGTGTAATGACTCGAAGATAGAGCTGATGGTTGTGATTTGTTGCCACGGTTTTCTCACTCTCATCTGAAAGTGGAAAAAGTTCGGCAGCTGCTGTGACAACATGTTGTAGAGAAAGAGTCGATTGACTTTTCAAACGCACAAGTGTACAGTATAGCAACACCTTTTCTCTTCCTGCACACACACACACATAGCTAATGTCTCACAACTGTGCATCTACAACCTACCACAAACCAGAACGTACCACATGTTTATGCTCATTTTACACTCACTGTGGAAAACTTGTGCTGCGTAAACCAGTGAATAATAAGTGCTTTTTTTTTTTTTCTTTGCTGCAAACGGTGGGAAAAACTCAGAAAACCCCAAAACTCCGCCTGACTCTTCCCTGAGGTCGCGTTGTGTCATATTAATTTAGAAAATGCGACTTGAGTGGCGCTTCCTGCTTTAATTAGTTGCAGGATTGTTGAAGTGATATGATTGCCTCTCGGCTATCTTAAACAACGAAACAAATACTTTTTTTTTTTTCTCTTCGTCAATCATTGAAATAAGCAGGGAAATGGGAATTTTTGCGTGGAGCCTGTAACAGCTCTCCTGGGTGTTGTTGTGCAGAGTAAAGCGTGAACTGAATAGTCCCATTTTGAGTGTTTCCTCCTCATCTGGAGGCTCTGAGAGCTCTTCAGAGCGCAAACACCCCCTCCCTTTTAACACCTCTACCAACCGGCCAGAAATGATGTTTCCTCTTTGATATGGGAAGTGCAGCTGAAGTGGTGTCTACCGAGTTGACTGACTCATCACCATATCTTGTAATTACAGGAAACACTACAACTGTACTTGTGCAGATCTCAATCGTATTTTATGAAAACACATGAGGAACATGGTGTGCAATTCTGTTTTCAGGAAAGGGTTCTTCTCTCGCTGCAAAATGTCTCCTGATCAGCATTTTCGGCGGCAAACATCGACAGGAGAGCTGGTATACCGGAGGGAGCAGAATGTCAGATTTGAGCCGAGCATGATAATAATAATAACAAAAAAAAGAAAAAGAAAAAAAAAAGTGGTGACATTTTCCTCTGCTTGTACTGGAAATGTCGCCAGCCAGATTTACAGTGGTGGAAGTAAGCTTTCAACATGTCAATACGGCTCCAATGCAGCAATTCATATGAGTGGTTGTGACCAGACGTTGGTACGAACCCCAGAAATGTACACAGATAAATAAATCATAGCATTGCAATCCATAAATAAAGTTCTGTTCTTGAAGCAGAACGACATTCGATGCTTTCGTTTGTGACGGCAGCTTCAAAGATATTTATGAAACCCATCGATCACAGAGCTCAGGCAGGATTCTGGTCTTTAAATCCAAAAAGTTTCAGCAGGGCCTTCATGTGGATCTTGAACTTCTTCAGCTCCTTCGACACATGACTGGGGTATTTTTCTCTTCTTGTGGAGCCAGTTAAGTGATCTCAACCTCCACAGGACAGATTCATCTCAAGAACATCCTGCTACATGACTCCGTGCATCCGTCCTTCGATAATATGGTTTCTGTTTCCTTCACCTCCAGACACCAGCCACTGTTGGTTGGGTTGCTTAGGGTCACACTGTATGCTGAGTGTTAGAATAAGAGATATCTTATGAGGAGCTCGATGGTGCCTTCAAAAACATTCAGGAGTTGCAATATCTGTGGGTAAAAGGTGCATTTGTTAAGTAGTGCATCAGTCATGTGGTGTGATTGACTTTGAAACCAGTGACTTCACGATCCCTGCATTCAGAGGTTGTTTCTAAACCGTTAACCTAGATGGTTCTTAGTGTTGAAACTTTTTCCTGTTTCATTTCTCTTTATCTAATATTAAATCAACGTTATGGATTATGGTTATGTAATGTTTTCTGCATCAGTATTTCTGCAGTTTGTACCAATCTTTGCTCAAACCGTCATGTGAATTGCTGCATTGAAACTGCTTTTTACGATCTTTATCTCCCAACTGTTTCTTCATGAACTCAACTTTCTGTTCAGGGGTTATTGGAGGGTTGAAACTGGTTGATTCCCAAACTGCTGCCATGTTTATAATATAATACAATGAACAGAATCATATGCAGCATTAAAGGGATAGTAGCATTTTTTTAAAAGTGGGGTTGTATGATCTACAAATAGCCCCTAAGTACAGTTGCAGTAGAAGAAAACGCAGTTTTTATTTGGACCTAACTAACTCACGTATCCCTCCGCCCAGGGTTAGCGCCCCCCGATCAGCAGTTGGTTAGGTCCAAATAAAAACTGCATTTTCCTGCACTTTGAAGGGCTGGAAAAAATTATATTATAGCGAACAATGGAACTGTGTATTTTTTTTTCAGGTAAAACCTCTTTTAGGCCGCGAAAATAGGCCGTTTCTTTGGGTCTGTTCACAACACTGTATGTTGTAAATCTCTGGGCAGGGCTATTATGGGCTGGCGTTGCTAACGGGAGGAGTGCAGAGAGTCTTCTACTGCAATTAAAGTACTTAGGGGCTATTTGTAGATCATACAACCCCACTTTAAAAAAATGATACTATCCCTTTAAGATCAAATTTAATTTAGTTCCCGCACAAACCGTGAAGAACAGACTCAGCTCAAAGGTCAACAACATTTATCCAGAGCTGCTTTTACATGTTTGTTTCTCTTGTGTCCCCCTCAGTCCAGCTCCACTCTCCCATCCACCACCAGCGCCACTCTCCGGTATCGCAGCGCCACTCGCCCATCTCTCAGCGCCACTCCCCCGTCCCTCCTCCGCCCCACCACTCCCCGATCCAACAGAGACGCTCCCCGGTGCTGCAGCGCCTCTCGCCGGACATGCACCGCCGCTCGCCGCTGCTGGACGTCAACGACGGCCCGGCCTCTTACTCCTGCCGGCCGCCCAGCCAGCACCTGAGGGCCAGCTTCCAGGGCCGCCGCAGCTACTCCGAGGTGGCCGACCCCTCCGCTTACCAGTGCCCGCCGCGCTTCTCTCTGGACCCCGTCTCCACCCTGCCTAAGCCGCGGCCGTACGTCGAGGGCTACTCGAAACAACAGTCCCAACACGTGGGTTCTCCTCACGGCGGACTGCAGCACCGGAGCTCCCCGTCCCCGCACCAAGGCGGCGTAGGAGGAGGAGGCGACGGCGGCGGCCACGTGGGGGAGAGCTCCATGCGCCACTCCAGAGAGATGCCGTTCCCGCTGTCCGAGGTGGCCCACCTTCATTTTGAGCCCCCTCCTCCTTCCACGCCCGCCCCCCAGCCCCCGCAGTCCTCCGAGGACGAGGAGGAGTGGACCTGCCCGCACCCCATCAGCCCTCCGCGGACGCTGGGAGCGATTTCCTCGGCGGTGCCGAGCGGCGTCATGAGAGGCCCGGCGTCCTGCTCGGCCTTCCCCATCCCCCAGCGGCCCAACACGCTCAGCTGCCACCCGCAGTCAGGGTACATGTCTGCGGACCACGCCCAGTCCTGGCCTTCAATCAACGTGAGTATCAGTAAAGAATTAAAGGGATAGGTCAACATTTTGGCAAATTGGCCCATTGCCATAATCGCTGTAGTCATAGCAGTAGGTTCGTTACCTTTAATTGTCGGTGCAAGCTGTTTTTAGAACGGCGGAGCAGAGCCGCGAGCTGCTCAGAGCTACGCTACGGAGGCTCATAGGATTTCTTGGATTCCCTCATCAAACTCATCAAATACACAATCCAACAACTCCAAAACGCTGTCGTGGACAAGTTGCACATTCACCACGCTATGAGATAATAATAGAACATTACCAGACAGAGTTGTTTTAGAGGTAAATTCATGCAAAACCACTGATGCGCGTTGCCTTCAGGGACAGTTTTTCAGCAAGCAGTCTCTGCATTCACCTCTAAAACAACTGGTCACAACTGGTCACAGGTCACAACTTGTCCACCAGAGCATTTTGGAGTTTTTGGATTGTGTATTTCATTAGTTTGATGAGGGCCCAAACTGAAGAAAGAGACCTCTGCACACTGCAGATCTATGCAATCTCACTTTATTTCTATTAGTTCTTATTAGTTTGATGAGGAAAACCAAGAAATCCCATGAGCCTCCGTAGCGTAGCTCTGAGCAGCTCGCAGCTCCGCCGTTCTACTCCTAAATCTATAGCGATTATGGCAATGGGCCAATTTGCCAAAATGTTGAACTCTCCCTTTAAAAGTTATGAAGAGAATTTGACACCATGAAGCTGCAGAATCACTTTGTCACAACTGTGGTTGATGATTAGCCCTTTACGGAAAGTAACGTGCGAGTTTAACCCTAAAACTCCTTCCACTCTGTGCGTCTTTTTCACACTTGCATGTCACAATCATCTCGCAGCATCTGTCTTCACCCATGTCTCTTCCTGGTTCCAAGTTCCTTTAAAATTTTCCGTTAACTTGAGAAATTCATTTAACCTGGCCTTTTTTTTTTTCTGAGAGTGAGATAAGAAGTCTGATACTGATCTTGTGACTGTGCACTAAAAGCAAAAGGGCCAAGGTCAAGACGTGTTGAGCCTAGCTTAGCGTAAAAGGGAAACAGCTTCTCTGGCATGTGTCCACCAGATAAAAGATGCTTTAACAGCTCTGTTTTAAGCAAAATAACTGCAACACTGTACCTCAAAGCTTCATTGATTTGTCCTTTTTATTAATTGCAAGGGCGTATTGCAAGGTATTGGGGGGGTCCAAATGACAAATAAGATCCAGTGTTTCACACAGGATTTTACGAGACTGTGACTTGGCGCATTTAGCGTTTATTGGCAGCCCAGCACGACATAACACTGACAGAGATGAGAGATGGTGAAACGCAACAATAATATAGTATAATAATATTCTTTTTTTTTTTTTTCTCAGAATCTGTGGCGGACCCAAACGAGTTACTTAAAGGGGAATTGCAGTTTTTTACAATCTGGACCTTATGTCTAGCATAAAATACGATAATTTACTCACCCAGATAACTTTGGTGTCATTACAAGTCGTTCCGACAAAATTAGGTCCAGCCGAGAGCTGCGTATATCCATATAATGCAAGTTAAAGTAGAGTTAAATGGAAAATAAGAGAGTGGTGCTTTAACAGGTGGGGTTCTTAAAAGGAGAATGTATGTCACATATTTTTATATATTATTAGGGGGGACAGATTGGTGTTCCCCTAATATTGGGTGGGGGCATGTCCCCCCCCCAAAGAATGCGTGGTTACGCCCATGCTTAATTGTGAACTGCGAGAATTGTCAGTCACCACTGTTCACTGGCAGCGGGGTAAGGCTGAAGAAGGCGTTCGGGTTCATGAAGGAGGGATGGGTCGAAGGAGCACGGTGCTTTGCTTCCTTTCCTGTTTCCTACCAACTCTTGACGGTTTCGTTTCACTGTGATGATCAAAGTTCCCTTTTGAGGGGAACTCCACTGATTTTACACATCAAAGTCGTCTTTTTTTTTGTTATTTAAAAAAAAAAAAAAACAGGTGTTGTCTTCTAGCCTACTGTACATGCACACCCAAAAAAAGGACAGTGTGCGTCATATAGATCAGAAGTGCATGTACATAAAAGTTTGCTGCAGGAAAGACAAAAAAAAAAGCAATTTAATTTAAGATCAGAAAACGCTTTATTTCCAAAGACACCGACAAAGGCCGTTCTTCCAGTAAGTTCATCAGATCAGATAAACCACACATAGATATATATCTATATCAACCCACAGCTCAGCGTATCCTAGGAGATCACAGCTGCTCTTATAGCAACTCATGGAAAACATTTTATCTGTTAGTTTTACACCGCTTTAATGTGTGAGAATAGATAACACATAATAAGACTGGACATATGCTGCTGAGTATATTCTCTCTCTATAATAACTATTGTTATTATTATTATTATTATTATTATTATTAATGTATTTACAGTTGCAGCCAGGCTGATCTTCAGAAGTGCTTCGTTTCACCGAGCATCTCTGTATTCATTTATAGCCTATTATCAGTTTGTGATGACTGATTTACATTTCCTTTCTGGGTTGTTCACTCATTCAGGAACTAACTGTCTGTGTCAATGTGAAGATATGGAGAAGAAGAATAAATGGCATAAATGTGAAGTTAATTCTCTTAAAAATGAAGAAAACAAGGAGAAATCAATGTTTCTAGAGCTCCACACACCAGTCTCTTTCTCATCTCACTCAGAAATAAAGCAGATAAACTCATTTCCCAAAATAATTCCTATGTAAATGACCTCTTTGAACTGAATTGGATTAAAACGTGGACCGCAGTTTCCACCTGGATGTTTCATGGCAACGACCCGAGCGGTCCCTGTTGTGTAGGTCTGAAGTGATCAGTCAACGAGTAGTGATGTAATCGTGTTGCTGCCCACAGAGTGACTAATACAACCCAGTGGAGTGAGTAAGTCGAGCACCAACTGTGGTTCACCGTGGGGTCTGACTCTTTACTCTTTGTGTGTGTGTGTGTGTGTGTGTGTGTTGCTCTGCAGCTCTGGATGGAGACCGAGGAGAGCGACATGCGGAGCTGCCCTCTCTGCCAGCTGATATTCCCCGTTGGTTACCCTGACGATGCCCTCATCAAGCACATCGACTCCCACCTGGAGAACAGCAAGATCTGATTGCCATGGCAACCAGCCCTCACACTCACACACACACTAAAAAACACATGCACTTACAGTACACACACACATAAACACAAACACAAGACACACACATCTGCTGCGTTCTCTCCTCTTATAGATTTACGTAGGAGAACCGGCAGACGATCGGCGCGATCCGTTCAGAGCTACAGGTGGGGACGCAAAAATGGCACAGGGGCCCCCCGTTTTAATTTAGGGAGCCCCCCTTTAACCCCCCCTCTAACCCCCCTCCGACACCCCCCACATCCCGAGACTCCAGGGTCCGTCTTGGATCCGTGAGTGCAGGAGCGAGTCCCTGCCTGTATCATCACTGGCTCTGGTTTGCTGCCGTTTTGTTTTGAGTCTTGTTGTGTGGTTTCAGACAGTTTCAGGTGTCGTGCTGTTGTTCCGCTTCACAGTGTTGCACATACACACACATACACACACACACACACATGCATTGCACACACACATGCACACACACACACACACACACACACATGCACATTTGGTACACTTAAGGAAAGTACAGCTGGTGATGAGCTACGACAGGCAGTTCAGGAGTAAACGATCAGGGAGATGTGAGGCGTCCTTTATTTTTTTGTCCACAGACTATTCTTAGCTTTAAATACTCTTCACCTGCTTGGAAATTTTCTATCTCACACACAAACACACAAAAACACACAGACACACACACACACTACAGTATATTTTACAGAGGACTCTGTGCAGTAAAAGTGCCACGGACAGTTAGAAGCTGAATCTATAATTGAAGTCTCATGAAGTTTTTTTGGTTTTGGTGACACTGTGAAGGAATGGTGACCGATCAGGGGTTTGATGCCAGTTCACTTTCACTTTTCTAGAAAAAAAAACTAATCAAAAAGACGTTTGTTGTTTCCACGGTATAAAACATTCCAGTCTCGCACCTCATTAACTGATAAAAATCTGGAGAACACGAATGTGAAAGTGCAGTTTGGATCAGCCTGGAGGCGGTTTCACCCAAACGGAGTTGAGGTGATGCCCTGCAGGGCGGGGCAACTGATATTGGGGCGTCCGTCATCTCTAGGGGAAGTTTTAGTCGGAATATACCTTTATGCTTGCAGCCTGTTCAAAACAAAACAAAAAAAAAATTCTAAGTATCTTAGCACTTTAAGTTAGCATAGCCTATACAATGTATCTGTTTTCAGTCCCCATATATATTTTCCATGTATAATTTACTATTTATATTGTCAAATCTGTAAGGCAAAAAAATATGAAGATATATTTTTGCAAATGTTGATGCACCGTGTCTCATGATGACGCTGGTGACATGTTTCTCCCACACACACACACACACACACACACACACACACACACACTGCTGTACATATAAAAACGGACTTGGAAGGTCAGGATCCCACTGCATGGGACGCTTCTCTGTAAAATAAAACGATCACATGGGATTCTCCTCGGTCTTCCTTTAAGATCTGACCTTCACAGAAGAACAGTTTGATGTCACCACGACTGCCCAGACCGCCCAACAAAAACACAGCCGGCTGCATGAGAGCAAGACTTGATGTGATGTGATGGGTTTTTAAAGAAGTACTGTATTTCTATCTCGGAGATCTGACACTGGAAACACCGTCTCCGACCAACAACGTTATCTCTGCAGGGTTCAAGCAACAGACATTATACTCTTCTTCTTTTGATACGTGGGTTTCATTTTTAAAAATCACAAAGTGGATTCTTGTCTGGAGATCTGCTTGTGGAACTTGAACTTCTTTTTTCTTTTTCTTTTTCTTTTTGGAAAAAAATGGCAAAAACAAACACAAAAAAAAAACAGAGTTACACTGATGTCAGCTAATCTGAGGCTTTTCAGTTACATGTGCAGTTTCTAATGTAGGGGATGTCCCCGCCACGCCCACCCCCCCCACACCCCCCACACCCCACCCCCCCGCCCCCATGCATTAAAGCTGGGTTGATATGAAGTGCAGTAGATTAGAGCGCATAGTCGAGTGACTGTGGCGGCAGGACGATGTAGGACGCAAAGTTTCGGGTCTCTGCATCAGCAAAAATTCAACCTCGCTGAAGTTCTCTCGAAAACACCGAAACCCTTCAAGCTCTGGAGGCCTCGCTTCAGGTTTAAAAAAAAAAAGTTTTCTAACGGGGTTTAAAGGATATCACATTAAAGGATAATTCCGGTTTATGCAGACCTGGTTGCTCATACAGTATCATTGTGTTGAAGGGAGGTAGACGGATCGGTCATTTGCTCAGCTCACACGCTAACGAGCTAAGCTAATGCTACAGTTTCTCTCTCCTGTTCAGTTTCATTTTGTCTATTTAATACAAAGTTATAAAAAAACAGGAAGAATGCATGTCTCTCAGCCCGTTAGCTCATTATCAAACTAGTTGTACCATCGACTCCTGTGTTGTTCCTCCTGTGTGGGGCGTTTTAATACCCCGACAGTAAAAGTGAAAGCTGCAACACGACTAACACGATGCTTCCTCCACTTTGATTTCTCTCTTCCCTGAGAGCTCGGTACTGTAACGAGAGATTTCTGATGGTAAATATAAAAAAGAAAGAAAGTGGGTTAAAGTTCATACAAGTTGAAATCGAGTCAAATCGACTCTGAGTGAATCAGTCAACCATGATTCCTCTATAGTGTTTCATTTAGGCTACTGTTATTATAGTGTGTGGGGGCTGAAAGTAAATTCATTTTTCATAAATACCAATAAAATATTTTAAACTAAAAGGCACCACTGTCACTAAACTGATCATGCGGATGCATTAGAGTCTGATCGATTCAGCTTCAGGTGACACTGATTTATTGATCACATGTTACATGAACACTGCAGCAACAAGAAGAACAGAATAAAAAAAATCTAATTAAACCTCTCAGTGAGTCACAGTGAGGTCATGGCGTATCTGAGGAAACTCTAAAACTGCACTGCCGGTCCCACACACACACACAAACACACACACACTTTTATTTCACCTGTCAGATTTATGGTTTAACAGTGAACATCTGGATCGTCACCTCTGGCTCTGTGTGTTTTCTTGTTTGTATCATTGACCGATTAAAAAAAAAGTCAAAGTTCAGGAAGCACCCACCTCCTCCACTTAACCAGTTTCCTGGGGAAAACCCTGAAACCTGCTCAGAATTTCACAAGAAAAGTGTCGAGCTTCAAAGAAATCTCAAAAATAAACACAACTAGTGTATATGTAGTAGATTTCTGCTTTATTTCCCTACACCACTATCATCACCTCCTCCACCACCACCACCACCGCCGCCGCCGCCGAAGCTCCTGCTGGCCGCACTATTGGCTCCTTTACAATCTGTCTCATCGTCCCACTGCTTTGTGTCTTTGCCAGGTGATGCAACCAAACTGGAAATAAACTGGAATTATCCTTTAAAGCCATCACCACATCACCACCACCACTCCATAACATGCTGAGGTGTACAATACAATACAATACAAACTTCCTGAAGCAGAGATACTTGAGCATTAAAATCGAAGAGGGCTTTAATGACTCCCAGTTATTCTACACTGTATGTATGTTCCTATATCACTCTGTGTAAAAAAAAAAAATATTTAAAGCTGTGTACAGACAGATATTTTGCAAGTGTGTACGATGAATGCAACATGTACTCTTTTATTCAACAACTTCAAATTGGAGTGTCTGTAAATCAGTATATATATATATAAAATATAATCCACCACCACCACCACTACCACACTAAATATGAATTATACGCGACTTGTATTCAAAGTACTACCCGACACCGTGTCCTCTCAGTCGACCAGTTCAGTCCAGTTCAAACTGGGGGGTTTTTTTGTTTGTTTTTTTGATGCTGCGTTCAAAAAGAAAACTGACGAATGAATGTTTGAAGGTTTCAGTTGATGTGTGTATTTGTCGGCTCTGATTTCTTCAAAGAGAGGAAGAAGAAGCACAATGATGGAGACGTGCAGAGAGCAGCTGACGACGACGATGCATTTGGACACTTTAAGTTATAGCTTAGTGATTTATTTGAACTTGAAGTCCAACAGAGAGTTTTTTTTCTTTCTTCTTCATAGAGGAAATGTGCAGCGGTTACACACAACATGTACCTTCTCCCCCCCCCCCACCCAATCAGGGGGCCTATACCCTGGCTCATAGCGAGCAACAACAACAATTTATTTCCTGTATTGTGCAAAAACAGAAAACCTTTAGCTCAATGGGTTTTTAAAGTGTCAAGAAAAAGGGGAGAAAAGAAAAAAGAAAGACATGCAATGTGGTTATTGATGCTGATGGGATGTTCACCCACCCACCACAACCTGTTGGCCAACACAACCAGCAGCAGCAGCAGAGTGACCACACCCCACCTCAGCTCGAAGTCTGATCCACACCAGGTTGTTTTCTTTTTTTTTTTTAAACACGTCTGCACGCTCACCGATGTTCTTACCGAGGTCCATCACATCGAAGTTTTTAGGATTTTCTGTTCAGAATCTAAAGAAATCATCACATCTGGATTTATTTTGTTGTTACTACTTCTGTGTCTGGCTCATTGGTTTATACATCAACATCTGTCAGGATTAGAAAATTAGAAATGATGTGAAATTTCCTAAAAAAAAAAAAAAAAGAAAGAAAGAAAATTCAGTTGGTCCGGTTTCCAGCTCAGTAAAAACCATGTGAGCTCCGTCCTCCTGGGTAAACACTGAGACCTCAGCACTAATGAACTCTCCACAACACTAATGAGAAGTCGTGTCTACTCTGCAGCATGTTGTGTGTGGTGGAGCAACACTGCTGCTGGCATCCAACTACCTTACAAATGTGATTATTGAAAAAACACACACACATACACACAAAAACAACAGAGACCCACAAAGAGTCACTTTTACTTCCTCTCTCTCTCTCTCTCTGTCTGTAAATACTCCAATAAATAAACAGGAACTTGCACTGAAACGCGTCTCCAACTCGCTTCTTTATACACGACGACGAGTGATGTCATGTGCACATGGCTGCTTTTCACACTCTGGTATTAAATTTCAGAGCTTGAAACCTGAAACTGTTGAAACTGTTTGAGTTTGTGTCGAGGGAATTTTAGGGTTGAAAGGACTTGATTTCAGAAACATAAGTCATAAATCACTATAATTAAGTGAAATTCCCTCAAACTTCTATTAAATCAATATGATTATTATTGATTCAAGTCTGTTATTCATTTATTTTAGTTCGAGAATTACATTATGTGACGTTATTATGTGAGTTTCTGTAACATATAGCATAGTGTGTGTGTGTGGTAATCATGTTGTCTGTTGCTGCTGACAGAGATAAATTCACGCGCCCCACACACACACACACACACACACACACACACACCTTGCCCATCTGTGTGATCACCTATGAAAAGTTGCTGGTCCACATCTGGAGTGAGAGACTTCAACATCTGGATCAACAACTATGTAGTAACTAATGGCTCATAGATAAGAAGTTGTAGCATCATCATGTTGTTTTAGCTCGATTCATGGATTATATTAAAAACCTTCAGGGTCAAAGTTCAGTTACCATATGAGTTATAAAATAATTAATTCATTTTTGACAAAATTGACTGATTTACTGTTTTATTAATGGATTATTACTTTATATATATTATTCATTTCATTACTTTTCTTACAAACCTTTGGTGAGTTAAACATGAACAGATGTATTTAATCTTTGAAAAGAGCTGTGAGTGATGATTTTTTTTTTTTCAACAATTATTATCCAGCAGTGCACATCTGGCTGTCAGTTATTATTTAAAATGAAAATCAAAGCACTTTTGTAACAAAAAAGAAAGTGGAAAATTATTTTTATGATATTAAGCTTTGATGCCTATTTGCGTAATAATAATTAAAGACGAAGGGCATTTTGTTTGAGTCAAATGATGGCCGCCCCTTTCTTCAGCCACCACGCTATAGTTTCCTACATCTTTAGCTCTGTGCCGCTAACCTCAATACATAGCCTACCTCAGGAAAAAGAAAAACGCATCCACCCATCCGGGCCACAAAACCACAAACTCTGCTAAGCTCATGTGAGAAGCTACAGGCAGCAGAAACCTGCAGGGAGACTAAACCACACGCACTCAGTCAATAGATGATGAAAAGCAGCACTTACTATCGACAACCTGTCTGAACACAACACAACACAGCACACGCTAACACACAGGTAGGTAAACACACACACACACACATATACCAGCATGCATGCAACACACACATAATTCTTAGAAAACAAGGCTTTTTTGTCACTTCTGGAGTTCCACTAATCCACCACATCACTTCTTTCCTGTAAAAGTTTTTGCTTTTCAATCAAAATAACTGAAATCAAAGTGTTTTTTTTTTCTTTAGAAAACAAGTGTATAAAACATTTTATTTGTGTTACCCTATCCTATCAATATCATTTTTGCACATGAGGAACAATATTTAAACATTATTTCTTCCTCATACTGTAATTGACTGATAGCAACACACTAAACATCTGCATGGAATTTAAACACCATTCAATGTCTTTTTTCCAGTAATTATAAATGAAAACTCTTTCATCATAATCAATATTATTTTATTCTTATGTGATTCTTATTTGCAATAAGGATGAAATATATATATGTACCGATCTACACATCATGCATGTGTTTTCACTCTGTGTTCCTGTCCATCAACTGTTATATAATGTTGTCGGCGGTAAACACACACACCATAGCACGCTCTGCACGTTTTCTATCAGCTGCTTTGTCAACTCTGTTTTGTTGCAACAGTTTTCCTGACTCACAACAGACACACACACACTGTGTAGAACAGAGGGACATCAGAGGAGTGGACGGTGCTGACCGGTCCGAGCCCAGTCCAGTCCAAAGTGAAGTTGAAAGGTTGCAGTTGCCCTCAACAAGTGTCTGTGAGTTTCAGAGTGAGCATAGTTACCCCTCCGTGCACTGAGGAATGACACATTGTGGTTTGGTTTGGTTCGACACACACACATACACGCACACACACACACACACAAGGAACAAACACAAACACAAAAACACAATGCAACACCGAGCAAACCTGTGATCATTTCTCATTTCTCACATCTTCCCTCGCGAAACAGAAAGTAGAGATAAATCATCCATGAGTTACACTACTGAAAGGGTCAGAGAGGGGTTGGAGTGGGGGGGGGGGGGGGGGTGAAGGTGTGTGAGAGGGGGGGGGGGTGGGAGGTGTGAAACAATTGCTTTCCAAAACTGAACTTCTCATGCAGATGTTGAGAAGCTGACGGCCACTGAAGAACTCTCTGGTGTTTCTTCATCACACTGTCATTTTAAATATGTAAATGTTAATAATACTGATTGTTTACATTGACTTTAGTGATATATCTTTTATCCCATCCTCTATCAGGCTTCTGAAGAGGATTGTTATGAGTAGGTGGGTTAGTTTGGTTCTTTTCTCCTTTTTATTTTTACTTGCCTAAGTGTGTGCGTGTAGGGGCACACCATATCTTTGGCTTATTTCCCCTGGCTTTAAAATGTTGAATGTCAATTTGAATGTGTTGCTGAGACTCTTTTTATGTCATGCTGGTTGTTGTATTGTCCATTGTCTATTTATGTAAAAAAAAATAATAATAATCTAAATATGTATTGATTTCTGACTTTTCAGTTTGATGATGATGAAATTCTTCATTCAGTTACATCATAAGCTACAAACATTATCAACAATGTAGTGACTGAAAAGGCACGGGCAGAAGAATAATGATTATATTAATACCTGTCCACCAAATTAAGCTATGCAGCATTCTTACAATATGAAAAACAAACAAACATACATAAAAGCAAAACTAAACCAGAAAAAGACCGGAACAAATAACACAAAGAGAAGATGACTCTTTTTAAATCTCCTCTTATGGTGACTCTTCATCATCATCTCTTCAGAAACCTGCTCTTTAAAAAAAAAAGAAAAAGAAAAAACCCTCCCTCACCTACAAGTATTGAGACAAACATTTTCCACCCTTTGTTGAGTTTCCATGTAGGAAGTGTGTGAGCAGAGAGCAGCCCACTAGATGGCCACATAAACCACATAAACCACAGAACTTCAGCCTGTGTCACTTCTCTTCACACCTGATTCTGCTCGAGTCACGTTCAGAGTTTGTTTGTAGTCTTCTCATTTGTTAAAAAAACAACAAAAAAAGGAACAAGCTCAAAGAAAGAGGACAGAGGTGATGTGGACACAGGAGGACGTTGTTAAAGATTTAATAAGAAAGAAAAATGAAAGAAGAGAAGGAGAGTGGTGGCTCAGAGTTTCCTAACTCGTGCCTACGACGTCCAAAAACTTCCTCATGCTCCAGATGTTTTTAAAAAGAAAAAAAAAACTGTTGTTAATTTGGAAAAACACGTACTCGCTTTACAAAATGACTTCCAACAACATCATCAATCAGTAATACAAGCCCGTTCTCACTGTCCAAACATGTCCTCACTCACGCCCTGCCGCTCCAAAAGTGTCCACGCTTGTGAAACGGTGTCTTCGCTTTTGATTTCTTCACCGTCCAAGTGTTGGCATTTCCAGAAAAAAAAAAGGAAAAGAAAAACTGTCCATGAACGTCCTCCCTGTCCAAGACTGTCCTCATTTTCCAAGCATCTCTACTTACTCTCACATATGTCCTCACTGTCTATAAATGTCCTCATTTTCCATAATGTAGACATAATGTTTCAGCAAGCTCGCAGTCCTAAAGACATGTTTCACTGTCCCAAGTGTCCTCACATTCAAAAATGTCCATACTATTCACAAGTAACCTGAAGAAGGCAAGGCAAGGCAATTTTTTGTATAGCCCGTTTTACAAACAGTTTGTCTCAAAGGGCTTTACATGGCATCATAACAGCATCCTCTGCCCTTAGACCCTCACATCCACTGAGGAAAAACTCCATAGAAGAAGCAACTCTCCACTTTTTAACGCTGTTTTTTTGTATTTATTCTCTAAACAATGTCTAAAAGTGACCTGATGTTCAAAATTCAAGAAGTATAATAGATTTTCTTCTTAGATTTTCTTTCTTTTTTCCTCTGTGTCCACACTGAGGTGTCTCCAGAGCATCCATCACCATCTCTAAATGAAGCCGTCAACTTATCAATCCGTGATTTTCTTATTGTGATCATGGAAAAGAAAACATGGGGATAGAAACAAACCAAACAGTGAGTTCATCTGCTTCGGTGATTAAAGACTTCCTGTGCACAGAGACAGAGACAGAGAATTGATTGAAAGGCCAAGCGGTGTGTGACTACAACCACACTATTGATTGTTGTTGCCATGACATTTATTTTCTGTGCTGGGATAAATACAGCGATAAAGCTGAAGCAGACACCAGATTCACCACCTGCTGTTCTTGTAGGACGAGTGTCCCACATGATGTCCCACATGATGTCCCACTGACAACATGTTGGTGATGATGATGATGTCGTTGTCTGGGCCGCAGATCGAAGCCCAGCGAGTAAACAACATGCAAAAAGAAATGCAGCTTACACTCAGCTACATCTGCATGCACATCTGTCCTGTCCTCTCTCACACACACACACACACACACACACACACTTACACGCTCTAACGCTCCACATACACAGACACACATATTCGCATCATCTGCACAGCTAGTGTCGGCGTAAAGCGGTGAACTGCGTTTGAACCGGTGACCTCTGTAACTCACCCATATTGATGGCAGCCACCGCACTCGCTCACAACACAGCGCTTCAGCAAGCATAGCATGGCCCCGGGGACTGTAGGCGTCAGGGTGGAGGGAAGAGGGGGGGGTGAAGGGAGGAGGAGGGGTGAGGGATGGATGGATGGATGGATGGATGGACGACAGATGAGTGAAAAATATTGCCAGTCAAGTTTATTTAGTCAAGGTGTCACGGTGGAAAAACAGAGAGAGACGGAGGAGGAGGGAGGACAAGGTGTGACACATTCACTTACAGTAGGTTTAATGAGTGTTTATCTACCTGTATGTAGACACCCAATTATAACTCCTATTGAATATGTCAAACTTGTGTCTTCATGTTCGTTTTTCCAGTTGTAGGTTGTGAAAAAAGCCAAATTTCCATGTTTTTTCCCCCCTACGTCATGTGACTTCTCCTGCGGCAGGGATTGGTTCCCGTCCTGAGCACCAGGGGTGACACAGAGGTGAACCATGCCGCCTCCATGAATCATTCATTTTCATGTCTAATTGTCTAATTTTGCATTAGCGACATCCTCTAGAATCTTATATGAAACATTAAGTGTGGCGTCGACGTCTCACTACAGCTCACACACTCATGTTTGCATGTTCTTATCCGTAACACGTCATCCATTATGGATGTCAGGAGGAAACCGGCGGTCAGTATTAAAGGACAGAGCTGTTCGAAGAGGAACTGGGTTTTTTTTTTTTTTTTACTGTCAGCTCTGCCTCCTGCGTTAATATTTGATCGAGAGCAGGCAGCCGCTGACGTACCGCAGGGGTCTTCAGCAGGGTATCCAACCTCGGAGAAATGGCTCCGAGTCGCACAGTGAGTTCATCGTTGTCCCACTGACATGGAAGAAATGACCTTTGTAGAAGCAGACAGGGTTCATAACGTACCTGCAGGGATCTGTGGCTGGAAGAGGTGACGTCTCAGCAGCGCCCGGTGGAAATTATAGCAAAGGTTGACAAAGAGACATGAAAATTAAGGTGTTACTATACAACATGTGGTGTGTGTGGACACCCAAAAAGGACTGTTGATGTCCTAAATCAATGCTATTAATCTCCTGTTCTACTCTACTCTCTCCACCAGACTGAGGATGGAGCCATCCTCAAAAAGGAAAGGAAAGGAAATGCACATCACTCAGCTTCTGTGCCAGATCTCCTGCTGCTTCTCCAAACTGATCTGAATCTCCTGCAGCTGATTCACCAATCACCTTAAACTATGACTTTGTGAAGAGTTATTACAGCATGAATTGGAATTATTTGACAAAGTCTGCACGATTAAAGATGCAAGCACTTTGTGCATACATGTAATGGTCAAGGGAGAAAGAACAGGGATCCTTAGCACCTTGTTTTGAGGAGGTGGGGTCACAGACTCACAGGGGTCGAGTCCCAATCTGACTGGTTGAGAAACCTTCAATCAGCTGAGTGAATTACAAGCAGGAACAAGAAGATTTATAAATAAGTCTTTTTGATTTAAGCCTCCCTGAGCTTCACTGGAGAGGTTTCCTGTTCATCTCAGAGGTGTTGGATGAAGCCGAGGTCCAGACGAGTCAAGTTCCACCTCATCAAAACAGTTTTTTTTAAAATATATATATATTAAATAAGAATCTGGCTTCACCAAGCTGCTGCCACAAAAGCTGGATGTGATCATGCCTGCAAGAACTCACACTGACACTTCATCCAAACGAGTCACGTGCAGCCGCCATCCTTATAAATTTGGCTATTTAGTGTATTAAAACATCCAGACGGAGCTTCACAGGGTCCTAAAGGCCTGAAATAATACAGCGTGTAGGCCATTTCATTTTGCTCCAAGTATCCTGGCAGCTAAATGCGCCAAGCCTCCAAAAATAGTGCCGCTTTAGTCTCACTGGCAGTGTTTTAATACCACTCTGAGCTATTCAGATGTGACTATATTTTCCACGCGGTGTTCGCCTCTGATGATTATCAATTATAGAAACTCGTAGAACAATCTGAGAAAAGGTTTGTAAACTGAACTGGGATCAGTCGGTACAGCGGTACAAACTGTTCCAAATCATCTGTGAGGCAAACAAATGGAGGCAGGTGCTGGAGAATCTGCCAAATCAACCATATGGCCCCTAAGGTGGAAGTAACAGGGAGCGAGTGCACAGAAGCTCTCATTTCCTCTCCACAGTGAAGCGTTCAGCTCAGCAGACTTCCATCCAAGCTGCGCTGCACTGCGCTGCGCTCGGTTCTGCATGGGAGCAGATGTGACAAAGGTGTTGTAGCCCCCGGAGCAGCCCACTTGACCTCGGCCGCTTTGGGTGAGAACGTTGGACGTTTTCCTTCAGAGAGAGGGAGAGAGAGAAAAAAAAAGAAAAAAAAAGTGTTGATCCCCCATTTTAACACTCAGCAGCTTTATTGTCAGTTACAATATGGAGTTGAGCATCACTCAGCTGAGGAGCGAGGCAGCACCGAGATGGAGATTCGTCTGTCCGTCTGCAAACGCATCGGCTCGCTGATTGGTGGGCACGTTGCTCCTCTCGACTCCACTCGGGGAGGGGTTCATCATTAGGCTGCACTGCATGGCAAACGGGTGCTGGTGGTGGTGGTGGTTTTTTTTCCTTCTTCCTTACAGGCGGCAGTATCACAGCTCTGATCTGTCACCCTTCGCTTGCCTTAATGTGTGAAAGCAAGACGTGTTGCGCCTATTAGCACTTCTTGGCAAGGCTGGCATGCTGATCCCTCGTCCCCGGGGAGCCCAGCAATATGGTGCCACGTGGTGACCGCCCGCCAGCCCTGGCTCCCGCTGTCACAACACATCACACATCCTCCTCCCAACCCCCCAACCCCTCCTCCGCCTCCACCCGCCCCAACAAGCACCATCACCACCGCCTCCTCTCCCACCACACCTCCATCACTGAGTGACAGGAATGCCAAACAACCAGAGCCGAGGGCTGGGTAAAAACAAAAAACTTTTTGCAGCTCAAGTGAATAAGGTTTTTCGATTGCAAGCTGTGTGGGTCAACGAAGAGAGGGGCTTGGGTGAGATATTGCAGGTCTTACTCCGCCCCTGGAGTGTAACGAGATGGTTTGGAAGCTCAACTTTGACCCAATTTGTCACTCTGCCAATGAGAGCGAGCAGACGGCGAAGTGTCACCAATCGGATGTTGGCACTTTTACAGCTCACAAACATGGCAGCTGAATGAGCCAAGTGGAGAAGAAGCATTTCAACCATATTCTCCTTCTCGGTTTCTTTTTTGCAGCTGATATAGATCACCTGCAACTATGACTTTATGAAGAGTTATTACAGCATGAATTATTAGTCATTATGGTCCTACTCTTTGGAATTCCCTACCTCACGAACTCAGGTCTGCTACAACAGTATCTTCTTTTAAAAGCAGACTAAAAACATTTCTTTTTTCACAAGCTTTTAGTTTTTAATTGTTTTTCTTAATTTGCAATATTTCCCTCTATCCTAACGAGTTTTTTAGTTTAATTTTTTTTTTTTAAATTTGCAACATTTTCTTCTTATTGTAATGTTGTGCTTTGTTTTGTTTTTGTGAAAGCACATTGAGTTTGCGCTTGTCGCATGAAATGTGCTATATAAATAAAATTGCTGTTGTTGAATTGGAATTATTTGACAAATCTGCATGATTAAAGATGCAAGCACTTTGAGCACATGTA
Source organism: Trachurus japonicus (assembly GCF_045865225.1). NCBI lineage: Eukaryota > Metazoa > Chordata > Actinopteri > Carangiformes > Carangidae > Trachurus > Trachurus japonicus. Next base: position 6,261,561 of record NC_140925.1, read on the forward strand.
ATGGTCAAGGGACAAAGAACAGGGATCTTTAGAGGTCGACTACAACAGCTTGTTTTGAGGAGGTGGGGTCGCAGACTGACACAGGTCATGTCCCAATCTGACTGGTTGAGAAACCGTCAATCAGCTGAGTGAATTACAAGCAGGAACAAGAAGATTTATTAATAAGTCTTTTTGGAAAAGAAGCATTTCAACCATATTCTCCTTCTCAGTTTTTTTTTGCTGCACACCAGGAAGGCCCTCTGATAATACTGATCGTCTAGTCTGATTGTGCAAGTTTCTATCAGATCTTCTGTCTAGAGAATCTCCACTCATTACAACAAATGGATAGTGTGTGCAGTGTATGTTTTTAAATGTCTTCATAACTGTGTATCACCCCTGTTTTTTGCACTGATAAAAAGACACTGGAGCTCAAGCCAAGTTAACACATGAGCCTCCTACAATGGTGACTGCATTGTTCCCAAGTGTAGGCTACAACATCATTTGGACAGTCTGCCTTCTCAATTTCAGGGGTTAACCTATAGCACACTTTACCCACTCACCTGAAACTGATACAACTGATACAAACTTTAATAGAGGACTAAAAACATGGTTAAAAGCAAAACAACAATGCTCACACTTTCTCATTGTTACTAATACTACTACGATCATGAATTCTGTTTGCTTCATCTCCTCTCGCTGATCTTGTGCTCTTTAGATTAGCATATTACTGTTGCTTTTATACCTTTTACTGATCATATGCTCTGTATTTCCAGAATATCACTGTTGTGATCATGCACTTTGTTTTATCTCATACTGTTGATAATATGCTCTGTGTTTTTAGAATAGCCGCCTATGGACCGGTGTTGAAAATTAGCACGTGTGGCGTGCTAAACACACCCAAGCAAAGCATCTGGTCTGTCCACTGGAACAGTCTCAATGTATTTGTGATGTCCATATCCATACAAACATTCAGAAGATTATAAAGTTAGAAATCAGTTCAAACTGTCCCTGTGTCTGTGGTCTGCTGACGTGTTGCAGCCACTTTTGCTTATAAAAGTTGATTTCTGAGGGATTCTGCAATATTTGGTGGTAGGAAATGTCAGGAGGCCTTAGACTGAAACAGCAGCCACATGAGCAACGCGCTAAACACCCAGACTGTTAAACCAACATCATTCGGTCAAGCTGTCTTCTTTTGGGAAATGAAAAGAAGAAGAAAAAATGTAAATAAGTTAAAATAAAAGATTATAAAGCTTCTCTTTTCTGATAACAGTTCTGCTGTTGTGGCAGGTTAGTGGAAGTTTAGATTCAGATCTACAAATGGTAGCTGTTTGTCTAGCATGACTGGCACTAATGTGGTTAATATACACCCACTGTGCAACTCATATGAGTCATGCATCTCCCACCATGCGTTCTCCATTTAGACTTTTTGGTAAGAATTTCGAGCACGGCCTGAGAGGAGGCCTGCTGCTGGTAGACTTAAAAACATATAATCACTGGTGCATTGATCCAGCTGCAGTGAAATTAATGATTATTTATAGCAAAATAAACAACCCAGAGAGGTGGACGGGATATTATTGACAAGTTTCCACAGAGGCTCTGCTGTGCTGTCCGGATGTGGATCTGATGAGGATGATGTTGTTGATGATGATGATGATGATGATGATGATGATGATGAGTGGTCTCTGCTCATCACGTCAACCCGGTGACTCACATGGGCTTCCACTGACTAAGTTAAAGTTTCACGGACCGCTAACACACATATCAGCCACTGTGTGAGTCTGTGTGTGTTTGTGTGTGTGTGTGGGGGGCTCCTCCTACATCCTCTTTGTGTTTGAGTGGGACAGTTTACAGTAAAAGGAGATTAGGTTTTTTAATCCTGTTGGTTTTTGTGTCGATAAATTTTAGCAGATATCGACTTTGTTTTGCATTTTCATCATTTGCGTTGTGCATGCATGCAAAGTTTTGCAAACGGGAACTAGAGTGTTGATTGTGTGGCTTTAATTGCCTTTTTTTTTTTTTGTTAGATCCCCATCACTACAAGATTTACAGATTTAAAAAAAAAAAAAAAAATCAAGTATAACTTGAGCGGGTCTGAAACTCAGCCCACGGTGGTGTTTTTGAAGCTTTCACCTGCTGATCACAAGATCTTTGACTTTCTCGGTGCCATATTTAGACCAGTGCAGCAGACACTATCGACAAAATCTCTTATCATGGCAGAATCTGAGGTCTGCATCTGCATCTGCACTGACTTTCAAGCATGTTCTCATCTCAGCATCTCACGCTGCTCTGTATCACCTCAGCCACAAAGCCACACGTTTACTGAGTATACGTGGCGCTCTGCACACAGCTGTATAATGACAAGGTCAGCTTAATGGAGGAGGGGGGCGGGAGGTTTGCTACACGCTACGACGGCATCGTCAACAACACACCTCACAACACCACACCACACCACATCTATACCCATCATATATGAGCTGCTGTAATAGTTCATGCCACAGGTTAAAGCTGCAGAGCATCTCTGACACTCATGGCTCTCAGCCATTGAGTGTGTGACGCCTGTTGTTGCACACAGCCATCAGCGCTGATCCTCTGTGCCACCGCGGCTCTGCCCACCGGGCTCACCGCAGCGCCGTGATGCAGCAGTGATGGACAGGTTCTGACCTGAAATTAAATAAAAACCTCCATATGCCAGAGGAGACGCCCGGACTGTAAAGGATTTTAATCTGTGTGCTGGAAGCAGGAGGGGGAGGAGGAGAGGGGGGTTAGACTATAGGAGGAAATAGGGTGAGAGGAGGTGGGGTGGGGTGAGGTGGGGTCTGCTGATCTGTCACAGCTCCACGCCTGGCTGGCCCTGCTCACATTAACACTGACGAGACAAAGAGGTGACACATCCCGGCCTGCAGGGGCCCGGCTCCATGGACACGTTCATGCACATCCAGGCATTTACTAACACACACACACACACACATACACACACACATCTGCACCATGTACTTACAGTATATGTAACAAAATCTTTTAAAGGGATAGTTCAACATTTTGGCAAATTGGCCCATTGCCATAATCCCTATAGTCATATAGCAGTAGATTCGTTACCTTTATTTGTCGGTGCAAGCTGTTTTTAGAACAGCCAAGCCGAGCAGCGAGCTGCTCAGAGCTACGCTACGGAGGCTAATGGGATTTCTTGACTTTCCTCATTAAACTCATCAAATACACAATCCAACAACTCCAAAACGCTCTGGTGGACAAGTTGTGACCTGCACATTCACCACGCTATGAGATAATAACAGAACGTTATGAGACGGAGTTGTTTTCGAGGTAAATGCGGGAAAAAAATGACCCCACTTTCACCACGGATTTACTCGAAAACAGAATTTTGCACAAAGTTTGGGCTACATCGTCTGATAGATGAGTGATTACACTGATGTTAAGACCCATAGTGGGCTCAAAATCTATTTTCTTTTCTGAATACCTTTAATGACATTAATCACATTTACAGCATCTGCATTACTAAACAAAAACATGCATTATTATAAAAGTACAAACACCTTTAAAGAGCCACACAAGCCGGTCCAGATCACACGTGAAGCAGCAGCAGCAGCAGAGGGACACGTTATGGTTCACAAACGGTTTGGCTGACAGATGAGTGGTGGCAGAAAACGATGCCAAAGCAGATTGAACTCTGGGACATCTCTGCTTTGGACAGCTTCAACAAGCACAGGGCACACGGCGGTCACCGGGGGCAACGCTCCGGTCAATGGGGGGCTGGCACAACATCCCGAGGAGGGTGTCGGGGCAGAAGAGAGGAGGGGAGGGGAGGTGAGGATGTGATGGTGGTGGTGGTAGGGAGAGGGAGGGAGGGGTGGGGGTGGGGTGCACGAGGCGTTGTGGTGTCACCGTAATGTCAGCTCGTGTCAAGTGCAATCATCGTTAGCTGTAATTTTCTGAGCAATTAGAGAGCTTATATTGAGAACGCTCGCCAGCTGACAAACACCAGGACTGGCTGAAGGAATTCCTCACAGCTACGCTGGACACACACACACACACACACACACACACACACACACACATACACACACAGTCTAAAAGGCCACATACACACACACACACAGAGACAGACATTGAACTACAGCCAACAATCAACACTCTTCCTCACTTTAGTTGACATCTGCCTCATTTCTTCTTGTTACTTTGCATTTATTATCAAATCACATCAAACTAAATATTAATTTAAAACGTTATTTTATATATTATATATTTCAAATTTTGCATTTCACTGTTAACCATTTATCATGTTGATTTGGTTTTTGCCACAACACATCTGCTGCTTATAATTAACTAAAATTAAATCATGAAAAGCATGATTAGCAGGTAACACTTTATAATAGTACACAATAATAAGCATTAGTTAAGCATTAAATGCTGAGTTCATCATTTATAACACATGAATACTCATTAGTATGTAGTTTATAAACAGTTTAAATGTTTTACTCATCATTGATAAGCACTAACTATGAGTATTCATGCGTTTTAAATGAAGAATTCGGTATTTATTAATGCTTAACTAATTGTGTTACCTGATTAGCAAAGTTATTTGGTCTTAAACTGCATCATGTCTGTGCAAAAAGTGATGAAGAAAAAAAATACAAATAAATATATAAATAAATGAATAAAAATGGACGTGTGCTGTGTGCAGTGACGGGGACGTGATTTGGAGAGCTCACCTCGATATGACACGGTGAGAATAGGGGCATGTGGTCCCAGTCCTCTCACTCTCAAACTGGGTGATGACTGACTGACCACCCCCACCGTCATGTCAACCACACACACACATGCATGCACACATGCAGCTTACATCAGCCTTCTACAAGTGACAGATGCACACACACACTGAAGCAGGAGCAGAATCTGCACATTCAGACATATTTGAAGGATAAACATGTGCACGAAATAAACAGTTAATACTCTACTGCTTCAAGAATGTGAGATTGCAGGCTTTCAGTTTGGTAAAATTACATTTAAAATTCACTGAACCACAAGATTTGCTTTTTTTCCACACACTGAAATGTTGGGCCAGAACATTTAGTTTGGAGTAGCCGAAGTATGTCAGGAACACACTTTATCTGTAGGGTCATACGTTATATTCAAAAACAAAGGCCCTGCTCAGGACTAATTATGCTGTATGTGGCTGGTTCTTGACTGGAGCAGGGTTTAGACCAATGTTAGAGATGCTGTCGTGCCTGAATCTTAAATCTGAAGACGCCTGTGTCGTCATTTCATCCATCAAACTCAAAGCACCACTTTTCTCCAGTTTGCCATGTTTTATTCTTCCTGTTTTTAGAGGTCGAGTTTTGGGGAACTGCAGCCTGGCACCTGAGGTGGGCCTTCACAAGTCACAGTTAAATTAAATGTGTTTGTGACCCGACCCTGACTATAAACAACACTGACCTCTCAGAGCTAAACTGAACGGTGCTATAGTGAAGGCTGGTGCACGCAAAGAGACCACAGGAGAGGAAGAACAATAAAGTGAAACAAAAAAATTGCAAAGATGAACACTTTGATAACCACTGAACTGTGTGAACTTATATTTATATCTTTAGCACAATGCGCTACTCTGCAAGTGCATGTGCACGTCGTGCATGCATCTCCCTGCAGTGACCTGCCAGAGAGACAGACTCTGTGGATTTAAATAAAAAACAACATTTCAGTCTCACTCTCTCTCTCTCTCTCCGTCTCACGCACTCTGCCTCTCTGTCTCTCTCTCTCTCCTTCTAATACTTTCAGAAAGCTTTAACATCTCCCATGTCGCCCACTGTTTTCACCGACACGCGTCTATCTGGGACGAAACGCTGCCCACATCCTGTCTGCTCATGTTGGCTGGTGCCCCGTCACCAGCAGGCGCCCGAGCACCAGCATCTGTCTCCCCCGACCCCCGGATAGTGAGCTGATCAGGATATGACACCAGCCTGAAACCCGGGGCAGACGGGCGGGCAGGCGGGCAGGCACAGCAGAGCCACCAGCTCTCGCATCTGCATCAAAGAGTGAGGTGTAAGTGTGATGCAGCTGTAGAGAGGTGGGCACAGGGCCAAGCAGCACAGCAACTACAGACATGGAGGGGTCAAACATGAGAATGTGCAGGGAGCAGTGTCATTGCACGGTGCCAAATTTGAAGAATTTCTGTTTATTTTGTCCAATTTTTAAAAGGTTTCTGCAGAAAAAAGAAACAATTCAACACTAAAAACAACATTTTCAGAGGCATCCTCAAGTATTGCATCAGCTCTCACATTAAAAAACTGTCAAACCAAAACCAGCTTTGTGTTTAGCACCTCCAAAAAAATCTGAGCGACAAAATGAATGAGTCCAACCGTGAGATTTGAGTTACTCGCTTCACCATTCAGTCACGTCAGTGCCACAGTGTAAAAGTAAATGGAAATCAAGACTAAAATGTGTGAAAACCATCAACCGGTGTTAATGATGACAGGTTGGTTTGACTTCTGCTGAACAGCGGCCACTGTGGCCAGACGTGGGAACTACATGGACGGTGAACTTCACCTTCACCTCCTCAGTCAGGTGCTTTAAAAAATGTTTTTGTTTTAATACAAACACTGGAATGACTTCATAAGAGTCTGAAAGATGCTATTATTGCTCACTGTGCTTCAAATATCTTCCCTTTCTCTCTGCTGAACCTGTGCGTCTGTGGGTTTGTGAGGATTTGCTGGTTGTTTAATCTGTGTTGTGTGTGCGACTGTGCGTGTGTGCGTCCTCGTCTGATCCCGTGCGTCTTGTTTTATTGTGACACTCGGGGTGAGAACGGGCGAAAAAGGAGGCAGAAAGAGACAAGATGGAGAGACGTGCCGGACGAAGACAGAGGAAGATAAACAGAGGGAGGAAGAGGATGTACAACAAACACAAAGAGAGGGAGAGGGAGAGGGATCCAGGGCTGCTCCTCTCCTCTCCTTTCTATACTCCTCTCTTATCCTTTCCTCTCCTATCCTCCTCTCCTCTCTTCTCCTCTCTTATCCTTTCTATCCTCCTCTCCTCTCCTCTCCTCTCCCTTATCCTTTCTATCCTCCTCTCCTCTCTTCTCTTCTATCCTCCTCTCTTATCCTTTCTATCCTCCTCTCCTCTCTTCTCCTCTTCTATCCTCCTCTCTTATCCTTTCTATCCTCCTCTCCTCTCTTCTCCTCTTCTATCCTCCTCTCTTATCCTTTCTATCCTCCTCTCCTCTCCTCTCTTCTCCTCTTCTATTCTCCTCTCTTATCCTTTCTATCCTCCTCTCTTCTCCTCTCCTCTTCTATCCTCCTCTCCTCTCCTCTCCTCTCCTCCTCTCTTATCCTTTCTATCCTCCTCTCCTCTCCTCTCTTCTCCTCTTCTATCCTCCTCTCTTATCCTTTCTATCCTCCTCTCCTATCCACCTCTCGTCTTCTATCCTCATCTCCTCCCATCTCCTCTCCTCATCATGTTTAGGTGTATAAATACCCCATTTCCCCTCGGGGCCGGCTCAGCCCAGCAGGACCCCTCTTTGCCCCCTCCGCCCCACCTCTCCTCCTTGTCCAGCTCCCTCTTACCCCCTCCACTCACCTCCCTCTTACATTGTCTAATTAGGATCTTGGGCCTCGTTAGGGCCGGCAGCCCCCGGGGGCCCCGCTGATACAAAAGCTGATTCCATCTGACGTAACAAGTCAATGCCAAGGGGACAGATGCTAATTTTAATTAATTAAATGGAAGGGTCAGCTCGTGACAAACAAGGGCCAGAGGGAGGGTCGGTCGCCGGTGTGTGTGTGTGTGTGTGTGTGTGTGTGTGTGTGTGTGTGTGTGTGTGTGTGCGCTCGGACCAGCCAGACCCCCCTGTTCCTCTGGAGGGGAGGATCAGCCCTGGTTGTTGTTATTCCTGCTGTTGTTCATCTCACGATGCTCGAGCCCCCCACGTTCCCAGATGAGAACTTTACAGGCAAGTCATGGCTGGTAGGCAGGAGGTGATTGGAGGGGAAGAGAAAGAACTTGGCATTCCTGCTTGTTAGCGCAAATTACAACGTGCAGGACGCGCGTTCAGGGTTAAAGTTTTCGTATAGGAAACGACGCTTTCCCCTCACCGCCATCTCCCCTGTTAATTTTCATTAAAATGACAATAACGGGCAATTATATTTCTCCTTTTTCACGCTCCAGAAGCCAAAAGAAACCTCAGTAATCACCACACAAACAGGAACTGTGTCTATTTTGGCTGAATTTATATTTTCTGTATTGATTATTTTTTCAAAAATACTTCATATTTTGTCACAAATATGCAAAACATTTCCTGTTTTGTTTGTTTTGCCTCATATCAACTAAAACATACCCACTTTTATTATGTTTATGCACTCACACCTCCAGGAAGGAGTCCTGGTTCAATAATGTAAAAGTCAGCGGTGGCATGAGACGAGATGGGATGTTTTCACTTCATTAACATTTAATCCAAACCACAATCTTCCCCTCACCTTAAAAAAAGAGAAACTGCTTCAGCTGCCTCAACCTGAACATACGTAGGACTGAGGATCTGAACTGTGGTTTCTGTCCTGAACTCTCAACGCCCACCAGCCTCCACCTGCATAGAAAATCATACGCATCAGCTCCCTCGCTGGAAAAAAAAAACATACAAGACACGCTTTTGATGCTAATTTTGATTGTTTGGAACAAATTTCAAAAGGGTTTCAAAAACTATTAAAGCTTCTATACCCGGTCGGTCACATTCTCCTCTTGTTTTCTGATCTTTAACCGTCCACTTTTGTTTTGCACCGTGCAACTTCAACATCCTGCAAAAAAAAAAACACTTCACACTAAATCTAAATTTAAATTGCAGCTCAGTATCAGTTGCAATTTTTTTTTTTTTTTGCAAGTGTGTGGAGAGCTGCTGCGGTATCAACCACAGGTGCGTTCTCAACAGTATACGGACGACCAAACCATCACTGACAACGAAACCACAAGTCTCTCACTGTCTCCTACTGGCTACTGACTTCTCATATCTGATGATGACGATGATGATGAAGATGATGATGACAACCGTCTGCTTTGTTCCTTTTGCAGAAATGCTAGAAAATGGTCTGCTCTATTGACAATTCTTTTGCTAAATATTAAGGACCCCGCCCCGCCCCTCCTGGACTTCCCCTCCCCTCCTTGCCCCTCCTTGCCTCTCTCTTCCTCTCTTCCCCCTGACCTAGTTTTGGCATTTGATCCTGACTGGAAGATCAACCCCTAGAGGGTGCACGGGTGTCAGCCTTGTACCATGTCAATTCCCACACAAAGGGCACGCTTTGTCACTTCATATTTTCAAGGCTCCAAAACCCTGGCTTTTTTTCCATTGTTGTTTCATGTGGCAGGGGTCACTTCCTGGTGGTGGCCATGCCTCCCTGTTGTTCTTCCCGATGGTGCACCTGCTGCCATTGTTGACCATCACACGACAGGGAACCAAATGTCTCCGTTCACAGATCATAGCTCTGACCTTATTCCAACATACCTAAACAGTGCCGTTGAGATAATCTGTCATTTAACCACGACGTGTTAATTCCATTTAAAATCAGAGACGAGGGAGACACAAGGCTTATTCAGCCACTTTGCACAGATATGTTACAGTTTATTATGAGGTTGTTTAAAAAAAAAAAAAAAAAAGAGCAGTCGGACAATCAAACAGGTTGTTAAGCAAGCCGGCGAGTTAACCAGAAAAACGTTATCTATCAGATAAGATCAAAGCTGCACCAGGATCTGGTAGTTACCCTGTCGTGCATGTTTCCAAGAGATCAGCTTGTCAAATCTGTGTGATCTGTGACTGTTTCCTGTTTATTCGGGTTTCTTTTCAACAACTTTGCTGCAAGCCCAGATCTCAGATATTAACCCTGTGCAGAAACCGATAGGATCCACGGATAGAGCGACAGAAATCAGACAAAAAAATCTCTAATAAGCTGCCACCATCTACTGTATGAGTGGAGAAAGTTTTTGTTCAAACTACTTTTTCCCCAACGACACTCCCTCCATCTCATCTCCTCCACCGTCTATGACTCAGAGACATGGGGCATTTTCACAGGGTGTCCTTGATGAAGGCCCAGCACAAATTACCCAAAGTGCCATCTTTGCCATCGCCACTTACTATTTGACAGCAGGAGAGTGAGGGCTGCTCCTGGCAGGAAGTGAGCCCAGAACCTGGCGTTATTGGTGGCCGGCCCCAGACCGAGCGACCGAGCGGCCGACCGTCACGGCCAAACGCTCCGCCGGGGGTCAGCAACCATCACGCACGGCAGCCTAATGCTGCTGATGAGAGAGAGCCCGCCTCACAGGCCTGCACACCCCCGAGGTGTGGCCACTCAGCGTCAGGTTAACCTGAGCTGACAGACTGTCCACCACGCTGCACTCACACGGGCGTGCACGCACTCACACATGCACTGATTCATAAAAATACACACATGCAAGGATGCACAAATGAACACACACACAAATTTATATATATATAAAAAAAACAATACCCATAGCCACAAAAGCTCCTTTCACACACACACGCAATCAGTCCAATAATAAAGCAGTGCACACTTTATCATGAATCCTAGTTTTCAGAGAAACACAAATATGGACACAAAGACATAATAACAAAGCCAGTTCTGCTCTGAGCTACATGTTCACTCATGCATGTCAATGCTAACCAGCAGGTATAATGTTCATCCATCTAAGTTTAGCCTGTTAGCATGCTAACATTTTTTCTCACGGCACAGACCAGGAAGTGAAGAGCTCACCAAAGTCATTTTGATATATTCTGAGGAGAATGTAAATAGCAATTGAGACATTTCGATCCAAACCACAAATGTCAACCAGACAGTCATGATATAGAGGGGGGGGGGGAAGGTCAAGAGATCAACAGAGTGATAAGGATTCAACATCTGGAAACCATGGATGCCTTTAAAAACAAACTGAGCCAATCCATGCAGGACATATTGAGCTATTCCTTTAAATACATAGAAACTGTAACCTGTAGATGATGCTAAAGAAAAAGATTCATTCTCTCATCCTGTTTAACACCAGTGCATCTGTCAACAAACAGCTGGAATGACTGAAAACTTCTAAACTGATACAAACATATCAAATAAAGATAAAATGCTTTTGCTTTCACCTGTTGTGTTGCATCAGACACTGATAGTAAATGCATTACACATTCACACAAATAAAAAAAAGGGACAAAGGTTACAGGAGTGGGGGGAGTGTATGTGTACCTATGTGTAGCCTATGTGTGTGTCTGTATTTGATCGTTTTGACACCACGTGTGCTCTCATCTGAGCTTCTTAGTGTGGTTAGAGACCAGATTAGAAACATAGTGTGGAAACAGTTGTAGGTCAAATGTCTCTGTAGTGAAGAGAGCTGTAGTTTTTTTAATCAGAGAATTTACTACAACCTTTCAAGGAGCAGATCACAAGAGGATGATTCACTGCAGATATGGTCCTTGTTTTGTTTTTTTTGTTTCACATCATCGATTTAGATGATCAAATTTGAGTGTAGGAAACAAAAACACAGCCTCCTTCTGAAGACACACCAGACATCATCTTCCTTCCTATATATCTCCCGCGCTTTGCTCAAGGGCACCTGCAGGCGGTGATGGATGGAAGGCCAAGATGTAACACCAGCCGCATGGAGCATAATGTTCCCTGAAGTTTAAAATGTCACTTCGAAATGTCACTTCAGATCTCGGCATCTGAGTCATTAGCGAGCGCTGATGTTCCACATCAAAAAAATGGAAGAGAAATTTTCGACAGCAACATCATCATCATCATCATCATCGGCGACAGCATCGTTTCTAGCATTTCGCATTAGTGCTATTGAGAGTTTGTGTCATTGCAGCCATCCAGCTTTAAGTATCTTATAGTTTACAATAGATGATGATGATGCTCACATAACAGTGTTTGTGCTCTGATGATGACGACACACAACACACTCACTCCCCACAAGCAAACATGCAAGCTCAGCATGTTGGAACAAACCACAGTGGATGCAGACGTGTAAAATCTACAGCAGCAGCAGCAGCAGCAGCAGCAGGAGGTGGTGGTGGTGGTGAAAGAACCTCCAACTTTCACAGGGAATAAACTCTACAACACACCTGAGCTGAAGTAAAACACATAAAACACACACACAGCAGCAGCAGCAGGTAATTAGTTCATAGGCACCAGGACATGAATGTGTTGATGAGGAGCTGTGTTGTTAATTCGTGTTAAACAGCAGCCTATTGAAGAGCTGCAACTAGGCTGCACATACACACTCAGATCTCAAAACACAGCATGCAAAAGCAGTTCAGCCCATGAACATTCACAACTTCTCATAGATGCATCCAGATCCAGCAGCAGCAGCAAAATGAAATCAAAGCCCGCAGCCATTCACAACAAACAGATTTACACTCAGCAGCACCATTCATGCAAATCTATCAAATCACCGCAGCAGAACTGAAGCAGAGGAAACATGCAAATATTTACATAGAGGAAGTGAAGAGTCTCCATGGTCCCAAACAGTCGACAGCAGCAGGACAGGGAGGCAGCTCCATCTTCAGGCCTCAGGTGTGTGTTTGTGTGTGTGAGGCCTACAGCAACAGGTCTGCTAACTCCATTTCCTCCATCCAGCTGTCCATAGCAACACATTAAGGGTCTTTTGTGTTGCTCACTGTGTTAATAAAACGTTGCACAGGCTCCAGCTGCAGCAGCAGGTGTTGGTTGAAGCAAAGACGGTTTAGAGTATCTTTGGTTGAAGCACAGTTAGCATGTTAGCAGAGCAGCATTGAAGCTAGCTAGAGGGTGAGCAGGGCCTGGGCAGCTTTGTGACAAAGGGTGCGTTTCATTTGAGCTACAGAGAGGACAGAAATGTATGTTAGAAGTGACTCTTTGAGTTGTCTGGTAGCTTCACACTAATCAGACAGGCCTGCACTGCACCGTCACAGCTTTTATTCTTCTTTGGTGTTTTGCAGCAGTTTGCATCCAAAATGTTGCATGTTGCCACCTACAGTTTAGTTAGGATGAGACACTTCTCACCTGTTTTTCCTGTCTGGTCGTCTTTCGTGAAAACATTTTTGATCAACTTTTAACCTCATCCTCGGCTCGCTCTATTTGCGGTTGTTGTGTTCCTACAAACTTCCTGTTATGTGTGATATGAAGATATTCATAGTCTCAACCTCATGGCAATCACCACCAAAATAAAAGACACATTATTCTTAATGTGACTTCACCACTTTTCAATATGCCAGAGCCTTTTCAAGTGATTCTTTTCTTTCCTCTGTAAACATTGTTTAAAAAGATAAATGTGCAGGTGCTCTGTGTCCATTCAGATCAACCACATTTTTGGACCTGGTTTAGCCTATTTAAACCACGTCTGACTGTGCTCAGATTAGGATCTGTGAGGTTTTAATGGAAAAAATCAGACAGTATATTGAACACAGGAAGAATGCATTTTATAGTATTCATCGTTTAAAAAAAGAAATAACGTCATTTATTGTCTGGAAAATGAAATATCCTCAGGTTAAAGGTCACATTCTCTCTTTCTCTCTCTCAGCAGGGTCTGATGGGTCCTGATCATAGACTGTAAAAAGAATGGACGTAGCACCCGTGACGTCACCCATTGGTTTTGGGGAGTCGTTTTTGTGACTCCAATATGGCGGCCTGAACAGCGCCATGTTGGATTGGCCGGCCGAGAACCCGCCCACTGGCCTCGAAGCAGCTGTCCACGGAGCTGCTCGGACCTGTCACTCAACGTTTCCGCGCCCTAATTGGCCAGAGTTTTAACCTAATAACAGTAAAACGGTAGAGTTAAAAAAAAATTCACCCCCCTCAGAGTGTGTGCGGGGGTAGAAACTATCGATTGAGAAAAAAAAACGTTCTGACACCAGGCTTTTAACATGTTTATTGAGGATGTAAAATCGGCGATTTTAACATGGGGGTCTATGGGGAATGCTCCCTTCTGACACCAGCCCCCAGAGGAAGCCGGGGGGATTGCAGTTTTTTGAACGCGGAAGTGAGCTTCACTTCTCAGACCGACAACTGCCCCCTTGGTCCTGATGTGAGGCGATTTGACATATTGGTTTGGTTTGAACGATTTATTGAAAAAAAAAATTAATTAATAAATAAAAACAGCTCTGGTGGGGTTAGGGTGGGCTACATGGTGGTTGATGTGGGTTTGGGTTGGGGGGGGTGAAAGGAAACACCATGGTGTTGATCTCCTGGAATGCGGCATGCCAGAAAGCTGGCTCGACTGGCACCAGACCAAATGCCTTTGGCCTCCCCTCCTCTCCCCCTTCACCACCACCACCACCACCACCACCACTCGTACTCTTTTCTCTCCCTCTCTACAGCGTCATGACCCCAGTCCTAACTCCCACCCCCCCACCCCTCTCTCTCTCTCCTCATTTCTCTCTCTCCCTCTCTGTCTCTCTCTGTCTTCCACAACCCATGAAACAGGAGGAGAGCTGCCATCTCCGCTTCCTCCGACCGGATCAGCGATCACTCTGCCCAGGCCTCCGGACAGACGGCATTCCTTCCCCCTGCTGCTGTTGCTGGCCGGCTGTCGCAGAGGGCATCCAGAATAGATCTCTGACGTCCGCCTGGTTACTAGAATACGCCGATGTCCCGAGAATCAAAGGAACACAGAGGATAGACGCACACACACACATAGACACATAGACACATAGACACACACACACACACACACATGGCACAGACTTAAAACACCAGCATATGTATTTATACACACTGACACAAAGGTCCAGAAACACTGAGACCTACAGTATGTCGCTGTCAGGACAAAACACAGTTGTCAAGAATCAGACCGTCATGAATACGTCACATGGAGTGGAAGCCTTCAAACAGTCATGTCAGGCATGTAAAGCGAGTGCAGTGGAGGGAGGGTGGGTGTGGTAGTTGGTTTGGTGGTGGGGGCTGTGGTCTAAATAGTGCCCGGATTTTGACCCCATATGTCCATATCAATACTATCAATACAAAAAACACACACACACACACACACAAGGTTGAACCACTAGAGCTGACGTCCTGCACAGCAGATGCATGGATTTGTTTTAATGTCTGATGTGACTCCATCATCATCTGTGTTCTGTTGTTGGACTCTTTTTCTTTTTTAGTTATTCACTCCATCACTTAATTTAAGTTTTCCAGCACCTATCAGATGGACGGACCTTAAATCTGGCAGTGCCCAGGATGATGAACCCCCTGGACAGTGGCGACCTTTGACCTTGCATCTAGTGCAAAATGTTTCACTCATCCAACATCTTCAAAATGGATCACCGCAATTTAAAAAAAATTGAAATAATAAAGACATTCCCATTAAAAAACAAGTTTGAAAGATCATATCAAACTGTTTTTTCGTGAAATATCTCAAAAACTATTGGAAGCTGGCCAATGAGTGAGACTGTATGCACGTACTGGGTATAGTATGATACTTTGTCTTTTGGATTTACTGATCACCCGCGGACCTTGAATATGGGTAATTGTTCAATGTTTTGTATTTGTCTTTTGTTTTACCTTTCTGTACTAAAAGATGAAATAATAAAGAGTTTAAAAAAAACTATTGGAAGGATCATCATGAAATTTGGTGCAGATGTTTATTATCTCCAGAGGATGAACACCGGTGACTTTTAACCTTTTCATTCAGCTGTGTATTTGCAATGGGATACATATCAGCGCATGCAAGTCAATCCAGTTACAGTCGTTCTTATAATCTCTGCAAACTGAGACTCTTGTTCCCTGAGTTTAGCATTGAAAGGAGTGCCCCCTCTTCCTCCTCCCCCTCCTGATATAATTACACCAAGTCAACAAGGAGAAATGCAGCGGACATAATGCTTAATAACGACCTTACACCGGCAGATGCAGGATGTAGCGATGCTCCTGTATAAAAAATACTCTATTACAAGTAAAGGTTGTGCACTGAAATGTGTGAATGCTCCACTGAATTATTTATTACTACCAATGCATTAAAGTGGAAGCAGCTTTTTTTTTTACTGATGTAGTTGTAGTCGGACGAGGTGAAGATACTTTTAATTATTTTATGCACCCTTGGGCAGTGTAGCTGTGCATCATATCTCACCAGGTTGAAGTGAGGTTTTTGTCACAGTAAACTCAGCCGCCAAAAACACCACCACACCACTGTGCGCTAACATAATCATAAACTACGCTAACATAAAGTGCTAAATGTGCTAAACCTTGATCCTAAAGACACTGGAGTAGCTGTGGACTCCTCTGTGTCACGTTTGCATGACTGCCGTTTTCTGCATCCGTTCAATGTGGCACATTGCATTGTGGGATAGAGAATTAAATAGCATGCATGTCATAGAGGATACCTTTTTTTAATTCCACTGTGGGAGTCATCGAGGGCTGTTGTGTTGTGCATATTAAATTAGGTCACTGGAATAAAATGGTGCATGGTGTACTGACAACATCAAGCTGTAAAACAAAAATTGCATCAAAGAAAAACAAGAAGGCGTCTAGTCGTGTCTTTAATGAGGAAACTTTCTAAAAGGCTGGGGAGGAGACGAGGGAGGGGTTTGGCGGCGGGTGACACGGGGTTGTCACTTTTGCCGCGGCGCGTTTGCGTGATTCATGTTGACTGAAGCCCTGCGTTTGTCAGAGGAGGTGTCTGCAGTAAAAGTGCCACAGCCCCTCCAGATTGACACTCATTAGTGAGGGGCTCCGAGGCAGAGGGGGCCCACAGGGGGCAAGAGGGCAGCGAGGAGGGCGAGAGGCCACATCCCACTAAAAATAAATTATTACTAATGATTGATACAGATAGCACTGGACTGGACTGATAGGGCCGGATGAATCAGGGGGCTTAGGTGTTGGTGGTGGCGGGGCGAGACCTCTGGTTGGCAGGCTGTTGTCAGCTCAAACGCCGCTTAGAGCCACCGTGTCCGGCTAAACGAGGCCGAGCTGGATCCCAGAACACGCATATATGCATACACCACCTTACTACCAGTAGCCTACACCTCCCCCTCCTCCTCCTCCTCCTTCACTTGTTGTGTTTGACCACCCCTAGCAGCGCCCCTCTGCCTCCTGCCACTCAAGCCATAGACACAAATATACACACTCGCATTACACACATTGCACACAAATGCCAGCGCTCGCCCAGGAGCAAGTGAAACAAACAGGGGCCACCGGACTCCACTGTCTGCCTGCCACACACACACACACACACACACACACACACTTTAGCCCTCTGTGCTTTAACCCCGCTGCACTTTCCACGTCTTCACATCCCCCGAGAACGACGTGTCCATCACTGTGTTTGTGCATTAAATCCACAGCTCAGGTCATTCATCGCTCATGTCTCAAGCTGCCAATCATTCAATCAATCCCGGCTTCATTACAGTGATTGTAATATCGAGGCCCCCAGCGTCGAGCTCGCAGGATGCAGAGGAGCAAAGGGGGCGAGATTATTTTAATACAAGCGTTCAGATCAGATTTCCTTCAAAAGTAAATTTCTGCTGCACCTTCTCAGGCGGTGTTCTTCAAACACTGAGTTTGAGCAGGAGCATGGGGGGTCAAAAGTTTCAGGAGCAGCATCATCATCAATTTAGGTGTTGATAAAGTTAAAAAAAAAAAAACACTGAAGAAGTTGTCTGTATCTGTTTTCCTAACAATGTGATAACACTGTAGACGCAGTATCTCTGTGTTCTCACCTCTCTCTGCCTCCACAAAGATGCAACTACTGTACATGTTAATTTGGTTTTATATGAAAAATATGGAAGAATGACATTAAAAAATAAAATAATACATTTTGAGAAATATCTTCAGTAGCTATAGATTCACAGTAGCTACTTCAAACCATACACTGTGCAACTCTGAGCTGTCAGGGGTTAAATTTTACAGTTGTTGGACTAATGTTACACCACCACTCGTGTTTATAAACCAGAATATAAATATGAATTTCGGCGTAATTTTAAAGCCTATAGTTGGTTATTTTGTGGTAAAACATGAGCGCCTGAATGCAGACAGATGATATCATCTCTTACATCTGTGTTTTTGTTGTTGTATTTTACCCTATACCTTTCACCTTTCGTAGCACTATCAGACACCATCAGCAAATAACTTAATGCAGTCTGAAACTGACTTTGACCGAGGCTTCTTTGGAAGAAGACAGCCGCTGTGGCACAGTGAGATTTAAAAACAGGAAGCAAACCAAGACAAGAGCAGACAGACAGTTCAAAAAAAAATATATAGTGGTATTTATATATCGTGTGGAAACTAAGAGAGACTGAAGGACAGGTGAGGCTTATTAATGTGTAAATGAACTGTCTGGTTGAGTAATAGTGGATTAGTGAAACCTCACCAGCTCCTCCGAGGTGTCATACCACAGCCGGCTCTGTCAGCAGGGCTGCACCACAACAGTGACCCCGGCCCCTCAGAGCCCCTGAGAGTCACACTCATCTGACAAATTAAGAAGAAAAATGGTTGGAAATGAAAGAGAACACACAATATTTCCAACAACAACTTAATATCCTGTTATAGAGGGAGACAGGGTGGGCAAATGGGTGAAAGTACAGAGAGGTGGCCAAGTGGGTCAATGTGAGCTTAAGGATAGTCAGGTGGCTGCTTCCACGAACTGAAATCAAACCCCAGCTTTTCCACCAAGTTTGCAGAACTATGGCAAAAGTGTGCATTTTATTGACTTCAGGAAATGTGATGCAATCCAACAAACTTTTCACATGGGGAGAGCGATACATCTCGTATTTCTGCAGAACATCCTTCAGATTCCAACAGTTAGGTTTTAGCAATTTAATGGATAATAAAGCCATTTCTCAAGTGTCAGCGTGGGATTAAGAGGGCAGAGCGGACACTAGCAAAGCCAACGGTGCCTACATGCCCCCCGGACCTGCAGGAGGGATCGTTGAATTATCAAATATATAGACCGTGTCTTTGTCTGGATAGGTGACACAGACCCATGGAAATCCCTGTTTGAATTAACAGCACCTAACACCTAATTCAGGAGGATTTATGGCCTGATAATTAGGCGTTAGGACAAGAGCCCATCCTGAGTGGCAGCTGTAGCTACATCAGCTGCCACTCAGGATGAACAAAGACAACAGAGATTGTCACTGATGGAAAAAAAAACTCTCCATGTCCCAAATAACTCAACCAGCATCTCCAAATAAACACAGACTGATAAAATAAGCAAACAGTGGAATTCATATGGTCTTATCAGTCAATCTTTTGTTTTCTGTTGTCAATTTATTTATTTATTTAAACCAGGAACAAGAAATGGTTGAGTGCATGAATGATCCTGGATTGACTCAGTGAGAAATAAAACTTTTTCACCTCAGATGAAAAGATTGATATCAACTCCATTGAGGCAGTTAGCTTAGCTTAGAATAAAGATAGGGGAGGATTAGCCTGACCTTTTTTTTTGGTGATCTTTTTATTATGAAAACTTCAACTTTGCAACCTACTTTCGGACTTTTTGTTAGCAGCTAAAGTAATGCTAGCTGTTCCCTAATATTTCCTCTTTTTGCTAAGCTAGCCATGTTGTAGCTTTAAATGTAGCATATAAACATGTGTTATATCTACTTACAGTAATCCATAACAATTCATTTCTATCTTTCTTACTTAAACAGTTTAGGTCTATTTTATCAAGTAGCTTCCATTCACTTAAGTTCTACCTAAAATCATGACCACATCTGGTCTGGGTCTGGTCTCACCCTCTATTCTCTGTCTTACTCATATGAAAACATACTATATGTACTTGGCAACATGCCAATAGCATAGTCTGGGCCACTGGCCAATAGAAATACAACCGCACACAACCACAACTACTCATTCACAATTTGAGTCACATAGAAAATGTCAAGGTTGGGAAACTCAAGCCTTTAATTCTTAGCAACTCTGCAGGGGTTCACAGTCGTTATCGTGTTTTTTTAATACCCAACCTGCTATAAACCTTTCATTTGGCCTGTCATGAAATCCCGAACAGTAGCTGCAGCCACGCGGCTGACCCTCAACCAACTGACCCTGAGTCAGTATAGCACTTACAGTATAGCAGGGTCAGCTTGGGCCTGACAAGGGTGATGATTTCTTAATGTAGTCAGAGGGTGAGCGGACGACGGCGGCTGAGCTGCATGGGCCGTCTACATATGAGGCAGAGGGGGTGGTGCTGGGAGGTATGGTGCCTGTAAGGGAAGCCTGGCAATGTTTTGAGGGGGTTGGTGGTGGTGGTGGTGGTGGTGGTGGTGCTGGTCGGGTGGGAGGTGGGGGGCATCTGCGTTCATGGAGCAGGCCGGAGGAATGTTTGGAAGTGCACAGCTGCCCTGTTTTGTCATAGCAGTGCACTGTGCTGTCTGCCGGAGTAACATAAAGCTGCCAGTGTTGTGTGTTCATGGAGCAGGACCTCCCATGGATCCGCGGGCCCCAGATGCACAACCCAGCGTGAATGAACCTACATGGGCACCGGCTAATACAGCTAAGGCTACGCTTGAAAGCAACACCAGCCATCAGTCAGATGCTAGTTTATTTTAGTTTGGCTCATCAGTCTGTCAAATCTATTACGTGCTTACAGTGAAACCAGTGTAACCCACATGATGTATCCCCTGCCTGCACGCCTCTATTTCTGGAGATATGCTTTCATTACAGTCACTGCAGTAAATATAATAAATTTTAAACAAGGATTACGTAAAACGTAATTCAGACTTTCCAATATCCAAGAATTTCTAACCCTTATGAAGCCAAATCAGTGGATGGAAAATTAATCCTAATCCATTAAACTTTAACATTAATCTATTGCATATGAGGAAGAAATTTGATTGATTGATTTCAGATCGTAGCTTAATGAAGGTTTTCTGGGAAAACTATGGTGTAATTCTAACATGCCTGAAAATCAAAGTGAAAGTTTTGACAGATGCGATGATTGAAAACCCCAGTGTGTGTGATCAGTGTGTTGCATGAGTCAAAGCCATGCAGCCTCAGATACCGTGGTAGAAAAATTTAGCTGATGCAACTTTAGCACAGTGGCCCACTGAGCATCAGACGCATATTGAGGCTTTGGTGCTGCAATGTCGTTGACTCCACACACAGACAGAAGTAGTATCGGGGCAGAGGAAGTTGAAATTCAACCACACGGCTGCAGCTCACAGTGATGAGGTCTATGGTGTTGACCTTGAAATCTTTGCTAATTGAAAGTTGAGTTTCAGGTGTTTGATATTTTTAAAGCTGAAAGGTCACATAGCCGCCGTGGAGTGTCGGGCCGCTTGCTCGCTGCCTTCGGTTTACACACACCTTCTCTGTGTTTATAGGGGTTAGCGAGGGTCCGTAGGTCAACCAGGGAGTTCACACTGTCCCATTAGTCTCCCTCTACAACTACCACCACCCCCCACCCTCCCCTCCTCCTAAACAAGCTCTTGGAGAAAGTGACAAGTGTCTGTGGGGGAGAGCTCACGCCACAACTTGTGCAAGTGGTGACATCTATGAAGTCCATCGGTGTCCTCTCTGTCAGATTATTGTGAAATGTCGTGAATAGTTTGTTGTGGAAATAAAACTCGCAGAGGGAAAAACTTGAACCTGTTTTCAGACTTCTACATGTGTGCATCCTGTTTCCGTGGAACATTTTCCGAAAGCATGGCTTAATGCTCTTTATGTTGGATTGTCATCTGAGACCGGAGAGAGTACAGCTGCAGGTCGGTCTAGTGTTGCCCCCGCGATGGCTGGGGACGTCTGACAGGACAGAAACCCACCCAGCATTGATTACCAGCTAATTATAGGCTAAGGAAGTGGCAGCTTGTTTGTTTCTGGGTTGCTGAGGAATACATTTGCACTTCACCAAGAGTTCATGAGCTATCAAGTGCGAATTCCGCTGAGCACTAAGTGTTATCGTTCCTATCTCGCTCTATCTGGAGCTCGATGGATCTCTCCGTTCCCTCTTCTTTTTCCTCACTTAATTCCACCACCCTCTGTTTTCACAGCCTCGGTGGGTGGTGCCTCCTGAAGCCCTCTTTCACACCCCGTGCAGAGATTTGAATAAACATATGTTGCGTTAATTATGAACCAGTGCCGTGGTGCGCCTGCGACAGGAAGGCGTTCTTCAGGAGACGGCGCTTTGGAGACGCCGGAGCTCCAGCTAAGACGGTCTAATGAGAAACGTTTACACGGTGATTATGAGGGACGTCCTCACTCCTGCTTCTCGCAGCTCCCAAACACCTGCTCCTCAGCGCTGCCTCTCTCACACACAAACACACACACTCACACACCCACACCCGGGCTTCATCACATTTTTGCCACGGCCTTTAATAAACTCGTCAATGTCTCAGCACTTGTGTGGCAAAGTAACTGCGTCTCATGTGAAGCCTTATAACAGAAAGATGAGTTACAGGTCAATTAATCTGTTGACATAAAAGTACTTATAACTTCCTAATGGTACTTGAAAGAGTAGAGAGGTAGAGAGCATAAGAAATGTGGAAACTTTAACCCTCTCCTCCTCTAAAATTTCCACTTGTACTTCTACTGTACTTATATCTATGTCACTGGTTCCTGGTTCATACAACAAAATTACACAGCGATGTCACCAAATGTTCCTCGAGTATCTGCTGATGTGGTCTCTGCTGATCCAGCCCATATTTTTAATGATTAAAATATCTCTAAATAATGTATTGATGTCATTGAGGCCGAATTTTAAGAGGGGTATAAGAAGTGAAAGGACATTTTTTGGTTTTCTTTTACACCCAGATGTCTACTCCCTACTACTAGGGTTTGTCCGTCTTCCAAGGGAATGGATCCAAGTATAATTTGGAGACTAATTCTGCTTATGTTTTATTTATTTAATGTCTTTATTTTAATTCGACAAAATATGAATGAAAAATTGGGAATTTGGGGGAAAGAAAAACTGCATTTATCTGATGTTTGTGTCTTGGTGCTTTAGTTATCAGATGTCAGTGGTTTTTTTTGTGATATCAGGGCTGATGAGTCACTTTCTGTTGTTAAGTGATAAATCTCTCCTGTGTCTCTGTGTGATGATAATGTCATATTTTTTTAATTAGTCTGCTTGTCACAGGCCCCAAACTGCTGCTGCTGCTGCTGCTCTGAAATGAATGCCACGGCTCAGCATGTACATTTGGTTTGATTTGTGAACTCTGTGTCAGGCGTGTCATGCCCACCCACATCGTCGCAATGTCAAGACACAGATATTTACAGCCTTTGGAGGAGAAGGGGGTTAGGGGGGGTTGCACCCAACAGGCACAGTTGACTTAAAACATGAACTAGGATGGTAAGGGGGAAAAAATGTCACTTCAGAAAACATCATTTTGAAGCTATCGGGAGGTTTCATTGGTGACACTTGTTGAGTTAACAGGAAGTGGATATTAATGGAAAGTATATATGGGTTCGACATGGTGAACGTTGTGGTCGCGAGTCAGAGCAACATGAAGCCTCTTCAGGTTTCAAAATGGGGTGGGGTGGGGTCGATGGGTCTTTTCAGTGCAGATTCAGCGGGAACAAGTTGTAAACTAACTGGTGTCAACCTGAAAACCTTTGACCTCCTTTAAAAAGGTTCAAGCGTGTTTCAGAACAACTCCTGAACCAAAGTTCATCCAGAGAGAGGAGTGAGGAAGCCAGCGTGGATGGATGGATGGATGGATGATGGGGCGGTGTCACGGCTTTGACCTCAACCTCATCGTTTCCTGACGTTAGCACAGTTTAGCTGTAAAAACCTGAATCTGTGTGCAAACGAATGTCGGAAGCTTGCATGAGATGATGAACCGCACAGTGAGGACAACTGCGTGTCAGTGAGAGTGTCGGTTATGTTCACAGAAAGTGGCAGAGGGAGTGTGAAGAGAAAAATCCAACTCCTGCCCTGTGTTTTCTCACCTCAACACACCCGAGAAACTGCACAAAGTTCCTGTGAAATTTGAAAGTTGAGAGTTCGGGGAGGAGGCCGAAGAGTTGGCACAGAGAGACTGAAGGGTAGAGTTTAGGCGCGTTTCCACTGCAGGAACTTCGGGTTAATTTTACGGGGCCGGCCCCATTGGTGCGTGTCTCCACTGCAGGAATCTCCCCCACAGGGCCGTCTACAGGAACTTTTACGGGGCCGAACGGCGTCCCTGCCTAGGGGTAGGTACTCAGATCGGCCCTGAAAATGTCCCGGTGGGGCTTGAGATTTACTCTGTGCTGACTGGTCAGACTCAAAGCAGGAGAAAGCCCTGAAATAAGAGGCATTTTTAAAACCCAACGTTAGTAAAAACACGAGACGGCCAGAAAAAGAGAGAATAACTCAGTAAAAGACGAGAGAGTAGCAGTAGACCTGGTAAAAAAAAAAAGTGTGATAATACACGATCACGGGATTACGTGATGATCGAGACGGCAATTAAAAACCCCATCTTTTATTTTATTTTTTTAGTAAGCATCTATGCTGCCAGAAAACAACAACAACAAGAGCAGTAAAAAAAGCCAGCTGCACAACGACCTTGCGGATTGAAACTGTTGCACGTCGCCATCAGAGCCCGGTGGGTCCTGTCTGCAGTGGAGACACGGCCACTGAGAGGGCTGAGTGAGAGGACGGTTCCTGTAGAAGTCCCTACCCCCTCCTTTTAGCAGGAACTTCTGCAGTGGAAACGCGGCTTTGGTCTATAAAGCTGTTGTAGGCCGAACTGAAATGAGATTGAGATTTGCGTTGTGCATCCAACCAAAAACAACATAAAACTTTTTTCTTCTAATAAAGTCCAGAGTTTTTAAGGTCGCTGGTTTTAACAGTTGTATCGTTACTGTTGAACTGGGCTGAAACATCAAAGATGGCTCCCTCTTGTCCTCTGTAATGTTTGCTTCCATTGCTGCCACGCAATGAATCTTGGGATATGTTGGGTCCACCTTGATCCACCTGTTGGATTCCTCGGATTTGAAGGCTGCATTTGTCGTTCATATTTGAAAGAGCCTCTGAAATGGGATGGCTTTGGTTGCACTGGTGTGACAGCCTCTGAAATGGGACAAACCAACAGTGAAAATCACAGAAAAATAAAATGTTTCCACATTGCAATCGGCATTTCCAATCATTGACAACGCCCTTGTTCAATTCGAGACAGTCCTACCCGGTTTAAATTTGCACCAGTGACTTTTGCAACATGTGCCTAACGCATCCAGTTTGAGACGCAGCACATTTCTATCCCCAACACTTCCTTTGATGCACTGCGCGAGGCCTTTAATGTCAGCCAGGAATCCAGACTGTCATTAACGACACACTGAGTAAAACCAAGCTCATTTTCAGGTTTCACCTTTATTTTCAGCCACTTAACGATTTCACAGTGTAATTCTCACCATCTAAAAAAAATAAATAAAAAAAATCACCGCCGCCTCCTCTTTCCTCGTCCACAAAATATCATCTGTTTTAATGGAGTGGCGCGGCGATACCGTTAATGAAGACATGTTGAGAAAGACATCTGCTGATGTGTCCGTCTAACACGTCTAAATCCGTCGGCCCACAGAAGCCGACCGCACTTGTTTTAACTACATTCTTTTACAACCATCAAGGTTTTATATCCACGTGTATCCAGTTGCAGCTCTACCTCTCACGTCTGCAGGGATGAGGGATGTTATAATTCACTATTTATATCTCCACACTCACCCAGACTGACTTACGTTAGAACACATCCATCCAGAAATCAGAGGAGAAATGTGGATTTGTGCCACCACCATCATCATCATCATCATCATCCCAACTTGACTGGCTGAAAGTAGATGCAAGGTTAAAATCATCTCTAATCTCCTTTGTGAGAGACATTTATTATTTTAAAATCCCTGATTGTCTATATGAACAACTTACACTCAGTGTTGATACACACTCATATCCCACCAGACATGCAATTAGTGGTAAATACTGTGTTCCAAAAGCAAAAACAAACTTCAAACAACAAACAGTGCTCTACAGAGCCATTGTTGAATGGAATTCTCTTCCGGGTCACATCTCTAAAACCCAGAGCAAGGTCAGTTTCAAAAAACAAGGGAAGAAACACCTAATGGCAGCTCACAAAAGGTTGTAGTTTACCCATAAATGATTTATTTCCTGTGTGTGTCGCTGTATCTGAGTGTGTGTTTTGACACTGTATATGTGTGATGATTCCCCACAAAATCACATGTGTCTCTATATCTGATTAGATGTTTAGATTATTGGCTATATGCTGTTACTTTTACATACTGTATGTTGTCTATGTAAATCTCTTGTTATGTTTCGATTGTGTTTTTCTGACTTGTATTTTTATTTTTATCCTATTATTACACTGATCGGACCCCAGGAAGAATAGTTGATGTAAACTACATCAGCTAATGGGGATCCAAATAAAATAAAATCAAACCCTGTGTGCTTTTTTTTTTGCTTTACGCCTCTGTGCATGATGAGAGCCACCTGACCTGCTAGTAACACTTCCAGGAGAAAATGAAAGCTGATTTTGCTTCACAAGGTGATGGCCTGGGGGGTTTAACCGGAAGCAGGGGGAGCAGAGAAGAGGAAGTGGTGACTCGAGGCCCCGGGGATGGGGGGGTTTGGTGGTTGGTGGTGGGGGGCTGGAGTGGAGTGGACACGCCTGGCTGGCCGTTGCGGCCGTAGTGTCGCTCACACTGTGGCCCCTCTCGCCAGCCGTGTCAACACTGATGACTTCAGCGTGTTGCCCTTGTGAGCTCACCTTGCTAGAAGAGACGCAGGAAGTGGGATTAGAGCAGTGACAGTGTCGAGGATGGAGAGGATGGGGGGTGGGGGGGGGGGGTTAACTGTGTCATACCTGCACTGGAGGGGGGGTTTCGTCTATTAACGTGCACACGCAGCTGCTAATACCTCCGGGGTGGTTTATCTCTTTCATCTGTGTTTATGGAGCAGATCCTCTGTCCAGCCCAGTTCAGTTCAGCTCAGCGCTGGCTGACCACAGACCAGTGAAAAAGGTCTCAGAGTGAGATGAGAGTCAAGTCACCAAAATTCACTTTCTCTTTCATTCAGACTCAGAGCTCAGTGATGTGCGATTGGCTCTAACCTGTAAACGTTTGTGAAAGTTCACTTTGCATGTTTGACTGGTAGTGAAACCTTACCTGACGCTTTCTGAGGTGTTTTCTGCTGCCACAAATGCCATCTTCTTCCATCCACAGTGCAGTATGCATCTAATTCATACATAATCTGTTCCTGTTAAAATGCAACATCCAGGACATTTAAACATGTTAATTAACATACTAATACATAACAACATGCAGCGGTTACAACATCTGGGTGGACTGTGGGACTGTGGGACTGCCGGACATTAAACTCTGTTCTCCACAGTTGACAGATTTGGGAAACAGGTCCTGACTTCTCAGAAACAAACAATCCACTTCAACTAAATCAACATGTGCACAACTAAGATAAATACCAGTAAATTACTATTAATGCATATACGTGTTCATAACAAATGAAAGATAATTAACACAGTAACAGGTGAATTTCATAAAGGATTACATTTGAAAATGTATTTTTACAAATCTAATTTTCTGTCCTACAAGTAAAGAAATAAATGCAATGTGTTTTTGCAGCATGAATTTCCATTTGCTGATTTTGCACAACTGAAACAGCAACAACAGAATCACATTAATAATATAATTAAAAAGCATTTAACAGGCAAACTCACCCCCTCACGCACGTTCGTTTTCTGCAGAGGCGTTTTCATAAACGAAAAAAAAAAACTCATTTGAGGTGTTTTTGAGGTGTTTTCAATGAATCAGATGGAAAATGAAAATCAAATCTGGTTGATGATTCAACTCTTCAACTCATTTATGGTAAGAAACAACTATAAAACTGAAAGAAACAATTTGCTTGGCAGAGAATTCAGAGAATTTCAACATGGCGCACTTCACTTATAATAAATCAATTTAGACTCCGCGCGTTTCCTGTCAAATCGGAAGAACTAATGTAATTCATCATAATACTATTTATCTTAACTATTAAAATAAAGTCAAAAGAAGCGGTAAACACGTGTCCCTCACTGAAATAACTTAATTTTCCTGTTTAATTATAAGGTGAATTTAACGGTTGACACAGTGTGAATAACTGGTAGTTATTCTGTGGTATACTGTTTAAATATCTAATAAATTATGTTTTAGTTTTAATTCACCTTATTGCACCCGTCTATAAAAACAACATCATAGTAATATGAATTATTCATTATCCTTTAACGAAAATGCAAACAAAAAAATAAGTTGTGGCATTTTACTGTAATTTTACACAAGTAAAATGAATTCCTGTAAAGATATTTTAAAATATCTGTAATTATCGATATTCAAAAATTAATTCTGATCCTCATTAAATCAATTCCTGCGCTTTTGTTCCTTAATGAGAGAGTGTGTATGCGTGTGTGTGTGTGTGTGTTTAAGTGTGAGTGTGATTTGTGTGAAGTTACTCCGTGACGAGGGCGACGCCTCTTTTCATATCTGGAGCCTATCGCGTCCCCCTCGCGCGCACCAGACACACCTCCAAAATATGACCACTTATACTAAATGTATATATCACATGCAGGTTAGAGGAGTCAGCCCGGGTCTGGGTCACTGGTAGCGACTCCACACGTCACAATAAGACAAGACAACAAGACAATCAGCATCATCACCGCCACCATCATCATCATCATCATCATCTGCTCGGGTAATAAAGAAAGTTTAAAGAGACAGACAGAGGAGAGTCCACTGAGTCTTTATATGATTTGACTTGACGCCACAGTTTAAAGTTGGTGGCATGACAGAGCGCTGCGTCCTGGCAGAGGAGCAGAGTCCACGCTGTGTTGTTTTGTGATTTTTCTTCTTTTTTTCTTATTGTACATGCTCTTATTTGACTGGACGCACGAGTGGAGACTTATGACATTACGCACAGACCGGGGAGAGCGGGGCTGCAAATGGGCGGCATAGGTGGCAACCTCTACCTCAGCATGTTGAATGGGGCTGAAACGCAAACTTTCGGAAAGAACACCGACATCATCAGCAGTCACCTCCACCACCACCACCACCACCGCGGCAGCAGCAGCAGCAGCAGCAGCAGCAGCAAGGATCTAGCCGAGTTCAAAATGGGGATTCAGGACGCCAGGTTTTACTACCCGGACTCGGTCCAGAGCGGCCAGGACACTCTGGCTCTGCCGTACCACCACTCGGAGCAGGCGGTGGGGGGCTACGGAGCGGCGCAGCCCGGCAGGTTTTACGCACAGACCCTCAGCAGCTGCCCGTACGGCGGCGTGCGGTCGCCGCCGAGGAGCGCGGCCGGGCAGGGTTACATCCCCACGGCGGCAGGAGAGTTCCCCACGGGCGCTAAAGACGTGTACTCCTCCTCGTCTCCGGAGAATTACGCCGCCAGCTTTCAGCACGGCTACCAGCGGCCGCCTCTCTACCCTCTACCTGGGCTACAGGTGAGCGGGAAGACGCAGGCTCTGCTCAATAACTACCCGCTATGGGCCAAGTTCCACAAGTTCCAAACCGAGATGATAATCACCAAACAGGGGAGGTAAGTCTCACTTGATCATTCCAGAGCTTTTCTCTTTTCTCTCTCTTATCCCCCCCACCCCCTAACACCAGTAAAAACCCACAGACTAGACCACTCGTCTAGATCTGGTTTTGGCTGCGAAAAGGCTGAGAAATTACGCACCGCTGTCCTTTTGGGTTTTGCATACTTACTAATTTATGCTGCCAGTCTGCATGGCGAACACACACATCAACAGTTCAACTTGTGTTAATTTAACTTAAAAAAAAAACAAAACAAAACAAAACAAAAAACAGCCTTTAAAGAATTAAACAACATCTTGTGTCAGTGTCTGTGAGAGCAGGTCACAGGTCAGCGCTGTTTTGACTCCTGTTTACTACGGAAATCTGCAGGTATCACACCGACACTTCACTGATCAGCTGACAGCTTTGAGTTTGGAGTTGACAAGGTGATAATAGTGGGAATAGTGACCTCTGACCTCCATCTCAATTTTGGGCACAATTAAGGTGGATTTTTACACTTTTGGTTTTACGCACAATTTCGCTGCAGAGCTGAGTCACAAAGAGTTAAATTAACAAGAAACTTCCGCTTTTTTTATTTACTTAAGTTAATTGAGTATAATTCTAAAAAAAAACATGGAAATAATTTATTATAAAAACACATATTTTTGCTTTTCTAACTTTGTTATGCAAAAAAAAAAAAAACATCGCATCGAAATTTTGCTTCAGGCTCAAGTTGCTGACGCGCCAGAGAAATGACGGTGGTGATGATGGAGACACCTGAGCTTGACCTCAGCGGCCAGCGGGGTCTCCTTTATAGTCTGACACACAGCAGGGGGTCACTCACTTACATTTGGTTCATTTTTGCAGAGAGATAAACTCACAGTTTTACTTTCAATTCACACTGGAAGCTGCTGTTTGTTACCGGGTAAACTGCTCTGCTTCCCCAATGCGCTTCAATAATAGAAGAAGGAGGGGGAGAAGGAAAAAAACGTGTGATTTTAATATTTATTAGCTGGAAGAAAAAACAATCTGTGACTAACTTTCCTGTGGCTGTGAGAATTTTTCAAAAACAAGAGGTGATAAAGAGATAAACTGTCTATTTTTTTGATAATTAAAACCTCAGCGCTGTATCTCATGTCGGTGGCTTTTGGAAACGAGAGCGAAACTGAGATATAAAATGACAGGTAATATTAATATTATTAATAATAAATAACAACAGTGCAAGATGCCAAAAGTGTGGTGGCAGAGCTCTCGGGGGAGATTTATAGGAAGAGGGGGCGGTGTGGGGAGTGGAGGGTGGAGGTGAGATGGGTCAGCGAGCATTAAGACGCAGTCATCACGTCGATGGGGATTAATTCACTAATACAGCGCCTTGCTCGTGTTTGACAGAAGGTTTGAGGCCGCGGGTTTCTCATGGCGCGGATCTGTGCACGGAGCGCGAGCCGCTGTCACAGAGGAGGACACTGATATTTCCACTGACTTCACTCGGCTTGTCAGCTGCTGAGCACCGCAGCTTTTATTAAAGTGACACCAGATTTAAAAGAAAAAGAGGAGAAAAGGAAAAAAATTATAATTATAAAACAAAACAACCCAAAAAAAAAAAATCTCAGAATTAAAAAAGAACAACAACCTTTTTTCTTGTGTTTTCTCTAGTGTTTCTTCTAACTCTTTAGCAGCTGCAGCAGGTTCCTGTCTCACTCAATTCCCCTTTGACCTGCAGAGTCTCATTGACTTTCTAGTTGACTCCTGGAGATACTACACCTGCTGCCAGGGCTATTCTCATTCTCATTGCACTTTGATGACTTCATTTGAAGTTGCAAAGTAGTTTCTGCAGATTTTTTTTTTTTTTGTTAAACCATAATTAAAAAATATTGCAGGCTGCCCTTAGCTCGGCTCCATTGGTGCATAAAGCAAGCAGCGTATTTAAGATTTGAAGGCGCGTGCATTCATTTTGTGAAGTTTTAGCAAAAGTTTAATGTAGCTTGTGTTGTTAATTTGTGTTTTTATTGTGCTTCCAAGTGTGTTTGTGTGTGTGTGTGTGTGTGTGTGTGTGTGTGTGTGTGTGTGTGTGTGTGTGTGTGTGTGAGTGTGTGAGTGTGTGTTCTGTCACGTCACCAGCCCTGGCAGGATGCACTGTAAAGCAGAACAAAAAAAAAAGTAGCTGTCTCATCTAATTAAACATTTCTTATCATTTTATCGTTTTTTCCATCTGTCTTCAAAGCAAAAGATAAGACATGACACACACATACACACACATACACAGACACACACTTGCTAGACTTTTCTGTGCACAGCAGTGTTAAATACTACCACAATAATAACATGATCGGTGAAAGGGGCGCGGAGGTGTTATCCTTCCACATGCAACAAAAAAGCAAAATTTTCATGTTGCGCAAAAACCACAAACCTCATATTACGAAAATGTCAAATCCTCCCAATGAAAATGGCATTTTTCTTTTTTTTGTTTGTTTCTTTTTCACTTTTATCTCAGGTCCCTCCCTGACCTGCACAGTTGCAATAAGCGCTGAAGAAGCTGCACTATGATGGAGACTCTTTTCTTTCTTTTTCTTTTTTTTTAAAACTTTTAACAACATAACAAAAACTCCCTGAAGTGGAGGAAAGAAAAAGACGGTTTTTCAATATCAGAGAGGCAGAATCCTGAGTTCAGGCTCCCACTGTAATATTTTTTTAGAGAGGTATAAGTCTGAGGGTCTGCAATGTTCATCAAAACCCAGGTTTCTATGAGAAAGGGTGAGAGGAGCTGCAGAGTGCAGAGCAGAGAGCAGGGTCAAACACCACCGAGCCTTTAGATGGCCACGCTGAGAAGCTGAGGCATCTTTGAAGTTCAGGAAGTCAGAGACTAGATTCTCTCTCTCTCTCTTTTTCTTTTTTTTCTTCTTCAGCCTGCACTAGATGTTGGCTGCACACACAGCACAGCCCCTACTGATCTCTTTAGAAGTTTTTTTTTGCTCGTGTATACCACACCTGGGCTTTGAAATCTGGAGACATTTTTATGGGTCTGAGGCAAAAAGAGGAGGAGGAGGAGGAGGAGGAGGAAGGAGGAGGAGGAGGAGGAGGAGGGGAGTGCGTGAATTCATCTACACTTCTCATGAGCTAAATTCAGATCACCACACTAGTTGATACCATTTCAGGGCCCAGTACACATGCACAGGCTGCGTTTTGACTATATAGCACAGTAAGGCAGAGTTCACCGAGGCTGCACACAAAACAACACAACACAACACAACGTCGTGCAGCGTCGAGGCTGAAAGACATCATTTGACGTCCAACAAATCAGTGGTAGAGAAACATGAAAACCGAAGCTTCTTAGATGCAAAATAATGGGATTTTCTAGTTTAGTAATAAAACTAAAAAAGTGACTAAAACTGAAAAGAGAAAGAGAAACTTTTTTTTTTTTTACCTTATTCATTTCTCTGACCAATGTGCTGATCCTACACCTGGGGACTGAGTGCTGGGGTGAGTTCAGACATGAGTCAAGAGGAGAAACTTTTCCTTGCGGTGGTTTTTTGTGGGGACTTTTTTTTTATTTAATCTGGAAAATAACAAATCATATATAGATTAATCAAAGAAAATCTTATGAGTGATCAAAGCCTCAAGTCAATCGGTCAATAAGCCACAGATAAAGCTAATTAAAGCTCCGTCTGAATGCGCTGTGTACGTGTTCTAGGAAGGAGATAGGACTCAGTGGGTCTTACCATACAAATCAGCTTTCAGGAAAATAAAACAGAGCTCGACTTCAGCGTCAGAGGAATCATGCTCATGTGCTTTCTCTGCTCCACTGAGTCCACGAGGTGACACTTATCAGTCTGGTAGTTTTTCTTGAGAGGAAATCACTCTTTCATTTATTTGGCTCCCAAGAATAGAAGCTACTTAGAACAAAGTACCGCCATGAGTCGAGTCGGTGAGGGGCAAGTTTCCTCCTCACCACAAACAACAACAACAAAAAAAAACACAGAATCAACATCACACAAATCAACATGAAGGACTGCAGCTGCTTCGTCGAATACAAAAGTGAAACATTCTCTACATTTATATAAACTTTATAAACAATCGAGTTTCTTTCCAGAGTAGGTTTGTGTCAGATATATCACTTCACATCACCGAGGAAATGAGAGAGAGTGGGTGTTTTCTCTCTACGGTGGCTGCCACAGACCTTTCAGTACAGTGCTGCTGTGCATGTCACTGATCATCATCAAGTCAAAGAACTTCATTCATTATCATCAATCAACATTACAAGATGCTGTTTTTAGGAATGTTTGGAAGTCTTATGCATTAACTCTTTCTCTCTCTCTCTCTATCTATCCATCTCTCTCTCTGTGTCTCTCTCTGAAAGCAGAAGTGCGACTATTTCAAGGTTTTGGCACTATGACTTGTTACTTCCTGTTCAGCTGTTTATGTGTTAATATGCAGCTTTTCGCAGAAACATCTTCTGCCAATATTCTTCAGACAGCTAAACAAGCACTTCCTCTACCATGTTATCACCTCCACTAATAAGTCAGCGGTGAACTCCACACACAGGCCACAGGCCCATTCCTACTGTTGTTGTTGCTCCACATTTGGTTTTAAGAGAGCGTTAATAAAAAACCTTGAGCCTGATAAGGACTGAAAAACAGCCCTGCAGCAGTTTTTTTTAATTTTTTTTAATTAATGGTAACAAATCTCTTAAAAAACTAACAATTAATTGATCCGACTAACAGGTGTGTGTTTCCAAAGCCTCGTATATCTCATCCCTCTGAGCAATAGAGCTCCACCGATGATTGGAAACTAATAGAAATACATCACTGCTGAACTGGGTGACATGTTCCCTTATTAACATGAGCACACAGACACACTGTAGTTGATTTTGACTCACCGTCTTGCTGCTGAAAGCACCGTTAGAGCACAAAATGTGAATTAAAATAGACTCTATTTAATGCATTGTTTGCTATTAAGAAAAATGAATCTGTATATTTACATTACATCCTCACTATATGAACAAGCAGCCATGTGGTGTTATGGACCAGCAGTCAGGCCTGGTTTTAGGGGTTTTCATAGGATTTGATGACGCTGCTGTTGATAATAAAATAGAATAACACCAGTCTTATCCTTTATGAGGCATGAAGAAGCATGAAACATGCGCTGCAGAAACGAAATTTCGACGTCTCCGGTGGCAGAATTTTCTGTGAAATAAGTCGGCACAGGGGCGAGCGTGCCTGCGTGTTGCAGAGTGCTTGTGTCCGGCAGCAGCTGTAGACTGGCATGTTTTCGTCACAGATGATCAAGCGTACACACGGTGACAAAAACTGGACCTGAACTCCTGTCCGGATGAATCAGCGGGTGCGCTCATGTAGAAAAGTCCTCTCCCTGGTGAATATCCAGTTCCTTTCCCTTTCTCTCCAGCCGCTGCCTTGCATCCCCAGGACAAACCCCTCCACCCCTCCACCTCTCCCTCCCCTCACTCCACCCTCTGCTCTTTCCTTTTCCCCTTTCTCTAACCTCTGTTTCCCCCCCGCGGTTTCCCCTCCCGCGCCCTCTGTCTACGCAAACCCAACCAACCCCCCTTCTTCTTCTTCCTCCTCTCTCCCCAACATTCACTCAGTTTATTTTGATTTTTTTTTTTTTTTGCTTTTAAATGTCACCACCAGCGGTACTGTCTCTGTATTACTGGCTGGTTCACCACACTCATCTGTTTCTATGGTGTTTTGTCTGCAAAAAGACTACAGTTATGAGTATTCATGTGCGTATATACCTGGATTGGGCCGAGGGAGTGCCAGCCTTTTGTCATTACTGTCAAGTTTCCATTGAATCAGAGGTGGCACACTGGCAGGTTGGTTATAAGGGAGTCTGTCTGCTATAGCTGCAGAGCTGCTGGTTTGATTCCCACTGGTGTCCAAGGCAAGGCAAGCCAGTCCACGAATCTGTGCTCCAGCCAGTTGTGAAATCATCTGCTAAGAAAGAGCACACACACTTCAGTCTTCCTTATAATTACAGCCACATAAAACTAAAATAACACATGAGGCACTCTGTAGGTAGAAACTGCACCCTGCCACCGCCAACACCACACTGACAATACCTAAACGCCAACATGTGTTTTGTGTTTTTCAGCTTCTCTTGATGAACTCTGAACATAAAACCCGAGACGCCGCCCCCACATGCAAATACCCCTCTGTGTTGTGTTTTCTATGGGTTCCCCCCTTTGTCAAGTACTGATTTCCTATAAAAGCTCTAGTATAAGTGAATCGACAATATCAGTAGAGCAAAAAAAAAAAAACGTCAACTACTCATCCACTTTCTAGATCACTCTCGCAGCGTAGGTGGGTTCTTCTGCCATTGCTGAACAGCCGAGTTTCTGTTTTCACTTGTATTAAAACGCGGCAGTGGAAGAAGAGCCCTGTCACCTGTTCTTTGCGAGCCACTAAAGAGCTGCTGCCACGATTGTGTTTCACCCAGAACTATGATTGATTGTTAAACCGGACTCGCCATGTAGCCAGAAAGACCCAACTGGGACCGGGCGGAGGAGGGTTTTGTCTTACCACTGAAGGTTGAGGAGAAGGGTGTGTGTGTGTCTGTATGTGTGTGTGTGCTCAGTCCACAAGAATAAAGAGCCGCCATTGAAACGCACAAAACAGAATCTATATTCATGAATATTTTGGAGTTTGCATCACATAATTCAAGCATATCCGGTTTAATAAAATGAAAAAAACAAGGAGATAATGGTTTCAATATAAGGAGGTAAAGATTTCTACAGCTTCGTTAATGTATGAGTGAATACATGAGTCGTATCGGTCGATCTGGGTATCGTTTCATTATCAGTGTGTATAGATAACTGATTAAAAAATTAATTTCAAAAACTGTGCTCTGTAGTTTTGAGCCCTACTCAAATAGGAGGAAATAGTGAACAGGAGACTTTACTTTCAACTGCAGTTTAATACAGATCTAGTGCAGAGGATGGGTGTGTGTATGTGTGTGTGTGTGTGTGTGTGTGTGTGTGTGTGGTGGGGGGAGTCAATATAAACTACACTGGTGTGTGTTTATGGTAATGTTGGAACGTGTCATTTTGCACAACGACAGCGCTCTGTGGTACAGAGGAATAAAAACATGCATGATACTTAAGATAAAATTCATTTTTTGTTATTTATTAGCGATAGAAAAAAAATATGTAAAATTACCAGCCTTTAAATGTTGCCAAAAGAAAAGGGGCATTATAAGAATGAACACAGACTAAATTATGAATTACATCAGCCAATATGCGATTAAATAGTACGTTTAGTGTTCGATACTCACACTGAAGGTGACACACACCCACAAAAGGAAAAAACTGACGTAATATCTGGATGACTTTGTGAGTTTCTTCTATTTAACGGATTTCTTTTTTTTTTTTTTTTTACTGTTCAAGCAAAACTGTGTAGAAAGACACATAAACACTGTTGTAGGAGGAACGGGCCCTGCAGGTGTGCCACCAGTCTGCTGACAGACTGTAACCTCCGACACGTTGTCTCGCTGCTTTTTACACCGCTAAATGACCAAGTAGCTGCAGGGATGACACACTGAATTTAAATGAGATGAATTTCCATCCAGACGTGACGATAGTTGTTGCAAGTTCAAGCCGAAGCAACACAACACTACACGTCTCTTCTCTTTCTTCTCCTTCTTCTCTAGAAAATGGTTTATCAAACCAATGTATCTCTTTGTGGCGCTATATGTTGTTCTGTATCACA
Organism: Trachurus japonicus; assembly: GCF_045865225.1. Lineage (NCBI taxonomy): Eukaryota > Metazoa > Chordata > Actinopteri > Carangiformes > Carangidae > Trachurus > Trachurus japonicus. The sequence goes on from NC_140925.1 coordinate 6,298,693, forward strand.
GCAACAGCATGTTAGTGTATTTACAGCAGTGATCAAACTATCCATAGATCGTATCTTATTGCACCGACGCCAAAACATTTTAGGAATAGTGCAGAAAAGTGCATTTCTGATAAGAGTAGGAATTTTTCTTCTTCTTTGTGTACACTCATTTCAGCCCTGAAATGTACACAACAAAGTCACCACCACTACCTTTCGTATCTTTATCACTCAGTCTCTCTTAACAGATGCACGCGAACTCCTCACTGGGGGAACAAAAAACATGTAGCTGTGCTGCAAAAAGTGCTACAACCAGGACATACAGAAGTAGAAAATAAAAACTCAATCACAGGGACGGGTTGGGTGTATTTGCTCCATAGCCTCGGGTGCTGTTAGCCAGTGTAAAACAGCTGGGCCAGAATGTCAAACATGTTGCCCTGATTTATTAACACCAACTACACTCTGGTGACCTCATATAGACCCAGACTGCAGCGCACATTCACATGTAGTTGTGTATTTACTCGACCAGACACACACACACACACACTTCACTGTCTTCTCATTTAAAGAAATAGTTTTGCAGAGAAAGCATAAATTGATATAAAACCGCCAAAATAAAGTGAAGCTAGGCTAGCTTTGACTAACATTCACACTACTGAGTTTTAGTTTTAAAACGCACCTTTTTTGTGGATATGAATTATAAATGTCACTCACCTTGTTGTCCTTTTTAATTACAGCTGTTGCGCAGATAAATTGCGCAATTATTTTTAACACTAAAACCGACTTTTCTGCTTTTCTAGCTTGTAGAAGCAGCCAGAGCCATAGCAGCTGTACTTCCTGTTTACACTGGTTTGCGTACGTCAACGGTCACGTGATATGCGTTCCCGGAAGTGGAGCGAAAACGGTCGTATTTACCAAAGATTTACCTTTTAAAATAGTAAACTTACGGTAAATAAAAATGGAAAAATTGAGTACATTTAACTTAAATATTAGGATAATGAAACAAATAACTCAAAGAAATCCTCACGTTTTAAGTGGAAGTTTAAATGGAAAAACGTAGTAGGCTAGTTTGGATGTAGCATTAGCTTAGCTTAAAATACAGGAAGTAGGTGAAAACAGCTAGCTCACCTTCATTTTTTTTTCTTTTTATATTTCGGTGTTTGTAGGTGTTAATTTCAGAACTTCTAGTGTTTTGTGGCCTCGACTTTAAAATATCTCAACAATTATTGATTGCCAAGGCATTTTGCACATTGGATGATGCTGTTTGTTGCTCTGTAATAAGGTATGAGCTCCTACTCTACATGGTTGATAAGGCAGGAGCAGTAAGTGCTTCTCTGTGAGCACTGCATGCACTTTACTGTATATATAACTATGCCACTGTAGCATGTCACAAATGTCCATCTGTCGTGGTACGTTTGTCGCTTTGTGTGTTCTGCGTCCATGTCTTATATTTGTGCATCTAATTTTTCCCTGTGTTCAACCCAGCCTCTCTCTCTCACTCCTTCTCTGGGTTGAAGTGTCCGGGGAAAACCCTGAACTCCCGGTTACCCCGTCTCACTGAAGTCCTCTGTGATCAAAATGAGTTCAATATGTAAAGCTCCTGCAATCAGGAGCAGCTTCTAGAGCATCTTTTATTAACAGCAGCATTAAATATTCACCTACACTCTGTCTCCCCAGCTACCACACCTCCCTTTACTCTGATTCCTCAGCTGGTGAATGAACAAGAGAGGGTCTGGTTGTCAGGAGGTCCAAACGGGAATCACCTCCCTGCCTTACATCTTGCATCATTGTCCTTAAATAGCCTGGCACTTATTATATCTTCATTCACACCAGAGCTATTAGTTCATACAAATGAGGACAAACTGCACAAACGGAGCTAAATAATTTAACAGGAACTGTTGTGATAAATATGTCAGACTTGGTTTTGTCACTGTCACCTCGTTCCCTTTAATTTGCAGAATTGTGTGGATTACTTCCAAGGTTCCTGTGTTCATTAAATATACTTGTTGGAATTAACACTGCACCCTCTCAGATGCTAAATCCTGAGGATTGTTTTTTTTTTTTTGCTTTTTTTTCAGCAGGTATTGTCAATTTTTTTGTCAACTCAAACCAGGTGTACTACATTTAACAGCTGTCAACTTCTGTGTTCAGTGCCAAAAGCTTTTCATTGACACATAACTGTGTTAAAATTAAATGTAAATTAGATTTTTAAGAATGTAAATACAAGAGGAAGTCAGTGAACTTCCTCCAACATCTATATATCAATATATATCAAAGAAAATATAGAAATATGTGAACAAAAGTAGAATTAGATATCCCTAGAGCAAATAAATCTGACCAATGGTTGTATGTTTTTCTCTCTTGTGTGTTTATGCAGGAGGATGTTCCCATTTCTAAGCTTCAACATCAGTGTCCTGGAACCGTCCGCCCACTACAACGTCTACGTGGACGTGGTTCTGGCGGATCAGCACCACTGGAGGTACCAGGGCGGCAAGTGGGTCCAGTGTGGGAAAGCAGAGGGCAACATGCCAGGTACATTTGATTTTACTCAATAAAACTCACTGTCAGTCAGAATTATGATGCTAAAAAAAAAGAGCGATGTCTATCTGATAACAAAGTGTTTCAGAGTTTATGTTGCGAAAGCTGCCAGACACAAATAAAAATAATTCTGATTCACTGACAGCAGCTCTTTTATCGCTATAATCACTTGAGTCTTTTAAATTGTGGAGTAATAAAAAAGCACAGCATGCTATTTGCAGTTGAAAACATCATATCAATTACCAGAACAGTTCTTATTCCTCAATCATTTACTGAGAATTTCAGCCAAACACTGTAGGTTTGCATTCACTTACCCCCTGTGGCCATGAATTTAAATATTAAAAAAACATCCTCACATTTGTGTCTGCGGCTTCTAACAGCGAATTCTCACGCGAAAGTCGTTGACGATGAGCTGGAAATCCTGGTCAGTGAATGAGCCGGGTCTTCAGCTCAGTGCGTGCAAAATGGAAGATGTTGAGGAAGTGGTTGATTTAGCAATATTGTAGCAAACCTACATGCATACAGTAGGGAAACCAAGACGTGCATCATGATGCACAAGTATTGTGTGAGGAGGTTTCTGCGGACTCTCTGATATTTGGTTTTTGCTGTTGTTGAAGTCAGCAGCTTTGTCATACATTCTGCAGGGAGGATGCAGATGAGAAACTCATTTTTCCTGAACTTTTTCAACAATTACCGGTAGCCTTTTTTTTTCAGACACCTGCTCAACTTTTATCTTGGATGCTCTGACCAAGCCTCAGATACATTTGCATCCACTAGTAAAATAAACATTGCAATTTGGCCCTTTTTAATTTTAATTTCAGCATCTTATACTGTATAGTGCAGTGCACATTGGATGCATTTTCACAATCTAACATGTCAGAGTCTGGATCAAGTTTCTGCTACATTACAGTAACATGTTTGCAGATTCGGATCAGATGCATTTCAAGTTTGCGTGGGCTGAAAAAAGTATTTTATTTTCTGCATTAAGTAAGCTACTTATCTGATGAACTGCTTTTTAAATGTGGTGTTGTGTTATTACTTTGAGGTGATCTAATTAGTCATCAGATTCATGCTTCTTCCCATTATCTTCTGTCAATCTCTCATTTCTCCTACATCTGTAAAGACTCATCAGCAGCACATTTAACTCGTCTGTCCTCGACAGATCTCTGTTTACCTCTGCCTCCATCCACACCTCATGCTCCCTGTGCTGCCTTCCTGCATTCATTCATTCATTCATTATTTCCTGCTGTTCACACCTCAGAAGAAAAAGCAAAAGCAAGTCAACCAAGATGACATTTTGTGTGTGATTGATGATAGAAAAACCACAATTATCTAAATGAGAGAAAGTGCAAGGTGTTGTCACACATGTGCCAGGTGTTGTGGAAAGGTGACTGCTGATGTGCTACAGTTGTGGAAACTGTGGTGAAACAGCTTCTCTCAATTAGATTTAATAGTGCACTTATGTGGTGTGCACATATAAGGTTAGCAGGTCATTGTGGTGAACACTGTGAAAAATCATGGTGCTGAGATTGATTCCTGCAAAAACAATGCTTAAAAGATAAAAGGGTTGGAAGCAAGATCATCTTCCTCTGCAGAAACAGTCACTTGTTGTTTTTTTTGTTTTTTAAATATGACAGAAGAGTGGTGTTTACATCCCACTCATTCAACTGAATCAACCACATAAAAGTCGGCGGTGGTTGTGCCACAGAAAATTAAGGCAAATTGGTTCTTCTTTCTTTCTTTTCTTAAATTTGTATTGTTAATTATATAGGAAACAGTTCAAATTCATTCTGTCGTCTGTATATTAGCATTACATGGCAGGCGCTGGGAATTCTGTTGTAAAGTGTAAAAAAAAAAGTGTTTTTTTCAGATCTGACAGGGAATATTTAACACTACATATCAGTTACAGATGTACATGTGGCTCATGATTTGCTTTTTTTTTTTCACTTGCACTTGCAGGGAACAGGATGTACATGCACCCCGACTCCCCCAACACAGGAGCTCATTGGATGAGACAAGAGGTGTCGTTCAGCAAACTCAAGCTCACCAACAACAAGGGCAGCACCAACAATGTGGCACAGGTACTGTCCTTTTTATCTCCTCTCCTACTCTTTGTCTCAAATAGAGGAACCATATTAATTTTGTAGATGAAAATACAGGCACATACAGATTCCATAAATTATCTAATGGCAAAAAAAAATATCCAAAATGGCATAATCAGTATTATAGAGGAGGAGTACATGAGTGTTCATTTTCTGCATCATCTCTGTAATATGTCATAATAAGATTAAGATTAAGATTAACTTTATTGTCCCACAATGTGAGAAATTTGTTTTGGGCCATTCGCCCATGCTGCAGCCACAGTAACACAGAACATACGATAATAACAAAGAACATAATAATAAATTTTATTTAGAAAGCGCCTTTGAAGCCACTCAAGGACACTTTACAGAGGAGTGCATCAGATAAAATCATCAATAAACAACATCCAAACACAAGAAACATACAATAAACAACATTTAAAATATCAGTAAAATAAAAATATGTCAAAGTTATTCTTATTATGGGATGTGACAGTGGAAAAGTACTCTAAAATGCATGTATTGTATCTGCAACTTTCCATCCTCACACTTCACCTCCGAGTCTCTGTCGTTTTCTATTGAAGGTAGAAATTTTCTCAACTCTTCTTCCCCTTCCTCTCCTCTCCAGATGATCGTGCTGCAGTCGCTCCACAAGTATCAACCTCGTCTTCACATCGTGGAGGTGAAGGAGGACGGCTCGGAGGATCCCTTCCTGTCGGCCAAAACTCAGACCTTCATCTTCCCGGAGACGCAGTTCATCGCCGTCACCGCTTATCAGAACGCAGATGTAAGTCAGTCAACAACAACCTCAACCTCAGCTCAGTTTTTTCTGTCAATGTGGGGAGTTTGGATTTGTTATCGCTGTAAGTTACCGCCACTGACACGTAACCATAGCAACACCGTTTACACCCTGTGTTAAAAAAAAGAAAAAAACATCATGATAAGAGAGTTAGAGTTCAATGATTTATGTCAGAGCCGTGTCTCAGAGAGAAGCTTTGGTTTATGCATGCATGCATCAAAAATGCATCCACACTAATTTACATTTACGATAACCTACACTAAGTGAGTGTCAACATGTGCCGTTAACTACACAGCAGCTCGGTTCAGCTGAGAGTCACCTCACCCCAGCTGACCTGAGAACTGCAGCTCAGCCCCCGCCTCCTAGTGTGTGCTATATATCTTTAACAGCTGTTCAGATACATTGTGTGAGAGACTCTCACTCCCACTGTTTTTTATATGGTGTTGATTGCATCACTACATGTGTATGTGTCTGTGTGTTTGTGTTTCTCCTCCACAACAACAGCACAGACGACGAGAGTAGAAAGTGCATGTTAGTGTTATCCTCATTAATTATTAGTCAGTGAACTCCTCTCTTGTTGCTCACTCCTTCTCTTTTTCCCTAAGCTTACGTTCTCTCATTGCACTCCTCCTATTCCTCACGCAGATCACTCAGCTGAAAATAGACCATAACCCCTTCGCTAAAGGTTTCCGTGACAATTATGACACGTAAGTAATCAAAAAGAGAAACAAAGAAGATGTTATAGTGCCTGTTCTCTTCCCTGCTCTATGAGTTTTACTATTTTGGTTTTTGTATGTTTTGCTATATTGTTTTCCCCTTGTATGTATATATTTATTGATTCTTAATTGTATTTTATAAGTGGTGTATTGTGTCATGTGTGTCTGTGCTGTCTACTGTATGATTGTATCTGTGTGTTGTGACTGTATTAGTTGTTTTTGTTCTACTTTTCCTTGATGACTTGGAAGAATATAATAGTCAATTCTGACTGAATGTTTGGACTCCAGGAAGAATAGCTATGCTAATGTGCTGGTGCTAATGGAGATCCAATAAATGAAATGAAATGAAATGAAATGAAGATATCTTGATATAAACCTTAATAACTGTACTGTTTTTAAACGCTCTGTGTGCTCCTGTGATATTAGAATTTGCAATTACAGCTGTGCTCGAGTGTGCTGCAATGACAGGGTGTGAGGGGCTGTGAGATGTTTGATAGATAGTTTGAGGTTTGGGCAGGAAATAACACCTTCTTTTTTTTCCTTTTCTTCTCACACTCTCTTCTCTTCCCCTTCCCCTCCTCCTCCTCCTCCTACCTATAGGCTGTACGCTCCTCCCGACTCTGATCGCCTCACCCCCTCCCCCACAGAGAGCCAGCAGCTGCTGCCGGGGAGCTGCTACACGCAGGGCTACCTCTCCGAGCAGTACATGAGCCCCCTGCCCCAGAGCCGCTTCTACGGCCGCGAGCCCATCGGCCTCGGCCAGCAGCACAAAGACCCGTCGTCCTCCAGTCCCAGCCCCCACAGCCGCTGGTACTTGCCCCCCCAGCAGGGCGTGGTGGGCCCCAACCGGCTGGAGTTCGCCTCTTCTTACGAGGGCGACTTCTCCGGAAACGGTTTCTACAAGCCCTTCCCCCTGCAGACGTCGGCTCACCACGCCCTCAGCTACTACCCCGAGCATCCTTTCGCCTCCACCAGCGTGTCCGTATCGGGGGCAACTTCAGCAGCGGGATGGAGCACCAGCCGGCCCACCCCTCAGTACCTCAGCCACCCCAGCAAACCCGGCGCCCACCCCCCCAGTCTGGGCTGGTTCAGGCCCATATCGTCGTCTTCCTCCTCCTCGTCCTCCTCCACGTCGCCGGGCAACCACAGGCTGCACCCGCCTCCCTCCTCCTCCTCGCTCCTCGAGCCGCTGCCGTCGTCGCTGCTGCAGCAGGACAAGCCCAAAGACAGTGTGGGGGGGGGAGCAGCGGCGGTGGTGGTGGTGGGGGGAGGAGGAGGAGGAGGAGAGGACGGCTGGCTGGAAACCTCGGTGAAATCAGCAGACTCTGCCGACTCGGGCCTGTTTGAGGGCAGCGTGGGGGCGGGCGACAACAAGAAGAGGAGAGTGTCGCCGTACACGTCCAGCACCGAAAACTCCCCGCCCCCGCGCAGCAGCGGTGGTGGAGACGTCTGCGAGAAGGACACCAACAGCAACGCAGACTACTATGGCTATTACACCCACTGAACTGAAGACCTCAACGCAACGACAACATCGCCACAGTCTCTCTCTTCCCACCAGCGTCTTCCCACACCGCGGTCTGTCTCTCTGTCTGTCTGTCTGTCTGTCCTGTCCAGTCCGGCTCAGGTGCTGCTGCAGACAAAATACCAGAACAGAACATGCAAACCTCATCATCTACTGCCGCTCCACACCAACCAACCAACCAACCGCACGGTCCACTCCACACACACAACAGAGCGTGGCCGGCCTCTCTGTGAAGTGAAGTTCCCTTTCAAAAGTGTCAAACGATTACAGGAGGAGGAGGAACTTTTCAAGGTTACTGTCAAACTCAAAGTGTTGAACAAACAAGGAGCGGATGTGACTGGGTGCCGCTTGCTGCCCTGGAGTCACATAAACACCAAACAGACACACGGACCTGTGACTTACGCCTTTGAAACATCTGGAGATTTGAAAAAAACAAACAAAAAAAACAAAACAAAAAAAACATCTGCATATCTTTTTTGCTGACAGACGCCTGCAGGGATTGTCTGTTCTCTCTGCATCAAACACTCTCTCTGTCTCCTTCGCTCTCCGTCTGTCTCTTCCTTCTCACACTCAGCCCTTCACACTTACTCTAAATATGCTCACGTTCATTTCCCCCCCTCCACCCTCTTCCCCTGATCAATGTGAAGATGAAATTACATTTAACTCTCTGCAGCCTCCTCCTCCTTCTCCTCCTCCTCCGGATTCGGCACCAAGTCATTCACAGCTGCAGCGCCCACTAGTGGCGGCTCAGTGCGGAGGCCCAGAGTGTCTGATTGAGCCGGTGTCAGGGGGTTAAGAGAGCTTAGCAAAGCACATGCTCTGAAGTAAGGCCGCTAATCTGCCTCAACCCTGCGAGGACAATCTATTGCGTGTATTTTCTGTGTGAGTGTGAGTGTGTGTGTGTGTGTGTGTGTGTGTGTGTGTGTGTGTGTGTGTGTGTGTGTTGCTGTTAAGTAAAATCAGCAAACACGGCAGAAACAACCAACTGGAGGCAATCAAATCAAGGTTTCTATGAATTACTGATGCGGGATTATAGTTTACATTTACAACAGCAACACACTGCCCACCGGGGTCACTCACAGGGAGAAGCAGAGTCGTCAAATCTGTGTCTAGTAGCAGTTTTATGACCATGAAACGCTCGTTAATATGATAAAAATCTAAAAAGTTTTATCTGCTCATGATCCAAAATGAGCCAAACCTCAGAAACCAGATGTCTAAAGGGAGTCTACTTCATCAGAGCTGCACTGATTTGTCATTTAATCAATTAAAGAATTAATTATCTTTCATTTTTAAGACGGTTTCAGGCTCAGATGTGAGGATTTGATGGTTTGTCATGACAGTAAAATGAACCTGTTTGTGGTTTTGGATAAAAAGAGACATCTGAAGACATCACCAGGCCAGGAGGAAGTTTGAATCACCATAATTATAGCAACGTTTTCTATTACCTATTATAACAAAATAAGGAGATTCAATTATGGGATTAATCAATTATGGGAATAATTCTAAATGGCTCACAAACATCTCACAGTGTAACAGATGTGGTCTTCTTCCTCTTCTCCAGCCTGGTACAGTCTTCAGTGTGGACCACGTAAAGGTTCACATGTGGAGGAATTAAAAAAACAAACAAAAAAACACTTTAACTAACATTTTGTCAGGAAAAAGGCAAAAAAAACAAACATTTGTCAACATTTGTCCAACCTCCAGGATAAACACTTGTTTTCTCTTGTTTGTTTACATGAAAACTCCACCGGGCACCTTTACGTTTGGCTATGTATGTGTGAATTATTCAGATCAAAATTATAAAATTTGAGGTCAACATTTGGTAACACACACAAAAAAAAGGAAACATGCAAGTGCGAGACGACAGTCATCGTGTACATCCGTTTTAAGGTTTATCTCAACCAGCTTCATGTTTATTTAAAGTCACAGATGAGCAGACTGGCTGATGTTGTTATGTAGTTTGTTGCCCGTAAAGTAAATCGAGGCCAGCTCCACACACACACACACACACACACACCGCCCGCTCTGATAGAGTCAAACAAGCATCACTGTAGAGAAAAAAAAAAAAAAAAAAGGCTCAACCCTCTGCTACAATCAGTCGATTTGAAAACGCTTCTGTCACCATACGGCTCAATCAAGCCCAGGATCAATAAGAGCATTGATAACAGTGCAGCTGGAAAACAGTATTGGCCGAGGGAAGTGTGCCAGCTCTAAACACAAACACAACCCACCACCACCGCTACTACCACTGGTGCACATGAACCAGATTAGATCAGATGAGACCACAACTGGTATAATCTATAAATATAATAAATGTCAGTGCATCAATAATTCATGCTCATTTTAAAAAAAACAACAACAAAGTTTCTCACTGATCCTGGATCAGATCCTCACCCAGTTCTCTGCAGCAGAGTCGCAGCAGAGCAGCAGCAGCAGTGGTGAAAGTGGGTCATTCAGTGCAGCCAAACAGGTAAACAGACAAGGCCCTGTCACCCTCAGACCTCCATGAACAGGAAGCACAAAGTGACCAGACAGACACTCTGAACCCCCCCCCCAACCCCCCCCCCCCCCCCCCCCCCTCCCCACTACCACCAGTCCACTGTCCCATCATGTGGTGACACTGGTTGACAGAGGCCCGGCTCCCCCGGCCTGGTGACAGAAATGAAGAGTGAGGCCGCAGTCGGCGCTGATCAGAGATCTGCTCCTCATTCCTCACCAGGTGTGCTAATGGCCTCAGACAACACTGGGGGCGACAGGCAGAAAGGCAGCAAGGCAGCCAGGCAGGCCGGCGCTCAGTCAGAGGAGAAGGAGCAGGGTCACTTTAGTCTCCTCCATGGGAGAGAGAGAGATGAAAAGATGATGAAAACAGTTTATAAATTGTCTTGTGTTTACAGAAGAAAAAAGAAAATCACATTGAAAGATACAGTTTGATATTTTGAGCTGCTCTAAAAATGGAGCCAGAGCCAGTAGCTGCTAAGATTAGCATTAAAGCTACAAAAATGCTAACCTAGTTTGCTCTCCAAGACAGAATGAGGCACATAAAATACAATAAATTGACAATTTTACACGTATGTTTTTGTACAGATCAAACAAACTCCATCTACTGTGTTAATCTGTGAGCTTTAGAGGTGTTGCTAGGCAGGATTTGTTACCTCCAGACAGACTTGTAGCTTCACCTTTGTCATACAGTTTCCAAAATTTCAAACAGTTCCTTCATATAAGCAGAAAACCTTAAATACATTATGGAACTAGATGCCAATAAGCATTTTTATACATATGGGTAAATAGAGCTAACAGCTTTGGGCGCCACTAAAAACTAAATTTGAGGGATAGCGACCTGGGGGGAGTTAAGAAATGTAGGCTACATTTTCGGAGTCTGAAACTAGAAAAATGACTCTAATGAAGGAGTCTCTGTCCTTGAACAAGCATTTAGACCTTTAATGTTGAGAAATGAATTCATAAGGTATGAATTTTACCCTTTTATTTTGGTCACTGTCTGGTCACTTTTTTGTGCCACTTTATGCAGGATCTATCTCTTTATGTTGTAAAATCCTGGCCTTATTTCACATGTAGACCCTCTGTAGTCAAACTTTTCTTTTTACTGAGCCGATTTTAAATACAAGTGTTGTTTGAAGGCTGGGACTTACACTGGAGTTAAAGATAATCAACAACATGATGCAAATAAGATGTAAAAAAAAAAGAATCTCTCCTCTGCAGCACTTGGTCTTAAAAATGATGTCGATGCAAAAAAGGGACAAACTGTGTGACAGTTCAGTCCTTTTACCTGAGCATTTAAATAATTTAAAGTTAAATGATGATGAAATGTTAATTTTATGCTGCAAAGAGAATGATGGATATATTGTATGATGAAAAATGAAAAATAATGTATGTTGCTTGTGTAACATTTCCAAAAGTTGTACCGTTTAATGTTTATGTTGACATCTGTCACAGAAAGATGACATCAATGATGATGATTCTTGATGAACCTTAGCTAATGAAGGTGAACAATGGACAATTCTTGTTTCAAGTGCAATTAATAGAAAGAAAAATACCGTTTAGATTTGAAGGTGGCATTTTAAAAACAAAAATGTCAGTTCATTATTTATTCTATGTGCTGTGGTTTGTTGCGTGCTACTCTCAGTGACCCTGCACCTACAGGAGTGCAACATCTCACACCAAACAGCAGCAATGAAAAAGGAAAATGAAAAAGAAAAAGCTCTCACACGCCTCAGGAACGACCCCTGCTGGAAAATCTCAGCTATTACAACCTTACAACTTCAGCCAGTGACCCACAACTCCCTGCTGTTACCTCCATCTCCAGTGACTCTGTGTTTCCCCTGAACACACTGAAGACCATGTGTGTGTGTGTGTGAGAGAGAGAGAGTGTGTGTGTGTGGGAGATTCATTCATTTCCAGAGATTTTACTGTATAGTGTAGTAATAGAGGAGGGAAGTCCGGAGGGGAGCGAGCGAGCGAGCAGGCTGAACAACAAGCATGTTTTTTTTGTTTTTTTTTCGTGTGTGTGAATCATGTGCACAGTCTGTGTCAAGGGAGCAATAATCCTCCTTTGACTCTTTCATTGAGAGCTTATAAATTCAGAAACAAATAAGAGATGAAGAGTTCTGAGGGGGAAACTGTTATTTATTAAAGGTGGCTTAATTGTGTAATGTACTGTTGTTTTTTTATTCATGAAATTAAAGCTTACACATGACAAATCTCCACTGGTTTCATGTGTTCAGTGTGGGAAGACTTGTTATTTTCAAATTGTGCATTAATAAATTAATCAAAATAAATACATTTCCACACAGTTGTGATATTAACAGTTTTAATGTACTGTATAAATACAGTATTTACATGTTTCCAACCAGTTGGATATTCTTCTTACTAGTAATGACATAAAAATACAATACATCATCCATTAAATCCTCTTTTAAATATGTTTCTATTCTTTATTTTTATTCTTAAATAGTTCCCAAGTTCAAAAAAAATGAAATAAAAAAATTAAAACATTAAACCTATGACCAAAATCTTTAGACAGATACTGTCTTAAATGTTTTCCTCCTTTAGGTCGGTGATGACGATCGTCTTTAGCATCGTACTCTCTTCTCAGTCACACCTGAAAGCCACAGGTACCAAGTCGGAGTAATTCATATGCAATACGTCAGTACTGCCCCTCCCCCCTCCAAAAAAAACAAACAAAACAAAAAACAACTGAGCACAAATTTGATCCAACACAAACTTACTGAGGTGAATGCACCATGCACAGAGAGGACCGGTGATAATAAACCTGCGATTACGAGTGTTATCATCATCTTGTAGGTTTACGTGGTGAGAAAAAAAGCTGCTTATTAATTATATCACCCTTTCTCTCCATTTTGATAATCAATAATCATTTCATTTATTATAATATCGGTTCTGCTTCAAACTTCTCAAACATGTCGATGTGCTCCTTTTCCTTTGTTAAGTACTGAGTAATTTCCAGTTTTGCATGATCGATTGACATTCGGAGACATTATCTTGGGATGTGGAAATTTGCAATGAGCATCGTTCACTATTAATTGAAAAAAAAAAAGTAATTTTAATTGATTTAAATGTTGCTGCAGTTCCTGGGGGAAACATTAAGCTTTTTTACCTTGAAATGCTACTCACTGTTTGCTGCTGCATTCAATACTAAACTGTAAATTTGTGACTTAAAACAAGATCTGAAACTCACTATAGGCGATTGATGCTGCAAATACAGGTGGTAAATAAGAGGTAAAATAAGATGTGTGATTTTAAAAATGTCGATTATAGCCACTTAAAAGTTCTCGTTTTCTTTATTGGGCTTCATTGGTGGTGCATGTTCCTGTATGAATCTGCATTAAATCAAATTAGCACAGAAAACCAGTTGATCCAGGCCCCGACAGCTTGCAGCTGTGACTTCACGGTGCATCTACACAGTCAAACACCTGCAGCTGTAATAAAGCCGGATAAAGGACACGGTCTGACTGGATGTCTGGACAGACAGTACACTATAAGAACAACAGGCCTCGGTATCTAACCTGACAGAAAAATATAGTTTTCATTTCAAGTCATTGGTTGCTGCTTCACACACAGTCTGTTTTCTGCATAAAAATTGTTGAAATTCTCAAAAGTATAAAGATATATGTATATATGTGGAGCGCAGTCTTCTAAAAAACTCCAGGTAGCTCAACAGGTGCATCCTCTGAGATTTAACAACCAGGTGCTGACGGTTCCCATGAGCCAGTCACGGGTGTGAGGAGGAGGAGGAGGAGGAGAGCTCAGCAGCACCGTCTCCACTCTGCAGCCTCCTCAGAGCGGTTCATATATGCTGCTCAAAATATCCAGCACTGATATTTTTCAGTCTCTCTATCTCGTGTGTGTGTGTTTCGCTGCACGTCGCTGCCGTCTCATCACCACAGCGTCACGTTCTGAGTCTTAGCGAAACCTGGATTCTCTCGGAGCTTCCAGTACATCCCGTTGGTCAACCACACGTCCCGTCCACAGGAGTCTTTGGCTTTCCTTCAGGAGAGACAGAAAATGACTGCATCAAAAATACTATTAAACATTTGCACAGGAAACAATGAGAAGAGGGAGATTTTTTTCTATGTAAGCTTATTTTCACTTGTACCAATGAATGGGTTTCAATATGTATCTGTAGGAACGTGAAATATGGAGAAATGTACTTCCAAAATACTTTTTGATAAGTAGTCCCTTCATAACAGTAAATACATATACATGGTTTCTAACTCACTATTATAATCAGAATGAGCTTTATTGCAATAATACTCAGAACAATTAACGTTTTTAATGTAGTTTTAAGCAGATACGTATATTTCTATTAAATTATAAACATATATATGCTGCTTATAAATTCTATAAAATGACAGAAAGTGAAGTGTGACTGTTTAGCTTATTATATAATACAAGTAATCTAGTATATTTTGGTCTCAATACCAGGGTCAACAATTTTTATGAGCAGTAAGGAAAAAAAAGAATATTATAAGAGTTGAATAGAGTATATAAACACATTCATATGATCAAATATTGAGGTTTCAAGTGGAACCAGGTTTACACATCAGAATTAAGTTGTATAAAGTTGGCGGTTTGACCTCTGACCTCAGCCTGTCTGCTTCAGGCTAACAGCTGGAGGCTACGTTAGCTGCTGCTAGCATAGTATTGTTGTTTTTGTTTTGTGGCTCCAACAGCATCATGGGAGTTTTATCAATAACAAAAGGCCATATATGGTGCTTTATTATTATTGTCATCAATCATTGTAGTATAGTGCTTTTGTTGAAACAATAATACATGTCATTATTATGTTCCTCTCCATCGTTAAAGAGGATAAAATAAATAAACTCACTTGAAAAATCGCGGGGCATGCTCTTCTCCCTTTTTGGCGAGTTCTTTCCTCCGCTCCCTCTGAATTCCTTCGATATCGTCTTTTTTTAAGTCGGCTTCTTCCACCTTTCCCTCCTCCAGCATTCTGTTCAAAGAGACAGACACATCAGCTGTAATCTGCTTTTATTTATTTGTTGATTTTTTTTTTTAACCCACATGATAAAGGCTTCCTCCAGATGTGCTCACCTCTGGTCCGGGCGCAGGCGGCTGTCTGTGGGCGGCAGGAGAGGAACCAGCTCCTGGGTCAGTTCATTCAGCTCCATGGCGAAGGTGGAGAAGCCATAGTAGAGCAGGTAATCCTTTGGCTGTGTATCTGCAGGAGGACACAGGTTGCTCAGGTGACGCTGGGATTTATGCTGATTAGCAGTTTTGGCGAACGAGGAGCTCCATTTAAAGCAGAGACTCTCGCTTCAGAGCCTAAGTACACCGACGAGTGACGCAGACGACTCCAAACAGAAAATTATACCATCACAAAGACGGATTAAAATGTGAAAGATAGCATTTAAAGGGATAGTTCAACATTTTGGCAAATGGCCCATTGCCATAATCCCTATAGTCATAGCAGTAGGTTCGTTACCTTTATTTTTCGGTGCAAGCTATTTTTAAAGCGGCAGAGCAGAGCCGTGAGCTGCTCAGAGCTACGCTACGGAGGCTAATGGGATTTCTTGGTTTCCTTCATCAAACTCATCAAATACACAATCCAACAACTCCGAAACGCTCTGGTGGACAAGTTGTGACCTGCACATTCACCACGCTATGAGATAATAACAGAACGTTACCAGACAGAGTTGTTTTAGAGGCAAATTCATGCAAAACCACTGATGTGCGTTGCCTTCAGGGGCAGTTTTCCGGCATTTACCTCTAAAACAACTCTGTCTGGTAACGTTCTGTTTGTAATTTATTTATTTATTTCCATCTGTTATTATCTCATAGCGTGGTGAATGTGCAGGTCACAACTTGTCCACCAGAGCGTTTTGGAGTTGTTGGATTGTGTATTTGATGAGTTTGATGAGGGAAACCAAGAAATCCCATTAGCCTCCGTAGCGTAGCTCTGAGCAGCTCACGGCTCTGCTCCGCCGTTCTAAAAATAGCTTGCACCGACAATTAAAGGTAACGAACCTACTGCTATGACTATAGGGATTATGGCAATGGGCCAATTTGCCAAAATGTTGAACTATCCCTTTAAGATGAAAGCATCTCAAATTAAAACATGTTACTAAAATGTCTTGTTTTGGTTGTTCATGCACTCACTTGGCTTCCACACACACTTCGGCGTCGGCAGAGTGTCACAGAAGATGCCTTCGTGCCACAGGCCTCCGAACCGGTGAATCACACTCCCGCTCTGGTCCAGCACCGTCCCCTGCACCTCGTTCTTGTTCGTGTCTGAGCCCCAGTAACGAGACTGCAGCAAAAAACACAACTTTCTTAGGAAAATCTGCCCACTTGCAAACCAAATAATAAGTAGAAGAAAAGCAGCGTTGAAATGTGTTAACTCACCTTGACGAAGGTGATCTTGCAGGTGCACGCGTTGCTTTTCAGGTTTCGGATGGTGACCTCGCCGTAGTGCTCCAGGTAGCGCTGCTGACTGAGGACGTTGTGGATGCAGGTCACCACTTTGTTCCACTCGTAGTGGTCTCCGTACCTGCATACGAGCATCACAGTTCAGGAGATGAGCCAGTTCATCAGTAAACAAAGAAATAAACAACTATTTGGAATTATTATCAAGTAAAAATGACAAAAATTCAGCTTCTCTCGGGGGAGGAATCATGGTTTTCCTGTGTTTTATATCAATGAGCAATTTTAAAGGACATCAACTTGTATTTTGAGAAAATGTAACAGACATTTGTCACTACTTTATGGCATTTTTTGGACATCAGACAGTAATTAACAAACAAATCCATGATGGAAAACAAATACTAGTTTGGCTCCAGGTGTCTAATGTTTAAGGTGACAACCATTCAGCTACAATGTCCCTTCTGTTTCATGGATTCAGTTCATTATTCTATTAGTTTTTATGAACTTTCTATCACACACTGACATGGCAGCACCTTCATTATGTTGTTAGTTATTACATCACATCATTATGTATGATCAATCAAATGCAGAAGCGCGAGCAACATCTGGACAGATGCTTGGAAGGTGGTGATATTCATGTCTCATTGCTCCCAGCTCGTCTCTAATGGACAATAGCAGACTTCATCATTTCTCATGAGGAATGAGCCTCAGTCACAGGTAACGGTCCAGAGTCGCGCCTCATCTGACACAGACTCTGGAGAAAAATTTGCAAATGCAAATTGAGACCGGTGAGAATAAAGTCGGACCGTTTACCTCGGCAGAGTCACGTTCACCATTCCTGTCGGCAGGATCTCCAGAGACTTCCCCCAGAATTTGTTTTTCCATCGCTGGTCTGGAGAAGAGCACAAACAAATGACGATGATGATGATGATATAAAACAGATGTTTTATGTATAAGACAGATGTTTGGTGTGATAAGAGCCTCACCTTGCCAAAAGGAGTAGTTGGGTGAGTCTGCATGGCAGGCGGAGATGGGCGGGTGGTGGCAGACCTGGTGTGGATGAACAGAAGAGTCACGTTTTTTTTTAATCAAACTCTGGAATTAGCTTCTCTTTTTTTTTATTATTGTGAGGTCACATGTGATGGGTTCTTTCCTGAAAAGCAGCTTGAATACATTTTTGAACAACCTCTTATATTGATACATATAGAAATTTGAAAATAATTACAAAGACTAAAGATGATTTAATGGGTCAATTTCATCTTTAACTCAGTTTATTGTGCATTTTATGCTTTTTTGGCAAATGAATTGGACTAAAATACATGGAGATGAAGAGCAAGTCTGAGAGGAAAAATGCAACAACTGATCTACAGGAACTACATCTGCCATCGCCACTAATGTCAATATTTCATCTTTTAAATATCACTGTTATTAACACTGTTGTGAAATTCCTACAATATTAGAAGCTGCTGGAAAACATAAAAACAAACAACAACAGCTGTTTTTCCAGTGATTAAATCATGTTGTCTGAGTCAGTGACACAGTAAATTCATGAGTTTTTACATTATTCTTGTGTTTTATTCTGATTATTAATTGAAATAGATTATGTTTCTATCTAATGATTCAGTTTTTTATTGTTCTGACCTATTGAAGTTTAAGTTTTTGAAAAGTGTCCTACAAGTAAATATGATCATGATGTTGAGCAGAAATCACACCTTACATAGCAACAACACAACATCGCATCACAACTACTGTCCAAGAAATTAACTGCCTTCCTGAAGACCGATGTTTAATTATTTCCCCTTAATTGCCATCACTCCTAAATAAATGGCTGAAGCATCCGTGTTCCCTTTATGATTTGTTATTACAGCCATAAATCACTCCACAGCTCTGAGCAGCTCAATTAAACCACTGACTCATTCATCTAAATTCACCACAAGGGGATTATGTGCTATGGCAGCTAATTCCTCATCATCTTTGCCTTTCTTTTTTTTTTTCTTTCTTTTTTTTTTTTAAAGCAGGTCAGTTTTAATGAAGCTCTGCGGTTGGTTGTGACGGTGGTGAAGTTTTTCCTTCAGTTACCTGCTCACTGATGAAGTGGAAGCCTCGGTCGTCCCTGACGCACTCGTACGTCTCCCCCAGCACCGGGTTAAAGGGCTTGTAGCGGTTCCTGAACGTCGCCGTGGAGTAACCGGAGATAGCGAAGGCAGCAATGTAAACCTGCAGGAGATAAAAGAAAGAACAATAAAATGATGAAGTGAAGTTTTAATGCCAAGCAAATCTTATAGATGAGCTCTGAACTGTATTGCTCACATTTTCCTAGTGTGTAATATTGAGCGATTTCATTTTATTTTGTATTTTTTCCTTGTTCTCTGGGCAACAAATTGAATCAAAGGCAACTGGACTTGTATTTGTCTAGGGAGACGTTTCGCCTCTTATCCAATGTATTTAAGCTCTGTGAGGGTGTTTACCAAAGTACTTGTAAACACCCTCACAGAGGTTAAATACCTGAGTCCACTGTGACTAGTGAGGACTCAGACCAATGCGTCACAAACTGATGAAGCCCCTTGGATAAGAGATGAAACGTCTTCCTAGACAAATACAAGTCTAGTTGCCTTCGATTCAATTTGTTGCCCAGAGATAACGATGACCTGGATGAATGAGAATATCCACAGACATATTTTGCTTGTTATTTCTTGTGTTTTTTTTGCTGTAACTCCAAATTTGGGATGATCCAAGCAGTGAATACACAGATTTATTATCAGGTCTTTAACAGCAACATTGCACCACATCTGTTTGACAATGTAAAAACAACCGTGTGTGTTTGTGCAGCCTCACCATCCTCTGGTAGGGGTCCGGTGTGTTGCTGGCCGTGTCCAGCAGCTCGCTGTACTCCAGCTCCTCACACAGCCGCTGCAGCAGGTTCACGGGCTCGTTCAGAGCGGCCGGCATCGACACCCGCGCCAAGTCTTTACCTGAGGAGGAAGACGAGCAGGTGAGCCTCAGGAGGAAGTTGCAGAGCGGTGAGATGTTATATCAGTACAGGTGTTATCAGTGCAGCGGGCGCTTACCTATGTTGTTGTAGAGGATGGCCATCAGCCCCACGTGGCTGTTGTCTGGACAGGAAGCAGGGAGCGTGCGACGCCCAGTGCTCTTGGGGACGACGCTGTTAGGAGACTTTGAAATGCTCGCACGGTACTGACGAGTGGCCGATGCTGTGATGTAGTAGGTAACAGGAAATCATTTCAATTATTCAGAACAGAGACTCACAAGAGTCCTTAAAAGGGATACTTCACCCAAAATCAATAGGGTTTGGAGAACTTTTCGTCATCAAAACGCTTTTGGAGTTCCAGGTGGCGTTCGGCTGGCAACAGATTTTCATATAATTGTGGTGGATAGAGTTCACTTTTGAATCGTCCAAAACACACACTATGAAACATCCGTACTGACCCAAGTGTCCTGAAGCCACCAAACGACGAACGAACAAACATCTCACAGCAAATCTCGCACATGCACACAAACATCAACAGAGCCACTGGGAGCTACTACAACAAGGATAAAAACAGAGATCAAAATCATTTCTTCCGAACAACTTTTTCATGTCTCAGCTTCAGGACACTTGGGTCAGTACAGACGAGCAGTATGGAGGTATCTGGATGTTTCATAGTGTGTGTTTTGGACGATTCAAAAGTGAACTCTATCCGCCGCCATTATATGAAAATCCGTTGCCAGCCGGACCCCCCCTGGAACTCCAAAAGCGTTTTGATGACTCCGAAAGTTCTCCAAACCCTTCCTTGGCATGACGGTGAGTAGAAAATTTGTGAATTATTGCTTTTGGGTGAAGTATCCCTTTAAGGACAAAAAGTGTCATGGACAAACTATGCGTGCACCCACCGTGTCCTTCCTCCGGCTCTGAGTTGGAGGTGGTCCCGTCACTGAGTCCTGATTCGTCAGACACCTCGGAGGAGCTGCCGCAGAGGACGTCGTCACTGGCGTCGAAATACTCCGCCGCTGAATCTGCCACCGAGGGAGGCCCGTTGGATGAATGCCTCCCTGCTGCAGGCTAACGAGACAAAGGCATACATTTAAAAAACTAAATAAAAAACACTTGTCAGAGACTCCACATGACAGGTGCAGCATGAATCTTACCGGGGCTAATGTGTTCGGCTGGTGGATGTTGTTTGAATCCCAGACTTCTTGTAATTTGTGCCTCTCCTGGGCCAGAGTCTCATGAACTGTCTTCAGGGATGCGAGCACTGAGGGGCAATAAGAGGACAAATCACACGTATTTAATAACTAAAATATGCAGTGTACTCATGTTTTTCTTTTCGCTTTTCTTTCATTGTCCTTAGCCTTGATCCCTCCAGCGTGCACGTGCATGTATCTGTCTCACTGACCTCGTAGCGACATGGCGCAGATGTCCTGCTGGATCTTCTTGCCCTCGGGCGATGTGACGGTGGGAGGGGACAGCTGAGTGTAAACGTAGTCGGGGATGGACGGGACCGACGCTCCGAGGTGAGACGAGCTGTTCAGGTGACTGGAGGACAGCTGGGAGGTGAACAGAGGAGGAGGGAAGATGATCGATTCTCTGGTTAATTTAAGATTTTTCCAATTTATCTGTCAGAAAGGTGTCACAGCTGCATTTTACAATCCAGCAAGGTTTTGACCCTCAGCATTTATAGTTGTTACCACTGTCTACATATTTGGACTAGACTATCATACACTGGTTTATGGATGTTATAATACAACTATTTACTTGCTTGTCCAGACTTGCACACTAAACAGTAACTGCAGAACTTTTCTTCAATATCAGAGTAACCCAGTGCTAATTATCTGTAAATCCATTCATAGGCCTACTGTTAATGGTAAATGCGGCTCACTTGATTTTTTCCAAATTGTGAACAAATAAAGTTGCATCCCTCTGAATCTAGGGCAAAGTTAAAGGAGAATTATGGTAATTTTCTAAATAACGCTCTAGGTCCCCGAGTGCGACCATAGGAAAAGACCCGAGAAAAATATGTGCAGCCCGGACCTAGTTCTCCTCCTGCTAGCTGCACTACACAGTAATGGGGGCAGAACTTTAAAACCGTGACTTTGGCCTCTATTATGCTCAAAATATCACTACACATGCTTTGCAACATCCACCAGTGCCTTACGACACAACACTGTGTGCTTTTGTCACGTAGCTCTGTTCATGCTGGCTTCCTTGATAGACCTTACTAGTCAACTGTCGAGCTCGGGACTGTTTCCATATCAATGAAGCTCCTCATTTGTATATTCTGGTTCAAATAAACAAGGACCATCAAATCCAAAATGTTCCTCCATCTCTTCAACATCAGATCCGGACATTTCTTCCCCTTTCTGCAACGATGCAGATTGGGCATGCGCTCGACAGTGGACTAAGGTCTACCAAGGAAGGCACTGCTGGATGTTGCAAAGCATGTGTAGTGATATTTTGAGCATAATAGAGGCCTGAGTCACGGACGGTTTTAAAGTCCTCCCCCCATTACTTCGCTGTTTAACTGCAGTGTACCGCAGCTAGCAGGAGGAGAACTAGGTCCGGGCTGCACATATTTTTTGCGGCTCTTTTCCTATGGTCGCACTCAGGGACCTAGAGCTGTAGAGCGTTATTTTAAACTGCAATTGGGCCAAAAACACTGCAAAAAGCTAGTTAGCTTAGCTTAGTGTTCTTCCAAGCTACAGCTTCATATACTACTAAAATTTTAGACCAGTAGCAATCTTCTCATTTATCTCTTTGCGTTAAAGCAAATAAAGAATATTTCCCTAAAATATTACCGCTCCTTTAAAACAAATAATAGCCTATAGTATACTGAATATTGATATTAAATGATGCAGGTGTGAGCACTGATTCCGTTTAATTAAAAATATAATTTGTCAAACACAAGTGTCACTAATTCAATCAAACCATGATAATGTGCCAGGACCCATGTGTTTAATTGTTTTAAGGTGGTTTTCTGAATGTTGTGTGCTGAATGCTGCAGAAATTATAAATAAATTGAATTGAACCTAAATAAAACAGAGCCGTCATTAAAATAATTATCGTTCGTTGCATCTGTGCTTTTTCTGCAACAACAAGTCCAGATCACTGTGTGCGAGCGGCCGGTCTGTGTGCTGTAATATCATTACACTAATCTCATCAGGGACTTATTTACACATTGAACTTCAGGTTGACTAACGTTTCACAGCCCTGCAGCTTTTCTGTCCTATATCGACTGTGTTCAATTGGTTATTTTAATGTTTAGATCAAGACTACATTTGCAGAGCAGGACAGAAAAGCCAAGCAGAGCCAGGAAAACTACACATCTAAACTAAACACAGGTTTACACGGCTGATCTATTGACTCACTCATTCTACAAAACCAGAAACATTTCATGTCTACACTCATAAACATGTTTTTGGACGTTAAATAAATCAGAGTTTAATCCACCAGATAGAAACACAAACACAAACACCATCGTCCAGTGAAAATTACACAAAACACATTTAGCATTTAACATACACAATATTTTTGTGATGTCATAATTTGAAATATGCAGCAGTGAATATATTTTTTTGTTTGTTTGTTTTTTTAGGAATCAAGTTGTTTCATGTTTGATGTCAATTGGCGACTCACCGATTTAGTAATCCCACGAATAGGCTTTGGATTAGAGAAAAGCCCCAAAATGTTATAGAAAGGTTGGGATGTCAAATTACTTAGACCCAGTAATTACCAGCAATCAAAGACCAATTAGTATCAAAGTCAAATGTATGTAAAGAAAATTAGTGTAAAATAAAAATCATATTATCCGTAGCGTTCAGCCTGCCCAGACCGTTCTTACCATTCCCAAGGCCTCCACCCTGGACAGAGTGCGGGAGTGGCCCCACATCTTCCCCGACTTTGACTTCTTCGGCTTCTCAAGTGAGAGGTTCTGTAAAGGAAAGGAAAAGAAAAGAAATAATCACACTATAAAAAGTTTAGTTTGTGGTACATTGGCCGTTTCAGACCCCTCGGGCCTCGGCTCCACCTGTATGCTGATGATCCGCTGCAGGTCTCCGTTGGTGAAAGCCTGGCCCACCTCCAGCGCCTGCAGCCTCTGGATTAAGCGGTTTAGCTCGGAGAGGTCCAAGTGGCACCGGTTCAGCTCTGCAAGAAAAACCATGAGAGGTTTAATCTTCTGTTACTTGTACTCTGAGTAGATGATGGACGGATAAAAGCTTCCTGCGCCGTGCTATTGATCACAGAGTGTTACATATACAGTATATATACCTTGGACACAGAGATCTGGGTCGTGACTTTGCTGCAGCCAGGCCGACACTTTGCTGTTCACGCCCGTGTTAGCTGACGGCAGCATCCCTGAGGGTCCAGGGGGATCTGTCCCTGCTGTAGAGCTCTGTTAACACAAACACAAACATCCAGCTACTGTAAGACTTTGATTCACTTCTAAAAAGACTTTTAAAGGGATATGCCAACATTTGTGTCTTGCCTCACTCCCGAGTCCATGACAAGCAGATAGACACCATCCTTTCGACTGTGCGTGCAGTAACAAGGGAGAGCCTGTATCGCCCGTAATTAGCTTAGCTCAAACGCTGGAAGTGTATGGGTAGTGTTAGCCTGCCTCCACCTTAAGTCATCAGAGACACTCTTCAGCAACTCTAAACGGAAACCGGCGGGCCGATCTTCGTCTCAGAGCTGACAAAACTCTCCGGTAAGGCATCTTGAGCAGTCAAATGCCGGTAACTATAAACTAACTAACTAAATAACCGGAAGTGGCCGGAAGTGTGTTGGTCACAACGGCTAGCTTGAGTAGCGCCGAATTCGTCCGAACAAAATTGTAAACAGCTGGTATTTAGACAAATTAAGGACACACTGCTGATCTAAACGGCTACTTTCTCACCTAAAAATGTTGATAAAGTGATATATTTACAGAGTTTAGAGCTAAAATGAAATCAGCTTCTGACTGCTGATTTCGGCTCAGGTAGCAGGCAGGCTAACACTACCCATACACTTCCAGCATTTGAGCTAAGCTAATTACGGGCGATACGGCTCTATCTCCCTTGTTACTGCACGCACAGTCGAAAGGATGGTGTCTACCTGCTTGTCATGGACTCGGGAGTGAGGCAAGACACGAAAAAAAAATGTTGGCGAATCACTTTAACTTCACTCTTTTTATCCGATACTCACCAGATCTCCGTTCCTCTGAGCCTCTCCGGCCCCCACGCTGTGGGACAGAGTCTGGATGAAGCCGCTGTTGACGTGAGCCGCCTCGTTCTTCTTGAACAAGCGGTGAGCCTGAAGCTTGGTCACCCAGATGTAGAAGAGTTCGTGGCTCTTTGCCTTGGTGAGAGAAGAGAAGTGTATGTATGTATGTAGCCTACTGTATGTATGCATGCAGCAGCTCCTCTGTCTCCTTCACCTGAAGCCACGCTGCTCATCTGATCACCATCGTTTTACCTTCATGTGATAGAGGATGTCGCCCGCGTCCAGGTCGATGCGGTTTGACTTCTTATTTATCGACATCACAGCGAGGCTGACGTCCAGGGAGCCCTGGACTCGTCCCCTGGAGACCTGGAGAAGAACAAGTTCATGTGTCCAAAGGTTTTCAAAGATAAAAATCCTGTCAGAAAATGTTAGGGCTGCCCCCGACCAAAGATTTTCTTGGTCAACCAGTAGTCGTCATTTATGGCGATTAGTCGACTAACCCACCCCCGATAACATCTGTAACCACATTGGAAAAAGTCGCTTTTGCCAAAAAAAAAAAAAAAAAAAAAGAGACCTGCCATGCCGTGTAAAAAAAACAAGCGAGTGAGTGTCACGACTTCCTGAATCTGGCCCTTCAAATTAAAAGCCCTATAGCCTTTCATATACAGTTCAGTCATGTTGATTTTGACTTAAAGCAGAAGTAAGAGGAATATTTGTGTTAATATAAGTCTTAAATAGTTATATCTTCCGACAGCAATCACTGTTTGGTCCGAAACACGGGTCTGTCAGTCACTCTGCTCTGCTGTAAGCCGAGGAGAAAACTTTCCTTGTATCCTACAACCTTTATCCAATGAGGAGAGAGAACGGCATAAAGGGGCAGTCCTCTCTGTGTGTGCGGCCAAGGGATGCGTGTGAATGTGGTGACGTAGGGGACGAGGGCGGGGACTGCCAACTCCATCAGCTGACAGGAAGTTAGCCAAAACGACCGGATCGCTGACTTCTGCTTTAATTTTGACAAGACAAGGCTTCAAATGTTTCTTTTTTTTCCCTGCGACCAATCGACCAATGAAATTTTGGTCGGCTAATGACGACTATTTGGGGGCAGCCCAAGAAAACGTTGTGTTCACTTACATCTTGTTGATTTTTGCAGTAGCGCAAGATCCCGGCCTCCAGGACAAAGTATCGCTGAGAAAGAGAGAGACAGAGCGATCAAATATTATAAGTAACCATTATTATTATCATTCTAAAAAGCAAATGTGGAATAAAAGGTAACAGATTCCATCTTCCTCTCACCTTGTGCCACCCTTTGAGTGGCCACTTCCTCCTCTTGAGCAGATATCCCTCACAGATCCCCGGGGTCGCCATGTCCTGAGGGTTGTCGCCCGCTGAGTTCATCTCCACATGAAGGTCGTCGATCACTTCCCAATCTTTGATTATCTGCAGACAGCAAAGTAGCAGGAGAAACGGTCTTCTTCTTTGTTATATCATAACATGACGACGACACGAGATACGTGCTCATTGTTCTCTCAAATATCTTGATTCATCGTTTAATCTATAAAATATCAGACGTATATCGGTTATTGTCAAACTGCATGTTTGATATGACAAATCAGTGATTAATGAGTGAAATAGCTTGATTGATAACCCCCTACAACCTTTATCAGTGGCATCCAGAGGCTCTTATCTGAGCTTTTTGCATAAAAGCTCAGATAAGAAGGCCTGATGTTTTCTTTTATCAGTCGATGACTGATTGTGACACATCTATAAAGTGGAATTATTTGTTATTTCTGGTAAATTCTGTGTAATTTTCTCCACCAGCCTGTCTGTTATGACAGTACAGTGAGCAGCCAGACGATGCGAAGACGATACAAGGCACCTGACATTTGCATCACTATTCACTATTTCTGTCGTGGTTTCTAGAGTAATTGACTGATTAATCGATAAGTAAAATAACTGTCAGTTCAGTTGCAGCCTCGTGTGTGTGCATGCTGCAGATATTCATGACACAGGCATCGAGGCATCTTTTTTTTTAATCTTATCTTTCAGATTAATAACCAAAGCGTCTGTTTCTGTCTCCAATCTCTGTGGTTTCGTACAAAACAAGCAGAGACAGTCACGGTAAAAAAAACAGAGGAGCTGAAACTGAGCAAAAGTCAGATGTTATTCTGGGTCTTGTTGTGGTGAGGGTGTGTCGTCAAAGGAAGGAAGACCCCATCTCTCCGCTCCGCCACCAGCTTTGTTTTGTTGTGCTGTTTTTTTTAATGATTGAGAAATCGTCACCACTGGTTTCACAACAGACGTGAGAACCAGAACCAGCACCATAAAGAAGAGAAACAATAATAATGTCGACACAGCTGTACTACGTTGTGTGTGTGACTGACCTGTCTGGAGTGACGGGACGACAGGGTGCTGCTGCTGCGAGAGTGCGGCGGTTTGTTCCAGGTGGGCGAGGTTTTCTCCAGGCCGCTCGCCAGCGACTGGCTGCGGTTCAGTGACGAGCCGTAAGAGTCCATTTCACAGAGCAGCTCTCAGACTCCTGCACCCGGGCTGACGAGAGAGGTCCGCTGCAAACCACCGAAAGACCCCTGTCAACAGAAAAAAGGACGAGTGGGTCAGAGCGAAATACGAAAAACACATCAGGTGGAACGATTGATCAAATATTTGCAGTTTCCAACTTCTAAAATGACAGGATTTTATGATTTTCTTTTTCAGATATGATAATAAAGTGAATATTTGGGGGTTTTCAGCTGTTTCTCAAGCAAAACAAGACACTTGAAGGCAACAGGAAGTTACACGTCAGACTTCTGTCCCTGTTGTAATGTAATTAAATGATAAATTGTCTGGCGGAAAATATATTTTCAAGCACATACAGTCAAATGTGGAGAATCTGAGGGAGGACAACAAGTAATTATTATTTATACTCTGTCACTGCGATTTCACTTTATCTATTAATTTGATACCTTATTAAAGTGATGATTTAAAAAAATAAAAATCAGAAAAATAAAACAGTCCAACCTTTTATCTTTATATGGATAATCTTTGTAAACATATTTGCTTTACCTGGCCAACTGTTCTAAAGGAAAATTATAAAGTATTCAGAAAAATGGCCGCTTAAACGTGCATCAGCTGAAGAAGACCATGTGATGTGATAGAAAGCACCACAATAGATATGGAAAGGGCTTCTCACAACAACTTTTTTCAACAAAGACATTCAATTTTCAATTATATAAAAAGAGAGAAAAGCAGAAAACCTGTCATTAACTCCTGATAATTTACTTGTTGTGGCTTCTGAACATAAATAAAACATGGGCCTGCATGAACCAACGACGGCAGCTGTGCACTGGAGTCAGATCTTAATCTGACGTGTTTCCACTGAGTTAGTTTCCTTTATGAAGATAGCAGCTGCTCGGTGCCACATCGCTGAGGCCAAAGTGAAAGTGTTAAAGAGCCACAGAGCAGAGGAGGATGAGGAGGAGGAGAGAGAGAGGACTCTGTGTAATCCAGTTACCTAACAGAGGTGAGGAGCTGAGCTCCAGGTTCAAGCCTGTGATAATTTAATGTTACCTGGATGTGGTTCAGTCTATCCTGGACCCGGATCCTCATCCAGATCACTCTGGATCTTAAACGTCACAGGAAAACAAAACTCCTGCCAAACTCTGAGATAAATTGTTGTTTGGCTCCAGATTATCATACGAGGGCGACTCTGGGCTTTGAGGTCGAACGTTACGTGTGTCATAGAAACACACACGCAAGAGAAAAGAAGCTGGAAATGTTGGATTTGAGCACAGTTCGTCCTTCGTCTCTTGTCATTCTTTCTGAAACTGTGTCACTAAATAATCTCAGATTTTGAACAGAGGTGGATCAACATCCTATAACAGGCTGCAACAAAACTATGTCATGAGTTTATCAGAGAAACACAACTGTTGCATGTTTAAAAATGAAATAGCTATAATAATACTCATTAAAAGAGGCTCTTTCTTTGCATAATTGAACTAAATACAAAGATTTTCAGGAAAAGCTAAACAATAATATAACAACAGCAACAATAAACCATTAGAAATCAATGCAGCTTCCTCTCATGTGCTATACTGTGTGGTTTGCACATGGTGGTGTAACGTCTCTGTGACAGCGTGGGCCAGCACCGCCTGCAGCGAGCGGATTACCAACCTCTGCTTAATTGGTTTTTCAAGGGGATGTTTATAGCAACTTGTCACTGGGACCTGGAGCAACAGGCTCCCAGAGCAGAGAGTCAACCACACCACAAACATCAGAACGTGCAGAGACAACGTCCACTGCCACCGTCACCACAGCAGCAGGACACAGCGGTCGAGAGAAATGAAAACGTGTAGAAGTGGTTCTTTGACACTTAAACGCATCATGATGATAAGAATAAAAAGCAAATCTACAGGTGTAAACTTGAAGGAGAATGAGAATGTAGGCCAGCTCACATGCAAAACAAAGGCTATGTGCTACAATCCAAACTGATATCCGTCTAAATCTGGGCAGAAGCAGCCTGGCTCGCTTGTTATGTTATGTAAGGCCTGCGGAGGATGAGAGTAACTGACCTCAGTGATGAGAGCATGTGGTGGAAACAGGATGAAGGGATTTGCAAGGTTTCTGAGCTCGCTTACTCAAGGAGGAGCGCAAAAAAAATGCTTTTGATCTCAAGTTAAGACTTTAAGGATTTCCCAGTCCATGTGGGAACTAACTCACTTTTCTAAATGTTCCTATATAAAACCTGTTTTGTTTTTTACAAGCACCGAGGTCGTGCACTTTGAGGAAATGTAGTCCGACCAGATTCAAGTGCAATAACGCATCCAAAAACAATCACATGATTGTTGGTCAGAGCAGCGTTTTTTCCTCATATTTGACCCAGAAGAGATGAGATAATATACAAACTGGTGGACGAGTGACATCATGAGCTCGTTACATGGAAGTAGACAAATTGGTACAGCCACTGATCATTAGATTATACCATTTAATGTTTCTTATGTTGGAATAAAAAGTGCTGCCAATAAAAAAAAAGTGGATCATCAGATCAGTTCAGGATAAAATATTCATGATTATGAATGAATGGGGAAATATGTGAGGCACATGACTCAGTATGTTTGTAATCCTGCACCAGAAGTGAGGAAATGTAAATAGTTTCATCTCAGTCCCTTGTGTGTGTGAAGCATGTGCTCTGTTAACTCACACAAACACACTCTGTACAATCAGAAGGCAGCTTACTGACTCTAATGTAAATGAGTGGAAATGAGCCTTAATGAGCAGCAGGGCTGAGTTCACTTCCTCAGTTGATGCCACCACACGTGCCCTGTGGGGCCTGTTTGAACTATTCAGGGCCTCATATGCTCTTATCTAAAGCTCATTAACATATCACTGCTCCAGCGAAGTGAAGTTGAAGTTTTGGCCACTTTACCAAAGGGATTTTTTTATTCTAAGGCCGTAAACATGGTTTAAAATGGCTGTCATATATAGGCAAGATAATATAAAGAGATTAAAACCGGTTCTTCTGCTGAGAATATTTCGCGTTTGTTATCAGAACTTTAAATACAATTGATTTAATTTCGTGTTTTCTTATTTAAAGCGTGAAAAATAATAAAACAGGGGGAAAAGGAAAGGGAGTCTCACCTGTAATCCAGACTCCTCGACTCTCATCATCTGTTGCGGTTTGATAAATCCAACAAAAAGTCTCATGTGGCGTTCAACGGTCTGTGGGAAATCAGCATTTCGACGAACAAAACGTTTACTTTTCCCATCGAGATGCGTTTGGAGAAAAGAGAAGGGAAAAAAAAGGGAAGTCAACCTACATGTTTCCTCCGCTGGTAATCACTTATTGTGGCCACATAAGCTGAGCGGCGGCCGAGCCCTCTCTCCCTCCCTCTTCCTATCTCTCTATCTCTCTATCTCTCTCTTTCTCTGGCGGGTGACTCCCTCCAAATCCAAGGAGAGCTGCTGCGCGTCGTGCGCAATGTGTCCTGGGCATTATCCGCATTAGCAGGAATTACACTGAGTGTCTAGCAGGGATGTGGTGGAGGGTAAATCTAGCCGACCTCCACTCACTCTGCTGCCCCCCTCACTTCACTGTTTCTATCATAAAGCAGAAGGTACGAGTTCAACCTGGAGATGCATCAAACGATTAAGTGGTGCATTTATT
Organism: Trachurus japonicus; assembly: GCF_045865225.1. Taxonomy (NCBI): domain Eukaryota; kingdom Metazoa; phylum Chordata; class Actinopteri; order Carangiformes; family Carangidae; genus Trachurus; species Trachurus japonicus. Next base: position 6,329,595 of record NC_140925.1, read on the forward strand.
AAAATCGTGTATTTTAATGCAAACGTATGGATTTATATGGGGCGAAAATGAATTTGTGGGTCATGTTTTGTCCTGTCCACCATACCCTGTGTTTACCATTACACCTGTATTCTGTTGATGTAACTCCCTTTTCTGTTTGTTTTTGTGATGCATAAGGAAATAAAACATCTTTTATTTTATTTTGAAGTGTAAAAACTCTGAAATTCTGCACCTTCACTTTGATTTCTGATCCATATTGTGTTTTCAGTCAGTGTTGACAGTCGCTCTCCTGCAGGGGAGTGTGGTAGTGTGGTGGTGTGGAGGAGGAGAGTGCCTGAGTAGTGTCTGTCTCTGTCTCTCTCTCAGAAAAGCAGGCCATAATAGACTAACTGACCCAGATTAACATGCTGTAATCTGCAGATTAACGTTATCAGGATCTGTGACCACTCGTGTTTATTTTGGCTGGGACCGGTTTTCATGATGCCACTTATGCTTTACAACAATGACTGCTGCTATGTGCTGATCTGTGCAAATCTCATGTAAAGGAATCTGCATTTAATAAAAGTCAATTATCATCCCCAATTAATAAAAATATAATTGCTGCAATCCTGGAAAAGATAATGTAACGGTGACAAAATGTGTATATTCAAAAACATATGAGTCTAAAGAATAAACTTGAGTTGATATCATTTATTTTCATGTGACAGTGCCTTTAAATAAAGTAAAAGCTTGAGCAACAATGACATTTTTTTTGCAGCATTGTCCATCCAAGTCGTCCATTCAGAGACACCGGTTGCGTCTGCACAATCCTTCAGTCATAATAGTGAGTGACCAGTGCTCCTCTGGGTGGATGCACACTAGAAGATTTAGTGGAATTTAGCTCCATCTGAATATACTGAGTTAATATCCCCCCCAAAAAACTCTGACAGGAACTTTTGGGAGTAAATAAAAATAAATATTCAAGTGTGCATCCGACTCTGCCGTCGTTCCAAGCAGCAACAGCTCTGCGCGGTTTGTTTAACAGTCCCAGCGGCTTCCTCTGAAGCTCTACGTGGCCTCCTCGGCTTTAGGAGCTCCCTCCTCCGCGGCGCCGCTGTCCGAGCTCTGCTGTTTGACGTACTGCTGCAGCAGGGCGGAGAGGTGGGCCGGGTGGCGCTGCAGCAGGGAGGCGGTGTGGGAGGTGAGCATCGTCAGCCCGCTCACCAGCTGACCCTGGACGACGGTCATCGACGGCATCTTGGAGAAACTCACGACACCATCTGCACTGAGCAGCGTGTTCTCTATGCAGGCCCCTGTAGAGAGAGGAGAAGCATGCTGCAGGTTAATGTTCATAATCACAGATGCTCTTTAGATATCATTTCCTCCACCTTCTTAAAGCAGAAGTAAGCGATCCGGTCATTAACTTCTTCTCAGCCGATGGAGTTAGCAGTCCCCGCCCTCGTCCCTACGTCACCACATTCACGCGCATCCCTTGGCTGCACACACAGAGAGGACCGCCCCTTTATGCCGTTCTCTCTCCTCATTGGATAAAGGTTGTAGGATACAGTGACTGACAGACCCGTGTTGCGGACCAAACACTCTAAGTGATTGCTGTCGGAAGATATAACTATTTAAGAATTATATTAAAGCAGAAGTAAGCGGAATATTTATGTTAATATAAGTCTTAAATAGTTATATCTTCCCACAGCAATCACTTATATAGAGTGTTTGGTCTGAAACACGGGTCTGTCAGTCACTCTGCTCTGCTGTAAGCCGAGGAGAAAACTTTCCTTGTATCCTACAACCTTTATCCAATGAGGAGAGAGAACGGCATAAAGGGGCGGTCCTCTCTGTGTGTGCAGCCAAGGGATGCGCGTGAATGTGGTGACGTAGGGACGAGGGCGGGGACTGCTAACTCCATCGGCTGACAAGAAGTTAGCCAAAACAACCGGATCGCTTACTTCTGCTTTAAATGTGAAGATTTGTTTGTTTCTTTGTCTTTAATGATATTGAATATGAAAAAAACCTGCATGTCAGACAGTTATTGTGTTGGACATAGAGGATGAATATACCCAGGAGCGTCATCTGTGGGCTGGACCTGAGAGCAATCAGCATCTCCCTCGCCTTCGGCTCTTTACTGATGATCATCACTGTGGGGCCGATGAACAGAGCGGCCATGTTGGAATAAATACTGTCCTTCAGGAACGACCGTGTCACCTGAAAATAAGAGAGATTACAGATTACATTACTTTTTTTTTATTATTAAAATTGGATATTGGATTAAAAAAAGATTACATCGGCTGCAAATTTGTTATTTTCTAAATATGCAGGTGGTGCAGAGATGATGCACTGTTTGAAATGTCTAACGACGTACAACTAAATTCTATGAAATATAAACATCAGCAACAGGTTGTTACTGTCTCCTCTCAAAGCAGAAGTTATGTGATCCTGAGTGTTTTTCAAATACCAACACAAATGCAAAAATTGGTTCTTTACTGGCCCATAGTTAATGGCACCTCCCATAAACCTTTGTTGCACTGCTGTCCTCAATTCTCTCCTCTAATGTCCCATAATCATGTGTGCTATTTATTTAAGACATTTAATAGAACAGGAATAACTTCATCAGAGCAAGCGTCAAGAAACTGGAAGACACAAGAGCTGTTTGCATGAAAAAGCTACTGTCATAGTCGACTCTATTTATATAATGTGGACAGACAGATGCAGAATATAAGAGAATGCAAGAATAAAAGAGAGAAGAGAATAAAATAATACAAATAAAACCATGTACAGTAGACGTTACCTGGTTGGGGAAGAACTTGACAGCAATGCCGTGTTTATGAAGTCTGTTCTTGAGACTCATCATGTCTTCGGCGTTGCTGGCGTTGTTCTGGACCACAGCGACCATCTTATAATTCTGGAAAACATTCTTCAACTCCTTCTTCAAGAGTGACGTCACAGGACTATCCTGATGAAAGAACAGAAAAGAGTTAATCTCACAGGGGGATGTGACAGAGTGGTTGATTTCAGCAAAAAGAAAACCTCGGAATATAAAAATAAGGAAACATAGGGGGCAATGTTTCTGACATATGGTCACAGGTCTTGGTCAAGCTGGACACGTCTGCTGCAGTGACATCTTTTTTCCTGTAACTTGCTCACTTTCTCACTTTGTAATGTAATTCAACAACTTTAACATGATTTAAATTGTTCTACTAACTAAAGTATCTGCTTGTGTAACCATCTGGAAAAACTTGGTTGCATCAGTGTCAACACAGTGGGAGGAGGAGACTTCAGCAGGTTGTGTGCTGTGTGCTTCTGTTCAATACAAACTTTGTTTACATTAGATATGGGTTAGATTTTATATAATATCATCTTTTCTTTTTAGCTGAGGAGGAATAATGTAAATATCAAACCACATGATGATTATTACTAGAACTGGTACTCAATACAGTAATGGTCTTGAAAATTGTCTCGCACTGGTTTGGTCTGGTCTTGACTCTGTTAATAATCATAAATATATGATAAATGATATGAGATGAAACAATAATATAATAATAAATGGCCTTTACCTCCTGAGCCACTCTGGGTTTGGCTGATGGGTAGGCGCCTGGGGGAACGACCCTTGTTGGGGGGACGTACTTGGTCACAGCCAGCAGCTTCTGTCGGAGGATGTGCATCGGCTTCTTGTGGCGAGTCACCGCCTTGGAGCCGTGTCGGACACTCTGGGTGAGAGGAAGCCATCCTGCAACACACACAGTCCGGTAAACAAACACACCTGACAGTCCACCACATCTCTAACGTTACTACTAGCTGCTGGTGCTAACACCGGCTAACTGAGCAGCAGATGCAGCACTCACTGCAGGAAAACAGTTTAACAGGAGCTAAGATGACAGTTACCAGCTTTAAAAAATCACAAACAAAACATTAATTCACTGTGGATAAATAAACTAAAGTTAAACATGCAGTATTAACTCTACTTTACCCTGTTTGGGTAGTAATTTTACACACAAGGTCGCCGCCATCTTGGACAGGAAAAAACGTGATTCAGGAAGTGACGATGCTACAAATGCTGCGTTCAGGTCCCGTCGGTAAAAAGGGGTTTGTCACTCACACCAGAGAAAGAACAGGAAATCAAATTTTAACCTTTTAGATGTGTAATTTATTGCTAGAATGATTATATGAAATCAAGGTAATAATGCTGGAGTAAGCAGGTGTTGTTGCCAAGCTAGCGTTAGCTTAATCTCACTTCAAAGCCTTCAACAGTCCTGACTAGTTTATCCAACATTACTGTAAATTATTTTTTGCTCCATTATGATTTAATATTTAGATAATGTCACGTGTGAACAGTTTTGGGACATTTTCTGTTACTGGAAGTTGGAAACGTTTAGTAAATTAGTTTGAGTTATAGTAAGAAATAATTACTTAGGAGCAATCAATGCATTTTGTTTTTTGTGTATTTGTTTTATATTATCTTTGTATTGTAGTTTTGTTTGTTTGTTTGTTTTTTACCTACTTTTATTGACGTTTTTTAATCATCATGTGATGCCACAGTAGCCAGCATAGACATACACCCATAGACATTACACCAGCCCAACTTACTTTGTAGCCGTGAATAACAAATATACCGTGAACGCAGCATGGTTCATCGATGTGTGGTTTTAATCATCGCTGAATCATCGCTGTTCAGGTTATTTTGTGTGTAAATCACATCTGCTTCACACGCAACCTTATTTGTGTTATTTTATTTTTTATTTAAAGTCAGTTAATGAAAATACTATTTTAAGATTTAAAAAAAAAGAAAAAGAAAAAAAAAGTCCAGTTCATGAATGCATGATCAGTTTCATGGTCCTGTTACAAAACTCACCGCTGTCTTTTACGTAAAGAAGGACGCGGGGTTACGTCAGCGTCAAATTGACAAGCATGAGGCGCATACTCAGTGTGAATTTATCCAGGTATATCACTTTATTTGGGAGAAATCTTCCGTCCCGTGCCTCCCTGACCGTGGGTCAACACTGCGCGTTTGCACCGCATTTCTGCAGGAAATCAACGACAGACGGCACAAACATGGACCTGAGCAACATGAGGAAGAAATACAAAGGAGATGAGGAGGTGAGGAGTCTCAAGACTGAGTCGCATTACTTATAAACTCCAGACCGATCCAAGTCTGTGGAGCTGCAAGGTTATGGTGACCCTCTGCTTGTGTGTCAGAAGATTAATGTGCAAATCCTGCATTGTGCATCCGTCATTTGTGTACTGGGCTGGATAGTGTGTGTGCTCCAGCTGCAGAAATCGTGTGTTTTCATGTCCAGGCAATCATGCACAGCCAATTAAAAGGCTAATAGAGACCCCACATGTGGATGTAGTACATATTTTTGAGCTTTGAAAGTGAAAAGATGTTAATACAAACTCTGCAGGAAACAGAGATTAAATATGGGAATTATCTACAGATGTTATATCATGTATTGTTCTAACCCTAACACTTCTTCTGGGGATTTGTGGCACAGGAAATATTACAAACATGCTGAGGTCAGACTAGAAAGTGAAACTGCAAAGAAGCCGACCTTTAAAATGTGACAGTGATTCAGAGCAAAATCTCAAAATCTACCATGCACCATTTGAAGAAACCGAACATGCAGCTTCAGGATCTGTGGTTATTTGTGTCGACAGTGCTTCGAAGAGAGTCAGCTCGTGTCTCTGGACCCAATCAAGCAGTTTGGAAACTGGTTTGATGCAGCCACAAAGTGCCCTGAAATCGGAGAGGCCAACGCCATGTGCATCGCCACTGCCACCAAGTAGGAAACTTTAACTCTTATGAAAAGAGCAGATTTTCCGTCACAATGTTTCCCAGTTTCTCATAAGTCTCATGTCTGTCTGTTCAGGGACGGACGCCCGTCTGCTCGTATGGTTCTCCTGAAGGGCTACAGCAACGAAGGTTTCCGCTTCTTTACAAACTATGAAAGCAGAAAAGGTTCAGAGCTGGTGAGTTATGAGTCTCTTTTGTCTCTCTGACTCTCACACTTTGTCTTTTTTTATGTGTATTTTGGTATTTATTCTATTTCCACATCCGCCATGTTGATCTTATCTTTCATCCACAGGAGACTAATCCATTCGCCTGCCTGGTCTTCTACTGGGAACCTCTAAACAGACAGGTACAGAGAGGCGTTCATGCAGTTTCTGTCTGGTGTTTTTGTTTTTTCCACACAGTGCATGACAGTCGATTTATCTAAATGTTTATATCCAGATTCGTATCGAGGGCCGAGTGGAGCGGATCCCCTACCAGACCTCCTGTGACTACTTCCACTCCCGACCCAAGAGCAGCCAGATCGGGGCGGTTGTGAGTCGACAGAGCACTCCGGTTCCCAACAGAGACGTAAGAACCAACAGAACTGCTGTGGTGTTATGAATGAAATGCATCAGTGTTTGTTTGACGCCTCAGTTTTTTTGTCCTTTCTTTTCTTTGTTAGTATCTCAGGGAGAAAAATGCAGAACTGGAGGAGAAATACAAGGAGACAGAAGTGCCCATGCCTGAATACTGGTGAGCACCACGTTTTATTCTGTGCATAGAAATGAACTATAAAATCCTAAATTATGGGGAATGAGAAGGAGTGTTAGTGCTGTTTGCTTGCAGGATTTCATAATAATAAGTTTTAGTTTGAGTTATAGTTAAGCTTTGTTGCTCCAAGCCACATTAAAACAACCAATCATCCACATAGTTGGAGGTCACAAACCCAACAACACTTGCAGGAAATGAAAGTGCATCAATTTTAATAAAATTCCTCCGTTAAATTTCGGTGTATTTGGACTTTTCCCTTCCTCCGGGCACCATTAAAGTAGGTGAAGAGACAGGAAATGAGAGCAGAGGAATGCAACAACGGTCCTTTGGCTGTGAATCAAACTGCAGGTTGTGATTATGTGGGATGCACATTAACCATAACACTGAGTGAACCAATGAAATATCACCTGTTAATTAGTAATAGTCTCGGGTTTTTCTCAGGTACAGGATGTTGTGTTTATACAGAGAGCTCCATGTTGTTCCATGTTCATGTTGTTTTATACTGTGGTGTTTTACTAACAGGGGCGGCTACATGGTCAAACCGTACTTGATGGAGTTCTGGCAGGGTCAGACCAACAGACTCCACGACCGCATCGTCTTCACCAAACCAAAGGACGGAGAGTCGGAGCTGGAGGAGTTCCAGCACAACGCGGAGGGAGGCTGGGTGTACCAGCGCCTGTCGCCATGAGAGACGGACTCTCATCATATACAGGGAACAGGGACACAAACCTCATCCAGGATGTGACATCATCATCGAATTTAAAGGGATAGTTCACCATTTTTTGGGGCAAATTGGCCCATTGCCATAATCCCTATAGTTTTAGCAGTAGGTTTGTTACCTTTAATTGTCGGTGCAAGCTATTTTTAGAACGGTGGAGCAGAGCCGCGAGCTGCTCAGAGCTACGCTACGGAGGCTAATGGGATTTCTTGGTTTCCCTCATCAAACTCATCAAATACACAATCCAAAAACTCCAAAACGCTCTCGTGGACAAGTTGTGACCTGCACATTCACCACGCTATGAGATAATAACAGAACGTTACGAGACAGTTGTTTTCAAGGTAAATACAGAGACTGCTTGCCGAAAAACTGTCCCTGAAGGCAACACACATCAGTGGTTTTGCATGAATTTACCTCTAAAACAACTCTGTCTGGTAACGTTCTGTTATTATCTCATAGGGTGGTGAATGTGCAGGTTACAACTTGTCCACCAGAGCGTTTTGGAGTTGTTGGATTGTGTAAGTTGTGTGTTTGATGAGGGAAACCAAGAAATCCCATTAGCCTCCGTAGCGTAGCTCTGAGCAGCTCGCGGCTCTGCTCCGCCGTTCTAAAAATAGCTTGCAACGACAAATAAAGGTAACAAACCTACTGCTATGACTATAGCGATTATGGCAATGGGCCAATTTGCCAAAATGTTGAACTATCTCTTTAAAGAAAAAAAAGAAATCACCATCTTTACCTCACCTGAAGTAACTGCTCATCTGTACAGTAGGTACTGATGGAAAACATTTGATGTTTTAAATAAGTGCTGCTGCTGCTGCTGCTGCTGCTGCTGCTGTGTTTAGGATTTAAACCGTGAGACGTTTGTTTCTTGTCCTCACATGTTCTCAGTGGATCAGTAGGAGAGGTGTGATGCAACTTTACATTTCCCTCGTGTCATGAAATGAAAAATGTGCTGAACAGAGAGTGCACTGACTGACACGGGAGAGCAAACTCCATGTGGTTTTTCGCTGAATAATGATTGACCATAATGTCTGTTATTCAACAGTGTTGTTGTTGATGTCGACCTTTAGGACCAGGAAACTGTTTCATTTTTCTTAAAAGCACAATCTGTGCCACCGACTCTCTGCCACCATTCAGTCTTCTCTGTTAACTGTTCACTTTAAGTGTTGAAAAAATGGGCAACACTTTATTTTACAGGTTTATTTTGTTCCTAATAATCCACAAGAAGGTTTACGAAAGATGCAGCTTGTAATTTTACACTAATTCTGAGTAGGTGGAGAGTTTAGAGGCAGTTTCCTTAACAAAAGCCATCAATTATGAATCGTTGATTATTGGAAAACTGGATAATCTAGGTTAAATCAGCGAGCCATGAGAGGTTTAATCGACTGTAATCTGCACCAAGTGTTAACATCATTTCCAGGAGCCTTCGTATAAATAAATATTTTTTAATTTTTAGAGAATAAAGGAGAATAATTGACCCATAAAGTGAAGTATTTCCAGCCTTTACAGTTGATTTCTATTAACTATGAACTGATTGTAACCGTCTTAGGTCCAGATGCCTTTTAATAACGAGATTAAAAGAGCTGACGATGTTGTTTGTGCCAATTTTCTTGTGTACGTCTTGTACTACCTGAAATTGTTTACTGATGAAGAAAATGTTGTTGTCGTTGTTGTTGTTTTTGACATGAATTAACTATGAAATAAAGTTTAATTTATAACTCAGGCCAAAGTGCATTTTGTGACCAGCAGGTGTCAGCGGTGCAACATTTACAGACTTAAATGTCCAACAAAAAACACCCACAGAGGAACTATTTTCATGCATTAACAACTGAAAACTATTAATTCTGTTTATATATATAAATATATATAACTAGATCCTACCTGTGGCCAGTTTGTGCACTAACATTAAGGAATCTTGTATTACAAAGTGCAGAAACACACTGTGTGGCATCAGATGTCAGTGTCTGCTTACAGTCACCATGCCGACACACACTCAGGTGAAATAACAAACTCTCCTCTGCAGCTTTCAGACAGGACCACGTCAGTAACATTAACACCTAAGTCGCTTAAATCATTGATCTACATGTTCAAACAGCAGTGAGATAACTCACTGAGTGTGACCTGCCTGCACACACACACACACACATACACACACACAGTGCACTCTGTCACATTAACACATCATGATACATTTATTAAAAACAAAATACACATTTTTTTGCTTCAAAGATTCCATAAAAGATCATATAAACTGTATATGTATATATATATATTTTAATTTACCGTACCTGCGGAGCACCATCAGAGTCTCACACAGTCATCAAAATCAAGTCTATATTTGCTTTGGTCGTAAAAATGTAATAAAAATTTTACTGTGCCCTGGTCGCACACTACACAAACATGCCTCCTCCGGTTTATATCGATTGAATAAAACATTACAAAAAAAAAAAAAGGAAAAAAAAGAAAGTGTCATTCCAAAACTCTACATCTACATTAATAAAAATAAAAACATAATAATTACAATAAAGTTGCTTTTCAATCATGAGGCTGAAGATGAGGATGAGGTTAGGCAGTTTAACGTTTTCCTTCATATGTTTGATATAAAACAGCACAGGGAAGATAATATGGAGAGATTTTTTTTATATTGTTGATAAACCCCAAAAAAGAAAAATGTCTTTGAACTTTGCTTTGCCTCTGTTTGGTGTGCGTCTAAGGGCCGCCAGCTGATACCAGATGTTTGTTTAGGTGTGAGCCCATTGGTCACAGTATCTGCCTGGGTGTGGTGCTGCTGCAACATGGTTGTGTTTGTTTGTATGTGTGTGTGTCGAAGCTTTCATAGATGTGACACTGAAATATGACACATTTGGGATTTGCTTTTTTTTGGTGTGTTTTATAGGGAGCGTGTGCCCTATTTGTCAGTCTTCTTTTTATGGTTTTCATCATCTGCGAACAGGTTTGGGTTCTCGGACAGCGTGGCCCGGACCCTCTTCTTCTCCTTGAAGCGCCCGGAGTGGGACACCTTGACGTGACGGCCCTTGGTGGCAGATTTATCCACAATCTTCTCCAGTCTGGCATTGAACTGGCTGTCCATGTGGTCCGCGGGGGGGTTATTGCCTGAGTGGTCTTTCTTCCCGGTGTTGGTCCCATACTCGGCCGGGATCTCGTACAAAACCTTTGGTTCAGATTTCTTCTTGCGGGAGAAGGTCAGCTTCCACCAGCTTTGTTCAGCCATGGCCCCGACAGAGACTGGAGGACTGGCCTGAAGGACACACACACACACACACACACACACACACACTGTGTTACAGTAACCGTTATTATACCTGCACAGGTCAGTGAACATAGAAAAGGTTCCTCATTGGCAACTTCAGTGTCACATTTCTGGACACACAAATTATACATGATGTGCTTTGACACATTTTATAATATATCAATTTAATTTAACATCTTTCATCTTGTTTGACACCCTAAGAAAAGGTTTTGGCCTCTCATGTCAGTGTGTCAGTGTGGAGGCTTTGAAACAGCATTTAGAGACACATTCACATGTAGAAAACATAAATAAAGTCATTTTAGAAAAAGTGTATATTTTACAAAGCACATCTGAACCACAGGAGGCAGAAGACCATGATAAATAAGTCAGTCAGAGGTAATGTGGTTGAAAAATTACCTTAATTTTAATGCACAGTAAATTATTTTGCATATTTATATGAGGTTTTTCTTATATGTTTGTATATAAAGTAAACTATTTGCTGTCAAATAAGGGCAGTGGAGTGAAACAACAATATTCCTGTCTGAAATATGCAGCAGCATTAGATGGACATACTCATGTACCTCACAATTGTACTTTTTTGTGTTAAAAACACTCCTATACGACTAGTCCACCTATAAAAGTAAATACATGAGTGTGCAATTGTGTATGGATATGTGTATGATTATTTAGACATATGGGTGTATGTGAACATGTGCACAGACGTACAGTATGTGTACCTTTTGTTCTTCTCCTTTTTTATTGTTTCTTTTGTGTCTATAAGGGCACTACATGGTTAGCATTTGTATTATTTAGCTACATCATATTGTACCCATGCCTACTTTTATTCACTACACTGATGCTGCCCATGTTTTGTACAAAAAAATGTGAAAAAGTAAATACATGGATTTTAAACATTTGCATTTTAGAGTTTTCTATAGTTATTGTAATGTCAAAATTCTGCTAAAGGTTGCTTTCATACTTTATCTATGATCTGTGCTGCAGGTTTATTGAAGTCATTAATCAGGTGGTCATCATCATGTAACATCATCAGCATGTGACACTACCTGCCCTCAGTCTTAGGGACTAATGACTGTGTGTGCGGTGTAGAGGCATCCTTAGAAAGCCGACAGTGACTGTGGATGTGGATGAGTTCTTCTTCTCACATCTCCATGATTAGCAGGTGTAACCTAACGTGAAGAGGAGGAGGAGGAGGAGGACACCTGACACTCTGCTCTCAGCTGATGAATTAATAAACACCTGAACAGTATCCTCTGTCTCTCCCATGTGATCTGATATGAAGTTAGAGTAAAAAAAAAAAAGGCCTCATCGTGTTATATAAGAATAAAATACAGTCGAACTGATTCTATTGAAAACGAACGACCCTGAGGATGATTCTATTAAAGTCTTTTATATCTGTGCTGCTGACTCCTCCACGTCGACACACATGGAGACAGACAACAATCAGACAGACAGAGTTTTATTATTACTTTTATTCTATTATAACCCTTGGTCGCCTAGCAACCACATGGTTACAATAACTTCCTCATGGTTATTGACCGGGTGTTTGATGATAACAGTTAGTGTGTCACATGCATCATAACATTACATCTACGTGGCAGCGCCTATAAATGGGTTTATATCCATTTGCTTTTAACGTTTCCTTTGGTTTTCTTTTTCTTTTTCTTTCTTTTTTCTTTTTTTAAAGCACGTGTTGTTGACATAAAACCTGCCTGGTGCTGCTGAGTCATTTTCAATTGATCAGGCTGATTGATTGATCACCTGTTGCAGCTCTTTGATCCTGAAAAAGTCTGTTCGAGTGTGAAACCTTTGCTTTTAAATACAAATATTATAATGAATCCATAATTTAGTTTAAGTCTCATTGAATTAAAGTTGCTTCATTTGCCTTTAGTTAAACCACCCAAGCTCTACTTGCTTTTTCCTGAGCTCTCACCCACTTTATCATCACAGAACCTCCAGTGTGGAGCTTAATACACATTCATTCAGTCATTTAAGTCTTTCAAAATAATATTCAATGGTTAAGATGCACACTAGAGCTACAACGACTACTTGACCGATCAGTTAAATAGGGGCCTTTAAACTTTCACTTTTCAGTGCTCACAAATGTCTGAACTGCTGCTTCTCGTGGTCATAGTAAACTTATCATTTCGTGGCTTTGAACAGTTTGTTGGACGAGATAAAAACATTTCCTGGGCTCATCTCAGGCTGTAAGATGTTATGATTAGCATGATCGTGTGTTTAATCACCAAATTAATCAATATTAAAAAAAACAATCACCAGCACACACTGTGTTATCTGACCATCACTAGTTTGACTAAAGCTGGGAACCCCCTCGCCGTCCCTCCCCTTCTCTCTTCCCATGTTTCCTCTCTGTGTCCTCTCTCAAACTAAACCCTCACACTCCTCTAACAGGCGATTTACTCGGAAATCAAAACCGAAACGCACAATTTCAATAAACTTTTAGTTGAATATTAACAAAATACACCTTCCTCGCCATGAATAAACAAGCTAAATTGATAAAACGATTGCAAAACGATTTATATTAACAGGAGAACGGAGGTCGTCCAACCTGTATTTGAGTATTTCCGTGCATTATGCTCGTTGTTCAGCGTTTGTGTGACCGTGTGGCTAATAAACGCAGGTTTTTATGAGTTCATCAGATGCTGTGATCCCAGCTTTATGAGGGCTGCCAGGAAGCAATGAACGCACCAATGCTGCGTTGGTGTGGTCACTTTATCATGAAGGCACCTATGCAAATAAAGAGTCCATGCCCTTTTGCAGAAACACTCATCTTACTCTTATCTGGCCCATGTGATGTGCGGCACCTGGCACGCACACACACACACATACACACACATGGTGCAAAGGTTCAAGACAGAAACAGTGGAGGAAACAATTGACTCTTGTTTTTTTGTTTTTGTTTTATCAATTTTACTTTAAAACTGTCAGAGAGGGACATCTAAAGCAGGAGGATGGGTGTGTTACATAAGAGCACCTGCACTTTAGTCCTCTGTCCCACTAATGTCCAATTGTGTTTATTGCTGACCTAGTTGTGTACACACACTCAGGTAACAGATAGTGCTGCTGACCAAGAGGAGCTTTTATGAGTTCCCCCATGGCTGCAGCATCCGTCCCCTCACCACAGTGTTCACCCAACTTTTATATGTATAGATTCAAACACTAATTCTCTTTTCAAATCCTAAATCTGAAGTTAATACTGTAATTTCTTTTTAGTTGAATTCAGCAAACTGGATGTTTTGTGCAGGCTGCTCCATGACAAACGTTTACACAGCATTTACATAGTATTGTTGACTTTCCATCCAGCAGTTTCTGCAGAACACAAAGTTAACAACAGCGAGTGGCACTTTCACACCGTGTTAAGTAAGAGAACACAGCGGCACGATATGAGCACATATTTCTTTTTAGTCCTCTATGTTTGACTTAGATGTGACCTTTGAGACAAAAAGCCCTGTTGACACAAAGGAGGCCCTCCATAGCTCCCTTTAATAAGTTACCATGTATTTTTGTTATGTGTGTGTGTATGTGTGTGTGTGTGGGTGAGTCGCTCTGCCTCAGAGCCTCAGAGATCAGAGCAGGAAGGAGGGAACGGTGCAGTGGCGTTCAGAAATCACTAACCAGCTGCAATGTCTTTTCAATAGCATAATGTTTGAGCTGCAGGGAGAGAGAGAGAGGAGTCTCCAAGGGCACCGGTGACTGTGCTGCCCTCATAATTGAGCTGGAGGTTCATTAGATTCTCAGGTTTCATCCTTTGTGCCAACTTCACTGTTGACCCGTGACTGCAAAGTTGAATGAGTTGATGAAGGCACCTTGGGTGTTCTCTGTCTGATCTTTGTTAAAATAATAATAATACTATTAATAATGACAATAATAATGTGGATCTATATGTAAGTGTGTGTGTAATTTCTGAGCGTTTTTTAGTTTCTGTATCTTCATTGAAACCTCCTGTGTTGTTATGGGGATGTTATTATTCTCTTCATCTTCTTTGTATATACTGTGTTGTCTTATTATGTTTTGTGAAGCACTTTGTGACTTTGTGCTGCGAAAAGTGCTATATAAATAAATAAATAAAATAAATAAAGAATTTATTATGTTAAAATCCAGAAATACTGTTAAATTCATGACTTTGAAAAAGTTTATATTTACTCTCAGTCTGCAGCTCAAGCGCAGGACAAACAAACAACGACATGTTGTGACATATCCACCGCTACTGTGGTTCATGGTTCAGTTTTTTTGTCTTTCATTTTCTTTTTATAACATCTATTTAAATCATCAAACACTGAAATATTTCTCTCCATATTGTAGTTTTTCAAACAAAACTGGTAGAAGCTCATAAAAACAGTGAAACGGCCGGACGCAAAATCCAAAAGCACCTGTTAATGTCATTAAATGTCCTGTTTTGTCCGACTGACCGTCTAAAAACCAAAGATATTCAGTTTAATATCATGAACGGCAAAGAAAAATGACAGAAAACTTCAGATTTGAGAAGCTGGACCCGTCAGTTTGCCCTAAAAATGACTAAATTACTGCCCGTTGTTGCCGTTCTCCATCTTGCAACTGTGATATACCGGTAATAATAAGTCCTGGACTGTATCGCTCTGTGACTGACACAGGTACGTTGTATATTATAAATATACTTTAAAGATGATAAACCAAACTAATACTTTCAAACATATTACTGGATCTATTCTGAGATCAATGAGCCTTCAGTTGCATATAAACATATAAAACAGTTTCTGCGGTAGGTTTTTAAAAGACATTAAATAACTTTCAGGTGTTTTCTTACCTTGTTGATGAAGATCTGGCTGAAGGAGAAGCTCTCAGACGTGATGCTGCGCCGCCATGATTATGAATTCTTTAACTCTCCTCTGTGTCTTGCTTCTTTTCCTTCTTCTTCTTCTCCTCAGGTGATCATGCACAGGTACAGCATCTCTTCCTCTCTGCCTCTCGCTCTCTGACCTTGTCCCTCTGTACTCCACTCCTGCACACACCCTCCTCAAACACACACACACACACACACACACACACACACACACACACCTAAAGCCCGCCCAGCTGAGTGCATGAGTGAGTAAATGACTGTTGCACCCATGTGATTTGGTGAGACCTTCCTCCGGGGCACATTACTGACAGCAGGGTTAATGTGAACTTTGAAATGAGCAGCTTTCCAAACTGGAAATAAATTCCCCCCTTTTTAACTGTGTCACGTTAAAACTCAACTTTCTTTTAACAGGGAATTAAGAGAATAATAAAGAGTCAAGTTGTCATTGTGTTTTACATTTCCTGTTGCACTGGTTTTAGTACAGAGAGGGAGAGAGAGAGAGAGATGGAGAGAGGGAGAGCTGAATGAGGGGAGTGTTTCTGATATTTTGCATGAGTTGTGCAAAATCACAGACAGTGAATTGACACTTACTTTGCAAGTTTGGTCACAATTCAAATGACCTGAAATTAGGTTACTTGAGAGGCACTGCTGCTGCTGCTGCTGTACATGACCTCTTGTAGGCCACAGTTCACAATAATATTCAGATTCATTACTAAAGTAAAAGTAGAAATGCTTAAGAGGTACTTGTGCTTTAGTTAAACATTTTTATTCTATTATCTTAGATAAGGGGGAAATGTAGTCTTTACTGAACTACAATTAACATTTATTTACAGCTATAGGCAACGCAGGGCAAGGCAAGGCAATTTAGCCCAGTTTTACAAACAGTTTGTCTCAAAGGGCTTTACATGGCATCATAATAACATCCTCCGCCCTTATACCCTCACATCGACAGAGGAAAAACTCCTGGAAACGCTTTTAACAGGGAAAAATTGGAGAAACCGCAGGGTGAGCAACAGAGGAGGGATCCCTCACCCAAGACGGGGAGATGTGTAATAGATGTTGTAAACAGACAAGAAAACAGTTTATAACACAGAATATGGAAAACATAGAAATGTCAAGAGCTGTTTAGAGCACCTCTCTTACAATATAAAAACCCCCACAAAACTCTGTAGGCTAAATAAGTTTGAACTGAAATTACCAATGGCTGATTGAATAATTGTATTTTAATAACTGATCAGTGGTATTTTAATACACACAGCAATAAATAGGCTACCTGTTTTTATCAATACATAGCCTACCTGATGTTGATAAAAGTGATAACAACGACCTAGTTGGAAAATCTCATAAAATTCAATGAGGAAGCACCTAAGTAACTAATAAAAAAGAAAATAATAAAATAATAAATCAGAGAGAGATGTATTAATGGGAGTGAACGCGGAAATCATAAGTAGGGCATTCAAAGGGAAACGGAAAACAAAAATACAAAGATGTAAGTAGATAAAATGACTTTGAGTTGCCTTTAGACAACGACAGCGCCCTCTGCTGGCGGGCTTTGGAGCTGCAACAATCCCATTCACCAATCAGCTGCAGCTTTCAGTAAACTGTAACGTGATTGGTCGGTCTTTGCACCCGGATGTAACACCGCCTCTTCCTATTGGCTCTCCTCTTTGTAACGTGTCGTAAACAGTGAAATCTGGATGGTAGGAGCGATTTTGGATAAAAAAACCTTTCAAACAAACCGATTTTCAAACGAACTTGTTTTTAATATGAAGTCATAAAAGTTACGCGAAGCCAAAACAGTGAAGATAAAATGGAGGTAAGCTGAAATAACCGCTGTCTGACTGCGGTTTTGATTAGCATGCTAGCTAACGTTAGCTGGTAGTCACAGTCAAAGTGCAGTGAAATAGCAAATAAATAGCAAAACGCTTTCAGAAATAAGTTATTGTAGTATAGCTTTTGTGCGGTTATCTGTGGTGTATTTTATTATCTGTACAGCTGAAGGATACAGAGATGTCTCGTGCACTTGCTCCCGTTAATACAATGTGGAATAAATATAGTATATAACTTTTTTCCACTAAAACAGAATATCCAAAACCTTCCCATCGACATCCAGACCAG
Organism: Trachurus japonicus; assembly: GCF_045865225.1. NCBI lineage: Eukaryota > Metazoa > Chordata > Actinopteri > Carangiformes > Carangidae > Trachurus > Trachurus japonicus. The sequence continues at coordinate 6,347,050 of NC_140925.1, forward strand.
CAAACTTCTGGGTAAGGCGACACATGTACTGTCAAAGTGTCAATTTGGTGGACTGTTAATTCAATTCATTAGTGTATCTGTGTGTAAACAGCTGTCACACTGATCCTATACAGTTGTCACATGTTGTTTCCAATAGATAAAACCACAGATGTTAATTGCAATTAATTACTGTGTCCTGTGTTCACAGACTGGCTGCTGGATCGACGACACTGTAACCTGAAATGGCAAAGTGCAGTAAAAGTGATCAGAGAGAAGATCAATGCCGCCATCCAGGACATGCCAGAGAACGAGGAGATCAAGCATCTTCTCTCCGGCTCCTGTAGGTCATTTACAGCCCCACACTGTCACTGTGCTTCTTGTGTCATGTTAATATATTCAACAGTCAGGCTTTCTGTGTCCATCTGTAGTTTTGTATCATGATTTCATGCTGTACAACAGAGTTATAGTAAAAGATATACCAGGATTTTAAATAAAAGTAGCTTCACTTGCAGTCCATGTGCCGTATATAATGATTAACCATGTGACACAAATGCACTGGTAATTTTTAGCTGTTGCTTGTCATCTACTGTCTCTGTATTTCTGAATGATTATAAACTGACAAACATATTTTTTGTTTTTCCCTACCAGACATTCACTACTTCCACTGCTTGAGGATAGTGGAGATACTGAGGGGAACAGAGGCGTCTTCTAAGAACATTTTCGGCAGATACTCATCTCAGAGGATGAAGGTGAGAGGAGTCACACGAGCGTCTGTTGCAGCACTCACAGCGAGTCTCTCAGCCTGTCAAATGTTTATAATTAGTATCTCAAACCAGGTGGTGTGAGGAGATTTCTGAACAGTGTTCATCTGCTTTATAAAACTAACTGCTAGAACTAATCTGTGTGGCTTGTGTTTTTATTGTTACAGGACTGGCAGGAGATTGTGTCCCTTTATGAGGCAGATAGTGTCTATTTGGGTAAGCTTAATATAAAATACTATAGTATGACAGAATCTGCATTGTCGCGTTATGTAAACAAAGATTGTTTTAAGCAAGAAAAATAGATTTTGGTCCAAGCAGCTGCTGTTATTCTCTTCGAAAGCGGAAAAATCTTCTTTTTTTCTGTTGCTGCTGTTCAGGTTGTTTTTGCACCATCGCCACAGGATATGGGAAAATAACATTCGGCTAAAGAACCTAAATTAATTGGATGCACAGATTTGTTTTATCCTGAATGTCTGTTTTCCTGCCCCAGCGGAGGTCGCCAGCTTGCTGAGTCGCAACGTGAGCTACGAGGGCCCGGCTCTGAGGAAGCAGCTGGCCAAAGCTCAGCAGCTGCAGCAGGAGATGAGCAGGCGGGAGGTGGAGTGCCAGAGCTCCGCCGCTGACCTGAGGGAGCGATACTACGCTGCCTGCAAGCAGTATGGCATCACAGTAAGTGCAAACACATGCACACCAGCCAGAGAATATTTGGACATGCACACTGAGACTCAGAATAAAAAAAAACAAAACCAAAACAGATTAAGTTGCATGTTGATTGGCCAGACTCTTGCTGTCTGCGTTGCCATTCGTCATCCTGTTGCTTTACTTTTTCCTTCTGCCAGGGAGATAATGTGGCTCGTGAGCTTCAGGCTCTGGTGAAAGACCTGCCAGTGGTGCTTGACGAAGTCGGGAAGGATGCAGCAAAGTTAGAAGAGCAAATCCGACTTTATGCTGCTTTCACAAAATTTGTGTGTGAGTGGTGAGTATATATCAGTGCTGTCACTCTGGCTTTTCCCTTTTACACTTGGAAGCTCAGTGATATGAAATAAATATATTATTACTTGACTAGCAGTAACTCAGCAAGTTTAAAAATACAGTTATATTTCTTAGAGTACACACACGTCCCTCTCAGCAGTCTAAAGGTCTTAACTCTTAAAACCATGGGGGATTTTTTTTGTTTGTGGCCACATGAGCTCACGCAATGTTGTTACTTGTAGGACTGAACCAGTCTTGCCCATGCTGACATTTGCCCAGAAGAGGGGGAACACAACATTTTATGAGTGGAGGACAGGGGAAGTCCCCAAAGTTGTTGACAGGCCGGTTGAGGAGGATGCACCTCCTGAGGCCGTCACAGAGGACACGGTTAGTACACGGTTGATTAGGTTCATATTACAAAAGCTTCCCATGTGAAAAGATCACTTCAGTCAAATTTTATTTTAGTTGTGTATAATTTCTTCTTTAATCTATTTTATCAGTTCATTTGAAGGACTGTCTGTTTCTGTGTTGTCTTTTTAAAACCTGCTTTAGATCGACTGGGGCGACTTTGGCAAAGGAGCAGCAGACTCTGTGGGTGTGAGTGGGGGCATCACAGTAGAGGAAGGTATAGACTGGGGAATCAGTCTGGAGCCCAGCTCTGAGGTATGACACCTACACAATACAATATAGAGAAAGATAAATGCATTTAGATTTTATGTGCTGTGCATACACGTTTTTAGAAAAAAAAGAATATGTTTGATTATAAAAGTTACTACACTTAGTACTCAGTAATATCATTGTAATAATATTGTGTTAAAATTTTAAACCTATAAAATCCGCTTGAATGAACTCATTTGAACCTTGAGGAATGGTGACAGTGAGGAGATATTTAGTTCTTCTATCTGTGGCTGTGGACACATGTATTACTGAAAAAAGTTGGTAACCACTCCTCACATTTCACCAATACCAGTCATACCAACGTCCATCTGTTTCCTTCAACAGGACGCTGGTGCAGGCGGCATCGACTGGGGCGACGGTGAAGCTGCTCCAATAGAAATCGAAGTTGTAGACGTGGGCACAGACTGTGAGCTGCTTTCTTTTTTCTTTTTTTTTCTCTCACTATCCCTCCAGCTAAACTTAACCACATGCAGCTGTTGTGTGTATGTGTGTGTTAAAGACGAGTGTGTCATCCTGTAGGTCCTGAGGGTGTGGCCAGGGGCGAGGATGCTTGGTCTCTACTGGAGAACCCACAGTCACGCAGCCAGTTCATCGATGAGCTAATGGAGGTAAAGAGTTCAATCATCAAAAAGATTTAGTTACATGCACACATGGCCTGTGATTATTAATAATTTTACTTATCAACTAATCTAGTGAATATTTTTTTCTTTATTTGTGCAGTAAAAATAGAAAATAGTGAAAAATGCCCATCATATACGTCAAGTTTTGTGTCACAATCCATTCAAAATGTGAAGATGATACAGAAAAAAGTAAATTTTTACATTTTTAAAACCAGAACCGATGAATATTTGGGTCTTTTCCCTGATAACTGATTCATCGTTTGTCAAAATTGTTTCAAAATTGTTAACCTGATGTCCCTCTATAATTCATGCAAAATTGACAACAGTATTCTCAGAGATGGATCGTGTGGTGCGCTTTTGCAGATTATGATGACAACACTAAATGGGATACTTAAAGTTGCTCCAATCGATAGTTTTTATATTAACAATGGATCAAATGACTAAGCTTGGGAAAGGCTTGTGATGAATTATCGTTCTCTCAGCCTCCGCAAGAGCTTTACCTCCCAGCTCAAGGTTTTTCTTGCCCTGTACCTCCACTCCTGTGGCTCACGCTCTCTGCGCCAGGATAGTGTCAATTATTTTATAGTATTCAAATAATTTATCACAAGGATGTGACACTGGTTTCATGTGTTGGTGCAGCTGGAGGTTTTCCTAACCCAGCGCATCAGTGAGATGGGAGATGAGGGAGACGTGGTGTCCATGAGCCAGTTCCAGCTGGCTCCTTCTGTCATCCAAGGCCAGACCCGGGAACACACCCGGGAGATGCTGTCCATGGTGCAGGACCTTCTGGGCCGACTCACCACTCTCCGGATGCAGCACCTGTTTATGATCCTGGCGTCTCCACGGTACGACATGCATGCTTGTCATTTAAAGGGATAGTTCAACATTTTTTCAAATTCACTTATTGCCGTATCATAGGGGTAGGTTCATTACCTTTAATTATCGGTGCATGTTGTTTTGAGATTCACAGGGCAGAGACGCTAGCTGCTCAGCGAACACACTGAAGGTGAATGGCACATGTCCCTCAAAACTTATCAAATACACAATCCAACAACTCCAAAAGGCTCTTGTGGAGAAGTTGTGACCTGCACATTCACCACGCTATTTCAAATGCGCATGTTTAGTGCAGCTACTCCCATTTACTCAAGAAAGTAGTTCCGACTATCAGTCGTAATGTTACATAATTATACATGATTATTTCATAGCGTGGTGAATGTGCAGGTCACAACTTCTCCATGAGAGCGTTTTGGAGTTGTTGGATTGTGCATTTGATGAGTTTGATGAGGGTGGACCAGTACTGTTCATCTCCATTGTGTTTGCTGAGCAGCTCGCATCTCTCAAAACAATCTCAAAACAACATGCGCCGATAATTAAAGGTAATGAACCTATCCTTGTGTGGGTACAGGGATTATGGCAAGAGGTGAATTTGCTAAAATGTTGAACTATCCCTTTAACAAAAATAAATGGAATTTGAACATTTATGCAAAAATCCACGAAAATCTAAAGATGTGTTTTATATCTGATATCTGTGTTTAGGTATGTTGAACGTGTGTCAGAGGTGCTGAGGCAGAAGCTGAAGCAGGCAGATATCCTGGTGCTGAAAGGTGCCACCATGGCTGAGAAGAGGCAGGAAGCCCTGGAGGAGCAGTCCAGACTGGAGCCTCGTGTCGACCTGCTGGCAGGACGCACCCGGGAACTCCAGAAACAGGTATTGGATTTCTGTTTCACTTTATTTATGCTCACCAGGTTGGTGATTTCCCAGCTCACTAGAAGGGGAATATTGTGCAATGTTTTTGTTATCCCTGAGTGTTCAGTTTACAGTATGGTAGCAGCTAAACCAATTCAATTAAAGGAATAAGTTATAACTTTAGGGTTATTTAAGTTGAAATGTGTATTTTTGCTTTGATTTCTGACTGTCAACTGTGATTTGTTTTTGCAGATTGAAGCAGACATTTCAAAGCGATACCACAACAGGCCTGTCAACCTGATGGGGGTTAATATCTAGTGAGCTTCACAGATACTCACTAAAAATATTTTGTCATGATCTACAAGGAGAAATAAAATGGTATTTAATTTAAAGTCTTTCATGGTCTTTATATTTTCTGGATTAAACTTAAATGACATTTGTACAAATCAAGTTTTTTTTTTAACAGAGCTGTTTTGGCAAATTAATAAATGGCTGAGGTTGATAGCCAAATATCAGTATCATTGATCTAATTGAGTTTTTTCTACTATATTTCTCTAACAGTGGGAGTTGACTAGTTTCTATTTACACAGTATAACAAGTACAATGCTCTTTCCAAAAAGCAATGTGTATCTGAGGAAACTTGTCATGTTTTCAGATGTTTACAAGTTGTTTTCCGGCAAATAACGTATATTTTTAACAGCAAACAGTCCTGACATCATACTTGTTGTACCTGCCCTATCTGCCCTCATTTGCTTGAAATATTGTCTGTGTTTGTCAGACTACGTCCCTACTGGTTTTTCCTGTGCCATCTGTAATCTAATTTATTATCTGTGTAACATGGTTTTACTAACTGCCTGCGTTGGACAGTACATGTCTTTCTCAGCCTATTTGTCCTGTAGTTCTCTTTCACTGATATATATATATATATATATATATATATATATATATATATATTATATATATATATATATATATATATATATATATATATATATATATATATATATGTTTTTATGTTGATGTGTTAATCATTTGGCCCGAGGGGCATTGATCTGTAGATTGAGGATAAATACAAAACATGATAGATTTGGTTATCGCATTTACAATAATGGTGATTTTAAGAAAACACATAAAAAGAAAAAATGTTAATAGGTCTGCATTTTTAATACAAGTTAAATACTTTTTTTTGTTGAAAAATATAATTATATACTTGTAATTTTTTACAGTGTAAAATGTTAAATAAGTAAAGGTTTTAAACTTTATTAATTTGTTTAGAAAGAATAAAAAAAGAAGTCAAATTGCAATCTATTTGCAAATGCATACGTTTTTTTTTTTAAAAGAAAGAAAGAAAGAAAGGGGGGAGTTTCCTGTTTTAAAATATGTATAAAATGTTAAATATTGCTCGTGCTGGAAGCTGATGAAAGCTTGCCACTAGAATGTTCTACGCATGCGCAGTGTGAAAGCGTGTTTTGGTGTCAAGCGGCGCTGCTAGGCTAGCCGGGCCAGCTAGCAATTTTGCAAGTCATGGTGGGCCATTTCAGTGAGGAAAGGCTAAATCGGACAGCACAGAGGAACTTTTAATGAAAACCAGATCCGATTCCTGCTCTTAGCTGATAGCGGCCCCGTTTGAGCATGGAGGCACAGTTGACTCGTAAGTATCAAATCGAGACGTTTTCAATTAAACTAATGCGTTTACAAAACAAGCAGCTACATGGACTGCACTGCATGTATTGGCATTGAGCTAACGTCAGCGCAGCCGTTAGATTAAATACGTGGCATTTGTGTGCGAATGAATGGGGACGTGGCGGAGTGTGTGTTGTTAAAGTTACTTTTCAAAGTAGTTGAATTGTTACGTTAGTTAGCAGCGAAGTAGCTAACGAGGCTAGCAGCACCGCACAGACTTGTCTCTCCAATCGCAATTTAGAGTTTTCCCCCAAGCCCCGCCCACGGTGTATTTCTATTGGCTGGCTTGACTGGAGTCATGTGTCGTCACCGCGTTCGAGTCCCTGCGATTGGCTAAAATAATCTGTCACTCGGCCTTTCACCACTTGTTGCCAGGGAGATTGTTTGATGCCTGTGTAGATAAATGCCAGTAGAGGTAACCTGTCACTTTTTTTTTAAGGGGTAAACAGAGATGTAAGTTGACTAGCGGATGTGGCGACACCTCGTACTACGGCTAACTAGGGCTTTTATACGTGTGTAAATGGCTGTTACCGGGCTCTCACAACACACGGTAGCCTCAGAGCTAACGTCGTAAGCGGCGGAGAGGAGGCAGAGAGGGAGGGACCGTGTCCACCACCTAGCCAGCCAGCCAGCCAGCCCCAGCGAGCTTTCTCGACTCCCTCATTCACCTTCAGCAGCAGCCCACAAGAAGTAGTTGTCCTGTCAAGGGTGGGGTGATTGCCTACTAAAGCTGTGTGTTCATCATCATCATCATCATCATCATCTCTTGTCTGCTGAATTTTCCCCAAGAATGAAAAAGGCACTGCGCGGTGCGAGCCAGCACGACATCACTTCTTCTCTAGTCTTGGGAGGATGGAGTGAGTGGCTGCAGCAGTGGGCTAGCAGCAAGTCCTGATTTCTTTTGATTTAATAATTTCATTTTTATTTGAACATGTGCTCAATGCAAAACGTAGGTAGGTAAGACTTTGTGTGTCCTGGGTGCGTGATTTCTAACGTTGTAAAGTGGTGTAGTTTGCAGTAGAGAGCAATAAAATGTCATGTCTTACTTTTTTGTCAGGAATGGGAAGATGAGCACCTAATGAAGAACAAAGCACTGAGCACAAATTGGACTCTAGCAGCAGAAGTGGAAACCCCCATCTTGGATCCTAAATGCCTTTTAAACTCACCAAATCCTGTTGAAGACCCTGCCCCCCTCACCATCTTTACCCACTTTTTATGCTCATGTATCCACCTCCATCTTCTAGTACTAGTACAGAAGTATTGATCCAAGGTAGTTGGCCCCGTTTTTGTTTTTATTTTTTACTTTCACCTTTTGTTCCTTTGTAAAGAAATGCTTTACCTGAAAAAGTACTTCACAGAGGGCCTGATTCAGTTCACCATCCTTCTGAGTCTCATTGGGGTGCGGGTGGACGTTGACACCTATCTAAGCAATCAGCTGCCCCCACTGAGAGAGATCATCCTGGGCCCTAGCTCAGCCTACACCCAGACACAGTTTCACAACCTGCGCAACACGCTGGACGGCTATGGCATCCATCCAAAGAGTGTGGACCTCGACCATTTCTTCACTACCCGACGGCTGCTGAACCAGGTGCGCCAGCTGGATCGCCTCTCCGTGCCCAGTACCGAGCTCAACACCTGGCTAGTGCATCGCGACTCTGAGACTGTGGTGTCCGCCAGCAGCCAGTCCAGCCCCAGCATCACCCTGGACAATGGGGCCGGCCTAGAGGACGTTGACAACCCTGACGCTACCCCGGCCATGAGGGGAGGAAGTGGAGCACCTGAATCCACGTACAACCTGAACGCAGCGGACAGCAGCCTGGGAGCCGTGGCCCTCGAGGGCAACCAGGAGCAGGGCAGCAGGGATGGCAATGGCAATGACGACCTCACCAAAGAGGTACTGCAACCAACACCTGGGGGGGAAAACTGTCACAACGAGAGGGGAGCACACACACATACACACACACACACCTCCTTTTGACAGTTACTCCTTGTCAACACTGTCCCACACTGGGATTTGCTCATGCTTGATCGTTCTTACATTAAAATAGACCCATTAGTGAGAATCCACGTTTTGAATCTCAACTAATCAACCATCTATTCAGAAAAAACTCCCAAGTTCTTTCTTCACTTAAACTACATAATAACAACTTGAAACTGAAATTAGGTTTATTTACAATTCGAACGTACACTAACATGTTTTAAAAAATACCAAAAGCATAAACTCCATTTATGTAACACTACTCACTGGTGTCTTTCCTGGTCCACACCCCTGGTCTTTCTATCAGTGTCAGATATTTATAGTCAAACCAGTTGAGTCACATTGACTACAGCTGTGATTCTGGTCACATTTAATGTCATCCACCAGAGTGCAACTTTGAAAAACACAGCGAACGATCACCGTCTTTAATTTACTCCCTTAAAACGCCAACTGATATTTTTACTTGTTGTACATCCACAACATTATTATTTGTTGATAGCAGCTGTTTATTATTTCTATTTGTCTTTTATATCCCCAAAACTTGCACAGAATGGCCTTATTGATGCAGAGGAGTAACGGGTCATTATTGTGCTTTAATAAACTGGGACTTCTATCCGATCATATGATAACCACCATGCCAAAGTGTGTATGTCATGGTTACATCATCTGACCATATTTCTGTTACATGATCTGCCCCCCTCCTTCTAAAATTACCCAGTCGAATGGAATAAAAAGTCAGACCGCTTATATACACGATAATCAGTATAAGTATTGGTTTAAAATCAGAAATGAGTGAATATTTTCAGCTGAATAAATGAATCAGATTTCAGCACAGTGAACGCCTGCACAATACCTGGTTATTAAAGACACTTCTCTCTACAGGGCCATTTTTCAATGGTTGCTATATGTTTTTCTAGGACATTGACTTGATTGACATCCTATGGCGACAGGACATCGACCTCGGCGCAGGGAGAGAAGTGTTCAACTACAGCAACCGACAGAAGGAGAGCGAGGAGGAGAAGCCCAGCCCACCGGAGAGCAAGGACGGGGGGAACGAGGAGCAGGAGAGCTGGAGAAATGGAGTAAATCTACAAGGGGCTCAGCCAGTGGACGGGGAGACCGGAGAGAGTATCCCAGAGCAGGTTTGTAGATTTAACACATCTTCGTATCCTCGTGTTTTTGTCCAGCGGGAGGTGGTACATTTAACTGCCCGTATGCTACATGAGAACAAAGAGGAAACCTGGGAGCTGCACACGGCTGATAGAAGATAGTTTTCTTCTCTGCTGAAAATGGGATTATATACTCATGAGGAGACGTTTCCATGCAGCTCATTTTCAGCATTTACCTAAAACTGTGCAAGCTGAGAAAAAAAAACATCACGTGTCGATGAGTTCGGTCTCAGTTATGGAAGAGAACGAAACAGTCACAGGTTGTTGGTTTTTTTTAACAAGCCAATACACAAGCTCATTTTATAACTGCGTCAAATTTATTCCAGGAATAAACACCCATCATTGAACCACTGGGCATTCAGAGTCTAGACCAGTCCAGTAATGTGTACATAAAATCCTGAACATGCAGCACATCCAGCACTGGTATCTGTGGTATTCATGGTATCTGTGTCATTGGTTATCTTTTTCCGATAAGGACACACAGAGACTCAAAAAAAACAAACTTATATTATATTTGAATGGTGACCACAGTGAGCATTAACTAGACGAGGAATATACCGATTATTCATTCAATAAACTGATATAAGATTTTTAAAAATGTGTCTTTTTAGGACAAATTGGACTTTTATTAAGACATAAAACACAAAGTACAGAGAGATTTGGCAGCGAGAGTGTCAGAGTGATGGACGCTGCCACACCTATCCTGTGTGGTTAACACAAAACCCAACGTTAGCTCATTGTCTACAGTTCATTTGTGCTGGTGTGAAAGCTGTCAATCGAACCCTGGTGCAGACTAAACAACAGCAGCAGCAGCAGAGTCTGGCACAGTTTGACAGATGATTTCTGATTTTTAGCATGAAGTTTTCCAAGAAGTCACGTTTATATGACAGCAATGGTTGAAATACCAAGGTTCCCATAAGTCTCTGCCACCGTTGCCATGGAGAAGAGAGCAGCTAGCGGTGCGAATCAGTCACAGTCTCAGTCACAGTCATCAGGACAACACAACGCCACTGTTGCAGATCTCAAACCAGAAATGATTTAGTTAGTTAGTTTTTTTTAAATCATTTTTATCTTTGACACGTAACTCTGTGATTGGATGCTTCATACCGAAATGCACCGTGGGAGTTGTAGTTCATGTCTGCGTCTAAGTTTTTAGATAAACCGGCTTGTAAACTGAACAGATTTTCTTATGTAGTTGTTTAATCTTTTGTACTGACGATTGCACCAGAAGAGTTTTGTGCTGGTCCCAGCTGTAGATGTGCTCCAACTGTGAGTAACGCAACATTGTCTCTGGGATGAAATGACTGGGACTTTTCCAGAAATACGCACCCAGGGGTTCCCAAAATAGCTCCTCTGACTTGGCGAGTCTATAAGTGTTGTGTAGCCTATATTTATATATATATATGCATTAAGATCAGCACATCGTCACATGAGAACTGGGAATTTTCCTGATAAATCAGAAAGTGAAAATGAGCCTGCACCACCTACTGCACTGTAGCTGCTCTCCTGTATAAAGTCAGTCACACACAATATATGTCATCCCTTGATGTTATCCTACAAATGCCCTCTTTTTTTGGCACTATCACAATACACAAAGTCCAGTGGCACTGCTCACTAATAACGCTCATAATCAAGCTATTTGTCCGTCAGCTCTTTTTTTGACACCGGAGAGAATAAATACATCCAAAGCCAACTGTAACACACAGTAAAGGGCAGCGTAATCTCCCCACGTGGGCTCATGTTGCACAGCTGATGATGTTGGACAGTCCCCAGAAATGTCATCTGTCAATCCCCACCCCCTCCTCCACCCCCGTGGAGGAGGGGGTGTCCCACATGGAAAAACGATGTGTTTTAGTGTAACTCATCAACTTCTTGAGAGTTTATTTTGAATATCCTGTATTTAATTCTGTTTCCAGAGTCCCTGTGTTTCTGAAAGGTTAATTATGTATATATAATGTGTTGTTATAATGTGTGTTACTGTTTTTGTATGTGCAGGTTTCCCTTTTTATTAGGTTGTATTTAAAAAAAAGAAAAAAAAGAGGTCCAGTCAGTCCATACGACTTCATGCTGCTTGGTTCCTTTGCAGAGAGCAAAGTCAGAGCAAACATGAACCAGACGTGATTTAAAACAGAACCTAAACAGAATCAGAGCTTTCTGTAAAACTAATGCACCACCTCTCTGTCGTTATGCAGCTCCCAGGTCTCGGTTCTCAGACTTCACTGTCGCTACAAGAATGTTTGAGGCTGTTGGAGGCCACTTTCCCTTTTGGTGAAGAATCTGAGGTAAGAGCATACTATTTGTTTACAATTAACTGATGTAGAAAAACAATTTTTTGTATCTTTATCAATGTATATGTGTTTTCAATCAGTTTCCAGCCCCGGTCGTCACCCCAGAAATAGCAGTTTCCAATGAAGACGCTCCTTCCACATCTCAGGGCCTCCCTCTGGCACCACCGCTGCCCACAGCAGAGCCTCAGTTAGACCTGGAGCAGCAGTGGCAGGACATTATGGCCATCATGGAGCTACAAGTATGTCACTCATTTTATAATTCACCATCTTTAATAAATCTTCAGATGTATTTGCTCACCCTGATGATGCCATTTAGTATTTGAGATGTAGAAACTGACCAAAGTGGATCCAAAACAAAGGCGTTAGTGTCTTAAGAAAATAATAAAAATCCCTATTTAAAGCTATGGTCGACGTTGAGAACGATTGATCATTATTATTGACGTCATTTAGATGGTGGTTATGGCCCAAAAGTACGACCTGCTCAATGTGAAGAGCAAAAGGAATTAAAAAAATCTAATCTCTCTAGCGGCTGCAGAAAAGAAATTGACCAATCACAGCCATATGGTCAGTATGGCTGTGATTGATCACTCTCTCTCGCTCGTACCCTCAATTCAATCCCCTCGCTCAATTTTGACACTCTCCTACTCCTCGTCCCGCCTCGTGCCGACCATCTTCCGCATTTGAAACTACGAGCGGTTTGCATTAAGGCCCTGAGCAATTCAGCCATAGACGTAGAGTATATACATTGAATGCATGAATTCAGCGGCCTCTGCTTGCCCCAACAGCAAAGGCCGAAAGAAAGTGCAGGTCTGCCACCGAAAAGGCAGAGATGAAGAGGAGATGCGACAAAACTAAAGTAAACATCGGGTCATTGTTTGACCGATGGAGAAATTATGAGCCTGAGAAGCGATGCTGATACAGAATCTTTCATTTTTTTATTGTGGAAGTTGTGACTTGTGTCGTTAGGATGCTCAGAGGGGAGGGATGTCTGTGTCTTTCACGACGCCGACCATAGCTTTAACTTCCAAATTCCAAATAAAATCTGGAAGTATGAAAGAAAATAAATAGAATCAGAGTCAAATTCAGATATATGCTTAAAAAAATATGCTTTTATTTTATTTTGAACTATATATGGAGCGTTCCGTTAACAAAATCTTCCTGTCCGAAGGCAATGGAAGTGAACAACACTTCGCCCCAGAGCAACTCCAGCAGCGTTAGCGGCACAAGTGCGACGACCGAGTCGAACACAGCGGGAACCTTTGGACTTTCTACTCGCTCAACACCGATAAACCAGGATGTCAGCCTCCACCAGGCCTCCCTCCCCAGCTGCAGCCAAGACTTCCCCCAGATTTTCAGCCCCCAGTTGGACTCTGTCAGCGTCACCCCGAGGCCCACCATGCTCAGACTTTCCTCCAGCAACTCCTCCAACATCAACTCCACGTTTGGAGCCACCAACCTGACCGGGATCTTTCTCCCGCCTCACATCAACAGCTCCAGCACCAACATCACATCCACGCCGATCCTGCCAGATCCCTTCAGCACCCTGCTGGAGGAGTCCATGCTGGATGAGATCAGCCTGCTGGACCTGGCCATGGAGGAGGGCTTCAGCCAGGCCCAGGCCTCGCAGCTGGAGGACGAGCTCGACTCCGATTCCGGCCTTTCCTTGGACTCCAGCCACAGCCCGGCCTCGCCGAGCAGCTCCGAGACGTCCTGCTCCTCCGCGGCCTCTTCCTCCTCGACGTCCGCCACCTTCTCGGAGGAAGGAGCGGTGGGATACAGCACCGACTCGGAGGTGGCCACGGTGGAGCCGGAGGAAGGCGCCGTCGGGGGTTACCAGCCCGGATACAGCAAGCTCTGCCGCATGAGCTATCAGGACCCCTCGCAGTTCCACAGCCTCCCGCAGCTCGACAGCATCAGCCACAATCACACGTACAACCTGCCGCTCTCCTCCCCGTTCACCGAGCACCCGGAGCTCCCCCTTTCAACCGGGAAGAAAACTCTCCGCGACAAACCGAGCTCTAAGCTTCAGCCCGCTCAGGACTTGCTCGACAAGCACTCCAGTCGCGACGAGCGCCGCGCCCGGGCCATGAAAATCCCCTTCTCCAACGAAAAGATCATCAACCTGCCCGTGGAGGAGTTCAACGAGCTCCTCGCCAAGCACCACCTGAGCGAAGGCCAGCTGGCCCTCATCCGCGACATCCGCCGGCGCGGCAAGAACAAGATGGCGGCGCAGAACTGCCGCAAGCGCAAGCTGGACACCATCATCAACCTGGAGCAGGGCGTCCAAGACCTGAGGCGCGACAAGGCCCGGCTGCTGAAGGAGAAGATGGAGTTCATCCGCTCCATCCGGCAGATGAAGCAGAAAATGCAGAGTCTGTACCAAGAGGTGTTCACTCAGCTACGGGACGAGGAGGGCCGGCCCTATCCTCCCAACGAGTACTCGCTCCAGTACAGCGCCGACGGCAGCGTGCTCATCATGCCCCGTGGCATGACGACTGCCGAGCAGAGCCGGAAGCCCGAGAAAAAACAGAAGGACAAAAAGAAGTGAGGGGGGGGAAACGAACTGCTGTTTATTCTGTCACTTTGCTAAAATCAATAAGAAAGATTTCTGCAGATGCAAGAGAAATGTCCTTTTTTCCTTTAAGAAGATTCTGGTGAGTAGAAAAATGGCATTGTTGACTACTCTTCCTGCATTAGTTTCTCCCTTTTCATTCTTTTCCTACACGTTTTTTCCCGGAAAAACTTCGAAGCAGAAGTAGCTCTCTTCGTTTGAGTACTGATATTTCATTATTTAGACGGGGGGAGAACAATAAGTGAGAAGGAGGAGAGGGATATAAAAGGACATAATAATGAGCTATTAGAAGAATTTTAGCTGCTCTTGATCCTTTTGCACCAAACCACTGAGGATGGAGATTTGTAGGGTTAAAAAAAAAAAAAGAAGGGACTGGTACCGAGACGAGCGGGAGGACAAGAACACTGTCGTCGAGGACGGTTGGATTACTATGCACTGAAGGTTGTAAAGGACTATCAGATCACATCCCACCCTGGAGACTTTTAGTGATTTTCATAGTCACTGAAGCTTTTAAGTTGCAAATCTTCAGGCAAAAAAAAAAAGAAAGGAAACGGCGTCGATGGTTGTGAGAGTTTTTAGATACCAAAGGCTAAAAGGAAGTTCCATCGTTTTTTTTTTAAAAGGATGCCATTAACAACACCGTTACTAACCAAAGGTTGTGTATGGTGCACCTCGCTCGACCTGAATACATCTTAAATGCTCAGACACTGCACTCTGATTCTGTAAGGTTTGTTGTGTCACAAAGTCCAGGTTTTTCGAGGCAGTTTGTGAGCGGCATCTTAAGTTCAGAAGGCCCCCCCCCCCGCCCCCGCCCCCCCTCAACGAGGAGATTGGGTTTGATGAAGGTGGAGGAGGATGTTGTTGGCGCGAGAGAACGAAGTCAGAGGCTGTTGTGTTTCCCGGGTCTAAAGAGAGGCCTGGAGGTGAAGTCCTGCAAAAAGGAGTTAGGAGTAGGAGGAGATGGAGGTTTTTTAGGGAGGAGGCACACTGCATTGCAAAATGTATCAGCTTCCTTATAAATTATACATAGCACTGTAATTTGTCTTTAAAAGGCTTGGCTATATGCATTTTGCCGTGTCTGTCGCTATTCCTTCGCTGCAGGTTTAAATACGGGAGCTGCGTTAAGGAGAGGCTCTTATTAACTGTTCATAATCTGTAGTATAAGCAAGGTTATAGGTCTAGCCACATCAGCTTTACATTAAAAAGTCTACACCCTTATTTGTTGATTTTTTTTTTTATATTATTATTTTTTAATTTTTTAAATTTCTGAAAGCCTTGAATCACAAGAGAGTTTCAAGAAATTGTGATGAGCCGGGAGCTCCAGAGAGAGAGAGAAAGACAGAGTACTGTACCGATCACCACCGACTCCAGGCTGCCGCAGATCAAAGCTATGGATTATCTGTTGGTTTTTCCTTTTTCCTCTCGGATGCCCCGTTTGAAGCATTAACTTGAAACAGGCTCAGTCGTCGTCGCTGTGGCGTAGGAGCGACATCCCTTTTAAGTAACTTATTTGCCAACGCTACCCAATTTAAAGCCACTTGGGGCGATTTTTCTAACTGCTGTAAAAGCCAAGTTGTTTGGCTTCAATTATTAACGCGTCCTATGTTGGTTTCTTTTTTTTTGTTTTGTTTGTTTAAAAAAAAAAAAAAAGTTTTTGTGTTGATAACAAAGTGAGCCGGGTTGTTACACAAGATAACGAGTTACTTGGGATGTGTGTTGCTGATGGTGTGCGTTGTGGCCACTTTGAATTTGAATGCCTTTATTTCACAAATCTCATTATCTTCACTTTAAAGAGGTTTTTTGAGAACTCGGAAGAAAAAACCTGTTCTCAAAGTAGAAGTGCTATTACTTGTCTATTTGAATGAAGTTTGTCAGTACATGTGTTACATCACCCTCTGTAAAGAAAAAAAAACGTTTAAGATAAAAAAAAAAATATTAAAAAATCAAAATAGGTCAGTTGTTGCAGCTGAGATAGCAGTTAGGCTAGAATATTTACAAGAGGCTGAACAGAACTCGCAACATTATGATGTCCAAAAAAACTTGTTTTTGAAAGGAGAAATGTCCTCATTACATGTGATATTCAGGCATGAAACTCTGGTTAACATTCACTTCAGTGTAACCCAGTGCAACACCAACTATTTAGTACTGCTACTACTTAGTGCACTTTTTTTTCTTTGTCTGTCTTGTTATGTAAATATTTTCATGTTTTGTGTTTGTCATGATTTATGAAGTTTGTCAAATGTCTCCATAACAGTCTTCACCCCACCTCCCCCCCTCCCTCTGCTTTGAGTTTGGATGTAGTTCCCTGTTTTGAGATATTTGC
This sequence comes from Trachurus japonicus, assembly GCF_045865225.1. Lineage (NCBI taxonomy): Eukaryota > Metazoa > Chordata > Actinopteri > Carangiformes > Carangidae > Trachurus > Trachurus japonicus. The sequence continues at coordinate 6,363,760 of NC_140925.1, forward strand.
TGGCAATCAAGAATTGTTTTTATTGATTAATAAAGTGTTTTTATTTTCACCTGTGACTCTTGTGTTCTGGTTGTTGTAAATGGTTTGTGTCGCGCCGTACGATGGGACTTTGTTGGTTAATGTTGGGCGGCGTTTTCAGATGATTTAAAAAAAAAAAAAAAAAAAAGCCTCAGGTTGATGAGTATCCAAAGCTGGGTAATAGAGCTGCAACAATTAGTCAATTATTGGTTAACTGATTGACAAAGTAGGAAAAAGGTTCTCAAATGTGCTGTATTGGAGTAAATTAAGTGTCTTGAACCATTTTCTAATGGTCAATAGACAAGTAATCCCCAGCTGCAGCCATGGGAGTGATATTCATGTTATATTGAAGAGTGACACACCAGCATGAAACGGCACGGTAACAAAAAAAGTTGTTTATTTTCCAAAACTGACAAGCAAGACATGACGATAATGAAAAACACTACAAAGATTACCAGTGACCAAATTAATCACTGAAAAAGACTTTGTGGTTGAACACCAAACAAACCCCTACGGAAAACGGCTAAATTCTTCTTTTTTTTTTTTTTGCTCTCAAAAGCACTGATGCAAGTTTGGGGAGATGGCACACTACCGAAAATAAAAAATATCACCTCACTGGCACGATGTCATGGCAACATGACTGAGGAGTCAGGTGACTCTTCAAAAAACTTGAATGGATACTGGAAAGTAACACTGATTTACAGGTGAAATCGACAAGGTTTTTGTCAAGCAAACCTGAAGCATATATACATTTAGATTATATCCAGATAAAAGTAGAGTCAAATGAGTGGATACTTCACCAAAAGACAAATGGGAGTCCAATGGTGTCTTGCTTGTCTCTTCCCCCTCGGCCCCTCCAAACCCCCTGTTTGAAAGTTTCAAAACTACAATTTTCTTTCTTCGCCCCAACCTTTCGTCCTCCCCGTTAGTTCTTTTCGTCTTTTTTCTCGTCCTCGGTGGGATACGAGTGCCAAGTGAGTCTCTCTTCGTAGAAAGAGATCACCACCTGCGGACACTTGACGTTGGCCTCCTTCGCCGGCACCAGGTCAGCTTCATCAGAGTTTTTCCTGGACAACAAACATCAACAACAAGAAAAACAACAACAGAAAAGGAAAAAAAAAAGACACGACACAGATGTGTTTAATGATGCATCTATCCTCCTAAAAACAGCTGGACTGATGTTGTTGGTGCGAGCAGTTAACCGTGCAGCACACGAACCATTTCATGAGGAACATGAGTTCTCCCGTGGAATCTGTGGCGCCAATAATCCTCTCTGGATCCAGGCCTCGAGCAAAGCCCCTTAGCTTCTCTGTCTGAGGATCAAAGAGCAAAACACAACTGCAGTCAATCGCAAAAACATCTTTATTTTTTATTTTTTTGCATAAATACAAAAGAACCTCATGTATGTATGGTCGTGGTTGCTGCATTTTCATGGCTGGGATCTGCAGAGAAAATAATTTGGGAACAAATGGAGGTTGGAGGATGTTTGTGGAAATCTATGAGATCCAAATGCTGATGAACAAACAGGAATGTGTATTTTCGTCTTTTCTTTTTTTTTTTTGCATCTGTTTAAAGTTGATTCCAAATGTGGACTTTTTGGAAAGCGGCCACTGGCAGACTTCAGCCATAAGAGTTTAATCCGACGTCTTCCTGCCTTTAATTTATATGCAGTTTTTATTTTCTAAATGCCAAAGCCAATGTTCTCAAAAAGATAAATGATAACATGTTTTATTCATCTGTTTTCATCCGTCATCGTAAGCTGCAAACTGTCTGAGTTGAGCGTTTTTTATTTATTTAATGCGTCTATTTGTGAAATTATTTTAATTGTTGATAAACACCTGCTGCTTATTCTCTCATTGGTTTGTCATTAAAATGTTGGAAATTGCTAGAAATGCCTGATGTAATGTCTCACAAAACCAAAGTGCTGTTTTGAAATCTCCAAAGACAAAAAAAAAAGACTTTCAGTTTTATATCAGATATGAGAAGTTTGGTCCAGTAGATGTTTGACTTTTTTACTTTAAAGTTTGTAGTTATATTACATTTTACTGTTAATTCTGTTGTTGTCTTGTGTTGTCGCTAACATCAGTAATGTCAATTAACTGTGTGTGATTCATTCATTGAAGTCTGGACCTCAAGCCAGTCCACTTGAGCCCTCTTGTGGGCTCGATGAACTGTGGATCTGGAAAGCCCTCGGCGTTCACAAACCTCTATGGACGCCAGACGGTGTGAGTGTGTGTGTGTGTGTGTGTGTGACATTTGGATTCAACTTGAGAGTTTCCTGTGAATGGGTTGAGTGACCAAACAGAGGGGGGGGGGGGGTCTTATCGCAGGCTCTGGCCACCTGAACTTCTGCCCTGTCTTGAGAAACTGTGGTCAGTGCTGTGGGAACCGCAGGAGCTGCTGGATGATATGAAGTTGTCCTGAACCACAATACAACAAACATCTGACACCTGCTGCTGCTCCTCTTCTCACCGAGGCCTTATCATCATTTTTATATAAAATGTCACAGTCATGTTGTGTAGATGGAGAGTTTTTTTTTTTTAATGTTTTTCTTTTTTTTTTCATGAGTTGATGACACCAGAGCGAAGCAAAGAAAAACTAAACAAAAATGAACTGTGCAAATTTTTATTAGACATTATAACATATTACACTTAATGGTACACGTAAAAACTTGACGGGGCTATTTAATCAGATTCACAGTGGTGTCAAAACATTAAACTACACAGGCTACTGACTAGTTAGTTACGTCCCAGCACGGGCGTAAAACATTAATGCATGGTGGTAGGTAGGTAGTCGTGGTGTGTTCAAAAGTAATTAATAAGCATTAATGTCTGTGCTGGTTATTGGAGCTTTGCAGATGAGGTTTGCGACCCTTAGTTTGTGCCACAGGTTTAAAATCTTAGCACAAAATCTTCTCATAAATATTTAAAAAACACTTGATTTAGCACAATTTCATGACACCACTTTTGGAAATTAATATCACCATGTTTTCAACCTGTGCATTTTTATTTTTTTTTAGACACAATGTTTTAGGTGTAAGGGAAATACTAAACATGGGAGCAACCATTGGCTTGGACGACAAAAAAAAAGAGATGAAAAACAAACATTGATGGACTCGAACAAAAACAAAGAGTTGGGACTTACGTCATCTTTTTTCTTCTTTGATTTACTGTCGTCTCCTTCTGCTTCTCCGGCCGCCTTTCTCTTCCCATCGTGCGCTGATTTTTGGGACTGCAGAAATTCTGCAATCAAATCTGGACAGTCCAAGTTATCCTCAGGCTCCCACGTGTTGTCTTCTCTAGAGAAAAAACACAGTATTTACATATTTAACTCAACTGTTTAATATAAATATACAGATATTTCCTATCTATTTTTGTTGTAATAATGCAATCTCTGATTTAGACAATTGGATAAACAGTATGATGTGACGTAGGTCAAGCACTCACTCAGAGAAGCCCTTCCACTTGAGAAGATACTCTACTCTCCCTTTCACCACTCGCCGGTTCAGGACCTTTTCCACCACGTATTCTTCCTCCTCCTCCTCTTCCTCCGCCGCCGCAACATCATCAGCCTTCTTTTCCTTCTTCTCAGGCGTTGTTGTCATTTTAGTCTCTGATGGGGTGAGAGACAGAAGCGGCGATGAGCAGATTACTCGTTGGTCGACGAGTTTTCACGGATGCTGCTGAGCCTCGAAAGTGAAAGCTCTGTCTGCCTGCAGGTGTTAAGACTCAGTGGCAGATGTTTTTTTTTAAAGACGTTCACAAATGAATGGGAGACACTTCTGCTGGGTTCAACTTTGCAAATGGATGACAAAACATTTATAGTGCCAGCTTTTGTTGACATACACGGCTTTGTCCATTCCTTGGCTCTTTCGACACACACCTTTACCCCACAAGGACAAGTGATAACAGAGAAATTTATGTTAGGAAAATAATGATATATAAAACCTTCCGTAACAGTGGGGGGGCCATCGTTAGAGGGTTCTGTAGTCAGGCTCATACTCATCAGGTAGACCTGGGGACCAGCAGGTTCCTGGTCAACGTCAAGATTGTTGCATGATGGAAGAAGCAAGCGGGAATCAATGTGGTAGAGAGGAAGAAAACAGCGTTGGAGAATGGGATTCATTGAAAAGATACAAGGGTGACAACGTGAGGCAATGCAGATTACCAGCAGCAATCCATGTGTCATACATACAGTATATATGTATGCAGGTTTTCACTTATTATCAATTATATTTTCCAATTATCAATTAGATGTTTTTAAAACATGTAAAATGGTGTCACTATGGTCCAAATAATCCAAAATATTGAATATTGGCAAATTAAGACTTGATATTTAACACAATTTTGCTTGAAAATGAGCAGACACTGATTTTATTTTCATCTCATTGACTAATTGATTAATCAGCTGATCATTTCACCTTTAATGCCGTCTCAATTATGGGTTTCTATCAGTTTTTCATTCATAAGACTGCTTATTATTCTGCATTGCCTGGAGTTACCCATGTACCTTCTTTTGACATGGTGTAAACTCTGTAATCTCTGCATGGGGGGGTTGGAGGGGAGGAGTTACAAGTGTTTTATAGCTGGAGACAGAAAAAAACAAACAAAACATGAACCTATGACCACCTAAAATCACAGATCAATATCGACAAGGTATTTACACAGGCCAGGGTGGATAAGTCTCAGGGTTTACAGCTGATAACAACACTGTGCTGCTGCTGCTGTGTTTATGGCCGCTGTGGTCTGTCACAGCATCAACAAGAGGTTTGCAACACCTGGTTCAGAGCTAATAATAATAATAATAATACACATACGTAACACTGTCGTGGTGTAGATGATGAATGATTGAATAAAAAAAAAAGAAAACACGCGTGTATTGTCAATGCAAAAGGGGGAGGGGGAGGGTTTGTTTGGTTGCTGCTAACGTTAGCTAGCCATAATAAAGATATAAAAAAAAAAGAAAAGGAGAAAAACACAGCGCTCGACAAAGCCTCGAAGGTAAAAGCACAGTTTGCAGCTAGCTGGTGTCTCCTCCATATTGCTTTCTCGTTAGCAACTAATGTAACATATTCTGGGATGTCTGTCGGACGCACACTGGATGGGAAACGTGTCTCTTCGCTAACATAGAAACCACCACCACCATTGAAAAATATGCACATTTAAACGAGCTATAACATTTTGGTTTCGTGCAACAAATCAATCAAACACACGTTAGAGAGAAGAGAAGAGAAGAGAAGACCCTCACGGTACTTGATGTTTTTTTTTTTGAAGGAGGAGGAGGAGGAGGAGGAGGGGAAAGACAAAAATTAAACTCACCTTACAATGACTTATATTATAACAGAACCGGGGTCTAAAAGTTTCCACCCGAACCGAAATAAATCAACAAGACAGCGGCGGCGGCGGGCTTTGTCCCCGCAGTTGTTCGGTAATAACGTCGCGGTTTGTGTTGAAAATGTGTCGTTTCCGCCCCTTCGTCTGGTTCGAGGAGGGAGGGGGGAAAAAAGAAGCAGCGAGTGGCGGTCGGACTGGATCAACGGAGCGGACTCTCTGCATAAAAGATACAGGATAGGAAGAAAAACTGATTTATTTTAATGAAATAATCATTTATATAGATATATATATATACAGCTCTGGAAAAAATAAATTAAAGAGACCACTCCAAAATGTTCTTACAGGGATAGTTCACCCAAAATTCAAGTTCATATTCATTTTAAAACAACACAACACTACTTTTTAAACTCAAAATTGGTGGAATAATCCCAATTTTTAATCGCAGCAGTGTTTTTTATTTATTTATTTATAATTTTTCTTCCTCATTAAATATGATTTGGTTCAGGTGATCAGCTGTAGGTGTGCTTGTGTTGGAGTTCAATCGATGGCTGCCATACATGTAGAGAAGCTGATTTATTGAAGGGATAGTTCACCCAAAATTCAAATTTCACTCATATGTACTCATCCTCATGTGGACTAAGAGCTGTGAGAATTTTCAGAGTCCTCCGTGCCTTCTCTGAGTTACGGGGCAGTATTTGTCCATATAATGGTTGTGAATGGATACCACTTTTCTTCGTCCAAAAAGACACACCAAAAAACATCCAAATACCTCCATACTGCTTGTCTGTAATGTCCCTCTTGTATTGAAGCCCAGACATGAGAAATTGTTCAGAAAAAAATTAAATAAGGGACTGTTCGTTATTTATCATCAGTGCCACCGGAGGGATTCACAGGACTTTTTTTTTTTTTTACATGACCCCCCTGTCGGAGTCAGTAAATTTTAACATGACCCTGCATTAAGCCTTATCAAAAGATACATGACCCCCCCCCCCCAGCCATCGACACGTGACATCGCATCACGTAGCGCGTGACACTACATTATTTCATTTTGACAACCATGTGTGCAACACCTTCTCATCAATCCATGCCATTTATCAGCTGTTATTAAAACCCAACTCATCAATAACAAAATCGCGATTTTGGACCAGCTCACATTACACAACAAGCCATTAACAATTAATCCACACTCAAACCGAAGCAACAATAATGTGAACCGTACTCAACAACAACGTATTATTACAAGGTTTACGACAGATATGACAGACAACTGTGTGTGTGTGTGTAAGAAAGAGAGAGAAAGTAGGTAAAACCAGCTAGCTGTTAGCTACCGTAGCTCAGGCGTCGGTCTCCCGTCAGTTAAAGCTGCTGTTTATTCCTCAAATGTAGTTCATGAAGTTGTCTCTGGTACAGTTATCCATCACTGCAGCTGAATTAGCCGCTAAACTGCTGGACGCTAAAACCGAGGGGGCGTCTGTTTGTTTACAATTCACAAAAGCAACGTGAACGTACGTGCTGCTCAGACTATGTAGAGTTACGCAATGAGGCAGGCAGGCAGCGTAGCCTCTGTACGGTACTGAAGTTAAACTCACTCACCCATAAAAGACGTGCTAAGCCACGGGCAGAACCCTTATTGAGTTCTTGGCGAAGCGGTTAGCATCGTCGCCTGTGGTGCGGGAGACCCGGGTTCGAAACCAACTCAGGGCAGATCAGGGCAACATAAAATAACGTTGTGATTCGGGGGCCGTTGCTCTCATTGTCATCAGTGCTTGCAGCTTTGAAATGTCCCGTTTTTGTTTTCTGCGGGCATTACAGTGTCCTCCAGACAAAATGTTGAATGACCCCCCCTCACTGACCTTTTTTTTTAGTGGACCCACCCCTCAACAAAGAATATTATGACATGACCCCCCCCCATTTTCCTCCGGTGGCCCATTCCATAAATAACGAACGGTCCCTAAGTCTATATTTCAAGCTTGTTTGTAGCGGAAGCTCCTAGTGTCTCAGTTCACTGCTCTTCCTGTGTCGGTGCAAATCCGGCGAAACAATTTCTCATGTCAGGGCTTCAATACAAGAGACGAGCACTATGGAGGTATTTGGATGTTTTTTGGTGTCTTTTTGGACGAAGAAAAGTGGTATCCATTCACAACCATTATATGGACAAATACTGCAGAGAAGGCACGGAGGACTCTGAAAATTCTCACAGCTCTTAGTCGACATGAGGGTGAGTAGATAATGAGTGAAATTTGAATTTTGGGTGAACTATCCCTTCAATAAATCAGCTTCTCTACATGTATGGCAGCCATCGATTCCAGTGTCTATTGAACTCCAACACAAGCACACCTACAGCTGATCACCTGAACCAAATCATATTTAATGAGGAAGAAAAATTATAAATAAATAAATAAAAAACACTGCTGCGATTAAAAATTGGGATTATTCCACCAATTTTGAGTTTAAAAAGTAGTGTTGTGTTGTTTTAAAATGAATATGAACTTGTTTTCTTTGCATTATACAAGGTCTGAAAACACCAGTTTTTGCAAATAAATGCTCTAAATGACAATATTTTTTAATTTCCAATTTAGGAGAAATTTTGTCAGTAGGTTATAGAATAAAATAACAGTGTTCATTTTACTCAAACACATACCGTAGCTATGAATAGTAAAACCAGAGGAACTGATCATTTTGAAGTGGTCTCTTAATTTTTCCAGAGCTGTATGTATTTATAGACACATGTGCGTATTTAAATACATCTCTCTATATTTTTCTATATGTTTTATTTCACACAGTTTACAACACATTCATTATTAATTCTATATCTTTTTCTATACCATGAACATATGTATGTGTGTGTTTTGACAGTAGTATTAATAGTATTATTATCATTAGTTGCCAGTTACCAGTAGTATTTTTGGTTCTTTAAAATAATGTACACATGGTTATAATAACAACAATGCATGTGCAAACGTGCAAAATATGGACATGACTCCACAGAGCTGAGCTCTCCCTTCACGAACACAGATAAAAAAGATTTTAACTATGTTACAGGCTTGTTTGACAATGCTGGAAAACTAGATGGGAGATGGGTGGGCATATTAAGTGTATCATTCCTTCTTTTTTTTCTATTCTTTTCCTTTTGTGTGTGTGTGTATATGTGTTGTGTTGTTTATTGTTTATCGTTTATTGTTTATCGCTTATTGTTTGCACCCAAACGTTATGTTTTTAATGATTTGTGTCAATAAATTAACCAACTATAGTATTTGTATTGCTTGGTGCTAAAGATAATTATTAATCCAATAGTCTTTAAAGTCTAATAATCAATCTAAAAAAAAGTTTATTTAAAAGGTCAAAGGTTAAACATCAAACACAGGTGTTATTTTCTGTATTTCCAGTAGGAGGCCGCACGGTGGCGCTGTCGCTTCCTCACGTTGCGTGTCTCCACACAACAGAAGAAGAAGAGAGAGGCAGGCGGAAGTAGTCGGAGCCTCCTCATCCACCTGAGCTGCGGTGTGTTGTGTTGTTTTGTGGTTGTTGTGGGCAGCTGGAGCCATAATACCCCCCGGGCTGAGGGGGCAGCTGGTGGCCGGAGCACCATGTCCAGAGCCCGGGCGCTGCGGGCGCTGGTGGCCGAGAGGCTGGAGGCGGCGGCGGAGGACATCAGCCGAGTTGTCGGGGGGAAGATGCTGCTGCAGGCGTCAGGTCCGTAACCAACACACCTACTTTCTACCTGTGGAACAACACTTCACATTTAACAGGCTTAAAAAACAACAACCAATGAATTAAAAAAAAACCATTAAACATAGGCAAATGTATTGTTATAAAAGGTTAGTCTGTCTGGGGCCGTTGACTCTTTTGGTAGGAAACGGATCCAACAGGGCGAGAGACACCGTCAAAATAAAAGCACCGAGCTAATAAAATGCGGTAAAACTCTTTAATTTAAGGAGTATAATTTACAAGAAAGTCCCCGAGCCATTAAGTTAACATTTTGCTTTTATTGTATTACAAGTTAATGTCTATTATTTATAAGTTTTATGTTGGTGAACACTTTTATTTTGGTGAATTTGGTGATTTCGGTATCCGCTACAGACGGGAACCAGAATGCAGACAAAATTCGGAGTTAACAGACACCAGGCTAATAAAAGGTTAATTATTCACGTTAAGCTGAAACCAAAGCAGCTTTTTTAAAATGTATTTATTTTTATTTATTTAAGGAGGACAATGCACATTAATGAACATAATAAAATGTAAAGGTGCCCAGTGTTAGCCAACGGCTAGTTTCCGACTAGTCCTCCTGGCAAGGTGTTAAAAGCCATTAAAATAAACACAAGAACATAACATAATTCATAAAACAGGAAAAAACACATACAACAAACACATGTATCCAACAGAAACCAACAGACATAAAAACTACAAAGAAAGACATTTAACATGACACTAACAAAAACAGAAACAAGAAGTGTAGTGCAATTTAATAGATTTAGGTGAGATGCAACAATGCAAGACCAAAACAGGGTTTCTTAATGGAGTTGTGCTGGGATGGGTTGAGAACACAACAAAACCAAATATATTACAGTGTAATAAAGTGCTACTAAAGCGCTTTTCTGTGGAGGAAGACACTAGCTATAAGTATGTTTTGAACAAATTAGTTTACTATTGATTAAATGGTTTTTCCTTCCATTAATGTCCTGTTGTCTCTCAGATGGATCAGACAGATTAGGAGACAAAAGACTTTGTAGCTCTGTTGCATTTGTGTGTGTTACTTTACTGATCTTTTTCATTGTTTGCCGTCTAGATTTGTTTCTATAATGTGCAATAATTAAAATATCACAATTTCAACCAAATCAACCTGTAAATTCAGCTTAGTCTCCAGTTTTTTAGAAAAGAAGAAATAATAAATACTGAAATACAAAACAACTTCTAACACAAACCTGTTGCAAACATGTTGCATAAATATGAATCTGATCTTTTTTCTTGTTTCTTTTTTTCCCCCTTCCTGCAGAAATGTCTCCTGAGCAGCAGAGAGCGTTCGTTCACCAGCGACTGTCGGCCGTCGCTGACGAGATCTTTAGGATCCTGGAGGGGATGGTGAGTGAGTATGAGGCGGACCTCTCCCGTGTCCATGACAACAACAACGACGCCCGGCAACAGCAGCTCCTGAAAACAGAGACGAACCTACATACAACAGGTGCATCTCAGTTATAGTCTTGGAAAACATGTAGGAACAGTGTAGTTGTGTAGTTTTGTACAGATTTGTGTTTTTTTTTTTAAACACACACTTTAAAGGTAACACTTTTTTGCTGTTAAAGGGATAGTTCACCCAAAATTGAAATTATCTACTCACCCTCATGTCGACTAAGGGCTGGGAGAAGTTTCAGAGTTATCCGTGGCTTCTCTGAGTTACAGCGGGGCTCCGTGCAGCACTGCATGTCCATATGACGGTTGGGTTACAAACAAGCTTGAAAAATAGACTTATTTACTTTTTTTCGGGACAGTTTCGCATTTCGGGGCTTCAATACAAGACGGACATTACATACGAGCAGCATGGAGGTATTTGGATGTTTTTTGGTGTGTCTTTTTGTTACGAAGAAAAGTGGTATCCATTTGCAACCGTTATATGGACATGCACTGCTACGCCGAGACCCCCTGTAACTCAGAGAAGCCACGGAGGACTCTGAAACTTCTCCCAGCCCTTAGTCGACATGAGGGTGAGTAGATAATGAAATTGAAAGAAATTTCAATTTTGGGTGAACTATCCCTTTAAAGGAAACACTTTTTTTTGCTGTTAACATTATTTCCATGTTGTGTTTTTTGTCTTCGCACCCTCAGACAGACCGTCACCCTCCGGCCGAGTCCAGGGAGCATCGGGTCCAGTTCGGTGTAAAGACGTTGCTACGGCGACAGACTCTGAGCTTCTCCACGACGTCAGAGCTGTGACGGGAGCAGAGCGCGTGCTGCTGCCCCCTGGTGGCCCGGAGCACCGGCCGTCGAAGGAGTCGGAGGACGGGAGTGGGGACGACATTGATGATGATGTTGAAGACGAAGATAGCGTTGAAGATCTGAGTGAGAAGCGGCAGCAGCTGAAGTCGAGCAGGAGAAAGTCTCAGAGGCCTCAACGTCGAGGTGCGGATGGTGTGAAGAAAAAAAAAGAGAAAAGAGCGTCGGGGAAAGGCGATAATCAAACGGACAAGAGTCAGACGACGGGACGAAGCCGCTGCAGAGTCTGCGGGAAGTCCTTCCGCTACAAACGCTCTTTTCTGAAACACGTCCTGACGCACGAGAAGAGCACAGACGTGTGCGGCGTCTGTGGGAAACATCTGGACCGCGAGGGGGAGGAGAGCCTGAAGCTGCACCTACAGACCCACAGGGAGAAGGAGAACAGCTGCAGGGAGCGGACGGACGACGGGAAGAGAGAAGGAGGAGTCAAAGAAGAAGAGTCAAAGGCCTTCGGGGGTTCTTCGGACGAAGAGAGCGGGGCGGGCGACAGCGACGAGGACTGGAAGGAGAGCGAGGGAAGCGACAGCGGCGACGACGACAATGTCGAGACGGCCAGAGGAGGAAAAACAAAGAGGATCCGCGCGGGAAACAAAGCGAAGGCGGCGAAGAACAGAGAGGGTAAAGACTCGTCGTCTCAGCTCAAGTTCGACTGCAAGGCGTGCGGCCGGTCGTTCTGCTACCGAGCCTCGTTCCTGAAGCACGTGCAGGAGGACGAGATCGAGGCGGATCTCTGCGGCGTCTGCGGGAAACCCTTCGACTCCGAGGAGAGTCTGAGGCTTCACCTGCAGACGCACGTGCAGCCCAACGACTGCGAGGTCTGCGGCAAACACTTCGACGGACACCGGGGGCTGGAGATGCACATGCGGACGCACACCGGGGAGAAACCGTACGTCTGCAGCTTCTGCGGAAAGGCCTTCACACAGAACGGGAACCTGATGAGCCACATGCGGGGCCACACGGGCGAGAAGCCGTACGTGTGCAGCGTGTGCGGCCAGAGCTTCGGCTTCAAGGAGTACATGACGAGCCACATGCGCATCCACACGGGCGAGAAGCCGTTCCTCTGCAGCGTGTGCGGGAAGGGCTTCAGGCAGCGGGGGACGCTGAAGACGCACATGATGATGCACACGGGCGAGTTGTCGCACCGCTGCCGCGTCTGCGACAAGAAGTTCTACAAGAGCGGCGCGCTGAAGATCCACATGCGGTCGCACACGGGCGAGAAGCCGTACGTGTGCAGCGTGTGCGGGAAGAGCTTCACGGCCAACAGCTCGCTCAGCAAACACATGGGCATCCACGACGGGGAGCGGGCGCAGCGCTGCCGGGTGTGTGGCCAGGGCTTCCAGAGGAAAGACCACCTGAAGAGACACGTGCAGTGTCACAGGCTTGAGTCCGCACAGCTGACCAGTTTGTGATTCCTGTTTAAAGGGACAGTTCGACATTCATTTTATATAATGTTTTTTGTTATTTTCAGGCCGTTTTGTTGTGTTTTTTGTTATTTTTCTGTTTTATTTGATAGAAAATTGATAATTTGGGATCTGACGAAACAAGAACTGAAAAATTAATCAATTTTTTCCCTCAACTTTGTTATATTTAATAATCTGTGTGTGTATTGTTTTTTATATTGAATATCGTGTTTGTTATTGTTTCAGCAAATGTTTAAACTGCGCAAATGCTTGTTTTTCATTTCATCTGCTTCAAAAAGGAATAAAATAAAATACATCTGTGTATAATGTCACAGTTAATTTAATATTTTTACATAAAACGGGTCTGTCTTTTTGTCATCGACTCTTTTTCATATGAACCAGTTCACAATGCGCTCTTACACAAACACTCATGAGGCTTTTATCTAATCTAATTGAAAACTCATTAAGAGCTGAAACTATTCAAGGTATTAATTAATCTACAGTCAAAAAAAGTTATCTTTTAAATACAAAATAAAAGTCTCTGCTCCTAATTTTTAGACAGATTATGTTTTACTCATCAAAATATACTTTGATTTTGAATTGTTCAGACAAATCAAGTGTTGTTTTGATATTTCATTCTATTAAAACTAACCAAGACGCTGAAGACGCACATGATGATGCACACGGGCGAGTTGTCGCACCGCTGCCGCGTCTGCGACAAGAAGTTCTACAAGAGCGGCGCGCTGAAGATCCACATGCGGTCGCACACGGGCGAGAAGCCGTACGTGTGCAGCGTGTGCGGGAAGAGCTTCACGGCCAACAGCTCGCTCAGCAAACACATGGGCATCCACGACGGGGAGCGGGCGCAGCGCTGCCGGGTGTGTGGCCAGGGCTTCCAGAGGAAAGACCACCTGAAGAGACACGTGCAGTGTCACAGGCTCGAGTCCGCACAGCTGACCAGTTTGTGATTTCTTGTTTAAAGGGACAGTTCAACATTTATAAATGTTTTTTATTTTATTTTTTTCAGGCCCGAAACAGTGAGACAAAGAAACTTTTTGTTGTGTTTTTTGTTATTTTTCTGTTTTATTTGATAGAAAATTGATAATTTGGGATCTGACGAAACAAGAACTGAAAAATTAATCAATTTTTTTCCTCAACTTTGTTATATTTAATAATCTGTGTGTGTATTGTTTTTTATATTGAATATCGTGTTTCTGTTATTGTTTCAGCAAATGTTTAAACTGCGCAAATGCTTGTTTTTCATTTCATCTGCTTCAAAAAGGAATAAAATAAAATACATCTGTGTATAATGTCACAGTTAATTTAATATTTTTACATAAAACGGGTCTGTCTTTTTGTCATCGACTCTTTTTAATATGAACCAGTTCACAATGAGCTGTTACACAAACACTCATGAGGCTTTTATCTAATCTAATTGAAAACTCATTAAGAGCTGAAGCTATTCAAGTTATTAATTAATCTACAGTCAAAAAAAGTTATTTTTTAAAAACAAAAATACAAAATAAAAGTCTCTGCTCCTAATTTTTAGACAGATTATGTTTTACTCATCAAAATATACTTTGATTTTGAATTGTTCAGACAAATCAAGTGTTTTGATATTTCATTCTATTAAAACTAACCAAGAAATGAATCAATAATGAAACTATTTGCCAGTCGCAGCTTTAAACCTTCACAAACTTCCATCATGTTGTTCATCTGCACTTTGTGTTGTTGTTTGAGCTATAATAAAAAACACCCAGAGATACAATCTGCTTTTGTTTCTATGAGGTATAGTTACAGATGTGGAAACAGCTGCAGAAACACTTCATGTTCTAGTTTGGAAAACAGACACCTGCTGAACATTAGTACAGTATGTGTACTAAAGCTTTACAAGAGCATCTTCAGTGTGTTTGACTTGAATCGTTACAACATCAAAGTCCAAACCTCTGACTTTAAGGTCGATTTATGGACTCAAGACGGAGGATGAAACTAAAATCCACTCAACTTTTCTGGACGTGAAAACTGTGAAGCTGTGAAACACCAGACCGGACTCAGAGACGTTCAGTTTAAACACAATTTATTTTTCTGCTTAAATAATTACTTGGATCATCCAGTGTAGGCTATGTTGGTTCGTCATACATGTTGGTACCAGATTTTTATTATCAACAATGGATGCTCGGGGTGGTTTGGTATGAAAAAAGACGCAATGGAAAAACAAACAAACAAACAGATTTACACAGGAACAGAACATCTGATTTTTAACATGTGATCGATGATCAGTGATCAATACTGTGATTCATTGTTGTGACTTGTTTTGTTTTAGTAAAAATGACCAGATTTGGGTGATGGATGGATGGGTGGGGTCGAGGGGCTAAAAATGAGATCCTCTGTTCTCATGTAATCACAACCAAATTAAATAAAGATAAAAAATCATCATCAAACCTTCAAAATAAAAGCCCCCCCTTTTGTAAAACCACAGCAGAACTAAAAGTCGTATCTTACACTTGAAAGATGGGCGACAGATAGACTGGTTTTATTTCATGTCACACACACACACGCGCGCACACATTTATATGGTGGGGGGGGGTTGGCTGCTAGCAGTTTGGAGTTAATGTATTAATAGTGTCAGTCTGCGTGTTACATTCAGGGACACTTGGTTCGGCCCCTGACGCGACAAAAATAAATGAATCTGGCCACTTGAGTGTGGAGTGTGTGATCTGTAGAAAAACAGAAAAAGAGATAAAAACGGTAACAGACGACAGGAGTTTGTGTAGTTGTGAGTGTTGCACACAGACAGACAGACAACAGACAGACGGACCATCATCAGACCCTCTCTAATTGGATTACAGTGCTTCTGGATTAGGAGAAACAAAACCAAAAACAAAAAAGAAAAGAAAAGAAAAAAGCGTTAATAAAATAAAGTGACGTCACATGCAGCAAAGTATCAGATGTCCCACAGACGGACAGGAAGTAGCTGTTTTGGCTTTCAAAGAAACGTCCTCTGTTTAAAATCAAGCAGTTGTTGTCGTCGTTGTTTTGTTGTAGTTTATCTTTTCTTTTCTTTTTTTAAATCTCCATTCGCGTTACAGTCGTTTTTGTTCCTTTGTATAATTCAGTGAGGAAGAAAGAGCTCGTCAGGTGTCGATCGGTGTCGACATCCGTACAAACGCAGCGACTCTGCAAAGCTTCAACTCAAATCAGTGCATAAACAATCTGTGAAGCTACTGATTTTTTTTTTTTTTAAAGATTTTTATACAATGTCATTTATATACAACAAAAACAAAAACAAAACAAAAAAAATCACCCATTTACTATATTATTTCATTTTTTAAAAAAGAACCACATGGTACAAGCCCAGTACTGTGGGTCCAGGAGGAAAAAATAGACCATATAAGGCGAGTGTCTGAGAGATTGAATCACAAGTTTCCTTTTCTGTCAGCAGTTTGCTTTTTTTTCTTCTTATTTTTATTTTTATTTTTTAAAGTTTATTTATTTTTTTTAGTTATTCCGTGTCAGCCAACGTCTGGTCTTTGGTGGCAGACGCCGCTCCAGCTCTCACGTCCATGCGTGTCCCTCCGTGTTGTTGTTTTTCCTGACAGTGAGTGAGTTTTGGTGACATGCTCATGCGAAATCAAAGAAAAGTAACTTGTTGTTGTTGTTGTTGTTGCGTCGTCTTTGCTGAAAACCATGCGTTGTTAAAGTGAAAGCTTCAGACACGTTTTGGCTTTGATTGACGAGGCTTCTTCGTTTTCAGGTGGATGGGTCGGGGGGCTCCAGTTTGTTTCTCCTCCTCCTCCCAGGGTGTGGATGTGGTGTCGCAGGTGGACGTCAGGTGGACCTGGACAAAATGTGGAGACGTCACAGATTAATGTTGATGTGCTGATTGGATCTCAGTCCAAATATCTGAAGATTATTTTAATTTAATTTCAAACGAATACATTTTTAAACTGAGGGAACTAAAACTTTGGCTATTCTCTGACATTTTCATTAGTGAACGATCAATAATAATCGACAGATTTTCATCTTCTTGGTGAGAACTGGATGAGAAACCGGTTCAATCTCAAACTACAGCAGCTGTGATTCGTTCTGCAGATTCTTCTAATTAAATTTAAGACTCTTAACGAGCTTGTTTAACTACACTGTAAATCATCAGAATAAAACCAGACCGGATAATGAGGTGGTTAAATGTATTGGTATTTAAATCACATTTTCGTCAGCTTCTAACTCCACAGTAATAGTAGTCACTAATCTATTTGTTGATTAGTAACTATTTTATTAATTGATTGTTCTTTCAGCTGACAGTTGGACTCCAGTGAAGGACATTTCAGTGGGACGTTTCACTGTTTCCCAGTGTTGCTGTGGATTAACAGAGGAAATAGACAGATGGATTCATAAAATAAAAGTCTGACAAATTGATTTAAGAGTTGTATGAATTTTACACTAAGTCAGAAATCTGGAAGAACTTCTTGTTAACTTTTTCCAAGAAGATACTCTGTTATCTTAGCTTAGCTTGAGTCCAAACAAAGTGGGATTTGCATATGTCTCTGGTTTCTGTGCTAAGCTAAGCTAACAGGAAGAGATTCATCTTCATCAAACAAAGAAAACAATTCAACTAATCTCCCAGAGTATAAAACTGTTATTAAATATATTAAACATAATAATCATCATAATCATGATGTGTTTGTCTTCTCACCAGGTTCAGCTCAGAGCTCCTCTGTTACGACTGACTCTTCTTCCCTTGTTTCTTGTCTCCAGGCTGCAGGTTCGTCCACAGACATTAAAAAAAACAAAGAGGTGTAAACGTTAGTGTGTTTCATCACTTAAATCCGACTGAGTTCGTGTTAATGAAGCAGAAGAGTTGAGCTCAGCTACTGAACGTCGACAGATCACAGACAACATGCTGCAAGAGACGAGTCAGAGGAGGAAAACAAATCATTTTCAGATACAAATCACACGTGCTGCATCGTTACAGGTTAAAAGAGAGAAAGAGGAGCAATTTATTGTGTCTATATTAGTCCAAACACTTGTGTTATTAGTCGTTCTTAGGCCCAATCGACGAGCTGTGACGACACAAAGGAAACACAACAAATACACTGCAAACCACAACCTCTGTTTCAGCTCCATAGAGGAGATTTAATCTAAGGAGCCTTAAATGTGAATAAAATGACCAAAGCTGGTTCTTAAACTCTCAGATGATGTGAGAGAAAATGAGAAACATGTTGGTGTTTAGTTTGTCCACACACACGAGCTAATGTTGCTAACAGCTGCACATTAGTGAGTTCACATCCGGCCTCATGCAGGTGAAGGCGACCGGCTGCTTCTAACTCCAACCTCCTGTTTCCCTCTCTGGGCTTCCTCTCCAGACTTGTGGCCCCCCTGTCGGCGCTTCCCTCTCCTCTTGCCCTTCCCCCCTGTGGCTCCTCCTCCTCCTCCTCCTGATGAAGGAGCAGCATCTGCTACACCACCACCAGCACCACCAGCAGCAGCAGCACCACCACCAGCAGCTCCTTCTTCTGCAAGAATTTCGCCTTCACTTTCCCTCCTCTCCTCAGAGTTGTACACTCGGCGCACAACCTTTCTGATCACCTGTTGGGAGGCAGAAGCACGTGAGGGGGGAGGAGGAGGAGGAGGAAGTGGAGGATGCAGAAATAAAGAAAAGAAAGATGGGGAGGGTACATGGATGTGTGTGTAGGTGCATGATGTTGGAGAAGAATTTGAATCTCCTATGCCCCTCTCTGAGATGCAGCTGCTGCTACAGACAGTTATTTATCTGCCCTGCTCTTCCTCCCAGGAACACACCAAGGCCATGTTCCCTCCTTTTGCATCCTAAATCTCACTCTTTGGTGGTTTCCACACACAGCTGCAGACCTAGGTGATAACATGTTGTGTTGTTGCTTTCCTATCATCTTATGCGCTCCGGTTCATCCAGTACTCCCATTAAGCTGACCTGCTCTAACCCTTTCCTGTATATGGTCCAGCCTGCAAACTTGAAGCTCCCAGGTCTTTCTTTAGCTCCATTTCCATGTTTTTTCCTTGTTCCATGTTATAAACTGTTTTCTTGTCTGTATACAACATCTATTGCACGTCTGTCCATCCTCACCCTGAGGTTTCTCCTGTTTTTTATGTTTCTTGGGAGTTTTTCCTCATTTGATTTGAAGGGTGTGTAAAAGCCCTTTGATACAAACTGTTGGGCTATACACATAACCTTGCCTTGCCTATAGCCAATAGGATGTTAAAGCAACACTATGTAGTTTAAAGAACACGGGTAGCCTAAATATTGGACCGGTGTTGTAGAATTTCACAACTCTGTGCTGGATTTTGTTCAACACAAAGCTCAAGCCTGGTCTCCCCGCTCCTCTCACCCACACATGATGTACAGGGACACTTCTCGCTTTTTAACAATGTTGATCATATGTCCTGTCTTGTTTTGTGAGAACCTGTCCAGTTTTGATAAGCAAAGCGGCCTTCAAGATAGTGGAGGCATGCAAACAGCTTTGAGAGGTTAAGTTTTGAAAACCTTGTAACGTAAGAGATAACGGGGCTGTTGCTAGGCAGTATGACGTGTCTTATGAGTACTCTGCAATCTGCTTAAAAACTGATGACTTTCTCTGTCCAGGGAGCTGCTCTCTCATGACTCTGTTGTGGGAGACTCTGTGCACAACTTGATATAAAGACAATGACTTCAAGAACCTGAGCATAATGACTTTTTTTCACCCACACTTTCCTCCGGCACCGGCCCATCAACAAATTCACATACTGTAACCATCATCATTAACCGATTTTTTACCACTTGAATGGTCGAAAAACTAGGCTACATATTGTTACTTTAACACATCTCCCCTCGCAGTCTCTGTCCACTTTTCCAGTATAAGAATCTGAACTTGTGCTCTGGCCCCTTGACTCTTCTGTTGTTCTTTTTGATCGATCAAGCCCTAATAAGCTTCCTCAGTATAACGCATCCAGACTTCCTGTGCTTTTTCTTCTTCCTGCAACACCTCAGAGTTTCTCCCTAACATATGAGATTCATGTGCTCATATATATGTATGGTGGCAGGTATCCATCTGAAATATGACTGTGTAAGTGTGTGTGTGTGTGTGTGTGTGCAGGGCCGTTGTATAGGGGAGAAAGGTGATGATAATTCTAGGGGCCCAGCGCCCAGTGGGGCCCATAAAAAACCCCAGTAGTCTAATCTTTGTATGACTGATTTATTCTGCGTAAGACCCTGACTATAGTACAACATCTTTCCAAGAATATTTGTCTTATTTCTTGTCCAAATGTCTCATTTCTAGTCAAAACTAATCTCTTTCCACTTAAAATAAGACTCATTACCTAAAAATTAACTTGTTTTTAGATCATTTTCACTTAAATTCACAATAAATAGAAAAATCTGCCAGTGAAAGTAAGTTTTTTGTGCTTGTAAAAAGGAAGAAAAACTTGCTCCACTATCAGATTTTTTTCTACTTATTCCAAGTGAAAATCTGCTTGAAAGAAGTAAAAAGTGTCTAAAAACAAGCTACTTTTAATATGATGTGTCTTATTTTAAGTATAATGAGATTTGTTTTGACTAGAAATGACATTTTGACTAGAAATGAGACAAATATTCTTGCTAAGATACTTGAGTTTTTGCAGTGTAATGCTGCATTAGCATCAAAACAAAGAAGGCTAAATAAAAAACGATAATACATACGTAGTCTAAGAAAAAAAAAGGAAAAGTTAGGGGGAGGGGCCCACTTTAGTATTCTTTAAGGGGGCCCAGAATTCCTAGCAACGGCCCTGTGTGTGTGTGTGTGTGTGTGTGTGTGTGTGTGTGTGTGTGTGTGGATCGGGATGTGACAGGTGATTAGTAGAGGGTGAGGACAGTTACTTTTCTGGTGACCAGATTCCCGTCTTCGTCTGTGAACTGCTCCTCCGTCACAGACTCTCCAGGAATGTTTTTGGCCTCCTCTCCCTGAGGGAAGGGTTGAATAAAAATAAAAAATAAAAGAAATGAAGGGATGGGACGAAGGGATGGGGGGTAAAGGGAAAGGTTTCTAATGTATAATGGTTATTAAGAAGGCAGACATCAGCCTCAGTCAAAGGCTTAATTTCATTTTTCTCCTTTCTCCTTCTTTATGCTGATGTTTTTAAAGCAGTAAATATTCATCATCCATCCAGTCCGTGACAGCTGACTCAAACTTGTTCATATCATTTTGCAACCTTGACTTGAAAATGCAGAATAAGAGACAGACGTCAGAAAACTGTTTCATCATCACCGTCATCAAAAAAGAAAAATCAAGAACATCGACAAAAAAAGCTTCAAACCTGATGACGTTCACACCTGTGTCGTGCACAAGAGAGAATTTAAAACCCACACATCATCACACTCAGGTCTGAGGCTGCATTTATACAGAGACTGATCAAGGAAAAGTTGTTTTGTAAGTTACATATTAAATATTCAGTCTCAGGACACAAAGACAAATGACCTGCTGAGAGAATAAAACACCTGTTGTGTCCATCAGTTGGACATACAGTATGTCTGCTCCTGTACAGATGCAGCCTCGGATTCAAACTGTTCAGCAGCAGCAACGACGTCACATCCAAAAACAGCACGGCAGCGGATGTAGTGGCTCAAACCAACAAGCAGTGAGTAGCACTTCACGCTACGGCCGAGCTAAACATCCACACACACACACACACACACACTCACACACACACACTCACACACACACACTCACACACACACACACACACACACACACACACACACACACACACACACACACACACACACACACACACACACACACACACACACACACACACACACACACACACACACACACACACACACACACACACTCTCCTGTGAAACTATAGTTGGGTTTCCGTCCACTTGTGGAAAATCTCATGAAGCTGACGGTAGAAAATGTGTATTAATATGTGTTTCCATCCTCCATGTGTGAGTGTTATTCTACCTGTAGCTGTTTATGGTATTGAGTATGCAGCTGAGTGTTATTCTACCTAAGTGTTGAATGAGTTGAGTCCTGTCTCTTGGTACAGTGTATTGGCCAATGTGATTGGTTTGTATGTCTAATCTATGTAATGTGTGCTGTTTTGATTGCTTTTTTAAAGCATACATTGCATGGATTAATGGCAAATCTATGCTGTTTTAATTGCTTTTTTTATTATTATCAATATTTCCATTTGGTGAAGGGTCTGCCGATGAAAATTAGCCCTCAGCTAATTCGGGCACATTTACTTTCTATTCAGAAATGTTGATTAATGTGCACTGTCCCTTTTTAAAAATAAAGAATTTGAAATTTGAATGTGACAATAAATCATCACAGAAGAAGAAAACCAGGTGAAAACATGGCAGCTCAGTTTGTTTATGTCTAAACTTCAGGATTTATAAACTAAAGAATAAAGAGTGAGTGTAAAAACAATTTTTTGATAATCTGACTCTTAAATTTTCATGTTTTTTTTAAACTCAATGTTACGTTTATTCCTCTGTCACAGTGTCTCATTCTTACAAACACACTCCCATGTTATGATACACAACACAACACACACATCCACATCTGCACAGAAGCACACTCTCAGACCTTCTCCCCATGAAACACACTAATACTGTCGAACACACTCAGGCAACTGTTGTCGAGCTCGGATGCCAGTTCACTGCACACTGCCTGCAGCCCACCACACACACACACACACACACACACACACGGACTCACACACACCTTCAGTATGACCCGTCTGCGGTACACCCTGGTGGTGACAGTGGTCTCCTCGTCAGAGCCGGACTCGTCAGCTCTGACTCGGCCCTGACGGACGTTAATGAATCATTTTGTTAACTTGTTGTTTTGTGTTTGTCTATGTGTTATTGCACTTTATTTTGTACAGCACCTTGTGAGTGTTTGTGTCTGGGAAAGGTGCTTTATAAATAAACTTTCCTCTTCTTCTTAATGAACCCAGTGTGTTTGTGAGTGTGAGTTTGACATGTTTTCACCACAGAAATGACTCGAGATTCACAGAAACTGGGAGAAAGAAAACAGAATTTAAAGGGATAGTTCAACATTTTGGAAAATTGGCCCATTGCCATAATAGCTGTAGTCATAGCAGTAGGTTCGTTACCTTTATTTGTCGGTGCAAGCTATTTTTAGAACGGCGGAGCAGAGCCGTGAGCTGCTCAGAGCTACGCTACGGAGGCTCATGGGATTTCTTGGTTTCCCTCATCAAACTCATCAAATACACAATTCAACAACTCCAAAACACTCTGGTGGACAAGTTGTGACCTGCACATTCACCACGCTATGAGATAATAACAGAACGTTACCACACAGAGTTGTTTTAGAGGTAAATTCATGCAAAACCGCTGATGCACGTTGCCTTCAGGGACAGTTTTTCAGCAAGCAGTCTCTGTATTTACCTCTAAAACAACTCTGTCTGGTAACCTTTCGTTATTAGTTGTTGGATTGTGTATTTGATGAGTTTGATGAGGGAAACCAAGAAATCCCATGAGCCTCCATACCGTGGCTCTGAGCAGCTTGCGGTTCTGCTCCGCCGTTCTAAAAATAGCTTGCACCGACAATTAAAGGTAACAAACCCACTTCTATGACTATAGCAATGGGCCAATTTGCCAAAATGTTGAACTATCCCTTTAAACCCTCGAATGTCTCTGGATAAGTCACCACCACAAACTTCTCACCTGGACTTTGTGCTGGGACCTGTCTCCTCCGTCCTCCCATCCTCGGCTTGGTCCCGCTGTGCTGCTGTCCTCCTGAGATCCCTTCCTCTTCTTCTCCTTCCCGTTCCTGGCGGCGTCACTCTGACCTCCGTTCTGTGCGTCGGTCTGAGCCGCCGGCGGCCGCTGCTGTTCCCGGGAATCAGCCGGACTCTCCGGGCTGGAGGAGGGAGCAGAAACACACACAGTGAAGAGGAGGAGGAGGAGGAGGAGGAGAAGAAGTTGTGAAACACTGGGAGACAGGACGTCATTATTTTTTTATTTTTTTATTATTTATTTGTTTATTTCGGGCATGTCAACTAAATCATCATCATCACACTTCATCTTAGTTCAAATAATACAATACACAACATGGCCGAAAGGGAAAGCGGGAGAAGCAAAAGCTTATCTAGTCCCGCCCCCAGAGATGGACAGAGTACTCGACCCCAGTACTTGAGTAAGAGTATAAAAGTACTTGCTTCTAAAGGTACTTAAGTATCCAAAAGTACATGCTTTTAAATTTACTTTAAGTAAAAGTAAGAGTAAGAGTAAATGTCTTATTTTTCACATCAATGAATTACTATAAATTTTTCTACATGAATTTAAGGAGCTTTTAACTCTTGTTTAGTAACTCTGGTTTCTCTTTGAAACCAGCTGCACTGATGTGCTGCCTTTAGGGGTTAGGGTTTCCTTCTTTGACAAACGCAGCTTGTGTCCAATAGGATTTTAGAAAAAAAAAGAGTAGACCTGAAAGTAACGAGTACTTTTCAGCCTTCCTAGAAATTAACTCGAGTAAAAGTAAAAATATTTGTCTTGGAAATGTATTCAAGTAAGAGTAATAAGTACCAAATAAATCTAATACTCAAGTGACGTACAAATCCTCTGGATATGTACTTAAGTACAGTACTCAAGTAAATGTACTCCGTTACTGTCCACCACTGGCCGCCCCCATTACCCACAGAATAAAATCTTTATCATAATCTTATCGTTATCAGATCCTACCTTCCCTCCGCGACGCCGTGCAGCAACGACGACGACGACGACTCTGCGATGATCGCGTCCGACATCTCGCCTCTCCAACCTGGAACTGAACACACGTCCTTTTCTGCTTGCCGTACTTGCTCGAGGATGGCATTCACCCTCTCCTCCGTCATCTCCTCGTCCTCCAAGCCTCCCTCCAGCTGTATGTCCTCCAGCAGACTCTGCAGCCGCTCCTGCGTCATCTCCTCATCCTCTTCTTCCTCTTCCTCTTCTCCTTCCTGCTTCCCGTTTCCTTGAGGAACTTCCGCGGCTGCGTCCTCCTCCGTTTGTTTTCCCTCCGCTGCTGCTTCCACATCTTCTGCTTTTCCCGGTTTCTCCACCGCTCTCCTGTCGTTTTCCGGCCTCTCGTAAGAAACCAGCTCTTCCTCTTCCACCACCATTTGTCCTCCAGTGGTCAGGGTCAGGGTCGTGTCTTCTGCCTTGACGATGGTGGGCCCCGTGGCGACCGTTGCCGGGGCGACCGTTACCGGGTCGCTGCTGCTGGTGCTGGTGGTGGTCTGAGTGAGGGAGAGGTCGCTAGGTCTAGTGAGCGTGGTCTTGCTAGGGGAGTCTAAGCTAGCCTCGCCCTCGCTAAAGAAGTCGTCTTTGCGCAGCGGGGTGGGGGGCTGGTAGTTCAGCTCTGTGGGGGTCTGCAGCTCCAGATCTATATTGTGGTATCCTGGGTGGATGGCAGGAGTAGAGGAGGATTAGAGGGTAAGGGGATCGAAGAGGAAGGAGAGGAAAGGAAAAAGAGGGGGGGTAATGGAGGGGGGGAGGAGGAGGAGAGGTAGAGTGGTGGAGGTGATGAAATGAGAAACACTTGTAACATCTAAAGGCAGCGTCTGGCTCAACGGTCACACAGGAGGAAGTCAAAGTTTAAAGCTGCAGTGACTGGTTTGGCCACTGGGGGGCAGCAGAGAAGAGCAACAAACCATCACTTTATGCAGCTGTTGAAGGGAAGTAGGTAATAAACATCTGTCTATTTACACATCCTGCAACATTTTCAATGATTAGGAGTCAGAGTGTCCACTTTGTAAATGTATTTTTAATTGTAACTTTCATTTTAGATCTGTTTTTCTCTACTAAATTTAATTATGTGGCTCTTTTGGAGTTGTTGGATTGTGTATTTGATGAGTTTGATGAGGGAAACCAAGAAATCCCATTAGCCTCTGTAGCGTAGCTCTGAGCAGCTCGTGGCTCTGCTCCGCTGTTCTAAAAATAGCTTGCACCGACAATTAAAGGTAACAAACCTACTCCTAAAACTATAGGGATTATGGCAATGGGCCAATCTGCCAAAATGTTGAACTATCCCTTTAAGAGCTTAATGCTCCACTGTGTCCATGATTGTGTTTACTTCTTGTTTATTCCTGATAGAAATGTGGATTGTCAATGGTTTTTCATCTGCCTCATGTTGAGATAATGTGGCTAAAAAGCTGATCTCAGACCTGTAGAGTGCAGACGAACTACAGGGTTTGGTGATGCTTCTCACATCTGTAATAGACATCAACAGCTAGATGAAGTTAGTGACCAGCTGGTGAATATTTAGGAGCTGGGTGAGACCAAAACAGAGCAACAAGAAGGTGGATGTTGAACTTGATTCCATCATTAAAATCAATGCTAAAGTTGTTGGATGAGTGAATAAGCAGCTGTTTTCTAACTCATTAACCAGGCTTTAACTTTACAGCTTATTCTGCTGCCTCTCAAATCACTTAATACTGATTACAGCTTCAAGTTTCCAACTTAACATGTTTTTACTCAAACACGCGTTGTGTGACTGCTGAAGCAGCTCTGCAAGAGGAGACACATGAACAGATCACAAAGAGATGGAAACAGAGAAATTAAAAAGTACCAAAGGCAGAAGAATATTAAAAAAATGTGAGACAGAAACTTCACATAAATATATATTTATAGGCTACGTATAAAATCTACAATGAACAGTCAGTCACTGTAATGTCGCTGGAGGAACTGTGTTTAAGTGGCACTTAAATCAGAGAAGCCTTTTTGTTAAAGCACTTAACTTCAGACCCACAGAGTCAAAACCAGAGCTACTGATTTTGTGAAGTTAACGAGGAGGGTGTTTGGAGTGGGGGGGGGGGGGGTCTTCATTATAGCACTTTAAAACAAGCTCATCAGCTCAGTTGATTGTTGCAGTTAATGAGCCAAAGCCTGAGCTGAGTCCAGGTAGGTTAGTTAGTTGTGTTGATTGAAACAAAAAGGCAAAAAGAAGAAGGAGGAGAAGAGCAGAGCGACAAACAGGCGTCTAGATGTAAAGTTCAGGGACCGAACGATCCCGCCTGAAGTGACGGGGGACACCGGGGGGAAGGGGCGAGGGAGGAGGGGAAGAGGAGGGGGGGAGGGGGAGTGACGGGGGAGAAAGAGAGCGGAGGTGATCTAAGGGAGGAGAGGAGGAGGAAGGAGAAAGAGTGGAGTTGGAGGATGAAGGGGAGGAAGAGGGTGAAGGTGTCGAAGTGGGAGGAAGCTGAGGAGGAGATGTTAAAGAGGGAGAGGGGGGAGGAGAGGGAAAATAGAAAGGGGGAGAAAGTGAAAGAGGAAGAGGAGGAGGTGGAGGAAAAGAGGGAGATGATGGAGAAGAAGAGGGAAGAAGGGGAGACGGTTTGATGGATTTAGGGGACGCAGAGCGAGGAGGTGGGAGAAGGACGAGAGGAGCGATGGAGGAGGAGAAGGAGGAGGAGGACGGAGGGGGCGAGGAGAGACAGAGGGGGGAGGGAGGAAAACAACGGGGGAAGGAGAAGAAGGTGGAGAAGCTGAGAGGACTTCGAGGGGAGGAGGGAAGAGGAGGGGAGTAAGGCAGAGAGAAGAAGTGGGGGAGGACGGGAGCGAGGGGGAGGAGGTAAACGGGAGGAGTGGACGGGGGAGACGGGAAGTTGAAGACGGAGGAGGGAGACGGGACAGCGGGGGGGGAGGGGAGGGACAGAGCAGTGATGTGGCTGAAAAAAAGAGGAGGAGAGGAGGAGGAGAAGGAGGAGAAGGAGGAGATGGAGGCGAGGCAGGGAGGGGTGAGAGGGTGAGACGTTTGGGGACACAGAGGGAAGGTGGGAGATCTGAGGAGCTTTGGAGCTATTTCAATCATCACAAGAAAAACAAACAAACAGAGAACGACAACAATCAGACAAGACTTGAATGAAAAGACAAACAGAGCAGTTAAACAAACAAACAAACAAACAAACAAACGGATGAATGAATGCACAGACAGTGAAATGAAGACACGACACGCAGAGGCTTAATGTTGAAGAAGCTGCTGCAGAAGCAAAGACGTTGCAGACCAGAATCATGGGATTGCTGATCCGAACAGACGAAGCAAGAACAGACTTTGTGCATCATCCAGGAAAACATCCAGAACAGGAGAGGAGATAGAGTCTTTACTCTGCATGAGGAGGAGGACGGGGGTTTAGGATCTGGGTGAACTAAAGTTTTGTTCAGCTGCGAGTTAGAAGTTGCAGGGAACTGGGGAAAAAAACATATTTACTGAGAAGAAGAAAAAGAAAATCCTCCAGAGATCCTTTCCAACAACTGCTGAGTCCCAACTTTTTACTGCAGTACAGTATAAACTGTGTGTTATATATTTTGTACTAACACAGTAGGTCAGCAGCAGGCAGTGAGCCGCTCAGCTGCAGTTAAACAGAACGTTTTCATCCTTTACATATGATGTAGTTTTATAGTTTCAAACCATTTTTAATAAACTGTAAATGGGAAATTAATTATTTACCAAAAATAGAAATTGATAAATGTATGTCTACGTTTATCTTTTCAAAGATAACCCTCACTCCTATTCCTTCAACTCAGACATTAAATGACTGATAATTCACTTATTCCATTTAACCATTTTATACATAAAAAAAAACTCTCCACCACATTATCAAGGATATAATTCAGTTTCAGAAAGATTGTGTTGAAATTAAAGCATATATGTATCAGAAAAAGTGATTTCTGTCATGATAAAATCTACATAATAAACAATCTATATGTAATCTTTGTGTAATTAAAGAATATATAGATTAAAAACTCCTCCATAAGATGGTAGAAATCCTCAGTCATGGTTAATGTTTGCTACACAGCAGCTGTTAATGGTGCCATAGAGTTTGTATTGGGGCAGGAGGGAATCTGCAGCTGCAGCAGCTGTTAGTGGACGGCAGGGGGCGCTGTTGTGTTTCCATAGTTACTCTAACCAGCCTGATGATCTCAGTGGGGAGGGTGGGAGTGGGAGTGGGAGTGGGAGTTGGGGGGGTGAGGAGAGCAGGAGCTGGAAACTGGATCCAGAAGAAGCTGAAGTTAGCAGAAAATTAGAGCCACTGGTGGGAATTAGCTGGTTAGTGGTGTTTAGCGCTGCCAGGGGGATTTGCTTTAGGAGTTAGTCACTCAGAAGCAGCAGCAGCAGGAGGAGGAGGAGGAGGAGGAGGAGGAGGAAGATGAGGAGGAGGAGCAGGAGGAGGAAGGCGGGGAGTCTGCTGGTCTCAAAGCAGGAGAAGCTGCAGTGGAGCGAAGAGGCTGGGCGGCTCGGAGGAGGAAACCCAGGAGATGAGAGCTGGAGTAACAGCGACCAGCAGTGACACAACAGAGTTACACACTGGACACTTTGAAAAGAGGTGTTTCGTTTTCAACCCATGTGGAGCGGCGTCCGAGGGGGCGGAGCTCAACGTGAGCCGCATTGCACACTCTCAAACACACTCACATATATATATATATACGCATACATACACACACACACACACACACCTACACAACTCCCCCGGTGCGCTGATGTGTTGAAAAGGCTCCACCCATTTGAAGAGTGTTAAGAGTGTATTAGTGCAAGCCGACAACATCAGTACAGGCAGCTCCTCACACACACACACACAAACGAAGCTGTAGCCATGCATTTTGTTTTTTGTTATCTGTTAAATGTTGGTTTCATCTTCACATAAAGATCAGCTGTGATCAACATAAACACTGATCCTTGTGTTCAGACGACTTTTTCCAAAACTAAATTTAACAAATCTGCAACGAGGCCCATTTCAGAATTTAGTCTTGGGTGTGTGAGGAGGAGTTTTATTTTTATTTGTTAGGGCTGTTTGTTTCCTTGTTTTTGTGACTTACAAGGAAACTGCAGCAGGAAAATGTTAATTTATTTCTAAAATATTTATTATTTGAAATATTTTGGCAAATTAAAAGTAACACAGTCTGTTTCCAGTGAACCCCTGGGTGTAAAAACAAGATTATTCTCTTTTTGTTTTGATTTTCAAGCAGCTTATTGAGATACATGAGGAGATAATTCATCCTGTGAATATATAAATATGTGTTTCATGTTTGTGATACACACACAATCTGTTCAGATCTGACTGAGCTGAGTTTGTCAAACTACATCAGTGTTTCAAAGTACTTTAAAAGTACTTCCTGTTGTTTTACCTCACACTGTATCTTTAAACAGGCTAATTTAAATTAAAATAATCTATAATGTATTTTCTCCAGATTCTGAAACGGCCCTCATTGGGTCTGTCAAAATCAGAGAAAACTAGCGTCTGCCACATTTAAATTAAATTTCAATTACAAAGAAAAAGAGAGAAATAAAGAAAGAAAGGATGAAGAGACTAGTTGTACTGCTTAAAGCGAACATGCTGTTGTTATACATTGGTTGTAATAATTATGTTTTTATGTATTTTAATAGCACAAATCGATGAAACTTTTAACATACACATAAACATAACTATTGTTTAACCAAATTCTGAACCAATGCTCCGTCCCAGCTGAAAAATGTGCTTCATTCATTATCATTTATCAATCGATATCATCAATACATTGATCAGATGGGACAGAGACACTGGTTCATCTCATTTGACCATGCTTCTGGACATAATTTACAAAAAACAGTCACACACATTTAAAAAGTGTCATGCACCTGTAATGGTACAAATTTTCCTGCCCTCAATTAAAAATCATTGATTAAGTGAATGTAAAGTTTTTGTTGTTGTTGTTGTTGTTGTTCTTTTTAAATGTTATTGATCATCACCCGAAAAAAAAATCTATAATCACTTGCCATTCATGTTCCAATGACTGAGTGCTACAAATGCATTGCACTGCCCAGTGTTGGAAAACTAACAAGCTGACTGGGGTGACTGCTCGATAGAGACGAACACTAATGCTCTTATTACCTGACGGTCCATTAACTATGAGCTCAATGAACCTGCTGGAGCATCAAGTTGTTTGATCGACTTTTGGTAAATTAACTTCCACTGTTTTTTTTTTGTTTGTTTTTTTTGCTCAGGCCCGATTGGTTCTGTTGTTGTTGTTGTTGTTGTGTTAAGTTTGCACAGTCAGGTCTGACTATCTGAGCCGAGAGAGGAGGTGAAGAAGGGTGAAGGGATAGACTGAGAGATAGACTGATAGTTCAGCTAGGGTGGGCTACACTTTACCATCGGACTGATCCGGGAATACTGCGTTATCATCGGCAAAGCAGCGTGTGCCTGAAATGTTACCGTAGTCAAATATGGGCCCTTCCAGCAAAGTCACAATATCCAACCGATTGATCTTAGTCAGCACCGCGGTTAAAGCGTCCGCTAGTGGAGAGAGAGAGACAAAGAGAGGAGGTAAAATCATCTGAACATCTGATAGAAGTAGAGCTGCATATGAATTATAAGTTGTGTCTCTGCTTACTTGTGGCATTTTTACCATCCCTGTGCACCCATTTCTTTAGGAGCATGAAACTCTGTGCTGTCAGGGAATTGGGGTTCTCCACCCTGATGAAGTTGATCTCATCCACAGAGAAATCCAGCTCCCTGGCCAGCTCTGCAACCACACACGAACAAACACAGTAACAGTGGGTGAATATCTTATTGTCGGCCTGGTGACGGCTTAAAAATGTTTTCACAAACGCAGCGGTGCTAGAAAACTGGCAGCCATCTGATGAAGAGGTGTTTACTGACACACAATTTGCACAGTGCACCACAGGGGAAATACTAACGTGTGCAGCAGTGCACACACACAAAAAAAACAAAAAAACAGCGGCGATAATTAGCAAGAAAAAAAAACATACAGTTTAAGAGGAGGCTGACATTTAAAATTAGATTTCAAGTTTGCAGCATCATATCAAATAACATTCACCTTCCAGCTGGTTTTTACACTGCAGGCTGCACTTGATTGCAAAGAGGTGATAGAAATATTGTTATGAAACTGAAATCACCACCGTACTTATTTGTATATTTGCTTATTGCTCCTTTGGTTAACAGCTGTTGTTGCCTAACATGATCTAAAGATAATGCAGTGATAGTGAGTGAAACGCTGCCGTACAGGCGAGCACACGGGTCATAAATCTGAAACCAGGGGAACGTGATGTTCAGCAGAGCTGCTCGTTCACTGCAGCTCCGCAACAGGAACGCACATTAAATATGGATTAGATTCTTTTCCCTGTGCCGAGCACTCACTCCCTCGGTCACCAGACAGCGAGGCACGCGACTACGGCGGCTCGCGTTGGTGCACACTTTAAAAAGGATGACGGCACACCCACGCACACACATGCACACAGGCGTGGGGCAGTGCTGCAGTGCAGGTGGACAGGCTGCAGAGGCCACACCCTGAGCTCTGCTCAGTATGTACACAACTATCATCACTCTGTCCCTCTTAAATACACTTACACAAAAAGCTGCAAGCATAATACATTCTTATGCACGTTTTTAATTAGATAAATTATTAATGTAAGTATTACTAAACTTATTTTCCAGTCCTCACTCTTAATATGTCACAACATGAGCTGATTGTGTTTAAATTAATATGAAAAGTTACAATGCAATTTGACTTTCTGTGATTCCTCTGCTTAGATGTTGTACTGTACAGTATGTGTGTGTAGTTGATGTTGATGTATGTGATTATAACAGCCACTGCAGCACTGCCAAGTCCAGATATTTTATACTCTTCGTCCACCAGGTGGCAACAGACACTGTGAAACTAATGGTTTTTGGCTGGACTCCAGTCAGACTGATGTAAAATTCACTTCTGCATCATGTCACAAGTTTCAGCCTCTGCTCACACAGTAAACTGATCCGAGTGAAACTGATTTACTTCCAGCTCTGCAGTGGTTTCTTTCACCATGCACAGTTTTCTTGTATTGCTTCATATTTTGCTTCTGGCAAAGTGTGACAAGGTGTGTGAGATATGTGCAGACTCACCGGTCCAACTGAGTCCGAGGTGGTCAGCTACTATTGCCATGCGGAGGTCTGTTCTCTCACAGGGACTCTGAGGGCCTGTGTGAGGAGGCGGGAGGAGGAGGAGGAGGAGGAGGAGGAGGGGGGCAGGGGCGGGGCGGGACAAGGAACAGTTAATGTGTGGCATTATGACAACGATCCCCAGAATTACAGTAAATCAGGTTCTAATAATAAAATGGCTGCAGAGAGGAACAATGACATTAAATGGAAGAAAGAGATTGGGATTGTGAACTGAAGTCTGTTGATATTAATGTGGTTTGACCATAAAACTCTCCTTTTTTCTCCCCATTTTCTAATGTGATGTTCATTATAGTATGTAAAGATCAACTTTAGCTCACTGTCCCATGTCTCACCTTAGAAAAATAATACAACTTTTCTGGCCAGACTCTCCTCAGTGATTCAGTTTAGATAATGATTGATACAACTAGCCAGGAAACGGTTAGCTTAGTTTAAGAATAAAGAGGAAACAGAGGAAAATAGCTAGCCTGGTTCTTTCTAAAGCTTAAACCCACAAAAGCTAAATAATACTCTCACAAACCTGCTATTAAACATCATCTGATAATATAAAAATAAATCTCAAGTATGAGGATGTGTGAGGCCAGAAAAGATAAAAAAAAAAAAAAATCAAATTTTCACACTAAATTCTTTGATGTTCAGTAGTACAGTAGTAGTATTAGTAGTAAGAGTTCAGAGATAAAGATTTCTGTATCACATCACTAACAACAAACAATCTACCGTCAGGCAACATTCCCTCCCACTGATAAAAACAATCTATGGCTTCAACTTGAAATCAAGAACGATTCAGCCACACAAGTGTTTTTTTTTTTTCCCACCGAGTCACAAGGTGGACGACTTCCTGTGTGGGCCGACGTTCACGTGATTCGTCAAGTTCAGCCGATGGATTGTTTTCACAGCGATTTTCAAGAGAGCAAAAGTAAACCACCAATCTACAAACCAACCAACCAATCAATCAACCAACCAACCAACCAACCAGGCAAGCAGACCAAAACAAACACAAGAAGATCATGTTGTACCCACAAAATCACTTCACATTTCGGTCTCGATTGTGTCTAAAGTGGAGGTGAGTGGTGTCGTGTCGTGTGGTGAGGTGCAGGGCTACCTTTAAACTCAGAAAGGGATGTTTACTCATTCCTAACGTATTCATCGCTGAAGTGTTTCTACTCTCAAACTGATACTGACACTTATTTTGAAAATGTAGTTCCTGTACCTTTTCACTGTAATCTGTTGCATAAGTCTTGTCAGACGGTTGTTACTTCTACGAGGTAAATCTATCCGGTTGTCTTAACCTAACAGAAATAAAATCTTGTGCTTGGATCCAGAGATACATTTTTGAGTGTCTGTGTTTTATCCTTTGTCTAAATCGGACAGCACACAGGACACAAATCACAAGAATGACAGGAAGAAGAAGAAGAAGAAGTGACAGCTACACTTACGACGTCACATCACAAAGCACCCACAACAGCTACATGCATCTCATAGAGAAAGATAAAGTATATAAATAAGTGTTTAGAAAGAGTTTACAAACTAGTCTGGTTCTCCGTGACAGGAGCCGTGATTGGTTGTTCAACCTGACTCCCTTCCTCCTTGTGCTCCTGCTCCTTCCCTCCATGTGTCCGCCTACTCTTCCTCCTGCTCCTCCTCCTCATCCTCTCACTGCTGGCCTGCTCAACCTCAGCTCTCACATCTCTAGCAGATGGTGTTGGTGTGGTGGTGGTGGTGGTGGTGGTGGAGGTGCAGGTAGAGGTGCGTGAGGGGCAGGAACTTCTAGAGGCTCTAGATGGCTCTGACAGGGAAGTGTTCCTGGTAGTGCTGAGGCTGCAGCTCTCTTCGTCCTCAGTGGGCAGAGTTTTCCCCTCTAACTTTGTCTCAGCCTCCTTGGGAATGGTTTGGTCCACAGGGATAGCTACCTGTCTAGTGACAGACCTCGTTTTAAAGTTTTTCGAGATCACTACGCTGTTCTTTCTCGCAGTCTCATTTGTGCTACTTCTTCTCGGGGTTTTCACTGAACTAGATCTTTGCTCGGTGCTGGATCTGCTTTTAATTTGCTGCTGCTTATTATCCCTGCTAGATTTAATGCCTCTTTCAGTCACTGAAGATTTGGCTCTAACTTGCTTCTTCTCCCGGGAACAAGAAGGGTATTTAATGGCTTTCATCACTGGGATTTTAGATTTAGGAAATAAATTCACAAAAGGGTCCAATCTTTCCCTGACTTTATGTATTGTATGTTCCCTGACTTTGATTTTATCTGCGTTTTTTTGTGCCTCGTCTTTCACTCTTGCTCGACTGTGGCTGCATAGTTTGTGGCTGGGCACCCTCACTGGTAACCTGGACTTGCATATCTGAGGTTTGACCTCTTTGGCTGCCATGTTTGTTATTGCTACATTAGGACAAATCCTGCCTTCCCTGCTGTTCACCTCTAGCTGGTTGAAGGACGCTTCTATCCTGCTGATCTCCTGCAGACCAGCAGACAACATGTTGAACACAATACTTCCGGCCTGAGCGACATCTGAATGGACATACTGGGAGACAGGGACGTTGCTACTGGTATTGCTACTCTGTGTCTGTTGTAAAGGTGCGAAAGAGGAATCTGTGCTTTGGTAATAACTGTTCTGACTTTCTGAGATCCAATCCAAATAGTCGCTTTGTTTGTACATACCT
Source organism: Trachurus japonicus (assembly GCF_045865225.1). Taxonomy (NCBI): domain Eukaryota; kingdom Metazoa; phylum Chordata; class Actinopteri; order Carangiformes; family Carangidae; genus Trachurus; species Trachurus japonicus. The sequence continues at coordinate 6,399,092 of NC_140925.1, forward strand.
GAAGGAACTGAAAAATAATCTGTCACGCCTGATGATGTAGTAAAATTAGAACAATCTGTGTTTGAGGTCACAGAGTAAGAACTATCTACAGCTGATCCTGAGGTTATATTATCAAAGGTGCCTGTTGTTCTACATTTAGAACTGTTATTTGATGCATCATATGTTTTATCAGATGACAACTTGAATCCTGATCTAAAAGTGGAAAATGTAGGCTCAGTATTGGAAGTTGAGTCTTTGCATGTGCTGTAACTGCCAGCCAGATTTGATATTTCTAGCTGCACAGTAGTAGTCTGAATGGAGACTTGAGGGACTATTGAGGTATCTGTGGGATCCTGAGCACTAAATTGATCCCTGTGTTGTGAGGAGGCGTTTATCTCTGAGTCTCTGACACTGTACCTGCCCGCCGAGTAGTAATGCTCACCAATCTGAAAAAACTGGAGCCTCTCCTCCACCATGTCCCTCTTGCTCATGTCAATCGCACCACTGCGTGTCATCTCAAACATCTTCCCTTCATGGAAGGGGAATGGATTTGGCTCGCTTGTCGGCGTGCTATCGTCCGTTGGCGTTCGGGCTGGGGTAGTGTCTGGTGTTGTGGCCTGAGACTGTTCATCCACTGCAAGTCCAAAAGGCTTAGGCTCACCATTGCTTCCCCTTGTACCTCCCATGTCAACGATATCTTCTTCTCCACTTTTACTGGGCCAGGGGTCAAAGTCTAGCCCTTTAGTGGCAACAGTCTTAAAAGGAGAGTTAAACTCCTCCTCTAACTTATAACTAAAGTAAGTGTCTGAAAATCCCTCTTTATCCGAGGGTTTTTGCTCCTTACTTGTAACCCCATCTTTACCGTTAGCATCAGGTTTACCACCATCTGAGGAAGCATCTTTTTTGAAAGTGTCCTTTTGACATTCCTCTGGGGTTTTTTCCTCCTCTATAACTTCAAGTTTGGTCGGAGGAAAAGAGCGGTCAGTGGACCTAAATGTGTCTGTTGCCCAGACGTCTCTCCGGCTGTCTGGAAGACCAAACAGCCGCAAATCTGCCTGCTCACACAGGCCATCATCCTCATCCTGGAGTTCATATCCATCTAGAGAGTCTATCTCAGTTGCATCTGTGTCATGAGAAAATTCAGCAGTTGTGGCTAATGAACAGTCTGTTATTGACTGGTCATTTCCATTTTGCTCATACTCATAGTCCTCTGCTTTTCCATTAGAACCTTTAGAACCATTGGATCCATTGGATCCACTGGAGCCATTGGTCCCATTGGTCCCATTGGTTCCACCATTAAGTTCTTTGTTGTTTCCATTTTTGTCATGTTTTTTGGGTTTAAGAGCCTTTTCCTTCTCCTTCCTCCTGTCCTCTTCCTCAGGAACCTTGAAAGTAAATTTCTTACAAGGAATCGGTTGAAAGATTGACTCATCGTCATCGGTGTCTGCCTCATCATCACCGTTTGACTGACTGTCGTCTTCCCCAGGAGGTACCGGGGAAGGAGGTTGGATTCGTATAATTGGCTCAGTCAGTAGATGCCTGTCATGTTCTTCCTGTAAGTTCACCTCCATCATTTCTGTCTCAGTCTCTGAGGAGGCACAGGAACCTTTCCTTTCTGCGTCGGAAATTTCTGAGTTTGAATCTAGAGGGGGAGGGGGAGGGAATTCAATATATGCAATACCTTTGTCTTTTGAGACATCATGATGCTCCTGTCCTGTTATTTCATCGTACTCGCCATTGGTTGTTGTCTCTTGCTGGTTCAATCTATTGGCTAATTCCTGCAGGTTATCATTAACTTCTGTTTCTTGCTTATTAGCATTATCAAGGTCTGCTTGGGTGGTGTGAATATCAGTTTTCTTTTCTGGTAGGGCATCTTTAAAAGAGAAAACTTTGCCTTGGTCATCTGCCTCCAATTCCTCAGATACCTCCATGATGGGACTGGGCTGCCCTGTCAGGAATCCCAGAAAGCCATCAGGGGTCTTGACCGTGAGGTCATAGCTAACTTCCTCAGAGCTGGGGGTCTCTGGTGTGATGGGGCTTTTACCTGAGCTGTCTATGAATGACACCTGTTCTAGTGTGTCATCCTCTGGGCTTATGGGGCTGAGTGCTGAGTTGGATTTCTGTTTGACTGTGTACACTGATCCTTTGGCCTCCCTCTCTGCCTGCCTGCCTACCTGGACGCTGACATAAACAGGTAATGTTTTGATGCCCTTGAAGTTCTCTTTGGTCGTTGTGGCAGCTGGAGGAATTAAGACATTCTCCAGCATTTCTCTCGGGCTCGGAAGATTATTGGAGTTGGAATCTTTGGGTGCATTATCCAGAATTTCAAAGGTTATATTTTCGTCTGTTTTTACTGGGGTTGTCTCAAGACTCATCTGTGCTTTGGTCTTGGATAGTGTAGGTATCTGCGAGGGTTTGGTTACGGCCTGTTTCTTTGTGAGGTCGTTATCTAAAGTAGAGGTTGCTCTTACGGGAATTTGAGATTCAGTCTTTTTTCTGAGATTTCTATTTAGCGTTTCCTCGCTATCTTTCTTGGGCAGCTCAGCTTGTACTTCTGTGGAAGCAGCAGGCTCACGTTTCGTTGTTTGTTGGTATTTTTTAGCATCACTCCCTTTCTCTAGTAATCTAACAGCGTCCTGAACAATAGATGTCTGAATGTTCTGGACTTTATTGCTTTCTTTGATTTCCTGAGTAATACTGGAATGGATATCTTTCCCTTTAGTAGTTGCTTTATCAGTCTCAGTTTCAACAACTGGTCTTCGTATGGGGGCCTCTGAGATGTTTTTGTTTGGTAGTTTTTCTCCTACATGTTTTGGGGATTTAGATGCTGATGATATTGCAGCAGGTTTACTGCTCTCTGTGGCAGCACGTTTATCCTGCACAACATCCTTTTGCAAGCTTTCATTTTCTGATGTTTCTTTTGATGCTTTTCCTCCGGCAAAGAACTGATAAACAGGAAGTTTGCTCTCCTGTAATTTCTTTACTGAAGGTTTTGGCTGCACTGGAGGGGGGATTTTAGTTGGACTAGACTGACTTTGTTTCTGAGCCTCTGATTCAAACTTCATTCTCACAGCACTAACCTTGGATGTTGATTTTACATGAGCAGGAGAAGACGGTGCAGATTCACTGGTCTTAGTTTGTTGTTTAATTTTATCATCACTGGTATGAGGGGTGACACTTTTCTGGGGGCTGCTTGGTAAACTAGAGCTTTTCTTTTCAGCTATTGGGGAGCTCACAAACATTTTACCAACTGGAGGCTCCCTGAGTTTGCTTTTACTGAATCCGTCTTCTCCTGCCTTAGGTTTCTGCTGTGTTTTCTCCGGGCTACTGCAGGCTGAGTTAGGCCAGGACCTTGGTTCCTTTACCTCTCGCCTCATAGGCTTTTTCTCAGGGGACTGGAGCTCATCATTGAGCTTCTCTGTTTTGTCACGGAAGAACTGCGATACCTCACTGAGTTTTTCTTCAGCTTCCTTCACACTTTGGTCCACCCTATCCTCATAAAGCAGCTTATCCCTGCTTCTGTCATGCTTATCCTCTGTAAATCTCATCCAAACTGCATGCTTGGGGCTGCCCTGATCTGTGGAGTAATGGAGCACTGTCACTTTATCAAACGGAGGGGGTTCATCCCTGTGCATGAATTTGCCAGATTTAGGGGAACCATCTTTGGATGACTTAGAGACATACTCTCTTTTGGGGCTTCCTTGCTGATGACCAATGCTCTCAGTGCTACGGCCACCAACCTCCTCATGAATTAGACGATTCTTGTCAGTCGTCATTGCCGAATCCTCTGTGTCAGAGTGAGCAGTTGAGGACACATCAAGTTTCTCAGACAGAAGCATTTTCTCAGCAAACCTATAGGACTCGCCTCTGATCTCTGACAGCTCATCATCACAGTACTCTATGGAGTGCTGGCTCAAGAGTTTCAGGGCTTTATACGAATCATCTGCCATCAATTGGGCAGAGCTTGGGCGACTGTCTTCCTCCTGCGACACTGGGGTGTTCACGCGAGATGTTTCCAGGAAGGAGGGCAGGGATTCTTCGGCAGTGAGCTCCTCCTCTTCCTGTTGGGCCTCCTCGTAATCAGTAAGTTCCCTAAATCCACGGTCTCCTTTGTAGACGTAAAGCTCTGGATGTTTTTTGGTCTCCCTGATAATAACCTCAGTTGGCTCTGTTGTGCTGTGCCCCTTTTCAATATGAACCTCAATTATCCTTTCAACTTTGGGTTTGGATTTCATGTCTCTGTCTAGGAATCTAGGGGTCAGCTCATCACCTTTGACAGAATCCTGGCTAGCCTTGTGTTCAAAAAGCCCTGCCAGCTCTTTAGATGGATCCCTACCTGACTGGAAAGCCTTCATGAGATCTCTGACTGACATACCCTCCTCTCTCATCTCAGCACCATCAGTTAGTTGGGGCTTGTGATAGACCATTCTAGTGGTTGTAGTAATATGAGTTTCCTCTTTTAGACACATGCTTTTGTTCATCATGGGGTCGTCTTCCGGCATTTTCATCTGTAGGGCTTTCGTGGAGCTTACTAAAACTGGATCTGGTTCTATGGCAGGAGGGGCAGATGGTGCATCCTCCATGAGAAGAGGCTCACAAAGATCATCAGGCTGTTCATAGCTCCTGATATGGACCACTTCGGTCCTGGTCTCTGTTACGCAGGGAGGGATGGGTGAATCTGTGAACAAAGGCTTAGGTCCTGTGCTCTCTGCACTCTGAGGTGCAGACGGTGTCTTTTCACTCCTGGTCTCAAACCCGCTGTCTGACAAGGGACTTTTATCCTGCTCATGAGACAGGTCCTCGGGTGATTCCAAAATAGTCTCAGACCCCTGTTGATATGACTCAGCAAGTTTACTCAGGTCTTTCTCTGAGGGGGACCTAAGCATGCCTGAAACTGGTGGAGGCATTTTGAGTTTGTGCTCTTGTATCGTCATTGATGGTTTAAGAACACGTTTCTGTTTCTCCTCCCCATCCCTTTTTGTCACCTCCTCGTACTTAGATTTCAACTCTGTCATTTTAGAGAGAGAGTTGGCACCAATGTCATTTGTTAAATAGTCTACCACTTTCGCTAACTCTAAGTCTTTGCTTGACATGGATTGGCGTTTGAGAAGGAGTGTATTTTCGTCAAACTGTGGGTAATAATCTGTGAGAGAACTTCTTTGTGCCTCCTCAATCTCGTCTTTGGAAAATTCCTCCCATTCATCCTCTGAGGCTCTCTCTTTACCTGCCTTACCTTCACTCATGATATCTTTCTGTAATATTTCACTGACTTTCACTAAATCTTCTTTCACTTTCTCAACCAGAGTATATGTCTCCTCCTCCTCTAACTTGGTCTCTTTAGGAGTACCAGTATTTGATGTCTGGACAGTTTTGGCTGCCGTCTGTGTGTCTGTCTGTAGGATAGCTGACATTCTGATCAGATCCTCTTTCATGTCTGCTACATCTTTTAGTATCTCCTGATTGGAGGCTGCCGTTGGGTGGATGATGGGCGGCGTAATGAACGGGGGTGATTTCAATTGGGAATTTATTTTTGATGTGGTAACACAGGAAGCCAGAGAGGAAGACGTCGAGGATGAGGGACGAGGGGAATCAGGAAGTGCCATTTTGAGAGAACCTGGCCCTGGTTTGACTGGCGCCTCTGGGATGACGTTTACCAATGAATACACAGGTAATGTCACAGAATTAGATGAAACTGCTGCACCGGGGGCAGCAACTACAGATCTCATGGAACCATAAGCTGAGCTTGCTGTTGCAGTTCTACGGGAAGAGGACAGTGTTTTGAGAGTGCCGTAGCCCGAGACAGAATATGAGTCTATAGCTTCATTTATGGCTGCACTGACACCGGAGGTTGCCGCCTGTGTGGTGGCCTGAATCCTCTCCTGAAGGCTGCTACTCCTCTCAGAGATGATGCGAGAGGAAGGGGAAGATGGCGTGGACGAGGAGGATGGATATTTGACAGGCGAGACAGATCCGTTCATCATGGACAGTTCTGAGGAAGCCATGGTCGTCTGTCCAGTTGAGGAGAGAGACGAGAGGGACGTTCTACCTCCTCGGGATGAGAGCGTTGAATCTACAGAGGTTTTCAAAGAGGACAGGCTGGAGATGCTTTTACCAGAGGGAACGTTTGGTGCCACAGCCTCTGTCACAACTGTGGACCCAAGGGCAGTTTTAAAAGGTAGATTAGCATTGTACATGTTGTATGATGTCTTTGGCGAAGCGGGTGCTGATGATCTGTCTGGTACAGGACCATTGGATATTGTGTGAAGTGGGGAAGTCCGTGATGTGTACGCTGAAGCAAGGTTCTTGATGGATGCTGGATCTGTGGCGTGTTTACTCGGGCTTCCAGAGGACACAAGGCTGGCAGACGCCTGGACAGGGTATTGACCCTGCTGGACAACGGTTTTGATGGGAGAAGGCATAGTCCTGTAAGACCTGATGGGGGATGACGACACTTTGTCGCTAACTGATTTAACTGGGGATGACAGGGAAGGTGCTGGTGCTTGAGCTCCAAGGGCAGCTTTGATTGTTGCAGTGCATGCAGGTGATGGGGAAGAAAGGGGCCAGGCAGATTTCAATGGAGAAGCAGCTGGTGAGCCTGCCGGTGAATCGGTAGAGCCGAGGGGACCCCCCACTCCTGGCCTTGTTTGGCCAGGGACGGTAATAGGAGCAGTCGACCATGATGGGTAAGGTCTGGTTGGAAAGACAGGTTTGTGAGGGTAACCAGCAGGCAGTGTTCTTGCTGCTGTGCTTCGTTCGACTGCTGTTTCTTCAGATGAATTTGTAGAAATAATGGTGTAGAAGGAATGGGAAAAACAATCGAAAGAATGTGGAGTAGTAAAGATAACAGAAAATCATGTCGGGGAAGGGGAAGGAGGGAAAAAAATGTGAAAGAAGAAGAGATCAGAGGAGGAAGAGTTGGTCAGTGACGCAGTCCTGGTATCAAGGAAGGAAAAACAGCAGTTTCATGAAGTGCTGAGATAAGATATTTGAATATTGACTGAAGATGGATGAAAAGAAACAGTTGTGTTCCCGTGTGATTCACGATTGGAAGATGACACAAAGAACAACGACAGCAACAACAACGTAATGAATAAACTGAATGAAGCACATTCAGCAGCAAAGTAAAAATTCAGAGACAATGGCATAGACTAATAACTGACAACAGAAAAATGGCGAGACAAATGCTCCAGCAGTAACACAAAACTTCTCTCTTTGGACTTCAGAAGTCATTGAATGGATTCTGGCTCTGATTTCAATCCGCTTTTTAAAGTGCCTTTTATCTGTTTGATCCAAAAATTACATAATGAGAAATTCCCCCAAAGACACTATGATACAATAGAGCCATGGGCTGCAGAAGTTTCCATTTTCCGTTTATCACATGACAAACAAAATATGACAAAATGTGTTTCCCATTTTGTCATGCACGGTTGATAAGAAGTGTTGACAAGCAGAGAGTGAGAAGAACTGAAAAAACACACCTGAAAGAAAGCTCAAAACTCAAGACCTCCTACCATGCAATTTTTGTCCCACATAAAAGCTGCGACATCATCACAAAGCCAAAAAAGAGCTTTCAACTCAGAGGGGGACAAATGAAAAACAGAAAATTTTTTGTTTGACCTCCCTCCAAAATGCCAATACACATCGTGTCGGTAGGTCAAGTAAAAATTTTTGATGTTGCTGCATTTTGACATCTACAACTCGGCAGTGGAAACAAACCCAGAAAAAGTCACAACTCACAACGTGAGCAAGCACAGCACAAAAACTTAAAAACCACTCATTGACCCATGCAAAAATATGTACCATGTTGTAATCAAGCATGTGGACAGTGCAAGTTATGTAGGATGAGAAATATGCATTTATTACAGTAGGTAAGTCATTTCTATCTACATATTGATTACGCATTTTACAGGTTAATTAAAACTGTTAATACTGTGAACTAACTTATCACGAAAACTGGCATTGTTATTACTCATCAAAGGGTTTTGTTAGTGAAAATGTCAAACTCACTCAGTGCAGGCTCGGCCAGATAGCTGTAGCGCTTACGTAAGGCTAGGGATGCAAAGGTATGACGTCGCTCTGGCTTTTCAGTCTGCAACAATAGCAAACAACACAAAATCCTATCAGTTCTAGGTCACCCTATAGTGTATAGTGCTGCCAAATGAGCAACATTTGGACCTCATATTGTCAAATTAAAGCAAACCCAGTAGTCCGCATTAGTTGGTATTAACATAAGAACAAAGCCCATTTTAAACAGTTGCATAAAATGGCAGTAAATTATCCTTTAGAGGTATCACTGCACTACAGCCTTAAGTTTTGTAAGTTCTTACAGTAGGTATTGCCAAGCTAAGCACATTAGCTTGAGTTAGTGATAAGGCTAGGAGCTCCAACTTCTAAGTACTTACAATCAATTTTAAGTTAATGTTAATAAGGTTAAATCTTGACTAAAGTACAATGTAATTATATCTAAACTCCAAAGCCACTTATGTCACATACTATAGAGCGCAAAGGATAAGAATAAAACAGATATCTCTCCAAATCTACAATACGTCATGCAAAACTGAGCAGCTAAAGGTTGATTTGAACAGGGAAAGCTTTTAATGCCCTCATAGAAGCGGAAATAATAAGTAAGGCTATGATGAGCAGAGCAGGGCCGCTATAGATCTAGCGCAGAGGACAGCACATGGTGGGGAGGGTGTGGTTTACCTCATCCTCGGCATCTGACTCCATTTCCTGGTTCCCAAGATGCATTGCAGAAACGGAGGGGGGGAAGTAACGTAACATGGAAAGCAGGGGGGGAAAAGAAACATCAGGGAGTGAAAAAGGAGTGAGTGACAGAAGCTCCAACTGAGAAGAGAAGCCACTATAGCAAACTCAGCAAATCAAAAGTAAAAAAAACAAAAAAACACAGACCAAACAAACACCAAATAAATAATAAATAAAAATAAATAAAAAGCGCCGACACTCAATAGCAAAAACAGCAAACTCAAGCCACAAAAAGCCAGCCTGATAATCAAAAAAAAAGCCTTCAGCATAAAAGCCCTCAGCCAAAAAGTATGTCATCCAAATCAAAAGATAGATAGGAAGATAATGAAACAGCCAATGAACAAGAACCCACTGCATAGATAACCGATATACATAGAGAGAAGCTTTAAACAGATAAAAGACACAGTGGCGGCAGTTTGGCCAAAGTCTTTCTCTGTCCTTCTTCTATCAGTGATATTGGGGCCGAAACTACCCTGACCATGAGTTATGGTTATGGAGGTGACAACAACAGAGAATGGTGAGTTCAACGCCACCTTACCTTTTTCACCGCGGGAAGTGTGATGTTCAGGTTGCACACGGCGGTTTGTGGAAGGCCTTTTATGGTCTTACACTCTTTAAGGAAAGTGAGACGACCGCAGGGCTCCTGACTCGGGTCTCTCACCTGGAGAGAGAAGATTGCTTCTTTATGTAGCTACCTCAGTCCTTTAAAATGTGGTGGTCACTGCTGATTCCTCGATCCATGGACAATCAGTGGCTATTCTAATTATAATTTAATCAATTTCAGCATCTGGGCAACAGCTTTTTATCGTTGTAAACCAATATTGAGACTTGGACTTGTGACTGAAGTAAACCTGACAATTTAAAGATGTCCAGGAAATGTGATGGATATTTCTTTTTTCTTGTGTTGCAATCTTTTGATTAATTGAGAAATTGATCAGCAGATTTATCACTGATTCAAACAGTAAAAAAGATTGTGTGTATTAAAATAAATGTTATTTCTTTGTGCGCTGTATATTATTGTTTGGAATCATATTTTCAGGTGCAGCGTGGTGGTAAATGGAAGAAGAAAACCTTTGTTAGTGGCGCACCAAGAGGTGGTGTTGCACCAATGTTGATATTATCATGATAAAAACACATTTTAATACAAAATTTGTTGGCACTGTGGTGAAAGAATTACAAGGTGCCACCAAAAAGAGAGATTTCCATGACTTTGTTTTGATGCTGTAATAAAGTCATCTAGTTCCCACAATACAAATAGTTTTCACAACAAGAGCACCATATGATGCAAGAGGATTGATTATGGATAACCTGAAGTTAATGGGTCGATCAATGGGAACTAGGGAACTAGGTCATATCCTGTTGACTGGGTTTAGATTGTATTGAAAGCTAATACGAGATGAATGGGGCAATAAAGGCAAATAGAGCAAAAACAGTCACCACTTAACCTGATGTTACTACAGAGACAAACTTGTGCTTGCTGCTGTTTTTGCCCAGAACGCTGTCTTGTGCCCAGCTCTGCTGTGTTTTGACACCTAGGTGTGATTTTAGTGACTTTCAGTGAGTTTTTCCACCGTGTTTCAACTCCACATTTCACCCTGAGAAGGACGGTGATGAACGAGTGAGGACAGGACATGCTGTTTTGTACCTTGACGCAGAAGGGCAAGCGGTTCTCCTTGAAGGCGTAGAAGTTAAGAACTAACTGCTGACCAGCTTTGGCCAGAGGAGACAGGTTTCCATAGCAATCCACATAGATGGGTCTGCCCTCCAGAACCTGACAGAGCACACAGACAGGGTAAGAACACCATTCAAAGTCAACAACTTAAAGGGATAGTTCAACATTTTTGGCAAATTGGCCCATTGCCATAATCCCTATAGTTTCAGGAGCAGGTTCGTTACCTTTAATTGTCGGTGCAAGCTATTTTTAGAACGGCGGAGCAGAGCCGCTCAGAGCTACGCTACGGAGGCTAATGGGATTTCTTGGTTTCCCTCATCAAACTCATCAAATACACAATCCAACAACTCCAAAACGCTCTGGTGGACAAGTTGTGACCTGCACACTCACCACGCTATGAGATAATAACTGAACATTACGAGATTATGGGATTATGGCAATGGGCCAGTTTGCCAAAAATGTTGAACTATCCCTTTATTGCAACCCTATAATACAGAGTTAAATGTCTAAACCTCGACAACATGGACCCCAGACATGGACTAAATATGTAAATAAATAATAAAATAACTGTTAGTTACTCATGACTTGTAAAATGAAATGTAAAGTTGTATATTACCAAAAGTCTTTTTTAAACTTTATTTACATTATACTTTTATTTATTTAGCATTACCAATTTTCCTTAAAGCCTCTGGAAACATGACTTTAAATAGTAAAAATGCTTATATTATATCAAAGTCAAGTGTCTTATTAAGCATCCACAAAAGTCTGAGTGAAAATAACTATTCATAACTATTAGAAAACCTGGTTTAAAAACAGCTTATGTGATAATCAAACTGATATGACATGTGCATCCAGAACAGTAACGTTGCTTAAATATAACCGGTTTCATATGTTCATCAGAGGGTGGTTCAGAAGAATACATTTTGCTTAAATATGCTTAAGTATTCTTAAAACTTGCATTTTGACAGGACTAGACTAGATGATTATTCAATAATTAATCAAATATGATCATATACCTCTATGTCTTTGCTCCTGGCCACCTCCTCAAAGTTCTCCTGCTGCTCCAGGGTCTTGTCCACCTTGTCGTCCGTCATACAGAAGCACCTGAGCCGGGACTCCACTGGGTCGTTCATCTTGGCAAACACCACAAACTTGGCCATGTAGGGAACACAGATCAGCTCCCTGTACAGCTGCGTGGCCAGAGGCACCGTCTCTGGGATCTGGTGGCAGTCTGCTAACCAGAACCTGCACAGGTGATAAATTACAAACGTTTTAGACACAGAGATTAAAAAAAGAGCAGGTGGTCTGTGTTTTTCTTTCTTTTTTTTGGTTATGTATGTATTTTTTTATTTTTTATTATTATTATTATTAGTTCCTTTTTATTACTTTTATTTTTCCCTTTTATTGTTTTAGTTATGATTTGTATTTGTCAATTGTTCACAGTAACAACACTAATTTTGATTAATACTTGGAGCTTTAAGTACATAAGTATGTGTATACGTGTGTGCATCTGTTTTTATATATTATTATTTATGTATTTCTTGTGGTGTGACTCACTTTAGTTTGTTTGTTTGTTTGTTTGTTCTTTGGTTAATGTTATGGTAGATGTATGTATATATGTATGTGTATATCTTTATACGTTTGTATTTTGTTTGGCTGTCTGCACTGACAGACATATCTTATATCTAAAAAATTTTAAAAAGAGATTAAAAAAAAGAGGGAAAAAAACCCTACAGACTCAGTCAGTCAGAGTCTCCTGGTTGTCATGTGACTCACCTGGCAGAAACGTTGGTGGTGAATGAGACACAGTCGTTGACGAAGGTGAGAGGAGTTGTACCAGTGATGTCTTCCCACTGTGCCGGGGACGTACCACCTGGTAGACGAGTCATACAGGTAAAACATTATAAAGATTTTACTTTAATGTGATTTATTTTTTTATCTAACGTCGAGGAAACATTGAATGATACTGTACGCATCCCTTAAACCTTGAATATCTGAACTTTCTTTCAAAGTCCAATTCAAAGCTTAATATCTAATATCCAACTGGATTCACATTTATCACATCTCCCTCTTTTGAATTTTTTGAATGCATCTTTGAAAATAAAAGATCAAGGTCTTTGGTTAAACATCACCATGGTGACATTAGCAGGTTAGTTTATATGCTTTTCAATTCGTTGAGTTCAGTAGCAAATTAGCTATTAAGCCGTTGAACTCAGGAGGTTGGCAGATGTATATTCATATTTGGTAAGTTAGTTAAGGTGGAAGCCTTGAGAGGAACGGTTAATATGAGTTTGACACAAGAGTTGGTTGCTGGCTCAATGTGTTTATTGTGCCTGTGATTCAGTTCAGAAATCACTGCTTCATGCCGGATTTGACTGGCTCTGCTGAAGAGTATAATCCACAGAACTAATGCAAAATTAGGGGGAATTATAACAGTTTGAAAAAAAGAAAATCCTGCCAAAAACTTCCTCACTTTCCAAAAATATCATTCTCAATTTCAAAGACTTAGACACACACACACACACACAAACACACACCTGTGATGCTGCAGAGGAGGCGGAGGCAGGGAGTGCAGTCTCCTTTGTAGCCGTTGCTAAGCCCCTCCCCTGAGAGGGGCGGGACTGGGATTGTCATGGTGATGGGTTTGTGGAACTTCCGTCTCCTGGGCTCCACGGTAACGATGGGGCTGAAGGTTGCTCGGTTACCAAGGATTTTCTTCACGGCCTCGTCGGGCACCGGCTGAGCCTGGTAGAGAAGAGACAACAGTCTGTGAGCTGCTAAATGCTAACGCCAGAGCTACACTGCAAAAATTCAAAATTTTACCAAGAATATTTGTCTTATTTCTAGTCAAAATGTCATTTCTAGTCAAAATAAATCTAATTATACTTAAAATAAGACTCATCACATTAAAAAGTAGCTTGTTTTTAGACACTTTTTACTTTTTTCAAGCAAATTTTCCACTTTAAATAAGTAGAAAAATCTGACAGTGGAGCAAGTTTTTCTTTCTTATTACAAGCACAAAAAACTTGCTTTCACTGGCAGATTTTTCTATTTATTCCAATTGAAAATTTGTTTGAAACAAGTGAAAACTGTCTAAAAACAAGTTAATTTTTAGGTCATGAGTCTTATTTTAAGTGGAAAGAGATTAGTTTTGACTAAAATTGAGACATTTTGACAAGAAATAAGACAAATATTCTTGGAAAGATTTTGAGTTTTTGCAGTGTACGTTCACTGTTACTTCTATACTGGAACTACTGCTGCTACTACTGCTGGTGACATTACTTAGACAGAAACTCAGCTCACCTGTAGTCCAACTTTGATTTTCTTTGTTAACGCGCCCTCGGGGAAGGAAGCCTGAACCAATGGGACGCTCCGGCTGCACAGAGTCCCGCCCTCTGGTCCCATTTGATTGGTCTCCTGCCTGATGCGAGACACCACGGCGAAATACTGTGGAAAGTCCTTAGTGATGATGCGGCAGATCCTCTTCTTCTCCAGCTCCTCGGGAGGGTCCAGTTCTTCGGGGGGAGGAACATACATTTATTAAAGAGTTAAAGGGATAGTTCAGCTTTTTTGAAGTGGGGTGGTGTATTATTTTGAGACAAGACTTCTCGTAGGCGGCGAAAATACGCTGATTAATTGTCCCTCATTGACAACAGTGTATTCCCTATGTCTCGGTGCAGCGCGATGCGTCTGTGTTTCTCAGTCGGGGAGAGCAGAGACCTTTCTACTGCATCTAGTGTACTTAATGGGCATTTGTAGCTCATACAACCCCACTTTAAAAAAGCTTAACTATCCCTTTAATGACATATGAAATGTTATTTAACACAGTAACAAGGGATGGATGGGAGATACAGTAGACACTACATTACCCATGAGGCTACTTCAACTGGGCCCAGAATCCATCATATCACCATAAACTTGGTATTTTAATTATCTTTATTTACTTAACTAATTTATCTAACAAAGGCATTAACATTGAAACGTGTGCTATTATTGATTAATAATGTAAATAACTGGGTCAAAAATGAATCTGAATTAATATGTTACACTGACTGGAAATGTTTTATCCCATTAGAAAAGCAAAAAGTCTGTCATCATAAAAATTTCAAGGATACAATAATCACATAAAAATCTACACATAGCAGCTTTAAAAACACATTTGAGTCACAGAACTAAAACTAAAACATTAGCACTGTTAAGACTACATTAAAACAGACAAAGTCAGAACATTTGTTTTACCTTCATCCATCCCATTGAGGAGCTGGTTGAGGTCGTCCGTCTTACAGTCGTACAGATGCTCCTTCCAGGTTTCTCCATTGTCGCTTCGCAGCAGGATCAGCTCTCTCTCTTGGCCTCGCATCGAGCCAAAGTGAGGGATCTCCACTATCACCGGCCTGGTGAGGGACACGTCATGTAGATATGGTCATTGACAAAAAATAAACCAAAAACAAACAGCTCTGTTTTACCTTATTTCTTATAGAGAGAGTTTAGTTCTTTCTCTTCCTCCAATTAGTGTTTGTGAGGATTTAGGGAATATTAAAAGTCTCACTCTGACACGAATGATGCCAGAAATATCATATAGAGAATCGTATATTTGCTTTTTATGCATATTCTTTTCTTAAACTCTACAGATAAAGACAAACGTGAGCAGGATCACTGAAGGAAACAGGTCTGAGAACAGATTGTACCAGGTATGGAGTGAACGAGCTTCGTAATGATATGAAAGCTGTGGTTCGGTGCTGCGGTTTGATGGGACATTCAGAGTGTGTTGTCATGGCCCGGCCGGCATGACATGACGTGACGGGACGGATGAAATGGTCTGAGGAGTTGAGTGGGGAGGAGAAAGCTGCACAGCCCTCGACTTACAGTAAAACAAGGCATGAGAGCAACACAGGAGAGGAGCATGAGCGTACAGTACTCTATCCTGAGGACCGTCTGTGTGTTTATGGGTCACTCAGAGTAGAATAGAAGAGAATATAAAACACACACCGTGGAGGGAGCAGAGGAACTATATTCATTGATCATCTCTTTGGGAAATCATGTGAAAAATGATCTCTCACTGTGAGTGATGGAGTCCTTTTTTACTGTCTTCTGAATCTCACCTGTAAACCTGTGTATGACACTATAATATACAATATAGAGGCTGTAAAAGTCGAATTTATGGCTGGAGGGTTGCTTTACACAGAAAAAGTGGAGAATATAATGTTATAGAAAAGTAGTATTAAAAGTTTCAATCTGTTAAAATTTCATACTTTACATTCAGTCAAAGAATGGGGAGCTTTTATTTTGAAAAACAGTCTAAAGATTGTGAAGTAACGAACCACAATTAGTCCAACAATCTCCTGGTGTTGGTGACAACATGGATCAGTAATAATGTGACCAAACTCTTTCCATCGATGGAAATCAATCAGACAAAGAACAAAAAAAACAAAACAAAAAACAAAAGAAGACCGTGGGATGACTGATTGATCTTAAAGGTGAGGTAAAGTAACAGCAAGTCATGGGAAGCAGGATGATGCTCGGCTTGAGGAGGAAAAGGCTCATGCCCAACAAGCGCAGTCCAAAAGTCCAAACAGCCAATCAAAACCTTTACTTTCAGTGACATCAGAAGCCCACTGAAAGCCTCTGAAATAAAAAAAACAAAACAGAAATACTTAAATGAAAAAGACCCAGGATGGATTTTAAAGCTGTGATGCGTAGTTTTAGGAAGAAATGTACAATCTCAAGCGCTACAGTATAATCAATAATATACATCCACCTCATCATCTCCCACCTGACTTTAAACACAGGTAATCACACAATCACACCCCTGACGCACTGTTTCCCTTCACCGTCACTGATTTCTTCCCAAAACCACATGGCAGCAGTTTAATAAAAATCTGTGTGCTGCATCCTGACAAAAACCAAAGTCAACGGAGATGAGTAAAATAATCATAATCCATCAGCATGAATCAGCCTCAGTCATGTCGTTTCCTTTTGGGAGGAGGAGGGGGTGGGGAGTGGTGGAAGAGGAGGAGGGGGAGTTGGGGGGGTGGAGGAGGGGTGTTGGGGTGGGGTGGGGGCTATGTTTTGGTTCCTACCCAACAAATCTAGTTCCTCTGGGTCCCAGCTGAAGCACTGGACTAACCAGGCTCTCGCCTTCATTAAGGGCTGGCAGCTTTCTGGGAAGATGTAGTTTACTGCATCCGCAAAAATAATGAAACACGCACACACACATACATATACACACATACACACACACAAAACACACACTCACAAAGTCAGTAAGAGCACACACAGCTCTGAAGTTCATCCTAAGGTGAATCTCAACACTTCTTTTTCTATTGACATCAGGAACGACATCACAGGTGCACAGAGGCTGTTCTTGATTCTGATTGGCTGACAGCAGTCGGCCTATTTTAAATAGCAGCACAGTTTGATGCTCGTCTTTGTTGTCTGTCTTGTATGGGTGTGCCCTATCATACTGTGGTTAAAGAAATAAGGCTCATTTAAAGAGATTAACGTGATCAATATGATGAAAACAACACCAGAGAAAAGCTGCTCAGTCGGTGTGTTTTAGAAAAACATTTAAAAAGAGAGAAAATCTTTTTAAACAGGTTTGATTGGATTTTAATGGATGTAATGTTCTTTTTCTTAAATTCTCCATTGCAAAATACACAATAAAAATAATGTTTAATACACTTCTGTTTGTTTAATATACTTAAATAAGGGTTAATTTAAGAAATCAAATAAATGATCGAAATAAAAGTAGTGTAAATAATTAAGAAAAACTAAAAAACTACAGCTGATAAGGGTCTGCTAGCTCATTTAATTGCTGTATTAAATTATAATTTAGACAGAGAGTCAGTTCAGTTTCTTCTGTTTTTAAACATTTTACTTACTGAACTGTTTTTTTCTTACAATCTGGACTTGAACACAGTTTTTTTTTTTACATCCTTGGTAAAAGGGAAACACAGCTGGACATTTTTGCTTGAGGGTGAGCGCACACTGCACCAATTACACTAAAAAAAACTGCAAATTAAACCGCAGGTGTCATTCACACCCCAACATGCACAAACACACACACACACACACACACACCTCGTTCACTCAAGTCACGTACAAACGCAGATGGTCGGTAGATGGCGATGGCAAGAAGCAGAAGGAAGGAGATGTCAAGTCATCGAGCTAAAGTGCACTCAAAATAAGCAGTTCAGCAAAGAGCAACAACAATAATAACATCAACATCGGTGTGACTGAGCGAGGTTTAAAAGGAGGAGGCGGCGGGGTCTTACCCGAGGAACTGAGCTCCCGCCGGGCCGACTTCCACCAGGCGGCTGGCCAGACCTTCTCCCTCCACCATGGGAGGAGGCGACGCCAGTTTGTGCCTCTTCACCAGGCGACAGGTGATCCGGGTGGGCGCCGTGCACTTCCTGGGCGGGATGATGATGCGCATGCCGTTGTGGCGACTTCCTCTCATGGAGCCGCCCCTCGCGTCGACCATGAAGCTGACGAGGAACCTGATGCAGAGCGGAGCAGCAAAAGGAAGAACGAGGAAGGAGGAAGAGACAAAGAGTGAAGGAAAAGGACAGGAGGTAAAAAAAAACGAGAAAAACAAGAGAAAAGTGGAAAATGAGACGAGCGGAGCGGCAGAGAGGAGGGGGAGGGAGGACACAGAGAGGGGGATGGACGGAGGAGAAGAAGATTAAATAAGTCAAATATACAGTTTTATTAGTCTGACAGCAGTATTGATGGACAGAGAGGAGCTTTAGTTGAGGTGATCGCTTCCCATGCTGTGATCCTCAAAACACACACAAACGCAAGTGTGAGCAAAAGAGAGGAGAGATAAAAGAAAGAAGAGATACTGTAGGCCTATGTGAGGAGGAGTTTTCTGTGTTGGCTGCAGCTGCTGTGGCTCAATGATCATTTAACCATTTATTTTTCTTCCTGTTGGATAAAAAATGAGACTGAACTCTTTGATTTCTGCATCAGACAGTCGACACGCCAACACAGGAGCCTCCGGTGTTTCCTGTTTTTGTTTTTCGTTTTTTTTTACCCGTTATTAGAGGGAAATCTGTGGAGTGGAGATGTGTGTAACTAACTTTAACTCAAAGAAGAAAGTCACATAACTCACACACACACACACAGATTCACACCATGCAATCTGGAAACTGAGGTGTCACGTTATTGTGTATGTGGCTGCTGATCAAACAGAGCCTGAGCTGTTTCTCTGAAGGGTTTAAAGGGATACGGCAACATTTTTTTTCATGTCTTGCCTCACTCACGAGTCCATGACAAGCAGACAGACACCATCATTTCGACTGTGCGTGCAGTAACAAGGGAGATAGCCTACGGGCAGAGTTGGCGCACTGCTAATTAGCTTAGCTCAAACGCTGGAAGTGTATAGGTAGTGTTAGCCTGCCTCCTACCCCAGCCGAAATCAGCATTCAGAAGCTGATTTCATTTTAGCTCTAAACTCTGTAAATATATCACTTTATCAACATTTCAAACATTTTTAGGCGAGAAAGTAGCCGTTTAGATCAGCAGTGTGTCGTTAATTTGTCTAAATACCAGCTGTTTACAATTTTGTTCGGACAAATTCAGCGCTACTCAAGCTAGCCGTTGTGACCAACGCATTTCCGGTTACTTTCACAAAATAAAAACACCCGTTGCCCTTTACGTACAGAAAACCATGACGATAGAATTTGTGCTTTTACTTTGAAATAGGAAGCTAACCTACCCTCGATGTAGCTAGCTTGAACCAAAATAAATCGTCTTTGCTTGAACCCTCCGTTTTGACCGATCTCGTCCCGTTAGCGGCATTTGACCACTCAAGATGCCTTACCGGAGAGTTTTGTCAGCTCTGAGACGAAGATCGGCCCGCTGGTTTCCGTTTAGAGTTGCTGAAGAGTGTCTCTGATGACTTAAGGTGGAGGCAGGCTAACACTACCCATACACTTCCCGCGTTTGAGCTAAGCTAATTAGCGGTGCACCAGCTCTGCCCGTATCTCCCTTGTTACTGCACGCACAGTCGAAAGGATGGTGTCTATCTGCTTGTCATGGACTCGGGAGAGCCAAAAAAAATGTTGGTGTATCCCTTTAATTCAGTCTGGAGCAAAGATACTATTCATTTACATATTTATCTATATGACTGGTTATTGATTTGTGATTGTTTTACAGTCAAAAAGCAGAACTTGTAGGTGGAAAATAAAAACAAACAAACATCCAGATCCAGCTGTAACTGAAGTTCACGTCAACACGAGTTCATTCAGATCAGTTCAGAGACTCACAGAAGTAAACACAAGTAACGACACAGTTCACACGTGAGAGGAGAGGCAAACACTGATGTTATGAGGTGAACAGAGGGGGGAGGGGCACGGGGAGGAGGAGGAGGGAGAGGGGTGATGTCACCAAAAACAAGGTGTGGGTGGGAGGTGATAAAGAAGGAGCAACCAATCACAGTCAATCACCTGCTGTCGTACTGCGGGAGCGGAGAGGAAAAACTGCAGGATGGACGACAAAGCAACGCAGGAGCGACAGGTCAACAACAACAACAACAACAACAGCAGCTTTGTCACTGAAAACACCACTGAGAAGACGATTAGCAACGAGGCCTTAAGTTTGTGGAAAGAATGATGCTAATTAATTTTAGGCACAACGCTATAGGCCTATGGCGCTAACTGTGAAACTAACACTAGCAGCCAGTTAACTAAACAGAGCTGGAACTGCTGTTGTCACACTTCTAACAATCGAGATAAACCATGTTAATTAGCGTGCTAGCAGTTTCCCTTTATTTCAAGTGTTTGTGCTAAACTAAGCTGGCTGCTGGCTGTAGGTTCAAACATTAATAACCGTATTTATAATTTACAGACTATAACTATAGTATATCAATTCAGGTAGAATTATTTATAAATAATGACTTATTTATTTAAAGGGATATCAGTTTCAACATTTTCACAAATTCACCCATTGCCATAATACCTGTCGTTTTAGGAGTAGGTTACCTTTAATTGTCGGTGCAAGCTGTTTTGAGATCAGCGGACCAGAAACGTGAGCTGCTCAGCTAATGCAACGGAGCTGCACGGTATACATACATATCATAAACTAAATACACCATCCAACAACTCCAAAACACTCTCGTAGACAAGTTGTGACCTGCACATTCGCTACACTACATATGAAATAATAACATAATAATGTAACATTATGATACATGAAGGAAATACTCTGAACTACTTGCACTTTTGAAGTCACTCTGCCCAGCAGCCGTGTCTGAAATGTAGTTCAGACTAAGCATTTGCCTCGAAAACAACTCAGTCTTGTAATGTCACATGATTATTTCATAGCGTGGTGAGTTCAGAGCGTTTTGGAGTTGTTGATTGTTGGATGAGTTTGATGAGGTAAAGGCGGAAATACCGTGCACCGTGCAGAGCTCACGTCTCTGCCCCGCCGATCTAAAAAACAACTTGCACCGGCAATTAAAGGTAATGAACCTACTCCTAAGACTATAGGATTATGGCAATAGGCAAATTTTCCAAAATGTTGAAATATCCCTTTAACAATACTTAACTGATGCTTCATAGTGTGTAGTTTTTTTTTCTTCTGATAAGATTCAAAGTTTTCAAAACAGACAATCAGAGAGAGTGATGAGGAGAAAGAGCTGTTTTCTCGAGGGAAGACAAATGAGGAAGAGAGAAGAACCGGAGAGGAAGACAAACAGAGGAACAAAACAGGTCGGTGGAAGACAAACACTTGTCTTGTAACCGTCCTCCCTCCTTCTGTTTCCCCCTAAAAGCCAAAAACACATCTCTTCACAACCACGTTTCTGTTTCAATCCCAATCATCCTGTGCCTACCCGGAGTGTATTGGTGAGGAGACCAGGTTGACGTTGTCCATTGCGTCTGCGGTCCAGCTGTACCTCCTCAGGGACTCGGTGTCGAAGTCCTTGGCCACGGCCAAATGCTGCAGAGGAGACAGCAGAGTCATTGCAGAGCAGAGAGAGGGAGAAAGTCTGAGTGTTTGTGGTGAATCCTGAGTGTGTGTGTGGAGAAAACAAATAATGATAAACACCAAAAATGTTTTATACAAGGAGCCATGCAAACTAAAGCTGAACGTTTAAGCTGCTTTTGTGACCCATTAGGAGCTAAGAATGAGCTATGATCCAGCTGTGAGGTTTACACCTCCTCTGTGGAAGGAGGGCTTCACCACCGGTACCAGGAGCAGCAGTTCTGGCTGAGTCATAAGATGATGTCTACACATGGGAGACTGCAGCAGCTGTCAGCAAGAGCCGGACCAGTAAATAAATCTGGAGTTATGATGTTTAAATGGGACACAAGCTGTTCAAAACATCTTGATGAGATTCAGAATATCAGCAAAGAAAAAAAAAAGCAAAACATAAACAGAATGATTAAAAATCACGACTTTATGGATGGAAGGAGAGAAAACAGCACATGCACATTTGATGGCATAAACTCAACAACAAAAGAATATTTATGGAGGATTTAACAAACGCTAAAATCTGAACGATGTGTTCTCACATGCGTTGACAGGTGGCGTGCACAGTGACATCTACCTTATTGTGTTGCTCTAGAATAAAGGACTTTTCCTTGCGGAGCATCTGCAGCAGCAGCAGCAGCGTGAGAGGAGACGAGCCGTTATTTAGCAGCTGCTACGTTCACAAATCAAACATCTGTGTTCCTCTGAGGCTTTTTGCTCAAATCACTGTCAGCATCATGATACAGCAATACTTCAACCAAACAAAGTGCATTAACTCATTGCTCTCAAAGTGAAAAATATTAAATATATTTATCCCTTCCCCTTTTAGATCTGAAGACCAGATCTAAAAATGACGATAAATCTGACTTTGACGACACTTTTTGTTTAATCTAAGTCTTGTTTAACACAGATCCATGGGAAGGTGTGACGTTTGATTTTTGTCTAAACAAAAGCTTAAAACCCATAAATATTAAATTGACTATAACGTGAGACAAGGACAAGCAGCTGATTGTTCAGTTTGAAGACCTGAGATGATCAAATGTTTGATATTTCAGCTTCAGAACTTGGTTAATTCAGCCTCTGTCGCAGATCTATAGTTTAGAAAATGCCTAACATTTTCCAAACAGAAGCAATGACATATTATATTATAATATTGTGGTGCCAGGTGGAGAGGTGACATTTGCATATCCTATTGATATTTTTTTTGTCATGTAACATTATCTCTGTGTACATGCACAGCTCATCTTGTCTTGTGCTTCTAATGCTGATCACTTTTCTGTACCTGTTCGGAGGGAGAACCAGGTGATCCACTGACCTGTGTTTATAAACACAGCACACACACACACATATGATCCAGCTATTTTAAGAAAACTAATTTTTATAAGGTTTTTTTTTTTTTCCCACTGATGGCAGTTTCACTTTGCCTTAAGTGCCATTTTGCAGCATCTTTGAAGAAAGTGGGCCATCACAGTAATCCCTCTTAGATAGCTGCACCAGCCGCTAATCTCGTTTCCTCTTTCAGTAAAATGTAACGGGATTGGTCGTCTTTATGTCGGCACCAACTCAGGTGTAAGAGGATTGGCTTTTGGCACAGCACCAAGACAGCTTTCAGGCACATTCGGAGACAGAACTGTATCTCTCGTTGAAGTTAATGACCTGTGGATTACCGACTGGCCGAGACAGACAGAGACAGAGACAGACAGAGACAGACAGACGGAGAAAAAAGAGACAAAGCACAGGAAACCTTTAAACACACCGATATACACCCAGTCGTGTACGTACCATCTCTTTACTCGGCGCCAGCATCTCCTCTATCATCATGCTGTCCCGAGTGAACGAGCTCCGGTTCAGCGTGTTGGACCTATCAGAACTGAAGGAACGCAGGCTTGGTGTGGTTGCCGTAGCAGTCACGGATTACCAAGACAACAGTCAAAGTGATGGAGAAAGGGGAGGAGGAGGAGGAGGAGGGGAGGAGAGGCGTGGAGGAGTTGGGTTGGGTGTGAAGTGGGGAGGAGGAGGAGGAGGAGGAAAGTGAACAGAAAAAACAAACATAAACACATTAAATGCATGCAGCTTCCAGGAACCTGACTGTTTGTCACCAGTGACGACAAAACAACGACCACAAGGTAAAACAGAGAGAAGCCCCTGGAGGAGGAGGCTGCAGTGTGAAGGCCACGATATATAATAAAACATCTTAATAAACCAGAAATCCAGATGTAAATGCTGATTTTCCACATATTTCTTGGCTTGACAGAACAAAACAAAACAAAACAAAAAAAAAACCCAGTTTGTTTCCCAACAGTCACTACACTGTCTACACCCGCCGACCTTCAACTTGGCTCTTCACACGGTGTGAACGTCCCGACAGCCTGAGTGAAGCAGAGTAGCTTATGAACGTTAAGTAGATTACTGTATGATGGACAATGGACACAGTGCTGCGACAGGAGGCTCGTGTTGGCCGTCATGATGGAATGATCTGACACATACTCATCTTTTAAATCCAGATTAAATTAAAGATCCTTCCTTCAAAAAAAAAAAAGAAAAAAAAAAAAAGATGAAGTTTCTGTCCCTGTGAACTTTTTTTTTTTTTCCCAGTGCGATGCTTTGGAGAAAAAAAGAAGAAAAAAAAAAGAGAAGACTTTTATGGGGCAAATAAAAGAGCATTCCTCAGCAATGACATGTGATGAATGTTTGCCTGCAACATCATCCACAGTTACAACGCTGCTGTTTGCTCCACACGAGTAAAACCAATTAGTCTGTGTGCAGAGGAAGTATCGCCATGACTGCAACCTATCTGTTACTCCTAGCTCCTTTTGGACGATCATATTAGATCGCTGAGTTTATTTACTGTCAGAAAGGTAAAGCTGAAAACAAACTGAATACAGAATTTACTTGACAGTTTTTGCTTCTATGACACTTTGGGGGTTTATTATGTACAAATGTATCAAAACATTTCAATAAAAATGAATAAAAAACATATGAAAATCCTTATACAGATATGTTACAGTATATGTATCCGCTTCCTCTGCTGATTCAGCTCATTGCGCCCCCTAGAGTCCTGGAGGAAGTCTGTGGCCTGTGTCTAATTTTTTTTTTTTTACATTAAAATAGAAAAACACTGTGGTGCTTTTCTGCTTCCTTCATAGCCAAACAGACATTGTTTTAACTTTTTGTTTCTCAATAAGACACATTTCCAATCATTTGCCATCCTACTCTCAAATTAATTCATCTTTTGTTGTTTATTTTCAATTATAAAGTGATTTTTTAAGCATTTCCATGTATTGTATTTATCCTTCTCAGTACCTGGCACAAGGTGTAAAGAGATTGGATTGTTTTGCACTGTCCATTCTTTGTCAAAAACTATATGACACTAAACTGATGAAGGCAATAAGCGTCCCTATTGCCTCCAGATGCATCAGTTCAGGTCCCTGGAAGCTCGATGTAGAAAACACTCCACACACACAAAATGATGCAAAGCTCTACCTTTGTGGCAAAAACCCACAAAGACCTTCTTCAGGCATAAATGAAAACTGTCGCCACAGTCAAACACAAAAGCAAAAACACAACTGGGGTATATTTTTCTCTGTGAGCAAAAACAAAACGAACGACCCTGCCGAGCTTTGTCTCAACTGAAAGCAAGAAACTGGAGAAAAGATCACACAGGTGAACAACCAACGGTACACAACACAACAACAACAACAACAGTGTGTGATGTTAATGCACAACAGAAAAGCTCCAAATCATCAAGTTAGTAGTCAAACATACACAGTAAATATGTATAACATCGGACCACAAAGTCATGATACAGAGAGTGACTGGGGGTCTGGAGGTGTAGGAGGAGTGGGGGGTGGGGAAAGGTGTGAGATGATGGGAGGGGTGGGAAGCAAGGGAGGTGTGTGTAGGGGAGGGTGGGGGGCTCTTCATGCCTTCAGCCTTACCTGACTTTGGGACTAACATTAAGAACGGACATGAGGAGAGAATAAAAGATCATGAACAAACAGAGGAGTGGACAGAGAGAGAGATGCAGTGAGGAGAGAAGCCAGAGCAGAGATGCAGGTTGGTCGAGTGATGGTAGATACTGACTAACTGACCGACTGATCGACTGACCAACCGACCGACTGGTCTCGACCTGTCTGGCGTCCTCACTGCTCGCTCTCTGAGCTCATTTAAAAGGTATAATATGTAGGAATTCCCCCCATCTAGCGGTGCGGTTGCATATCGGAACGTATTCTTGATGTTGCATTCACGTGAAATCGGGCAGACGTCAGACAGACAACAAATCGACGCTGCATGTAACAGGATAAACAAGCGTCTATGTAAACAAGTGGTCCACCAGCACGAGGCAAAACAATACAGGCCTGACAATATGTTGTCATGGTGATGTCGTATTGTTTACCTGACCCACGTTTTACCGTCTTTCTCTCGTAAAGTAAAATGACATCCTGTTGGTTTGCCGACGGCCGTCTGCCTGACTGCACCTGAATGCAACATCAGTGCCTCCGTCCTTCCTCACACTACACAGTGGTGACAGTTTTAACAGGCCGAGCCGACAGCTCCGCTGAGTTTCCGTGGTTACCTACAGTCACGCTGCCACTGAACGTAAAAAATGGCGATGCAACATGGCCGCCTCAGTTCGGTGCGTCGCCCGCTGATGTATTTGTAACGACTTGTAACAACTCATTCTAAGGTACCAGAAAGCTTTCATTTGTATGCGGGTGTGATTCGACTTCAGTGAAATATGTATTTATGAAAGAAATATTTGATTTTTGCTAATAAAAAGCCAAATAAGTTACATACTGGGGCTTTAAAGTTATTTCCACTTCATTTTCTGCATAGATATATTTTGGCCTTTTAGAAATCATCATGTTGTTATATCTACAGTATGCTGTTATGATGAAAGCTTGTTTATATATGCAGCCTACAGGGAGCAATATTAGCAAACATTAGCATACTGTGTCCTAAGGGATGTCCTGATGAAATATCTAAAAATGCATTAAAATTAAATGTATTCCAAAGAACTTTACTTGAACTTGTGTTAGCTTCACATATAAAGAGGTAGGGTTACTGCAGCAGCAACCATTTAAGATTTTCAAAGTGAATATTTGAAATAAATGTGCAAGAAAATGTAAATATATAAAAAAAACCACAACTATACTACTGCTGTGAAACCAAGATGAGCAGAATTTGTTTTTACACATGATCTTTTTTTAATCCATCTTCAATATAAAGCATACAGTACACCTCATTTCTGGTTCTTTGCAGCTGAGGATCATGGGTACTGTAGTTTTTAGAGCCATTTCCCAAACCGAACTGACTGAGAAATTATGACACAAACCTCAAGTATCATTAAACTCTCATGTGCTTATGGCTGTGCATTTTGTAATGCAAAAACTCACTGAGAAAAGAAGAAAATAAAGTATGACCTAATGGTTATTTTCTGTAGTATAAAAATCTGAAAACAGATGTTCAGTTTCAGATATTTTGTAAATACTTCTCTTCCTAAATCAAACTGAACTGGAAGTAATTTAAACACAGATCCCTGCAGAGAACCAGAAATTTGTTAAACCGCCTCTAAACTTGGGTTAACGGCCCCAACACACACACAGACACACTCAGACACACACATTCCCACATCCCCTCTCGCTCAAACAGTGTGTGTTGATCTAACCCACAGCTCAAGGCCATGCAATCGAACATGTTTCTAATTTCCTGTGGCTCAGCGTCCGCGTATGTCACTCCTCAGATATTCAATATCCCCTCCCTCTTCAGCGTGTTGCACAAGTGTCAATATTTTCGTGCGAGCAACAAGTTCAACAGCTACAGTGAGCGAACCCTGACCTCCCACTGGTGAGGAGAGGGAGGGGGCCGTCAGTGTGTGGTCAGGAGACAGTAAAGGCCACACCGCCTTCTCATTTCTTCTGCTGTTTCTGCTCTGGCAGCTCTTTGTGAATGTGTGTGTGTCTGTGTGTGTGTGTAGGAAAACAGTTTTTTAGATCATGAGCTTTCACAAGACTTCTTGTGCTGTTGCAGACTAATAGCTCATGTGCCCACAGTCTAACCCTGTCACCGTATTGATCGCACACTATCAAGAAAATCACTGCGTTTCTTGGAGTTTTGACAAAGACTCTTCCACATGCTGTAACGTCAGTGTATCGCTTACATCAGCTGTAATCAACAATCAACACAAAGGGGACTACAGAGGGAATATCACATGCTAACCATTAAAAAAAAACACCACAATTTGACATTTTGATGCAAAATCCTGCAACCTATTAATCAGCGCTTTAAAGTCTAGTCACACCAGGAAGTGGCCACACACTTTGTCAAACATGTTGTGTGTGGTTTGTATTTGTTGATTACACAAGGATGACTTGGTAGCCAGCTGGAAATATGTTAATGCTAATCAGTCACATTAGCTGTCTTGAGCTTCTTTCTGTGTTCTGTGCACATTATCTGAGCTCACAAAAGTGGAGTAGAGCACGCACATCCAAACACACTACAGGTGCAGGACCAACAAACAAAATTAACTTAGAGAAAAAGAAGTGAAGTCTGCACTCTGTATCAAGCTCCTTTAATGTTTATTGTGGAACGATCAACTTTCGATCCCTGCACATTATCTGAGCTAACATGCATGCTAACTCACGAAAGATTAGTCCTGTGGCTAATGTTATAGATAATGTTGTTTCCAGACCTTTAACCTAAGGTTTATTGTTACTGCATTTACTTATACAGTAGCCTATCTTAATATCTGTCCAGGGACTTGTAGCTAACATATTATTGTAATTAATGTAAAGTGTCCCTGTTAAAAAAGCTACTTGCAAGTTTTGCTTTTGCTACATAGCAGGCATTGGCATTACCAGCTGTTTGCATGAGTCAGTTTTGCCAAAAAACTTCAAAGTGCTACTGTAGTTCTTCGGTGCTGACTCGCTATCGGAAAATGATGGGGCGAGCAGAGCTAGGTACTTAGCATGCTAACTTGTGAAAGTGGAAGAAATGATAGAAATAAAAGCAAAACAAGGAGGTTGTTTTTAACCACTGGAGACAGTTCATTGTGTGATATGTAAGTCAACAGCTGTCAATGCTAATGCTGGCTCTGAAGCGACAGCAAAACTTACAAACAATCCAATAAATACAGTAGATAAACAACCTTCATCACTGTGAGCCTTTAGAAACAACTAACCTGGTGTGATTAGGCCTTTATAAGTCACTGAGAGCTGTAATTTATGTCATAACGACTGATAATAAATTAACAAACACATACAGGTAACAGTCATAACACTGATGTAGGCTATGACTGGGTTGTAAAACACAGTGCGTCTTACCTCTGTGACCGTGCACCGACGCTGAAGCCCATGTAGCCCTCCTGAGGGAGCGAGTCGTCCCCGAGCTCCCGCAGGTCCTGGGGGGCCAGATATTTGTCTGTGTCCCCCGTCATTGCATCGTCACCTGAGGGGTTGGAGACACACAGGGCCGAGGTGAGGAGTGGTTACAACAACGAGTCGTCTTTCCAGGGAATGAGACCGTAAAAAAAAACAAAAAAAACTTCCTAGTAGGGAAACTACGGAGAGAATGAATGAGTAATACTCTTCTCCCCCTCCCTCAATCTCAATAATCACTGTCCACGTTCGCTTGCGCAATCCAGATATCCTTCCTTCATCTGAGATCCTCCACATTTAGCTGTGGCTGCAGACTTAACGTCCAACGCTGGCAGTGAAAATGGGAGATTTCTATGAATGGCTCCAGTGAGCGTCTCTTCTTGTTGTCGTCCACACGGACCGTTACAGAGCGGCTCTTTTTTAGACAGACGGATCAATTCAGCCTCTGCCCAGAGGCCGTTTTCCAGTTCAGCGTTGCTCCAACAAACACACACACACACACACACACAAACAAAAGCCTCCTGTCACTAAAAGCTTTTTTTCTTTCTTTTTTGTCTCAGTCAAACAGTGATCGGTAAAGGGTGCAAGCAAACAAACAAAAACAGTGCTGCTGTCAATAACAGGTTAATTTAGTGAGTTAAAAGCTTTATATATGCACAAAAAAGTTGAGCTAATGTAGCTTTGGAGCAGGTTTCACAGTATTCTACAGTTAAGGTGAATAAAAACCTTGCTCAGCACACTGCAAAAACTCAAATATCTTACCAAGAATATTTGTCTTACAGTATATCTAGTCAAAATGTCATTTCTAGTCAAAACAAATCTCATTATACTCAAAATAAGACTCATCACATAAAAAGTAGCTTGTTTTTTAGACACTTTTTACTTCTTTCAAGCATATTTTCACTTGAAATAAGTAGAAAAACCTGACAGTGGAGCAAGTTTTTCATTCTTATTACAAGCACAAAACACTTGCTTTCACTGGCAGATTTTTCTATTTATTTCAATTGAAAATTAGTTTGAAACAAGTGAGAATGATCTAAAAACAAGTTATTTTTTAGGTGATGAGCCTTATTTTAAGGGGAAAGAGATTAGCTTTGACTAAAAATGAGACATTTTGACAAGAAAGAAGACAAATATTTGTGAGTTTTTGCAGTGCAGGCAAATCAAGAGGTTAAAGAGCTGAAAACATACGTTCAAGGCCTCACAGCAGCAGCATGTTATTCCCCTCCTTTGAACTGTACTGTACTGTAGATCCTAACCTACTGATGAACTGGTGACCACAGAGAGAAGGAGGTGAGGAGAGGAGAGGAGGAGTTAAAAAGAGGGGGAGAGGGGAAGCAAGTGCATGCAGGCGGAGAAACCAAGGGGAAAGAAAAGGAAGGCATTCCAGCCACCACAAAGCACTGGAGACCCCCCCACACCCACCCACTCAGCCACTCACCCTCCCTGTCGCCTCACCCCCCACTGCTACAGCAAAACCCTCCCCCCTATTAAACTTTCTCTCTTTCACTCTCACACACTCACACACTTTACCGACCCCATCTGGCCACATTCCAGTCCGGTTCTCCGGGATCCCAGCGCGTTAAAAAACAAAAAACTCACCTCCTGCTTTAAAGCACTTCATTCAGCCGCTCGTCCACTTTGCAGGATTTTTTCACCCCGAACTAAAACTTCTCTCTCTCTCTCTCTCTCTCTATCTCTCTGTGTGTGTGTGTGTGTGTGACTCTGTAACCTCCCTTCAGCTCGGTGACGCTCTCCTCCTGCATGCACTCACTGTCTATCTCTCTTTCACAGCCCGGCGCTCACACAAACAGATCGGCTTTCTCCCGCCTACCCACCCTGCTCTAGGATTATCCACTCTGTGTGTGTGTGTGTACATGAGTGAGTGTGTGTGTGTGTGTGTGTGTGTGTGTGTGTGTGTGTGTGTGTGTGAGTGAGAGAGAGTTTCTGCACAGACACCTAGATCTCACTGCAGGACAGAAATAGTAAGTGGGTGTGTGACTCAGACCAAGTTGTCTAACATCTGAACTCTACCACCACACCTGTGTATCCTCACCGCAACTTTATATTTTATGGTTTGTTTGTGTGCAGGTTTTTGTTTTGTTTGCACGCTTTCTTCCTCTTTCACTTCTGCTTTTATTCTCCTCCTCCTCCTCGCTCTACCTGTCTGTCTGCCCATTTTGTCTCTCCATCTACTAAATACTACAAATTCTTTGCATACAAATAACCTCATCCTCCTCCTCCTCCTCCCTCTTGATCTCTGTGTTTTCCACTCACTCCTCCAGCTGCGTCTGTGAGTCAACGCACATGTCAGACAGTTTGTGTTTCATCCATCTAATAAGGATTTTATATAAAAACGACCCCGTCTGCAACAGTTATCTGTTGTCTGCTTGTCGTTGTATTGCCTCTGTGTAACAGCTGCTATTATCATTGACTGGGCAGGTTCCTGACTGTTCAGGAAAGAGGGAGAGACTGATGTTCTCTTTAAATAATATATAGTTACAGAGGCCAGAATTGCTTTAAGTGTCTAATTATACTGTATAGTTGAAGTATAAGATGATTGACTACTGAGGAGAATGTGCTCGATTGATTAAAGTGGAAGTGTGACATTTTATGTACCTAATCCTGATCGCTGTTTGTTCCTCCCGGATAAATAAAAAACAAATGAATAAAGAAAAGTTTGGGGAAAGTTTCCAGTGTGTCTAAGCAACAAGAAAGTTTTAGATGTGCACGATCCAAAATGTCGGCTCAACATTGCATCGTTTGTTAACAGCTGATTTTAGCACATTGCTGGTTATACTGTAGCGTGGCGGTACGGTGGTACAGTGGTTAGCACCGTCACCTCACAGCAAGAGAGTGAAGGTTGCATGTTGCATGACCTGTCCAGGGTGAATCGTGGGACCGACTCCAGCTACAGTAACTCATGTCTACATACCACCAACCAATCACTGTAGAGCATTGAAATGATGAAGAGCGAGAGAAGTTGGCTGATACTCTACAAGTACATACAGTACTATATTGGAGCACAGGTGGCTGATGGGAGTTGTCCAGTTGTCTAAATTTGCATTATATGTATGATTTTTTTGGATCAACTTCTTAAAATGAATCTCTTTTTTAAGCAATATGATTTTTAACTGTGCAAATGAATGAATACATGGTTAGTTAAACCTTTTCACTGCCCTGCCTGCTGCATTTAAGGCATCATCAAATTAAATTACCTTTGGTGATTAATAAAGTAATTCGTTTTGTATCGTATCGTATCATCCATACTACTACAAATTCATAATAAAACCGTTTTTGAACAAAAATGACGATTTTGCTGCCTCAACCAACCTCTAACTCTGACACCTTCAGTGCTAAAATGGGTGCATTTAAAAAAAAAAAGCTCATCCTCTACAGCTAAAGGTGCAGCCATGACACAGGATTGGTCGGTTGCTGTTCTGCACACACGTCACTCAAAGTTGGCCCCGCCTCCTCAGAGAGAGGGAGAAGCGGTGGTCGAGCAAGCAAGAGAGTGAATTAAGAGAAGAAGCTGCATTAGTGAGAACAAAGCAGTGAATCAGCTTTTATACTGAAATATTCATTCACTTTGAAACTGTGGACGGATCATTTATGAAGCCGACACTGGTTTAAAAAGGCTTCACAGGGTGTGTGTGTGCGTGTGTGTGTGGGTGTGCCATCCAGATTTAGATCATGGCCTGTGTGTGTGTGTGTGTGTGTGTGTGTGTGTGTGTGTGTTATTGGAGATGTTAATCATTGCTGTTTGGTATGTGACTGTGTGTACATGAGCCTAGAGTTACACCTGGTGTATTTTTAGCTCAGAAATTAAAGATGGACACTCGACTAACGGCTCCACAACACAAACAACAACTCGACGACGGCCGACATGCACGTGAACACACACATGAAACTCGCACACGCACACACGCAGCGGCGTTAAGCTCCGTCGGTTTAGCTGTGCCACTTCAGACTGGTTAGAGTTAGTTGCAGTGACATCACCATGTTTTTTCTTTCTTTCTCTTGAACTTACAGGAATAGCTGATGCAGATATTTCCAGCATCCATTTCTGTTTAAACAAAACAAAACAAAAAACACCTTCAACCATTTATACAGGGATGTTTGCAGCTTCTCCTGGATCCATCCACGTCACCTTTAAATCCACATCAGCAGGTCTTTTCCTATACTGATCTGTATTTACAACCCTGACACTAAAAAACGTTCGGATGCTCTGTAAAATGTTCATTTCTGTCCTTTGCTCACAGAGATTTCCCAAGATTCTTCCAATCTTCTGATGAAGACTGTAAATAGTGGGATATTCAATTTTTCCACAGATTGGTGAAGCTCTTTTCTTCTGAAACACTCCTTTTACAGCCACTTACGTTCCTGACCTGTTGCCAGTTAACCTAATTAGCTACAAACTGCTTCTACGGTTGTATTTTCATTAGTGCCACTAACTTTTCCAGCCTTTTGTTCCTCCTTTTTTCGAGATGTGTTGCTGCCATCAAATTCAAAATGAGCCAATATTTTTCATGAAATGGTAAAATGTCGCAGTTCCAACATCTGATATGTTGTTTATGCTCTGTTTCGAATAAAATATGTTGTTTTTATTTACATTTTACACAGCATTTCAACTGTATATGTTGTATTTATGTGTCTTTGACCATTTTAACCTATGCTACACCTGGTTATCTCATGATATCTGTCTGCACCGCATCTCAGTTGTTTTAATTTACAGGCTGCTGATGTTCAGACACTAAGAGGAAGCATGTGACGGCCTAAATAAAATGAAAGCCTGCCGTTCTTTACCATCAACGCACACACCACCGGAGGGCACGACGAGCCCTGTGAAAATAAAACAAACTATTGACTGAAAAACCTCAATATATCAATTTTCTCGCCTTTTTCCCCCCTTCCTCTGTGGCTGCAGTCGGTGAAAAGTTCAAATTCAGCCACCTTTGAGTCAGACCAGGACAAAACACACACATACAGTACACACACACACACACACACACACACGCTCTCTCACACACACACACTCCAGCAGCTGACACCATGTTTGCTTTGGCCCGAATGCGTGAAACTACAATAGAAGTGTCACCAACAAGCCTCCGAACACAAAGGATCAAGTGTGTGCGCACTCTAGCCTCCGCAGGGGTGAAAAGAAATGTGTTACACGCTACACGACGCCATATGCAGACAGTTGGCATGGCAACCAGCGGAGAGGCACATATCCCCTGCATTTCGATGCATGACAATACAGGAGGCTCTACAGACAGAGAGACGGAAAGAGCAAGAAACCTCGAGTGCAGTGAAGGCAGCGCATAGAACAAATAACCTACAGCAGAAGAGAAGCGGCTATGATTTAAAAGCTGCTGCGATATTTTACTGCTGCAATGAAATTAACTCACATAAATCTTGACGTCACTGTAATAAGCTTAAAGGGATAGTTCAACATTTTGGCAAATTGGCCCATTGCCATAATCCCTATAGTCATAGCAGTAGGTTCATTACCTTTAATTATCGGTGCAAGCTGTTTTTAGAATGGCGGAGCAGAGCCGCGAGCTGCTCAGAGCTACGCTACGGAGGCTAATGGGATTTCTTGGTTTCCCTCATCAAACTCATCAAATACACAATCCAACAACTCCAAAACGCTCTGGTGGACAAGTTGTGACCTGCACATTCACCACGCTATGAGATAATAACAGAACGTTACGAGAGTTGTTTTAGAGGGAAATTCATGCAAAACCGCTGATGTGCTTTGCCTTCAGGGACAGTTTTTCGGCAAGCAGTCTCTGTATTTACCTCTAAAACAAATCTGTTCTGCTCCGCTGTTCTAAAAATAGCTTGCACCGACAATTAAAGGTAACGAACCCACTGCTAAAACTATAGGGATTATGGCAATGGGCCAATTTGCCAAAATGTTGAACTATCCCTTTAAATGAAAGAGAAACTAGAGATGGAAAATGACATACAGAACAAAGATTTTGACATGCAAAAAGAAGTGAGGATGAACAAAATTAAGAAAGAAAAAAATGAAAAATACCTTCTTCCACATCAGAGAAATAATCCTCTGTGAGCATTTCGGGGACATTGGCTTTATGGACTGTGATTGGGATGGAGGAGAGGGTTAGAGAGGAAAAACAAAAAAAAAAGCAAATCAAAGAAAATGGAAAATCACATCTATAACAAAACCGAACACAAAGAACGAACTGAAAACCCTCATGTGATTAATGTAGGTAATTATATCTTTTATATCATTGTTAAACTGTTTGGAAATAAAGGTTTAAATCATAGTCGTGATTGAGAGTAAAATATAAAATGATGAAACAAAATAATGAAATAAGTTAATGATGGAAAAGCAGCAAAAATAACAGTTTCCTTGACAACAAAAGGGAAAATTTGGCACCGAGGCATCGAGGAGCACTGGGATCAGATCAGATGCCAAATGTGACTCAACCTGGGAGATTATAGGTTCTCTCTCTCTCTCTCTCTATCGCTCTCTTTTTTGGGGTTTAGTGACTGATCTCAGGTCAGAGCTGGTTTAAAGTGACTCCTCACCTTCGTCGTCCGACACGTCCAGCGCCTCGGTCATGGTCTCCGGGACGTTCATCTTGTGCTTCTCCGTCACCGTCTGTGGAGCAGAAGACGAGCTGTTAATTTAGGAGGAGTTATCCCTGACCTACATATGAATATGTACAGTATGTAATAACACACACACAAAAAAATACACACACACACACACACACACACACACCTGAGTGACCAGAGTTTCCTCCGTCACCACTTTGAGTGTGTCGACTACAGAGATGTAGCCGAGTCTCCTGGCGATGGACAGAGCACTGTTCCCGTTCTGGAAAAAAAACAAAGGTGACCAATTAGTTTCAAACACAGGAAGTGAATCTGATATTACGGAGTACATACAGTACATAGTTTACATTTATTAGGGAGTACATAGCTACATAAATAAACTTTATTTTGCAAAAATCCCTCAAATATGGTTCAAATACTTGTGACTGATCTCTATAGAGTGCCGAAGCGGAAGCAGGAAGTAACGGTCGCCATGGGACCTCAATTCGGAAAAAGTCTCCATGTAAGTGAATGGGAGTCAAAGTTTTTTTTCGTGATCCGATTGAATTGTGCCATGAGAAAAAATATGACCTCTACCTGTTTAAAACATCGCATTTCATGCCGAGAAATCAGCAGTTTGTTGTAAAACTATTCGTCAAATAAAATTCCGAAGAATCCGTAACCAGAAAGACTACAGGTGGCGTATGTGACGTCACACACCAAATGCCGCCCTTTCCCGTGTCAGTCACACAAAATACATTCTTCCGTTACCGTTTTATGATAAACTGCTGATTTTTTGGCATGAAACGTGATGTTTTAAGTAGGTTAAGGTCGTATATTTTTCTCATGACACAATTCAATCGGATCAAGAAATAAAATTTTGACTCCTGTTCACTTCCATGGCGACGTTACTTCCTGCTTCCACTTCGGCACTCTATTGGAAGCTCAAAATTTAACTACAGTATTTAACAATAAATAACTTTTATATTCCAAATGGCCTCAGTGCAGCTCTGCAGTAAACTCTTGGAAAATGTGAATAAAATAAAATAATGACACACTTCCAAATCGGTTCTCACCGGCTGATACTGATCTGACTGATATCACTCGACTGTAAATAGCAGTAAACTGTATCTTTGTGAGTCTGTGTGTGTGTGTGTGTGTGTGTGTGTGTGTGTGTGTGTGTGTGTGTGTGTGCACTCACATTGGTGAGTTCGTTGGGCGACGCTCCGTGGTGCAGCAGCAGGTTGATGATGTGTGTGTGTCCCTGCTGTGAGGCCTGGTGAAGAGGTGTGTAGCCGTTCTGCAGAGACGAGAAAACACAGTTACACAACAAACACAAACACAGACACACACCCACGGAAAAAGGAAATATATATACAGTATATATACTGTATGTGCAGTAAAGGAAATTAACGCACCACACATTCAAACTTGTAGAATAAGTTACCTTGGTCTTAGCGTTGACCTTCGCCTGATTCTTCAGCAGGAAGTTGACCATTTTCACGTTGCCATAGTGACAGGCCACATGAAGAGGAGTGTATCCCAGCTGATGAGGCAGATAATAATTGTTGTTTTTAATTTAAAAAACCCATTAACATCATCATAATTAAGTGTGATTCAACCCACATTGAATAGCTACAGTGTTTTATATGTTATTATGAGTATTTTATTTATGTTTTTAAAGGACTATTTCTAAGTTTTGCTTACAAAAAGCAGCAAAACATTAGGGTTGAACTCATTAAATCAGCTGTAATGCTAATGTTGGCTACGTAGCATTAGTAAAACCTACAAAAAGCTCCTTTAATTCATCATGTGACCCACTGTGAGTCTACTGGGCCACATCTGTCCAGCTGTTGCTGCAGTTTGGTCTGACACAGCTCAGCCTCCACAGATTCTTATCATGTAGTTAGTATATTAACATTTCTCTTTGTTTGGGGCTGATCAGAGTAAGATCAGATATCTGACAGTGTCGACATAAATATTTAACAATCACATACTTTTATCAGAGGATCTGAGAGAAACTCATAGAAATTTCATCAGACAGAAAAGATTCAAAGTGATTAAATCATCATCTTCATCATGCGGTGTCTCCGTTATGCTCATTACAAGACGGTACATGTCACCAGATAACAAGGTTTAATAATTAAATCTAATTACTCTGCTCAGCTCTGTAGTACTGTATGCACGATGCTATTTATTTGTCCTAATAAATCATCTGAGCTGGACTGTGCTGTGTATCGCGTGTATGTGTCTAAAACCAAGAGATAAGAAACTTACAATGATATAAAACTGAAAATGTCAGCAAATCTTCACATTTAACAAGTTGGAACACGTGAGTTTACAGTAATAATCTAATAAATTAGATTTTATTAATGACTGTGGACACTCTGGTGTTTCCATTACCTTTGTCTCAGGGTCTATAGTTGCTCCGTGGTTGACGAGGACCTCGGCGACGTTGACTTTATCCTCCTGGGCAGCCAGGTGGAGCGGAGTCAGACCGGACTGAGGACACAGACGGAGACAAACAGTTATGGATGGTGTTACCAAAATACATAATCTATTCATGATTTTGATGAAGGACAAGAGACAGTTTTGGATTAAAACACTGGGATTATTTAAGTAAAACTAAGGCTCTGTGCATAAACACATGTCTATAGTGCAGACATATCCCGAGGTGATCAAATCAAGTCAACTGGGCTTAGTTTTTGTCTTGAAGACGTTTCGTCCCTTGTCCAAGTGGCTTCATCAGTTCGTGTAGACTAGACAAGACAAAAACTAAGTCCAGTTGACTTGATTCAATTACCAAGAGATGCCTTTGACCTGGACAAATGAGAATTTGCACAGACAAAGTGCAGACATAAACACATTGTAAATATTACTTAAAGGGACCACGAGGAGTTATAGTCTACTTGCCAGCCCATAGGGCCCCATTGTGAACCCGGAAATGTTGAGTACCCTAAAGTTTTATGTTAGAAATATATAGTATGGGTCCCCAGTATTCAGAAACTGCCGGATGCTAACTTATATATATTGGGCAATTAGCACAATTTACATAATTAGCATAAATTACCATAGTTTCCTATATGGGCAATATTTCCGCAAAATTGACTTGGCTGATCTGGGCAATATTGGAGTGGTTTTAGGGGTAATTGATGATGCTGAATCCATTTCTGATATTTTCAAAATTCAAAATGGCTGTCTAAACCGGTAGTGACCAGATTTAAACCGCCAGTGGGCCGATTTTGATGGATTTCAATCTGGTCCCTTCCGGTTTAGACAGCCATTTTGAATTTTGAAAATGTCAGAAATGGATTCAGCATCATCAATAACCCCTAAAACCACTCCAATATTGCCCAGATCAGCCAAGTCAATTTTGCTGAAATATTGCCCATATAGGAAACTATGGTAATTTATGCTAATTATGTCAATTGTGCTAATTGCCCAATATATATAAGTTAGCATCCGGCAGTTTCTGAATACTGGAGACCCATACTATATATTTCTAACATAAAACATTGGGGTACTCAACATTTCCGGGTACTCATTTTTGGCAAGTAGACTATTAGCAAAGTGTTTTCACACTACATTTCCAATGAGCCTCCGCGCACACGGTGAAATTCTTGGACTGGCGCAAGACGGATGAAAGCCAAAACATTTGCCAAGAATGTTTTTATTGATCAAGAATGAAAGTCAGAGTTACGAAGACGATCAGATACCGTCGTAGTTACGACCATAATCGGCGATTTGGCGGCGTAATTCCCATGACCCGCGAAACCGCCAGTAGGAAATGCTGGGCAAGCCGACCACTAAATAATAATAACAAAATAACGATAAAGACAAAACAATGTATTTATCGAAAATGGATGTAGATTCATCCACATTAATATGAGACTTTTTTATAACCAAATACAAACTCCTCGTTGTCTCTTTAATGTTAAACAGTAGGTGCTATAATAACAACACAGTAGCAACAACAGCTGCTGCAGCGACAGCGGCGGTTTGTACCTTGTTGCCCGTGTTGACGGGAGCGTCTCGAGCCAGCAGCAGCGTCACGATGTCCACGTTTCCCTCCTGCGCGGCGAGGTGCAGAGGAGTGATCCCCTGGCGCGTCACGGTGTTGGTGGAGGCGCCGTACTCCAGTAAAGTGGTCGTTATCTCCATCTGATTCTTCTTGGCTGCGATGTGGAGCGGCGTGTAGCCGTTCTGGGCGCAGACGAAACAGAGAAAAGTGTGTTTGTTGTGTGTTATTTTTTCCTTGGCACACAGCCAAGATAAAACTGAAATCAATTAGACAAAACACTTTCGGAAGTTAAAACTTATTAGCATATTAATAAAAGTACTATTTATTATGTGCATCTCCAAAAGCAAATGTATAACAAGGATTCATACAGACTTTGAGTGTCATTATAATCCTGTTATAGAAATAAATGTCTCATTTGACAGAAGGCATTAGCAGATAAATGATAATTTAATAACATCATGTATCAGTGGAGTTGGACTGTAACATTGTGATCATGTATCACATGGGGAAAGGAGAAAAGAAAGAACTTCCAATCATGAATTTTGTAGCTTCTGTTATTTTTCTTGGTCTCACTTCTATTTTGAGGATAATAACGCTCCGAGTCTTGGAGCTCCAGCTCAGCTCCCATCATTTAGAGGGATTTAAACAGGGGGGCCCTGTACAGAGTTGCCATGGAGTCAGAGAGTAACTATGGGCTTAAGACTTGAGCCCTGTTATTATCATTGTTTACATTTAGGTAAACTGCTTTTAAAGCATAACTCAATCTTTTGAAGGGCTGTTGAATGACCTACTGTACTGGATGTTCGATGCATCTTTTTACTCTGATTTCCACACAAACGCTTATTCACGAGGGACAGAAATAATGACATCACACTGACAGTAAAATGTTTGTATCATGTTTAAACTTTCTCATAAAACCATTGTTTTGGAGGAATTGTTTAACCAAAGTGTTGACTGGAATTGGTCAATGATGTTATCAGTTATCTTAGCATAGCACTAAGAGATAGAGAGAGCGACATTAAGCCTGGCTCATCTGAAGGTAACAAAATCCACCGTGTTGTATCTTGTTTGTTTAATTTCGGTTAAAATAAAAGCAAAAGTGTAAAAAGTAAAAGACAAAACTCTTCTTGGTCTTTATGTTAGGCTACTTTAACCTGTTGCCAACAGCAAAAAAAATTCATTTCAACAACATCACCCAGTTTCCTATTTTACTGCTGTTTTTGGTTTGACTGATGGATCCGACTTTAAACCTTAAACCTTTTACAGATTCATCATGTTACAGTTAACGTGCAGGTATTTGACTACACAACACTAATTTATTGAATGTTTTATGAGGGAAGTTAAAGTTCAGTGGAGCTTTGCTAGTTTCGGTGGCAGCTCTCTCAGGACAGATGTTGTTAAAAAACCAGCCAATCACGACGCCCCGGCTCTGGTAAAGAGCACGGTGTAATTGCATGTGGGTGACTGAATCTAGGTCAGGCTGCTTTCACCTCGAGCCAGAGAGAGAGATGGAGAGAAAGAGAGAGAGATGGAGAGATGGGCAGAGAGGTTTTGGTGCATTAATGCATTAAGGAACATTTGATTTTACCTCCTTCACACACACACACATACACGCACAGTGACACATACACACACTTTGACTGACTCTTACCTTTGCTGCAGCATGCGGAGAGGCTCCCTGGTTGAGCAGGAGCAGCGCCACCTTCTGGTTATCATAGTGCGCTGCCACATGCAGTGGAGTTAGTCCACTCTGAACACACACATGAGCATTGTTAGGACGGTGATACACTAACAGTGCAGCAGAGAGGAGAGGATACTGTGAAACGCTTTGGCTGCGTGAAACAAAGCAACGCTGTGCACATGTGTGACCTGCATGTATCATGTTGTTTATGGCTGTGGCTGCTCACACACACTCTTCTTTTGTCTATCATGAACAATCATCCTCTGTCATACACACACACACACACACACACACACACCTTCCCTGCAGCGTCAGGCGGAGCACTTTTCTGCAGCAGCAGGTTGGCGACCTCGATCTTCCCGTATTTTGCTGCAACGTGCAAAGGAGTGAAGCCTTTCTGCAGAGACACACAACAACAGACACAAGGAAATTAACACAAGATCTAATCTGAATTGTTAAAATGTTGTTGGTTTTTTTTATATATGTACATGTATTCTCCCCCCACACAACCATATGTGTTTGATCACTTCACACTGAGTCATCTGCAGCGTTGTGTCATGACAACATGGCGAAGCGATTACTGAGAAGGATGATGAAACACAGTTATGTGGAGGTGGAGATGTGTGTTGTGCAGTTTTTGCATCAGATTCTTCAGCTGTGAGGCGAAACAGATCTGAGGCTGCGGATTCAAAGAGGAAAGACTTGACTCGCTGTACACGTCCATGTGTGTGTGTGTGTATGTGTGTGTGTGTGTGTGTGTGTGTGTGTGTGTGTGTGTGTGTGTGTGTGTGTGTGTGTGTGTGTGTGTAAGCGCCCAGAGCAGTGACTAATAGCGCTGCTGTGGGACCTGACAGACTGTCGTCCTGCTTCAAAGCCCATGAATTTTCTACAGCAACAATCAGGTTGCACAATCAGAGAAGGAAAGATTCAACTAGGACTCACTAACAGA
Organism: Trachurus japonicus; assembly: GCF_045865225.1. Classification (NCBI taxonomy): domain Eukaryota; kingdom Metazoa; phylum Chordata; class Actinopteri; order Carangiformes; family Carangidae; genus Trachurus; species Trachurus japonicus. The sequence goes on from NC_140925.1 coordinate 6,441,074, forward strand.
ACCTCATCACCAGTTAGAAATGATTGTTATGATCCTGACACACTATCTACATGTATCTATCTATCTATCTATCTATCTATCTATCTATCTATCTATCTATCTATCTATCTATCTATCTATCTATCTATCTAAGCAACAACTGGGTCCTGTTGCTTCCTTTGTTTCACCATCATAACATTATCATCATCATCATGTCACAGTGTTGAAATCTGTGGCCATAAAACACGGCGCTGCAGTTTAACCCGGTGTTTTGAAACCAGAAATGCTCAATAAAAACCGATCCAAACGGTGTCATTATGACCCCGCTCTTCCACTGGCAGACAGTCAACAGTAACTGGGGTTTCCCCGCCCCCTCCCCCCCCGAATCCCTTTGGCTCCGGTCGTTCAAACACAACACATTACAACATTTTAAACAGCTCTCATAATGAGATTTATCCAAACTTTGAGGTGGAACAGCTAAAGTTTAGCAGAAGAACATGGCCAAGTGTGTAAATACTGTTCTTTTTAACCTTTTTTTATCCATCACATATGGTTTATCGTTACTTTGCAGATGATGTTTAATGAAAAGCTTCTGAAATAAGAAACTGTAATTTTTCCTTTATAAGTAGAGCTGTCCTGTGGAGTTTTTACATATAAACCAATGTCCGTCACATTACAGCCACTGCCAAACGAGTTATTAGGATGATTATTAAACGCATCTCCACCACACAACAGTCTCTGGTTTGCCTGGAAGCACTATTGCCACTGAGGAGCGACATTACCGCGCTGTCGCCCAGGAAATGACGCGATTGACATAGAGTTTAAAGAGTGCATGCGCAGTTGGAAATGTTGCGCGGTGCGGGAGCGTCACTACTTTTGCACGCTGACTATTATTGTTGCAGTACTCGAAAAAAACACGGCAGATGGCGCAAATGTGCAAAACTCCACAGGGCAGCTTTAATATTCCACTTTCAGTAAGTAAATCAATGTGTTGTACATAAATCTATGTAAACTATCAACACGAAGTGGTTAAAATGAGCTCTAACTAGAATAAAAGTGCTTTTCACACATTAATTAACATGATTGACAGTAATAAAAGAGCAATTTACCTGCATAATAAACACTTTTTTACTACTTTATGAATATAAAAGTAGTTTTTCTGCTGCTACCACCTTCACTTTAATAAGATCAGAGTATGTCTTCCACTCCAGAGCAAGAAAATGTGTGTTATAGTATGACAAACCACTTATTTTCTAGTGTGTATGTGTGTGTGTGTGTGTGTGTGTGTGTGTATGTTGACATTTACCTTGGTAGTGATGCCCAGACTGGCTCCCTGGTCGAGCAGCGCTGCAGCGATGTCTCGGTGTCCCTCCCTGGCGGCCAAGTGCAGCGGTGTGTATCCAGAGTTGGTGGTGGCGTCCGGGCACGCTCCGTTGCCCAGCAGCTGGTGAACTATGTCTGGTTTACCGAGGCGGCTCGAGATGTGCAGCGGAGTCTGGTCGTCCTGGCGACAACAAAACGGAGCAAACAAACCAATGTAAACAACAGATTATTATTATTCCGAGAAAACAAAGCACACAAGAGGGAACTTGAAATAACTGGTTGTTTTATCCACAAGGGGGGGAAGGCTGTGAACACAACATCGACACATCATCATGTTTTCATTGTATATCTTGACATTGTGCTGATTTACACAATGTGACAACATTATTATTCATTTTGAGCGGCGTCTGCCTCCAGTACTCTTTCTCTTGTTGCTCTGTGTTTGGTCTCCACCTCCTCCTGAGGGAAACATCTGGCTCTTTAGCGGCCAGATGCTTCACCATGTTGCATTTAGCAGCAGTGAAAGAGTGAGGCAGCAGAATCAGGTGATACATCTCTGCAACGACCACTATCACATGGTGACACTGTCATTTCATGTATTTTTATAACAAAAGTATTGATTATAGCATCTTAAAGAAAAAAAAAGGAGGAGAACTTTGTGGTCTTGTGTGCTTTGTTTGTTGTAATCTCTGAATCTTGTGCACAGTTTATTCATTTACAAGATTAAAGCAACTTCAGCAAAGGTCAATTCTAATACAAAACAAAAACAAAAACTGTTGTTGCATTAATATGAATGAAACCTGCAGCACATGTGCACAACAGAGCGACTAATCTATTCATTATGTCATGACAGATCCTTTACCAAGAAGTTTTTTTTGTTTTTTTGTTTCCTTACAATGAGAACAAGAAGAGAAACATCACAATGGAAACAATGAATGGATCTGCACTGGACAGTAATTAGACACATGTGAAGACAAAACCACACACACAGCAAGACACACATTTAGTAACTATAATGTTCTGTTTCTCAAGGCAAACATAAACACACACACACACACACACACACACACACACACACAGTTGTTTCTGACTGTGTTTGGTGTATTTTCTGTTTTAAAAGTCACACGTGGTCTCTGACCTTGGCCTTGGCGTCGACCCGAGCTCCGTTCTGGACCAGATACCGCACCACGTTTGACTGTCCTGCCCTCGCTGCCATGTGGAGTGCTGTCTCCCCCCTCTGCAACACACACACACACACACACACACAGGAGGAGGATTAACAGTTATTCCCAAGTTTTGAGTCTTTCTCCAAATCCTCTCTCTGCCTCCGTCCTCATGAAAATCTCCCTTTTCTAAAGAGAGAGAGAGAGAGAGACCCCCTCACTCTCCACACCCAACCTCACCATAATGACGTCCCATAATGCTCCGTTTCTACGGTAACCTGGCCACAGACACGGCGTGGGCGACCAAATACTTTGGGGTTGTAGAGTTGACTGTGCAGAGCTCCTGCCTCTCTTTCTCTCTCTCTCTCTGTCACTTCCTCTCTCTCTCTCTTTTATTAGCAGAAGTTTGAAGCTGTTGTTGAAAACGAGCAGACGAGGTGAAGACGTTCCTCCTCTCCCGACCTGCTCCTTGTTTTCCCTCCTTCTGAACTCAGTATTTGTTTAACTTCATTTTAAATCAATTATTTTACAAGTTTCGATTCTTTTTTTTTCCATTTAGACATTTTATAATCCGTCTTTATTCATTTAATTTCATTGTCCTTCTATTCACTTTTATTTTACTCTCCTATCTTTATTAATATGTTTTATTATGATGGATAAAAGCTTCAGAAACAAACTGTGAACACAATATTGACCCACTGTTTTGATCCGTCACTATGTGTTGGTATGATCACGATATTTGCTATTGAATCTTTAGAGCTGTTAAAGCTAATATGATACTAACGTGTTAATGCAAATTTCTTTTAACACTTAACTGTCTCCGTTTGCAGTTACAACTGAGATGAAGCTGTTATTTTATTTATAATTTGAATTTGAATTTTACTTTTAAGCTTCCTGGACAACAGTATATGTCATTGTTTTTGGTTAATACAGCACAAAACACTAGAATATAACTTAAACATACATTTTGACCATATAAAAACATGCAGTTCATTGTGATTAAATACTTAAATCAATTGACAATCATGGTAACTGGTGCCAAAATCTGTGAGAAAAATGTACCGAGGTAAAAAGTACACAGTTTTACCTCAAGTAAAGTTAAAGTACCTCAAAATTACGTGCAAAGTACTTCGGCATTTTAGTTAAACTGCACTTATATTCATCATTAAGAAACTTTTTCAATTGACAAACTTTCCAAGAGGTAAATCGAGAGAAGAGGAACTTCCTGAACTCACCACATTGCTGGTGTTGGGTGAAGCTCCGTGGCTGATCAGCTGGTGGACGATGTTCTCATGTCCCATAAAAGCTGCGACGTGGATCGGAGTCAGACCAGACTGCAGAACCAGAACCAGAACCAGAACAATAATCTGTCAGTATGAATCTCAACAACTTCTTAAATATGAAACGAGTGGGACTGAGCCTGAGAGCTGCACACAGCGAGCAGGAGTATCAAAGTATCACGTAGAAACAGAGACTCCAGTTATTTTAGGACATAAAACAGAAAATAAAACTTTTTAGAACTCCATAATAAACAAAAAAGATGTTTTTTTTCAAAATAGCTTCCCTCCTCTGTGATGGAGCTGAAGTATAAAGAGGCAGAAACTCAAAACACACAAGTACAGCTGCAGTGTTTTTAAAGCACGGCTCTTGTTTCCAGCACTGAGAACAAACTTAACCCCAAACAGCCCACAGCTCCGTCACAGAGCAACAACATCACTTTAACTCCTTATTGTCCACTGTAAAACACACCTGACACTCCTCACACACACACACACACACACACACACACACACACACGTACCTCAGTGACGGCCTGTATGGATGCTCCATGCTTCAGCAGCAGCTCCATCACCTTGAGTCTGTTCTTCTTGCAGGCGATGTGCAGCGGGGTGAAACCATTCTAACAACACAACCAAAACAAAAACAAACCCATTACAGCGTTTTGTATAACCTGTGTGTGTGTTGTGTGTGTTATGTGTGTTGTGTGTGTGTGTAGAGGTATCGCAGAACTGGCTGAGGACAAAATCTGGAGCTCCACATGGAAAACACAGTACAAAGAGGCACCTTCTTTTTCCCTCGTCCCCCCTCCTCCTCCTCCTCCTCTTCTTCCCTCTCCCTCCTCTCACTCTTTCTCTCTGCATGCAAAGCAGACGAGCATGTGTGGAAATAATTGTCTTGACTGTAAGAATGTGAAAGAAAAAAATAAAATAAAATAAAAAAAAGAAGTAAGCAAGCAGGACTGAAATAGATACTCCTCTTTACAACTCACTCGTCTCTCGCCAGCTCATACAGTCTCCCCCCTCCTTCCCTCCCTCCTACTCTCCTGACTTTGAGGTTTCTGGCTCGATCCTATGACTTCATTTTCCTCTCCATGTCCTTTTTTTTTTTTTTTTTTCTCATTCTCTCTGGCTATAAAGTCCCAGCGCTCTAACCACACCCAGACTTCTCCCATTACAGAACAGAGATGGTTGTCTTCACGCCAATAACGACGGCCGGGCCGCGGTTTTAAACCCTCTTTTTGGTCTCCTTGTCTGCTTCCTCCTTCATTAATCCTCCTCGCTTTCCCGCTCAATTTAAGTTTCCCTCTTTCTCTCTTTTAATTGTGCAAAAAAAAGAAAAGGAAAAAAAAGAGCAGGGATAATGAGGGAGGTAAGAAGGAAAAGAAAAGGAAGGAAGAAGAGGGAGGGAGAGAGGAAATGAGAGACTTGAAAGGGAAGGAAGAAAGTTTTGGTTGGTTGGGAGATGAAATCATCAAGACCTGACGTCAACACTTAAATGTTCCACTGGCACAAACTGGAGCGACAGGAGGAATTTGTCTATTTTACACTTCAACTTCAACTTTTCTATCACTTCTTCTCCTCAAACCTGCGCCTCGTTACACGAACATGAACATGGAGGCTGATTCACATACTCACAAGGATGTTTCTGCCACTCTTTCAACATGAGAGGGGGAAATAAAAACACCCTTCTTATTCAGTTTTCTAAGAGCGCTGGAATAAATGTATCGCTTTGTGATCATTAACAGGAGAAAAGAACCAAAAGAGAGACATTTCTGCTTTGAATCAGTCTCTCCTCCTCGTGCTGCAGTGTAAGAATGTGTTTTACACCTTGAAGTCTGGGACACAAAAGAGAAAAAGATTGAATATAATGATGATTCATTAAAAGACCTCCTACAGTATGTATGATAATTACACGGGTCCTTGAACTAAACGCACAGAACGCTTCCTCCCATTTCTGGTTTGTTGAGTCTTTGCTGCCTCTTTTGACTTGATGCACAAAAACACAGTCATTCCACAGTTTATAGTGTGTAAATGTGAGATAAATGTGAGAGCGCTCTGATTGGAAAAAATTTATACTTGTAACTAGGACTGAACGATTTGGGAAATTAATCTAATTGCAATTTTTTTGACCAATTGCGATTTAATATGCGATTATTTTTTAAGTTCCTTCATCTGTCTTTATTCAACAGACACAATACTTAGCATGTATTAATTTTTATCATGACAGCATAACAAAGCATTGACAGATAAGTCTGATGTAAACATTGATATAAAACTCAGTAACCAATCACACAAGCAGCTACATGTTCTCCCTGTGTGATCGTCTGGGAAGCAGACAGTCTGAAGACAGGGAGCTTTGAGGCTGAAGTTTATGTTAATGAAAACACCGTGAGACTGTGACAGGTCGCTGAACGTCTCTACCACATGTCAGCGGTTCAGCTGTAGTAGAGGAGAACTCAGCTGTTATGAGCTGCGGTGTTGCCTCTTTGCACCGACAGCTCCACTCTCACTTGCATGACACGTAACTAGAGCACAGTCGCAGCCTGTGCGATCACAAAAATCATGTTTTATCATTGTTCAGCCCCACTTGTAACTTGAGTTTTAGACAGGTTTCACTTATTTCCCCCCTCTATCTTTGTGTTCGTCTCCCTACAGCTCCAACCAGGCCCTGGTTGCTCCATGAGATCTACCTGGCCTGGGAGTGAAGTGAGGAGTTAAAAGCTTTGCTGCCAGCATCAGAAGCAGAAGAGGGAATCGTTAACACTGTGTAACACCGCTGGGCTTCGCCTGCCTCTCACTCCTCCAGCAGCTCTGAGTGCTCTTTCTGCAAACTCTCCTCTCGTCTGTTCACTTTCAGTCTGAGAATGGCTCTGCTCTTCCAGCTGTTCCTCAGTTCGAATACTTCCATAGTTAAACTATTTATTTGTGTTAACACTGACAAGTATGGGAAAATGCAGTGTACTGTAAGAACCCAGATGGTTCACTCATAACGGTCAGAAAGTTGAGTGTGGAACGATGGACACTTCCCACCAACAAACTGGTGGGCCAACGTTTTCCACCAGTAAGAGGAGCCGGCTGACGCGGTGGTGGTGACGTACTCTCCATCTCACATTAAACAGGCGACCCACACAAGAGAAAACAAAGTACAAGCAGGGCGTTCATTATTGCTAATTGAAGTTACAAACATAACAAGCTGCTAGATGTGTTGACGGGCGACAACAACAGTCAAAAAGAGAAGCAGTAGAGAGGTTAAGCCTTAAAAAATAGACCTTCAAGTCATGATGCAAAGGTCCTCTTTGGTATGGAAGTACCTTAGTGTCATACAAATACATTTATCCTAAGACAAGTGAGATCACATTTTATATCGGAAATAAACAAGGTTTTTCAAAAATGGACCCCAATGCACCGAAAATACTCTAAAGCCTCTATCTTTGCTTCCGTTACAGCTATAATGACAAATGTGGTGTGGAGGTGTACATTTTTAGGATGTTGGCAACTGTTGTGATCATTTGTTCCGGTACTGTAAGTGCACAACGACAGTTTTCAATTTGAGACAACACTAAGGCCCTGTTCACACGACAACACTGCCAAAGGAAAATGGCAAAATATTTCATCAGATGTGCCTTTCTTTTAGATGGCGACGGCGTTTTGGGGGCTTGAAAACGCAAAAAAAAGTGAAACCACCTTCCAGAGTGGAAATCTTAAAAACGCTCCGCCGTTGCGTCTCCATGTACAGTAAAGGGTGAAAACGCAAAAGTCTGCTCCGATTGCTACGATCTTTACAGAATTGAGTATATAGTGTACTACTGTACATGACAGTGTACTCATGGAAGTATTTGGATTCAGACACAGATCCGTCCTCTGCTGGGCCTCCTATGAAGCTGCAGCTCCGGTCACTCAGGTCACCTCTGATATCGTTTGTTTTTAAACCTGCGTGCAACTTTTTTCAGAACTCAAAATCTCCGTTTTCCTCACCAGTGCCTTGGCGTTGGGGTTGGCCTTCTTGTCCACGATGACCTTGGCCACCTTGTAGTGTCCGCAGTGCGCGGCCACGTGCAGCGCCGTCAGGTAGTCGTTGGTCACGTCGTCCACCGGCACCTCGTGGTGCAGCAGCAGCTGGACGCAGTTGAGGTGGTCGCCCTGCGTCGCCATGTGGAGCGGAGACAACCCGTTCTGAGGGGGGAAACAAGAGTTTACTAGTTTAAAGTTTTACATCCATGCATGTGAACTATGACATTATTCTCACATTTTATTGTGATTTATCCTTTTTTTATTTGCAAAATGTGTAATTATGTTATTTTCCTATCTTATACTAATATGTATAAAAACATGGCTGCTACAGCTGATTATTCAATGGAAACAGGCAATACAGTAACATACACAATTTATAAACTGACAATACACTGACCAAAAACAGACAAACAGAAAACAAACGACAGAACAAACCTGACGACATAATAAAGCAGGACAGAAAAGTAAAAAAAAGGGACGTGAAACATACTAAAATTAAATTTACAGTAACTACTTAATATACATTTACTGAAAGAGTTTTTCCCATTTTTTGTTATGCATTTCTACCTTATCTTGATTTGTTGTGATAATTTTTTCCAAAAGAAATTGGCGGTGCACTTTATTTCTAAAAAAGTCCAAATTAAAAACTTTTTTTGTTTGGGTCTTATATATTTCCCCAAAAGAATGATCGTGTTTACAATATGCGGGCATTTAGCATCCAGTACTGGTTATGTGCTTTTGTTGGCATGTTAAAGTGAAGGCTTTATAGCTGTTTGTTTGGTGAGGAGAGAAAACATGAGGACAGAGTTTGCACCTTGGTCTTGGACAGTATGGGAGCTCCTCTGTCCAGCAGCATCTCCACCACCTGCTCGTGACCGCTCCGGGCTCCACAGTGCAGAGGAGTCAGGCCGTCCTGTGCAGAGAGAGGAAACAGTGAGCTGCTCTGTGCTGTAACGTAGGTACGTACAGCAGCAGCTACAGGCTCTGAGCTGAGCGTCAGTGAAGGCCTCACAGCTGCAGGATGAGGTTTTATTTCATTTTCAAGTATCATGTGTTTGTCTGGAGGCTGAGAAAAACCTTCAGCTCATAAACACACAGTGGGAAAAATCTACAATGAAGCTGCTTTTGACATTTTGGAAATATAATATAGGAGCTGTCTGTTCTTGTGCTGGAGGGGAAACGGTCATAGACTGGGCTTTTTTTGTTTACCACACTCACAGGATTCAACAGAGAGACTCCACTGAGCTCTGTTATGAAGCACTTTAATCTGTACTCTCAAGATAATGAAACTAAACTTAATATTTTTGTGTCAAAAATGCATATCGTTGGGTTCAAACGTTTCCCTCGTGTCTACCTTGGTCCGTGCATCGATCTTGGCCCCTCTCTCCAGCAGCAGTCGCACCATGTTGCTGTTCCCACGTTTGGACGCTACGTGCAGCGGAGTGATGTCGTTCTGTGCAGACAGGGGAAATCAGAATAATAAAATATTAAACACACATACACAGACAGTAACCTCAAACTGTCAGCTGGTTGAATACAATAACTCATCATCACTTAACACACACACACAGCAGGAAGCCTGATGTGTGAAACTGAAGAGGAACTGTTACAGTAATGAAGCTCCAGCAGCTTTTTTATTTTACATCTCATACGTCTGTAATTTGGGAGTTTGAGTTTTTCGTGTTTTATTTTAAAAATCCTTTGTTTTCTTCGTCCTTCTTGTGTTTCCCACCTTCAATCAGCACCTGCCCCGGCCTAATGTCCCTGTGTATTTATACTCTCCTTATAATAGGACAGTATGCACTGTGATGCTGCACCTGCTGACTGTTATATACAGTCTACAAACTACTGTATGATTATATAATCAGTTTGAAGACGGATAAATTGTTCTTTACCAATATGTATAAGAAATGAACCAAAAACAATCAAGATACATCAATAAAGTTGTTTTTTCACCTGTTTCTTTGTTTTTCTATCAAAGTAATTCACAACATATTTAGTGAAATGGGAGAAAATATACAACACTTAAAGGAAAAAGTAAACAATCCTTTTGGAAAATAAATGATAAATAGATAAAAAATATAAAATGTAACTTCTGTTTTTACATTTTATAGTAAGTATTCAACACTTTCATACACATTCACAGACATCCAGCATCAGTTACCACAACCTATATAGGATCCTATAGCTCACACAGGGTTTCCTCCTGCAGAGTGACAAGCACAGCTGTAGACTTACACGTGTCACTATCGCATTCCTACACACACACACACACACACACACACACACACACACACACACACACACACACACACACGGATTCCTACATATCATCCAGCAGCATTCACTTCAAAAGGTCTGAGTGTCTGTGTGTGTGCATGTGTGTGCGTTTGCATGTGTATGTGTGTCATTGTGTGTTCTCCATCTCTGAAGCAAAGCACCTACCCTCGCCTTGAAGTCCACGGCTGCCCCTCGGTTCAGCAGCAGCGTTGCTACGTTGATGTTGCCGTAGTGAGCCGCGATGTGCAGGGGAGTGAAGCCGCTCTGAGACAAACAAACACACAAACAAACAGGTGCAGACAGAGAGAGAGAGAGAGATTCAGTTAAAGCGAGAGCAAAAATAAGCAAAGACTGTGTCACAATGAGCCGGGAGCAAAGCATGATGGGACAGGACAAACAGCAGCAGCAGCAGCAGCAGCAGTAGTGGTGGTGGTGGGCCAAAGCAGAGCAGACAGCAGTGAAACATGCTTTAACAAAAAATAAAAGTGCTGCTCATTCACATGTTTATTCCCTTCACAAAGCTCAAACTCAACTAAAACATACACTTTAAATCCTGTATGATCTTTGTACAGTAAAGGTAGAAGTAATGAGCCGAGGTTGGATTAGATTAATAAAGTGACCATTCAGTGTTTGTATTGTTCTACTTTTTCTTGTTGTGTAATAGTTCAGCGCAGCACAATTTAACACTGTTCAGATCACAACAGCAGCAAACAGAAGCACAATCAGCTCCTGTCAAATGAAAACACAAAATTTAAACATCGGCTTTGTCTCAATTTCTTAAAAAAAAACGAACAAAGCAAAAATGTTCATAAACCCGACATGCAGGTAAGCATGCGTCTGCATCAGTGACAGTGACTCGGTATTGGAAAAAGTGGGGCTAGCTTAGCATGCTAACTGATAAGAGCTGGAGACAGATTTTAGTGATTAAAGGACTGAAGTTTCATGCTAATGTTTCTTCCAAACTGCTCATTTAAGGGTAATAATATTCAATGTTCAAAGATGTAAAATAAACCAGTTTAGGACAAATGACGGGAGTAAAAAGTATCAGCGAGAATAGTAAAGTATTCATTCATTTTACATAATCTGTAACAGTTCAGTCCTGACTCGACCTTTTGCAAAGCAACAAACAGGAAAGGTCAACATGCTTCTGGCCATGTGATATAAATATATATATATATATAAAACTATCATCAGCATCGTCTCAAACTTTAGGTTCATGTTCGTTAAAAATTACTAATTAATATAATCTACTGAAATGCTAAAGCTAAGCTAACGTTGTAACTATGACTTCAGCTGGATGAGCCTTTCATACACAGGCAAATTTACATTATGTTCATTTCGCAATTTGTAGCGTCAATAACAGTGAAATTCAAGAGTGCACATCACAAGGAAACACCCGGGAGGTGCAAAGAACAAAAACAATTGGTTTTATTGATACATGTCATTGATATTGTTTCAGCTGGGGTAAGATCACACAACAGACAGAGGCTGGAGAGGATGAAAAAAAGTAGTTCTGTGAGTTTTATTTTTCTTTTAAATCAAACGCTTGCATCATGTTTTTTTATTCACACGTTGGCTGGATAAGAGAGAAACGCAAGAAAGTAGTGAAAACTTATAGAGGGTTGAATGATCTCAGGAGTCAAACATGTTTGTCGTTTTCTGTCGAAACCACAGAAAGAAAATAAATGGCCATGATTATTCAAAATCCACTTTTACAATGTGTTAATTCTTCCTTTTGGCTTTCTTGCAGAGAGTTAGATGAGGAGATTAAAAGCCGCCCTCTGAATATGAAGCTTTTTTGGAGGATTCAAATAAACAAAGTGTTGGTTAATGAGCTTTAGAGGTGCTGGTAGCCGGATCGTCATAATGACAAAGCTTCACATTTTCCTCCATTAAACTGTTTCTTTAAAGAGGCTGAGCTCACAGGGTATTTAAGTTTAAATGAACATTTAGAGACTGAGATCAGCCTCAACATTCGTCCTCGTTTCCTGTTTTTACACTGTTTTATCTGGTTTATATTAAAGCCAGGCGTTTATTCCTCATTTCTTGTTTAGTGCAAACTTAAAACTTCCTCTACGTTTGCCTGTCGTCTTGATAAATTCAGTTTTACGTCCATGTTTGTGTCTGCAGCACTAACTTGCCACTCTGCATCTTTCCTGATCGATGCTAAGCTGTGAACGCAACCTCTGGCAGACTTTTCACAATAAAAGTATTCCAGGCTTTTACAGTGAAATATCCACAGGAAGAGTTGTGTTTTGTTGATGACAGATAATTATTAGATCATAAAGTGTATAATAATTAATGTTAAGCATTAGTTTTAGCATTATTTAACACTTAATTCATCATTAACAAAGCATTTTAGTAACATTAACTAGCGTGTAATTTATAAACACAGTTATAGATGATTAACTCTGGATTAATAGACTCATCTATCATGTGTTCAATGATTTGATTTTCAGACAATGATTTAGACATGTACTGCACTTACTTATTATATATGAGCTCATTAATCCAGGCATTACGTCTGTTACAAATAGAAAGCAGAGCAGCAGAGTTGTGTGTATAACTCGACCCTGTAGCTTTGCTGATGGGATTAGAGCTGTAGAAATGTAATTTCACCCGCATCAATATTTCAGCGTTCATTTGTTCGTGCTGGCCACAGGCCTCAGCTTTCACATGAGAGTTTATGGCACATTACTGGAAGAAAAATATTAAATGGTTTCAGCTCCAGGTTGCTACTGTGTATTTGTGTTTTTTTTTTCCTTTGGCTCAAAGCAACAAACAACTGCAAAACACACACGAAGCAAAGTCAAAATGCGATGCAGGCTTAAAAAAAACAAACAAAGAAAAAGAAACAGGCAGGTGAGCAAAAGCATTCACGCCAGCATTTAACGTTCATGCCAGCAGACAGAAGGCTTTGGCTGTGCAGAGGTGACCATGAGTGAGTGATGAGAGGAGGAGAGGAGAGGAGAGGAGAGGAGAGGAGAGGAGAGGAGAGGAGAGGAGAGGAGAGGAGAGGAGAGGAGAAGAGAAGAGAAGAGAAGAGAAGAGAAGAGAAGAGAAGAGAAGAGAAGAGAAGAGAAGAGAAAGCGGAGAGAAGAGAAGAACAGAGAAGAGAAGAGAAGAGGAGAGATGAGAAGAGAAGAGAAGAGAAGAGAAGAGGAGAGATGAGAAGAGAAGAGAAGAAGACAAGAATAACGAAGAGAAGAACAGAGAAGAAAAGAGAAGAGCAGAGAAGAGAAGAGAAGAGAAGAAGATAAGAGAAGAACAGAGAAGAGAAGAGAAGAGAAGAGAAGAGGAGAAGAGAAGAGGAGAAGAGAAGAGAAGAGAAGAGGAGGAGAGAAGAGAAGAACAGAGAAGAGAAGAAGACAAGAATAGATAAGAGAAGAGAAGAGAAGAGAAGAGAAGAGAAGAGAAGAGAAGAGAAGAGAAGAGAAGAGAAGAGAAGAGAAGAGAAGAGAAGATGTACCTCTGTTGTTCTATTCACCATCATCTAGAAGGGAGAAGGGAAAACGGGGGAACGGTCGGGTCAGAAATAAGGAACGAATAGAGGGAGGAGGAGGAGGAGGAGGAGGAGAGAATGGGGCGGTTAGTGCACCACAACAACTACAGTACCACAACAACAACAACAACAACAACAACAACGACACCGACACCATGGCTGCACCAAGCTGTAGGATGAACGACGTGTGAGAATGAAGAAGAACTTAAAGGCAACAACAACAACACAGATGTGGACAGATGTGACGTTCTCTCCTGACGGACAGGTTGGTTATTTTCTTTTCTGCTAATAAATAAAATAAACACAAGGGAAAACACCGACTCTTGTTCCGGGACTTGAACGTAACATTGAGCGTGTACAGTATAATCTATAAATGCTTGTTTGTCTCGCATATTTGTCCCCTGAAATAAAAGAAAAAGAAAAAAGAATAATAAATAAATAAAAAACAAGCTCAGGGACGTTAATAAGCAACATCACATTCACAACAGAAATAAAAACACACGTTGACAGAAGACGTCTTTCCATGTTATTCCCATTCCCCACTGTGAATCCTGGGCACGACTTCCTGTTCTTCCTTTTCACTGAACCAGTGTTTGTGAGAGTTAGTGATGTGTGTATTAGCTTCTCTGCTACTTGATTTATAACCTGATAAATGAAATACAGCTGCTGTATTATCAATATAACACGATATTTACATAAAATTAGATTCAGTTTTTGACATTTAGGCCTCACACTTGATGATAGATACATATCATATGCGCATTGGTACCTAAAGTCGAATAAATTCAAAAATAAGCTAAGAGATAACTGGGTGTATTGTTATTTTTTACACTGAAAACCTGCAGATGAGTTTGCAGATTTTCAAATTACTCACCACAGTGAGCGCACAGAAATGTCAGAAGGAGACTCAGGTGAGTGTGTCAGCATGAGTAATTGAATTAAGAGTAAAAAACAACAATAGAGAAACATAACAAACACTTCTCAGAGACCACATCCTTTAATCTCACCAAGTTTAAAATGCCCCTCAGACATAACGAGGTAAATTAATAATTATCAACATTATTATCCTCCCACCTCCTCTTGTAATGTTAATCCAGTCAGAAAAAAAGGGTTTAAGAAGATATTGTTCAGGGAGATTTAGGATTTTACAAAGTGTTCATTAAATCCTCTGAAACAGATGATGAAGAAACAAAACGTGTCGCATAGTAAACAAAAGGACAATGTGACAGAACAAGTGACTTCAGATAAACTGAGAGTGAAGCAATTAACATTTTAACACACTCAGTTCTTCCATATCAATCCATATTAATGAGACCACCGGCTCATCTCTGGGTGGGAAATACTTCTTATTTACTTTCTGAACTCATATCTGTAAATTAAAGATGCAGCCAATTAGCCTAGCTTAGCACAAAGACTGGAAACAGAGGGAAACTGCTAGCCTGGCTCTCCCCTTAACAACATCCATGCATCACCAGCACGTCTGCAGCTCTACTGTATAACTGTTTGACATGTTTTATTTAATTTCTGCAAGAAAAAGGAGACAGACTGGGAGCAAACGAAGATTCAGTGAAAGGAAAAACTGAAAGTCACGCTCAAAATCCATGCAAGGCATCATGGGGGCAGGAAATAAAGTGGAGAGAGTCTCAAACCAACGACAAAAACACAGACAAAGTCGCTTCCTGTCTCTTTCCGGGCCTGTACAGTACCTTGGACTCTACGTCGGCGTTGTGGTCGTTCTGGAGGAGCAGGGCTGCGGCCTTGGTGTCGTCTTTGCGTGCGGCGATGTGCAGCGCCGGGAGTCGAACCTTCCCCTTGGTGTCGTTTTCCAGCAGGAGGGAAACCACCTGGTCGTGGCCCTGCTGCAGCGCCACGGCCAGAGGAGTGAAGCCGTCCTGTGGAGCAGCAGAGACACAAACACTCATCACTGACTCTGCTTCATGTTGAGTTATTAATCCTGAGCAGCTGCTGTTTGTTCACTCTATTTGTCTGCAAATTGCACATTAAACAAGGAGTTATCATCTTTTTATCTTGTAAAAACTTAAATAAAAATCTTTACAGGTGTATTTATTCATCCTTAGTGATTTATCTAAGTATTTTCTGCTGTAACGTGTGTTAGATGCTACATTTATTCTACTGACTATAAACTGTGATGTGTTTCCTGGGAGTTGGAGCCAAAATAAAGCAATAAAGAAAATAAAAAAAAATACAATTGGCTGTAAATTGTATCCACAGATGCCATATAGACAATGATTGAATAATAAATAGAGGTATGGAGCTTTGTAGCAGTGCAGGTTTTGTCACATTTTACCACTACTGTATCTTACTACTATCTTTGTTTCATGTGTTCATGCTGATTGGTGCAACAGAGATTGATGGGACTACTTTTATGAATTATAATCAAATTTTGACCTGATGGTGGCGCTGTACAAAAAGTCATTGGATCAAACTCATCAAATACACAATCCAACAACTCCAAAACGCTCTGATAGACGCTCGAAAACAACTCAGTCTCGTAACGTTCTGTTATTATCTCATAGCGTGGTGAATGTGCAGGTCACAACTTGTCCACCAGAGCGTTGTGGAGTTGTTGGATTGTGTATTTGATGAGTTTGATGAGGGAAACCAAGAAATCCCATGAGCCTCCGTAGCGTAGCACTGAGCAGCTCGCAGCTCTGCTCCGCCGTTCTAAAAATAGCTTGCACCGACAATTAAAGGTAACGAACCTACTCCTAAAACTATAGGGACTATGGCAGTGGGCCAATTTGCCAAAATGTTGAACTATCCCTAGTGTTAAGATATTTCACTCCAAACCAACTCAGGGCAGCAATTTTACAAAATCCAATTCAACCTCTGAGGACCATGAATGCATCACTTTAATGGTCATTTCTCAGGATCTTGTTCAGACATCATCACAGTGAGGACGGGATGTTTTTGTCCGGCTGCTGCTTCATTCAAGGAAAATCAGATCAAACAGTTTTGAAGTGTCTGACTGTTGTTTACTTCCTGTGTAGTTTTACATTATACATCAAAGTCAGACGGATGATGCCTTCACTGTCTGCGTGTTAAGCAGAGATGGGTCAGTGGAGGTGGTGCTGAGCCTCCAGAGTCATTTTAATAATATTCCTCTCTCATATTCACTTACTGCAGTATGTTTTTCACACACTCTCTCTCTCTCTCTCTCTCACACACACACACACACACACACACAGACACACTTCTGTCCAGCGTCATCCATCATCACAGGGAGAAATGTGATTTTAATGACACACATCAGCTGCTGGTGTCACACTGGGCCGTTTGGCGAATTTGCTCAAGGACAAATCGAAAGGAAATGTATCTGCTAATGAGCACGAACCAAGAAACAGACCAGAGCGGAGCTGCAACAAACAAACAGTCGATTAAATGATTAGTCATTCACACAAAATTGATCCACAACTATTTTGTTAATCAGTGACATGAAAATCCACAAATATGAAGATTTTATGTTTTTCAGTGTCTGCAGACGTCACGTTGAGCTGATTGTTACTATCTACTGAGAACATCATCATTTTGAGGATAATTGTTATTTGCAGACATAAACTGCAAACTAATGTAAAGGGAAACTTGTGTGGGATGTTGTGCACACACACACACACACACACACAGATTCATCCAGGGCCATATGATAAATGAGAGACAAAGCAGAGGCTACTAGGAGCAGTTATCTCTGAATCATCGAGGAGGAGGAGGAGGAAGAAGAAGGAGGATTACAAGTAAAACAACACCAAGATTGTGTGTGTGTGTGTGTGTATGCATGTGCATGTGTGTGTGTTTACACAGGACACCGACTGTCTGGATAAAACCAACTCAGCATCAGAACGCCCCCACACATCAAAGCAGAACCTCCCCCCGGAGAGCACTGCATCGCTCATACACAAAAACTGTAACGGAGACAACGTCTACACAAACAAACAAACACACACACACCCACACTAACTAACACACACACACACACACACACACACACACACAGATGTCTTATATTCACGAGGACCCGTCAGTGACATAATGCATTAGCTGGTCGCCCCACCCTGTCCTGGACCATCACCACTCACTCAGTTCCTGACCCAGTTCTGAAGTCTTAACCCTCAAACTCCCACTACGGTAAATTTGACCTAGAAACATGTCCGCAAGACACACACACACACACACACACACACACGGCCACACAAACATGTTCAAGTTCATAAATTTAGCCTCTTGGAGTCCTGAGCCATCACAGAGCTGCTGCTGCTGCTGTTTCATCTGCTTCATTAGAGATTCAGGAGGAGACACAGACAGCTCAACGTCCCAGAGAGACAAACAGACAGAGAGACAGAGAGACAAACAGACAGAGAGACAGAGAGACAAACAGACAGAGAGAGAGACAGAGAGAGAAACAGACAGAGAGATATAAACAGAGAGAGAGACAGAGAGAGAGAAGCAAACAGAAAGACACAGATTAAGGTTTCTGAGGTGAGTCTAGGAGCTTGAACTGTGACAATGACGCAGCATAAAGTTGCTGAAGCTGGAGCTAAATCACAGCCTGAAAACCGCAGCAACAGGAGTCAGTCCATTCAAATGAATCTAATCAAAAGTAAAAACTATTAATGACACGGCAAGTTACGTTAATTGTGCCGGTGTCGTTAACGTGGCTGTAACATCCTCAAACGACCTGAGAAAGAAAGCTGCTTCAATCTCAGCTTCACGTCACAGAGGGACGATTGAGGACACATGTGGATTTACTGCAGAATTACTGCAGAGTGTGTTGCACACTTTGTGGCACTGCAGTGCATTGTGTAATCTGTGTAATTTAATGCTCAAAAACACACAACAGATGAACTAACAAAAAAAAAAGAAGAAAGATCAAAAGCAGACTTCAGATTAGCAACAAAAATAAAAACACAAAACAAAGGGCTCGTTAATCTGTTCTGCCTCAGAAATGGTTAAATGTTAATTATTAAACACTGGGAGTTGCTTCAAACATGGATATATATTTCCCCACATGAATTATTCATTCAGTCTCCCACTGGAGGAGACTGTGAGGAGGAGGAAGAGGAGGAGGAGGAGGAGGAGGAGGAAGAGGAAGAAGAAGAGGAGGAGGAGGAGGAGGAAGAAGAAGAGGAGGAGGAGGAGGATGTGCGGAGACAGACAAAAGGAGGAATGACGGAGGAGGAAAGGAAAAGAGATGAGAGGAAAGACGAGTACAGAGAAGAGACGAGGTGGTGAAGTGAGGGGGAAGAAGAAGCAGCAGCAGCAGCACTGGTGCAGAGCTGAGAGGTGTGTAAACACTAACACACACACACACACACACACACACTCAGCTGAATATTCAGGAAACACAAACAGCTCAAAAAGACTGAAGGATTCGTCTCAAAACAAACACCAAAATGAAAACCAACAGGAAACTAATGCTACTGACTGACAACACACTGTAATGTAAACATCTGTAACACAAACATCTGTATTAACCACACTGTAGTCAGTTAATCTAACTCCAATCCCGCATACACTGTAAATAACGCTCTGTTTATTCCCATTGAGGAGACATTTGTAAAATCCACAGAAACTACTGAGCCAACTTAACATAAAACTGTAGATTTATTAACCAGTTAATTGACATTAATGGATTCAGTATGAATGAGATGTTGGTTGAACAGAGGAAAAACTATGTAGAGATGGACTAAAACATGAGTTTTGATATTTTCATAAATTTGTAATAAAGTGTCTTGCATATTTTCTTTCTGTCTCTTTGGACTTTGTATCATCACAATCAACATACTGCACTTTGTGTAGATTAAGATGGGAGTCTGTTTGCTGTAATTATTATCTTTACTGTATATGTTCCAAATGAATGCTGCTTGTATATGATGAAGTACAGAGTATATTACTGTATAAATGATAGATGCTTCATGATTTAAATATAATTGTTATAATAAGTAGTTTTTAAAAGAGTAGAATAATGGCTACTGGTTGGGATGGATATAAAGACTGAAAGTGTTTATTTTTATATAATTTTGTTCATTGTTTATAATATTTAAAAAGGTATTTATTTCACAAGAAACAAACAAATCCAGGTAAACAATGAAACAGGGCAGTTACAGCAGCTGAAGCTAATGTTGCTGATGTTTGTCGTCTGCTTCGACCTGTTTGTCTTTTTGATGACAAGTTTCTAATCAAACAGTTTGTGATTTAAATTAATCAAATTTAAGAAATGTATCTAATGTGTTGTGCCGCTGCTTGTGTTTAAACACCTTATAACACTTTTATTTTTTTAAATTTATAACTTTATATCATAAATATCATCAATATGGCAACTGTCCTGATACTCTGGTCATTCAATATAAGTTTTCAAACCAAAGAAAAGCACTAAAGACATTGGAGATATGCTGCTGCACTGTCTAACTCTTAATTTTTTTCTAAATTTTACTGCAGTTTTTATTGTGCAGACAAAACTTTATGGACTAGAATGAGGCTGTGTGTTTGTCAAGACTTCAGTCCGACAGCGGTGGCAGTCAGCTGCTGCCTGCTGTCTCTGCTGCTGGCTGCAGATGATGGATTAAATCGCTCTCACACACATCACCATCACCATCACCATCATCATAGTAGTGTCGCATGGTGCCGACTCCTCCTCCTCTGCACAGCCAAGGTCATTCTGAATGAACTCATCGCCTCCCCACCTCCTCACCGTAGTAAACAAAGATTCATACTGTGTCTCATTCAGCCTCTTTCTGGCGGCAAGCTGCTATTATCTTCCATTCGCAACAAAGAACGGTGCTGGTTTATAATGACGCGGCGTAATTACAGGGAGGCTGAATGAAGGGTAGCTATTAGCAGCTTGTGAGCGTTAAAGCATGAACGTACAGTATAGTATAGTATAGTGTGTCATCTGTTTGTGCCTGAGTGTGTGTGTGTGTGTGTGCAGGTGTTTCAGTGTGTTTACCTCCGTGGCGATGCTCTGACTGGAGCCGTTGTCCAATAAAAACTGCACCACCTCCATGTGATTCTCCTGCGCCGCCATGTACAGCGGAGTGAAGCCATTCTGGAGAAAAGAGAAGAAGCATTCAAACATCACATATAACAATTTAATCTGCATGAAGAAAAACATAGGAACAGGCAGTAAAATAATAAATAAAATGGTGCCTTAAATCTTACTGTTGTTGGAAAATCTTGGGGCTGCAACTAACGATTATTTTCATTATCGATTAAAACGATTCATCGATTAGTTGTTGGGTCAATAAAATGTTAAAAAAATGTCAATCAGTATTTCCCAAACCACACAACCACGTCCTCAAATGTTTTGTTTTGTCCACAAACCAAGGAGAGACTCAGTTTATTGTCATAAAGGGACAAAGCAACCAGAGAGATTCACATTTAAGAAGCTGAAATCAGAGAATTTTGACTTTTTTTCTTAAACCACTCTCCCAAGTGATACGATCATCTATCCCATTAATATCTCCGCTTGCATGAGGTCACCGTGGCCAGTGTTGGAAATCAATAAGCCGGACTGCTGGATGGCAATATCGGATTTTACAGGATTTTCGCATTAATGAGATGAAAGTAGCTCGATTTGTCGTAGATTTAATTTAGTGGGTCGGACCGAAGAGAGAGAGAGATGACTCCCATCAGGGTTTTTTTTTTTAATCAATAAACAGTTAATGGTATTTCAATAAAATCTGCTTCGTCATGATATATTGGTGAGATTTTATCCCGTCATCTCCTCCTACTTTGTTTTTTTTGTTTAATTTTATCTCCTGACCTCCACAAATGGACACGCTGTCACCTCCGTACATACCTCACACCTGATAACAGCTGATCTGGAGCTGGAGGTGAAGAGGCCTCTGTGTGTGTGTGTGTGTGTGTGTGTGTGTGTGTGTGTGTGTGTGTGTGTGTGTGTGTGTGTGTGTGTGTGTGTGTGTGTGTGTGTGTAAAAGAAAACTGATCTCCATAGCAACACAAGGATCCAAAAATGACATTAGGATTCAAAAGCTCCTCTCCCTCCTCCTCTCTTCTCTTCTCTTCTGTGTGTTTATTCTTGTGTCTTTTCTCTGATGCGTCACAGGTCAAAAAGCAGCGACAGTGCAAAGTCACAGTCACACACCCGTGTAAATTCAATCACACTGTGTGTTTAAAGGGATAGTTCAACATTTTGGCAAACTGGCCCATTGCCATAATCATAGCAGTAGGTTCATTACCTTTAATTGTCGGTGTAAGCTATTTTTAGAACGGAGGAGCAGAGCCGCGAGCTGCTCAGAGCTACACTACAGAGGCTCAAGGGATTTCTTGGTGTCCCTCATCAAACTCATCAAATACACAAACTAACAACTCCAAAACACTCTGGTGGACAAGTTGTGACCTGCACATTCACCACGCTATGAGATAATAACAGAACAATACGAGACAGAGTTGTTTTAGAGGGTCTATGAGAGTGTTTTAGAGTTGTTGGATTGTGTATTTGATGAGGGAAACCAAGAAATCCAATTTGCCTCTGTAGCGTAGCTCTGAGCAGCTTGTGGCTCTGCTCCGCCGTTCTAAAAATAGCTTTCACCGACAATTAAAGGTAACGAACCCACTGCTAAAACTATAAGGATTATGGCAATGGGCCAATTTGCTAAAATGTGGAACTATCCCTTTAAGCTTTGCTTGTACGGTATGTCAATAAAAGCTGAACAGTACAAAGCACATAGAGATAAATTGATTTACTTTTGCAACCTAATGAAGTGGTCACATTTATAAACAGAATAAAAACTGAAGACTCAGTTCAGCGCTGAAGGTCACAGCTCAGCAATACCAACTTCAACATCTTCCTTTCTGACTCTGTTACGGTTGCTGTGGTAACCAGACCAGTGTGTGTGTGTGTGTGTGTGTGTGTGTGTGTGTGTGTGTGTGTGTGTGTGTGTGTGCTGTGTCAGCAGCTCTGCAGTATTGCCTGGCCCACATTCAGTAGTCAGCACACACACACACACACACAGATGGACACTCTGTATAGTGGTTGCATACACATTCATCTGCATGAACGCACACACTCAAACGCGGATTTCCTGCAAAGATGATTTCACAATTGGAGAGCTTCGAGTGTGTGCATGTGCGCGTGCATGTGTATATGAGTGTGTGTGTGTGTGTGTGTGTGTGTGTGTGTGTGTGTGTGTGTTACCTGCGACTGTGCATTGACGTTGGCTCCGTGGGTGACGAGCTCCTTCACCACGTCCGTCTGCCCGGCCAGAGAAGCTATGTGCAGGGCCGTGTTTCCTTTCTGTTGGGACAAAACATGAACAACTTGAGCCCACACAAACCAGCTGACTTTCCCAGCAAGTTGATGGGAATTACAGATGTGGAAAATGTGCACATTGTGCCAACACATCTTACACTACAACATTCAACCATCCCCATTCTGGAAAGAAATACAAAATAAAAGATTCACTCAGGTTATCTACTGTATGTGTTGATTTGTCCGTGTGGTTTGATGTATGTTGACAAAATGAAATGTAACCTAAAACTGAGAATTGCTGAAGATAAGGCGGCCATCAGAAATAACAACCTTGATTATGCCATCGCCAGATATTATTAAGAGAAAAACCATGGTTCTGCCGCCTCCCTCAGGTTTATTGGGATTGAAAGGGTGCTACCTCGGGTGTGATCAAGCAGGCCCAGGTTTGGGGCCATCGATTGTATTATTGTATTTTATTGTATTGTATTCTATTCTATTCAGTTCTATTGTTCATTTCATTTCATTTTCATTTCTTTATTTTCCTCGTGTATAAACAGTACCAAACATTAAAAACGCCATCTAGACAAACAGAATAGACAGAATATACAAACAAACAGACAAACAAAACAAAAAACAATCCAGTACGAAAAGGGACAGAAAGAAGCAAAGCTTATCATGTCCTGCCCCTACCTTTACAGTCTCATAAAAGTATTAACATTTTACATGTGTGTGTCAACAATCCTTAATAAAAAAAATAGACAAGTCAACAATCATTAATAAAAACCAAACTAGACAAAGTTTCAAGAAGAAATTAATATTTAGATTAGATTTTTATTGTATTTTATTGTATTGTATGGTGATTACTTCGATCTATTTTGTGTGTTATTATATTATTCATATTAAGGTATGTCATTCAGAAATTATGTTGTTTTAAACTTTATGTCCATGATTTGAATGGCGGTATGTAAAAATGGGACTGTGATGGGTCGTGTGACCAAAAGACATTTGAAACACACCCGGGAATACCAGAGGTGAAGCTGATGACGCTACTAAATCACAGTAGAGACTGAGTGTGGCTGTGCAAGGAGAGATGTTTTACTTCAGCATGAAAAACTTGTTGTTGTTTTTTTTAAAGTAATTTACATATCAATAAAACACAGATATTTTTATTTCAGTAGAACAGAAACAGTATCACGTTGGCTTGTGTGGGAGCAGCCTTGATGCACCTGTTGTGTACGTGTCAGCTATAGGAAGCAGCACCTGTTGCCATGTTGTAACTCCACATATACACCCACCACATATACACCACCACCTCCTCCTCCTCCTCCCCTCATTCCTCAGTCTGAACTGCTGCACCTCCTTTTCCTCTCATGCTTCACCTTCTCTGCTGCAGCTGCATCTCAATTCACTTGCTTCAACAATAAAAGCTCAATTTCCTATCATATTAATTGTAAGACAGTGAATATAAAAGTATTATTTCTGCAGCAAGATGTGAACAATCAGTCTGTGCAGTGCACATTAACCTGCATTCAAGATTTACACAGACATATTCTCACTATGTAAAGTTTTATATAATGAACTCTTTTAGCCGTTTCTGTCTCCATGACTTCACCCCTCAGGGAAATATCCGTCTCTTTAGCTGCTAAACGCTTCGCTATGTTCACCAGCTGCTCGCTAACTCGTTACTTTGCTGATGATGAGACAAGTGACACTCAATCCAAACAAACAGTCAAAACTGTGATTGATAAAACCAAAACAATGATGCTCAACGATGCTAAAATACTTAAATGTCCAACAACAAACCACGTTCTTACTAAAGTTGATCTTTAATCCTTTCTTTATTTAAAAAAGTTGAATATTAAGGATTCATAATTGAGTGATTTATCAACTCAAGTCACACCATGAAACTTATTAAATCAATTTTTGTAGCAGAGTTTTATGAAATTATCAACAGAATTACTTTGCTGTATGAGTTTCAGTTAATAGCTTTTATGCAAATTAAAATGTGTGGAAAATCTATGGTGCTGCTTCAGCAACAATAATTAATCCTGAAGATATTGACTAAGCATTTTGCTCAATCAAAGCTAATTACTACTAAATAAATACCTGAGAACTTAAGTTATGTTCACATGTGACGTGCCGAGGTTTTACTGCATTAATGTTCATCAGTCTCAGTCCGGCTTCGGCTCAGCACAGACGAAATGTTTACATGTTTTTTTTCTCTCCCTCACTAAATCAGTCGGCTCGGCCTCACGCTGCGAACACACGCCGCCATTTATCTCCTTTACTGTTGTTAAGCAATGTGACTTTGAGAAGGAGCTGACGCAGCAGAGCTCAGTGTGTGTGTGTGTGTGTGTGTGTGTGTGTGTGTGTGTGTGTGACTCCTGGGTGGCACACACCTTGGTAGCTGCGTCCACATTGGCGCCCTGCTTGATGAGCTCAGCCACCACTTCCACATGGCCCTCCTTGGAGGCCAGATGGAGCGCGTTCAGACCATTCTGGAGAGAGGGAGAGAGGGAGAGAGCTTTAACAATCAACAGAAGGGGATTAAATCCTGTACATGTCTCTTTAAATAGCAGAGGAATCTGTCTGAAGCGTAAACACTGAAGGTTATCAGGTCAAAAAACACTGAACACACAGAAGCTGATCAATTAATTTAATACTTCTTTAATAAATACTGTAGTATTGATACCAAATTATATGTGTCTGTGGCTCATTCAGTCCTACTGAAGACAAACTTCATTTCCTTAAACACCTGGGCACTGCAGGCATTTGTGTGTTTGTCTGGAACTATTTTCTGCAGTGGATTGATACACACTTAATAGACTAAACAGAAATTCATTGATGAGCTCTCAGTTGTTTTTGGGTGGAAAATGCAGCTCAGGGACAGATGATAGATAGATATATAATGTTAATAGGATCCATTTTAAAAACATATCAACTTCATGATGTCAAATTACCCAGAATGCACCAGATAACCAGAAGAAAACGCATAACTGTTCTGTGTTTTCACCATTATTTGCGTTTCAATCTTGTTTCTAAACATCATGACCCAGTTCTTCATAGAAAAGTTTATGTTTTACATTGTAGTTGCAGATTTATGTGACAGTTCTACATATTTTTACCGATTTTCATGTTGCAGGAGACAAAATTTAACCAAAGTCATGCTTGCTTTTCTTTTTTTTTAAATCACTCATTTGATATCAATGCATTATGACTGACTATTTCCTATTTCTTCCACTAACCTTTACCACTTTGTTGCAGGTGAAGGGGTATGAAGAAGATTATTAAGATTATGATGAGTGCAGAGATTTGAATGTGTGTGTGTGTTACTAAACTCACCTGGTTGCAAATGTTGATGTCGACTCCATTCTTCAGGTAGTCCAAAGCCTTCTCGAGGTTCCCGGCCCGAGCTGCTCGCAGGTAACAGGCATTTATATCCGTCTGCAACACACAGAGAAACAGGTTTGTCATCATGTGCTGGTCTTGAAAATTAATAAACACGTGAACTTTTTTCCCCCCCAAATGTCATGAAAAAGATATAAAATATTCTCCCAAACTGTGAAGCTCCTACTGCGTCTTTGTGCAAATAAGCGTAGAATTATTCAAAAACAGCAATTACATTTTTTTAATAACTCGGATCTTCTTCCAGGCTGTTTATTATTTTAGGGGAATATGGTGCCAATATTGCAGAATTAGTCAGAAGCTATTATGTATGTGTCACAGGCTCCCTATGAATCCCTGCAACCAGAGATAAGTTGAATAAATCCCTCAAGGCTCCAACGTTATTAGCCGAAGAAACAGGGTAAAGTTTGTGTGTGGGGAGCAGAGTTCGCAGGAGCTGAACGAGAGCCAGAATAAAATAAAATAAATAAATAAAAAACACATTTGAAGCAGGAGCTCGTCTTCAACATGTCTGCTTGGTAAACTGTAAAACACCGAGCCAAGAGAGGAATCAGGCTGCCAAGTCCAAGCCCACGGCCCAGGGACCGACTCCAACTGTTCAATAAGGTTTGTCTGAGATTTCTTTATACTATATCATGTAAATAGAACTGAAAATGAAGTAGGAATATCAAAAACTTAAACTAAAAATACGGATTCATTTATGTGTGTGTTTTCATTTGACGACCTGAAAACATTTGGTTTTCTCTCATTACAAAACCAAGGGGGGAAAAAAAAATCATATTTCAGAAGCTGAGATCAGAGATGAACTGGCAAACTACTGATTTACCAACACAAATTCATTTTTAATTCACCTTCGTCTAATCATGGCAGCTGTAAACATAAGAATTTAGTTTAACCCTCCTGTTGTCCTTCTGAGTCAAGGAAGGAAGGGAGGAAGGAAGGACGAAGGGAAAGAAGGAAGAAAGGTAGGAAGGAAGGCGGGAAGGACGAAGGGAAAGAAGGAAGGAAGGATAAAGGGAAAGATGGGAGGAACAAAGGAAGGGGAAAAGGAAGGAAAGAAAGATGGAGGGAGGGAACAGATTGGGTCAAAAAGGAAGGAAGAAGTAAGGACGAAAGGAAGGAAGGAAGGAAGGAAGGAAGGAAGGAAGGAAGGAAGGAAGGGGACAAAGGAAGGAAAGAAAGATGGAGGGAGGTAACAGATTCATTCAAGGAAGGAAGAAGAAGAAAGGAAAGAAAGAAGCAAGGGAAAAAGGATTGTGGAAAGAAGGAAGGGAAAGGGGAAGGAAAGAAAGATGGAAGGAGGGAACAGATTGGGTCAATTGGATCAAAAGAAGGAAGTACAGTAAGGACGACGGGAAGGAAGGGAGGGGAAAAGGATGGAAGGAAACATATTGGGTCAATTTGACCCAGAAGGACAACAGGAGGGTTAAGAAAGTGAACCTGACATCAGAGTGAGAGGGACAACAACACTTTTAATATATTTCATGACCATATCTCGTCTAATAGATTAATTTATGTGTTTGTTTTCATTTGACGACCTGAAAACATTCGGTTTTCTCTAATTACAAAACCAAAAGAAAAAAAAATCATATTTCAGAAGCTGAGATCAGAGATGAACTGGCAAACTACTGATTTACCAACACAAATTCATTTTTAATTCACCTTTGTCTAATCATGGCAGCTGTAAACATAAGAATTTAGTTAAAGAAAGTGAACCTGACATCAGAGTGAGAGGGACAACAACACTTTTAATATATTTCATGATCATATCTCGCCTATTAAGAAATGAAAACAGCTTAAATTTATGTTAAACGGATACTGGGCCGACTCGATGACAACTACAGGTGCCTGGAAGCATCAAAAATATCTCATAATGTATCTCTCAGGGGGGAAAGCAGCAGCAGCAGCAGCAGCAGCAGCAGAATGATTTTGTAGTTAACCTGCAGTTATCAAGCTGAGCTGAAGATTTAACAGGGAGGGAGTTAAATCTGCTGTGTGTGCACATCTGTGTGAGGATTTCAGGGTGTGGCAGGAGGGAGAGGATGAAGAGGATGAAGAGGATGAAGAGCAGGAGGAGGTTTGTGCAGAAGCAGCAGCAGCAGCAGAGCGAAGCAGGATGACAGAGGGAAACAAGGGGAGGAGGAGGAGGAGGAGGAGGAGGGTTGTTGAAGAACATGGTGGGAACGATGGGAACAGACAGGACGGCAGGAAGTCGCCGGTGTGTGTGTGTGTGTGTCTGTGTGTGTGTCTCCGATTTCATGATTGCAGTGCAGCGCTACAGTCTGTGGTCGAACAGATAACCCACGCAGGATTAGCACTCTGCAATTAGCCTGAGCTGAGTGTGCCTATTAACCTGTGATATTCTCTGGAAAGCACAGACACACACACACACACACACTTTGGGCTCATTCACAAACCAACTTCACTGCAGGACCCTGGACGCACATTTATTCATACACAAACGCTCCCATTCAGGCATCGCTGCCAGTGTAAAAACAGAATTCACTGAAATGCAACAGCTTTTAGTTTTATATGAGACGATGCGACTTTTAGTCAACGTTGTCCACAAGTACTGTACTCGCAGAGTAATTCCAGTAAAAGGCTGAAAGAATTCAGTCCAAGAGGGTTGTTCCTTTTTGTTTGTTTGTTTTTTGGCCCTGGATTTTGCCTCTCAGGCAATACACAAATTGATGTGGAAGGTCTCCAGGTTGTCTGAGCAAAAATACAACCACCACTCAAGACTGAAACAAAAAACCCCTCTGAGAATCAGCCTGAATTTTTTGTTTAAAACAGATTTATACACAATATACAGATCTAGTAGCATATATTCTGTATATTAACTGATTTATATTAAACTGAATTGTGGAGCGTGTATTTGTTTGAATGATCCAACTTAAAAACACAGGACGCAGCAAACTGAGGAAGTAATTTATGTTTGTGTGTCATTTTAAAGTGTCGCCGGCTGCACCGTGCGCTCTGTTATTGTAGAGCGACTGTCGGCCCAAAGCTGATCGCTGAGCTCACTTCCCACTCGGTGAAAGGACGTTATCAGAGTTCATCATCACTCATACACACAGTGTGTTGTTGAGTGTCAGCATCCAGTCAGTGGGGCAAAGACCGGACGTCAGCTTGGGGGTCATGACACACACAGGCTGCTATAATCCTCTCTAAAATGTCATTATTACTAATTCTAACACTTGAAATACATTTATTTATCTTTATTTATCAGAGGACCGGTTTAAACTAGCTAGCTAGTATCAGACCATCACATTACATCATCAACAATAGGTAAAATACACAACTGAGAAGTGTGACAACATATAAAAAAAACAATATTTACATAAGATATCATTGGATAATTATAGGCTTGTATCACATCCACTTCATAACTGCATAATTAGCTGCTGCCTTTACAAATCAGATGCTGAACACACACACTGACACACTGACAGGCCGTGGGAGTGAAAACTGACTGGAAAATGTTCGTCAATCTCAAATCAAAACTAATTTTTCACAATAAAACGCTCAGTAAGAGTCTGCTGCTGTTTCACAGTTGGGCTGAAAGACGGTGAGCTGTGAGTTTTTTAAACCCTGTGAAGGGTTGTAAGGCACAGAGCCAAGACTTTTCACTTTAAACATGGCACCAGACTTTGGCTGCTCATAACTCAGAGTATTATCAGAGTCAAAGCTTCCCCCTCTTTGAGAGCACACACCACTTCTGTTCCATCGTTCTATATATATATATATATATATGAGATTATATTGTGACAGACAGACTGAGGATAGAGCTGAGGCCCCGCTTGTTGCATGTTGAGTTCATGGTTCATGTATGTGCACATCACCACCAACAACAACAACAACAACAACATCCACAGCCTTCACTCTCAGGTTGCTCCAAGTCCAGAGCTGTAGGGTGTGGACCGACAGGAATGCAGTCGTCACTATTCCTGTCACTATTCGCACTAATCTACTAGAAGATTAACAAAAAAGAAAAAAAAACGGCAACAATGTTACGATGTAGATGCCAACATCAGAAATTCATCATCTTATGCTGCTGAAAATGCATCGGACTCCACAATAAGTCAAATCTGTGCAGCGCAAGTCCTGAGGAAGTTAGGGGAATATATAGAACATTTGTTTCTAGGAATCGTTTATTCCTACATTTATTTATTCATGATATTTTTAATTCATCATAACTGTTAACGAGATAATAAAAGATGTTCATGTTCATGTCATTCACCCTTTACGTTTGTTTTACAAAGGGTTTAACTTGAGCTAGGCTATTTAACAATAACATGTTATACACTATAAGTTGTAGGTTTTTTGGGTTGGTTTGTTTTGAATGCACTGGTTTGAGATCAGAACGTCTCTACTAATAATCAATAAATCTTTCAGGATCTAGCAAATTCACTGGTTCCTGCTTAGTGCTTGTTCAACCATCTGACATTAAACGGAGCTTTGGACCGACTCCAGACCAAGTAATTAAGCGATCAGTGAAGAAAATACTCTGAGGATTAATCAATAATGAAAAAAAAAAAAGAAAAAAAAAAATCCTTAGCCCCAGCTCTGGTCCACAGGGGATAAAGAGACTTTTGATCTGAAAGTCAGTTTTTCTCTTTGAAGACGGTTTAAAAACACAGTCAGGTGAAATCTGTCAGACACTTAGGATTAAAACTAACCAAGTAACATTTAAAATGCAGCAGAGTGGAGATGGTGGAAGAGGGTGGAGGTCTTGTTTAGCATCGCCTGAGTGTCACTCTAGTGTAGCCTTTATTTATCCACGACAGATATGCAAAGAATGCTTCAGTCACTCTTTTTCCACAACACACACACACACACACACACACACACACACACACACACACACACACACACACACACACACACACATACAGTCAGACACATTCCAACATGGCAGCTGCCCCCTGCACCCAGTGATCACGGCGCTGAGGGACCAGAGAGCTTCAGCCAACCAAACGTACTGTACCATAACATAACATAATATAACATTAGCTGAGTAATATTCAACACAAACATCTATTTACTGAATTGACTTTTCAAAATCAAAACAATCTTTTATGTCAGGATTTATCTGCCCTTTCTGTGCAGGAGGAGTCGAGCTCATATACCGACTTTTAACCACCACTGGTTAACTGCTGCTTAAACCAGTCATTACTGTAGCTACATACACACACACACTGCAGAGAGTGTATCACATATCAGCAGGTTGAGGGAGACTGTTTCTAACACACAAAGTCACACTGAGCAAAAGAGCTAATTCAAAAAGAAAAAAAGAGGATTACAGTATAATTTACTTTTTCAGCTCTTTTCTCTTTTTTTGCCCTTTTAATTCATTTTATTCCCTTTTTCTAGAAAACACACAGAGCATGCGCCGCTGTCCAAGGTCAGGTGCCTCCATTCACATCAGTGCAACATGAACATGTGTGCTCTGCTCACACAGGCTCTTCTGTTTATAATCTGACACAATATACAAATGTACAGACCTATTGGGAATGCAAACACACACACATGCACATACACACACAGAATGGCAGGCATATGTACTGTACTGTATATATAAACCCTCACACACACTCATACACGCACACTGCAGCAGAGTGGTGCAGCAAGAGACCCCCCCCCCCACACACACACACATACACACACCTCATCCCTGAGTCTATACACAACGTCCCGTCTGGACCGGTAACTACCACAACATCACTAAGTCCTAAGTCCTCCTCCTCCTCCTCCTCCTCCTCTACCTTCACCCCCTGTGAGGAGGTGAGGTTGATGTTCACAGTCTGTAAAGTCGAGACTTACTTCTGCCAAATAGTCTGCTGCCTCCTCCACTGCCATGTTTGTCAGCCTGCAGCTCAAAGTGTGAAACCTGAGCACTCAATTACTGTAGCAGCAGCAGCAGCAGCAGCTAGCCCTATAGCGCTAGCAGCTAGGGAGAGAGAGGGAGAGAGAGGGAGAGAGGGATGAGGGGAGGGACGGTCTATGCAAGAGAGAGAGAGGTAGAGAGGGAGGGAGGGAGGGAGGGAGGGAGGGTGAGGGAAAGACAGAGAGCAAAAGGGTGAGAGTGAAAGAGAGAGAAAGAGAGAGGAGGTGGGGAGGGGGGGGCATTATGTCACAGCTAAAAATACCTGGCTCGCAGTGAGAAAGTCCAGAGCATGGAGGAGGAGGAGGAGGAGGAGGAGGAGGATGGGGGGAGGAGGAGGAGGAGAGGAGGGGTGGTGGGGGGGCAGAAGAGTTCCGGCGTTAATCTCAAACCAACTCTCGCTGGAACAACACGGGATCAGAGGACAATGAGAGTGCAAGTGTGTGAGTGTGTGTGTGTGTGTGTGCACGATGGCCACTTGTTAAAAGTACAATATGAAAAATTTGTATTCCACCTTTAAGCAGCTTTATCTTATTTGACACTGACATATTTGTCTGTTGTTTAAACTCAATTACACTTTATCTGACAGGCAGAAAGTTACTTGTTACCTCACAGATGGCAATTTTACATAGGAACGTACATATTTTTTAGCCTATAGAATTACAGGCGTGTAGTAGCCTACTGTATCTCAGCTAGCTGATAAATGATATATGAGGTGTAACATCGACATATCTCACCTGAAACTTCATAAATGTTGTTTAATAATGATGTAAATATTGAAGTTTTTAACTTATAATGAACACAAATAATGTAACATAACCTCAAATGATTCAATGACGTCAATTAACAATTGATTAAATCATCATCATTATTGGATATTTCCCTCACGCTCTTAACTATGTACTGTAAACACAACTAACTTGTATTTTGCAAAGTGGCATTAAAGACTCAAATATTCTCAATTATTTGTATTTATGAAAACAAGTGAAGACTAATCTCATGGGTCGTTCAGGTCCTTTGTCACGTTTCAGACGTCTATGAGTTATTAACAGCTCTTATGAGAAAGGTATTTCTTCCCTTAGTCTCAAAGGGGTCAGATAAAGAGCGAAGACTGAAGGCATAACAACTAATAAATAATAACAATAAAAGATAAGCATAATAGCTCCACATGCTCGCAGCCTGTCTGTCTTACCATTTCTACCTCCGTTGAGCTCAGCAGGTGGTTTCATGGCAAAAAAATAATCTCCAGCAGGAAAAGACTCCCTCCTAACGTCACTACACCATCCTCACATACTCTCTCTCTCCTACTCTCCCTCTTCTAGTGAAACTTCTAGTTCACCCAGAGTTGATCCGTCAGACACATGAGGAGGCTTCAGGGCCCAGAGCCCAGCGGTCGGATTAGCAGGATTTGGACGGTGGTTCCTCAGGTATTTAAGAGGCCGGTGAACCTGCTACTGTAAAAGAGCTCTGATGTTCAGCTGCCTCCAAGTGACCAATACATTAAGAATCATCAGTGAATGCAGCTTTAACTTTCTCCATATAACTACAGTGTGTGTGTGTGGAAAACTAGAGGACAGAGCTAAAAAAAACCAACAATTAGACAGTTAATAGTTAACGGTTTTGAATAATACATGAATAAACATCATGGTTCCAGTTTATCAAGGTGAATCTGTTTGGACTTTTGGACGATTGCACATCTACTATTACACACAAACAAGTGGTCAGATAATAGAAAATAAAAGCAGCAGAGTCACTGGGAGTGAAAAAACTACAGTATTTGCTTGATGCAGCTCTACAAGAGTCGTTACAAACTTGTGACCTGTTGAAACTAAACACACGAAACCTGATGATGAACAAAATCATAAAAGTGAAAAAAAAAAACTTTCATTGATCCAACAGGAAGTGATGTGAGTCACACTGTGGGACTTCCAGAGGTGAATTATTTCTTATCGGGACATTCGATTATTTATTGCATGGAGGGGAAAACACTGGGTGTCGCAACAGGTAGGTTTACTCAGCAGCTTATAAGACATGTTGATGGAAAGACACAGGACAAAGACACAGGACAAAGACACAGGACAGAGACACAAGACAGAGACACAGGACAGCCTGCTGAAGAATGATGGTAATGTAACCAAGTCTGACTATCTCATTGCTGAATAATGCACATTATTAACCCACTTCACTCCAAAGATATGATGTGCAGTGTTCCCTGACGCAATATTGACAGCTCATTTATTGTTTTCAGTTAAAACTTGTGCATATTATTCTGGTTAAAGCTTCTCAAATGTGAAGATTTGACGCTTCTCTTTGTTATATTTCATTGTAAACTGGATATGTGATATTTGATAGCTGTGGATGTGCCGGATCCATCCTCATCTTATTGCTTTAGATGAGGGTTTGCATGTAAACAATCCTAAGTGCGACATACTGTATGGTCCTTTAAAAGCCTGCTGTCTCAGGTGGAAAGAGCCTCAGTCAGAGCTGCTGGGTCCTCATCAACACTGACACTCTACTCTAAATCAAATAATTTCCTCGTTTAACAGAAACCCCCCTCAGGTCTCAGAAATCACATTTCATCCACTGAAAACTACTCTTTTCAGTACGAAGGAATCCAGACAGCACAACACGAGCACAGATCTGAGACCATTCATGAGTCTATAAATAGACAAAGGCCAGGTCTCTTCATCGCCTCCTCCTGATAGCCAAGCATGAACGTTGGACTGTCAAATAAAACCGGTACACACAGACACAGAGCCCGACTGCAAAGACTGCAACGGATTACGGGGTCGATCCGAGCGACAGCCACTTGTGCTGTTAAAGTCGCCTGGAGCTCAACAGTGAATCCACTAAACCACTTAGGTCGCAGCCTTGTTTAGTCTGGCTGAACCGAACCCATCTAAACTGTGTGACCAATAACCGAATGACATGGTACATAAAGATACTTGAATTAAATGTTGATGCAGCATTCATGATTAAAACTGGATATTAAAGGGATAGTTCACCCAAAATTCAAATTGCACTCATTATCTACTCACCCTCATGTCGACTAAGGGCTGGGAGAAGTTTCAGAGTTATCCGTGGCTTCTCTGAGTTACAGGGGGTCTCGGCGTAGCAGTGCATGTCCATATAACGGTTGCAAATGGATACCAACTGTCTTCGTAACAAAAAGAGACACCAAAAAACATCCAAATACCTCCATGCTGCTCGTATGTAATGTCCGTCTTGTATTGAAATGCGAAATTGTTCCGAAAAAAATTAAATAAGTCTATATTTCAAGCTTGTTTGTAGCGGAGGTATTTGGATGTTTTTTGGTGTGTCTTTTTGTTACGAAGAAAAGTGGTATCCATTTGCAACCATTATATGGACATGCACTGCTACGCCGAGACCCCCTGTAACTCAGAGAAGCCACGGATAACTCTGAAACTTCTCCCAGCCCTTAGTCGACATGAGGGTGAGTATAGTGCAATTTGAATTTTGGGTGAACTATCCCTTTAACGATGCATTTGTCTTTATATTTACTGTTTCTCTCTGCTGCAGTTCACATTTGTGCTCATGATGCTGCTGGTACTGGTACCGGTCCATCAGGCTCCGCTGCCCACCGACTGTAGTGACGTCTACAAAGCCGGTTCTGGGGCCTCATTTATCAAAGAGCGTGTAAAAGTCCTCTTAAATTTTCAGTACGACGGAAAGGCAAAATGTGCGTACGACCAAAAAATATACACTCTTTTCAGATCTATCAAACTCCGCGTACACACGGCTGCACGGTATTACCCTTGATAGATCACACCGGACCTGAGAAAAGCGTGGATGAGAACACGCCTCATACCCAGCCCCCTAAACAGCCCCACGCAACCATATGTGGTCAATGCAAATCAGTTACGTGCATATTAAGTAGCCATGTGCACTCTGGAAACGTGTGGAATGACGTCAGTGGAAGACGGTGAAGACAACAGACGGACGGAGAGCGGAGGAAGAAGCGGAATTTCTCTGAAAGCGAGATACACGGTAACACGGCAATATCAGTCAGAAACATCATCTTGCATTGAAAGGCTTCAATAAATACAAAAAACTCCCAAATCTAAATGAAACAGAACAGAAAGAAGAAGAATCATATTTATTCTGCCCCTTATTTTAGATTATGTCATAATAATTTAAAGCAGGGTTTCCACTGCCAGTCAGTACTTTGCACCCCTTTCCACTAACCCCCAACTTCCGTTCACTGGAAGACTTTGATTTTCATTTGTGCATAGCTATATATAAAAAAAACAAAAAAAACATTGAAGTCCACCAGTCTGTGACTTTTCCTAAAATGATGTTGGGCAGCACCCATTTTTGTTAAATACAATAAATATTATTCACACAAAAAATATCGATCATGTTTTCTCATTTGCTTTGATTTGCTCCGACATTATTGGGCTTGCTGCTTGCTTGTGTGTGTCCAGTCTGGCTACGTAACACACGCACGTCGCAGAAATTATTTTCCAGACTGGACAGACTGGTTGTGGAAGAGGTGTAGCCTACATGCAGGGGAAAAATATCAATATGATATCAAAAGAAAACGAAATTCGTTTTATAAAGCCAGTATTTAGGAGCAAACTAGTGTAAATGCACAGGGGAAAAATCTGAGTCGCTGTGCTTTTCATGTAAAGTGCCGACGTCAACACGTGTGCGGTGGTGGTGGTGGTGGTGGTGGCGGGGGGGGGGGGTGTCATCATCACCACCACTTGCTACTTCAAACAGTGTCCGCGCTCCTCTCTCCCTCGCATACTGCAGTTCTCTGACTCTGCAGCGGCGTCGCCAATTCCTCTTGTTCTTCAAAAAGCGTGTAAATGCCGGTACGCCATGGTCGGACTGGTCGTAAATTTTTGCTCTTACTCCCGACAAGTTTTGGTTTGATAGATCCCAAATTAGGCGGAGAAAAGTGCGTACGCACAAAATGGGGGAAAGAGCGTGTAAAAAAGCGTGTATCCACAATGATAAATGAGGCCCCAGGTCTGGACGGGGTCTACACCGTCTACCCGGCCGGCTCCACCTCCCCCGTGCAGGTTCACTGTGACATGAGCAGAGACGATATCGACGGCTCTGCAGAGAAGTGGACTGTGAGTCGCTGCTTCATCCATCTTTTACCTACAGCAGAGGGGCCCAGTAATTTATCCAGGACATTTATCCAGAATTTATCTCCTCCTTTAATTAGGTCAATTTGTTCTTTAATTAGTTGGTCAATAGACAGATTTCATCATTTATAATTAAAGGGCCAGAGGGTTATGTGTTTTCATAACTGCTAAATCATAACAAATTCAACATCTGAACATTTGAAGGCATCAACCAAATGATTTTAATACAATTAATTACTGACACAAGACTTGACAAGTTATATCAATCACTAACAATCTCTTGTGAATATGAATTTCTTTCTTATATCTCTGTTTTTGGTCTCCACCACCTCCTGCTCAGCTCGTTCTCGCTAGTTCGCTAGCCTGTTGTTCGGTGCTGGGAAGAAAAGATGCCAAAACTGTCCATAGTGTTGCTGCTTATCATGTCAGACATGAATCAGTCAAAGCTTTAATTCATCAGTTCTGTTTTCTTATTTTTGTTTGCCAGGTGATTCAGAGAAGACAAGACGGCACCGTGAACTTCTACATGAAGTGGGATCACTACAAAACTGGATTTGGCAGCGCTGCTGGAGAGTACTGGCTGGGTATGAGCAAACATCGCTGTCAAATCTCTTTTTCTCAGCGGTTCTTTAAATTAAACATTCTCCATGCAATAGCTCACAGATGTTTACAGATGTGTGGTGCATAGAGATTTAAAGGAGACATATTTTGCCCCTTTTCCACAAATTAAAATAGTTCCCAGGTGTCTTAAAGATATGTCTGTGACATGCTTTGGTCAAAATACCACAAGGATCAAACATCACAGCTCTTTTCATCCTCTCAAAACAGCCCTTTTCACAACGGCTGGTTTCAGTGCCTGTCCCTTTAAATGCAAATTAACCACTGCTTGCCCCGCCCCTTCTACTGGTACCAGGTAGGGGTGGTATTATGCAAATTCAAAAACTAGTTACACATCACTGGAAGACAACTGAGGGAACAGCTCGTAAAACCACATGGGTTTCAACCGAGAGAGAATGCAAATTACAGATTTTTTTTTTTGTCAATTCTCGCATTTTGGGGCCGGAAGGCAAGACAAACACCCAAATATAGTCAAAAACCCAAACCTACACTATTCAGTTTCATAAAAATACACAAATAAATGGATTCCCTACATTATCATATCATAATCCTTATAATCATAATCATTATTATTGTCTCATATTTTCTTGTTTCCATTCAGGCCTGGAGACGATGCACCTGATGACCCAGGGCAAGACCTACGAGCTGAGGGTGGACATGGAGGACTTTGAGGGCCAGCGGGCCTTTGCCCAGTACTCTTCCTTCTCTGTTGATCCAGAGTCGGAGGGATACAAGCTAAATCTGGGCGGCTTCGTCAAAGGATCAGCAGGTGGGAAACTTTAAAATCCACCCGAGGAAACTGCTGGTGCATTTCTGTCTTTATAAACGAGTATTTTCTGTTTTGTTTTGTTTTTCTCTCATCAGGAGACTCTCTCAGTCTTCACAATGGGATGAAATTCACCACTATCGATAGGGATCAAGACACGCATGTTTCAAACTGTGCCAGGTTGGCCTATGGGGCGTTCTGGTACGCCGACTGTTACGGTGCCAACCCCAACGGGATCTACATGTGGGGGCCGTCACCCCGTGAAACCGGCGTGCACTGGAAAACGTACAAAGGTCTCGCTTACTCCCTGAAAACCGTGGTGATGAAGATCAGACCAGTCGCAGATTAAAAATGGAACTGGGTCGACTCGAGTTACTTTGTTTTTCCTGGTGCATCACAAACAGAAGAATTAGAAAAGCTGACAGTGGAAACGAGCAGGGTTTGCTTTGCATTTATGGAGGCGGTTACATGTCTTTAAACCAGGCGGGATGAGCCAACAGTGAAGCGATCCTGTGCAACGCTGCAGCTCTGGGCGACACGTTTCCACCCAATCAAAGAAAATTGATCATTTTTTGTTTTTGTTTGTTTTACACATGTTTGTCGCCATAATGATCATCTACAACTTAAAATGTTTTCATTCTAACGTCCATAAGGGCTTTTATTTGGCCTGTAGCTGATAGCAGAGGGTTTTTAATATGACCTGTTATTATATCATGTATTATTATTATACATCATTTCAGTTCGTGTTGTGTGCTCCTGTTATCAATTTTTCTGACTGGTCCAGTGTTTTATTCTTCCTCAGGCTCAACTTTATTACTGTGCAAGATTGAATACAGGATTAATATAAATTCATATTTTGCATATTAGATCAGTGATGTAACAACAATATACTTATATTGCTCCCTTCCAACCAATGAAAGAAATGTTGTGATGATATTGTCAAATTGTGAAATTGCCTTGGTTGGAATAAATAAAAAGAAAGAAAGAAAGAAAGAAAGAAAGAAAGAAAGAAAGAAAGAAAGAAAGAAAGAAAGAAAGAAAGAAAGAAAGAAAGAAAGAAAGAAAGAAAGAAAAACATATTCATGGAAACAAACTTCTCCACCTCCCAGATTTCAGGATTGATCCTTAACTCCTATTTGCAGTTCATTAATGGTTTGACACCTTTGCTTCTTACAGTAGATGACGAAAAAAACAATTTATTGATTTTTTTTTTTAAATAAAGAAGTAAATAAATATTGTTTTGTTGTTGATTGACAAATGAATTAAGTATTTCAGCTGTAAAACAGAGGCTGAGGAATGTGTCTCATTTTGTCGGTGCAGGTAGGAAGGAGGCGGAGAAACGCACACACGCACACACAGACACGCACACACACAACACACCAGTTTAATGATCCGTCTTTGGTGTTTTATGACATCTGTGAAGGGAGGGAGAAAGGATCCGAGAACAGAGGGAGGGGGGGTGGGGGTGGGGTTGCCATGGCAACTGAGGCTCCTAAATTTTGCAGCAATGCACTGGGGTCATTGAACAGTGTTGGGCGGGCGGATGGAGGGATGGATCATGGATGGATGGATGGATGGATGGATGGGTGCTTCTGGTGTTTAACTAACCACAAACACTGACACTTGGGGTTAACCTGCACAAACATCTGGACTTCCTGTGTACAGATGTGGAGAGACAGATTTCTGTGCAGCTGTGTGAGTCAGACAGGCTGAGTATTTAACCTCAATATGTTTATCACAGCAGCTTAAAAGTGTTGGGGGCAAAAGCTTTAACCTACAGTCTGTAAATCAATGAATGTATTAATTTAGTTAATAAAAAATAATTTATGGTATATCAATAAAAATGTCATTATAAATCAAACATGCACTTTATTTTGAAAATACCTCTCAAGGCTGCAACTTTCAGACCATGCTTTTTATTTAACATTTATTCACTTATTATATTCTTGTCTGCCAATAGTTTTGTCAATTATTTGTTAGAAATTAAAATAAAACCTTGAGAATATAGTTTAGTGACAGAGAAATTACAAAGAAAAGCAGGAAACTGTCACATTTTGAAACCACCGCAGCTCTAATCGAGGAGTGACAAAAAGCCAATATCATTGCAGTGTTGGCAAGTAACACAAGTGTTGTACCACACACACCTACATATGTTAGACACAACACACACACACACACACACACACACACACACACACACACACACACACACACACACACACACACACACACACACAAAGAACTCTCATTAATTTCCAGGTCCTACATCAGTCCCTAGTGGTCGCTCAGCGGTATTGCACCGACCGCAGCAGGAGAGAAAAGCAGTGCAGAGTGATGGTTACTGTCCTTCAACATGAACAGGAGGAAGTGTCTGACCCAGTTTATTGTGAATAAAAGTGATGAAACTACATAGAACTATTTTTCTTCCACCACTGTTATTATCAACCAATACTGTATCAATAACTGATAGAAATAAGAACGACTGCACTGGCTCTCAGGGAGAAAAAGTGCTGTATCATGTGTTATTGTGTCTGTGATGAAATCAACAGAGGATGGGCAGATAAAGGAAACCTGTGTGTGTTACTGTGTGTGTGTGTTGTCCTGCCTCTGACTGGCTGCTGAGCGCTGCAATCTGATTGGCCGCTCGGCTACTGCAGTCTCCGTATCCTCACAGCACTTGAGATAGAGATGGAGGAGGATAAAAACACAAACGCAAACTCTTCACCTCCTTTTTTTGATTTATTTTTCTTTGTTTCCTCCTGTCTTTCTGTTTCTCACGTCACCACACACAGCTGGATGTGAAGAGACTCCACATCTGTGTGTCGTCATCTTTCTCTAAAATACACATTTTTCCAGTGCTGAATCACAAAGTGGATGTACATTTATTTTTAAAGTCTGTTTTTTTTAAAGACATTTAAACTCCAGACATCAGACACATGTGGCGTGCGTCAGAAAAGCCCTCCCCCCTCCACTACTTCCCATTGTCTGTCCCTCATTAGATCTCAATGCAATTGGCCAAGACACCTGCTCCACTCTCTCCTGATTGGATGACGGCAGATGACGTTGCCGCTGCTGCCGGACTGCAGGCACTTTGCTGATGTAAGTACATGTCTATGTCTACGTCTGTGTATGTGTGTGTGTGTGTGTGTGTGTGTGTGTGTGTGTGTGTGTGTGGTGGTGACTGATAAGCAGGTGTAGACACATTAGCCCAACCAGATGGGAAACGAGAAGTCAGACAGGGACACCTAAAGACAGACACCAACCATGTTGTGTTGAAAACTAAAGGCAAAGGACAAAGACAAAAAAGAAAAGGAAGAAGGAGAAGAAAGCAAGAAAGACGTGATGTTTGATGTTTGAAAGACGGGACGCATCAGCTGCTCTGTGAATCCCCCTCTGACAGGGCAGAGCTCTGGTTATGAATAAATTAACATCAGACCAAAAGCACACACGACGGTGCACCGACAGCGATGAGCGCCAAGAATGTGGTGCATGTGAACGGTCAAAAAACAAAAAAACACAACGACAGTTTACATTACAACATCTGCAACATCTGCAAAATACAAGATATCAGATGGTTGTTGAGGTAGAGTGAGCAGCACAGTGTCACATCTTTGATGCTGCAGCTCCACTTCCTGTTTGTTTCTCTAAATATTTGTTTTCCACTCGATGGTTGGTCAGCCCCACACTGAACAAACAGAACGATAATGATAAAACAATGAAATCTAGCGGTAAACAGAGATAAAAGCAGAGGAGAAATCCCGTACGAGCAGCGGCTTTTAGCTTTACAGCTCATATCCTATACACAAGCAATTAAGGAATTGCTCTTTAAATCAATAGAGCCCTTAGTCGCATCATCGTCAGCACGGCTGGTTCCCTCCTTTACGCTGAGCTGTGCTGTGTGTATTCTGCCTCAACTTCCTGTTTCTGCTCCACCAGTAACAATTAAATCTATCTTCTTCACATGTGCACCAACACTGGGGAGTTCATACTGTACGTGTCTGTGAGAAAAACTGTGGAGAACCAAAAAAAAACCTTCTCCTCTGGAGCTCTAGTAACAGTGGCTTGGTGTCAGCCAATCAGAAGAGAGGAGGCTCTAGAGCCTCTATTCTGATTGGCTGACTATTTTCTGAGTGATCCAATGGGGAAAAAATGCAGATTTCCAGTTAAAATACTCAGAGAAACCAAATCCTACAAGTGTTGGATGGTGGGTCCAGGTGGTGGTGGGCGGGGCTTTGTTGTGACATCGTAAAGTCACAGGAAGTCTCGACGGCTGGTTTTAGAGTATTTCTCTGTGAACTGAAACTTTGATACTTTCACAGTATTAATAATAATATACTACTATATATCTTCATACTGTATGGAGCTTTAACACAAGCATCTACCTTTATACTGTATGGAGCTTTAACACAAACATCTGCTTTTATACTGTGGGGCCTTTAAGGGAGTGTTATGATTTGGATCCAATCTTAATGTATAGTTTATTTGAAATACCTGTATAAACTATAACAATATGCTGACATTTCCTCTGGACACTGGAGGTACCGGTGCTGATTTTTATGACTCTGGCTCTTGTCTCATTTGGCACTTAAAACAGTTTATGCAAACTGACTTCAAGTTTTTGATTGTATTGCCTCTTTAATCCCAGAAGTGCCCGGACCGATGATAGTTAGACAGCTACAACTCGACAACAAGTACAGTACTGTAAGTGTAGTGAACTTATGGAGAGAACAGGTCGTGTACACATGTATAGATGTGTATATATAGAGAGGGGGGGTGCAGTGAATTGTGTAAATGAGGACAGTGTTTCTGGCTCACACCAAACACTGTATGATTGTTGACTGCAGCTCTGCCAGAGAGAAGCTCTGGGCCAGAAAAAATGAGGCTGGTGGGTCTTTATCTTGGAGCACGGTTTCAGTTTTCATAATATATCCATGACCTGGAGCTGGAGTGGTAACACACTTAGATTCACATCCTTCTAACAAAACAAAACAAACTTCTTACAAATCAAAAAGCAAAGGGATCATGGCCCATATAGCCAGTTTATGTCAGAAATGTTAAAACGCAGCAGGAACACTCAAATCTGAGCAAACAGTCTGATCCCATAGTCATGTGCACATCCATGGTTGCAGCATCCGATAGGAAATACAGCGCACTTCTCTAATGGTGCCAATTTACCACTAT
This sequence comes from Trachurus japonicus, assembly GCF_045865225.1. Classification (NCBI taxonomy): domain Eukaryota; kingdom Metazoa; phylum Chordata; class Actinopteri; order Carangiformes; family Carangidae; genus Trachurus; species Trachurus japonicus. Next base: position 6,484,809 of record NC_140925.1, read on the forward strand.
GTAGATCCCCTGAAGCGTTTCCAGTGATGCGGGAATTGTTTCTGTTTTTTATCTTCGCTTTACATGGATTCGACCCGATACTCGTGGCTTTTGGCATTTTAATATGACTCCTGCCATGTATCATATAAAAGATAATTAGCTCTTCCACAGATGTGGCCGTGATGTGATGCTGCAGCGGTCCACGTGGGCGACAAACAACCTCGCATCACTTCACCGCGGCAAGTTAAGCGGCAAACGAAGAGGCGGTTTTTAGGCCCCTCAGCCTTTAAAGTGAAGCAAACGTCTCTTTTCTCCTGCTATTGTCTCAGTGAAACAGTCGCTGACAAGAAACAGACTCAAACACCGGGAGAAATGAGCTTAGTGAGGAGGATTTTCAAAAGCTTACTGCTGTTATGAAACGCCCACAGGATGTCCTGATATACTGTACGGCTTTAAGAGCGATGCAGATGAGTGGAGGATGCTGCTGCTATAACCAGCGTCAGTCCTTTATCATATCATGTACTGTAGGAGGACATCAAGTCCACAACAGCTGCAGCCTTCGCTAACTAGGAATCCACACATTTTTCTTTCTCTGGGTGGGTCATTATCAATTAATCTTCTGTTTATTTTTCCAATTTGACATATTATAGAGTATTTCTGAAGTCTATGAAAAACAAAAGAAAACAGTTGGTTGGTGAAACTCCCCATCACAGTCAGTCAAATGAACAGTACAATGTTATTTTAGATATTAAATTAAAGCAGATATCAGTGGAATGTTTTTGTTAATATAAGTCCTAAATAGTCCTATTTTCCGTCAGCAATCACTTACATGAAGTATTTCAGCCTAAACACGAGTCTCTCCGTCACTGTGCTCTGCTGTAACCCGAGGAGAAAATTTTCCTTGTGGGATACAAGTGTTATCCAATGAGGGGAGAGAACGGCATGAAGGGCTGTGTGTGCAGCCAAGGGATGCGCGTGAATGTGGTGACGTAGCACGAGGACCAATTGATGCCTGACAAGGGCGGGGGCTGCTAACTCATGGTGCGTTCAAGGAAACTCGTACTTTGTGTTTTTCCTTCCTGTGAAGTCATACCAGTTCGATCTGGTACGAGTTCACGGGTCGGAAGTTACGAGTGGCCGTTATAGGGAACTTTCACAGACAACAGGACGGTAAAAACATGAGCTACGGGTTACCTGGAACGCTACCAAGTCGTAGTTGTGACTTGAAGCTGTAACTTACGGTTTCAAAAGCCTGCCTTGAACACAGCATTAGCCGAAACGGCCGTGCCACTGATATCTGCTTTAAGGGGGGTGAAGATAAACTATACTACACTTTATCAGGATAGTGTAAGCAAGGTGATTTTAAAAAGGAAAAAGACAAAAAAAAAAAGAAAACCAAACATATACAGTTTATTTTTATGAATTATAAATCGCTGCAACTTGTATTTTCTATTTACAGTTCCTATATCATCACAGTAAATACTGTTTGTGCAAGCTGAACAGAGGAGTTACCATCTGTCAGGTTATGGAGGATCAAACACAGCACAAAGAGACTATAATCATGCAAACTATTGATAAAATACGAATACATCGCCTCAAAGGAGCCAATAAAGTGATGATGACGTCCAACACTGAAAAACTCACTCGCTACGTCTCTATCTGGACGACATTTTGCCGCAGTGTCCCACCCCTAAACACTTCTTATTGGTTGAAAAGTACACGCTGCTTCCTATTGACAAGCTAGTTAGCAGAGAGAGGAGAATATGAGAGAATTGCATTGAAATAAAATTCAAAAAAATACTCCAAGATGTCAAAAACGGCAACCAGGAAATGTCAGGAATCTAAAAATTGGTTTGTTTACGTCCCTCGATAATTTAATTTGATTTGATAAATGTACTTATTTTGTTATCTATCGGTCCTCTGTCTTTATGGACTTTTTATGTTAACTGTTGTATTGTTTGGGGACTACAGATGTAATTTAGCAGCAGTGCTAAATCCGCTGTATGTACTCATGCACTCACTGTCCATTAATATGCACTGTCCCAACTAAATAAACAAATAAAGTAAGTAAAGTAAGATTGGTTTGGATTCTGAACCAATAGAATATACTCGCAATAAAATCGTCACGCTGCATCAGGACACTTTCGCGCGAGATTTCGTCGCCGGTTCACTCACTCACTGTATGTCAGGATGCGGTGACACGACTTGGAAAACTGGCATCCAAGTGTTCAAGTGTTTTATTTTTACATAAATCAGATATTATGACAATTAAAATGGTTGTTTTTCTGTGTTGGAGCTGAAAGGTAAAAGCTTCTTCTTCTTCGTTCTGACACGTGTGGTCATGAACTTTTAGCAGAAACCAAAAGAACGAGATCACGGACACAAGAGAAATGAGTTTCCTCTGGATGAACCGGTGGATGAGGCATCGGTCCTGGCTGGGTGTCCTCCAGGTAGGAGTAGGAGTCCCCAGGACACATGATAAATAGAAGTCACCTGACCTGAATGTCTCAGAGCTGGAGCTTCCTTCTCGACCTGCTGCCGCGGCGACCTGACCCCGGATTAAGTGGCTCATAACGGACGTGTGGATGTTGTTAGGGCGTCTAATGAGGTGAGGTGGTCCTATTAATAGACGCAATAGTTTTCAGTGTCACGGGAGCTAAATCAACTCCGTCAGCTGACTGTGTCAAGTGTCTGAGACAAGAAGACTAGACTTTCTTCTGTCTTCTAACACACACACACACACATGGACGTCAGGGGTGTGTGTGTGTGTGTGTGTGTGTGTGTGTGTGTGTGTGTCTCCTCCCTGATGCTCACCTTCAAAATGTCCTCTACACTGGAGAAACCCCTCCTACACACACACACACACACACACACACACCTCCTATGTCGTGACTCTGAGCTGGACCTGCGCCACGCATCAACACCTCACCCACTGAGAGCACACACACAGCGTCACACAACATCCCATAATCCTTCTCCCTTTTCATCACCAGCTCACACACACACACACACACACACACACACACACACACACACTCTTCTCCCAGCTTCTTCTCTCATAATCTCTTTCATCCGGATTCACTTCCTCTCCTCCCTCTGTGTCTCTCCAGACTCAGGTGAGTCGTCGTTAGCCGCCACTAACCAGTGTAACACATCTGTATCTCTGATCCAACAGTCGGGAATCGAGCTGCATGGACTGGAAAATAAAATACGGATTCTGGTTTCATTTAGTTTTGACCTGTGAATCTTGAATCCAACAATGTTATTGGACAACGAAACAGTGAAGTAAAGTTTTCACACTTGTGCATCAACACAATGGAACCTAATACATACTATACTGTAGTGATACAGTAATATAATGCAAATATAAGGTAATATATGCAAATATGCATACAAATACAGGTACTTTCTTATAGCGCTGCTGTCCCAGCACAAACACATATGAAATAAAGGAGATGACCAATCAAAACAGCCCCTGTTATAAAAAAAAAAATAGCTGAGAGAATCACAAAAACAGACACAGTTTGATGATTTTCTTTGATTTAAATGACAGTAAATGTCATTTTCAGTGGCACAAGTTGGAGAAAAGAAGCCATTTAAGGGAAGTCACCTCCGACTTAACCACCATGACTGTTTAAATAAAGACCATCCATGAAATAATCAAAGGAATAATCAATAATGTACGGATAGATATTTCTAAGACAGCTGCAGAAAAACCTGCAGTTTCTGTTCAAAGTGGTTCCAAAAATCCCAACACAACAAAACAACCCTGACAGGACTGTGACGAATGACATCGGCTCTAACCGTAAAAGCTGCAAACACACACACAAACACACCAAAGTGTCTCATTTCACTCTGATTAACTCAATATGTTGTGACGTCACCGTGCTGAATGCTAATCTGGAGAAAGGGAAAAACAAAAACAGCGGTGTGTGTCAGTGCAATGAGAAGGCAGGACGGGATAAATCTGCTGAGATAAGTGTGTGTGTGTGTGTGTGTGTGTGTGTGTGTGTGTGTGTGTGTGTGTGCATGTGTGTGTGTGTGTGTGTGTGTGTGTGTGTAATGAATGGACTGTCCCAGTTCTTAGTGTCGATCTTCCACTGCAGAGGAGAGGAGAGAGCTGCAGGAGGATAAAAAGCCTAACTAACAACATCCTCATCATCTCTGTCATCCTCTCTCTCTTCCTCTCTCTCTGCCCACTCTCCATCAGCTTCCTCCTCTTTTCCCGCTCTCCCACTTCATCCCCCCCTCTCCTTCATCCCCCCTCCTCCTCCTCCTCCTCTCTCTCTCTATGTCTTCCCTAACTCCCCTTCATTTTCAATTTGATTTCATCCTCTCTTCCTATCTCTTTTTTGCAGTGTGTTGTAGATGTGTTCCCCCACATCACATCCCCTCCTCTCCTCCTCCTCCTCTTCGTCTTCCCCCCCACCACCATCCACCAATCACGATGCCCGACAGGCTCTGCACCAATCCCCCCGGCCCAGAACCCCCCCACCCCCCCACCTCTCGACACAGTGAACGTCGTAGCTACAAAACACTTCCCTCTCCATCTCCTCCATCTCTCCTCCTTCACCCCCTTTTCTTTTCCTTCCAGACTTCATCTTTGCCTTTTATTTCTACGCTGCCCTCCTTCCACTCCTCTGCTCTGTAATGGAGTCGTTGTATAATTCATAACGCTCCCCCCGACCCCCCTCCTCCTCCTCCCACAGTCAGGTTACTCCTCTCTGACTTTGTCGTCTCTCTGCTGCCGTCATCGGTCTCTCCACATCTGGAGCTCCAGATTGTGGATGTTTTGTCGTTAACAACATCGACATCTCACACACACAGAACATCCCTCTTCGTTCTTCTGATGCTGCTTCGTGATCGACAGCCACCGATTTGGCGTTTTCAACCGTTGGTGCGATTCTCTCATGCACTGTCAAACCGAAGCCGAACATCTGCAGAGAGGAAGTCGTCGACAGAAAGAGAAAGTCGCACTAATCATCTCTTCGTCATCTCCCACTCTGCAGATCATCATCCTCGCCGAATATTTTTGCATCGTTTAACTCGAATAAATCCCCCGATGAACCCGTTGAATGTCACCGTGCAGACTTGACATGCAAAGTTAGCAGCTGTAGATGGTGAACGAACAGAGGAGCAGACAGAAACCAGATCCATGATCAAAGCTCATGTTGCAGCTGGATGCAAAACTGTTTGCTAAACATTCGACATAACAGAATTGTAAAGTGATTATAAATCAATGTTATTCACCAAAGTGTCCAAAAAAAAACAAATTAGGTTAGGTAAAGTTCCATTGATCTCTTATGCTTTTCTATTTCCACTCACAGTTACATATCAATATTTCTATTACGTTTGTATTGGACCCTGTGTTTCTGCTTCACCACCAGTTTCCTTATGGGGACAGACAGCGATTGATTATGTGACTGATCAGATTGGGAGAGAAAAGGAGGGGGAATGTGAAGCAGCTGGGGGCAGGAGGGCTCAACTAATGATTATTACCATTATTCATTATTTTTGATAATTTACTCCCTCAATTTATCAGCCAATTTTCTGGTTTATGCATCAGGAAAAAAATGGTCATTATAATTTCCCTTGAGCTCTTTAGACATGTTTGTTTGACTGTTTCAGAAATGGTTATTATCTATTATTGGTATATTAATTAAATCTTCAAGATGTTTTGCGTTAAAAATGAATTGTTAGTTGTTGCATGTTTTCTTGCATTAGTTAATCACAGCATGCATCAATGTGGACAAAGTATTATTATAAATAATAATTTTAAAATCAATCAAAACATTACAAAAACTAGCCCTGAATGTTATTTATTAATAATCATATAAATGTAAAGCATCTGTTTGTTATTGTTGACCTCAGAGTTGAAGTTTTCTGAACTACTGCACAAGTCAATTCTTATTTTTAACAGTTTTTTCAAAAAATTCGCAAAATAAATTCAGATAAAATTCAGTTTTTCCCCCTCCAAACACACACAGTATCATCCTCTTCCATTACTAATATACACGCTGTATGCAAATATCAAGTCTATTTATAGAGAAAAAAGAGTGAAATGTAAAGGGGTGAATATTTTAACGGGCAGCAGAGGACGAAGACAAAGAGACACTCACAACGATCGGGCTGCAAATATGAATCTTGGCTTAAATACGTGTCGGGGGATTAATATGGTACAATGGCTGGTCTCAGGGGACCTCTGTGTGTGTGTGTGTGAGAGAGAGAGAGAGAGAGAGAGAGAGAGAGAGAGAGAGAGAGAGAGAGAGAGAGAGAGAGAGAGAGAGAGAGAGAGAGTCTGTGTGTGTGTAGCCCCACCACCACCCCCAGTCCCAGAAGCAGAAGTGTGGCAGAACAATACAGCCTTCTGCCAGCTGACAGAGATGCAGGAGGGAGGGAGGCATGTGAAGGGAGGAGGAGTGGGGGGGGGACAAAAAAAAGATAAAAAGAGATAGGATGGAGGGTGGGGGGTGGAGGGGCAGAGAGGAGGAGGAGGCTCTATAGCTGAAAACTGCCAGAATCGAGTCCTTTCCCAAAAATAAACCTCAGAGGAAGAAAAAGAAGAAGCAGCAGCAGCGACTGCGCCCCCCAAAACTCCCTCCCCTCCTCCCCTCCCCTCCACTCAACGATTCTCCTTTCCCTTCAGAGTAAGAGACATGTCAGACAGGCTTCATATACGACCGACCTGGGTGCAGGATACGGTTCGGAGAGGGGAAACCTCCACGTGAAACCGTGTCCTCATTATTCTGTGGTGACAAAACAACAAGACACTTTTTTAATCACGTCGAGTTGTATGGAGGAGGGGGAGGAGGTGGAGAGAGGGGGGGCGTCGGGTGTGCAAAGTGTTTCTCACATCAGAGACAAGAGTTCGCAACCCGACTGTGAGTCTGTGGTTCGTTTCAGGCTTCGAGAGCACGTCGGTAAAGGTTAGAGAGAGGGCACAGTTTCTGTAAAGTAGTCAAAGGAATTGTTCAACATTTTGGCAAATTGGCCCATTGCCATAATCGCTATAGTCTTAGCAGTAGGTTCGTTACCTTTATTTGTCGGTACAAGCTATTTTTAGAACGGCGGAGCAGAGCCGCCAGCTGCTCAGAGCTACGCTACGGAGGCTAATGGGATTTCTTGGTTTCCCTCATCAAACTCATCAAATACACAATCCAACAACTCCAAAACACTCTGGTGGACAAGTTGTGACCTGCACATTCACCACGCTACAGAGTTGTTTTAAAGGTAAATGCAGAGACTGCTTGATGAAAAACTGCCCCCGACGGGAACGCGCATCAGCGGTTTTGCATGAATTTACCTCTAAAACAACTCTGTCTGGTAACGTTCTGTTATTATCTCATAGCGTGGTGAATGTGCAGGTCACAACTTGTCCACCAGAGCGTTTTGGAGTTGTTGGATTGTGTATTTGATGAGTTTGATGAGGGAAACCAAGAAATCCCATTAGCCTCCGTATTGTAGTTCTGAGCAGCTCGCGGCTCTGCTCCGCCGTTCTAAAAATAGCTTGCACCGACAATAAATTACTATGACTATAGCGATTATGGCAATGGGCCAATTTGCCAAAATGTTGAACTATCCCTTTAATAAAAACACTGGGTCTAGTTTTTCTGAATTAAATCAAAAATTAACAAAGTTACTTCCATTCATGTCGTGATTGTGCACCTGTGTGTGTGTGTGTGTGTGTGTGTGTGTGTGTGTGTGTGTGTGTGCTGTTGGAGACAAAGGACAGACTGGAGGTCAGGAGAAGCCGCCGTCTGGAGTCGCGCCATCACTAAAAGCATGAGGTCCGAAAAGATAAAAGGAAAGGAGTGGGCGAAGGGGAAGTGATGCCAACAGCTCTGAGAGAGTGAGTAGTGTTTTCATTACACTTCTAACGTCTTGGGGCCCATTTGGATACACACACACACACACACACACACACACTGATTTTTGCCAATTTCAGCCCCAACATCGCCGTCTTCCTCGGCCGTGGAAGGTCAAAGCCCCTCAGACTCTCACAGCTTTCTGCACGAATATCAATAATCGTGGTTGTAAGTTTTCCACATGGATGATGAATGATGCTTCGAGTACAGGAAAAGAAGATAATTTCCCAGCATGCATTGGACATTAAAGACTGATATGTGGTTTTAGCGGCCAAGATTATCAGCCTTTAAGCCCTTTAAGCTCCAACGGCCCCGTCGCCAACACACTGAGACATAAAGAAGAAGTCAGTCATCATCACCATGACGGGACAACTGGTTTTAGCTTTAAAGTCGTGGCTCAACAGCGTGTTTATTTGAAGCGTGTAGCTAATGTAGCTCTAATGGCAGCTGGGCTCCGTGGTGCTCCTAATGCACGGCTTTTTGTTTTTCAGCTTCCTGTAAGAGCCATCAACGCAGCGGTGCTGTAGTGTACACAACACTGGATGCATTACTAAAATCAATCAAAAAGCAAACACCACAGTCTGTGTGCATGATGGAGCAAGATCCAAATATCACAGCTTTCACTTCTACATTTCACTAAAACTCAAGTCCAGGAATGTGCATGATCATTTATTCATTCAGGGAAAGAAACACTGAGACAATAAAGTCCAGATTCATGAAGAATGCCCTCATATTTAACCACCATCATCAGCTCTGATTACTTTTTAATATAAATGTGTGACTATATAGATTTTAAACTCACAAACAAAGAATTAAACTACTTATTGTAAATAAAACTCTTGCAGTACCTTCACAGCCCACTAGGGGGGAGAGGAAAAAAAACACTGTTTAAAAGGTGCAGGGGTCATGCTAACTGTTTCCATATACCTCCAGTCTTTATGCTAAGCTACGCTGCTAACATCTAGGTGAGACTGACCTTGATCTTCCCGTGTCGACAAATCAAATCAGTGTGCTTCCTTTAAAGGTATAGTTCAACAGAAATCCCATTAGCCTCTGTAGCGTAGCTCTGAGCAGCTCACGGCTCTGCTCCTCCGTTCTAAAAATAGCTTGCACCAACAATTAAAGGTAACAAACCTACTGCTATGACTATAGGGATTATGGCAATGGGCCAATTTGCCAAAATGTTGAACTATCCCTTTCAGAGAGAGTGAGAATTGTAAAATAAATGTGGAGTCTTTGGCGTCGACATTGATATCTACAGTAGCGTAGTACTCTGTCTAGAAGAAGCAGAGTCAGGTATAGAGAGAGAAAGACAGAGAGAGGGAGGGAGGTGGCATGAGGTGAGGTGAGGTGAGGCGAGAAAAAGAAAAAGAAAGGTAATTGAGGCGACGTGATCCGAGGAGGGAGAGGAATTTTCTTTTCTTTTTTTTTAGACCCTGGTGCCAAGAAGTGGCTCTGAGCAGACAGCGTTATAGATTTACCTTGAGCCATGAGGCCAGGAGAGCTGATATCCCCTCTTACAACATTACGCTACCAACGCCGGGAAACTGCTGATGATGCCACCCCTATACACACACACACACACACACACACACCTTACTACAGCAGCACGTTTCTCCTCACCTGTTGCCCTGTCATCATAAACACTGTGATCGTCGAGGTCGGAGGAGCACGCGCCTCCGTTACTGGTCTATTACATTCGTGCTACTCTGATTCCTCAATGTCAAAACTCAAAAGAAGAAGTTGGATTTTTTTCTCTCTCAGCGCTGAGACGAGAGGACGTCGCTGTGCAGCAGATTTCTTTACAGATCATTAGCCGCTGCGTTGGTACACGCTGTGGGCTGTTCTACACAGAGACGTGATCTTTCCTGTTCGACGCTCAAAGAATTTAAGATGGAGAGGAGGATTAATAGTCGTTTCTGTTGAGATTTAGTTGCTTTTATATAAAATGAATACGGTTAATTACATTTAACCACCAGTTTTAAAATCCTGATGCAGGAGACATCAGGGAAATGACCCATTGTGTTCATTCAAAAGCCTTAAACCAGCTCGGTTTTAATACTAAGGGTCTTTCGTATCAGTGACTGAGTGGTGTGACATTACAGCAGTGCAAAACCTTGAAAGTATTAAAAGAAACCACGAGGAGATATGTGTTGGTAAATGAGACCGTCCTCCTCGTGCAGAGGAAACGAGCCCATAGGTCGACTGAGCAAGCAGCTTATTACGTCCCCGTAGTTTTGTGTTATTGTTAGGCGGCCCCCAGGTCGCAGCGGTAATTACGACGGGCCCTTAGGAGGAAGGGAAGGAAGTCAGGTGACCAACAAGACTAACGAGCGACAAAAGCCACCGACGGGTCGACGAAAAACACAGGAGACCGCTGCTTTGTTTCCGTCGTTTAATTTTATCCACGACTGTTCCACAACTGCTGTAATCATGACAACAGAGGGTATCTATGGTCGTTTAGGTCAAAACAGATCGGAGAAACAGAGCAGGTCAGATCCCCGACCTGGGTTTTCCACCAGAGGAAGTTTTACCTCCACAAGCTTTTAACTTCCTCTAGGTTCAAGGTTTTTTTTTTTCCATGGCTGTTGCAAATGGGTCAAAGCGTACCAGCTTTTGCTCCACTGTAATTTGGTTGAGGTTTGCAGTCGACAATAATCAACAACACGGAGAAGCTCAAGAGAATTTACAACCAACGGACGGACGATCTGGGCCGAGCTGCAGGAAAATTAACAATAATCCAGCAGGAGAGACTTTACCCGGGGAAAGTTACAGGACATTAGTCAATGGGAAACTTCCAATCATGGAAGCGTCTAAAAGTTTACCAACAAAAAACTAGCATTGATTTTTCAGATTTTTCTATAATGGTCATTTTGAATTATGTCAATTTTACTTCATTGACACTCGAATAATTCATTTTCAAATTAATATTATGCCTTTAATGATAAAGTAGTTCCAGTAGAGAAAGAGAGTCAGGGAATAGACAACTTCCTGCAAAGGCCTCAAAAAGCCTGTTCGGTATACAGTCTAACTTTACGGAGGAAATCACCCACTGATGTAGCTGCTCGCACTTTACAGGCATCTACACAAAACAAATCATATGATGTCAAATCTTATTCTCTTTGGAGGTTAAATGAAAGTAACCAATATTTCTGTCTGAAATGTGGAGCAGCAATATAAAGTAACACAAAATGGAAAAAAAAAAATCAGGTAAAGTAACTCAGTTCAGGGCAGTAACTGAGAAAATATACTTAGTTACTTTCCACCACTAAATAAATAAAAATACTTGGTTTGGGTTTTTGTGGTCAAACACAGGAAGTCACGTCTCTATCCATTTTGACCTTGATGCAAATGAGGTCATCGCTATTGACTCTTTGTGACAGGTGGCTAACCCTCAGCTAATGATGGCCTCGGGCTGGTCAGCAGTAACACACACACACACACACACACACACACACACACACACGAACAAACACACAAATGTACTGCACACACACACACGCAGAGAAACAGATGATTTTAAGTCGAGGCTCGGTCTCAGTTCGACAAATAAAAAACACACAAAGTTGTTCAAACGCTTCGTGTCGGCTGATGAACATGTTTATATTTCTGCCAAATGAAGCCGTCAGTGCAGTGACGACGGTTATTGATCTGAAGTCAGACCTATTGATCAGCTCATGCATGTGTGTGTATGTGTGTGTGTGTGTCTTAACTTTGTCCTTGCACAGCAACACACATAGACATATAGACACACACACACATGCATAAAAACAGCCCACACCTACAGTAACCGCAGGGTGTGACTGACTGACTGCTGCTGATGCTTCCTCCTCCTCCCTCCCGGATTCAAACACCTCTAACGCCAAAAACGTCCATCGATTCGCAACGCACAAACACACACAAACACACACACACACACATGAATTTCAGCAGAGGGAGATGTGTTGGCATGAAGGAAGACAAGAAAGTTCACATGGAGACACACAAACACACACACACAACCCAGATTTCTGTATATAATGAAACCAAAAAACCCAAAAAAGTGTGCGTGTTTGTTTGATCAAGACGCATTTTCTTTATAACTCAGTATATGTGAACATTTCTGCCTCTAACACACACACACACACACAGACACACACAACATATTAATAGCCACAGCGCAGCCTCAAACACCCGTCTCTCTCTCTCTCTCTCTCTCTATCCTGCGCGGCTGAATCCTGTTATCTTTTCTTTTCTTTCCCCCGACCATCCATCTTTCTCTGTCTCTTTCACCCACCCACCCCTCACCCTCAGTATTCCCACAGGGACCACCCCTCTTATCCCGCTGCAATGGGTGTGTGTGTGTGTGTATGTGCATGTCTAAAACAGCGTGTGTGTGTGTGTGTGTGTGTGTGTGTGCATGTCTAAAACAGCGTGTGTGTGTGTGTGTGGAGGCTGCATCATGACAAAAGAACCCCCTAGATGCCTCTTTCTCTCTGGTGTCCACTCTATTCCTGCGTTACTTTCCCACTTTTCCTCCATCACCTGCCTTCCTTCCTTCCTTCCCATAGATACTAACTCCTCACCCTCCTCCTCCTCCTCCTCCACCCCAACGCCTCTGCTTCCTCCTCCACCCCAAGCTTTTTCTCGTCTCCTCTCTACCTTTTTCTTGGCTTCGCGGCCCGCGCGCTTCTTCGCCCTCTTCTTCTCCTTCTCGTCCTCGACAGCGTTGAGGTTCTCGTCCGCCTTTTTCTTCAGCTGCGAGGCAGCGTGCGCCATGCTGCTGCTGCTGCTGCTGCTGCTGCTGCTGCTCCAGTCCAATTAATCCTCACAGGTGAAGAAGGGATGAATGGAGGGATGGACTCAAAAGTCTTCCCCTCTCTTCTTCTTCCTCTTCTAGCTCCTAATTATCTCTCTTTTTGTGCTCTCTCCTCCTCCTCTTCCTCCTCAGCGGCAGCGGCGGCGGTGCTTTTGTCAGAAAAGGGAGCCCTCACAGGTGTGCGAGGGGAAGGATTTTCCCTCTACTCGTTTTTCAAGACTTCCCCCCCTTTCTTTTGTTCCAGCTATCCACTCCACTGTGCGGATGTAAAGGTCCAGGTTGGGGCAGCAGGACGCAGACAGGACATGCTCCTTCTCGTTTCACCTCCCCAAAGATCCAACGCTGAGAAGACACAGCTGCTTCTTCTGCTCAGTGCTCAAAGTGCAAAATAAGTGCCAGTGATAGCAGATAGAAAAAAAAACAAAGCACTGTATTCATATGATCCACAGTCTGGAGAAATTGTCCTCTTGTTTAAGAATAATGTATAAAAACAGCTCAGTCACAGGGATAATAGTGGTTATAATAGAGCTCCAGGGTTGGAGATCTAAAAAAAAAAGAAGGGGCTCAAGCTGCAGCCCCTAACCCAGCAGAGAGCTCTGCTGGCTGGGTAAATAGACTGGTCCTGCTGCCTGCTTGACTGGTTCCCAGAGCCGGCTGCCTGCACCTGAGCACTGAGCCATCCCCTAGTGTATACACACACTCACACACACACTCACATATACACACATGCACACATCGTCCGTGACGTCTCACCGGGACATATGAACAGCAGGGAAATGACAGTGGAAAGGAGGCTGAGATAGGAGGAGGAGGAGGAGGAGGAGGAGGAGGGAAGGAAAGAAGGAGGGAGGGGTGAGAGCAGCTAGGACAGCAGGAGCAAATAAAAAAAAAGAAAAAAGAAAAAAGGAGGGAGTAGGGATGGATGAATACCTCTGCTCAGCACCAGCTGGCTATGGCTGAGAGATAAAGAGAGAAAGGGAGGATGAGGCGGCTCACAGGGAACACACAGTCCACAGACACGCTGGGCGCTCGGTGCAGGAGGTGTGCAGCCATGATGCTCCTGTTATGAAACTTATAGTTCACTCAGCCTCCTCATTATTTCCATCCCTACTGTTTGTTTTTTTCCTTTTTTGTCACAGTCACACCAAAACAAGCAAGCTGATATCACAGCTTTTAATTAGGCTTTGTTTGTTTGAGTGCTAACCATCTTGAATTTTACCCTTTTTCTGCACATGTAAATATAAATACCTCCTGTATTATTCTGTTGCTCTTCCTTCTTATTAAAGCTTCATACAGTATAAAGGTAGACGTTCGTATTAAAGCTCCATACAGTATAAAAGGTAGATGTCCATGTGTAGTGTGATTATAAAGCAGCTCTAGGTTCTATATTAACACTGTGAAAGTATCAAAGCTTCAGTCCACATAGAAACGCACACAGCCTGTATTCAGAAACTGAGCCTTAAAACCAGCCGTCAGGACTTCCTGTCACTTTGTGATGTCACAACAAAGCAGTCGTTTACAACAAGCCCCCAGACCACCATCCAACACTTGCAGGATTTGATTTCTTTAAATGATTTGATTTCTTTACAGTAAATGTTTAACCTGAAATCTGCTCCTTTTTTTTATTGGGTCACTCAGGAAAACAGTCAGCCAATCAGAAGAGAGTTTGACAGGCTCCTCTCCTCTGATAGGCTGACACTGACTTATTGTTACTAGAGCAACAGAGAGAAGCTGAGAGGAGATGTTGAACTCTCAAAGATGGTTTTAGTCCTAATTAAACTACAAATATATCATCTTTTGGATCAGATTTTGTGGAGTTTCTTATTGAATCAGGTGTTTTGATATTATACAATATAAATGAGTCCCTTAGAGTTCAACTTACAGATACTACAACATAATTGAAATAACCAATTATATGACATTTGAGATGCTTCTGAATATTTCTCTATTGCCATTGATAGTGACAATGTTACAGACAAGTAAGTAAGACAATACTGTGTTATGTGTAAACGTTTTAATCCAAAATAATGATTCTGGGGAAAAACCACAAACATTTGAGTCGAGTTTAGGACAAGAGAAACTAGAGGAGGTATACACTCTGGCTGCTGAGGATCAATTATTAAGAAACTGATGTATTATTCATGATGAATTGATACAGATGTGGGGGAATCAGGACTCAGGGGGAGGCCATTAGGATTTCACTGCAATTAGCTGCTTTCGAGGAAAAACATCAGCTGTATGCATTCATTTGTTGTATGAGAAGAAAATACATATAAAATGGTTGTAGATATTTGTAGATGTACAGGACTTGTTACCTGTGCATCAGTGTGTGTGTGTGTGTGTGTGTGTGTGTGTGTGTGTGCATGTGTGGGACGAGTGTTGGTATGAGCTTATGTCTGTACACTGCAGTCTTTGAATATTAACAATATACAGGAGAGAGGGGTGGGTGGGACTGAAGCCCATGTGACCGCAGATCAAGCTTCCTATTGGCTGCCAGGGAAGAAAGAGAGAGCTATCACTGGCAGCGGGGGTAAAGACGTCTCGCCCACAAAACGACAATAACAAAAGGAGCAGGAGGAGGAGGCGTCTCAACACAAACAACCTGCATTTAATGATTACTATCACCACCTCTTGTTTTGTGTTTCCTTAAAGCAGAAGAGCCTGTTCCTTAGTTTGACCTGTGAGATTTCCTGACATGTGCGATTTCACGTGTGCAGTTTGCCGGAGGATGATGTATAGGCTACAAGTGCAGTCTATGGGGATATCACATGTTTTACTGTATGTGTTATATTTACATAACCTTTAAGTGGAACAGACAGGCGTGTGCCCCAGATATTTTCCCTCTGGATACGAGCCAGTGAGAGTGAATGAACTTGGGCCTGACTTGAATGGCATTAACTGCAGGATTTAATGTAAACAAGACTGTATAGTAGTATACTCTCCGTTGTGGAGGGAGTCTGAGTGAGTAAATCTCCCAAAGAAGATGAAGTGATGAAGAATTAACATATTTACAGATCTCTTCAGCTCATTTCCTCCATCATAACAACAATGCAGGGGCCGACCTTGTATATAACTCACTATTTAAGTTGATTTAAGGCTTTTTATTGGTTAACAACACTATGCATAATTCAGAACTAATTGACAAGCGAGTGAGCCAAAGCCTCGGCTCCACGTCCCATATATTATACGAGTATGTTGTTTATATAAATAGTATAAAAATGAGTCCCTTATAGACAGAGCAGCCAACTCTAAACTCCTTCAGAAACTCAGAGGTAACACCACAGATTAACAGTCTGATGTGGTTCATTCAAACCTGCAAGGCTTTGACAACATCACATCATGCATCATGGATCGTCCCGTCACCATCATCAGAGGTGTTAGTCCAACTAAACCTGGGCTTTTCAAATACTGTACATGGAAACATGCTAGTCTGACTGAAACTGCACTAAATCAAGTTTCTCAAAGTCGCCCAGATAATGCAGTTGCATGTTTATACCTCGATCGGACGCTAATGAGACTTATTGCTTTGGGCGTGCTGCTCCCACCACTCAAACTGCCACCAGTTTGCTGCCTGCTTACTTGTTTGCTAGTTTTTTGGTAGGAGACATACAGTAGTAATAGGTCGATGAAAAAAGGTCCAAAATACCAACGAGATGCGAGGTTTAAGTCAATAATCGTTATGTTTTTAAACAGGTTGTCTTGGCGCCTGCAGTCACATCTTTCATCCATGATCTTTAGGTGTTTATTCTGACACATGCTCAAACATAAAGTGAAATTAAGCACTAATTTCCAGGCCACCCTACATCTGAGGCTAATCACAGAGCAGACCTCAGTTACTGCACCAGTAATAAGTCATCTGTCAGACACGGGCTTCAGATAGCATTTATTAGCCTAATCCCCTCATTATCTCCATCTGTAAGAGAAGCTTATGAAGTGGATGTACCAACCGGCTCCTTAAAGGCCTTCGAATTACCAGCAGGTGATTTCTCTCTACACGGATCAAGAAATTTAAAAACCAGCCTTCAACAAAAGACGACGATGTCTAAAGGTTTAAAGTTTGGACTGCCGTCTCTGCAGTGATATGATTATACTTTCATTTTCATTTCACTTCACATCCTCCCTGCTCTAAGAAGCAGCCAGCTCAGGAGAAACGTCTGGTCTGTGGATGTGGGTCAGACTCAGCAGCAGCAGAGAAGCCACTCAGTCACATTACTTCTTTGTTTACTTTCTCATTTTCCTCCATTCTTCCATCACAGCTCTGTTTTTCCTTCCTTTATCAATCTTTCTGTCCCTGTGCTGCTGATGTGACCACGGCTAATGCTAACCGCCGCCTGCAGCAAACTGCTGAGTGCACACGACCATGAAACTGCAGCTCATCAAGCGTGTGTGCTACCGGTCTCCACAGGGTAGAGCGCAATATCGCAGTAGGTATGACCTGGAGGGGTAATTATTTCACATAATACCCCATGTACACAGTATAACAGCATAAATGTTTACAAAAAACACTAAAAGTAAGTCGGATTGGAGCAATTTTAACTATGGATTACTGCATTTTAGTGATTGGTTGTCATAAAATGTCTGAAAATGTCCCTGAGCCCAAGCTGATACCTACAATAAATCGCTTTTATGTGTCACAAAAAACCGAGCTGCAAATATTTAACATCTGTTTGTTGAATATTCACTCATAATCACACACACAAACTGTGCACACACTCTCTCATGAGGCACAAATCCAAAACGTTTGAGTCTAATGGTTCAGGGAGGGGCCGTAAAAGGATTATCGATTACTCTGCCAATTACTTTTATGATCGATCAATTACTTGGCTTATGGAAAACAACAACCAAGACTTCCTAGAATGCAATTTGACCCCCATCATGCTTATTTGGCTTCCATTGTGAACCATCCAAAAACATAAAGATCTTTAAGTTTCTATCACAGAAGATGAAGGTGAAATTCCACAGTCACTATTTGCAATCACACAGAAAAGTCTGGAAGAAACCAAAAATAAAAGTAGGCACAAGATAATAAAACGGGCACCAAATGAGACAATATGTTATTTATCCACCAGGAGGAGAGGCCAGTCTTTCTGCCAGTAACTAAATAAATGACTTGGCTGAGGTGTAAATGTGATGAGAGGTGAATGACAAAGCAGTTCACAGCAGAGTGAGTAGAGAAAATGTACAATATTGGTGATTATAATGATCAAAAACAAACAAAAAAGCAGAAAATTAACTCATTCTGTCTTTTCAAACACAGAATAAGTGATTTCAGTTGTTTGTGTCTGGCTCCCTCTAGTGGAGGAACAGGAGACTCACAGCCTCACATCACAGTTCAAGTGTTGAAAAGCCTTTTTTTTCTGTATATGATGAAGGTGCTAATACAGTACAAATTAATGTTAGAGTTCTTTTGTAAATAGTAAATAGAGAGAGATTGATTTGGAAGCTGTGAGTGAAGTGTGTGTGATTTTGTGTGTCATTGGAACCTTCATACACGCTCTTAACAAACAGAACTGTAGATGAAGTTATATTTCTGACCATGAGGTGGCAGCATCACACAGAGGGAAACGAGGGACCCACAGCTTCTTTTTACTCGCTTCACAAGATAAACTTAAAGGTAAAGGTCTAAGTGTATTTTAAACATCAGAGGATATTTGGAAAACAGGGAAGCTCTGTCATCTTTTCTGGTGTCAAAGTTTGGAAATCTTTATCTTTAGGAAATGTGTTTTTTGTTTTGCTTTGTTTTTTTTAACTTCCTTGTCTTCATTTTTTCACCAGTTTTCTTTGTTATTTACATCAGACTTGAATATGCATGATTCCTCTGGCAGTATATTGCTCTTTTATAGAAATTTAAATTAGTAAAATAAGAATGAGCAAGGGGGCACGGGACATTAAATAAACATGCTTTTGCTTTAAAATGTCTAAAATCTGTGGGTAACACTTTATAATAAGTATGCACTATTAAGCATTAGTTAAGCATTAATAAATACCGAATTCTTCATTTATAACACATGAATCCTCATTAGTATGTAGTTTATAATACAGTTAGTGCTCAATGATGAGTAAAACATTTTTAACTGTGTTTATAAACTACATACTAATGAGTATTAATGTGTTATAAATGATCAATTCAGTATTTTATGCTTAACTAAAGCTTAATAGTGTGTACTTATTATAAAGTGTTACCAAATGTGTGTATATGGACAAATTAAAAGGTGGCAAATTGTTTTTTTGATGCTCAGTTAATTAATTGACCCTCATTTTGCAGCTGTAGCTTGGTGCTGCACGTGGTCTCTATTATATTTATATTAGGCTACATGACACTTTTTTTTTAAAAACAGGTGCTAAAAACAAGCTCTTCTCTAATTTCTCCAAAATACCTCTGGTTCTGTTGTGTGCATGTGATTTCCTGTAGCTAATCATGTTAGCATGCTGCTCCACTGAACCTCTGGATCCTCTGGTCTAATTAAACCAAACATCCCCAACTAAACCGGGACACTCCCCCCCCCCCATGGACTGACATCATTCACACATACATATACACACGCACACAAACTTATGTTGCCATAGAGATCCACAGACAAGGCAAGTGTTTACGCACTGAACATGGATCAAAGTTATTCTTGGAATTAGCTTCACCGTGCACAGAGCACCAGGTGGGTGAGGACTACAACGTCGGGACATTAGCATCGCATAATTTGCTGTTCCATTAGAGTGCGCCTCCTCCTGGGATTACTTTCACAGAGTTGTGGGGACTCGCTCTTCATCCATTTGGAGCTCAGCGCGGTTAAAAACAACATTTCATCTTGTCGATTCAATTTCTAACTGATACCCTGCATCATGTTCCCCCCCGCCGCCCCGCCGCAAT
The DNA here is from genome assembly GCF_045865225.1 of Trachurus japonicus. Classification (NCBI taxonomy): domain Eukaryota; kingdom Metazoa; phylum Chordata; class Actinopteri; order Carangiformes; family Carangidae; genus Trachurus; species Trachurus japonicus. The sequence goes on from NC_140925.1 coordinate 6,504,316, forward strand.
ATCCTGATTCAACAGGAAAGTGCATCCAATCAGACGCAAATTAAGATCCCATCAACACTGAAAATGGACTTCAATACCCAGAAAGCCTATAGCTTTGTGATAGTGGAGGCAAATAAAACCGATCTCACTTCATTACAGCAGGTTTTCCTCAGTGTAGCTTAAAGGGATAGTTCAACATTTTGGCAAATTGGCCCATTGCCATAATCCCTATAGTCATAGCAGTAGGTTTGTTACCTTTAATTGTAGGTGCAAGCTATCTTTTGAACGGCAGAGCAGAGCCGCAAGCTGCTCAGAGCTACGCTACGGAGGCTAATGGGATTTCTTGGTTTCCCTCATCAAACTCATCAAATACACAATCCAACAACTCCAAAACGCTCTGGCGGACAAGTTGTGACCTGCACATTCACCACGCTATGAGATAATAACAAAACGTTACAAGACAGAGTTGTTTTAGAGGTAAATTCAGAGACTGCTCTCCGAAAAACTGTCTCTGAAGGGAACGCGCATCAGCTGTTTTGCATGAATTTACCTTAAAAACTAATAAATAAAGGTAACGAACCTACAGTACTGCTATGACTATAGGGATTATGGCAATGGGCCAATTTGCCAAAATGTTGAACTATCCCTTTAAGAAAGAAGGATTTTTAAAGATCAGTGCAGGATAAAAACAGTGAGTCAGTGGTGGTGGTGGTGGTGGTGCACTGTCATCAATAAACTGAACTGTAGTGATTTATTTCTGAGTGTCTTTGAGGTTGTTTTTTTTTGTTTTTTTTAACTCCTTATCTTGTCCAAACACCAGTGAACCTGCTGATTGTTGAGCTTTATCACTGAGAACAGGACACACTGGTCCCCCCCACTCCCCCACCCCCTCACCCTGTGTTGGTGTGTGACCTATCACAGGAGGCTGGAGCCGATCCCAGCGGACAGTGGACAGGTGTTAACCTACTGCATGTCTTTGGACTACATGGAGAAAACACATAGATTCAACCCCAGACCAGTCCTATAACCACTGTTATAGGACCGTGCCATCCCACAATATCAACATTATAAGGCTCACCTAACATCCAAGTTAATACTGGGGCTATGGCTTAATGTTTATAAGGCTTTTATTTTGAAAGTATTCAACACTTGGAGTGCGTCTTTGCTCATTTATTCACAGTTTCTAATTTGTCACCTGTCTGTTAATGTGTATATGTTAGGGCTGTCAATCAGTTAAAAATGTTAATGTCAGTTCACACATTTTTTATTTGTTCAAAATGTACCTTAAAGGGACATTTATTTGGACAAATATGCTGCTTTATGCAAATGCAACTTAATCATACATTAACCAAAATCAATGACAAATACTGTCCAGAAACCTTCAAAAAGGCATTAAAATATTCTCAAATGATATCATGACAGCAGCACCTAAGGCCAGAATAACAAAATGCGTAATAAGTGCGTGTCAAAAATATATTGATTTTGCATTAACGCAGTATAATCACAACCCTAATATATGCATATGTATTGTAAGATTTGTTTAAAAAGTCGGGCTCTGATAAATACTCACAGTGCAAAACCTCAAGGAGGATTCTCAGCTTGTCAACTCTAAGTGGGACTCTTATTGTTTAGACATCACATGGCCTCCGTCTTCTCTGGCTGTCTCATAGTCTCTGTGACTCTGAGTCTTACTGTCTGTGTCACTCTCTCTCACACACACACACACACACACACACACACACACACACACACACACACACACACACACACTTTACTTCTTCCCCTCTCACTCTCTCCACATTGACAAAGCAGAATCCAGATATCTGACGGCACGGGAGAGACTCTGCAAATGGACTTAAAAACGAGATAAGGAAACGCAGAGAGCAGAGTAGCCTACAGTCTGTTGTGCTCAAGTGGCTGTTGAAGATGCTGGTTGAGGTCGGCTGCTCTGCAGGATCAGACGGCCCAGATTTGATCATATTAGGATGCAGGGGGGAGTTTGGGTGTGGCGTGTCCAGACACAGACAGCCCATAAAAAGAGATAAACGTCCATTAAGAACACAGATGAGTACACGAGGGTTGGACTGTAATGCTAGACCCGTCATACGTCCTGCATTAGAGCTGCAGCTCCAATGTCAGAGCAGAACTGAACGATCACATCTGAACCCAAAACTCCTGCGTCTCACACGACCTTTAGCCAAAAACCTTCTCCCTGACTGACATGATGCTGGAGGAGGCCAAAAAGCATGCCAGTTTGCTGAATTAAGGTGGAGAATAGCAATTATTTTCAAAATCAATACTCCTCAGACAGACACCAAGTAGCTGGTGGAGACCAAAAACAGAGCTAAAAGATGAATGAATACTTAATATCAACTTAAAGAGCAACTATGCCGGATTTTTAGCTTAACTATGCTACATTTTTACCTTAATTAAACAGCTTTGGAGTAATTGTGACAATTTAATAAATGTCATGTTACAGGTAGAATGGAGGCTCTCTGCCTTCTACATAGCGTTTCTCTCTGTGGCACCGCAACATGAACTCGGCCCGTAACCCATACTTTCTTGTTTATGACAGATAAGACTACACAAATATACACATTTGTAACATCTTATGTGATATATAACGTTATCTACCACTCTATTGATTGATTTCTCGCCGGCTTTGTTGTAAAGAAATGCACATAGCCAGGAGGAGGGTTAGCAAAACAGCGGAAAAGCGACTACTTGCTTAGTTCCTTTTTAAGAAAGCGTGATGATCTGTAAATATCGTGTTTACACAGGTATTGAAAACTAGAAGCAAAGACGGTTAAGAAGCAAGACGACCCACAATGAGTCAGTTTCCTGTATTTGTGTCACATGGGTATCTCCTCCACCCAGCCTCTTAATGGGAGTCTAACAGCAGGTCTTGAGTCTATTGACTCCAATGGGAGAAGTGAACGTGAGCCCAGATTATGGTCGATTCCTTCGCTCCATAGTCGCTGAAGTAAATATTGGACAAATTTTTCACAAGCCACATCTCATCTGAATATTTTAACATTAAAGTGGCAAAGTTCGGACGGACAAATCAGGAGAAAATGAACTTTGTTTAAGACCCATCTTTAACACACTCTGGCGAGAGCTAACTTTAATTTTCATGAAGCTAAATTAGCTGTTAGCTGTTTAAATATTTAATGTTATCATAGAAAATATAAATTGCTCACTGTCCTCTATCAAAAACTTTTATAAATCCCACACGTTCACGACACAAGGTGGAGGCGCAGGTGACCACACCCACTTAGGAGACAGGAAGTGTACCTAAACCATTTCCATATCATTGGCGCAGCTTGTAGTGAGTCATCTTGTCAGAGTAGAGGATCTTTGCTAGTAAGTAACTTTAACTAAAAAGATGTGACCACAAGGAACTCCAGTCAAGTCAACCTCCCCTCACACTGATATTCTCCTAATTGTCTCTAATTGGCCTTTAATCTCATCAGGACCAATCAAGGAGGCACCGCTCAGCGAAGGTGCTTGTGAAGATTAGTGTGTCATCGCCATGGAGACAGATGAGGCCGACTGCAGGACGATAACAGGCCGAGATAAGTGTGGCAGACGGACTGGAAAAAAAACAAGTGTGCGACGCTATGTGCTACTGTCGGAGTGAGAGAGGAGGACATCTCAATAATACCACCTTAAATCACACATCTCACCTGCACTTCAACACATTCAGCCTGGGACACAATGGGAAAAGGTCATGTGCGTCATAACTGCTGCACCGAAGTGGCCGAACCCTCTGGTGTCATTTTAGCACATTTGTAACACGGACTCATGGCGTTAATGGCGAGTGCATCATCGAGTTTTTTTTACCTCAGACGACGTCGACACATCGCCTCAGAGATCGACCCAGGGTTGAGTCAAAGAACCTTATTATACCAGCACAAAACCACACTATGCATACCAACACCAGTAGTATTATACCAGCCAGAGGGAAGCTGCATGAGGCTCTTTACAGCAGAAAACATCCTCAGCCTGAATAAACGGGCGTCTTTTGACACTAATCACAAGGGATGAGGACAAGTAGCTGTTGCTGATGTCATTATCTGAGTAGCTTCACTAGTTGTGCACCTCTGCACATAGGTTTTTGGCTACAAAACAGTTCGACTCAGTTTGCGCTGCATGCACCATAGAAGCTGTGATGAGGAAAAGTGATGTCGGGAAATACTTTGGCAAAAAAGAAACACTGAAATATGTGTATATTACAGAAAATACTACTTGAAAGCACAAAGAGTGCTTGTTTCTAGGTAGTCGGACCTGGACCTCCTTTGTGCATTTTCTTTTTTACAGTAAAAATGTATGTATATGCAGAATTTGCAAGTAATTAAGTACTGAAAATGCTCATCCCTACTAATTATTCCTCTAGATATCCACACCAGGACTGTATCATCTATTCAGTGTAATCCTAATTTAATCTTTCCTGCCCTTTCTTCCCCTGCTCATCATCATCATCTGCCACAAAGTAACTGGACATTTTCTGCACTTTTTTTAAATTTATTGTGCTGTTACACATTTCCATGTATGTAGTGAAAGCAGCTCCTACAATAATACTACAAAATCTGAGTTTTCCTCACACATTTAAAGGGATAGTTCAATATTTTGGCAATTCGGCCCATTGCCATTAATCCCTTAGAAGAAGTGTTAGAATGGCGGAGCAGAGCCGCGAGCTGCTCAGAGCTACGCTACAGAGGCTCATGGGATTTCTTGGTTTCCCTCATCAAACTCATCAAATACACAATCCAACAACTCCAAAACACTCTGGTGGACAAGTTGTGACCTGCGCATTCACCACGCTATGAGATAATAACAGAACGTTACCAGACAGAGTTGTTTTAGAGGTAAATTCATGCAAAACCGCTGATGCACGTACCCGTCGGGGGCAGTTTTTTGGCAAGCAGTCTCTGTATTTACCTCAAAAACAACTCTGAGCCTCCGTAGCGTAGCTCTGAGCAGCTTGCGGCTCTGCTCTGCCGTTCTAAAAACAGCTTGCACCGACAATTAAAGGTAACAAACCTACTGCTATGACTATAGGGATTACGGCAATGGGACAATTTACCAAAATGTTGAACTATCGGGTTACGGACGGTGTCAGAAGCAGCAGAAAAGCTCCTGGACAAGTGAAGTTTTTATCAACAGAAAAGTTCGAGACACTGATCAGCTAGTAGAGAGCAGGCAGCACTCACAGGAGATGAATGGAGATGAATGGAGATGAATGGAGGTGTAGTGAGGGGCTGAGACCACAGTCAGAGGTAGAGAGAGCATTACAGCCACTTACCTAGAAGAGAGAGAGAGAGGGAGAGATAACAGAAACAACTTGAGTTGTTACACGTGATGTCAGACTGAGTCTCTCATGTTTACACCTGCATGTTTTTGGGTACACGGTTGTTTATTTTTTTTTATTTTTTGGATAACCGTACGTCCCGCCTGTCTGAGGTCAACTTTGGTCTCCTGCTGGCGCTCTGCCAGCTGTCTCCTAGGCAACCGGATACACGAGCCACAAATAGCACACTCGAAGCAGCAGAGTATCCCTTCGCCGCGCCGGGGCCATGTCAAACCACATCCTTCACATTTCACATCCCTCCACAGCAGCAGATAGATCTCATTAAGGAACAACAACAGAGACACAGCAAGAGTCATTTTAAACTCCCCGCCCAAGGAATTCACACTAATTCACAACATTTTTTTTATTTTATTTCTAAATTATTTCAGTATCTTATATAAAAGAAAAAAGCAGCATCACAGTTCTCTAACCCTAACCCTGAGGTAAGATGTTCAGATGACATCATTGGGAAAAGCAACTTCAGGAACATGGACATGATGGAGAAGATGGTGTCTGGATCAATGTGGATTTAAAAAGGCATTTTAGGATAAAATCTCTCTATTTATCACATAAAGGTCAATTCAGTGTGACATTAGTGTGAGACTTGTGTCTAAGTGCAAAGACACTTAATGTCATTTTGATTTTAATTAGGGCATTGAACATGTCTGAAAAAGAAATGGTTTTATGCAGAAGAATTACATTTTTTAAATTTCTTTTTAAACCTAACCAGGTCTAGAGACTGTTTTGATTTTTTTTTCCAGTTAACACATTGCTCCTCAATCAAATATAAGAATTTGATGTTTTTCTGTTTCATATGTCACATCAGACTGAAGACCATTTAGTTCTGGTGTGTTGTTTGAATAAAAAGAAGTTATGCATGGTAAATTTAAGTTATTCTATCACTATATTTTCTGCATATTCTATAGGGGAAACCACATTCGATTTTGGAACTAATTGTTATTTGATTATTAATGTATGTTCCCTCTACTTAAGAAATAAGTTGCATGACTTTTGGACATGAGCTCAAGCATTTATTTTTTAATTTTTTCATCAGCCTGTCGACATGATGAGACGACATTAACGCATTTCTGAGGCTCAACATCACTGGAGCAGCTCGACTCATCACTCACACAACGACTGACCGTCAAATAAACTCCTTAAGGATGATGTGAAATTATTCTGGATTTGAGCCGCACATGACACGTACATCAAATCCTAATGTAACCATCACATGCTTCTTCGTGTGTGTGTGTGTGTGTGTGTGTGTGTGTGTGTGTGTGTGTGTGTGTGTGTGTGTGTGTGTGTGTGTTGTGAGGCTCTACACTTTAATCCATGTGGAATGATAACCCTCACTGGCATTATAAAGGTTAATTACACATGAACTTTCCATTATAGGCACAGATAGCGCATCATAATCCATGCACAAACAGCATGTATTTTCCATACAGACAAACATGAACACACACACACACACACACACACACACACACACACACACACACACACACACACACACACACACACACACACACACACACACACACACACACAAAGAGCATACTCGAGCTCAACAGGATGCAGCCTCTTCAGGACGGGTATCCTGACCTAACTCTGGTGGGCATGCTCAGTAGAGCTATGCAAATGACCCTGGCGATGACACCTTGGCAGGCTGTCATGGCAACACATCAAGAGGCAGGCATGTGGCCACTGGCAGGGGATAGAAGGAGGAAGAGGAGGAGGAGGAGGGGAGGAAAGGAAAGGATGGAGGAGAGAGGAGAGAGGAGTAGTAAGAGGTGAGAAATAAAGAATGAAAAATGGAGAGCGGAAGGAAAATGGAAGCAGTGGTGATGAGAAAAAAGATAAATGAGGCAGAAAAAAAGGAAGAGGAAGTGTGATGAAGGAGGGAATAAAGACGAGAGAGAAGCTAATGAATTTGTAAACGAGGATATAGGACCTCCAGCTGTAAAAGGTCTTTCTCCCTGAGGGGTGAGAGTAACAGATTAATCGATTACTGATCAATTGTTTTCACCCTAAGTGTTTTAATATTTGATATCTGTCGATTTCTATTATCTGACTTATACCTCTAGGGCTGCAACCAGTTATTTCCAGTTTAGGGAAAAACTGGAAAAATGTCACAGAGCAGAAGGTGACTTTGTAAAATGCCTCATTTTATCCAATTAACAGTTCACACTGCAAGATGTTGTAGTTTATTGCCATAAAATCAGGAAATCTTCTCATTTGAAAGGCTCTAATCAGCAATTAATTTTTTTTTTTACTAATTTTCCAAAAAAAGGAGGGGGAAAAAAAGTTATTTTTCTGTTTATTGAGCCTTTAACTGGCATGTGTAGACTTCTAAATTTGTCACATGGATTTTTCACAACGTCCTGCTACAAAAATATCATCTAAATAATCTTCAGCTAAGGAGGAAACCTGAACTGGGATCATGCTTCTCTAAAACAAACAGAGAAACAGAAGTCAGGTGCAAAGGAGTCCACTTGAGGTCACACAACAAGGTCACGTTTTCACACAAATTAATAGAGTTATTGGCTACAATAACATTTTACACTGTTTTAATGATGTTGACAGTTCAGTTTTTGTGGTGTTTGCGAATATTTGTGCTTTAATTATGCAATGAAACCAATTCAACCTTTATTGTTACATGTGTGTATTGAAGCAGTGAGAGAAAGAGAGCGTGTCTGCTGCTCTGTGGACTCTACACAGCACTGTACTGTATGTGTGTATGTGTGTGTTTGTTACCTGCACTTTTAGCTGTGACGGTGCAACAGGACATGATTGATGATGATGATGGTACAGTTCACTGTAAGCACACACACACCATCTTCACTCTGGTAGTACACACACACACACACACAAACAATGATGACGTGCATCTCAGTGTGTGTGAGGAACAGTCTGGGCATTTCCAGCAGGCGACCTGCCAGTACTCTGAGTGTCCTGGTCCAGAAACCCCTCGGCCGTCTGCCTTTCCTCACATCTTTACTGCGCTGCTTCTTCTCCTTCCTCCTCTTGTTTTATCTGTCAACTGTTCACTTATATATACACATGTATCTGCCTTTAATGCACGAGGCAGCTGCACCATGCATGTTGTGTCAAAAAACAAAACATTCACTTCATACTCAAAGTCACAAGTCTGTGAATGATGTGAACCACAGAGCCAAAACAAAACAAAGACCAATAAAGGTGCAAGAATCCACCAAAATCAGTCAATCAATACATTTTGGGAAATATACTTAGAGACAGTCTGCAACAGGTTAGCTCATCTTAGCAAAACAAAATATGGATACAGTGAGGAAGGATTTAAAAACTGATTGTTTAGCTTTGGAGAGCCGGCTAAGTTAAAACATTTGGATAAATGTGATAGATAATTGGTTATTTTAGATACTGTAGCTTGAAGTAGCTACTGGGTAAGTAACTTAAATAGCTAATATTAGCTAAAGTAACAGATAGATAGTTGGTTTAAAGGGACAGTATAACATTTTGGCAAATTTGCCTATTGATATAATCCCTATAGTCATAGCAGTAGGTTCATTACCTTTAATTGTCGGTGGATGAGTTGTTATAGAGGCAAATATGTAACCGGAACTACATTTCAGACACTTTCAGACTTCAAAAGCAAGTAGTTCTGAGTGCTTCATTTGTCATAACTTGTCCACAAGAGTCTTTTGGAGTTGTTGGATTGTGTATTTAGTTTGATGAGGGACACATGGAAATACGGTGCAGCTCGCGTCCTTCCTTCGCTGATCTTAAAACAGCTCACACCGACAATTAAAAGTAATGAACCTACTCATAGGGATTATGGCAATGGGCCAATTTGCCAAAATGTTGAAATATCCCTTTAAAGGAATGTATTATGGGGTGGGGGACAAAAAAAATCAATACAGTATAGTACCGCAATATTTTGTTTAGCAATATTGTATCAATATGCATATTGATCTATTATGTGAACTGAAAATATGAATTGAACTAAACTACAAGAACCTACTTTTTTATAATTTGCAGTCACAAAACATCACATCACAATATACTGTTGTTGCAATACTCAGGATATCAGACAATGGTAACAAACGTTAGCTTGAAGTGTTAAAATAAACAGCAGTGCTGTACAAGGGGGAGGCCTACTTTATCTTACAGTGCTGTGGGAATCCTAATGATCTGTGGCAGAACAACAGCGTTCCTGTGCAGCCTAATTTATCCTGAATACCTGAAAAGAGTAAGTCTGCAAACAAAGTCTAAACGTCTGCAAGATTTACTTCTCACTGTGTAATTCTGCCTTTGTTTGTAGTTTCTACTGTAAAGGAAGAAGAAGAAAAAAAAACAGCTTCTCAGCATCCTCGAAACTCAGAGAAAGATGCAGAAAGAGGTAGAGCATGACTGAGAGGGGAGGGGAGGGGGGGGGGGGGTAATGGTGGATGAAGAGAAAGGAAAGCAGGACAAAAGGATGAAAGAGAAGAGAAGAGAAGAGAAAATACAGACGGGCGGAGAGAGAAAGAGAGAGAGAGAGAGAGAAGAGAAACGGGAAGTGAGGCTAAGACTGGATGATGCACAGTGACAAATATGGAGGGAAAGAGGTGGACGTTTCCCCTAAAAAAAAACAACATTACATCACCCTCTGCACAACCCTGTTGCCATGGCTACGGAGTCACATTAGTCTAATCATACTACCATCTGACACCTTCACTTAGCCTTCATCCGAGCCCCGTCCCTGAACTCCGCGGCTCCGTGCGTTTGACTGTGTCACACTTGTCTGCTCCCGACTCGAACTGGGATTTTTATTTGAATAAAAAAGGTGGCGGTCTATCGTCTTGACTACAGTACAGCGCCGCGTATTTTCCCCCCTGAGGCCACTGTACTGGAAGACTGTTTCAATGATCTGACTTGAATGCACTTTGGAGATTTGGGGGTTGATAGCCGGTTCAGCTTCACTGGGGAAAGCCTCACACTGCTGCACGAGGCCTAATGTTGTCATAGCTACACACATCATCATCCACCTGTCCAACTCTCAGTGTAAACAGCAGGGAGTCTGCAGCAATCTCAAAAAGAGGAAAACCAGACATGTGATGCGTCAGACATGAGGAAAAAGGTCAAGAATGATGCTAGCACGTTGCATCGACATGAATAAAAGTCACTGCATTCAACAACCAGGGTGAACTCGCCTCATGTGGGACATTTTTTGCCTTTTTTTCCACTGGTTGAGTTCTATTGCTTGATTCTTTTCCTTCCTTTTCCCATGTTTTTCTTTCCCTGGTTTTGTCTCATTGCCTTTGTCTTCTTTTTCACTGTGATCTGAAATACATTCCATTTAATTAATCAGTAATGTGCTGCTATCCTTTGATTACTTCTAAACTCAAACATTTATCAGGAACATTATCAAAAAAGACAGCAGCTTGTTGATCCAACATGGCGGCAGACGCGTTACCTTTCGATGCAGCGTTAGAAAGTGTTTTAAGTAGTTTTGACTGCAAGTTTATTTTGAAAAAATAGCAACGTTTGGCGTTTTTTTTTCCTCATCGGATTTCTGTTGCTCTACATACGTCATCGGGTATGATTGATATGATTGGCTACAAGCTACGTACAGTCGCATTTGATAGACATTCGTAGCGACCAATAAACAGCTCTGGGCTTTCGTAAACCACGCCTCAATATGAAAAAATGAACATGTGTTAGCCAGGCTAGATAAACGGGGGTTAAGGAGAGAAGTCTTAGTAATTTGACATATTTGAGCTTTTTTTTTTTTTTTTTTAAGTAACGCAATAGTTACTTTTCCTGGTAATTAATTACTTTTACCATGTAGTAACTCCTTGGGGAAACTAACAAGTAACTATAAGTAATTACTTTTTTAAAGTAACGTGCCCAACACTGCTCATATAGTTGAAGTGCATGAGAGCAGGAGGTGTGAACGTGGAGGCTCAGGTCCAGGTTTGGGCACATAGATGAGTAACGACCTATGATGAGCAGGACTGGGTAGGATTAGCGATAGCAACGGCACCCATTGTCAAACTCACTGTTGTGATAATGGCGTTGTTGTACTGTACTTCCTGCGACTGCAACCAGAGTAAATGTGCAAAACAGAAACACAGACGTCTGTTCACACACTAGTCTCACATAATGTGCACAGTTCAATTTATATGAAAGCAAATGTGAGACCTAATGTAATAATGTACCCACTCAAATAATATGTTCAATCACACTGGCATCACTCAAACTAAAGACAACACAAACGCATTAAAACCGTTTGCCTTATGAGTTAAAGTCAATTTGCACATTTCCAAAATTGCAAAAAGCACAGTTTTTTCCTTATTTTGCAGGAACAGCAAGAGAACCTCTGCTTTTCTATCATTACTTTCATCTTATAAGTGCGGGGATTTATCTTTCTATCTTCTGACCCCTTCAGGGAATCCTTGCCTCTAGGTCTGGATCCATACACTATATAGAAAAGTTAATAACAGAAGTGAAGCAGAACTGCTGTATTGCTGGTGTAGGTACTGAACAGTGATCTATAGCTGACGCTCCGCCAGCCTTTTCTGCAAACCGCCGCTCCTTCTCCGGCTGCTGCTGCTGCTGCTGCTTAGTCAGTCACTCTGACATTAAGCTAATTTACCAGCTACATGGTATTTGTGCACATTATACATTTCTCTGCCGTCCCTGACACAAAGTTATACTAGAGGAAGCAATAACCTTATTCAGCACAGAGGGAGGGAGGGGGGTTATTACATTTATACCTGCTACACTAGCACCACACATCAAATAAAGATCAAAATTGCAGCAGTGTGTTTGGTTTTAATATACTGAAACGAGCCTGGGGAATAAGCTATAAAAATGACGACTAGCTCAATGTGTTCACTGCTGAGCTGGAACCTACTAGCACAAAAAAAAAAAAAACGCATTCAAATTTCAAAATTATTCTTTCTGCCCCTTCCACTTGCACCGTGGCCTTGGTTGGCCAGTTCTGCTATGAGATACAGTATAATCTTTATCTTTAAGTTTCTCCAGGGAGCATTACACCACAAGACAGAGTGATGGTAATAAAGCAGAGAGTCCTGCTATTGAACGTGTCAGTGAGGTCGGCAGTAAAATAAAGTAGCTGCTACAAGGTGTCGCCAACAAGAAAGGAAGGGAGCTAGAACCCAGATATGAAGTTCAAGTTTTAAAAGAAAGATCAAAATAAAGACGCAAATATGGGAAATTCAAAAATCCTGAGGAATTTGATGTTAAAGCATGAGAAGACAACTGTAACTTTAGCAAATGTTCCTTAATGCAAATAGATGACAGTCAATGTTAGTTTCTTATGCACACACCAAGACTCACAGGATGCTAGTGCAAGTTTTATCTTATTAACATTGGCTCAAGTAGCAACAGAAATGTGAACATTAACTTCTCTCAAGTCATTGTCACTTTACTAATGTTTAATGCTAAATTTAACTTGTGTTTTAATCTGAAATTTGCAGCTGTGTTTATTTATTCATGGTACCTATTCACTGTATTATCCACTGTATTTGTATCATTGCATTTAATGTATTCAGTATTATCCTATTCTAAAGCCTGACCAGGGACAAAGACTGCAAATTAGCTGAAGCTATAGACGTCTTATGCATCACGTTTTCCCATTTTTTTGTGGCAATGTTGTACTGTATGTATCGTCCCTGTTAAATAAACATTAAAATAAATATCAAAGATCTATCAGTATCAGTAGATACAGATATAATCAGCCTTTATAATGACGTATCAAATGAAAATGTGAGAACAATACAAAAGATGTCGCTAGCAGGAGTTTCAGCTCACTATTTAGCTGTTTAACATCATGTGAAGTGAATAAGAGTGAATAAAGCTGCACTTAATTCAACATGTGACCAAAAACATGACTTTAAATGACTGATATTGTTTTATTTCCTACATAAATGCTGCTCCAATACATGATTGACTGCCATAGTTTAACATTGGGCGCCAATCAAGCCAATACAACGATTGGCATTACATTACATTTATCTGCAGGAAACAGGACTAAATGATCTTATAAAGGAGATTAAATCTGTGTAATTACAAGTGGATGCTGTCCAGATATCCCCTTTTCTTTCTGAGGATTAGGAGTTGATTATAGCACAGATCTTAAAGGAAGAAGAAAAAAGAAAAAGTAAAAGGTCTGCAGTGCTGAGTCCTAGTCAACTGCTGAACAAGGCAAACGCAGCAATGCACATTTGGAACCGAGTCACTGAGTCCAGGCCAATAAGTGTTACCATCTCACTTTTCTCCCCCCCACCCCTGTACATCTCCAGTGAGCTCCCCCCTTTTGTCTATGAATGTGTGTGTGTGTGTGTGTGTGAGAGAGAGACAAGAGGGGGAGGTAGAAAAGAAAGGCCCGTACATTGAACAACAAGCCCCGATGCTAACAGAGCGTAGCTTCATCCTGTTCCTGTGAAGTGAGAGAAATAGAGCCAAGCGCAGCATTCTGCTCCACGGCTGCCTCAGCAAAAACACAATATGTTGGCTCTGGAGGACCTCGCTGGCAGGAACTCTCACCCCAAACACTATCACCAGATTCATTATACTATATGCTGCTTATTTAGCTGGAACATCCACCTTTATAATGAAACATGGGAAAGGGGGGGGGGACACTGCATCATGAATAAGAGTGTAATCACTGAGGCTCTTCAGAAGTTTTCGATAACTACGTTTTCTTCTGTTAGGTGAAAATGGGATTCGAGGACACTCAGCCGACACCACAAAGTATACGCTCTTACAGTGTAGAGCTGGTGCTTGAATTAGGCTCTCAACCCTCTATGTGTATTGTTCCAGTGACTGTAACCTCTCCAGCAAAGAAGAGTCCTCAAACCATTGAAAGAATCCTTTGAAACAGTAGCGGACAGTAACCTCATATTTAGCCTGAATGGCCTTTTCGTGACCAATCCATTGTTAAGAGTAAGTCGCTGCCTTCTTCTCAGATTGGGAAGAAGGATCCTTTTTGGTGCACAGGTTATAGACTTTCTACCATTTCTGTTCAGGAAGTCTGTGCTTTTTAACATGTACATATCATCATTGGCAACAAAAATATCTATACATGCTGTATACAGTACTGTACACAGGCATGTTCACATGCAGGTACAATATGTGCATAACCACCCACATCCCCTCTCTGCACCCTCACACTGTTTGATTCTTGTTTACAGTGAATCAATTGGATCGATTCTTATATAAACTATTTAACATAAGTGCTTTTCAGATTAAAAGAAAAAATAAAAAGTAATTTTTATGAAATGAAAATACAAGTCCACTAAGTTATTGTGGTCAAAGACGTTTCACCGGGTCACTCAAAAGTTAAAAACTCATAAACGTCAGACAGACTTCACCAATCTTCCTGTTGTGATTGTGATAAGGATAATTAAAATAAATAATCATGTTTAAACCTCTCTGGTGGCTGCAGTGGCCCTCGTGCTGCTATAAGCTTCTCCTGTTTTCATAACGCCAGCGGAGTGACTTGATACAACATCACTGACTTCCTGAGCATGGAGCTCATAGTACAACGTGGCCCGACTGACTCGACCGACGGCTCGTAGCGGTGCCTGAGGACCGATCGGGTTTCCCCTGGCAGCGCCGACAGGAATGGTGAACTGTACGGCAGGGCAGCCAGCTCCGTGCCCGTGAAATGCTGCGCACCAGGCATTCCTACTGGGATTACACCCTGGTGTAGAGTAACCTGTCTGACCCCACCCAGCACCACCCACTGCAGGAGGATAAAGCTCCAAAGTGGGATTAATCTCATGTTGGCTGGAGCCATCACAAACAAGCACATGGCTGCAGGGCCAGGACGATTAGATAAGTCTAGTAGACTTGATAAGTCTGGATAAGTTTGTTTACATACTTGATGTACTTCCACTGAAATGATGCATCACCTCTACAGAGGAATATGCTCAGGACACATAAAGGTGCAGGTTTATTTTACAGAGGTAGGACATAGTCATTGTTTTTCAAGTCAGAAGACAAGAACTAATTCAAGACCAATCTGTCCATAGTCCAGTCCAACAAGTTCAAACTTAAGTCAGGTCTACAAGAATCAAGTCAAGAATCAATAAGTCAAGTCTACAAGAAATTGAGTCAAGTCCAACTAAACCAGAGTCAGGACCCATCAAGAACCAAGTCAAGAATCAATAAGTCCAAAGTTAGTCCAACAAGAACCAAGTCAAGTCCAACAAGTTCCTTAAAATCCAACTAGGAGTTTGACAAGTCCAGAGTCAAGTCCATCATGAACCAAGAAAGCCCAACAAGTCAGTGTCAAGTCCAACAACAACCAAGAAGGTAGTTAAGTCCAAGTACTAAACTATGTCATTATGTGCACTCAGCAAATTATCACTTTATTTATAAGTCCAACTAATCCAGAGTCAGGACCATAGAGAACCAAGTCAAGAATTGATAAGTCCAAAGTTAGTCCATCAAGAACCAAGTCAAGTCCAACAAGTTCTTTAAAATCCAACAAGAACCAAGTCCAACATGTCCAGAGTCCAGTCCAACATGAACCAAGAAAGTCCAACAAGTCCAGTATCAAGTCCAACAAGTTTGGAGTCAAGTCCAACAACAACAACCAAGAAAGTAGTTAAGTCCAAGTCCTAAACTGTCATTGTCATTATATGCACTCAGCAAATTATCACATTAAGTCCAACCAATACAGAGTCAGGAGGACCATTGAGAACCAAGTCAAGAATTGATAAATCCAAAGTTAGGCCAACAGGAACCAAGTCAAGTCCAACAAGTTCCTTAAAATCCAACAAGAACCAAGTCAAGTCCAACAAGTCCAGAATCAAGTCCAACAACAGCCAAGAAAGTAGTTAAATCCAAGTCCTAAACTATGTCATTATATGCACCAGCAAATTATCACATTATTTATAACAATAAACAAATCTAATAAGTTAGCTATACCTAATCAGTGATTATCAACATTTGTATTTTATTTTTTTTCCCACCTTCAAATGACCTTGCCTTCAAATTATAAAAAAAAAAAAAAAAAAACACCAATACAGGTGATAATGATCAGGTGCGACATTGTCTGAAATTTCAAACGTCAACTTTTAGGATAAACCATCTGGGGACCTTGATTGACACCTGGTATTGATCTGACATGAGTCATGACAAAGTAAAAAAATTCAGCGGACGGCTCTTGTTTTGTTCACACCGTGTCTCTGTATAAACCAGATTGCCAGTGTGCTGCATGGAGCTTCCACTTCATGCCTATTGAAAGCATTGACAGTATTGACATTGGAGAGGGTGTGGGTTGGAAATGACTGAACGTGGGCAGTCATGTTACATAAGCGATAGTCCACTTCTCTGACTAAAACAGCACAAAAACACAGATGCGCCGGCGTGCATACATGTGCTGCTCACCTCCCTCTGACAGATGGGATGTTTCATTTAAGTAAGAGACGTGATTATGAAAAACCAGATAGAGCCGCTTTTTGTTACCTGGAAACAACTGTTAACACTTCAGAAATATTCATACTGTATGATTATGTTAATTACATCAAACTGTGCTCACGATTTTGATTGTAAATGAGTACAAATGGTTCCCCTGAAGCTGCTAAAGTCAAGTTTTCATCCTTTTTTAGACACACAGGCAATAAATATTGAACAGATGGAGGAGATTATTTGGTATTTGGATGCCACCACCACCGCACCGTGTCGAGGTATTTCTCGGTACACGTGGATCGCCTGATAGGATCCCCTGTCACCGTCTTCCGGTTTCCCTCCTCAGTTACAGGACTGGACCAGATGGGCTTCGAGTTACATAGTAAAAATGTAAAACACATACCAAGCCTGTGCATATGTGCGTAGATCAAACACACACACGCACACATCTACAGGCCGAATGCACGGTGTGTGACAGCCCATATTAATTTGTTTTTTATCTATCTTGGACTCAAGTTCATCCAGTTCGCACTCCGGTCAACACCGACAATTCCCAGCTCTAAACCGACTTCGTGTTGTCATTGTGGAGCCGCTGCTGCTGCTGTACGCCGTTCCTCCACCTGATGACTAACTTCCACAGCTCCGAACTGGTTCTCTCACTTTCCTCCCTCTCCCAGCAGGTCTCTGGTTGTCATAGTTACATCCATTAACACACCTGCTACGCTCTTATAGGTCTCGACCACAATAGTCACAGACCTGACAGGTTTTATTAATTACAGCTGAGGTATAAAAAAAACCCAAGAACAATAATGTAAATGTAATTCAGCTTTGAAGGGCGTTTCTCTCTTTGTTGGTAGGTGGGTGGGTTCCCATTCACTTGATTTTATGCACATTTTCAATTTTTGTAGTGGAAAATCTGAAAATTGAAATTAGGAATTGGTTTTACATTTGGCTGAGATTGAAAAACCGGGACTATGAATAAATGTAGAAACTACAAATGTGACTTGATGTACATAATGCCATTTTCACACTTCTCTGCTGTTTTATTTCATGTTTTATCAACTATAACAAGATGTATCGGTGGTTTTAAGAATCACAAAAACCATCTCAGTGTAGTTTTACATTTCCCTTTCCTCCTTCTTGTTCTTGGCTATATCGGTTATGGGTTAAATAAACAGTAACCGTATCAATCAAGTAAAATAGCATCAATGATTTACCATTTTGGTCACCAACTATGTCTGAGATAGAGTCCAACAAAATGAATCACTCAGTCTGTTTTGTTTGTTATTTCAATTTGCAAATACAACATTACCACTTTTCACTTTCGTTCATTTCATTTAATTAAAGATAATAAAATTTTCTAATCTGAATCTGGATCCAGGTCAGCAGACGCATTTTTGTAATGTAGTGGTTCCAATAAATGAACAATAAATACAGGAAATATCCAAACATGACTTGCAAAGTTTCTGCAGTGTCATTGGTCGAGCTTCTAGAAATACATTTCAAATTTAAAACTCTTGATAAGTTTTATAACGGGAACCAAAGACATAACATGTCCAGAGAGGAGCTCATATAAATGATAATGAAATTTCTGTAATCATATTTCTCCTATTATTATCACAGCGCTCATAGATAAAACAATTCGACTCAGGAAGTCGAAGTCTGAGTTGCATTAGACAGAGATGAGCTGAGTTGTTTGATAACCACTCAGCTGGGACAACAACTCTGTTTATTGTTTATTGTTTATTGTTTATTGACACGTGGGCCTCAGCAGCATCTCTTTCTCTCTCCTGTAAAACACACACACCCACATCACATCCCATCACATCCCAGCAGCATCCAGCCGGCCTCTATCTGATGGTCCCTGGTTACGCATAACGCCGTGTTGTCATGCACATCAGCGCTGCTGCTACTGTTGTTGTTGTTACCGTGGTACATCATCATCATCATCATCATCATCACCACAGATACGCCGTGTCCTTAGCAACAGGTGGAGACGAGCGGAGGCAACACTTTTCTCATCAAAGCATAAAAAAAAAATACATGTTCGTCTCCTTTTGCGTTCTCCTCTGCTGATCTCTCTACTTATCTTGTCTGCTCTCTCTTTTAATAGCCTCTCTTCCTTCCTTTCTTTATTTATCCATCCATCTTCCTCCTCTTCACTCTCTGCCCACCCTCCTCTTCCTCTGCCTTCCTCCCAAAAACAAAGCCATCATCAAGCTTTTTCCTTTTCCTCTAGCTACTCCCCTCTTCTTCATCTTCATCTGCTTTTGCTGCCCTCTCTCCCCCTCCTCCTCCTCCTCCTCCTCCTCCTCCTCCTCCCTCCTTCCCATTACTCCCAGACTGTCTCTTCCCCACAGGATCACAGCGACACAACAGTCATCTCTCATCAGCCCAGACGCCATCTCACAACACGATCGTGAGGTTATCATCCCAGCTCCCGCCTCTCCTCCCTTTTCTCTCCCTACACACTTTATCATTATAGCCCCCCCTCCTTCTCTTCTCTTTCTTTCTTTCTTTCTTTCTCTCTTTTTTCCTTTCTTTCCTCCGCACCTCCCCTTCTTCCTTCCTCCTGACTCGCTCCTCTTTGGCATTTCATTCTCCTCACCCTCCCTCCACCCTTTTCTGTTCTGACTCCTCCTCTGCTCTTCTGGTCCTTTCTCTCCCTTTTCTCTTTCCCTCTCTCTCTCCCTCTCTCTGTGGTACAAAAAGAAATCATTAATCTCAGCTCTAACCCAATAGCTCAACATATACAGATGTAAACTCTCCTCCGAAGGACGGAGCTTCTATATTAACGGGGTGCACTAAATCATACACGCTGTATGTTGCCTCCTTTTGTCCACCGGGAGAAAGAAAAACACCTGTTACACTGAATAAATATAGAAGACTGTGGTGTGTGTATGTATATTTGTGTATATGTGTGTGCAGGGACACAATTAAGAACAGCTGACTAAACATAAGGCTGAATCTTATAGAATAAAGGTGCTTACCCTGCAGCCTTTTTTCACAGCAGCAGGCTCTGCAAAGAACGCACACTTCCTCTACTGTACTGTATATACAGACACAACAAACGTACAACAACACTGTGGACCTCTAAGCGAGTCAGAGTCAGAGTTTCACCTGTCACATGAGCTTTTAATAAGGTCGAGGTTGCGGTGAAATCAATTAATTAATTAACAGAATCATTAGTTTAGTGGATCCGCTCACAGGAGCCAAGTGAATCTGTGCACGAGTTGAACTTTATGGAGCTTTGATGAGCGGATTAATGTCTCTGATCGATTGAGAGCCTGACGTCACATCCTGCTCACTGTCATTCATTATTTTAATCATCAGTCAACAAGAACCTGTGGTTTTAACACAATCAAACGTTTACTTCAAAATAAATAAATAAAAACTCCTTCCTGAAGTCTTTTTGAAAACTTTTCGGCTCATCCATCCAAATTCAATTTCTCTAGGAGATACAGTATTGTTCGCTACAGAACAACTGAATAATCAAGGGTATCGGATTCTTCTTCAAAGTATCAAAACACAAACCGATCGATTAGCAATTGCCTATTAGCATGGGGACAAATGACAATTACTAATGAGAGTTGAAATTTGAGCAGGGTTAATGTACAGCAGCTTGTTATGTAAATGATCACTGCATTTCCTTCAGACTGTTGTTTTAAGTTCTTGTGAGACAGTTTGTGTTTAGGTGATATCTAAAATGAGTTGTTTAAATCTAATCTCGGGTTAGTAAGGTTTAGAAAGTGTTGTTTTGGTGCCAAAAGTCAAGTCGTCATCTTACTCCCATGGACAGGAAATGGGCACTTCCTCAAGAGTTTTTGCGTTTCTTTTCTCTTTTTTCTCTCCGGTGTGGATTTGTGTTTTGGTGACATACTGTACAATGAATAAATAAAGGCTAAACACACACAGACACACACACATTAACACAATCCAACCAGGCAGCCGGCTAATGTAGGACTATACAGTAAATCCTCCATCCTAATGTTTGCCAAGCCCATGCAGGAAAAACCCATTTTAATCACTGAACAAGCACTGGGAAGGTTCTTCTCCGCATCACCATCACAACAAATCATTGGCCTGATATCGGCTCATTTCTGCTGATATTGGCTGATCAGCCTGCAACCAATCACAGCTGTTCAAACAGAGAGATGCTATCTGATATCATTCCCTCACTTCTCTTTTCCTATACTTTTATCCCTCCATCATTTCTCCTCCTCAGCCTCTTCTTGCTTTGTCATCTTTTAACCCCTTTACAGCACCCAACCCCCCCTCCTCTCCTCATTTTCTCATCCTTTCATTTTCCCCTTTTCCAAAACCTCATCCCTCTCTTTCATTTCTCATCCTCTGCTCTCATTGGGAATATTAACATGTTAACAGGTGTTTAATATCTGCAGTCACAGCTACAATCCAACACATGACAAACAAATCAAAATATAAACACACATGTTTTTGCTTCATCAATAACCAGAAACTGTGCACGTGCAAAACATCAGAGCAAAGAATTTTACATCCAGAATGAATTAATTGACCCGTTTTAATTGAGTGGCTGGGGAACAAAAAGCGGACTAACCATCAGAGCGCCTGCTATGCAAAGATAGTGCTCTGTCATCAAATCACCGGTTAACAAAGGCTGACGGTGACCACAACAAAAGAGCTGCTCTCCATCATCGAAATCCACAAATGCACAACTTCCAAAAGGCAGAACAATAGAGTAGAATAATAAAAAACAGACATGAAAACAATCAGATAAAAGGAAATCTGGTCTAACTTTTTATTTGTGTGGTGACTAAAGCGAGTAAAAAAAAAAAAGAAAGCAACAACAAGGTTTGTGTTTTCTGTCTGAATGACTGAGGCTCGTTCAGCTGAAGCAGCCACACCATGTTGTTTACAAACCCAAGTCAGGCTGAGTGTTTCTTTTACCTTCTTTCCTTTCTTCTTCCGATGAGCCGACTTCCCCGCAGCCTTCTCTTTAACCTCCTCGCTCATTTCAGCAGCTGTGAGAGCGAGCGTGTGTGTGTGTGTGTGTGTGCGTCCCAAACAGCTGTGTGTACGAGTCCAAAAAGGCTTCTTCTTTTTTTTTCTTTTCTTTTTTTTCTTTTAATCCAGCATGGATGAACGGAGAAGAGTGGAGTGGCGGCCACTCTCAACGTGCACAGCGACCAACTCGCTCAGTAGCTCACACCCACTTTCACTCACACTCACACACACACACATATATATACACACACTCACACACACACACACACACTCTGTCCGCGAGGAGTGGTGCCAACAAGGCTGCCCGGCTGGAGCGATGGAGAGACGCACATTCTCGCTCTTTCTCTCTCTGTGTTTCAGTCTCTCTCTCTCTCTCTCTCTCTCTCTCTCTCTCTTTCACACACACACATATACGCACACACACAATCATACGCACGCACACACACACACACACACACACACACGGACTCTCTCTCTCTTCACTTCTACCTGTCCATGGCTGTGGTTGCCTCCCACACACTCCACAAGTGAGAGCAGAGCAGCAACAAGCTACGGGGGCTCGAGTATTAATAGCAATCAATACCAGCTCATCGGCAGGTTTTGTGTGTGTGTGTGTGTGTGTGTGTGTGTGTGTATGTGTGTGTGTGTTTGTGTGTGTGTGTGAGTGTGTGTTTCTGTGTAGAGATGTAGAGAAGATTTATTCAACAGGTTATTACAAAAAATGTAGATCATATTGTTAATTAAACTCTTATTTTGAATTGAAAAACGCAAGATATATGAGTTTATCTTATGAAAATTGAGTTTGTTTTTGTTATAATCACAATTAAAAAAAGAGTCCATGGGGCGGAGTTTAGCTCAGTTGGTAGAGCACCCGCCCCATGTGTTGAGGCTATGGTCCTCGCTGCAGGCGGCCCTGGTTCGAGTCCCGCGTCGGACGGCCCTATCCTGCATGTCATTCCCCCCATCTCTGCCTCCCATTTCCTGTCACACTCTCAACTGTCCTATCAAATAAAGGCATGAAAAGCCAAAAAATATACTTTAAAAAAAAAAAAAAAAAAAAGAGTCCATATTTCAAATATTAGCAGAAATATTAATTATAACATTATTAACTGATTCTGTATTTTCTTACAGTGTGAACTCAGAACCATTACTGTCCTTACAGGATGCTTTAAGTCAGTGATTTCACCAGAAATGAATGTCAACTGTCACTGGCAAATGTAGTTAGCTGCAGCTAATTAACATTAGCTGTGTGGGTCGGTCTGAGGAGTCGATACCAACGAAGCCAACAGACATCCGATCTCCTTCTGTGATTTTTCTCCACTTTAGCGTGCTATGCTAGTGTTGCTCGTTATCAGAGTTGAAGTTGAGGCTGTAAATGGGAAATTTCTAAATTTTTTATCACTTTTCCTTTATAAGCAAATGGGGATGAAAACATAGCAGCTTTTTAGCCAACGTGCAGTCTTTGTTTCTCTGATCGGTAAAACTGACTCCAACTCTAACGTTAATTAGATTAACTGTTAATGATGTGAGTAACTTCATGGGAAGCCAAACGATGACAAAGCTCAATTTCAAGTGTCACATATATCTACTTTATTCAATAATTTAAGCAGGACCTCCAGTATTTGGATCAAGATGATACATCTGCTGTTATTTCAATACATATATTATCAGCATTTATGTAAAAATTAGGCCTCACGTCACCAGGCTCTTCATACAGAGAGGAGAAGAGCCTGGATTTTGTTCACTCTGAATTTTGTCTGGATTCTGGTTCTGGTCTTGAGAGCAGATCTGGAATTCACCAAATTCACCAAAGTAAAAGTGTTCACCAACATAAAACTTATAAAATAGACAATAACTTGTAATACAATTCAATACAATAAAATAAAAAGGTTAACTAAATGGCTCAGGGATTTTCTTGTAAAGTAATATTCTTTAAATTAAAAAGTTTCACTGCATTTTATTAGCTTGGTGCTTTTATTTTGACGGAAAGGCCTGTCTCTCTCACCCTGGTTCCGGTTGCGCACCAAAACTAAACGGTCCCAGACTATGTAAATATAAGTATCAGATCTTTGACCTTGTATCAGCTGATATCAGACTAGCTCATACTCTCCACAAGCTCGGCTAAGAACAATCTCCCATCTTTGATGTTTCAAAAAAAAAATACATGGATGTCGATATCTTTATATCATTCAACAAAGTGGTCACATCAGGGGTTAGTAGTAATAGATGGACCAAACTCCAAAACCAGGTCATGTGACGCTACTCAGCCAATCACTGCTACTCGAATCATTCAGTGAGGTATAGTAATAGACGAGACTGGAGAAATAACTTGGATCAAGGCGTCAGACGTTATCACCGAACATGGAGCCTGAGCGACTGAAAGTCAATGATAATATTGATATTCATGAGTTGAAAGAATCTGATGCACAATATGTCTATAGGAAAATCTTCTAAGAGGGAAAATTAAATGTGTTCATTAAATAATGGTTTTCACGGTTGAAAAATAAACCCATCAGTGCTCTCTGGAGGACAAAATATGCAACGTAGACACCGTTTGTAAATGACCTCAAACATATCTTTGGCATTCATGTAATGCAATTTCTTGTTATTTATAAACCCAGTTACAGTTACGCTCACTTTATTAGGTACATTGAGCTTAAACTAATGCAGTCAGTCCTGCAGTAAATCCTCCTTCATGAGGTTTTTTTTTACATTAGTGTTTTTTTTCCAACCATGTGATCGTCTTGGAGGCTGCTGCTGAACTGTGTTACATTAGACATTAGATATGTTTCTGTTATTCATTCATATAAACGCAGAGGGTGAAATAAAATCAACACCTGTCACTATAACACAATGCAGTTCAACAGCAGCTACAGAGGCTACATCTGTCATAATGATCATAAAGTTGAATCAGTGATATTAGCTGGTCGATTTATTGGTTGGGCTTCATGTGATTTAACAGCAGTTTGTCGATATTATTATTAGAGCAATCTTTTATTAAATGTGGAAACTACAACTTTTTGGTCAATTTTGTATTCATAAAGTATTATATGTTTTAATATTTGTATGATACGTACCCCAAATACAAAAATGATTCATTTAGCATGATGTAAATCACAAATGTAAATGCTGCTTAAAAGGATAGTTCAACATTTTGGCAAATTCGCCCATTGCCATAATCCCTATAGTCATAGCAGTAGGTTCGTTACCTTTAATTGTCGGTGCAAGCTAATTTTAGAACGGTGGAGCAGAGCCGCGAGCTGCTCAGAGCTACGCTACGGAGGCTAATGGGATTTCTTGGTTTCCTTATCAAACTCATCAAATACACAATCCAACAACTCCAAAACGCTCTGGTGGACAAGTTGTGACCTGCACATTCACCACGCTATGAGATAATAACACAACGTTACCAGACAGAGTTGTTTTAGAGAGAAATTCATGCAAAACCACTGATGCGCGTTCCTGTCGGGGGCAGTTTTTCAGCAAACAGTCTCTGTATTTACCTCCAAAACAACTACGACTTGGTGCGTTCAAGGAAACTCGTAGCTCGTGTTTTTACCGTCCTGTTGTCTGTGAAAGTTCCCTATAACGGCCACTCGTAACTTCCGACCCGTGAACTCGTACCAGATCGAACTGGTATGACTTCACAGGAAGGAAAAACACAAAGTACGAGTTTCCTTGAACGCACCATGAGTTAGCAGCCCCCGCCCTTGTCAGGCATCAATTGGTCCTCGTGCTACGTCACCACATTCACGCGCATCCCTTGGCTGCACACACAGCCCTTCATGCCGTTCTCTCCCCTCATTGGATAACACTTGTATCCCACAAGGAACATTTTCTCCTCGGGTTACAGCAGAGCAGAGTGACGGAGAGACTCGTGTTTAGGCTGAAATACTTCATGTAAGTGATTGCTGACGGAAAATAGGACTATTTTGGTATTTCGATTATCACTATTATGATGCATTAATTAATTTCACAACATATGAATGTGTAAAATCAAATAGTCAAAATACGGTTTTGAAGTCATTAATTATCATCTGTATCAAATGTTTACGTTTTTTTTAATTGTTTATTTTAATCACAAATGACACGCTAACATTTCAGTTCCTACCAATTCAATGTTAGGTTAGGAAAATGGACTAATATTCTTTACTCTGGTGCTGATCTGCCGATATGGTTCTGACATAATTTTTTTGGGAAAGTGACGGTATTTAGAAATCTTTACGATTAAATAATTGTGACGTTTAATACCGTGATTAATTGTGAAAACAAGTAATCTCGACATCCCTAATATATATGTATACATATGTTTATACATTGTGATTAGATCAGAGGCCGAATTTAGAATTAGAACAGAGAGTAACTCAGGGATAAAAGCGGGACGTGGAGGAGACGAGCTGAGGGATGAATCACTGGATTCCCCCTCAGTCTGTGTGAGGGAAGCTGCCAGACGTGGAGCTGTCTCTTCCTCCAGAGCTGTCAATCACACACACATCGCTCCTTACTGGGAAGGAAAGACTGACAGCGACAAACGAGTCTCTGTGTTCACTGGTGAGAAAAAAATTGGTGGAACAAAAAAGAAGAGAGGGTGGGGGTGGGTGGGGGGTTAAGGAGTGATGGATTTCTATTGGTCGAGCAGAATAAACATGCATCACCCACCCCCCCCCCCCCCCCCCCCCATCACCACCACCACCTCTTTATCAATAATGGACAAAGAGAAGAAAACCTCTGGTGGCAAATCACTGTGGATTATTGCTGTGTGTGCATGTGTGTGTGTGTAGATTACACCAATGTGAGCCAGTTTGCCCAACACAATTACAACTGTAAGATCCACAGAGAAGCAAAGGCATTCAGATTGTATGCAGCGTGGTTATTCTAAGTAATACACACAATCACATTAAATTTGTGTATTTCACTACGTCTCTCTCTCTCTCTCACACACACACACACACACAGACTCCATATTTAAATAAAGCTTTGATATAATATAAACAAACCCCTGTGTCAGTAAATTAAAATGCAGAGTGGTTCACCTGGGTCTGGTGAAGTCAAGGTTAATCACAGTTTGTGTATTTTATGTGCCACTTTTCTTTAAATGGAGAGACGGAAGCTTTGCACTTCCTGTTTTCACTGAAGACTTTAGTCTGACACCTGGTGGCCACTGGCTGCTATGACAACAACAACAACAACAACCACCTGTGTAGTCTACTACTACAGTATATACATACATTCAGATAATCTAAATTAAAGTAGAAGCACTGAGATCTGAGTCAAATGTAAATTTAAAAGTAGTCATTATGCAAAATGGCACATTTAAAAGTGTTTTATTCATCATGCATATACAGTAGTTGGATTTTTATTAATCACAGACATTCATGTGAAAGATGCAGATTAATATTTTCACAGTGAGCTAAATTTAAAGTTTCAGGTACTATTATACAGAAGGTGGGCTATAACCTCTTCATTTCTTTTTAATCCAGGCAGCAGTGGCCCTCAACTATTACACATGTGTCATATACTTCATATGCTTTTTTTTTTTTGCCTTAATTCTTATTCTTTAGAATAGTTTTTTAGTCATTCATGTGAATTTTTTGCAATCTGCTCAGTGTAACGTCTCATATATAGGTGGGTGGGGTGAGGTACAGTATGTTTGTTTTGCAGGGTTGGGGGTGTGAATATGTATGTTGCGTGTGTAGGTGCAATCACATGAGTTTCATTGTTCTAAAATAAATAACGACATTGCTGAAAAACAAACAATCATTTTCACACTTTTCACACAACTTGACAACTTTCTTTCTTTTCTTTTTTTCACATGCTCGCTCAGACCTGGTGTGTGAAATGGGAACATTTCCCATTTAATTCTGTTGCTCTTCCACTATGAATTACTCACTTCTTATTGAACTGTCTGTGGCACAGCTGAACACTTTTTATTTCTGGTAATCAATCTTAAACAATGACTTCATCCTTCACTGGCAGGTGTGAGCGAGAAATTAAACCAATAAAGCCATCAATATGTTTTGTTTTTTTTAATAATCCTGTCCTTCTGCATGATCATATCCAATCAACACTACATCATATCAAGAGAAAATTTGAAATTGCATGATTTAGGAAAGACCTAACATCACTGTTTCTTTGTCATATTGTGAGCAACTGCAGTATATAACACTTGGTTTCTGTATCTTACGTTAAAATGTCAGCAGACACTGTACCCTCCCTCTGTTTACACCCACCTCTCTCTCTCTCTTTCTAGCCCTGTCCCTCTGATGTGTCTCCTCACTGCTCGGCCTTTATTCAATACGACAGCCCAAACACACACATACAACACACACACACACACACACACACACACACACACACCCAGGGGTAACACAATACTTTAAAAGCCAATATTCTCTTTCAGTGAGCCATTAAAGGCCTACTGGAAGAGGGAGTGTCTTTATAGCCGTACAGTAAAGTGCTCCATAACCATGACTGGTTATAGGCAAACATGGCGGTTGGTGGCTGCAGCAGGAGAGATAGGGGCTGGTAGAGTAGAGTAGAGTAGAGTGAGCGCCCCGGCTTCGCTAATGGGTCAGAGTAACGAGATGTCCGGTGCATGCAGGTATACTGTATATTTAAATGATTATGGAAATTTGGAGCGATAATCGTTTTCGGTTATGGTTTAATGCAGCAGCTTCACGGAGAGCGAGGAGACAGACAGCTGGGCGGGATCACAGAGGAGGAGACACAGTGAAGAAGGAGAAAAAGAAGAAAGCCGTCCGTCTATATTTAGCCACATGTTTACACTGCGAGGTTTGTATGTTACATTCCTCATCGCAGCGACGACGGCGGCGATCGTGTGCAAGTTCGCGGCGGGAAACACAACGGAGTTCTCATGTGCAGAGAGAGCGTGAACTTTGACCTCACAAGCCTTTGACGGATGACTGTGTGTGTGTGTGTGTGTGTGTGTGTGTGTGTGTGTGTGTGTGTAGGCCTACTGGCGGATGTATGTAAGGACAATTAAGTGGTGAGGAGACACACACAGTTAGTCCATGAGCACCTGGAAATGGTGATTTTCCAAAATATTGAGGAAAAATCAATGGTGGTTATATTTAATTGTTTATATGCACATTTCTATTTTTCATGGGGCTGAAACCTCAGGATATAAACTATTTTTAAGCAATTTAGTCTTCACTCTGCTTCCCACCATTAAAGCAGAAGTAAGCGATCTGGTCATTTTGGCTAATGCTGCGTTCCAGGCCGGCTTTTGAAACCGTAAATTACAGCTTCAAGTCACAACTTACGACTTTGTAGCGTTCCAGGCAACCCACTCATGTTTTTCCGACCTGTTTTACCTGTGAAAGTCACTATAACGGCCACTCGTAACTTCCGACCCGTGAACTCGTACCAGATCGAACTGGTACGACTTCACAGGTCGGAAAAACACGAGTTACGAGTTTCCTTGAACGCACCATAACAGTCCTCGTCCCTACGTCACCACATTCACGGCGTCCCTTGGCTGCACACACAGCCCTGCATGCCGTTCTCTCTCCTCATTGGATAAAAACTGTAGGATACGATAAATGTTTTCTCCTCGGCTCAGAGCAGAGCAGAGGGACTGACAGACCCGTGTTTCGGTCCAAACACTCTATGTAAGTGATTGCTGTCGGAAGATAGAACTATTTAAGACTTATATTAACACAAATATATCACTTACTTCTGCTTTAAACACTTCCACGCCACAAGAACCGCAGAAATACATCCGTTAATATACGGTCGTAACATAAAATAAATATATGAAGTGGACTGTGAGAAATGAAATGTCATTATGTTGGTTGTGCGATTCAAGTCAATTCAAATCAATTTATTGTCACTTTCATGAAAAACCTTTGTTTAACATTGGCGCGAGAAGCCGTTCTCCTCGTCATGTTGTTTGCAAAATAAAAAAGGAGTCATGCTCATTCATAAATTAAAATACCTACAAATTCTTAAAATGATCAATTAATTATCAACTATACAAATAGTTTTCATTTCAAAATACACTCTAAAATTCACATGTCGGACCATGTCTGGTCTCCAAACTCGCTGTTATAGCCACAAAATCAAGTTCCTGCGTGCATGTGGTTGAACTCACATTGACAGGTAAGTATAGTATCAAACTATTGCTATTAATCTTGAACTGATCATCTTATTATCTTTCATCATGATTCATCCCCTGAGTTAAATCATGTTTGCAGGTTGTGTCAAACATCCTCAGTCATGGGTTACTCTATTATGAATCCCAACTGCCTCTGCAGTCGGTGCAGCCAATGGGCTTGTGTCTGCTTGTCTGAGCGAACGTCATCAACACCAAACACTCCATTATCGCTGCTCGTAAAAAACTGGCAAACCGATGGGAGATAAAGGCTCTTCTCATGAACGGGTATAAGCTGTGCAAGAGCCACTCACACAGGGTTTAGGAGTTTGATTCTCTCAAAATGTTAAAAGCCTGAAACTGACACTTCTGTTTCCACGGCGCTTCATGCTATTGGACTCATAGAGCCAGAACTTCCTGCAACTGAACACTGGTAAAACTGGAGGAAATTGCCATTTGGCCCTGATGCAGGTTATGTTTAGACGTGGGCTCGCCATCCCAAAATCATCTACGATAACCAGCTCAGCCTCAACAAGTATGTGAATTCAGTTGTTCTGTCTTGTTTCCTGCAGATCAGGAAACTCTCCAAGATCAGTCCTGTTTTATCTGGTTGAGAATCTAGAGTCTATCGCACATGTTTTTATCTCCTCTGGTGTAACTCTCTTTAAACATGTCTGAACCAGCAGAGTTTACATAAATTACAGCCTGTCCACAATGCAGCAGAACGGCTCTTCATTGGTTTTCAGTTAAAAATGTAGGATTCATTTGAAGATTTTATCGATGAACTTTCAGACTCTGGAACTGCAAACTTGACGTCCTCAGCTCCAAAACCTCCATCAGCTACTCCACAAACTCTACTCAACTCAACTTTACTTTATTTAGCACTTTAAAAACAACCACAGCTGAAAACAAAGTGCTGTATAATAGACAGATGTAAAACAATTTTTAAGGACCTCTCTGCTGCGATCCCAAATCTCTGGTACAACAATAGTTATAAAACTATTACTTCATCAGTCCATCTTCCTATTTGTTATCAATTAATCAAATGATTGTAGATTTTGGTTGGTCAGGGTAATAGGATTCTTAATTAATGCAAGACTCTTAAAGGGCGGCTGTGGTAGATCGGTGCAAACTGTTGGACATTTCTGTTTTGGCTGTGGACGTCCATTTCTCCCCTTCACCACACACCACAATCTATATTTCTGATTTGAGCCGTTTTTTGAGAAAAGCCGACCGACAGGTTTTGTGACGGCAAACAAAGCAAATCAATAGAAATGTGAGATTCTCCAAATGTAGGATCATCAGCGGGTCCCTCTCGAGCTAACACCTGTCGTCCGGTGAGTGTGAGCTGCTTTAATGGACGATGACAGTTATTCTATTTGTGTGAAAACGCTTTGCTGCTATGTTTTGTGTCGCAGGGATCCAGAGGTTTATCTATTTGCAGACATGTCGGGTGCTGTTCTTTCTGCACTAAAGCCTGTGATTTGTCCACTTTTTTGTGCGACTGTCCACAGCTCTTGTACAGTAACTGTCCACGGGTTCGTATATAGTGACATAGATGCTGATGAGAGCTAAGCAGCGTCCGGCTTCAGCTGCATGGAAGAAGACCAGACTTGTATTCCCTCATACTGTGATTCATCACTCTGTGAAGCTCTTTGTATTTGTGTAATTACTATATTTTGTTAACTCTGACCACATTTACAGTCTCTGCACTTTCCCCTTTCTGCTGATTCACCCCATTTCCAGAAATGCCTTTGGAGCGCAGGTGTGAACTTGTTGCAGTCGCTGCAGTTGTGGGTTGTAGATCGTGGAATAACTACAGAAAAACAATTCTGGGGCAGATCTGGAGCATTTACAGTGAAATGCATTTGTTTGCTTGATGCTTTATAGAGGAGGTCAGGTGCAGTGTGAGTTGTGACAGGTAAAAACAAATCAATGTGCAGAGCGTTTAGTCCAGATTTTCAGGTTTCCAACTGTCTAAATGAAGTACAGTGAGACAGACGAGTGGCAGCTGCAATCTCACATCTAATCGGTGAAACAAAATGTGTTTTCCTGCCAATTGATTTCTCAACTTTCTCCACAAAGCTGATAATCTAGGAATGCCACTCCAACCACAGACACCTGATAAGATCAGTGTGAATGATGCCAAGAAAAAAAAACCCAACTCTCATCTGTCATCTCTGTGATTTGTTTGTACCTGAACTTTCCCTCCCTCTCCCTCCCTCCTTTTTCCTCCGCTCAGCAGGCGAAGAGCAGCTTCACTCCACAGTTCAGACGGTTTCCACTGAGCCTCGTGCAAACCGCCAGTGATCCTCTCTGCATATTAATGATATCTTTGGATGGAGTCAAGATAATGAACAGCCAGGAGGAAATTAGTCTGAATTCATACTTGGTTGCCAAGGCATTGCCATGGAAATAGATGAATCCCCATGGTAACAACCATAACGTGGCATGACTTCTCCATGACGACCCCATAAACTGTGAGGAGGCTTCAGAAAGAAGAGGGGAACGTCGTTCGTCTGGCATCGGCCGACATCACTGCACAACATCAATAGAGCTAATAGTTTTGTCTGTGTCTCGGTCTTCACAAACATCTTCATTCACAGAGTTTGACCCCATTTTCTCAAAGAGTCATGTGAAGTTCATGGTGGACACAGATGTCCTGAGACAACCCCGTCTACTAGAAATTAAGTTTATACCCCGACTAATATCATTTAAAACGTCAAATAGAGTACATGTTGAAGGAAACAAGTGTTTTCTATAAACGTAATAAGGATATTCCAATTTATGTTCAGGGAAAACTGCAAATATATATTTTAATTTTATATATATTTATTTTATATATTTTAATATATTTAAATGACCATCTGCTTTTTCATTCATCTATTATTATCAAACCTTTTTTATGTTTTTTTTTAATCTTTATTTAAACTCGGAAATATATTGAGGAGCAACCTTATTTGCAATATAGCCGAGATGAAACACAAAACATTTGAGGACAAGATACTACACAAAACGTTTGAAGCATACAAGCATATCTGAAATACGAAATATCAAAAGTAAAAGTGACAAAGATAAAATGAAAACAGAGACGTCTAGTTAAAAACAGGAGCAGTTGGAGGTAAAATAAGATGCAGTTATGGATTTAAATTGTCCTAATGATAAAAGTGTGATAAGTTTCAGATGGTTTTGCAGAGTGTTCCAGGTTGCAGGTGCAATAGTAAGAAAAACTGGACTTTCCAAATTCAGTATTAACAGAGTTATACATAAACAGTTTATCACTTCTATCTTGCAAAAGAGCTGCAAATTATATAAGATTATTCTTCTTTCTGCTAATTTTTTTTTAGATTTGTGTTGGCATATGTTAAACTTATGATGAAATAAACCATAAAACAGAATAAACAGTGTATGAGAAAAGTTAATGTCATGCTTTTTAATGTGTGATATGAGATTGTTTTTGTAAAACTATATAAAGTTGAAAGACGTAATATAAACATGGACATTGGTTTGATTATCATAAATCTACAAACTAGTCCTTTTAAGTCCTACATAAAAGAAAAGGATGTTTCAGTCTTAAATGAGTAAATAAAATCATGGATCTGTTCCAAGCCGTATCCCATGCTCCCATGAAGTGAACCAGCTGGCAGCTTCAAACAAAGTCCTTGTCAAAACGGTTGAAAAGCATCCGCTCCCTCCACACCCTCTGTCAGCTGACAGACAGAGCTTTAAAGCTGCAGTGCGTATAGTATAGGAAACGTGCCTTTGAAATAGATCAGCTATGTCACCTGAGGGCAACTACTGTATATGTGGGAGTGGTGATCTGCTCGTCTTAACTATAACCAATCAGATGAACCTCTTCCTGCAACACCCAAATACACACAAGAGCCAGATGTAAAGGTTAATGAAGGCCTGTTAAAGTGAAAGAGGCTCATTTACACAGAAGAGAAGGAATCCCTCCCTCACACACACACACACACACACGACTATTGAGAAAAAGCAGACACACACAAACGCCGGTCACAAAGAGACAGACTTTCCATCCTCCCTTGATTTACAATCCATCTTTGTCCCGCTCACACAATGCTAATGGCTGAGAAAAGGACACGGTTCCACGCCTAAAATGGTCTCATCGCCACGCCAACCCCAGCCCGCCGCACGCCGATAGGACCCGGAAAGTTTGATCATGACTCACTTTTTTTTCTTTTTTTTTAACCACCGAGCTCCCGTCCATTATTTCATCACTGAGCC
This sequence comes from Trachurus japonicus, assembly GCF_045865225.1. Lineage (NCBI taxonomy): Eukaryota > Metazoa > Chordata > Actinopteri > Carangiformes > Carangidae > Trachurus > Trachurus japonicus. The sequence goes on from NC_140925.1 coordinate 6,538,398, forward strand.
ATCTATCCTTGAAGCCCCCGCTGGTTTATTATGTAGCCCTCCTCCTCTTCCTCCCCCTCTTCCTCCTCCTCCTCCTCCTCCTCGACAAATATACGATGCTCTCGTCTCGTCTCTGGGGCCTCTGGTAACATCAGTTTTCTTTTCATCCCAGCAGCTTTGGACGAAGCCGGGCTCTTGATGATTTCATTGTTTTCAAATGTAGATAGAGACGCGTGGGTCTGGTTCACTCAATGTTGAATTTGGCATTTTTAACTCATTACTTAACGATCGCAAGTTGTGTAATGTTTCTGTAATGTCAGCCGAGCCCACACGCTTCCAAAGCCAACAATTTTTTTGGGGGGGGAACTAAGATGTCTAATTAGAAGACCTCATATAAACACAAAATTATCATTACAGCCCATAAATTAAACACTTCAAGGGGTCAAAGGTCAATGGGTCAATCCCTGGCTCTCCCAGTCTGCATGTAGAAGTGTCCTTAGGCAAGACGCTGTCGCTTTAGTGTGAGTACAGGAGGGATGTATGAATGGGTCAGTGTGTAAAGTGTGCTGTAAAGCACCTTGAGTGATCAATAAGACTGGAAAAAGTGCCATATAATAACATTTTAATACAGATTTTTGGGGATTTGGTGACAAAGATGCAGCATAAAGAAGCTAAAAAGTCATTTTCATTATAATCGTGGGTTGAAAGGGGGAAAAAAATTGACATTATTGTCATATCTCTGACACCACCACCACATCACATTTGGAGCATAGAGTTCTTAAAAGAGGCATCACAACATATTAATTCAAATTCGGGTAGAAAGCTGGATCAGTGACACATCAGAAGAATAAGGACCGACAAAGAAAGTTGGAGATGAAGGATGAAGGAGGAAAAAGTGAGGAGAAGAGCAGGCCGACATGGAAACGTCGCCTCGGGCTGTAAATGAGCTTCAGATAACAGAAAAACCACACCGACTACAACTACAGACTGAGACTGAGAGACAAAGACAGCTCGACTGAAAAGCTGAAAAAAAGCAAAATATTTCATGGTTTAAGCTTCTTAAATGTGACAGTTTGCTGCTTTATCTTGTTTTAAATTACCATTAGCCGAATCATTTAAAGTTTTTGCATGTTTTCTTTCAATTTCGTACTATTTTCTGGAGTTTTTATGTCAGTTATCTAAAGAAAAGTCTATATTTAATGAAAGATTTAGGTTATCATCGATTACAGCCCTATAGAAAATAGAAAATAATCTTTCTGATTATCATTTATTTGTTTGCAAATTCTAGTTTGAGGATAACTGACCTGAGATCCATCACTTACATGCCCATACATTAAAGCAAATACAACCATTTACACATTATACAATGCATCCTTTAAAATGTTACTTTCCATCCCATTGTAGAAACCGATGGTGACGTCAAACCTCAGTCAGGCTCCTGGGTGGCATCCATCCCACACTGAGGGAACCATTCATGGAAACGCTGACACACATTCATCACAGTGAAGACAGTCAGCTGACGCTCTGTGACCCATTCACATTGATTTATCACCAGCGCAGAATACACCCCGCATACTGTAGTGTCAGTCAGTGCTATGACCCTGTATGTAGGGGGTGTGTGTGTGTGTGTGTGTATCCTCAGTCATTACTGCTTACACACTGGTACATTCACTCATTCATTCACCCATTCATCCTTTCTTTCAGTGTGCAGATGTTCAGTCAGTAACAGACTGTTCACCACAACTAAAATCGATCTATATGCAGTTTATTTCTAAACCAAGACTCCAACTGAACTTAGACATGAATTCATTAAGTAATTGAGTAATTGAAAACTTTTCAGCAACTTGTTGGGGGTTTTTTTTAAAACAAAAATCACCAAAATTCACTCATTCCAGCCTCTTAAACTGGAATTTACTCTATTTTTCTATTACAATAATATATCTAGTTGCTTGTTTTTTCCAGACTACACCTCCGAAACCCAAGTATAAAGTCCTTAACCTTGGACTCTAGGAAATTGGGACCAACATTTAACAACTTTTAACAGATCAAACAAGTTACTGGTTAATTGTAAAAATGAGGCAGGTCAATCAATATTGTAAATAACTGGCAGTTGCTTTAAATGAAACTATTTCTGCTCATTTGCAATGATATTAAATACAGAGTTCCTTTACATTTTCTTTTTTTGTAATAATCGGCATTGGTTAACTTTCTAAGCTTAAACTTCTTTTAAACTTTTCATGCTTGAGCCGTGGTGCCATCATTTTTTTATTGTCTAATTTGTGCTATCACATCTAAACCGACCTGGAGCTTTGCCTGCACTTTCATAAGTAACATATCTAATTGTGCTTTCTGACCTTTGATACCATAAAGTCAAAGTAGATTTCAGAAGTTCAGATGTGACATGTACAGTAGGTAGAGGGAGAGGATCCATTTCATCCTCACAACAGGGCCATTACATTACATTATTATTACATTGCATGACATTAATTATAAATAAGTCCTCTAATGACTTTATGTAATATTAAAACAGTTTACAGCCGGTAGGCTACTTGCCATGTTTGAAAATGCAGTTTTGTACTTTTGTGAATCAAAGTAAAAGTCATGTTTAATGTTTAATTGATGTTTCTGGTATCAGTGTTGAACATATTTTGTGCAGCTGCACCAAGTTAATCATTTGTTAATCTGATCTTCATCTGCACTTGTCATATTATGCATATTATTCAATTCTGAACTATGAAGTCTCTTGTTTATATGACATGTAAACAGGCCCAAACTGCAGCTCTTCTAATTTGCATAGCTTTCTTAGAGCTACATAAGATATAAGGCAGAAGGTGAAGCTAAAACTCATCAGGAAGGAACTTAACCCTTAAAACTGAGTCAATACATATCGACTCCATCCGCATTTCCTGCTACAGTTTGTACACACAACTAATCTGCAACAGCAAATACGTTGTGGAGGAAGCCGAGTTAATTTTTCGATTAGATGATGAAGTAGTTGTTGATTAACGTAAATGACAAATGTTGACACTGAATATATCACTAAACTGTTTAGAGACAACATGTTTCTTTTGTTTTCTTCCAGAATATCTAATGCTATAGATGTGAATCCTCTTGACGACAGCATTATAAATGTTTATGGTTTTTATCATTATCAACAATATTTAACCCAAACCACCATCATTCAGTCGCCATAATGAAAGTGCCTCTGTTGCCTAAACCAAGTCAAAGCCAAGAGTCAGTGATGTGAACCATGGTCTCTGGTCTCAAAGTCCAGTGAGACGTGTATCGCTTCATTTACTCCAAGAACAGAACTGGGAAACCAAGTTAATCATCTGTAATTATATCATTTCTAGTGAACAGGGTTGTAAAAAACATATTTCATGAGCCAAAACATGCAACTTTCAATAGTCCTGCTTTTTTTCTAGTACAAAATCTCAATATGTTTCTTTAGTAAATAAGTAGACACATGATTTCAGTGCTGAGAAAGAAAGAAAAAAGCTGAGAATCACCAGTGAATTTCCCCACAAGACTTCATACACTGGCATCTTTCCCTCCGTCTGTGAGTCCTTATCAATAGCTGCCATTCACAGGCTCTACTGTGTATCTGGCTCAGCTAGTCACAGACTAGCACACGCACACACACACACAGACACACACACGGGTGTCCACAGAAATGAATACAATTGCTTCTACACTCACAGTTAGTATATTCTAGTATTTCAGTATTTCAGAAATAAAATGCCTTTTTCATCACAACCGAGATCTGCACAACAAATTAAACCTTGAAGCAGCAGGAGCGGCCACAAAAGCAGCAAAAGGACACCAGGAGCCACCGCTCTCAGTTTTGGGTCCCTTAGTACAAACTGAGCATTATTTAAAGGGATAGTTCGACATTTTGGCAAATCGGCCCGTTGCCATAACCCCTATAGTCATAACAGTAGGTTTGTTACCTTTATTTGTTGGTGCAAGCTATTTTTAGAACGGCGGAGCAGAGCCGTGAGCTGCTCAGAGCTACGCTACGGAGGCTAATGGGATTTCTTGGTTTCCCTCATCAAACTCATCAAATACACAATCCAACAACTCCAAAACGCTCTGGTGGACAAGTTGTGACCTGCACATTCACCACACTATGAGATAATAACAGAATGTTACGAGACGGAGTTGTTTTAGGAAATGCAGAGACTGCTTGCTGAAAAACTGCCCCCGGCGAAAACGTGCATCAGCTGTTTTGCATGAATTTACCTCTAAAACAACTCTGTCTGGTAACGTTCTGTTATTATCTCATAGCGTGGTGAATGTGCAGGTCACAACTTGTCCACCAGAGCGTTGTGGAGTTGTTGGATTGTGTATTTGATGAGTTTGATGAGGGAAACCAAGAAATCCCATCAGCGTAGCTCTGAGCAGCTCACACCTCTGCTCCTCCGCTCTAAAAATAGCTTGCACCGACAATTAAAGGTAACAAACCTACTCCTAAAACTATAGGGATTATGGCAATGGGTCAGTTTGCCAAAATGTTGAACTATCCCTTTAAACACGACCATGAACCCTAACCACAGTGTCCCATCATCTGATGGCTACTTGCAGCAGGAGAACACAACACGTCACAAAGCTAAAATCATCTCAAACTGGTTCCTTGAACATGACATGATGAGTTCACTGCTCAAATGGCCTCCACAGAGATCTCCATCCATCCAATAGAAGACCTTTGGTTTTTGAAGGCAGAAAGAGGGTCCAACTATCAAATCATACTAATAAAGTGGCCAGAGAGAGAATATTAACATATACTAATATAGATTTGCACATTCCACTGTGCATGCAAATAAGCACTGATACTTAAACTAAACCCGTCATGCTGTATATCCACGGCCTCAGGGTCATGATACTGTGACAGAGGCCGGGCGCGATGCCAGACGCCAGTGTTTACCAAATAACAAGTCATCTTGTCCACAAACAAACACTAATTCAGTGACTTGATGTGACCTCATCACAGCTGAGATCATGTTTACTCGCCTCATTACAATACCCTGCACTGAGTCAGCTCAACTGGAGCTTTCTCACTATACAATGACATTAATTCATAGAAACACTATTAACCAACTGTGCTGGTGGTCACATGACCTTTCATAGTTGTTATTAGTCATCATCACATACATAACTACACATACTGCGTGCGTAAAGTTTGATTTGTTGCCATGTTTCACCGGAGCACATCAAAGATCATAATTTACAACGATTATATCAGAATTAAAATCTATTTTTTCTGCCTGATCAACAGAGTAAACCTGGAAATATTTGACTGAGTTTGTGTTGATCAACTTCATTAATTCAACATTAGCTCAACCTGAAGTATCTCACAGCCTGATCTGACCTTGGCAAGAGCTCCGGCATGAGCCTTGGTTGTTAATTATAAATCTAAGCATTGTAATACTGAAACTACATTTACTGTAAGGGATTAGTGTGTTTTTGTTGGATGATGATAAGATACAGTAGGAAGATAACAAGGCTTCAAGGCTTCAAACAGCATCAACATGACATAGTTTATCCACAAAGCAGCAAAGACCGGGATATTTTTCAACTATAGAAAACGCTGATACACAAATATATATGATCCTCTTCATTTCTGTCGATCAGCTAATTGATTCTTTAACAAATTGTTGCTACTCTACTGACAACACAAACATGACACTGACAAATACGACACTCTCTCTCACTGTTTGTAGAGAGGATTAACCGCCTCTCAGCCTCTTTGCAGGTGAAACAGGCCATGTAACCGATCATCAATAATCCTATACATCTTCATAATAAATTAGCATTTACACAGCAATTATAATAGTTACATTTCTTTGATCATTTCTGTGCTGCTCTGCCTTTTAATCCGGTCAGACTGGCTGCACATTAACGCTCACATCCAGGCTGTGGCGTCCATTTACTTTAGTCCAGGACCTGGGTGGAGTCTCGCTGTGTTTGCTCAGCCACAATAAAAACCTCCTGCACAGCGTCGTCTTTGACAACAGGTGGTTATTATTACTACCGCTACAACCACTACTGAGAAACTGAACCGCCGTCCATTTCCCATTGCACTCTGTGGTCAAACATTAATGGACCGATGGGAGGAAGCACAGATAGAGAGGTGCACAAACAACAGGCTGAGATATACACACATTTATAGACACACACACACAGACATCAGTCGTCTCAGGACTCCAGTGGTTTTTTATGAAATGTTTTCAAATGTGCAAAAGATTGACCGAATAAAATTCCCTCATGGGACTGGAACCAATACAAAAGTCAAAGAAACAAGATATCTGCCAATTCCCGCTGTTAAAATATATGCTTTAGTTCATTATGCACCACATTATTTTATATTTTATTAATGTAAACATGTCAATTCTTACTTCAAAAACTCCCATAGTGAAAGGACACATCTACATAAAACAAAAGTGAAACTAATCTGTCGTTAGAAATGCATATTTCATCTGCTGATCATGACACACTCACAATTTATAATGGAGCTACAATCGTCTGCTAGTTTATTCATGACTGACAGTGCACACACCATTTCCTGATAACACAACAATGCAGTCTATCAAGTTCTTGTGTGCTTGATGTCAAAGTGGCGCATAAATACTGGCACAGCGGGCCCTGACTTCAGAAACATTTTCATACAGTATCTTGTCTTCACACTTTTTCCTCGGAGGTGCATCATAATCTACAACCTTTAAACTGCCATTCAAAGCAGCATGCTCCTCTCAGTTTGTGGACAGGCTTCATTCATAAAAAAAAGGAGAATTTCACACCATAGAGCTACAACAAACAAAGTATGCACTGTGCAGTGTCACAAACTGGCCAGTATCCTGCTGCTTATGATAAAAAGGTTATGCAACACTCTCAAATATTAGGTTTATATACTGTGTATTATCCCACAAAAGGTCATGATACTGAGGAAAGACGTACATAAACATCCAGAAGCAGCTGTGAAAGTTTTCCAAAGACTACTGAAATGTAAAAGTTGTTGTGCCTCAGAGAAACGCACAGAGACTGTATTTAGAAACTGAGCCTTAAAATCAGCAAGAAATCCCATTAGCCTCCGTAGCGTAGCTCTGAGCAGCTCACGGCTCTGCTCCGCCGTTCTAAAAATAGCTTGCACCAACAATTTAAGGTCGGAACCTACTGCTATGACTATAGGGATTATGGCAATGGGATAATTTGCCAAAATGTTGAACTATCCCTTTAAATGACCTATATGCGCTAAAAGAATTATTATTAGACAAAAGTCAAAAGTGTTTGGCTAAGGAAATGTGAGCTGAGAAAAGACAAGAATCTGTCGGAGTGAAGGACACGCCGGCGAAGCAGACAGACAGGTACTCCGATATTTACAGAGTAGACTGGTTGTGACATATTGTTGATTCTTTGTAAACACTGATAACAAGGGTCAACATGGCAACGCCTGCTTGTTATATTGCACCTGCTATAAAAACAGCTCCTCACTCGGGGTCAAGGCTGAGGCCAGGACGGTTTCACACAGTCTGGGCTGGTGCATTGGTCAGACTGAGGGGGGGTTTATGCAGAGCGGCTGCAGACCATGACATCGGTCACCTGAAATGCACCACTATTGTGAAGGACAACCAAAACACACCCACTCGCAAAACCACAAAGACAAAACACAACGTGTATCTTATAATTTCAGTTTCATTTTAGTGAACAGGAGGGTGTTCATAAGAAAATATAGAAAATGTCAGAGCATGTTATGAGAAATGTTTTGCCGCTGCAGCATTTACATCTTAGATAGATCTGGTCCAGATAATCTCTGATCCGAATCTCATCTAAAACATGAGGACAGTAGATTATGAGACACCACACTCAAAGATCACACCAGCGGTTTCTGCATTAATGCATACACAAGAAATCATATACTAAAAGCTTCAGATAACTGTTCAAGTGTTTAAGAAATGTAGATCCATCTTTCCCCTACTGTTTCTGGCAGCCACTGGTTTCCATTCATTCCTGGATGAGATGAAAACAGCTCATCATAGTGAACATTACATTAGTTTTTCTCACTTTGATTATCAAGTACTAATTCATTACAGTGTGCAGGACTGCAGGTCAAGTTATTATTTCCTTACTGGATCCTCTAGGAAGAGCAAAAACAATCCTTACATTTGTTGTTAAGGCTTTTAAAGTGTAATGATACATTGATCCGATGACTGTAGTCAGGCTAAAAGCAAGGTAACTAATTGCAGATTTGAACAATTATTCATCTTAGCATGATGGAATCAAGGCTGTCTGGAAAGATAGGGGTAAGAAACCGTCCAAAAATCTATAAAAGTATAACATCCATTTAAAAAAAAGATGAGCAAAGGTGTTTTGTGTACATGATTTCTTGTTAAGAGGCTCATATAGACCAGTAAAATATTCATATGGCCTTTTAATGTCAATATTCTAGTTAATGCACAACTTTTTATGAGAAAGTCTCTGGTTAACTGGCCTCAACATGTGATATACGTGTGTTTAGATGAGGACAGATGCTTCCAGGGTCATTTTTATGGAGTCATATCGATTAACTCTAAGAGGATAAGCTGTTATGTCATATGAATTAATCATGATATCACAACAAACTGTGTGGCTCTGGCTCCATAACTGCAGACTTAACGCGGGTGTCAGTATTTGCATACCAGAGTAAATGAGCCATACAGGCAGACCTGTAATGAAATCCTTTGCTTGCTTTCCCGGTTATTTCTCTGCAGGCTGCAGGGAAATAAAACTTTATGCTTCCACCGGCAGGAACTTGGCGGTTCACGAGGAAATACAGACAAGCTCCTCTCCACTTTGTGGTTCAACTGTATCAACAAACTCTTGACACACACCACACTACACCACACAACAGGAGAAAACTCTCCGCTTTGGAGCTGGAAACTTATTTTAAAACAGCAGAAAGAGTTTTTAAAAAGTCTGCTTACCTGTTCTTCGTGGTCACCTGCGGCGGAAGAAGCCATGTTGAAGTGTGGCGTGCAGCTGCTGCGGTTCTCAGGTGAGCCCGATCACAGGAGTTGAGGAGTCCTAATGAGCCAAAAAATCCTCGCACCGAGACTGTGAAGTTGACGCCGTAGAAACGCATAAGAGGAGCCCGACATTTACTCATTCACAGCTTTCTTTCTCTCACTCCTCTTGGTCTGGAAGGACTTGTGCCCTCGGTTGCTTCCTCTGCAGCCGGAGAAAGCGTCGGTTTGTCCCCGTGGAAACTCCAGGTGAAGCGGAGGAGCAGTAGCCGCCTATCCAGCTGCTGCAGGCAGTCCCGGAGCGACTCCCAGTGAAACCGGCGGGGAAACCCAACGCAAGGTGGCAGCATGGTCCCCTCCTTCACTCCTTCAGTCCACAGTATCACTTGGTGTGGTGTAGGCCTACTTGTTTTGGCATTGCCCCATTGTCCAAAGCCTGTGAATTGACAAATAAAGGTTTTAAAAAAAAAAATCACTTGGTGCACTATTTGTTTGTTTGCAAAAAATATATAGCCTAAATATATAAAAGCAAGGTTTAAAGGAAAATTCCGGTCATTTTTGACCCCTAAATCGTTGTCCTAATGGCCACCAGTGTTGGGGGGAGCAAAATGCTGCTCCTTCATTTCCTGTTTTACATGATTGGACAAACTGATTAGCCTAATCCAGGTGTGTCTGAGGAGTCACAATGGTCAGACACACCTGGATTAATCAGGTTGTCCAATCATGTAAGACAGGAAATGAAGGAGCAGCATTAAGTTCAGGAAGTAGTGGAGCTAAGATGGCGCTAGCGATAGCCACAACGCTAAACTATGGGGGCAATTTTTTCAGAGACGTTCTTTGATTTTTTCAACCACAACAAACACTCAAAAAACAATCAAATATCTATGGTACATGACTCAAATCCTTACGAGACACCTCTGAACTCATATAGTATTTAGTATAAACTTTGTGTTTTTGCATGTAATCACCTATGGTAGCCTAATCACTCACCTCAGACCATGGATGTATGCCTCAGACAGCCTGACTAAGCGATCGCAGAGCGCCTGCTCCCCTCGCCACAGAAACAAACACTTTTTCCTTGTTGTGGTGATTTCTTTACAAAAATAAACGATCGAGCAGTGCAGTGGTAATGTCCAAAATATCTCCGACCGTTTATTTTTGTAAAGAAATCATCACAACAAGGAAAAAGTGGCTGTATTCGAAACCGCATACTATACTGCTAGTACGTACTGATTTGGCCAAAATGTAGTATGTAGTATGCAGTATGCGAACAAAAGCAAAATCTGCAGTATGCGAAAAGTTCCCGGATGTCGTACTGATTCGGAAAATATCTCCAGTATGCATCTGACCAGTCTACATCGCCTACTGTATCCCACAATGCAATGCTCCCCTGACGTCCTAACGTAACCAGAGCAGTTTACAGTTTAATAAAATAAAACTTAATGCAGACTGATCGGTTCATTGTAAAATATTTATTTATTTTTTGTAAATGTGGTGATTTCTGTACATAACGTTAGGCTCCAGAGCCCCGAGGCAGCGCTGCTTACACACAAGAAGCTTCACTTTACATTCAAACAAACTAATGCTACTGCCACAATTGAGATTTCATCAATGAGACCGACATTTATCTCCTGAAAATAATTTAACCAGCCGGTGGTAAACCTTTAAAAACCTACGGGTAAGTTAATTAGCGACCGTTTTCTCCTCCGGAATGACGTCGTAGTGCTGGCCGGCCGAGCACGTCAGGAGCCGGGCTGCTGCCTCTGTGATGTCCCGGTCGCTGCGGAGCTTCACTTCTCCGAAAAACATCGGAGCAAACTTTTAAACAGCCGTCATTTGGATAAACTGGCCGTATATTTGGGGTCTTAACAGTTACTTTCTCGCATGAAAAAATATTAAAACTTAATAAAGTTACATAATTACAGCGCTAGAGCGAGAAACAAAACAGCTTTTAGCCTGTTTACAGCTACTGCTACCGGTTGCCGTGAAATGCATTCTGGGAAACTCGTATACTGCATACTGCGATGATAACGGCGTCGGTCTGCTCAAGTAGCATACTGAATCCCACATTCAGTATGCAGTATACAGTACATATAACGCAGTATGTAGTAGGCAGTACGGTAGTATGCGGTTTCGAAAATAGCCAGTGTTTCTGTGGCGGGGAGAGCAGGCGCTCTGTGATCGGATAGTAATGTCTTTCCAGGATGTTCAGAGTTTAGGCTGTCTGAGGCAAAGACGGTTTAATTATTATGTAAAATACTAATAGGGTATCTTTGTCTGAGGTGAGTGAGGTATATCAGTGGGACGTCAAAAAGGATTAACAACTGAAAATCAAGACTCTGTAGCTTCTACTAAACCAGTCATTTTCCCCCTTGAGCCGAAGTCCACATGCCCCTGTAGAAATATTAATCTATAGGCCAGAGGCGTTTTTAGACACTCCAGAGGCCCCAGGCAGGAAGCACCTTGGAGGGCCCCCCTACCCCAACCCCACCCCAACTGTGGCCACAAACATTCTGTTAATACAAAAATCCCAAACCATTGATGATTGAATTTTATTTTGCACAATGTTGTGTGTGCACAGCCATTGCAGCATCATGTTGTCATTGATATGGACCAATTTTGGTCAATTTTTTATGGACATACACTGAACAATAATTGTCAGATGTATTGACATTGTATGTAAAGTGGCTTACACTACTTCTACATGGTGATAACACAGTCTTGTCAAAGATTTTCTTGGTGTGTGTTTTCATAACTTGATAGAAACGAACAAATCAGAGCAATATGCACAAAATTGACCCTACGACAAAAAGATGGAGTAACCACCATCATTAGCTATATTTATGTTTAGCCCTGCAAATTTTCTTACATGTCTCTGGGCCATATTAGAAAAAACATAGCCTACGCCTTGCAGTGAATGTGAACAGAATTTCATTGATGTGGCTACGACACTAACAAAAACAGGGAATAATAAATTAGAATAGAGCTATATAAAAATATATAAATACATAAAAGACACAAAGTATTGGACACCAGAACTGTTTTTGTGCGATGTCCTGGATGGGAGGAAGTGAAGTCCCGATTCTCTCCGCCGTCCTCACCACTCTTCAGAGACTTCCAGGCAGCCGACCAGACAGAGCTGCAGCAGCTGGTCAATATGCTCTCTATAGTGCCCAAATAATATGAAATCTGGCATTTGAGGTCACTCGGGCATCAGGGAAACCTCCAGCCTTAGCTGTAAGTTTTTACAATTTACTTTTCATTGCTGTTAAAGCAGGAAAACTATGAAAGATAGATGAGATGATGAGACCACACCAAGGTGTTTCATGCATAGATAATTGACTATCCTGTAATTATGATTCCAAACTTTATTAAACCCTTTCGGCATGTTTCCATTCATTCCTACAGGTATTGACATGACAGTTAAATACAATTGCAAGAGGTCAGAGCAGGTCTTCGCAATGTTTGTACAGAAACACACGAGGGCAGTGTTGAGTCAGAAAAGGCTAAAAGCCATTGAAGCAGTTGAACCGATTTATCTCCCATGTTCAGACCAGATTTAATACTTGTAGATCTGGACAACCTTTGTTTTTAATAATTAGCCTGGCAGATGTAAACTTGCATTGCATTATACAGGTGTTCTACTGTGTATGATAGAAATGGACGGACAAAATGGAAACATCTTGGTATGAAATACAATTCAACAGTAGCCTCAAATGATCACACAGTTGAAACAGTTTCAGGCTGTTGCATTAGTTTTTGCTGGATGTACTTGAATGTGTACTGTATGTCACCATCTGCTTTGAAGAGTCATAGGACAACCCTGATGATGTGATAAGTCTTATCACAGATCTACGTTCCTTTTGGTAAGTTCCTGCCTCCTTGTCACCATCCAAGTTATTATTACAACAGCAAAACAGATTTTCCTCAAAAGCACCAATCGATCGGATTTGCCTTGAAACAAAAAAAAATATGGAAAGGCCTCACAGCAGCCAAAGTAGTCATTCGTTAATTAATCAAATTTAATTGAAGTGGCATGTTGATCCAGAGCTTTGAGCGCTCAGCTGCAACTGCTGACGGATGATTCACTCAGGTTGTAGACAAGGAGTCTGTCCAGCTGACCCCGGCTCAGCGCAGCGGGAAGACGAGTTTAACAGAACCTCATTGTCTCAGGTGACTCAGGCCCGATGCCATGAAAGCCAAAAACACAGCAGCTTGGTCTCTTTATGGACATTTAGGAAAGGCTACTGCACAATAGAACCGATTCATGTTTAAAACACAGACTCCAAAAGACAAAAAAAAGAAAAATGGGGGAGTTGGTGGCATTTGTTCGTTCCTTTTTATTAGATGTTGGCATACAGTTTGTCGATCTGAGGCTGGAAGAGAGCTTTGAGCTCGGCCCTCTTGGCCTTGAGTGTGGGAGTTAACAGACCGTTCTCAATGGTGAACTGCTCTGGATGGAGGTACAAATCCTTAACCTGTAGGAATTAAAGAGCAAAAACATGAGGATGGGGGACGGATTTGAAAGGTTGTGAGGATTGTGAGGAATGTAAATGGGGCAAAGGTCTAAAAAAAAAATAAATAAATAAAGTCCAAGTTTAAGGCAAAGCTCATTTTAACCACTAGAGGGAGAACTAATACAGGAAATATGTGCTCCAATGTTAATGACCTCTTGAAGTTTCAGTTTACCTATTATGTTGAACGAGAGTAGATGCTTGAACAGACAATTATGCCAATTATTTTCTGTATAATTACAGATAACCATCATGTTTTTCTGATACCGTCTGACTTGCATCGAAGCGCTTACCTGCTCAAATGACTTGAGCCCCGCTTCTTTACCCAGTTTGGTCATGTCTGAAAGGATGGCTTTCTTAATTTCCTGTAATGAAAGAGACGAGTTAGAAATCAGTCCAATAAGTAATTCTCGAGCTGAAGAAACAATTCAATCGCTGCTCTACTTTTGAATATTCAATTAGATTTGCAGACATCGTCCCTTATGGGTTTTACAGTGAGCGTGCAGGACCAATCCAACTGGCCTCTTTTAGTGTTAATGACTGGGTTTACTGCAGATATTCTTTCGCAGGAGTTTGAGCATAAAAGCAAACCCGAGGAGACATTTAAATACAGTATTGTAGTTTATAGTGACCCCCAGATTATCCGTTAGAGTTATTCAGAGAAGAAAGGCCCTTCTAACACATGTGTTAAAGAAAAAGACAAGGCAGAAACATTACTGTGTTTTTGCAGAGGTCTTCAACAGAGCCTTGGCAACCTAGATTTTTGGCAAAACCTGGCAGGACCTCTGGGTCAGGGACTACAACGGCAACCAGGCAAGACTGAAGATGAAAAAAAGAGAAGAAAAGAATAGGTGAGTGCCAGTAGTGATGTACAGTACATGCACAAGCTGTAAAGATGCCAGCATTAACTTACCTGTAGGCTGTCTCCATGCACAAACACTTGGGCCACAGGTCCACTGCGTACATACACATTCTCAATCTTCTCTGGAGCGATGTACTCGCCCTGAGCCAACTTGAAGATATTCTTCTTTCGGTCAATGATCTTCAGTACTCCACTCTGTCGCCAAACGGATTACAGAAAAATAATCTAAACCTCTTTGCTGTAATTTTCAGACATTGCAAAACACGCACTTATTTTTGTTTAGATGAGTTGAATCATGAAGTGTCAGGATCAAGTTAAGAGGCCATTTCCTAACCTACTTGAATTAAACTCTTGGGAAAAATCACTTAAGGTTTATCAATGTATCCTACTTAAATCTTATCTGAATCTTTAAAGCATGTTGTTTTAATATTGCAAAATCAAAAAAGAAAACAGGGCAGTGTGTGTTCTCATGGGCCAGATGATGCCCGTCCCTTCCACAGTTAAGACATTTCCTTCCAGGGAACTCAAAAACTAATGATCCCCAAATAAAGATAAAGTCATCTGTTTTGCAAAACCTCAATTATGAAACTCAGATTCCACTTGATATCCTCTTTACTTCAAGCACTGAACTTGATACACTCTGCCAGGCGGCTTCATCCACAAAGAGTGTGTGCATCTGGTACTGAGAAGCTTGTGGTTGTACTTAAGCCAGTGGTTATGATGAAAAAGTTGCTTGATTCATTGACATGTAGCGGGGAGAGGGGGGAGGGGGGGTTTGCCTTGCATTGGCTTTTCTTACCGGAAGCCATTTCCCAATGTCTCCGGTGTGGAGCCAACCATCTTCATCCAAGGCCTCTGCAGTCTTCTCTGGGTCTTTCAAGTACCCTTTGAACACATTTCTACCCTTGATACAGACCTGAATAATTGCAGGGAATAAAAAATAAAATAAACAAGACAATTGGGAACATTACTCAAAAACATAAGCACTGTATATTAAACATGAGAATCTAATCCACAGATTTCAACCTTCATTAACGTTATGACAAAATAATCGGTAATGTCTTTAGTTTGTTAAGATCAAGTTTATGTGGTTTAATGTTATTTCAAAAAGAAAACCCTTAATGCGTGATAATTGACCATGTGTGATTATGGTGCAAATTGCACTTCACGAGGATCTCATTAAATGGCCATGAAGGTATAATGAACGCCAGACCTGGCCTAAAAAACCCAACACATTTTAACATCTTCTGCAGCAGCAATGTAAAATGGTGCCAATTAACTTCTATGGGCACACTGCAAACAAGTAGCTTGGCAACCTAATGGTGTCAGTTTGTCAAAATGTAAGCGAATATAGGCTATACATCAAAACAAAAGTCACAAATCTCCCATATTTACTGCCATAACTTGAGCTACATAACATGATAGTCATGATTAATGGAGGTGTGATCTGTGCACTGTGGGTTTAATCCTGCTCTGACTTTTATGCAGTTGGATAATTACTTGAATGACCCAGATTTACCTCGCCTTCACCATTTGATGCAAAATAGTTCATTTCTTCAACATCCACCAACTTCACAATGTTACAAGGCAGTGGCGTCCCAACGTGACCTGTGGTTAAAAAGAGAAAAGCAAGTGAAGCATAAAGCTAATTGCTTATTCAACAAACACTGATGATCTGCATCATTTGTCAAACCTGAAATTAAATGATTTAAATTGTAAAGGCTATAGTGTAAAAGTCAAAATGACAAGTTGAGTTCAAACTGGTGAAGTTGAACTCTGGTTGCCTCTGAACTACTTACCTGAGGTGGCGTCTCCTGGCATGGTGAAGGTGCAGCCGGCCGTGCACTCTGTCTGGCCATACGCCTCAAAGATCTAAAAAAGCGTAGCAGTCAAATCAAAGCGGAGTTGAGAGCAATGCGCCCAGGTTATCATGACAACATGGAGCAATCGGCACCAGCTGGTCACTGTTGTGCAACCCTCTTTCTTTACTCCCCGAAAAACAAGCATTACTGTAGCAGCGTTTTTGTTGCCAACACCTCAGAGTTTACCAAAGTTCAGGCATCGTATGACTGATTTAGAAACTAGGTCAACATTTTCTTGCAAACCTTCCAAAATGTTTGGAGAAGCCAAATTACAACCCAGAAAATAACTTAAGTCCTTAAGTGAACTGAATTTGGCTTTTGCAAGAGGTTATGTCAAGAATGTGTGAATGATGTTTTTAAAAAAAAAAAAAATGGACTTCCTGAAGTGAGGTTCAAAAATCAAACAAACATGACCTGCTAATAAAATGGAAAATACCCACAAGTATTATAGGGAGAGGATTAAGTTTATTTATTACCTGACAGCCCAGAGAAGCCCTGAGGAAGTTGAGCACAGGGGGAGAAATGGGAGCCGCTCCAGTCACCATGACCCTCACTCGTCCCCCAAAAGACTCCTACAATCAAGGTTCACCACTTTAAAGGGATAGTAGCATTTTTTTTAAAGTGGGGTTGTATGATCTACAAATAGCCCCTAAGTACTTTAATTGCAGTAGAAGACTCTCTGCACTCCTCCCATTAGCAACGCCAGCCCATAGCCCTGCCCAGAGATTTACAACATACATTGTTGTGAATGGACCCAAAGAAACGGCCTATTTTCGTGGCCTAAAAGAGGTTTTACCTGAAAAAAAATACACAGTTCCATTTTTCGCTATAATATAATTTTTTCCAGCCCTTCAAAGTGCAGGAAAAACACAATTTTTATTTGGAGCTAACCAACTGCTGATCGGCGGGCGCTAACCCTGGGCGGAGGGATACGTAAGTAAATAATAAAAATTGTGTTTTTCCTGCACTTTGAAGGGCTGGCAAAAATTATATTATAGCGAACAATGGAACTGTGTATTTTTTTTCCAGGTAAAACCTCTTTTAGGCCGTGAAAATAGGCAGTTTCTTTGGGTCCATTCACAACAATGTATGTTATAAATCTCTGGGCAGGGCTATGGGCTGGCGCTGCTAACGGGAGGAGTGCAGAGAGTCTTCTACTGCAATTAAAGTACTTAGGGGCTATTTGTAGATCATACAATCCCACTTTAAAAAAATGCTACTATCCCTTTAAAAACACTTTGTCATTTGTGTCACATAATCTGCATTTACTGTAATAGAGGTAGTACCTGGACTTTGTGGAAGATGAGCTTGTCCCATATGCTGTTCTTCCTGATGATGCCCTCCTGGACTTCAGCATATTTCCTCTCCACGGCAAAGTTCAGAAGCCATTTCTTGAAAGGTGTCTTGGCTCCACTCTGGACCTAGACACATAAAAGAAAAAAAAAGAAAAAAATTACATATAAAAAGACAGTGGAATTTTTTTTTGAGTTGATGTTTAAAGCAGAAAGGAATGATGAGACGGGGATGTTGTGTCTACCAACTTTGTCATAGACACGGTTGAGAAGCCGAGGAACGACTGGGAAAATGGTGGGCTGCAGCGTTTTCATGTCATCTGGCAGCAGTCTGATGTCACCCTGGAAGAATCCCACCTTACCCCCAGCACCATACATCACTGTCTGCAGGATCAGACAGAAAACAAACATTAAGGGATGCTCTGAAGTCTCATTTACAGATCCAAACGACTGTAAACACACTTTTTTACGATCTGATCAAGTTCTCACCTGGACCACTCTCTCAAACATGTGAGCTAAAGGCAGGAACGAAATGCTGACGTCGTCTGTATTTGGAACAACTGACGACTGTGGGACACACACAGAGGCTCCGTTAGCAAAAAGCAAAGCTATAGCATTTATATACCAAGTGTCTGTTTCAGCCGTTTTGGCATGATAATTAATCTGCATTTTGGGACCACGGCTACCTCAAAGCTTTTGATGACACCTGCAGCATCAGACACTACATTCTCATGGGTCAGCATTGCTCCCTTCGGGTCACCTGAGAATGAAATAAAAAAATGTTTTTGTCCTTTTACACTTGCATTCAGCTTTAAAGCAGGTTATACGAGAAGAGTGAGAGTAAAACCAGTCACGGGTTCCCACAGATTAATACAGCAGTCAATCCAATGCCATAAGAAGACACACATGTCAACCTGATGGTGGCGATCACCAGAGATGGACAGAGTACTCGATCCCAGTACTTGAGTAAGAGTACAAATACTACTGGTGAAAATTTACTCCGTTACAAGTAAAAGTAGCTCAGTCGACATGTTACTCGAGTAAGAGTAAAAAAGTACTTGCTTTTAAAGGTACTTCAGTATCCAAAAGTACATGCTTTTAAGTACTGTAAATATAAGGGTAAGAGTAAATTTCTTATTTTTCCACATCAATGAATTACTATAATTTTTTCTAAATGAATTCAAGGACCTTTTAACTCTTGTCTCTGAGAATTAACTCTTTGAAACCAGCTGCACTGATGTGCTGCTTTTAGGGGTCAGGGTTTCCTTCTCTGACAAACACAGCTTGTGTCCAATAGCATTTTAGTATTTTAGAAAAAAAAAAAAAAGAGCAGACCTGAAAGTAACGAGTACTTTTCAGCCTTCCTAGAAATTAACTCGAGTAAAAGTAAAAATATTTGTCTTGGAAATGTATTCAAGTAAGAGTAATAAGTACCAAAGAAATCTACAGGTAATACTCAAGTAAAGTACAAAACCTCTGGATATGTACTCAAGTACAATACTCGAGTAAATTTACTCCGTTACTGTCCACCACTGGCCAGTGTCCACCACCACCAGTGTCCTTATAATAACTCATCCTCTGGAGACCATGAATCTATTTGCTAAATTAAAAAAGGCAATCCATCACAGTAGTTGAGATATTTCAATTTGGACCAACCGACAAACACCGGCCTCCCCCGACTCAACCGTGACCAAACTGAAACTCAACCATGGCTGCTCTTAGTTTTCATGGTTACATGGTTCATTCTGTGCAGCCACATCTAAGATAGATTCATATTTAAACACCATGATTTTCTTTTTTAGTAAAGTGGCGTTACATTCCCTTTGATTAAAAAGAAGAAAAGAAATAAATGAATAGAAATCAAATGCAAAAATCATCACCTGTTGTGCCACTGGTGAAGCAAACAATGCTGAGGTCCTCTGGCTTTGGTGGCTGTTGGGGACATGAAAGCGGCACCATCAGAGCAGCATGCAGCTTGTTAAAGCTCATAAAAATAGATTACATGGATATATTAGAAACTTACAACTGGCTTTTGAAGATTACTCTTCCCCAGAGCCTGAGGAGGGAAAAAAAACAAAAAACATAAAACATGTTTCCAATAACGTTTGTGTTTCTTCTAACAGAAACAGTTGCAAATACAGATCTGAAATATAATAAAAAAAAAACCTTCTTCAACAATTCTAAAAGTGGCGCCAGCAACGATGAGTCACCAGTAACCGCACTTGTTTGTGTTCGGCGTGCCGTTACCTCCACATCCTGCATGGACACGATGTCCACCCCACACTTGGTTCCTCTCTCGACCAACTCGGAGTTGAAAGAGTCCATGACGACGATGGTTTTGAGGACGGAGCTCTGGCCTTTCTCCCGGTTCTGCAGCAGCGTTTCTGCCTTCTTCTGATCGTCGCACAGCACCGTGGAGATCTCCGCTGAGGGGCGAGAAAGTCTGAGTCATATCGCCAGTAAAGTTTATGGTGCAAATAACCAGCAAAAAAAGTTGACACTAGTGCTGTTATGAGGCAAGTATGTCAACACTGTTGGGTTAAGATTCATAGGGTAAACACCAGAATTCATGAAAATTAAAATAAAAACCCAGATCAGCAGTATTTGTAACAGCAGACGTGTTGTTTTAAGTGATCAGATAAAAGAAAATTGGAGCACAGGTTAAAGGAGAGGGTGTAATAAATAAGAGAGAGGAGATTAGAGCACACTTGATATCAATCCCTTTGGAGACCAGCGAGCCACTGGACTCCGACCTGGCTCTGCAATTAGCAGCATTAAGGAGTGCAGAGAGACGCTCCAATTACCTCGGTCGATAATGAACACGAGAGCCTCAGGACCCAGGGTGTCGTACAGGGGAACTGCCACCATGGAGTAGGTGTAACAGGCCAGCTCGCCGATAATCCACTGCAAACCACACGAAGACACGGCAGAGTTAGAGAGAGCAGCCGAGGTGAAGCCGAGATAAACCTCGTCATAAACACACAAACACACACAGTTCCACTTACCTCAGGTCTGTTCTGGGCAAAGATACCAATAAAGGTCTTCTGGCCTTGCTCCAGTCCTCGGTGAATCAGCCCTGAGCCCAGGTGCTCCGCCCGGTCAGACACCTTCATCAGGAGGAAGTGGAGTCAGAAGGTTAAGACAAGGTGAAGGACGATTTTCTCCACTTTTTTACAAGAGTTGAGGGACATTTTTTTTTACCTGCTTGTACTTCAGCCACTGGTATGGTCTTCCTGGTTTCCTGTAGCCCAAGCACGGTCCATTACCTGCAGCAAGACACAGGGCCAACATCAAACTACATGTAATGTAGTATAGAACAGTAGAGCTTCATAGTTTTTGGTTTCAACCCCCAAAAAAGTGAGGCCTTGTAATTTTCCCCATCTGAATACCCACCTTTTTAAACAGGTATTCTCCCTCTAACTTTTCATTGTTGACCTTTGCTGCTGCAGATTTCTGAATTGTTTTACTTCAGTTCTGATTTTACTGTTGCCCTATGACAAATTTGTTTTGTTTTATTGTTGAAGTGTTTTACATTGTCTTTTTTTAATTGTTTCTGTAAGGTGACCTTGAGTGTCGGGAAAGGCACCTCTAAATAAAACGTATTACTATTATTATTTATTTATATATAGATTTTTTAAATATTATTTTTTAAGAAATAGTTGAAGAAATTTGAACTGTATGTAATGCTGAGTGTAACAAGAGTCTATTTATACCATAGCATACTACAATGACTGAAAATAAGTCCTCAAGCTCATTGTTATACTGTAATGTTTTACAAATTTTGCGGTTTATTCCAGCTCTTTACTAAAAACGGTAAGTGAATGCACCAACATTCAGCTCTCATTCTCCTCCACCATGTTGGATGCATCACTAATTCAAGCTGCTATATTCAGTTCAGCCTTTTACAAGCGTTGCACATAAGGTCAACAGCTTTGCTGCAACAATGTCCATGTCAAGGATGTTTTGCTTCCGCAGCTTTCATTAGCCTAACCTTTAAAACAAGTAGATATATGCTGTGTATCCACTGTTTAAAAGCTGGGCACAATGGTGATTCAGTGGTCAGATTTTCTAGTACATGTACTCTGATGAAGAAGTTTCAGAAATTGCTGAAAAAAGAGGAAGTTCTCAGTCACCTGAAACTCTCGTCCCCCTCCTAAACACATCATAGAGGGTCTGGGCGTCCACGTAGCAGAAGGACATCAGGTTATTGTTGCCTTCAAGCAAAGCAGTCTTTCTTGCTCCATCCTGAGGACAATAAGCAGATGCAGGTCACTGGTGAAACCGTGAACTTAACCGCCATAAACATCTAGTCAACCAACGCATTGACAGCACTTTTTTTTTTTCCTTTTTTACCTTGATTCCCAGAGTTTGGCAGTTGAGGTCGGTCGGGGTGCGTAGGGGACTGGGCCGAGTGTTGAGGTAGAACAAGGTGGCGGCTGCGAGTGCAAACAGGGAGATGATGGCCGGCGTCGGGAGGGGGGAGAACAGCAACTGGAAAAGGAATTCCATGGTGGTGCCAAATCTGCTGGGATGCAAAGAGAGAGACTAATGAATTTAAACCTACCAAAAAAAAAAACCCACCAAAACACCCAATTCTAGTTTAAAACTTCACCGTAGTATAGATATATTGTCCTATTATGCAACTCTCAGCTCCTTGTCACTGATCTTAATGTCATCTCCACAATAACTTGAGGTCAAAGTCAACACAAGTTGTGCAACAGTTTTTCCTCTAATCACTCACGATGAGTCGAGCCCATGAAAGATTAGACGAACGACAACATTGCAGTCAATACATACAGTAACAGCAGCTTTAAATTCATATTTAAATATTTAAAAACACATTGACAATGAGCAGAACAACTGCTTCTGCACAAGATCATGTCTGAAGACAAATTCTTCCATGTCCAATAAGACGGGGAAGAAAGAAAGTTTTCTTAACCTTTGAGGCACATTGGTTCAACCACACGGTCAAGGTTAGTTATTTTATGACAACATGGCATGTTAAGGGTCACATTAGGAGCCAGCATGTTTTATGACATTTGTGTGGCCGTTGATAAAATAAAAAACATGGCAACTGCACATTAGTATGAAAACAGAAAAAAACATTTCATACAGCACTATATGAGTATTTAGGCTGCTTAACACGACTGAACTGACAAATCCAGCGTTAGGACACTGCAGATTGGACCCTGGCCATTTAAAGTGAGCATGTACTGTATGTTGTGTTATTTGGCTGTCCTACCTGCTGCTGGTCCTCTCAGGTGTTCCTCAGCTGCCAGTTGACAGGCAGGTGTGTGTGTGGTGGTGCTGCCGGTGGTGTGTGCACAGCAGAGCCTCTGCTGT
Organism: Trachurus japonicus; assembly: GCF_045865225.1. NCBI lineage: Eukaryota > Metazoa > Chordata > Actinopteri > Carangiformes > Carangidae > Trachurus > Trachurus japonicus. The sequence goes on from NC_140925.1 coordinate 6,561,246, forward strand.
AGCTCTGAATGAAACAAGTCCGACAGTTAAACTCAAACTTTGAACCTTGACCAGCATCACTACCACTGATAAAAGGCACAAGCACAGAACCCATTCCAGCTCGTATGTCATTATTAAAGTTTAGATTAGGCAACTTACTAAGATGATTGTGTTTTTTTTGTTTTTGCCTTTGATTTCAGTCCAGGCAGATAAACTTTACACTTTATCTCAGGTAATCAAGTCAGACGGTCAAGATGCTGCAGCTGATGAAAGGTCAATACTTTTAGCTGACGTTTATCATATCATGTAAATAAGTTGAGTGTCACAACCAATCACAGTTCACTCAAAATGGTGTTGTACATAAAAAAGACCAGCAATGTAAAATCTCTGAGCACTGAAGGTCTGTTGCTTCTCAATGTGACAGGAGTCCAAATTCAGGCCAAAGACAGTTTCTTAAGACACATAAATAACTAACAATGTCCCAGTTCATTAAAAAGCAGGAGTCACTAAAGATGAGTTGTCAAGTTTTACTTTTTAGGCATCAAACAGCAACAGTCTTTTAGTACCGTTACCAAATGTGCTGAGTTTTAATGAAATAACTAGATTTTTTCCACAACACAAAACATATTCTACCCAACTAAACTTAAGGAGCAACATTTTCTACAAAACCGTCCTAATGTCATTGCAAATAAGTCCCAATTAAGAAGAATCAAAGATAAAAATCAATCTGAGGTCTGAGTATTACTTAAGATTGAAATAAAGCAAAGTCTTTCTTCGATAAACTGGTCTCAGATCTGCACAGATCTCATATTGAAACCAAAACAAAATATGAAACAACACTCAACTTTCACTGATTAATGTGTGTAATCAGTAGATTCTGCACAGTCTCCGTCTGTTATTTGACTTAAAGTACTAGACGGAGAAAGATCAATTAAACAAGACATCTAATCACATGAGACAAAGCTCCAACAACTAAACCACTCAGTGTATTGATTTGAGTGAATCTGCATTTCATTCATTCGTCAGTGACACTCGTACTGCAGCACTGAAAACACTTTAATTTAGTTGAAATTAGTTGCTTCTTCAAACATTTATGTGGATCTGGCACAAACACACAAAAGCTGAACTCCCAACACGTCCTCCTGTGTGTGAACGGTTTGATTGTGCAGGTCAGCGAGGTGAAGAGAAAAGCTTCATTAGGAGAAGATTTGAGTGGTTACCTGGTGGGATTAGCAGAGTTGGTTTGGGTCCAGGCTGAGCAGGGATCGCCTGGGGGAAAAAAAAGCAAGGTGAAGCCAGCAACACCACTAATGTACAACCTGAACCATCTGTCGTCATTAGCACCTTTAAACTGCACACAGGTGTGAGCAACTCCTCTGCACCCAGCAAGGCTCAGCCTGCCAGCCTCGCCTTGTTCCTGCAGAAAACACTCCCTGGAGATCTGCCACACACTTCTTCTCACTTCAGCTTTTGGCTTTAAATAAAAAACTTAATTAAATTAGCTCGCACTCTGTCAATAAAACAAAAGTCTACAGTCATTTTCCACTCCCACTTCCTCTGTGTGTGTGTGTGTGTGTGTGTGTGTGTGTGTGTGTGTGTGTGTGTGTGTGTTTGCATGCAGTTGAAGTTAGAGATAAAAACCTGCGATGAACTTTGACACTGGATTTATGACTGATACCTATCTAGACTTGATAAACTAATCTTTAGTTGATATACTAATCAAGGGCTTATCTTGACAAATCTGACTTCATTATATCAGATGAGTGTCACACCATGAATTCAAAAGATCCATCCTGGAGGTAAAGTTACAGATTAGTGAGTTTTTATAGTCAGTATTTTTGATTTATGTGAGGATTTCCTTCTCTTTAATATGTTATAGGATATTAACCTGAATATATTTGAAGATATCATGTTGGAAAGGGAAAATAAAATAACATTTAAAAATCTTTCACATTAACAGAACATTTTATAATCCTAAGTATGGACCTATTAACTCATTGAGTGCCATTGACGTATATGTACGTACAGGGGAGCAACTGCAGCAGGAAAAGTAGGAGAGCAGGCATCACTCTGCAGAGTAGGACTCCTGCTTGTTGTATTTTAGTTGTTTTTTTGTTTCTGTACAATGAAAAAACATGTGAAATGAAATTTTCAGATGTCATACATGTTTTTGAAGCCAAAATTAAAATGGATAAATCACGGTTTTTCTTGAGAGACTCTCTTTCACAAAAATGCATTTTTCTCGGCTTTCTAGAAAAAAAGTGGTCTTTTTGGTGCAACCAGGCTCTATTCAAGATATATCTATATCTATATCTATCTATATCAAGAATGGAACAAGATACAAACAAATAGTTTTTTCCCTAGTTATATAGAGAGTCTCCTCTTTCCTTTGAGCTGTTTGGTGTTTTCAGAGTCATAGTACAAAATATTCTATGGGTCTTGAAATATTACTAAAAATGCCCTGAAACGCTGGCACATGGCACTGACCATTTTATAAAAGGGCTGGCACTCAATGAGTTAATGAAGAAAGAAAGTTGCAACACTAGTCCTGTTCTTTGAGAGTGATTCTTTGGTTGCTCTGTGGACGTCCACTGACCATTGTTAACAACAACATGCAGTCTGGTGTAGGATGCACCCTATAATGAAGAATGAGACCATAGAAAAGAATAGAAAATGATGGACTCGATGCTCCTTTCCTTTGTACCTCCCACTCTCCTCCACATATTTACATTGTCTCCTCCCTGAACAACTTCCCAGCATCAGCACCCAGGATGCTGAGTATTTAAGCCCTGTGGCATCAAACGACTAATAAGATGAGAGGGATGTCAAGGGTGGTGTGTTATTCTGGCATGAGCCACACACTCGTGCTCCACTTCACACTAGTAGTGTTTGCTGCTGCTGCTGCTGCTGCGGTCATTAACAACAGCACAAATGGGACTCAGCCTCGCACCCGGCTGCTCGTCGGCTTCCAGGTTCCCTGGAACACGTCCTTCCCGTTCAGCGCCCTGCGGCTGGGCTCGGCCATGCAGATAGCCATGGACAAGGTGAACTCAAATCCCTCCTTCCTGGGAAACTACAGTCTGGACTTTGTGTACATGGACACAGACTGTAATCCCAAAGTTTCCCTGGGAGGATTCATCCACCAGGTGTGGAAAGAAAACGTGTCCGCGCTCTTCGGTCCAGCATGTCCAGGAGAGGCCGAGGTATGAACTGCCTCTGATGGTACATGGTGTTGTTGAACTTGTTTTGTGTCCTTTAATTAGTAGCACTTTATTATAATAACACACTATTAAGCATAATTGAAATCTAATTCATCATTTATAAAGCATTCTTCCTATATTGATACTAATTAGTCAACTAGGAGTGGTCAGTGTTCATAAGATCATTTGTAAAGAGTCAGTAAATGATTAACAAACTGTTTAGATGAACATTCATGCTGCACTTATACTTAGACATGAACTAATGGTCACTGAGTGTGTTAATATTTGTTTTATAAACACGTTTATACTGCAATTTGTGATTAATTACTCAACTTAAGCAACATTTTGCATGCAGCATTTTTTATTTGTATTAGAGTATGTTAATATTGGATTGCTGTTACTTTTACTCAGGTAAAGAATCTGTATACTTATTTTAACACTTTTCAGTTGTGTTTAACAGACACTGAAAGATTACTCTTAACATTACAACATAACATCTAAAACTATATAGCATTTCTCCATATTAATAACTTGTCTCTGTTGTAATAGGAAAAAACATAAACAGGAAAAAATGAAGGTTAAAGAGACCCCGAGAATTTTGCTTTTGGTTATAAAAGAGTCTCATATTAATGTGGATGAATCTACATTACCCACACTTGTTAATGGGTCCATTTTCGATAAATATATAATTTTGTCTTTATAGTTATTTGATATTATTAGTCTCGCCCAGCATTTCCTAGTTTCAGTTTCCCGGACGCTGCCTGGTGGCTCATGGGAATAATGCAGCCGGATCGCTAGTTGGCATCGTTTATGGTCGGAACTACGATGATATCTGATCGTCTTCAAACCTCCGACTTTCATTCTTGATTAATGAAAACATTCTTGGCAAATGCTTTCGATTTCGTCCGTCTTGCGCCAGTCCAAGAACTTTAGTGTGAAAACACTTTGCTTTCCGAAAGTCCTCGCAGTCCCTTTAAATATATGTATTTTAGAGTCTGTTAAAACCTGCAGTTTTTGCACCTAAACATTAGTACTGCTTGTGAAACGTCTCTGTCCTTTTATGATGAATGCACATTCCTCCTGCTTCTTAGGTGACTGGTCTCATTGCATCGACATGGAACATCCCCATGTTTGGCTTTGTGGGACAATCTTCCAAAATGGACAACAGCGATATCTACGACTCCTACGTAAAGATCGTGCCTCCTCTCAAGAGAAGCTCAGAGGTCCTGGTGAAGACGTTAGAGTTCTTCGGGTGGAGTCACGTGGCGATGATCGGCGGGGGATTAGAGTCAAACACCTGGGACAAAGTGGACGCGCTGTGGAAAACGATCGAGACTCCACTGAGGGCCAAGTTCAAACTGACTGCAGCGGTCCAGTTCGACACCAGCAATCCTCAGCTCATTTATCGAAACATTAAGTATATCTCAACAGTCGCCAGAGGTGGGAAAAGTATTTTTACCTGCACTTCTTTGTCTGTCTGTGTACCATCTCCACATATAATATAATATATAATCACATTTCTACTTCTGTTTATGTATTCATAACCATTTCCTGCTGTGTGGTCACCCTGCGTCCTCCAGTGATCGTGGTGCTATCAAACAGAGAGGACTCGATGGCTTTGCTGCTGGAGGCAGCACGACAGGGTCTGATGAACGGTGACTATGTGTTCTTCCTGGTGCAGCATTTTGAGGTCAGTGGCACCGTGGTGAGTAAAAACTTAAAAACGCAGTTACACAGGAGCAGGAAACATTTGAATGGCTGTAGTTGTTTTGTGGTATAATGCATCAATATTTGACCTCGTCGTCTTATTAAAACATCTTCATTATCTTATTTTACTACTTTTATATCTTATTTGTTGTAAAATTCGCTGACTTAAAAAAAAAAAAAAAAAAAACGTGGGGCGGTCCTTTAAAAGATTATTCACAACTAGAAGTCTGGATGAGATGCTGATTTTTTTTTACTTTGTTTCTCATCATGTTGGAACAAACACATGCGTTGATTCTTGAGGCTGACAAACACAGGCTTCTCATTTCAAGCATTGATTTTTGTCAACTGTCGTTGGCAGATTTTACAAGCTGCAAGCTCATTAAGCTAACATTAGCCCCATTAAGTTGTTTGAAAATGCCACCTCCAGCTGACTCATTTTAAAACAATCTTGTGAAAGTGGACTCAAAATTGCACTTGCCATTGTGCTAGAACGTTAAGTATACTGTTGGCTAACAGGTCCCAGGAGAAAAGTCTACACTGCAGCGTAGACGGTTTAATTGGACAGCTTGTAATCACTCAATTGCAGTCAATCAAATAACCAAATTGATTTCCTTCTATGTCTATACAGTATACTAACTTGCTCTGTATGTGTATCAAATCTTTTTCCTGAGCAGGATAACTTGTGGAGATATGGCATAGACAGCACTGCCACGAGAGCTTTTGACATGGCCTTCATCATAGGCCAGAAATCCTACGAGGGCTACGAGTATTATGACTTCTTTGAACAAGTTTTTGAGAGACTGAAAGGACACCCATTCAGGAGCAACCTGACATCCAAAAGAGAGGTGAGCATCCATCATATAACCATGTATGTATGTATTTGTGCTGCAGTGTAAACACTTAAACATTCATTATCCTCTCAGGTGAGTCCATACTCAGCCTACCTGCATGACGCCGTGCTTCTTTATGCCATGGGGGTGAAGGAAGTCCTCAAAGATGGGAAGGACCCTTATGATGGACAGGAGGTGCTACAGAGACTGAAAAATAAAAATAGCATTCGATTTTATGGTTAGTAGCTGCTTTAACAAATACTGCAATGCCTTGTATGCAAAGTCCTAAAACTAAATTCACTTATTTTATTTTCTTGGTTCAGATTTTTTCTGTTCTTTAGCTGGTGTGTTGGATAATTGAGAACGTATTCTGTCACCATACCAGCGCAAATACATTTCATTGCATAATTGCATCAATTAACCCTTTCCCAAACTCAAAATGGTCCTGGGGTCAGTTCATATAATATTTTTCTCTCTTTTTTTTTGATTCAGAAGTATTTTGTAATATGCACATCCCACCTGAATCTCCCACCAAACTGCTGGTGGTTGAGTTGCATTTCGGTTCATATAGGCAACTTGTTTTGATGGGAAGGAAAATGTGTAGAATGATATATCTGGTTCTGCTGCACTGATTGTGTTCCCTATTCAATCAAAAATGTAGCATATATCAGTCAAGTAAACTTTTAAATAAGTATTAATGTAATCCTGTTCTCACAATCTAAAATTGGGTAATCCAAAAAACAGTTTTCATATTAGGACTGTTTCTTTGGTTCCATCTCTGGTGGTAGTTTCACTGTTTTATTAACTGGTGGTGCCTCAACCCTCTAACCACTAACACTGAAACACAAGGCTAGTACATGACTGTCAAAGTCGGCTTGTCAGCACAGGTGCCTCTGGACTGGTCCACTTTGATGAGGACGGGGAGCGAAATATGGACTACTCCATTTATGACCTGCAGCATACGGGAGTCACCACCAAGTTTGTGCCCATTCTCCATTTTGACAGTCATGCCAAAAATATCCGGTAACAAACACTTTTCTGCCATTATCGATTTCATAATTGACAGCACAGAACAGTTTCTATCACGTTACAAAAAAAAACTGTCTTTACAGGCCAACATCTATGTTTGCTTCTGTGGTTTGGCCCAAAGGACGACCACCGTCTGATAAACCAGAATGTGGTTTCAACAACGAACTCTGTGAATGGCTGCTCAATGGTAAACTAATAAATCTGAGTTAACAAAAACGCTCTGTTTCAAACCAACCCTGCTCACACTGTAATATCTATTAAACTACACATCCAGGTCAAGCTAACAACCTTTATTATATATTCTCCTGATGGGACGTAGACATCACCATGCTGGCCCTGCTTGTGACCTTCCCCGTGATCGGTGTGATTGCGGTTTTGTGCATCGGCGTGCTCTTTCAGCAGAAGTTACGACTCCAGACGAAGCTTGATGACTCCTGTTGGTGGCTCATCAGCTACAGCGACATCACCATCATCAGGGAGCGCTCGGTATGACCACTGAAGACACATGTGTTATATTACTGTATGTGTTTGTTTGTTTTTACAAGCGTGTTTGTGTTTCGTTTCGTCCAGGCAATTCATGATTTATCTCTCAGCACCACAAACAGTCAGAGTGGGAGTGGAGGCTCTCAGTCCAATTTCTCCAACAACAGCTATGGCCTAAAGGATAAGACTGGGAAGGAAACTGTCTACACCACCATAGGTCTCTATCAGGTACCGTTGTGACTCAGAGTTTAAGTGACTCTGTTTATCTTTTGCAGGAACAGTGGCCACATCTGGCAATTTCAGGTTGATGGTAAAAACAGAGAAGAGTCTTATCAGCCATTTGCATTTCAGGAATGTAAAGACAGCTGTTATTGTGATGGGTTCTGTTTTTGTTTCTTCTTTTTCTTCCTGCAACAAAGAATTTGGGATCGACAAGTGCCTAAAATGTTTGCACAGTGATACGTGATGCGTCTGGAACATTGTCGTCTGTAAAACAGAACCTTGAACCTAGAATTTAAAGGATTTCACAGGTTCAGGTCACAAAACGATCGAGGTTACATTTTGTTAAGTTGTTGTCTGAGAAAAGGCCTGGGAAAGTCAGCAACATTGGTCTTGAGTGTGTCCGCATCTGAATCCACAAAATTACAAGATTCTCTGTCTATATATGGTAAAAATCATTATAATGCTCCTGTTTATGTACCACAGGGGAATCAAGTGGCAATCAAGTACATCAAGAGCAATGTTGGGTATAATTTCCAGAAGCCCTCAATCATCATGGAATTCTGTGTGGTTAAGTTCCTCCCGTTGCAACTAGACCAAACATATTGATTTTTGTTTTGTTTTGTTTTTTTGATTGCAATATACTGCATGTCTAATCACCGTAACCTCTTTAAGACAGATGAAAGAGATGAAACATGAGAACTTGGTACAGTTCTTTGGTGCATGTATTGAAGCACCAAATATCTGTTTGGTCACCCAGTACTGCAAGAAAGGCAGCTTGAAGGTCAGTGTTGCAACCTGTGCTGCATTAAATTGGGATATTTTATTTATTTATTATTATTTTACATTGTAAACCATCATTGAACAGAACTGTCACTTTCTAATGCTTGATTACTTCTGTTTCATGTTACTCTATACCATTGTTAATCCTGCAGGATGTTTTAAAGGCTTCAGATGTTGAGCTGGACGGGATGTTCAAACTCTCTTTTGCATATGACATTGTAAATGTGAGTCAGTTCATTTATGCTACATCTTGTTAAGACACTAAATCAACTATAAAGGCCTACTACTATGACTGCTATAGCTATTTTCTGCTTGGCATAATTCTGAAAATATATTATAATTTGCAACTTTTCGTGGTTTAAATCTGTTTATTTGTCAACCAGGGAATGGAGTTCATTCACAAGAGTAACCTGAAATATCATGGGAACCTGAAGCCCAGCACATGTCTGGTGGATAGTCGGCTCCAGATCAAAATCTCTGGCTTTGGACTGTGGGAGTTCAAAGACAAGATGGTCCGACGGGAAAATACCAACTATGACGGTCAGTGTGATTGTGGTAATATCTTCAATATATTTGCATTTATACAAGTAAAATGTTTGAGATCACTGAACCAAACTGTTGTTGTAGAGATGTACTGGACAGCCCCCGAGCTCCTGAGACAAGTTGGTGTTTCATCCAAAGGAACACCTAAAGGTGATATCTACAGCTTTGCTATTATCATGTGGGAGCTCATGTACAACTCTAAGGCTGGCCCATACTGTTCCCTCAACCTGGAGCCCAAAGGTGAGGCAGAAATACTTAAGATAAATCATGAATCTCTTACATTTACATCTATTTGCCAGACAGATAGAGGTTTGATCAGAGGACGGTTGATGTTTAGCCGTTAGCTAAATGCATCAGCTAGTTAGCAACTGTTTGAGTTAAAAACAAAGGTCCAAAAATACAGTTGTGTTCAAGGATCATATATTTCCAACATTCAGTAACCTAGGACAATCTAAAAAGGTGCTCAACAAGTCACCAAAAATGCTCGGCTAAGTGTCAAGATAGCTTCTTCAAAATGATCAGAACAGTCAGAGCTAGGCGCAGTGGGGTTTATCCCACTGGGAAATGAGTATAAACCCGAGCCTGGACTGGTGTTGAAAATTAGCACTTGTGCTAAACACACTCAAGCAAAGCATCTGGTCTGTCCACTGGAACAGTCTTAATGTATTTGTGATGTCCATATCAAATAAAATAAACATAACATAACATAAGACCAGACTGAGTTGTTGGTCTCTGTACCTCTCTTTTAATACTTTACAGAAAGCACTACCTTCTATTCAAATTTGGGGAGGTTTCCTCCCCAATTTCTCTTAAATCCAATATAATTTGTCCAAAAATAATGGTGTAATGATATCCCTTCCTGACAATCTATGTCAATTCAACACACCACCATCATTGCTGCTTGCTATATTTTTTCCTTCAGAGATTATCAGGCAGTTGCGGACACCTTTCCAAGGGGAACCACTCCGACCGGTGTTATCTGAGCAGCTTTGTGAAGACAACATCAACACACTGCTGACAGTCTGCTGGAGTGAAAACCCAGACCATCGACCACCGTTTGGGTCGATACGGCGACAGCTGAAGGACATCAGCCCAGACAGGTCAGGTTTTTTCTTACAGAAAATACTGTGCAAAATTAAATTGTTCTCCCTGTCTCTCATTTAGGCTCAAAACTAATTACTTGTTCCATGACCCAAAGATTTACTTATAGGCTACCGAATTCAACTAAGATCTAACATTTTGAGATGTCCTGCAAACTAACAAACAAACTTGACAGGCAACTCCTAAATGGAGGTAATGATGATTATCTGTACTGTAGTCATGCAAATATACTGGATAATATGGTGGATAAGTTGGAGAAATATGCAAATCACTTGGAAGAGGTGGTGGAGGAGAGGACCAATCAGCTCACAGCAGAGAAGGCCCGAGCAGACAAGCTTCTGTCCAGCATGTTACCAAGGTACCCCCAGATGTTACTGCACCAAGCACATGAGTTGAATGGGCGTCCATGACTACATCAACAAGTGAGTAGACAACCACACCCTTACCTTGTCAGTGCTCTTCATTCAACGGTTGTAGATACATTGCCGATCAGTTGATGGCGGGAAGGTCAGTGGAGCCGCAAAGCTACGAGATGGTGACCATTTTCTTCTCCGACATTGTGGGTTTCACCTCCATGTGCTCTATGAGCTCTGCATTGGAGGTGGTCACGTTCCTCAACGATCTCTATAGCCTCTTTGACGACATAATCAAGATGTACGATGTCTACAAGGTAAGACTAAACAACACTTCGTAATTTTTTTTTACATTTATCATAGGTACGAGAGCGGTATCAATCATCTCCCGATTCCCAAATAATGATCTTTTAAAATCTTTGCATCTTTATCAGGTGGAAACAATTGGTGATGCATATATGGTAGCCAGTGGCCTACCTATCAGCAACGGCAATAAGCACGCATTGGAGATATCCACAATGGCTCTGCATTTCCTGAGTGCCATTAAGATCTTCAGAATCCGCCATATGCCCACAGACAGCCTTGCCATTCGCATTGGGATTCACTCTGGTAAAAGACAGTACCATCATCAAAGAAAGAGTTTGTTTCTTGCTGCTTCATTTCTTGATTCCTCATTTAAGACATTAGAGAAATCCAAACATGCATATACACTGTTTTGTCATGGGTTTTGTAGGTCCGGTGGTTGCTGGAGTGGTGGGCACCACTATGCCTCGCTACTGTCTGTTTGGAGACACAGTGAACATGGCTTCTCGGATGGAGAGTAACAGCCTTCGTGAGTAAATAATCCTTCCTTATAAGACCTTAAAGGGGAACTATGCAAGTCCAGTCTTTTTCCGCTGTTTTGGGTGCTTATTTTCTATACAGAGCTCCCCCTACAGTTTCAGAGTGCATATTTTCACTGTTTTAAGGTACAAATCTTGCATAGTTCCCTTTTAAAAGTGGCCGTCCATTTGTTAAATGGATGGTTGGGCCTCCAGGGAAATATCTAAACAACTATTGGATAAATTGTCATGAAACGTTGTATTCATCATCCTACTGATTTGAGGGTTTTCAAGGACCCTCTGAGTTTTATATATCAATCAACATGAGCCACCATGAGGCTGCCATTTTTATATACGTATATTGAACTATCATTACATTAACTACAGCTGAACTATGAGTTTAATGCATTAACAGTATTGTGTTATATCATATTGTGTGCAGCCCTGAAGATTCACATTTCTCAGTGCACTGCAGACATTCTTGTCCAGGCCGGATCATTTGAGATGGAGGAAAGAGGAGAAGTCGAAATGAAGGTGAAATCTGGTACCTGTTGGTATGGTTGTTGTTTTTTTAAAAGTTGAAGTGTTTGACTTGTTTTTGTGTATGTTTGTGTCCATGACAGGGTAAAGGGAGTCATAAGACCTACTGGTTGCTGAGCAAAGAATCATTTAATCCTCCTCTTATTGCTCACAACTCTTCGCCCACTGATGGCCTCAAACTACAAATAGAGGTAAAGAAGTAATAATGTATGTATAATTTGTAGGTAAACCAGTGTTTTAACCAGTTATTTTTCATTTCTGTTCAAGAAACCAGGAGTGGCCAGACCTGCTGATAGAAAGGCCCACAAAGCACTGACTAAAAGTCACATGACAGAGACTCAGTTTCCCTCAGTTCACATTTAAAAAACAAGTGGATATTCTGACCACACTTTGACTAAATAAGCATGAACATCTGGGAATATGTCTCGGAGAAGATCCATGCAAAACAAGTTGTGAAGAAGAAGACGAAGAAGACTCAAGACGAACGTAAAGAACGACGTCACGAGAAACAATCGAGTCTGGATCATGACAGAGGATGAAGATACTTCTTGATCTAAATCAGTTCTAATCTTTCACACAGGATCTGATCGATGCTAATATAGAAAACACTGTTAGCTGTTCATTGCAGCATTTGTTTGTGCTTTTATTTCATTATGCAGTAGTTCATTTCTGTTAAGTTGTGTTGAGTCCCGTCCAGCTACAGGGACATACTGTAAACCATAAACACTTACATCTGATTGTTTAGTTTATCAAAATAAAATGTCACAGATAAAAAGGACGTATGAGAACAGGGGTGCAGGGTTTACAACTTGGAAAAATTGTATTTTCCATTTCACTGTATTCAAAATCAGACAGTGATCACATGTATTTATTTATCTTATCTTCAAACATATGAACATATTTTGGTGAATTTTGGTTTAAGAGGTGATTAAATCATGAAATGTTGTGTTTACAGAGTTACTGTCATGTCAAGACTTTGATTTTAAATTATGGACAGAAGACAATTGTTTGTTTATTTACCAACATTGCAAGTGTGATAGAATTTAGTAAAAACAGAGACTATGTACTTTTTTTTAAAACAAAAGAGATCACACAAAGATTTTATTATTTTAATTTTTTCATATTTATTGGAGAAGGCAGTGAAATAATATATGTAACTTTAAAAAAGATGAATAAATGTGCTAATAATGAATAATATCTTGTAGAAAATAAAACAACCATTCATTTCTTTGTGGGGGGGAGGACTGTAATCATGTACTCCCTGAGTCCTGGGTTGCACTCCCCTCAGTGTGTATGTGTGTGTGCGTTTCAGTTAATATAAATGAATATTGTGCGGATGAAAATGAAGCTTTTACTACACTCTTAATCCACTCAGTAGATCACAACATGTGTTTATCAGCACAACCAACAGCACGAACAGTGAGGTGCCTGTGAGGAGGAGAATAATAAAGTCAAACAATTTAGGGAGCAAAAGAACATAACTAAATTTAATAAGTTTAAAGGAAAAGAATAAAAATAAATAACTATTAAAGGCAGCACGTACAGCATTTAGGAAATAACAGAAAAAGGATAATATATGGAATAAATTAAATGTGAATCACAACCTACATCTCTGAAAATTACCTTTTATTTGTCCATTATTGGAAGACGCACGGCCTGAAAAAGATAAAGACATCATATGACACAGAAGTCGGCTTTCAAGGCATCTTTATATGAAATAAGCTGAGTTTTATTTGCATAATAAATAAGATGAATGTCTCAAAAACTTTATCACAGTGTTTCAGAAACAGAAAGACAATAAGACATTTTATTTATCCCTCAAGGGAAATTGTTTTGTGAAGTTGCTCTATTAAAATATACAAATGTATTAATACAAAATAATAACAGCATTATAACAATATATAATAACAATAATTCAATCTCTTAGGCCACATGTTGTTCTGTACCTTTAATATGAAACTCGGTGGTGAGGACTCCCCCACTTGGATCTGGCTCAGCTGACAGACTCCTCACAGAGCAGGGGCCCTTCAACAAAGAAACAAAGGAAACATGGCGTCTTGAATTAAAAATGTCAGTAGATTGACTTCATAATTTAATATTTAGTTGATAGTTTCCTGTAAAAACTCTATCTGTGTTTGAACTGAGCTGCTTTGGTTCGTGTCATGACTTATTGAGACTCTTGAACCGTTGTTGGTGTTATAATTTCCACCTGTGACTCTCAGAGGAAGAAGAAACTGAGAACATGTTACAGTCTGACGCTGTGAAGACGACGCGTGCTACTCACCGGCAGACAGACGAGCCTCTCTCCGTCACACACCTGGACCTCACAGTGCAGCCACACGGTCGACACCTTCTCCAGCCGCTGGAAGCGAAACGAGTTGAACTTGAACATGGATCGGCTGTCTTTGGCGTTCTCGAAAATGGTCACAGTGTTGTCGGAGGAGCAGCTGTGGATGTTATTTCATTATTAGTGCAAAAGAAGTGGAACAACTCTAACACATCTAACTGTCTTTAACTTTACTCAACTCACCTGTTGATGATGAGACTCCACCTCTTCTTGTCTGTGGAGTACGGAGTGGGCGTGGCCCAGCAGTTGTTTATCACAACCTTGAATCTGAGGAGGAGATCGATGAAGATGGATCAGAAATCCTGAAGCATCAAACCTTTAAAATTCAGGATTTATAATCTGTGAATGTTGAAATGATCCCAGGTGATGTGATTCACCTGTTGCTGAGTCCTTTGGCCTCGATGCCGATGAAAACTTCAGAGCCGATCTCAGACGTGTCGATCACATACGGAGCGTCTTTGGCGTACAGGAACTTTGAATTCTAGAAAATATATTTGCTCTTTTTTATTTTCCCTGTGCATCTCATGGCCATTCAAAGTTGTCGCACACACTTTGTGCCTGTTTACTCTTATCTAACACAAGCATCATCACATTATGAAAGTCGCTCCAGCCGGAGACGGAGCAGCTACTCACCGTGAACACGTTCATAGACAACTGTGATCTAAAAGTGCCTAAACTCCCGTTGTTGACATAAACTGTAGCCACTCTGTAAAAAGCAGAGGGTTTAGTAAAAACACTGCAAGTCATTGTGTTAGAAGGCACATGACGTCCACACTGTGACTGCGGCCGCCGCCCGGCCTGGACTGATGCTTACCTTTGGCTGAAGACGGCGTTGTTGACCAGGTAGGCGGCTCGGTACATGCAGCTGAAGGTGTAGTTGACCGGCTGGTTCCTGACGGTGAGCGACGTGTCGTTGGATACAATGGCGTTGTAGAAGACGTACTTGGGGTCTTTACCAGGCATGTACTGCACAGAAGGTCAGAGGTCAGCTTTTAAATATATTTATAATTTAAGGTTTAATTTAAGCTTGAAAAATGTTCTTTCTTTCCACTTAAAGAAATACATTGATACCAATTAGTCTCACGTGTGTTTAATGTATTTTTTACACAAAATAAATGATGTATTCAGCATTTATATTATAAATATAATGTCATACCAATGACAAACCAGTTATTTATGAGAAGTCAGTGATTGATAAGATCATTAATTAAGTAGTAAGTAAATGCTGATATGATAAAGTAAATAATTAATGCATGAACTATTGTCAGTAAATGTGTTAATAGATGTTTTTTAAACATTAATACTGAAATTTATGATAAAAAAGCTGCTGGGCGTCTCACCTCGGACTGTGTGCCGCAGTACGAGTGGTTTTTGGGAGTCAGGTCTGGGATGATGAAGCGATAGTAGCCGGGGCTGTGTATCCCAGTGTAACACAAACCACCCAGAGACAACTGATCGATCTCCCAGCCGTACGGACACTCTGGGACGTTGGCGATGATGGCGTTAGGAAAACACGACACCATGACATAATCTGAAAGAAAATAAAAATACTGCTTGTAGTACTACTTGTGCAGAAAAGCTGAGATTTATTATCTATTGTACATTCTTCTTCCTCCTCTTTATTTCTACACTTTCCTGATGCCAACTTAACTTATCAATAATATTGCAATTATGCATTTTATTACAATTCTATTGCTGCTGCTTATGTTTACATGAAATCCATCTTTTATTTCCATTAAATAATGAGATGTTTTCTCATTTTGAATCAAGATAATGTCGACAAACTCTAAATTAATCCTCAACTAATTTACTTATTAATGATAAAATCTTTGTATTTGTCTTTCTGTTTGCAATATATTGGACCATGCAGGACGACGTCATTTGACTGAATCCTACTGAGAGCAGCTACGAATCATTACAATGTGTTTTTATGTTTATTTTATGTGCACATATGCACACGTTTAAGAAAAATTTCCAGTGCTATGTGCAGGGGACAATAAAGGTTTTCTGAATCTGAATCTGAATCTGAGTCATTACCTGCTTTTTGGGGGGAGCAGGTCCAGGCGACAGGCAGCAGCACCAACAGTGCACCAAGAGAGGCCATAGTGTGAAGCTGCAAGAGAGATGGGAGAGCGTAAGAAGAAAAAGAAAAAGAAAAAGAAGGAGTAAACTGTTGTAAATGGAGTCAGTCGGACTCACCTGTGGGGAGGAAACACTGAGGTCTGGTCTGGGGTCAGAGGATCCTCATGGCTCTTCAACAGGTCACCAGCACCAGTGACTCGTGTTGACAGCTTGTCGAGCTGTTTTATACCGTCACAGGTGAAAGTAATCAACTTTCTCCCCCATTCTTCCATCACGACCACCTCCTCCTCTTCCTCCTCCTCCTCCCTCCTCCCCCCCCGCTCCTGGCTGGACAGGTTTAAGAGCTCTATTGTGGAGCTGCTCACAAAAGCTCTCTGTGCTTCTCAGACATTTGACTTTCAAATGACCAGCGTCTCACA
This sequence comes from Trachurus japonicus, assembly GCF_045865225.1. Taxonomy (NCBI): domain Eukaryota; kingdom Metazoa; phylum Chordata; class Actinopteri; order Carangiformes; family Carangidae; genus Trachurus; species Trachurus japonicus. The sequence goes on from NC_140925.1 coordinate 6,577,682, forward strand.
GGATTAACACTCGGGCTGCTTAAGTCACATTCTGTGGAGACGTGTCAGTGTCACAGTCAGTCAGCAACGTAAAGTAATGATTGGTCGACACAGGAAAGCTCATCAGCACCGTCGTCTTGACAGAAGAAGAAACAGCAGAAAATTCAGATTGAGTCGTAGCTCCGTTTTTCATCCTGGTAAAGTTTTTGTTCAAAAAGATCATTAACAAAAGTCATTTTTTTAGGAACTGTGTGTATTTATTTAATGGTTGCACAGCGTCTTTACTGAGGTTTTAATACTATTTTTCAACGTTTACTCAAAACAAAGATTTTACATTTTGGGAAATATGCTCTACAGCTTAGCCAGCAGCTAGTTAGCTTAGCTTAGCATAAAGACTTGAAACAAAGGGAAACAGTTAGCCTGGTTCTGTCCTCTAGGACGTCAGAAGCTGATTTGTTTATACGTTATATGTTGCTTTTTTAAAATCCGTAAAGAAATTTAAGTGTAGAAATAGGAACTGTTTTGAAGACTGTTTCTTTGAGTGGGTCCAATACTTCCTTGTCCAGGTCATGACCTCATGTAAACCAGGAAATTTCTAATTTTGTACGAATTAAGGACAGAACATGTTAAATTGTGAGTTTTTTTTAACCTTTGGAAAGAATAAGTGAAACTATTTTCTGTTCCCATTCTTGCTAAGCTAACAGATGTGAAACTGATTCATCTAAAACTCCACCGGAAAGTGAATATTTCTCTCAATGTAACTGACTCTTGCAAATGTCTCTCAACATATTTTTAAGGGCAGATATAACCTCTGAGGACAGAGAATCAGACAACTCTGTTTCTCTTTGTCCTCTTGGTCAAACGGGACAAAACGCCATGCAGGGAACAGAAAACCATTTAGGAAGCTGAACAGTGCAAACAGACATGTATGGATCCCTTCAAAATGTGATGCTAGCTCCGATAAGAGCCGACGTACACTGGTCACCAGTGTCCTGAACGACAGGACTTTCAGTTATACAAGGTTTCTCACGGCCTTGTGCTATTAGATATCACTTTGGTCTTGTCAGTCTTTTTTTATGTGAGTGAAACGAGTTCCCTAAAATCTCTGTAGCTTCATCTTTGATCACGATTTAAATTATTTCTGATGTGAGAGCTTCTTCTGTCTTGTTTTTCTGCTGTAAATCAAATGTATATTCTCTGGTGAATTTAGCTCGAGTACAAAAAAGTTTCAGCAAGGTTAGATAGGGTCACTCTGGCTCCAATAAAGTTTTAAATCTCTCATTATTAAGATTTAAGAAGTTTCACAGCATTGAATACCTCCTTGCAAAAGACTTGATGATAAGAGCTGTAAACCGATAGCAAAGAGGTTAGACACTAATGTCCTTCACAGAACAATTCAAGTCACCCAGCAATTGAAGGGGCAAACTGCAGGCGATTAGCATCTGAATGGAGCGACGGGGGAATTGGTGAGGGGCAGTCCGAGGAAGATACCGATCTGAGAAGGGGTCAGGGGACAGGTAGCGTTACAGCACCTGGTGATGGTAACAATCAGGAGCCACCAGATTCCTCCACGTTATGTAACGACGGCCCGAGAAAGCACGCAGAGAGGGGACGGAGTTCATGAGTCTGCAGAGTCCTGCACTTCTGCACTTCAACAGACTGTTTAAAGGTATAAAAAACAAAAATAAATCAGAGTGTGGAAGTTTTATTACAACTTAACATTAAAATTGAATAAGAGACGTCTCAGTTCAGTGTCAAAGAAAGAAAGAAAGAAAGTTTTATTCTTGATTTTATCTACAGTATCATATTCTCAGCAGTAAAATCTTCTCCTCTGTTCACTCTGCCTTTTTTATTTAGTATTCAGTATTAAAATGAATTGATCGGAGTAGATAATATGAAAAAAACAACTATAGACTCTCTGCTTTTGTAAAACTTCTTTTTATTCTTTCAGCTGACGAGGTATCAACATTTATAACAACCACTAAATGCATGAGGAGGTCACTGTAGAAGACATCGAGGCTACGTACAGTAGTGCTTTAAGAGTGAGGGTAAACAAAAACATCTGTACTGTAAAACAAAAACAAAAACACATCTGGAGATACATACATTTACATTATATACAGTCATATACAACATTTTTTACATAATAAATAGTCAGTGTTGAGGGCAGATTCAGGCTTTGGGCACCTGACACGTCCAACTGGTTCGTTCAGGTTGATAAATAAAATCTCTCCTGAAAGACAAAGAAGTACAGAGTTAATATCATGGAATTAAAAATGAATGAATAAAAAAACAACTAATAGCACATTTTGTACTTCTCAGTTGTGATGAAAGGAATCATGTTTAGGTTTCACACACCTACTATTATAGTGTTAAATATATAAATATATCAATTAAATGTGTCAGTTATGTTGAGAAAATCTGAATAAATATACAGTGGTGGCCAAAATTATTAGAACAGCTGACATATCTGAAAATACCTGACCTTTTTTTTGCCTCCAAAACACGATTTCATTTAGTAATGTTCATTAATATATGCAGATGGTTGGCCAGATGAAGTGAGTCCTCCTGTTTTTATCCACTTTCAACTTTAATATTTGGTCCGTCAGTAATTACAGCAGCACATTTCTCTGGCATAGTGTCAAGATATTTACTGAGAACTTCAACACTAATGTTATCCCATCATGCTTTATGCTACTCAAGCCAAATGTTATCTGTCCAGTTTGCTCGATTGGGTCGAGGTCCAGACTTTGTAAATTATTTGGCTTCTTGTGTGAAGGAACATGATTGTGGGACATTGACAGTGAAACAGGCCTAGCGTGTTTATTTGTAAGGAAAATTACCTAAATCGTCTCACAATGGCTCTGTTTTATGGTTTATAGAGCATAATGATGATGAATGACTGATTCAACAAAAACAACTAAAACGTCTTATGTAAAGTGATCCAATAATGTTGGCCACCACTGTATATATAAACATTAAATAATTGGATACGATGTAAACTGATGGTTTTCTCTGACTTTTTGTTTGTGTGTCCATTTTAAAAGTCGTCGGTCTTTGAGTTTGTGTGTCGTACTCACTCTCTCCTGCGCGTCGAACCGCTGTCTCGACACAACAGACCTTCGTCGCATGGACAGATCTGGTTGATGCTGAACGCCAGGCCGCCATCGGGCACGTAGCAGCTTTCTCCGCGGATCAGCCGCCTCTTGCACACCTGTTCACCATGGTGTCGGGCGCAGCACATCGACGCCCCACAGTCCCTGTCGACTTTACACCTGGCACCTGGGCGAAGAGGAAACTGGTTGATTTTTTTTCGATCAAACAAACTGGTACAAACTGATAAAACTGAGATCATCGTTTTCGCTCGTACCTTCTTGTCCGTTGGGAACGTTGCGGTGGCATTTTCCAAACATGCAGCTGAGGCCTCGGACGCACTGGGCGTCCCTCCGACAGTAGAGGCCCTCCCCTCGCAGAGGGACGCACTGACCGAAGTGGCGGTCGCAGGAAAAGCCCCGCCCACAGGCCCTGTCATGCTCGCACACAGCCTGGAGACAAGAAGGCAGATGATGTTTTTAATCTTTATTAATCACATGAAGACGTTATAAAATTAAAGTTCCTAAAAAATCTTTTGCACATGCAGCAGCGTAAAGACTAAATTGTGTTTGTGCAAAAGCATCAACAGGTTTTAGTTAAAGGAGAACTATGCAAGTCTGGTCGCTTTTCCTCTGTGTTGCTAACCCTCCTCTAGGCCACGTGCATTTGTTTTTAACAAAGCCGGCGAAAAATCAATCCATGGAGCGGTGGATAACGTAATATATCATATAAAATGTTAGGACGTCTATATTTGTCTAGACTTATCTGTCATTAACAAGAGATTACGGGTTACAGGGCGCATTTTTGTCACAGTGCCACCGAGGTTGGTTTTTTTGGTCAAGAGACGCTAGGTGGAAGGCAGAGAGTGTCCATTCTCCCTGGAACTAGTCACTTAACCATCACAATTACTCCAAAGCTGTTTAATTAAGCTAAAAATCTTGTATAGTTCCTCTTTAATTCAGGATATATACATGCTCAGTGTCTTACCGTGACTGCCTTGGCGACAGGAGTGTTTTCTCTAAGTGCCTTTGCTCCCTCTTTGGGAGGACTGTGAGGCATGTTGAGCATCCAGGCCCAAATACGAGCTTCGGCCCAAGAGACGCACAGACACAGGCAGAGCATCCACAGATTCCTCGACATTTCCACCGACCACGAAAAAAAAAAACGAAATCAGAAAAATAAGAGCAAGAGGAGCTGAAAATGTTGTTGATGCTTAGGAAGAGGAAGGGAAAATGAAAAAATCCCAAGCTGAAAAGTCCCAGTGCATGTGTGGAAAGTGAAGTGAAGGTCTTTCTGCAGGCGCCTCCTTCTCCTTCACCAGCAGCTTCACTTTTATAGGTCAGCGGGGCTCGACTTCCCCCCACCGGGCTTGTTTGTCCAAGCAGTGGGGTAGGAGGAGGAGACAATTAGTTGTTAATGGATTAACTTAAATTGCCCAGGTTACCCCCCGCAGCCAGAAAATAGTGGCAAAGTGACCAGTCGTGGAGAAGCAGGGAGAGAGAGAGTGGGACAATGGCGCCACCTCGGCCAGACAAACAAACCACGGCCGGGACAAAGGCAGACAAATGCATGACATGTTTCACTGCTCGCTGACTGACAGGTAAAGCCACCGCAGGGTCCCTGGCCCCCCCACCACCCCTCCTTACAAAAAAAAAAAAAAAAAACACTGGGCAAACACTCCTGGCCCCGTTGGCCCCTACCCTATCCCACTTGAGACCCCACGCTGGGAGCAATTTGCAGAAGTGCACCCTGCAGACGACCCCATGATCTCATTAAATATAATTACCATCAGCCATTAGTTCTCAGGGGGAGAAGGGGAGTGAGTGGAGGGGAGACGAGTTGCTCTGAGGGAAACAGATTCATTTTTAACTGGATCGCACTTTATTGAAAGGGACAACGAGGTTTTAAAAAAGTCTCACGTTAATGTGGATGAATCTCCGCTACCCACACTTGTTAATGGGCCCATTTTCGATAAATATATCGTTTTGTCTCTGTTATTTTGTTATTATTAGTGGTGGCGGAAATGCTGGTCGAGCCGACCAGCGTTTCTTTACTTTCGGTTTTGTGGCGAGTCATGAGAATAACGCTGCCGAATCGCCGTTTATGGTCGGAACTACGACGGTATGTGATCGTCTTCGAACCTCTGACTTTAATTCTTGATGACTGAAAACATGAGTCTGTCTTGCGCCGGTCAAAGAATTTTACGGTGCGCGCGGAGGCCCATAAATGTAGTGTGAAAACGCTTCGCTTTTCCAAAACTCCTCATTGTCCCTTTAAAACACTGAATAAAAAAGTTTGCAGCTTCACATTTCACCTGGTGACTCCTCAGCATCACAGAGTCGAAGTCAGTGTTGCCAGGTTGGAGACGGTAGGAGTGTGTTTGTCTTTCATTCATGTGGGATTTCTTTTTCTTTAATATTTATAACCTCCTTCCTGCCTGAATTTCACCTTCTGCGTTGAGATTTATAACTTCCCTCACAGCTGCACTTCTACCTGCAGGCGCTGAGGTGACGGCGTGACGATTAAAAACGAATCAGGACGGCTGGGTGGAGTAATAAATCCAGACTGGGACCAGACTCCACAACGAAGCCCAGATGGTCACGATACATCGAGAGAGCGGATTTTACAGGATTTCAATCTTTAAAGATATCATGGAGACAGTTCACTGGGAATGTGCACTTACCTGTATTTGATTACACAACCTAAGATTCACACCTTTTAAAAACTTTTTTAGCTTTGTTTCCCCACCAAAACATCCAAGTTTAACAGTATAAATTCATATTTCTGTGGATTTTCTTCTGTCTAGTTTGGCTAAATCTGTCGATCTACATGTACAAATAAAACAAAGATTGAAATAATTAAACAAAGCTGCAAACGTTGCCATAACATCAACTCTGAACCCCTTAATTTTACTGTTGAAAGTACTCTTTTCATTCTGCTAAATTAGATAATTAAAGGTTTAAAATATCTACTTTCATCCAAGTTTAGTTTCTACATCACTCATTTATAGTAGTGCCTGGATTTTCCCAGCGAAATTGGGTTTAGACAACAAACTCCCATTTGGTTTAAGTTGGGGATAAATTGTGGTTTTTGTTAATTATTTAACACGTCGTCTCATGTTCCAACTGTTGACTTATTATTTAACCAAACCAATGTTTCCTTGATGTGAACCAGGCGAGTTTAGTGTTGGAATAAACGCACCGATCAAGCTGCAAATGGTAAAAGTGGATATTGTTGTGTTGTGGTATTGTGAATATGATATCATATTTAAATAGAAAATATTGCCAGTGGATGTTTTGTAGCGATATTACTTTCAAAACGCTCTTCATTATGTTGATAAAAATTATAATTCAATCGTGTTTCAGCCAAAATCTGTTTGTTATTTAAAGTTCTGTGGTAAATTAATGCACATTTTGGGAACTGTATATCTTATTTTAAGATTAAAGCCAATTAATGAGCTGCTTAATTAAAAGCACTGAATGAGAAAAGCTATTTAAAAAACATATGCACATCTTATTTGTTGATTGTTGTATATCATAGCGAATACGTGAATGGCGTTAACGTACAGAACCGCGCAGTGTGTACGTAATCTTAACTCAAACTGTCTGATTAACTTTACCTGACATTAGCATTCACTGTTTCATTAACACTCAGGTTTTTTTTTTATCACACACACACAGGCCGAGATGCCTGGGTAATTGTTGGTCATTTACATGTTCCCAGTGGCAGACAGCAACAGATCGGTTACGTAGATATCGCGGGGTCTGCACCAGTAGTTAAGTCCTTATCACGACAGGCTAACACAGACTAATGACGTAATTGGCGGTCAATTAGCTGGCACAATGGCAGCAACCGGATCAATTAGCAACATGTAAATAAGTATTGTGTCGTAATTATGCAACCTCAGTTTAATTCTTGTTATTCATGTGTATTGAGGGTTTGGTATAGTGTTCTGTTGGGATTATTTACCATCTCTGTTTGAGTGTTGTGGAGAAATGTTTGATTAAAATGCACTAATGTCAGATTTCTTCTGTCTGAGTCACAAAGATTTACGAGTTAAAGTGTTTGCAAACTCATCATAAGTTTTTATTACTCATAAACTGAACATTTCAAGCCAGTAAACTCCTAATGAGGTTGCATTGTGTTTTTGTGATGTAAAAAAAAAGACAAGAATAACTTCGGCTCCTCCTCTCTTCTCTTATCACGTTCTTCCAAACATGTATTCTTGTTCTACGTCCCTACTTACAGCCAGATATCCCCCCTGTTATTTACCCAGCGCGAGCAGAAAGATAACTGTCTCCAAACAGTCCTGAACATGCTCTCCCAGTGTTAATGACTCTGCTAATGACGTTCGTATTGAATGTGCTCGCTGTCACAATCAACATTGCTGTGGGTCTTACAATTAGGGACAAACAAAAACAATGGGCAGGGTGATGTGTTGTCATTGTAATGGACCTTGACCCCCCGCAGGGAGCTCTGAATGGTGGAGGGCACGAGGAGTCTGTCCTTCCCACAAACCAACAACACACATGTCCAGAGCAGGAGTGGATGGACGGACGGCAACACGGTGAATGTGTGTGTGTGTGTGTGTGTGTGTGTGTGTGTGTATGTGTTCAGGGCAACAATGAGGCGTTTCTTCAGGATTCAGCATTTAGTTTTAGTCTGTTAAATGTAATAAAAGTGACGTGTGTTGAAACTAAAATATATCTGTGTGGAAGTACCTTTAATGGTCTGAAGTTAAGACAGCGTACAAGGGGCATTGTTGATAAAGAAAAACAAAAGAAAGAGAAATTAGTTTTTAAAGTTTAAAATCTGAAGTTTGAAAAAAAAGAATGCTGGCCAAATAAAAATTAAAAAATCTCAACATTTTTTACGTTCACAAACACCAAATTTTGGGGTTTTTTTTCCTCAGTTTTTTTTTTTGCAAATTTGAGTTTTTTTCTTGTACGTTAATAAACTTTTTTCTTGCGAATTTGTATGTTTGTTTCTCCATGAATGAGTGTTTCTTTCTTGTACATTTGTACACAAGTTTTACCTTGTACATTTCTGAGTTCTTCTGTTGTAAATGTTCTTTTTTGTACGTTTCTGATTTTATTTTCTTGCAAGTTTTTTTCCCAATAAATTTGTGTTTTTTCTTGTTTGTTTGTAATTTCGTTCTTGTGAATTTGTGAGTTTTGGGGTTTTGTTTTTTTGCTTATTTGTGAGTTTTTTTCCCCATAAATGTTGTTTTTGTCTCACAAATTTGTGAGTCTCTGAGCACTCATCACAACAGAGCACAGCTGAGGCTGTGGAGGATATCAGTCTGTATCTGGTCATAATATTCATTCTGGGAAGATGTTACCCATCCAGTCATATTTCCAAACTTTGTACACATAAAATACGTAAACATTACGTACACAGTAATGGAAAGGAAAACAAAAGGAGAGGTACGCCTGCTGGGACTGGAAGTTAAGTGAGACAAAGTGCTGACACTGGAGCTGCTGAGCTCTGTCATCAACGCACTGATTTGTGTCCAGCTGTGTCCAAGTGTGAGCACACGGTGTTCTAACATTTATTTACTCCTGGCCTTAAATCGAAGTCACATCTTTAAACGAGGTGCTGTAAATACCTCAGAGGCGAATCTCTCTCAGCGTTCGTGGACCAGACGTTGCATGCCCTCCCTCCCTCCACAGATAGGGTCGAAGTTTTATATCGCTCCTCATGAAGTGAAGTGAAGGGTGAAATGAGGCCAGTAAATGTTAACAGAGAGAAAACACTGCCACAACAAGCTGAATATTGTTAACAGACAGAAAACTGTTTCATTACAAGCTGAATATTGTTAACAGAGCAAAAACATCGCTATTACACGCTGAATATTGTGTCCATTCAAAAATCTGACTGTTATTATCGTCCACTTCAAAGTCATGTAGAGTTGTTTCTAATCAATTCGTGGAGCAGGGATGTACACACATGACACATGTACTATACAATTATATACAGTAATAAACTGAAAACCACTGTTTCTTGCTGTATAGTATCAGTTAGTTTCATTTCTGTTATTTCGATCTGCCAGGACCTTTGTTGAAATGGAGTGTCCTCATGGTCATATATATTTTTATAATTATAAAATTACCATAAATTAGAACCAGGCCATTGTTGCTGATCATTGTTTGTTTAATCTGCACAAAAACAAAAAGTCTCAATTTTTACGGGGGTTATGTACCGGGCTATTTCTTCGCCTTCTAGGCAACAAGCAGGAACTCAAAGTTACTGCATCTCACCAAGAAAACATCCAACAAATACACCCCCTCATAAAAAATGATTGGTTTTACACTTTGTTTTTTTTATGAGGAGTCTCAAAACTCTCGACATGAAAGTGAATATGCACTTTTTTTTGCAAAGGTCAAACTCTTTCTTTCCTTGCAATAGCTCAAATAACCAGGGATCCTCAGCTGGCCAGTTCTTCATCTTTCTTTTTAAGATCGTAGACATTAGAACAACTAATCCCTCTCCTCATTTTGTCATCAAAGTAAAAAAAAAAAACTCATCAGAGAGCAGAGCTGAACTCTCTTCACCCATTTGGCTGGAAAGATGCAGTAACGTCTGCTCCGGTCATTAATTGTGTATTGTCTCAAAAGTGAGGTATCTTTATTGTTGCTGAGACAGATGTGAGCTAATAATAAAGTTAATAATACCACCTACAGTATGTTTATTATGGCTCTTTGTTAATTAGTGCTTGCTGCTTTAGAGCTTTAAAGACCTTTCGTGTAATAAAAGTAATTGGATGCTGGTATTTTAAGGCAGAAAAGGGTCCTGATATTGATTTATTCTGCATTGGTTATGTAACACGTGTGTCCAGCCTAAATAATCAATGGGAAATCTTTTCATATAATTGCCCATGAGCTTCCAACCAACTCCATATCTGTCCGGTATGATTATTTAAACACAACGTCCCTGTCAAAGAGTTATTGATTTTAAAATTAATAATAGATTTGTCTTTGTTTTCGGGTCAACAGACAGAATAAATAGATCCACGTCATCATTAAAAATAACCTCAATCAAAAAGCCAAAGTCGTGTTTCTCAGATGTCTGAGCTGCATTTATGTTAAGGCTTAAATAATGTTCCCTATAACCTGTTTCCAATTGGAAGGAGACAGATGAGTGTGACTCCCTCTGTAATGGGAAACAGCCCCGTGTCTCCTTTGTGCCAGATTACAGAAAAGAAAAAAGAAAAGAAAAATAAGGAAACAAGAAAAAAGGGGGCAAGATGAAAAAGTGGAGCAAGGGTCACCAGTGAAAAAAAATTCAGGTCATAATATATTATTCCAGTTATTATTATTGATATCTATATTTCTGAATCACAACAAATGTCCTGCGGGGAATCTTGATTTGTGACGTGTTTAAGTAGAAAACAGGGGAATTCTCCTGCCTTCTCATTTGGACCTGCATGTTTGTTATTTTGCCTTTTGGCAGTCAACCTCCATGAGAATTACTGACCCCCCACCACCAAAACCACCCCCATCTCTTTCCCCTTTAATACAATTTGACCATATGAATGCCAGACTGAATTACACCCCAGTGCCACTGATGACTCAGTGATGGCAGCTCGGGTAATGGGCTTTGTGTGTGTGTGTGTGTGTGTGTGGCTTCTATTGTTGTTTCCCCCAAAAACGTCTTTATCTTAGGCCTGTTCTGGCTAAAGAGGGGGCGACAAATTAAAAGGAGGGAAATAAAATAAAATAAATAAATAGAAGCACATGCATTGTCTGAGTCAGATGTTGATGACGGCCTCCATAACAACTTCAGCCCTGAACACAACAGGAGAAGCTTCAGAAGATTATTTGGAGACCACACAGTGTTCACAACTACATGTTTTGTGTTTATTTCGCAACTGGTACAATTTTCTTTTATCTAAACAGATAAATATTTTATTTGACTCAGTTTTTTGTGTATGATTAACACTTTTAATACCTTACGTTGTCCTGTCTTTATGTTTAATGTCAGTGCCTCTTTACTGCCAAATGAATCTGTTTCTATGGGACAATAAAGATGTACAAACTGTTGTGTTTGCATCACAAACATTAGTTTGCGGTAGTCAGTCCTGCGTTTAATTTCTATTTAAAAAAAAAATTACATAAAAAATATTTCACGAGGAACTTAATCAACATGATTCAAAGATGTCACCGAGTGTGGCTGCTGTTTATACGACACAAGTATTTAAATACTTTGGTAAAAGGGTTGGTAATGAGTTTAAAGTTCAAGTGACACTTTCTCTCCATCCTCGCGGCTTCGCTCTGACAGCTCGACGACATCATGCGGACATGTGCAGCCCACAGTTTATGTGCGTGGTGGACCGTATGTGCCGGCTGCACACATGTGCGGGACCACATCTGCCTGTTTAGACGCCCAGTGCAGTATAAACAGACTGCAGGCTGCAGGGCTTTGAGCCTTAAAATGTCAGACTCCGTTACTCATGCTGACACCACGTCCTGCTTATTAAAGAACTAATTTGAAAAAGTTCACCGATAACGAGAACAATGAAAGTAAAGGTCGGAGGTCTGGCTGAAATTTAGCAACTCTCAAGGACGTTTTTAAGCAAATCGGCTTTAATGAACTTCTCACATCCATCGACAAACTAAAAAACTCTGTAAGGAAGTCATTTGGTCTTACTGGCCCCGTAAAAAAAAAGAATTCCCCCATGAAGTCACTGTGTTTGTTTTTTATCAAATGAAGGAAAACAAACAGTTTATGAGGAAGCACAAGGTGGAGCAGCGTCAGCGTCGTTCCCACCGGACGGTCGGAGCGTGTGTGTTAGATTTAGTCCAATTAGGCCAAGTTGTCGACATGGAAACGGAGCTTCCCCCAAAACAATCTTTTTCTTGTTCAATTTTGGAAAGTTTTTCGCAAAGGAACGTCTGCGTACATACAAATCCACTGAAAACGACTGAAGTAAATATGCCAGGCCTGTAGGTGGCGCTGTAACGCTGCAACACAAACACACCAAAAACAGAGAAGAAGAGAAGCTACAAACTTCAAATATTATTAAGTCGAGCAAATATTGATTGGGAGTCTTGCCAGTCCAAATATGGCGATTGATGCCGTTTTAACAGAACATTTTAGGCGGGGTGTCCAAGGGACCCGACAGTTGTCCGCTATTGTTGTTGTTGTGACGTTACATCTAGAAGTGTGGCTCAGGTTACAGGCTAAGCATCTGTTTCGGTTGTCTACATGAAGATGTTGACATTTACCCACTCTTTTTTCCAAAATATACAGTTTTTTGGCCTCCCAAAACATAGTTTACATGTAAACGAAACACCGAACGATGAAAAAAACAACCCTCAGAAGCAGCAGAAAATAACTGTTTCATCTGCCTTTTTCAATTAAAATGACGTCTCCTTCATTCAGGTGACAATTTGTCAGTTCTGTCATTCTGACTGGAAGGTGCATGGCTTATAAAATCTCATCTATAATCAGTTATCAATAGGTATTGGAGTTGTTTATACGTTTACTATTCAGTTTTTCCATAAATGACAGTCAAGTATTTGCTCTAATAAACATTTCACGGGACTATCGAAAAGTCTTTGTTTTTACAGTATATTATTGTCCAGAGGATAAACACGAACACACCTCACTCTGCTCCTGAATCCACATGTTTATTCTGAATGTGAAGTCAGAGCCTCAGTGAGTCTGAATAACTCTCACATCTGTGTTGTTAATATCAGGCCCAAACTGCCAAAATCCAGAGTTTTGGCCTTATAATAACAGAGAGGAGCGACTCATGAGAAAGAAAGAAGAGACGATACCTGCTGGCCCAAAGTGGCTGAGACAAAGACATGTGGTGGTTTCGGCTTCATAAATGTGACTTTAGCTTCTTTTCTTTCTTGTATCTTGTGAATCGAAGTCTGAAGTCCAGATGGAGCGGCTTTGAACACAACATCTTATCACCTGCAACAGGTGTGCAGCAGTTTAATAAGACTCCTACCTGTGAACATGCACAGAGCATTAAACATTGTGTGAAGATAACAGCAGCAGCAGGGGAGCTCACGACTCATTCAAGAACTATATTTGTCCCAACACTAGCGCGCCCACTGATATTTCATCATCACATCCCACTGTGAGTTATTATCTTGAGCATAAAAGCATCAAGCTATTTTTTTTTCTTTCCCGACTGTAAACAATAAAGTGATCGACTAAAAAATGTGGACATGGAGCTTCATTGTTCCTCCTAAAGCGATTAGAAACACATCGATGCATCACAGAGTGAATATTCCCTCATTACAATGAACACGAGGCTGCAGTGTACTCTGAGATAATATACCACTTAAAATACACCGTCCAAGCCACGAGAGTATCTTGTCTGTATTGATCCGCAGTTGAAAATAGTCCCCAACAAATGCACTTCTCTCAGTCTGAGTAATTATTCGGTCATTTTTTGCAGATTATATCAGAAACCTGTGGCTGTTTTAGATTTAAGAGTGAAACTACTGAGACAAAGTTATTAATTGTTGGTGTCAGAAAACATCAGAGTCAAAAAAAAGTTGAATTCTTTGATTGATTTGTTTTGTCCAACTAACTGTCCAAACTCCAGAGTCTGCATCCAGTCAATTTTGGGGGGATTTTGCTTTACTGTAAAAGGGACCGATTAATTTCCTGTCAATCGACCAATCAATTAATCAGCCTGTCATTTCAGCTCCACAACAAGACGAACAGATCATTTCCTGTTGAGGAAACTAACTCATGGTCTTGATTTTAAACTGTATGAACTCTTTAGACTCTGATGGTGTTCAATTTAATTTAATTTAATATACAGGCTATATTGTTAAAGATGAAGAGGGGTGTGTATGATCAATAAAGATATAAAAAAACATGGGACAGAAAGAACTTTAACGATGCCAAACAACTAAAACCTCCTTTGCCTTTTCATATCCCAGCTCTATAAACTGCTTCATCTTCGTCTTTCAACACAAAAACGTACAAATTGCATGAATCCATGTAAAATGTCTCCACACAAACCGCAGGGGAAGCTCTCCTAAAGATGTCAACCATTTAACTATCACATTTGTTTTGGTTCAACGTGCTTCCACATGGGGGAGACATGCTCCTCCCAACTCCAACCCCCACTTTTTCTTTTTTTTTTTAAAGGTTTGAAAGGAGAGAAAAAAAATAGTGAAATACATAAATATTTCCTCTTTGGGGAGGAAAGTCTTACAAAAGTCCAGAGCTGTGTTAGAGACAGAAACAGAACAGAGAGACGGACGAACAGACAGTGACAGTGAGGATATTTAAAGCTGCAGAAAATAATCTGTAAAAAAAAAAAAAAAAGAAAAAGAGAAAGAAAAAGAAAACCTCAGCGTTTGAGTCTCGGTTGTGTCTCAGCTTTTTTTTTTTGCTACCATGGACCAGTCAACCTTGAAGTTGCTCTGAGGGCCAAACAAGGACACAAAGCTGAGAGGAGAGACAGACAGAGGAGGGAGAAAAGCAGCAAACCTTAGCAGAGGTGAAGGAAAAGCAGCTGTGTGGGAGAGCAGAGGCAAAGAGAGAGCGACAACAGGCGGGGGAGTGGAGGAGTGAGGAGCCCCGTTCGTCCTGCAGAGTGAGAGAGAGGGGGAAATAACAGGGGGAAATAATAAAAAAGAAGAAGAAGAAGAGAGAAGAAAAAGAGAGAAGGAGGAGAGAGGAGTGATTAAGAGTTGGGTGAAGGAGGGAGAAGAGAAGACAGAGTCGCTGGCTGGACATGGGGCTTTGTGCTGTTCTCCTCATCTGTCTCTCCCAGGCTGAGCTGGGCAGAGTCTGGGCTCAAGAGCACGAAGGTAAGAAACAAAACACACTCAGGTATTCACACACACACTCACACACACATAGAAACACACACGGTCGAATGTCAACACCATTTTCACTGCTTTTCTTCAGGACAAACATCAGAGCTGCACACCTGACAGGGTTAAAAACCAAAAACCTGACCTGAATTCTTTGCTGCAACTTCTGGCACGAGGCGAACTCAAAAAGTGTTTTTGTTTTTTTTAAAGTATTTTTATGCACTTTTTTTTTCTTCCTATTCTTGGTTCTTGTGTTTATATGTGTGAGTGAAGCTAACAGGTCTCCTGACATTTCTCTGTGTCAGTCGCAGGAAGCACATGATGAAAGGGCGTGTGTGTGTGTGTGTGTGTGCAGGTCTGTATTTAAGGTTTTAAAGAAGAAAAAAAAGAAAGTGTCATCTCAGTGTTGCATCTGTTTTAGAAATACAGGTCACGTGATTGGAAATCCGACGTTTTAGTAAGTAAATGTTTGAGGTTAACCAGTAAACCAGTGATGATTTTCAGTTTCATTCCTGTAGGAGTTTTATAGAAGTTTAAAAAAGAAAAAGTCAATGAGAGCAGCAGCTGAGAGTTTCTGGCTTTTTTTGTTGTTGTTGCTTCATTTTACCTCAGTGTGTTAGTGTGCATCTCCTGTATGTTCTGTATACTGCTGTCATCCCGTGTGTGTGTGTGTGGGGATGTGTATATGCGTGAATGTATTTTTGTTCTCCTTGGAGATACATTATTTTTAGCCAGCCCCCGTTCTTCCGCTGCCTCTCCTCCTCCTCCTCCTCCTCCTCCAACAATCAGCGCTGCTCCACTTTCTCTGGCCTCTCCTGTGGTCCCAGTTCCTCTGATCAGGGGCCTCGCTCTGCAGAGGACAACCCGGCACACTGTGCACACACACACACACGCCAGAGTGACAGCACACCCACGACATACGGCGACTTTAAAGTCCATGTTCATCTATAAAGCCACTACAAAAAAAAGGAAAAAAACCCACCAAATCCAGTTGATTTGGTTCAAGTTGTCACCCTGACAACTTCATCCTCTCGCCGCAGAAAAAGTGGAACAAGTCTTTGCTAAGTAGGAGCTGCTGGAAGCTGTGGAGATGTTGTGATGAGTGAAGGGAGCAGCGGGTTTTTGTGCCATCCATCTCTGCACGATGCCAAATGTCTTTTGCAGAGCGGTAGAGTTACATAAAAATGGTTTGCATGGCTGCTCCTGTTCTCCCAAAGGTCAGAGCAGCGTCTGCTCTTCATCAGCAGCTCAGGGCGTCAGAGCCAAAATCTTACAAAAGTAGAATTAACCTCCAATGACAGGAACAGATTCTGGCCGGTACAAACTCAGGTGTGGCTCATGATCATTCATGATGAGCAAAGACAGGTTGGGTTGCTGGTTTTAAAAAACAAAAACACACCTTTAAAACGCAGTAAAGTGTAAAAGTCATGCTCCTTTGTTGCTGTTGTGTTGATGGTGGCTCCGCCCAGAGCTTTATCTCTAGTTCAGTCAGTGTCCTGATATGATCCAATAACAGATATATTATCCAAAAAAGATTGATGGATGTGACTTCATCCTAAAACGCTGGAGTCATATGTTATTGATTCAAATCTAGAAACAGCTCCTTTTAAATCAAACTCAATGTGACGTTTGGTTGAGTGAATGTTAAAGCAGTTTTTTTTAGGTGATGACGGCGAAGCTACGATGATTTAACACAAATGTTCCTGGAGTCAACGCAGACCTGAGACGAAGAGGCAAAAGTTCAGGAGAAACATGAGACAATCACACACTGATGGATATTGATGATCGCTGATCTGTACGGGACCATTTTTGATCTAAACCTGCACTGATCAATCGACAAGGTGGGACTGAGGTTCCAGACGAATGACCTAGATGGGCTAAAAAACAAAACACCCATTTTAAACTTTTTCTAGGTTAAAGAGAGAGAAAGTCTTAACGAGCTTCAGTCTGAAGTAGAAGAACCACCCAACAGGAATCTAACAAAGGCCGAAAAGTTCTCAGCTTTCTGGACTATTTGCATTGGAGCTGCTGGGTAAACCACATGTGTTTGAACTTCAGAGCTGCAAAGATTCGCATCAATTAGCCGATAAAATCATAAAATAAATCACAACTTCTCTGATAATCATTCGTTATTCGTGTGTCTTTTTGATCGTATGAAACATTTCCCAGTTCCATTTCCAGT
This sequence comes from Trachurus japonicus, assembly GCF_045865225.1. Classification (NCBI taxonomy): domain Eukaryota; kingdom Metazoa; phylum Chordata; class Actinopteri; order Carangiformes; family Carangidae; genus Trachurus; species Trachurus japonicus. The sequence continues at coordinate 6,594,731 of NC_140925.1, forward strand.
TCCTGTGAGGATTTATTTCTATTCTTCGCCCTTAAGTGTTTTTAGTAAATTTATTATCTTTGGAGAAACTCACTGTTTGTCCAGGTGATCTGATGACATCACCTCAGGCTTTAGGAAACTGTTACACATACTTTTGACAAAGGATTAATCAAGAAAACAACTGGCAGATCAATGAGACGGTCGTTAGTTGCATCACTTTTTCACTTTGAGCCTCAAACTTTCAACTAAACTGCATTTCACTACTGTACTTTTCTTACCTAGAAGATCTATTGTAAAAACTATAAATACCACAGCACTGAAAAAAGGAAAGCATCTGTCCGAGTCCATCTGCAAACCTGATCTACATGTCGTCTACAATTTAAAAAATGGACCATTGGTTCCAAATGTAAACAAAAAACAACTCAGCGACAGTTCATCACTTGAATCAAACATTTTATAAACTCTAAAATCGGATCCATTCGTTTCATATTTATCTGAACGCAACAATTTTCCCCTTTCTGTTTCGGGTCCTTATCAGTCCAGCTGCCAGTGTTTGTGATTGTGTGTTATGGTTACTGCTGTTCCTCTCGGAGCAAGGTGCCAAATGGCTTCCTCCCACGCCATAAGCTCCGGGCTCTCCGTTTTAACACAGATCATCCTTCTACAATAAAAGCAGTGTATTAAACCAAAACCACAATGACACACATAGCAGTGACCTGGCTCTCTGTGATTACTCTTTCACCAATCGCTCCGTTTGCCAGACGACCGCAGGTGCTTTCGCTAATCCCCCCGTCCTGATACTGACTCTGGGCCTCGTCCTCACAGCACAACACAAAACAACACAAAACAGGACTGTGACAGTTTGTCCAGACTGTTTGTATCCGCAGATTTAATCACATCTCTCTTCAGCTGTTTGGATGCTACAGTATCCTCTCTTCATTGCATCTGTATCTGTCTCTAAAAGCAAAGAAGCTTCTACTCTCTCTCTCTAGGCCTGATGATAACTTTCCTTCCCTACATGTTACCTCGGTGTATCCTCACCTGCAGTTGCACTTCGACGTGTTTTGAAGTTAAACAGAGAAAGATTTTTTTCAGGCGGAAATTTGTTTTTCATAAATGGACTTCATCCAGCTGAACAGACTGAAAAAACATTCAGCTTTTGTCTCCGAGGCCGAGGAACGTGGATTCGATTGCCGCCTAGTCGTCAAATAGTAAAAACGTGACTCAGTGTGTTTCTTAAACGTCTGTCATCAGCGATAAAGAAGAAAAAATAGAGCTGGAGATTTAAAACCGAGTAACCAATGGGCACGAAGCATCAGTATATTTTGGGAAAAGGACAGAAAGAGACCATGTGAGATCAGTGGGATGAGGTAAAAAAAAAAAAAAAAAGGTGTGTGTGGGAGACGGTGATGCCATGAATGAAGACAATCTGAACATCCACACAGCAAACAGTATTAGGCTCAAAGCGCTGTGGCCTAGTTCGATGTGACTCCCAACACCCACTAGATTTGCAAGGTGGTTGCTGCAATGCAGACACATCTGAGGAGGCAGATACGGCGGACACCAGGTGCCATCGCAACTCGAAATAGCCAGTTATATAATTACTGCTATAACGATACAACACAAACCTGCTGGATTAGCGGTTTCTTTCACACCCGGGTCAACGCTCCTGCCGCTGTGAGATACGATGGATTAAACAGCAGGGAAATGTGGCATTTTGCAGATGCACCAATGTAAACTGACACGGCTCTGGCAGTTGGCAGCAAAACCTTTTAAATTTAGAGGAAAAGTCAGTGGATTTTTTATTCTAATATAAGCAGCAGCAGAGTGTGTATTTACAATTAAACCATCTGCTCTTCGCTGGCAAATTCATCACATCTGTTATTCTAGTCGTTCAGGATTTTTTTTGGACCCTGTTTCAAAGTCACCAGGATGTTTTTCTGCACCACTTTGCACATTCCCAGTGCAGGTTCCACACACACACACACACACACACACACTCACACACATGTGTCTGCCAGACCTGACGCTACTGAGGTCGGGCCTGAGTCGAGTCCTTATGTAAAACCCCACCCACTCTTGAACTCTTGTTAGCCCCGCTTTGTTGGAAGTTCATCCAGGCCCACATGCAGACAGTTAGAAAAGGTCAGAGATGTTCCAGGAAAAGAAAAACAAGTTCAACGCTCAGGACGTTGGAAAACCTTTTTAAAAAAAACTGAATCTGTGGAGAAAGTTGATCATATACGAGTCGTCTTTTACACTTTCTGTGATAATAACTAATGCACAGTCTCTGATCTGCCTCCTCCTCACTGCTCTTCCTTCCCCCCTGCTGTTTGACGCCTCCTCAGCTGTTTAGTAATGATGGCGATGAGTGCTACCAATCTGACCCAATTAGCAGCCTCTTGTTCTGGTGCTGGTGGAAATAGCTTCCACTGCACCATAATCAAACAAGATTCCTCATTAAAAGCCGTCTCCCCTGTGTGTGCGATAACCTCTCGTTGTTTCCGTCTCTTGTCCCATTTTGTCTCTAAAGTCTCTTTGTCATTTTTTATTTCACTTCACACTAGAAATTATCTTAATTAAAACTTTATGCAATAAGTGCATCGAAGTATCTGATGATAAAACATTATATGACAGCATGAGGAGCAGTGTTCAGCCATAAAATAGTTGGATAAGCGATGACCTGCAAAACTACAACTTGATTACCCATCAATTTATTTGTCCTGATTATGCAAATGAGATATAAAAATGTCAATTTGTGAGTGGTGCTGGTTGGCAACTTTTGTTACTTTTAGACAAAGCCTTTAACTAACAAAGAAAGATGATCAACAGGTTTCCATGGTGTTGCACTGCTCCTTTAAAAAGATAACAACTAATTTATGTCCACATAACCAACATCCAGGAGAATGTGGGGATAAAAACACTCACTTTTTGACCATGCAGGTCAATATAATGCAGACACCCAAAGATTTCAGTCATATGTGATTGTGCTGCTGTAACAGCCTCCACTCTTCTGCTTCAGGACTTCAGACCCTGGCTGCAGGAATTCGCTCCCATCGGCCACAGGAGCATTAGTGAGGTCCAATACTGATGTGGGGAGATAAGAACCGGTTCAGTCTGCGTTCAAGTTGCTCTCAGAGATGTTGGATGGGGTTGAGGTTAGGCCTCCGTGGAGGATAGTCACCTTCCTTCACACCAAACCAGTGGGAAAAACAACTTTTTTATTGGGCAGAGGCCACAAGGATGGATGCAAACTGTTGCCTTAACTATAATTAATGGTGCAGCCTTAATTGGCACAAAAAAAGAACAAAAGCTCTGGACCACAACTAGGGAAAAAAAGCCTAAACAGGATCCAGGGTGTCTACAATATCTTTGGTCGTGTGTTAAAAACACAAAAATTCAAAAGTAAGCGGCTGAGAGGGAGGTCCGAAACCTCAGGCCAGCTCTAGTGTTTCCCCCTGTCAAGATGTTCATGACATGAACTGTTGCTTCAGTTCAGTGAACTAACAGCTCACATAAAAATCCAGACAGCAAAAAACTGGATATCGTCCCTCGACTTGTTTCCTCGGTAGGAAAACAGCAGAGATCTTCGGCCTCGCTGTTAAACAATCGGTCAGTTCTGCTGATGCAGCATCTCAGCCGACCATAAATGTGCACAGAACTAGTGAGTCATGGATCAATTTACTGTGAACACAGATAAAAAAAGAAAAAGAAACGAAGGAAATACATTCCTGAAGGCAAATGTGAAAAAATATAAACATCCATCTATGATCTGTTGAGCAGATGACATGAACACCCACACAAATGTAGGTGGCGAGTTGAGGTTTGGCCCCTCCGGGCGGCGCTGGCACCAGATAAAGGACACGTCGCGCTTCGATTAATTAATAACAAGCTAAAACACACGTGACATGTGATTAGTTTAAAATATTTTCAAAAATCATCAAAAGATCATGGCTCTGTATGACAGATGTAAAGAAAAAAGACACTTTCTATATCTGTGAGTTATGGATCAAGAAACTGAAGATGGGTTTCATTTTTTCTGCGTACATGTCTGACTGTTAATGATCCAAATTATGGAAACCAATAAATAACAGATGTGACCGGCGGGTTGAAAGGCAAATACATTTCATTCCTTTCATTCACCGACTCATTTTCACACATCTTAGAGGTTTCAATGATGCCGATTATTTTCTCAAAAGCATACAAATGCATCATTAACTAACAGTCTTGGATACAGATATCTGCTGCTTTATGTGTTGAGGACAGTTTGGCCAAAAGCGATGGTCAACAAGTGGCGAGGGATGACTAAAAAACATGGACAAACAACAGACACCAGTTCAAAGCACATCTGTGTTCATGTGTCTGAGCGTCAGGCCTCCGTGTGAGTGTTGACATTACTCAGTCACCACAATCCCTGTTCCTGTTCTAGATGCACTGAGCCGGACTCCTCTGCGGACAGATGGGGATCCGTCCGGTTTTCACAGAACCAGGAGGGACCAGCAGACCGCACACAAGCACAGAGAAGCCCGCGACGCACCGGCCGAAGGTGGAGGAGGAGGAGGAGTTGATATCAGCCCCCTCCCCGATGACATGACTCGGATACTGGTGAGATCGGTAGTTACTGTGGTGACGCTGTCTGCTCCTGCACGGCACATCTGCAGTTTAATACGATGCTGACATGACAGCAGCTGAACTTTACCACATGATACTGTAATTTTTCAAATTTAATTTGATTTGATTTGATTTAGGGATGTGCACTTACATTAATCATTTAAAATACAAAAAGATGGGATGCACCAGATTTAGCACAGAGCTAATTTCCATCTGTAGTCCATAAAACATAAAATACACACAATGTTTTGTACATTCCCACACACACACATAACACACAGCATCCTAGATATTTAAAAAAGAACTAATTACATGTGCAAATAGCATTAAAATAGCACTGTAGAATTGTATAGTAATTAAAAATGTGTATGATAAATACCTGGTCCTTTCATTTAAAGCAGCTGCTCAGTGTCGACTGAGAGTTGGATTGAATGTAGATTGATGAGAAAGCAATACACAGTAAAGTGTTAAAAAAAGAAGTGAAGGATGCTTTCTGAAGCCTCTTTACATGAGATCATAACTGGACTGAGACTAAAACCACCACAGGTCACTTGTAAAATGTTGGCATCCTCAATTAAGAGCTAGTAGAAGACATGGATATATGTCACAGCAGCTGGTATTATGAAAAAAAAGACAAATGTAACTTCAGATTATTGAATTGGTCAACTGGTAAATGTAATACTTCATCCTCTCTTACAAAGTGTCATGTAACAAGCCTGCTACTCAGGGTAATATGAGCTAGCAGCTAGCAGAGGCTAACTTGCTTTGCGAGAGCCAAGAGACGACCGAATGGGGATTTCCATAAAGATGCTTGATGTGAGCAGTTGGACGTATCAATAGCAGCCTGTAACAACTCATTACAAGCTGTGGTGAAAGTGATTTACAGGCATAATAACCTGATATAAATATGTCAAGAGTATGACATTAAAACGTCTCATCTCTTGAGTTTCATAAGAACGTTTTGTTCACCACTCCTAGCAACTGCTGCTGTGGCTTTTGTTTCAACTAAAAATAACATTGGACTGATGGGTACGTCACACGCTGCTGTTTACTTTGGGAAAAACAAAACATTTCCATCTCCCAACAAGAACCTGGCCAACACCACCAACACCATGTCAGGAGAAACGATTCAAGAGAAACCAATTATTATTATTATTATCTGGTTTCACCTAAATGACACTGCAGGAGCTTTAACACTAACAATGAGTTGTGATACCACTGTGCAGAAAGGTCAAGCTGGGTTATGATCTTTATTCTCACACATAAGAAGCTTTGAGTGCAGGTCATTGTTATTAGGTGTTTGCCAGTTGGACCTATCCTGTGCCATTTTCCATTCATTACCTTTCAGATCCGTGTGTGTGTGTGTATGTATAATGAGGTTTTATTTGTCTTATGTCTCCGACTCGTCTTTCGCTTGAATCAGCCTCAGTAAAATTCAACCCCAAATAAATTGTGTTGTACTTTTTTCCCCCCGCTCTCTCTCTCTCTCTTTCTCTCTCCGAACAATTCAAATTGCAAACAGACGACAACCCTGTCCTGCCAACTTACAGTGTTTGTTTAAGCGTGGCTGTGCGTTCGTATGTGCACACGTGTGTGCTCGTGAATGACTCACTTGGACAAGATCACAAGTAGCCCTGTTGTACTGCTGCTGTGGTGGGTTTTTTCTCTCTTTTCTTTTTTTTCTGGGGAGGTCTGATCCCAATTTCCGAGGCCCTCCATCTCTTGTCCAACGGGAATCTCTTCAACAAATCAGTCAGCTGTGAGGGAAAGAAAGAAAAAAAAAAAAGTATATGATTGTTCCCATCTCCTCACCTAGAGATCCCACACTCCCCCCTCCTCTCTAGAAAACACAGGCTGGTGTCAGGCAGTAGAGATGGGAGGAAATAAGTGGGTCACTTTCTGTATATGGAGCAGCCGGAGAGGCAGCGAGAGCGCTGCATTTAACTGCTCCACTTTCTGAGCCCACACTAAACCCCAGAACCATTGCTCTCTGTCACCTTCAACCGTGGCATACATTAATAATGGCATCAAGACGAGATATGTGTGGGAAGACGCAGGTCCTCGTTGTCAAAAGCATTGTGTGTAATGTGTAAACAGCTCCCCCAAGTGGAACAGTGTGGACAGAAATAAGAGGACACCCAGCCTCAGACGTCCCTCTGCAGAGGCTCCCAGTTTAATAACTTATCATGGATCCATCTCCTCTTATGGTCTGATGGTCACTCTGACCTTTTATTCCTTCTTTTCTTCATGCTTATGCTTAGTCTTTTTATTATTATTCATTATTTATGCTATGACAGGGACTGCTCTCAAAGAAAGTCTTGTTGTATAGAAATATGCAATGACAGTAAAACATCTTAATCTTAATAACCTTTCTGATAGACTGCATATCTCATGAGCAGCTCAATCAAAGACAAAGAATAATTTGCATTAAAGACCAGTGTATTTCTTACCTCATGACAACCACTCTCCTAGAGCGACATCCATCCTGACCCTCTCCGGTTCATCATGTCAAAATGTCTATAAAAAGTAAATTGAATCAAATTATTAATGCAGTTCAATAGATTCCAGGCTGCTGACCTCTACAAACACAAATATACAGATGTGTGAGTATGGATGGTATCAAATTAGTATAAAAAAGAGTGTGTACGTACATTGAAGGATTATTAGGTTCATTATGAATATTCTGGCACTTGGAGGGTTGAAAACTGGCAACTTCAATAATTTGACTGCAGAGTAAAATCATATGAAATAGTGACATTATCAATGAATTAAATGATTGATTTTCAGAAAGCAGGTTTTCTCACCATGTTCTGACATGTTTGCTTTCCTAACGAGTGCCCTCTGCCTCTCAGGAGGACTCCAACAGGTACTACAGATGGCAGAGCTTCGGTCCCACTGACAAAAAGACTGAGGAATTGTGGGTCGATCTGAACACCCTGCACAAGAGCCAAGTCCGAATCCATGGGATCCTGTCCAACACACATCGGCAGGCAGCGGTGAGAGGAGCACACACACACATATACAGTATCTGTCTGATTTCACATTAAGATATGTCTGATATTTCTTTTTCCACAGAGAGTGGCACTTTCTTTTGATTTCCCTTTTTACGGACACTACCTGAGACAAATCATCGTAGCAACTGGCGGTGAGTTTTAAATTAATTTACATGACTTGGTATCACGGCGGCACTCATCAAACTGCTTTCCTCTTCCAATCAGGAGTCCAAACCTCTACCAATGCACTGAAGGAGACTTTGTCCTACCCTGGGGAAATTTTCAGGCATGCCAGGCCATAATATATCTAATTAAATGTACATGCCTTCATTTTTTTGTGATGATTTTAATTGCCTAAAGGCCTGATGTGCATGTCCTAAATTTTGAATCCAAAGAAGATTGAGTTGTTTGTTGATCCAACATTGCTTGAATGTCCAGTAGTGGAGATAAAAATAGACACTTTCACTGTCTCACAGTGACACATATACAGGTTTACACATTTATAAAGTCTATCTATCTATCTATCTATCTATCTATCTATCTGGAGATAATGTGAAATTCAAAGTTCTAATGTGTTTTATAAGAGGTTTAAATACAAGCAAATATTCAATAATTAATAAATTACAATAGTCTTTGTTGATTTTGGTCCGTATCCAGATGCTATTGTGGTTTTATTTCATATGTTTTCATGGTAAACATTGTTGTAGTAAATAGGAAAAATGCAACATGCATTAGAAGTGTATGTGAAAGCATTTTTAAACACATGTACCTGTGTTTCCATCACTCTCCTCCACTCTGCAGGGTTCATCTTCATGGGGGAGATTACCCATCGAATGCTGACTGCCACTCAGTACGTTGCCCCGCTCATGGCCAACTTCGACCCCAGCTTCTCCAAAAACTCAACAGTGAGGTACTCGGACAACGGTAAATGGGAGCTCCTCGGTGTCGTGTGTAGAGTCCGGGAGCTCCTGGATGTCTCTGACTGGCCTCTGTGTCTCGCTGTGCTCAGGTAATCTATTCGTGGTACAGTGGGACAAGGTGCGGCTAAAGGACCGAGAGGCCGAGGGGGCTTTTACTTTCCAGGCGGCTCTCCACAGAAATGGAACCATTGTTTTCAACTACAGAGATGTAGGTTATTGGTTTCCTCATCGTCTGTGTTGTGATCAAATTAATCACTTTTATGGTGAAATTGAACAAATCTTATTCAATGTTAAAACAAACTGCTGCACTTTTTCAGGTCCCTGTGCCTGTGGAGAAGATTAATTCCACCGAGCATCCGGTGAAAGTGGGACTGTCTGATGCTTTCATGGCGTTTCTCTCCTCCTCACAGGTCACAGGTCAGCTCTTAAAAAAAACATAATAGTCTATTTCTCAGATTTTAAACTCACTTCAAAAACTCTGGATGTCTATTGGTGCCATGGTGACTAAAAAACATATTTCTTCTTCCTCTAATAATAATGCCATATGTTTCCTGTTATTATTACCTATTACATATCAAGTGTTTTCACTGTCAAAACAAAGATGCTTTTAATTTATTGTATTTTAACTTTAACTTTCTTTATTTTACTGTTTTTTATCTGCTGTGCAGCACTTTGGTAACTTTGTTGTTTTTAAAATGTGCTATACAAATAAAGTGGATTGGATTGGATTTCTTATTGTAACAAACTAGCAGACTGGGATATTAATGCACATGTTGCATGTTTTGTCCATATTCTAACATTTTATAACGTCTCTTTAAATTGTCTTGAAGATCCTAAGCGGCGAACCATCTACGAGTATCATCGTGTGGAGATCGACACGACAAAGATCGTCAGCGGATCTGCTTTTGAGTTCACTCCTCTACCCAGTGAGTGTTCAGATTACCAAGCCTTCAGATGATTTTTTTTTTAATTCATCGCTCTAACTCCAGAGCACTGTATCTCTCATTCCTTACAGCTTGTCTTCAGCACACCTCCTGTGACCTCTGCCTGACATCCAACCTGACAACCGGCTGTGGCTGGTGCAACACACTTCAACGGTGGGTGTAAGCGCTAAAGATTTAGAGAAGAGGAGAACCTGGCTCTTCTCATTATGTTCTTGCTGTTTTCCAGATGTTCTGACGGTATCGACCGGCACAGACAGGAGTGGTTAGATTATAACTGCCCTGAAGAGGTGAGATAAATCTATCCATGTATACAGCAAAGACATGCTGATGCTTATATCATGTCTCTTGAGTCATTCCTGTGGGAATTCTCTCAGGCCAAAGGCACATGTGAGGACTACAACCCGGTTCTACCTGAGGGGTCTATGAGCTCCTTCAACCACTCCTCCCCGGGTCCAACGCCTTCTTCGGCGGTGCTCGAGGACCAGCCAGTCACTAGAGGTGAGTTTCTCCATGGGAAGGATCTAAAGGGAAACACAAGAGTGAAGATATGTAAGTAAAGGTTAAAGGGATAGTTCAACATTTTGGCATGCAAAGCAGCTGATGCGCGTTCCCGTCGGGAGCAGTTTCTGCAGTCTCTGCATTTACCTCAAAAACAACTCTGTTTCATAATGTTCCTCTATAATCTCATAGCGTGGTGAATGTGCAGGTCACAACTTGTCCACAAGAGCATTTCGAAGTTGTTGGATTGTGTATTTGATGCATTTAGCTTGTCTGATACCTTGGTCAAAGTTATCCGAGAGCTCAAGTCTCCTGGGTTTCTCATTCTTTTGCAGGCTGCTGCTTTATTTCCCTTTTTCACTCTAAAATTGTGGAAAACAAAAATAATACACTGATATTGCTTAAAATATTGCAAAAGAGCCAGAATTTTTGACCAGGGGTGCCCAAACTTTTGCATGCCACTGTACATGTTGAAACGTTTGTACCAGCAGTGCCTCAGCCTTTTTGCCCTAAGAGTCTCTGATTTCCTTCCTCTCAGATTTACAGACGGGTGCTCCAAAGCACAAGGGGATAACAGAGAACACAGCCATCATAGCAGGTGTAGTGGCCGCCCTGGTTCTGCTGGTGGCTCTGACCTTACTGGCTGTCTACTACATCAACACACACCCTACAGTGGCTCCACCGTTCTACCTCATGCAGGTAAGAAAAGACAACCTCAGTTTACACACCACAGCTTCATACACTGCTGCCCGGCCTTCAGTAACTTACTGTCTGGTGTTTTGCAGCGACGCACCAATAACTACTGGCCCTCTATGAAGTTCAGAAACCAGGGCTGCCACTCCAGTTACGCTGAGGTCGAGCTCGGGGGTCACGAAAAGGAAGGATTCATTGAAGCTGAGCAGTGTTGCTAAAGGGTCCTTGCAGGACTTGCAGGACTCAAGTCAGAAGAAGAAAGGACACCATCTTGAGGATTGTAGCGGCACTACAGGAGGAGGAACATGGACGACAAGGATCAGGCAGACCATCAACACAGGATGCCCCCAACTACTCCAACCTTGGCGGCTGGACAGTGTTTTTACTGTAACCCGCTCTTGTAGCTCTTGCCAGCTTTCTCTGTGTATCTTGCTCTTTGCCATCACATACAGGAGATTAGCCATATCGGCCAAAGGTTGGAGGGTCTGAGAGGAAGTCGACTGTACAGAAACGATGAGATGCAAAATGTGTAACTGTACAAAAACCCATCGATCCAAGGGGATGTCAGGGAATGTATTGAACTAGCCTTCATACTGCAAACCAATGTACAGCTCAACTTAACAATGTGTTTTGTTTTGGTTTTTTTTGTTTGTTTGTTCATTTTTATCCAGTCTATGGAGTTATTTTTTTGTTTCTTGAAACTTCTACGCGAGCAACGATTGGTTCATAAAATGTTATATCTCTGGACTACAACAGATATTTAGCTATATAACTGATAGTGATTATAATGATCATCTCGAAACATCTCTGGAGAAACTGTTTGGATGAATTTTAGAGACATCAAGTTGTTATGACAGTTTTCTTTGGGACCTTTCTGTTTAAATGTCTTCTAATAAAAGCTGGTGGTGAGTGTCGGTATCTATCCTGTGGTTGGTGGGGAGATGAAAACGAATGGCACAGATCACCTTCAGGTTATTACAATAAATATGTCAGACACACCTGTTAACAATGGTTACAGTCAAGGCTGTAACTTTGGGTTGAACATTGTTAATCAGTTGTGGTGATTAACACGTTTATTCTGACAGGACTAATGTTTATTCATTAGTTTATCACCACATGCCACTGTTACTGTATTTCTTACAAGGCAGGTAAACTCATGACACAATTTGTGATTTAGGAAGCCTGCCTGCAGAGGTATTATGAACATAGCACGCCACACCTTACCTTGTCATTAATACAATGTAAAGACAAAAATTTGATTCAGAGAGGAAAGCTGATCAGTTTTCAGATCAGGTAGCCTAAATCCTACCAGCACATTTAATATGTGGCCTCCTCTCCTAGCTTTACCTCCTAGCAAACTAGAAACCAGCTAAGTTAAGACAACAATTCACTTGTGAACTGAATTATATGACTATTACCTCCTTTTGGACAGTGTTTTTCTCCTTTTATGTGAGGAACCAACTAGGCTATTTAAAATTATGTGTTGGCCTTTTGGCCCATTTTCATTATGTTTCTGAGCAGAATATGGACTTGGATTTGATTTTGGGGGGTTATAAACCCCCTAACCCCACATAAATTACAACCTTGGTTACAGTTACAGCATCTCATTATGCTGTTCTATTACTGAGGTAAATGACCTGGCTGGGGGAAGAAAAGGCCTCCACTGTAACTAGCAAATCACTGCCACATGGTGGAGCCATGAGAAATACAGTTAGTTACAAAAAGCACACACTTATTCCACACGACAGATTAAGCTAAATCATTATAATATCCCAGAGCAGATTGAGGATGAACAAATGGAGCTAAATAGCAAGCAGAAAGTCCTGTAGCTAGTGTTACTTTAGCTAATACATATCAGGTTTAATATTTACATACAAACATGCTGACTTCTTGTAACTAATATCATTATTGGTTCAAACCTATGGGTCAAACAAGCTTTCTCAATGAAAACTTCCTGTTAGCTCTTATGGGTTCTTCTAATTAGCATAACCAATGCTGCCACTGCAGGCCACAAAATACGAATCAAATTATCTTAATTAATGACACACAAACAAGTAATTATGTTAGAATATGGATTACAGGTCGATGAAGGAACATTAAGAGGCAAAACAAAGGTAGTACTGCCTTACTTTGACCTCATTTGGCCAATTTAAATTCACTTTTGTAACTTACTTTACCATTATCCAGCAGATCAAGCTAGCGCAGGTGGAGCATGCCATTTCCAGGGAGGGGGGGTAGCAGTGGGGTCGACGACCGAGTTATGCTAACTTTAGTGAAGTTTAAATGAACAATAAAACAATGAAACAACGTAAATATTAAATATACGTGTTTGGGGTTTGATTAAAAGCTTAAAATGTAAGTTAATAATTCAATTTCAACCAATGTAACATGGTACGGCTGCGTTTGTTGTAGCGGTTAACCACAAAAAAAATCTTAACGGCTAATGTTAGTTCACGTTAGCTAACGTTACAGGTATCGGTGAAAACAAAATGTTGGTTTACTACGACGGTACAGAAAAGAGGGGGCACCCGGATTTGAACCGGGGACCTCTTGATCTGCAGTCAAATGCTCTACCACTGAGCTATACCCCCGATGCGTTAACATGGAGCTGTAATCTGTATATATTTTGAGATGGGATCAACATTTTCTGGTATGATATGATATTGTTTTTTTGTTGTTATTGTAACCCTAATGTTAAGTTAGCATTGTCACTAAACGCTGTACTTTATCACATAACGTTAACGTTAGTTTAGCATTTCGCTAACGTCCGGATTAATTTACACGTTGGTTGTGATTTATCGCAGTGTCCAGCAGAGACCGCCAACCACACACAGTTAACTTAGACCGTGTCCATCCAAAGTTACAACAGATTTATCGTTTATTCAACCATTTTTGTCATTAGTGTGTCTTTTTTTTAAACCTACAGCCATTGTTTCTGACCTAGTTAATAATACAAAAGCGTTTCAGACCTGACGAAGAACTTCACAACGGGTTTGTATTAACTTTTCGTGGGGAAACAACCTCAGACATCACAACAAAATTAAACTTTTGTGGCCATGAACGGGTATTATAGAGTCTTTAATGTATTTTAAACGACATTAACTTACTTTGTGGTATCGTTTGTGTCTCCTTTTAAGGTTATTGTAGGCTACATCCTAATGCATTTTAAGCGGTCTTCAGGTACCTCGCAGAAACTCGGAATTCACAACCTCGCAGTCTTATGTGGAAATATCGCTCAATTGTAAACATAAACAGCCTTTGTTATTGTTGTGATCTGTGTAACAGTTACACAGTTCCCATGAAATCACTACTACAGTCATTCGACGTTTATCTACACACTATTTCGAGGCCCGTTTTGTTACTTATTAGCGCCCGTTCAAAATAAATGGTCCCAAATCCGACTGTTCCTGAAGGCGTCACGCTGCACGCTTGACTCCTCCTGCCTTTAGGTCGCCTCTGTATATTAATGAAATGCCTGAAGGCGCAGAGGAGGACGGTCCCTGTCCCAGCTGCTCATCACTGCCTGTACTTCACTTCTCAGAACTTTTATTCTGGTGAATCAGTGATTTTTACTTTTTCTTTTTTCTTTTTCTATTTTCTATTTTTTGGTTTGTGAAGACTCCCCTCGCCATCATGAATCCGCCCTGTGGAAGATGCAGAAAACCAGTTTACCCCACAGAGAAAATAAACTGCCTTGATAAGGTAAGGTCACACCAGGTTAACCCCATGCAACGATAAAAAAGAAAGAAAGAAAGGTTTTCCAGATGACACTAAGACTTAACCTGTGATATTCGTAAAATATAATAGGAACCATTTCATTTTTCTAAGTTGAATATTCTCACAAAAAGTGACACTTGTTTACAGTATAAGTTACTTTTCTCTTTAGTCATGTTTACTTTAATGCTAGACCTGTTGTTATTGTTATAATTTAATTTTAGCCCCCCCAAAAAGTTGTATTTTTGTTCACTTGTGCACAACCAAAATAAATAAACAATTATACCACATTCACACACATGCTAAGGGAGTGATGGGAAGTAAAACCACATCCGGTAGATAAACATGGGTCAGAATAAACCTCTAAAATATGAAAATAAAGAAAGGAAAATGATAGGCAGGCTACAGTGTGTGTATGTGCCTGTGTGATTGTGTGTCTCTTATTATCTGCAACAGTGAGATCTGATAATGTATCGGTAGCAGATAAAAGCAAATCTCAGTCTTGGTTAATTTAATCAACTTAATCAAAGATACAATAAGAGCAGATTAACCTGACTCCACTGAGCTGGATTACTCTCTAATGTTTTAAATTTCTGATTTCTTCCAAGATATTGAATGCACCACAAAGGTCAGACAGTACACCTCACTGCACAATGTTTCTACTATGCACAGTTGCACAGGGGACAGACATTTGTTAAAGTATTGCACATGTTTTTGCACAAACAGCCCAACAACATAGTTTCATAAGAGATGTCAGAATTCACATT
The DNA here is from genome assembly GCF_045865225.1 of Trachurus japonicus. NCBI lineage: Eukaryota > Metazoa > Chordata > Actinopteri > Carangiformes > Carangidae > Trachurus > Trachurus japonicus. Next base: position 6,609,850 of record NC_140925.1, read on the forward strand.
GTAATTCACATTTTTAGATATTTCTCAGTGCAAATCACTGACAAATTGGGGATTTTATTCATTTTGTGTTGTTATGTTCCCTTCAGGTTCATCGTTTTGGGCATAAACCCAAACAAAAAAATCGTATACAACATTTTTTTGATTAGATCAAAAATGCTATTCTGTTGCCTCTATACTGTAATTAATATTCATCTAAATTTACATTATTCATTCTCATATTGACATTTTTGCAGTGTAACTGTCGCTTATTGGCAGCCGCTCAGTGCAGCTGTGGTCTCAGGGATTTTCCCACTGTGTCCTGTGTGTTCTTTTCTTTTCTTTTTTTTACCATGTGCATCAATTTAAAGTATCAGCAAAACCAAATGAGAATTCTGTATTAAGAGTTCACCGCAGGCCTCCAGGATGTTTATTTTCTAGTGGATAGAACTTCAACTTGTTGAACTCCGAATCAGATTTTAATACATTTTCATATTTTATCCCTTTCTCTCTCTGTCTCTCTCTCTCTAGTATTGGCACAAAGGTTGTTTCAGCTGTGAGGTTTGTAAGATGGCCCTGAGCATGAACAACTACAAAGGATTTGAGAAGAAACCCTACTGCAGTATGTGAGTGTCCACACCACCACTCAGATTTTTGTTTGTTTGTTTTTTGTGAAGTTTTGGTCGTTTCACGTCAAACACAACCTGTCACAACACGAGTAATCATCAGGGTTCGTGTGTGGACGTGACAGAAAAGAGAAGTGTGAACAGACGGACTGAGTCATGTGATACCAACAGTTCTTCAGTCCAAGTCCTGCCAGATGTTTGCACATTTGTCTTTTCTCAGATGTCATCGTCCATAAATTGACAACAGGCAAAATTAAATTTCATCCATTTCAATCTGTTATGAAACTTACAAAGATACAAAAAACTGAATGATGCAATAATAAACAAGGCTCAATAAGCTGCTCATGTGAACGCCCAGAGGTCTTGAATATTACAAAATCAGTCAGATTATCGCTTTGTGCCTTTAATAGCAGAAATAATGACAATAGAATCAAGTGGGAAAATACAAATAATGAGATATTAGTTGCTTATATGAACATTACAAACAAACGCAACTGAATTTTTCAGAAAATATCTGCAGTTTTGTTTCTTTCCTGGATTGAAAATAATAATTTTAAAATGTGGAATCACAATTGTGTCCAATCTTTTCATATTATGATGCTATAAAACAAAGTAAACCCTCTTCATTCAATATCCAGGGTTGACTTAAGTCAGATTTTTCTCCTGTTTTTGCATTTTTCTATTTGAATATTGATGTAAAAGTAAAATAAGTGTTCATTTGTGCAGCAGGAATAAAGTTCTTGAGTGGATCTGTTGAAGAAATTAAGTTTTAGTTTGGAAAATTTCTTGCCAAGAAATGATTTCATCTATTTTCTATTGTTTTTGTTTTTATTAGAACAAGGAGATGGAGACATTTAAGTATTTATGTTGTTCCTGTGTTTTCAGGCATTATCCCAAAACCTCCTTCACCATAGTGACCGACACCCCCGAGAACCTGCGCCTCAAACAACAGACCATGTTGAACAGTCAGGTGAGCGAGCCCCCGGCTGATCCGTCCGTCCTATCTCGTCTGTGCTATCACTGCAGCAGATACTCGTCCTAATCTGGTTGCGTCACCGTGGCTCGGTGTATCGTCTGTCTCCTCCGCTCAGCCCTCTGTCTGTCTCACAGCAGGAGACTGGGACGCTCCTCTCAGCTCTGCACTCGTGACAATTGGATTCCTCCGATTAAATCAAACAAGCCCTTTGAGCAAATACCAAAAAAAAAACAAAAAAAACCCACAGCAGAGCTTCGGTTTGACTGTGGTGTGAAGATTTGAGAGCTTCAGTGAAACCAAACTGAGCTTCATGTAGTGTGAATGTTCCTCCTGACTGCTCAGAAAGTGGACAGTGGTTTAAAAAAAACCAAAAAAAAAAACCCTGGTCTCTCATGTGGCACCGGCTCAACTCGGCCTCCTTGGCTGCCTTCACTGTTCTTAATCTCTAATCTACTCACACTGTTCACGCCAGCACCTTAACCTGATCAAAGGGATAAAGTCCTGCAAGTCACGCAAAATTAAAGAGATTCACTCACTTCACAGTTTGAATTTTACTCTGCAGATTGTTGTCTCAGTCTCAGCATTTGTTTTTCATATCTTAAGTCTCTGTCCTGTTACAATCAACTGTTAGAAGTTAAAACCTGCAGAGAGGAGACAGATCTGATCACCTGATACCTGACATGACTCATCACAAACTTTTCACTGGTACTGTAGAAGTCAGCCTGGCCTGCACAGAAATACTGACTCTAAACTGTTTTATTCAAGAAATAAATTGTAATTGATATTGTGAATATTGAGAATATTGAGAATATTGAAAATGAGTCATTTTCTAACAGAAAAGTACTTGCACATCCAAAAGGTTAGATGCAGGTGCGTAGGAAAGCGTCACTCACGTCTCTAGTCCAGTGTGTAAAATGGAGGGAAATCCGTGACATCTAGCATTCAGATTCTAGATTGCAGCGCTCACTCGCTCAAACGTCTCTCCTCCCTCCTGTCGGCGAAGTGATGGTGGCCTCTGAGAACAAAAAAACTTGTGCTCCATTCGCAAACTTTCAGGTTTATAACTCAAAAACTTCTCACTATTTTCTACCGACTAACTACTAACTGCCGTACAAACATGGTGGCACAAGATGGCAACACTCTCTAAAGCAAAACCCTATAATAGAACAATTATAAGGCTACAAAAACCAAACAAATGTTATTTTATAGCGATTATACACTTATACAAATATATTAATTGGTAGTATATTCAGATTTTGGCAATAAATCTTGCCAATTATTACTGGATTTGTATATTAAACGTTTTAGAAAAATTCTCAAATGTTGCTCAAACAAAATTGCACACACTTTAGGGCTGTTAAAGTTAATGCGATAATAATGTTAGGCAAAGTTGTGATAAAAATTGTGCAACTTCTATCTGTTGAAATCAGCTGGTGTTAGTCAACAATTCTAACAACAACAACGATAGCCAAGAGAACAGTTGCTTTTCCAGCTTGTTAGCAACTCATAACACGACCAACTCAAATGTGACGTCTACCGTATGTAACTTTGCAAAAACGTCTTTGTGCATCGACGCGCACAAAGAAAACAAAACCACTCGTGTAAAATTTGAGCGCAATAGCCTATGTGATGGGAACTGTTTGAACCGCCGCCGCCGGTGAATTAAAAGCATTTCAGGAACCAAATGATTTTCATGAAACACAAGATTAAAGTGAGGTCACTTTTCAAAACAGTCACGTTAATCTCATTAAAAGCTCTAAGCTGTTTTTGTTGGACCGCTGCACCCTGACTGTCCATTTTTGGGTAAAACCATTTGAAAGCATCATGTAACATAACTATATCACTGCTACATGGTTGTTATGATAACATCATGATCACATTTACACCCAGAGCCGTTTCCTCCTCCTCTGTCGGTCCTCTCCTCTGGTCTCATCCAACCAACCCTGTTCATTGTTTATAACCATAAAAGTCTCGGCAGTCCAGCTCTCTCACCGAGACAGCATATTCCCCATAGCAAGAACATGACTCACTTGTGTGTGTGTGTATGTGTGTGTGCATGGGTTTGTGTGTGTGTGTGCAAATTTTGTGTGGGGATCTCAGATTTACTTTCAAATAAACATTTCAGCGTTGTTTAATGTTGCAACTGTTTCCTGCAGGCATGAACCTACAAGGAAGTAGCTGCACGAGTGTGTTTATGTATATTTGTGAGTCAGGTTTAGCAGAAGTGTGCGTGCGTGCGTGCAGCGCAATCAACAACATCTGACCTTTATCATCAGGTCCTTTTTAAGAAGTCGACCTCAGGTGTCTGGTCTCTCTGTCTCATCTTGAAATGGTGAACGGTTGAAAGTTTCCTGAATCCGTGAATGATGAGTTATAAATTCACAGGCGCTCTATAAGGAGGACTTTGAAAAGAGCAAGGGGAAAGGTTTCAGCGTGGTGGCCGACACTCCGGAGATGCAGAGAGTGAAGAAGACGCAGGACCAGATCAGTAACGTACGCCTGGTTCGCCTCCAAAACCCGCCGAGCCGACGAACCCCCCCTACCCCTCCTAGAAACAACAACAACCCACTAAACTCAACTAAAAACTCAACTTCAGCTCTTTATAACGTCTCCACTCGTCATAACAATAAATCCATCGACTGTGATCCTACCTTTCAGAGGCATCATGGGAGTTTTAGATGCAACTTTACTATGTGACGTGTCTCCAGCCTCTAACTGTGTTTGTGTTTATGTGTCTGCATGTCTGCATTCACTTCCAGAGAAATCTGTCTCTTTACACTTCAGTCTTGTTTGCTAAATCCTTCCCAAGTGGTTTCAATCTGATGCTGCATTCAGGGTGTGTCAGACTTTTGGTTGCTGAATGACTGCAAGTGCAGTTGTTCCCAAACTGGAAAAATAAGACGCATAAGTAAGAAATTGACAGTTTTTGGTTTAAATTATAATTATTTTTGAGATTTTTTTGTTTTCTGTTTGAAATTGCGGCAATTTTTTACTTTGTCAGGTCTCTAAAAATTATTAAAGTGGAACTTTTCAGGAAAAGGAAATCAATACAAATTTCTATTTAGGGAAAAAAAGGTTTGGAAAATAACTGAGATGACTCTTACCATCTCGTAACAGACAGATATGAATCCTGGTCCATACACCATGAATGCAGCTCACGTCTCCCTGTTTTCAACTAGAATTAAGATCAAAATCATGCATGAATCAAAACATATAACAAATGTATTTAAATTGTTCCTGCCATTTAACACAAATGTCAGCAATCGTAAAGGAAAAGTTACATATCAATGGGAAATCTGCTTATTTCACTCTCCTGTCTGTAGGCGACGCTAAATAAGGAGCTAAAGGCAGGAAACTAAGGAAAATTTTTCAGTTTCATTTCATTTCAGTTCCAATGTAGATTCAATTGGCTCCATGTTAATGAGTTATATGTGTTAAGTGGATTTTGCCACCAACAGAAAAAACAACAACAGTCATTTACAGTATTAATGCTAAGTAGCTGCTACATTCATAGTTAGCGTACGGACAAGACATGGTAATACTCTTCTTTTAATGCTCAGCAAGGAGACAAATAAGTGTATTTCCCAAAGTATGTTTTCAATGTTATTACTTTTTGCTAATTTATTTTAATAAACTTGCAGGCTCTTTACAAGGAGGACTTTGAAAAGAGCAAGGGGAAAGGGTTCAGCGTGGTCGTCGACACTCCAGAGATGCAGAGAGTGAAGAAGACACAAGACCAGATCAGTAACGTAAGTACAGCTTCTTAATGAAGAAACATTTTGTTATTTCTCAGTGATGATTGTTCACATTTAACATTTTAATGATCCAGTTTTTCGGGGCTAGAATAACACATATCTCCTCATTACTGGATCCAAATCAAAAACAAAACAATTTGATCAGATCTCCCACTGCAGGTAACAAGCAGCATTTGTCCAACTTTATATATTTTTGTTGTCTAGACTTTTTATTTTTTATTCTTGGCAATTCAGTTTCTTTGTTTTTGAAATTACAAATAAATCATGGATTATCCAATTATGTCTACACCATCTAAGACCGGGTTTTAACCACAGGTTGTAGTCAAGACCACCAAACCCGAGACCGAGACCAAACCAATGCGAGACCATTTTAAAGACCATTAGTGTATTCAGTGCCAGTACTCATAATAATCATTCTTCAGCTAAAAGGAAAAGATAATTTTATATAAAATCTAGACTATATTTGATTAAAACAAAGTTTGGCTCTAACAGAAGAACACTCCCACTGTTGACACTGGTGCAACCAGATGGTTACACAAGCAGATACTTTAATAGAGCAATTTTAATTATCTTAAAGTTATTGAATTACATCACATAAATCAAAGTGAGTGAATGACAGAGAGACATTTGTGGTTAAGAAAAAAAAAAGAAAGATGTCACTGCAGCTGTGGTCTTGACTGGTATTCAGAAAAAATCCAGAGTCCAGCTCGACCGAGACAAGACCAAGACCTTGAAAATGTACTGTAGCACTCAAGACCGGTCTTGATTGCCACAACACTACAGATAACAAAGTCAGTTTCTATATCTTTCCAAGGAGAGCATGTTTCTAACGAGGGGGCTAAGAAGTTTTCGCTACAAAACAAATTCCTGTTGCTAACTAACTTCACATTATAACCTCTAGAGAAGCAGCTCGTCCTGAATCTAACTTTCCAGCAGTGCAACATCTGGTCGATCTGTCACTGTAACAACACTTATAAACAGAGCGGACCGATTATTTCCTGTGAGGGATAAAAAAAAACAAAAAAACAAACACAACATGACATGACCAGATGGAAGCAGCAACCGGGTCGACGAGTCGGTGCAACGTCTGATTCTGGTTCTGCAGCAGCGAGAAACAAACTGTGTGAGGGACGTCGGAGAACGATCCTGCAGAGACACACAGGCGCATTTCAGACATTTCTCCTCGTCCACCGAGGAGCAGCTGCCCTATATGGTCAAAGTCTCTCAGCTGTGGACACAAAGTGAACGTCCGCTCTCTGCTGCACACACACACACAAACACACACTGGTAGACACATGCATACCACACTGAAACACAAACTTTCTCTTTTTTTCTCTCATGAGAGCAGCAGTTGCAGAAAGGAATGACGGGTGATAAGTTGCATGTCAAAAGGCCAAAATCTAGCAACTTATTTTTCCACGAGCTGCCTCCGTCTTTCTGTCTTTTCTTAACTGCGTGTTTCAAGTCGCTCTTTTTTCCCACCATCCTCTCCCGATCTGTTTGCTCCTCTTGAGGTCTGCTGAGGACACAGGAGGCTCCTTCTGTTTCCTGAATCCACGTCCAGTTTCCTCCTCCATCCATCCACTGAAAGCTGGAAACATTCACTTCATTTCACAGAGCCTGGGTCATCCCGTCTGTCTCCCATCTCTGTCTCCGTCTCTGGCCTCGATACATGTTGCAAAAACATCTCACTGCTGGAGTTTCTCCATGTAATTGACATAAAGCCACATTTCTTTTAACAATTTTACAAGTTTAATCATCATAGATTATCCCACAGCAAAGCTAACACAATATGTTGTTTTGAGTAAAATAGAAAAAGTCGTCAAAGACGGAGCTGCACTAAAAAGTGAAAAAACCACAGAGAACCAGTGAATTATAGAAACCATTTATTGCGTATTAAAGCTCTAAATGCTCAATAAAGGAAATTATGAGTGAACAAACATGTCTTTTACACTGAATAGGCAATAAAAGTCCAAAAGAGATGAAGACTATAATGGGTTTTGCACATTATCTGAATTAAATCACAGATTCGTCTTAAAGGACTAATCAAAACAAAGCATTTTTTATGTTTTTCAAAGTCACACTAGGCAGAGAGAAAGACGCAACAACAAATGCTGCATCAGAGAAAAACATTTGTTAACGATTCATATTTGTTTCTGTTGGTGCCTTTTTCTGCTTTTGGTTTCTGTGAAGTTTTATTACAAGGGATTTCCCTCGTGTGAGAGTTTAAGATCAGTCAGAGGACGTTCAGCTGTTTGACTGTGAGAAACGTCCTCCCCACTAAAAATCTGTTGCCTCTGTAAATCCTCATCATCTCCCAGCACCACCTCCTAAAATGGTGAGCTGCTTCTCACAGAGGGGGGGAAACCTTCAGGGTCGCTGCTCAACCCCAGAGCACCGCGCCCTCTAGTGGGTTAAATGTGTGTGTTTAATATGTGTGTGTATGTGTGTGTAGATAAAGTACCACGAGGAGTTTGAGAAGAGCAAAGTCCGAAGTGATGCACCTCCTCCTGAAAACAGACAAGGTGAGACACATTTAGAGCAAAGTCTGAATACACAGGTTTACCTCTGTATGTTTGTGTTAACATGTGTGTGTTTGTGTGTGTGTAGACGAGGAGCAACAACCCAACCCTGACAGATTCAGGCAGCAGCCAGCTGGACAGATGCACCCTGCTGCTGTAGCGCCACCTTGTGGAGGGGTAAGGCTGCTGCGTACACTGCAAAAAACTTAAACTCTTACCAAGAATATTTGTCTTATTTCTAGTCAAAATGTAATTTCTAGTCAAAACAAATCTCATTATATTTAAAATAAGATTATCACATAAAAAGTAGCATGTTATTTTACTTCTTTCAAGCATATTTTCACTTGAAATAAGTAGAAAAATCTGATAGAGGAGCAAGTTTTTCTTTCTTATTACAAGCACAAAGAAACTGGCTTTCACTGGCAGATTTTTCTACTTATCTCAAGTGAAAGTTTGTTTGACACAAGTGAAAATGATCTAAAAACAAGTACATTTTTAGGTGATGAGACTTATTTTAAGTGGAAAGAGATTAGTTTTGACTAGAAATGAGACATTTTGACAAAAAATAAGACAAATATTCTTGGACAGATTTGGAGTTTTTGCAGTGTAATGTCTGATATTATGGCCAAAAGTATGTGGCTATGTGGATGGATATTAATGTGCTGCTGCTATAAAAGCTTACTAAAGGTTTTCCAGCAGATATTAGAACCCAAATTGGCAGCTATTGATTGATTATTTGTCTTTTTGTCACTTTTCTGTTGTTCTAAACTGAACATCTTTGGTTTGAGACTGTTGGTTGGACAACATGAGACATGTGAAGACATCACTTAGGACTCCCATGAAAAATGAATTAAATAAAAAAAGAGAAAAGAAGAAAAAAAGAGAAAAGAAGTCACCAGATTAATCAATAATTAAAATAATTTAGTTGCATCCTCAGTATGTGAAGGTATAAAGACGCAGCCTAAACTAAAAGACAGTATCCACATATTTTTGGCCAGGTGCATTAATTTGTACATAGCATGAGGTTACTTATAGGATTTTTAATGTATTGTATATGTAGTCTTTTACATTATTTTTTTTATGTTTATTGTATAACTTACATGAATTGATTCAGTTCATAATGTTTGATCATAGTTTCAGTTTCATGTTGTGTCAGTGCAGCTGTTACATGTGTTTGTATATCAGATGTTATGAGTGTGTTTATGCCTCTAAGAGGGAAATTCAATGCAAAGTAATCAGTTTGAACTTTGCATATTCTGCTCTACATATTATTATATGTCTGTGTGTGTGTGTGTGTGTGTGTGTGTGTGTGTGTGTGTGTGTGTGTGTGTGTGTGTGTGTGTGTGTGTGTGTGTCAGAAGCGCTACCAGGCCATGTACAGCTACACGGCAGCAGAGCAGGATGAGGTTTCTCTCCTGGAGGGCGACCTGATCCTGGACGTGGAGCCGATCGACGAGGGATGGGTGTTTGGATTCAACCAGCGCACGGGGCAGCGGGGGATGCTGCCCGCCAACTACGTGCGACCAGTGTGATAAACAGACATTAGGCCGTCGACCAGCAGCAGCAGCAGCAGCAGCACGAGCTACGCTGTGAAAGAAAAAGAATATGTTTTAAAATCTTCCCTGTCTGGTTCAGCTTTGCCTTTTTGAGATTAATGATGAAATTTCACTTTCAATGATAAAGGTTTAAGTGGTGGGAAAACAGGACAAATAAAAATATTTAACAAATTAATCTTATTAATTAATTTACCACAATACTTAACATTTTTAATCTGTCTCAGGTAATATTTACCTTTTTATGATGTGCAGGTGCAGCCTTTAGCCTTTAGCTTTGGACCGACAGGGAACAGCAACAGCTTCCTGTTTGTATCACCAACTGCTTAGAAATCCCTTAAAACACTTGTCTGATATATCAAATGAGGAAAAACTCAGATAATTAAATCCATTTAAGCTGATTTTGATTAAATAAAAGTGGAATATTTAAGTTTGTGCACTGTGCGACTCCGATGACTTCTGCTGCATTGATCATGAAATACACGGCAAACTTAAAGTACAACGTATCAACACCTTTATTCAAAAACATATTGCACATAAATCACTACATGTAAAATTTCACCTAAATCAAACTTGTTTAAAATGAGACAAAAACACTTTATTTACACATGATAGTTCCTTAAGTTAAAAATAATCACACTTTAGCACCATGTTTCTTTTAAATTCTCCTGATGTGGAGAAAACATGAGGGTTTTTTTTTTTAATAACCGTCTGGCTCAGAATCACGTGGCTCTAAAAACAGTCACCGTTGTCGTCGTCAGGCTGTGACGAGTGGGTTCATGCTGGAGAAAAACGCCACTCTCTTCTCCACCCGGCTCCTCAGCTTCGAAGGCAGCGACTCCAGCTGCCTCCTGAACAGCTCCGGGTTTTTACCCATGAAGTCCTCACAGAGTCTGCAGAGGGAGAACAGAAACATGCAGCTGGTTGTTAAGATAAAAAATACTTAAATGCAAATATCTAATAGACCAATAACATGGCAGCAACTCAATACATTTAGACACGGTCTGCTGAGGATCAAACTTAAGCATCTGAACGAGGACGAAAGGTAATTTAATGGGATAGTTCAACTTTTTGTCAAACTGGCCCATTGCCATAATCCCTATATCATAGCAGTAGGTTCGTTACCTTTAATTGTTGGTGCAAGCTATTTTTAGAACGGCGGAGCAGAGCCGTGAGCTGCTCAGAGCTACGCTACGGAGGCTCATGGGATTTATTGGATTCCATCAAAGTCATCAATACACAATCCAACAACTCCACAACGCTCTGGTGGACAAGTTGTGACCTGCACATTCACCACGCTACGAGATAATAACAGAACATTACCAGACAGAGTTGTTTTAGAGGTAAATGCAGAGACTGCTTGCTGAAAACTGCCCCCGACGGTAACGTGTATCAGTGGTTTTGCATGAATTTACCTCTAAAACAACTCTGTCTCGTAACGTTCTGTTATTATCTCATAGCGTGGTGAATGCGCAGGTCACAACTTGTCCACCAGAGCGTTTTGGAGTTGTTGGATTGTGTATTTGATGAGTTTGATGAGGGAAACCAAGAAATCCCATGAGCCTCTGTAGCGTAGCTCTGAGCAACTCGCGGCTCTGCTCCGCCGTTCTAAAAATAGCTTGCACTGACAATTGCCAAAATGTTGAACTATCCCTTTAAGGTTTTGTGATTTTAAAAAGCAACTACAAAGAACTGTCATTTTGTGTTGATTTTGGCGACCTCTGTGGACAAAAGCGGTAATGTTTTGCCAGAATAAAGACTACATTTCCCATGAGTTCGGTGGACCGACCCGATCACTGCCTCCCGAAGGTAAAGAGTTACACTATTTAGAAACAGCTTATCTTCCCACCGGTGGCCTCGTTTGCTGTTGTAGGTCAAACAGAGACATCAGCAGAAAAGAGACTTTAAAAGTTCTTTGTTGTTGCTTCAAGTGGTGTGGTTGTTGGGAGTTTCCAGAAACTGTTGATCTACTTTGATTTTCACAAAACAACGATCTCTGAAGTTTAACTTAGAGACACAATAGTGAGCTGCAGCTCTCTGGCAGTAAATGGCTTATTGTCAGAGGAAAACAACAGGCAAATTGGTTCAAGCTGATTGAATGGCAGCAGTGAGTCAAATAACCACTTGTTACAGCCGAGGTCTTACAATTACAAGCCACTAATTGACCAAGTGAGCGTGTGTTTGGACTGAGGGAGGAAGCTGGCGAACCAAGAGATAACCCACAGGCCAGAACATGCAACCTCCAATATTATTTATCAGACTGTTAACTATAAATAAAATGGTTTAGAGACATCTTCTAAAATCTAGACTGTGATTAGATTCATGTTCTCCAGAGGATGAACCCTAATGAGTTTGGTTTTCATTATTTAGCTCAGAGCTGCAGCCTCACAGAGCTGCTAATGAGGCGATGCAGTAAACTCCTCTGCTGTTTTTATGACCTGCTTCCTGCTACACCTCTGCCCTCGCACAGAGCAATTATTTTCGAGGGACTGGTTCCTGTTTCCTGAAGAGCGCCATCCAAGAGCTAAACATCCACACAGCCTGAACTTTAAACCTCACAGACCAAAACAAAATGTATATAAACACGATGACTCCTTTAATCGGGTGTGAAGTTTTCAAAGTGTCAAATGAACACTTGTCTAATTTGAGTAACTTTAATCCAACAATGTTAGTTGGCATCGTGTTTATTTACCTTACCCATATATAACATAAAGGTAAAGCTCATTAACATAACACTGTGTCCCTCTGTTGTGCGTGAGCTGGCACACACACACACACACACACACACACACACACACACACACACACACACGAGCCGTGCAGGGAATAAATAGCTCAGAGTGTTAAACGGGTCCTTGTGGACTTTGTTAAAACTGCTTAATCATGTGTGAACGGCGAGGACACACAAAGCAAACACGCTCTCACACGTAGACGCCGGTGTACGTGACGTGCAGCACGGGACCGGCAGACAGACAGACAGACACAGACAGACAGACAGACAGACAGAGATAGTACATTCATCCTCACCTGAAGAGGGAGTACGGCTGAGTCTGGAAGACGATCACGTCGCTGCAGTGATGCTGCGATGGTGCCCTCAGTACAGCCACCTGACGACAAGAAGGTTGACAATAATTAAAGCAGAAGTAAGTGGTCCGGTCGTTTCGGCTAATGCTGCGTTCCAGGCAGGCTTTTGAAACCGTAAATTACAGCTTCAAGTCACAACTTACGACTTTGTAGCGTTCCAGGCAACCCACTCGTGTTTTTCCGACCTGTTTTACCTGTGAAAGTCACTATAACGGCCACTCGTAACTTCCGACCCGTGAACAGATCGAACTGGTACGAGTTCACAGGTCGGAAAAACACGAGTTACGAGTTTCCTTGAACGCACCATAACAGTCCTCGTCCCTACGTCGCCACATTCACGGCGTCCCTTGGCTGCACACACAGCCCTGCATGCCGTTCTCTCTCCTCATTGGATAAAAACTGTAGGATACGATAAATGTTTTCTCCTCGGCTCAGAGCAGAGCAGAGGGACTGAGAGACCCGTGTTTCAGTCCAAACACTCTATGTAAGTGATTGCTGTCGGAAGATATAACTATTTAAGACTTATATTAACACAAATATATCACTTACTTCTGCTTTAATCACATGAGAATGGATGATAATTAACTACACAATCTTTCCTCTAATGCCACCATGAGGTCAATAAGAGTGGTGCTCAGTGAAATGTCTTAACTACAATTGAATGGCTCACTGTGAGGTTTGGTATTAGGTGTCCATGTTGAAATCTACATTCGGATTGTGACTAAATACAACTATTACACCCTGCAAGAGATTGCCAACCTTTTCCAACTCATGGCCTATTAAATCTAAAAGAAATATTGGTGGCTCGGCTCCAACACTTTTAATTGTTCCCACTGCTAACAAGCCATCACTTTGATGCTTTCATTTTTGCAATAGATGGGTTAACATATTCAGTTACATAAACTGGTCCATTAGTAAAACAGCAGCAACAGTGCTCCTCTCATGTCTGGCTGCATACTAGATGATTTTCAAATAATCACTTTTAATAGTTTCAATCAATTTTTGATTTTTTTTTACATCATGGATCTATTATAAGAATTTAATTTTTATTATAAGAATGAATGAATATCATAAGTTCATATCATACATCCCTGCATTAGCTATCTGTCCTGGTGGTTGCTCTTTTATGCAGCGAAAAACAGTAGAGAAGAAAGTATAGACATTAAAGTACGCAACATCCACAGTTTGCTCGCTCTCATTGGCTGTCGATCGGGAGCAGTGAAATAACTTATTTTACTGACAACACTTAGATCATTCGGACAAATTAAAGTTTGCGACAAGCCTCTAAATCGGGCAGAGCCCCCCTTATCATTAGGGCGAGGGGGCCACGGTTGTTAACTCTAACTTGTTTACTCTGATGTCACTGATTCGAGTCCCTGATCGGATTATTTCACAAGGCAGCGACATTTTCACACTCTGAACACGACCTCGTGCACACTGTTGGTAATCCAGCCCAGTTTCGTTAACATTCTTCGGCTGCACATGTGAAATCATTACATTAGCACATAAGTGCACTTTGAGCCCCTAAACCACTTAAGATTTTATGACGCAACAGTTTCACTGGACAAAAACAACAACAGTCTATAATTAGTTCACTGAATAAAATGACATTTACATGCATAGGCATAAAGCTGCAATGGGGGGAAAAAAAAAAAAGATTATGCTGCAACACAGTGCAACTAAAAATAAACGTGTAATCTAAAAAGCACGGTTGGAGGTTAATTTCTAAATCCTTAAAACTATTCACAAAACAAACTATTCACAAATAGCTCATTAAAGTCGTGACTGGACAAAATCAAAAGAACAACAAAGTGAAATCGGAAACTTTTGTCATCACGACACATACCGAGTCCATGAGGATGCAGAGGTGGCTGCTTCCCCCGAACACCACAACGTCGTCGTCGTTCCCCAGACACGCCGTGTGACACACCCTGAGGAACCAACACGGGTTTAAAAAATACAATGGGACATTTTGTTTTTGACTGGCTGGTATAGAAATGTAGTTTCCTGTTTTTTGATGCACATCATCTGGTTTTATTCTCTGACCGATCAGTAAAAGTTTCACCTCGACTGTGCATCATTTTTCTGTATATTTAACAGTTTTTTTCCTACCTGGGCTTGTCCTTGTGTGGGTGTGTCATCTTGGTCCACTCTCTTTTAACCGTGTTAAACTGCCAGGCGTCATCTGGAGGAAAATGGGGTCAGAGATAAAAACGTCAAGAAGCTTCACATTCACATCTCTGGGAAAAACTAAAACCACAGTGACGATATCTCTTGTTTCCACAGATGCACTGAAACAGAAACGTCCTTCAACCTTGTGCATATTTGTCCGAGGCAGATAAGGGGTAATGAAAATTATATAATGCAGATAAAAACGTTTTTCCCTGATAACTTTAATACGTAAAAATCCTTGAAGTTAATTACTCAGCGGCTCTGTTGCCGTCCTCATTTTGGGCCTTAAACGCACACTTCCTGAAAGTCTGCATTTCTGCAAAATTTGCCTGAGGAAATTACCCATAGTTCATAGCCGTTGTTGTGATGTTAAACAAAAAAAGGTAAACATCCGCTATGCAAACAGAAAAGATAGAGAATCTGTGTCCAAACAAGCACAAAAAGAAGGAACCAAAACGTTAACAAAAAAAGTTTACAGGATTTAAATATAAACACAAAGGTCACAGATGATTCAAAACCAGAACTGTGTTTTACCATCTGAACTCTTATCGCTCAAATATTCATCAACTTTCTACTCATTTTCTTTTACAAAAACATAAAAAAATGCAAAAATCTAAACCTTGTAGGAACGTGTTCTGACATTAACAATGTAACAAGATGATAGTCATCTCATTCGTCTTATTGGCCAAGTATGTTGAGTACATACAAGGGAATTTGACTCAGTTTGCATTGCATAGCTCTCACATAAAAGATGTACAACAACAACTGAACAATAAGTTAAGAATACAAAAAAAATAGTTAAATAAGATAAGATAAGATAAATAGGGTAAAGTGGTCAGATTGTACTGTCTGACCACTAAAGACGCAGATAACCAAGACTCACTCAGGGTGTTTCCGTCCGTGCCGAGGCCTCCGTACACGAAGAGCGCGTGATCCGAGACGGGCGTCATGGTGTGCATGGAGCGTCCCAGAGGTGAACAGGACGACGGGATGTCACTGGTGGAGAGAGCAGTAAATACAAAAGATAGGGAGAGAGAGAGGGAGAAAGAGATGAATCAGTGGAGAGAAAACAAGAAGCAGTGTGGGACTGAAATGTGTCTATTACGAGTGTGTGAGTTTTACAATTGAGTCCAGGTCCAGGTGTCCAGGTCTAAACAGAACAGGTCCAACTCTGCCGTCTCCTGTAAACAACCACACACACACACACACACACACACACACTTTAGGTTTTATCTGTGTTTAGTAAACAGACTGCAACCTGTTTACAGATGCACTGCATGGCCAAAAGTTTGCAGACACTCGTTCCCACTGTTCTAGTCTACTGGACGTGTGCTGCTCTGGTCTCTGTGCAGCTCCGGTCACGTTCTCCTTCACCAAACTCAAAAGAAAATTTTAAATAAAAGAGTCTGACTTTGAGCTCAAGGGCATTGTCATCACGTCACAACAGGAAAGGGATGTTGAAACAGGAAAGTGCCTCCCAAAACTGTTGTTACCACAAAGATGGAAACACGCTATTGTCTGCAGAATACTCCCTTCCAGAATTAAAAATTCCTTTAATTAGAAACTGCGGACGCCCAAATTAAACCATGGAGCAACACGACTGCACACATGACATGTCCACATACTTTTGGCTACGTTGTGCTCACACACAGTCACAGTCACAGTGTAGAAAAAGTTTCTCAACTCACCACACCACCGGAGATGTAGCCTTTGTTCCCCAGCAGGGCGGCGGCGTGGCAGCCTCTGGGGCCGGGGGCCGGACCCTGCACGTCGAGACAAAAACCAAAACCACAGTCGCACCAGAAAACTCACATCATCGTTTTTTACAAAAGGTGGATAAATTAATATTAAACCCTGTTGTTGTTGGTGTTGTTAGACTCACTCGTGTCTCTGGCAGGCTCCATGTGGCGGTGTGCGTGTCAAAAACGTTGACTTCATTGTTCCAGCCCCAGCACCTGAATAACGTGTCTCCAATTGTCGTCTTTACAAAAAAAAGGAAATAAAAAGCATCAATCATGTTTCCATATGTGTTTGTTTTGATTTGATTTGTCCTCTTAACTTATTTCTTACCCAGGACATCTCTTCCACGACGAAACTTGCCGACGATGTGTTTCGTACTTCCCCGATGGTTTTACATCCATATCCACCAAAATAGATTAATCTGCAAAGCACAAAACGATGATTTCTTGTACATAATTTAATAATTCACACATCAAACAGCAAAACTAGAAGCTACACAGCAAATAGAGAGGACACCTTCAAATCCAAGAAAAACACCCATTTTGACATATTAAAAAGTTAGTTTGAGTGTATAATTAAACCACTGACCTGTCTCTGTGGACCCAGCAGGAGTGTTTGTTTCGTGGCGACGGCGTCGTTCCTCTGGTGTCGGTCACTTTCTTCCACGTGCAGCTCGGCTCTGTGAGGTCGACGCTGAACATCTACAAATTAAAAACAAGACAATCATCAAATAAGAATAAATAAAAAAAACAAAACATATATAGACACATAAAATGATCCTATGATAGAAAAGCACAAAGATTCCTGCTGTGCATCTTTATCCGACCTCCTGTCTGAATGTCTGTCTCTGTCACGTTTCAGTTATCGGTTATCAGAGCAGATGATCAGTCTGGATTATCTGCAGAGTCCACAGTCTGGTATGAGCTCCATGTGAAAACACAGCCTTTAATACCGGCCGTTCAAACCGCGTCTTATGGAGATGACGCTGCAGTCGCCCAGAGAGACGTTAAATGTGCGACTTTTAACTGTTGTCGGCCATGATGTGCAGACAAGCTGCAATTTGGTGGTTAATTTCTAGCCACATTTTCAGGTTGTGCCACCATGTAGCCATGAATTAAAAACCTATATCCTCTAAAAAAAAACAGTGTCAAGTTGCAGTTTTTACATCCTTGTCTGTCTGTTCGCACTCTCTGAACCGTGTGATGTCACAGTGGGGTGGACCTTTGACATCCAGGATATGAATAAAACCCATTTTAAAGTGCAGTTTTTGTTATTATTTGGACATTTGTGTAATTTCATCACAATTGTTGTATGATTTTTTTTGAGTTATGGCTCAAAAATGTGTTTTGTGAGGTCACGTTGCCCTTTAATATTGCACCATGTAAGTCAAGATCAGCTCATCTTCAAGTTCAAATGGAGAATTTAAAAAAAAAGGGAATTTAATTGCGGATTCTCTGGATAATTGTGTTAAAAAAGTTAAATTAATGTTTTGTGAGGTGACTGTGACCTTCGACCACTGAGTTTGTCCTGGAGAAAAGTGGAAAATGTTTGTGAAACTGTAATATTTATCATTTGAATTCTTGAATTATGGCCCAAAACTGTGTCTGGTGAGCTCACAACACCTCTGACCTTTGACCTTACACCACTAAAATCAGTTTTTCCTCAGGTCTCTTTGGACGACGTTTGTGCCAAATGTGATGAAGCATCCCTCGAACAAGGAGTCGGCTGCTTTGGAAACAACAAAACAGAAGCTCGACTTGTCGTCCGCGGCAACCCACCTGGTTGGTGTATCCGGCGGAGTCGCATCCCGCAAAGATGTAGAGCGTGCCGTTGACGTAGGCGCCGCAGGAGCCTTCTAAGACTGGAGGGACGTCGCCGGTGATCTGAGTCCGTCGCCTTCACACACACAGAGAGAAAAGGCCACAGAGAGAGAGAGAGAATATGTAAATGTCAAACACACATAGAAAACAAATAAACACAGGAGTGTGAAGCACATGATCATAACTAGAACAAAAACACCTCGTGGTCTCCGACTGGTTTCAGGTCAGGTCACATCCGTGTTTGATTAAGCATTTGTTGCTGTTCAGTGATCTGCAAAGTCCAACCAGCTCTTCCTCAAGTCCAAATGAACATTTAAAAAAGGAAATTTCCTTGGAGATAATTGTGTTAAAAAGCCAAATTTTGCCAACATTTCCTTGGGTGATAATGACTTTTAACTTTCCAATTCTAATTAATTAGTCCAAGTGAACTACAGGAGTTAAAGATAAGATGGAGCCCAACCAATATGGGATTTCTGGGGCTGGCTGATAGAGTAAAACAATTCTAATAATTAATCTGTCGATATTCCTCATGTTTACACTTTTACACATTTTTTTCCCACTGATCCCTCAAATATGGTTCAAACACTTGTGATAAAGTTTGAAGACACAAAGAAAATCTTCAAAAAGTAAAGTTTTTATTAACGCAGACACTGATACTGACAGAGACTCAGAACAGATAGAGATTTTAAAAAATTTTAATCTTTGGGATGCTACTACACCCTTGACCTTTGACCTTTGACTTCCAAAATCCATGAGTTCATGCGGAGGTTTGTGCCAAACTTGAGTCGAAAGAACAACAGTACAAGCAAAACTTCTTGTCTTCTCCCTTCAACCGTCTTTATTCTAATCAGACCTGCGTGGTCGCTGTATCTGGTTGTTACAGTTTTATCAGAAGCAACACACACACACACACACACACACTCTGAGGCCCTCATCCACTGCTACAGGGTCAGGGCGACACGTTGCGATAAACAGTTCTTACCACGTCCCGCTGTCTAAATCGCAGAGCCATATCTCATCGCTGGGCAACATGACGTCCTCTCGGTTGACCACCTGTCAGGGAAACACGGAGGACATGGAAATGAACATTATACATTTCAGACATCAAAACTGTGACTTCACAGCTCATGTTCCTGTGCATCTTTTGAGTCTGTGCCTATAGCAACAACCAGGATGCAACCAGATATAGAGGGACACATGTTTTCCCTGTTCAAACATGTTCCTGCACTGAGCTTTCTTTCTTTCTCACACACTCACAGGTTGTTATTTGGAGTTCCTGCACAGCTGAACACTGGTCTCCAAATCCATTTTACACATAGGCTACAGACACTTACACACTATAACTACCAGCAGAACTGAAATCAGCCCCAACTGTAAGCACTTTTAAAATCCAGGTTAAAAACATTTCTCTTTTCATGTGCTTATAGCTGAGCCCTTTTAACTTTATCTACTTTCTTTTATTTTACTTTTTTTATTCCTCTTTGCTCCTGCTTTTAACTGTGTTTTCTGTTTTTGTGCTGTTTTATGCTGTTGTTTAAAAAAAAATGTTTTGTCTTTATGTAAAGCACATTGAGTTGCCTTGGTATGAAATGCGCTATATAAATAAAGATGCCTTGCCTTGCCTTGCCTTGCCTATAAAGCAAAAATAACTCAACAGCCCTGAAATAAACTGCAGTTTTTCCCAGTAGTTTTGTCCACCACACTTCAATTATCAATAAAAGTTGACAAAAACACACCTTTTAGTGTAATTTAATGTCATGCAAAGTGACCACAAAGTTCAATCAACAGGTTAAAAAGCTGCTATGAGTCGGTATACTAAGCTGCACTGGCTGACTCAGGTGTACCTAATAAAGGGGTGACGTGGCTCCTCTCTACCTGCCGTGCCGTGCCGTGCCGTGCTGTGCCGTGCAGTCTCTCACCTGGTAGCCTCCCCACACATACAGGGTGTTGTTGTCGATGAAAGCCGTGTGGCTGCTCCTCTCCTGCGGGCACAGCGGCGCGTCTCCCTCGGCAGCAGCATCCATCATCCCTCTCTCTGTCTCCCTATAGGCTCTGCGCTCTGGCTCTCCCAGTCGGCGACGCTCAAATAAAAACAAACTAAAATGGATTACCAGCGTGGAGCAGCAGGAGGAGGAGGAGGAGGAGGAGGAGGAGGAGGAGGAGGAGGAGGAGGAATGTGGTGGAGCTGGTGCAGCAGCTGAGATCTGATCCGACGCTGCTGCTGTGGAGGAAGAGGAGGAGGAAGCCGACTGGTCCGGGCCGCTATGAGAAACGTGTTTTTCAGGCTTGTTGTCGTTGTTTACTCCTCCCCATTACCATGATCCTCTTTGTTATGCGACTTTCACCTCCACCAGCAAATCATAATAGGCTACACAGAGAGGGAGGAGGGGTGGGAGAGGGTGGACTCTACAAACTTTTTATTAAACATCTTTAAAAGTTGCAGGATATTTGATTTAAACGTGGAGAAAAAAAAAGAAACACACAATATAAATTATAAAACTACATTTCTAATTTCTTGCTTCTTCAAGTTTGCATCTAATAAAGTAACACGTGATCTCACCAGTGTCATTAATTACTGATGTGATTGGATGTGATTCACTGCACCTGAGCGTTTTTCTGCTCTGAAGACAATGGGAGAAGCAGCAGAACAGAAACTCTCCTCCACCTCCTCCTCCTCCACCCACCTCCACCCAACTCTGTCACAAAGGAGTGAGACACCCACAATTCTCAGTTTTGGTTGCATTAAAAGAAAAAAAGTGCTATATTAAAGTGTGAAAATATGCATTAAAAAACACAAAACTCAATTAAATGATAACTTACATGTGAAAATTCAAATTAAAAATGATTATTGCATTTTATAACCACCCAGAGAAGAGGTGTCTGCTTCAATTTTTTGTTGTTTTTGTGTCTTTATGTGTCACATTAGTTCTGTTTTGAGACTTTGGAGTGATAATGATGATGAGCAACGCTGCTGAACGAACAGCAGCAGCAGTGAAGGAGGTGATATAAGCAATGCGACTGAGAGAAAGCGTCACGCCCATGAAATCCAGACTAATCATCTCTAATCCAGATTAACTTTGGTCTAAAAGTGTCTGAACATCAACAACACGGAAGCACACACACAATGTGACACTGACATTGATTTTATTGTATAATAGTCATTTATACAACATACATATTGAATGAGATGGTGACAGTTCAAATCAAGAATAAATGAACAAACAGACAAACAAACCAGGAATAACAGTACTGAAGTATTCTTGCATGTGATATGTTCTGCATATATCAAAATTAATTTGATAAGTAAACTTTTAGTTATCTACACTATACTTTTTATTCCTTTTGATGCAAAAATGAATCTCCCATCGTCTCGTTTGTTGCTTTGTTTCGGGGTAATTTAAATGTGCTAGTGGATATTTCAGCTAAACTGTGGTTGAAATATCCATTTAACAGTCAAAGCTTTAGTGCAAATGTGCAAAAATATTTTATGTTTTCACTTCAGAATCACTGTGAAATGCGTCCGCCACCCAAACACCTTAATAAGCATGTTTATAATTTATTTACTTTATGAAGTTTCTCAAATCTTTGACTATTATTTTACAAGTCTCCCCTTTAGATCTTAAATCAAACACACCGACCGACGCCTGATTGTAAGTTTAAACTGAGTTAATATACAAAGAGAAACATTCAACAAAGTCTTAATGGCGACTGATTTCTACAAATCTGTATCTGTGTAATTTCCAACCTACTGATTATGGCGATTTAAATAAAAAAGAAACAAAGAAACAGCCTGTGTGAAGCTTTTTGGCCCCGTCTTCGTGACACACACAAGAGGAAACTAGTGTAAAGCTTAAATTATAACAAAGGCACAATTAAAAATGTGAGTTAGAACATTTCAAGTGCTGTGTTCATCAGCGTGCGACGTTCGCAGCCTCCGCTGTTCTGTTCTGTTTAAATACGCAACTTTTTCTCTGTGCATCCAACACAAATTCCGGTAAACATGATGCTTCAGGAAGTTTTTGTCCTCACAATAAAGACAAACAAAGTAAAACAAAGTAAAAAAAAAAAAAAAGAAAGAAAAAGAAAACAATAAAACCCACAATGTGAAAATGTTCACAAGTCGACTCTGGGCGGCGGCCGTCACCGGCATCCTGTCCTCCCCCTCTTCCTCCTCTTCCTCCTCCTCCTCCTGGTCATCGATGCCGTGGCTGAGTGAGAGTTCAGAGAGGTATTGAAGTCGGTAACATTTGGCTGCGGCGCTTCAGCATCACGACGTAAACTCTGAACTAGTGCAGGAGTGGAGCTGCTGCTTCCTCCCCGGCTCTAAGGTCAGCTGGGTCAGTCAGGTGGTTAATTCATAATCGCGCTCATAATTGCACTTGAGGTTACTTCATGTAAAAGCTAGATTTTGTTTTTTGTTTTTTGTTTAAAGTTTTCCTCCTCCTTCCCCTTTTCCTTCTTCTCCGTCAGACGCCGGCGTCCTGCTGCCTGCAGCCGCTCAGTCGTCCTTCAGGTCCCGCTCCAGGTATTTCTTCATGCGGAGGCAGCGAGGACACGAGTCCTCTGGAGATTTACAGGCCCGGTGAAACACGGCTTTACAATCTTTACACCTGAGACGGAGACACACAAGACAAATTAAGTCAGTAATTGATACAACATCGTCAACATATCTAGAGAAGTCGATTGTGATAATGAATCACAATCGTTTTTTATTTGTTCAAGTGTTTATAAATGGACAATTATGCTGCTTAATGCAAATGTAACTATACTAATATTATATATCAACCAAAAACAAGTAAGTATTGTCCAGAAACCCACAAAAGCCTCACTGTATTTAGCATAAATAACACGACGCTGCCATCCAAGTGGAAATTGAGACTGCAGCCGATTCAAACTACGGGTAGCGTCAAAGGTCAAAATGAGAGAATCACGTATTAAAAATCTCATTATCTTTAACAGATCCACTGTAAATCTGTCCAAAAGTTGGTGTCTGCTTCATCTCAGGATGAAATATAGACAAAATCAACAAAAAAGATGAAGCATCATAAATATTCTTCAATATGTAGTTTCCATTTAAATATGAGACTTCAAATCAAATAGATATGGGAATGTGTATGGTATTTTATCTACTTACTGTTTCTTATATTGTTTCACAGCTGAAACATGAATTCGTTTGTTGTGTAACTCTTAAACAAACAGGCCAATAATGTTTTTTTTATGTGAAGCACGACAGTAAAGTTAAACTGAAGCCGAGTCTCAGTCAACATGAGATAAACTTGACTTAATACTGGAAAGGAAATGAAAGCGTTTTCATCTCTGAGGGAAAGAAGTGTAGTAAACAGCTGGATCTTGTGTGTGAGATAAAACAACGGTGAACAGGTGAAGCAGGAGTGAGTGAGTGAGGACTTTTACCTGGTGGTGCTGTCGAACTGGAAGGGGAAGATGGTGTCGTCGGCGTGGCAGATCTGACAGATGAAGCCGCGCTGCGTGCACAGGTCACAGTGGAACACGTGGTTGGAGGCGAACTGCGTCAGCGTCGTCAGGTACGGTGAATACTGACCCTCGGCGATCTGGAGGAACAACAACACACACAGTTGAGTTATTAGGACGTTTCAAAGAGGGAGATGATGATGGTGAAATAACGACACGATGAAACCGGTGGATGGAGAGGATACCTGTCGTAGGTCTGCGACACTGTACAGGTGGCTGGACTCAAACAGGTACGTCCGCTGCCCCACTCTGCACCGGACAAACACAAACATATTTTAGTTACATAAAGCAAAATATTAAAGAGTTTCTGCAGTTTCTGTTTCTGCTGAGTTCAAGGGGTAGAATTACAAAGTGTGATGAGTAAACTGTAGGAACAATATGACCTTTAATCATATCACAGGTGAATTAATTCTCAATTATATAAATATTTTCTTAAAATGTCCAGGTGTAAAATAATCCACAGACTGATTCACCAGTTAAAAATCATTGGTTCTCTTGGTTTCCCTCATCAAACTCATCAAATACACAATCTAACAACTCCAAAACGCTCTGGTGGACAAGTTGTGACCTGCACATTCACCACGCTATGAGATAATAACAGAACGTTACCAGACAAGAGTTGTTTTAGAGGTAAATGCAGAGACTGCTTGATGAAAAACTGCCCCAGACTGGAACGCGCATCAGCGGTTTTGCATGAATTTACCTCTAAAACAACTCTGTCTGGTAACGTTCTGTTATTATCTCATAGTGTGGTGAATGTGCAGGTCACAACTTGTCCACCAGAGCGTTTTGGAGTTGTTGGATTGTGTATTTGATGAGTTTGATGAGGGAAATCAAGAAATCCCATTAGCCTCCGTAGCGTAACTCTGAGCAGCTCACGGCTCTGCTCCGCCGTTCTAAAAACAGCTTGCACCAACAATTAAAGGCAACAAACCTACTGCTATGACTATAGGGATTATGGCAATGGGCTAATTTGCCAAAATGTTGAACTATCCCTTTAAGCTGTAGTCTAACAGCGTATGTGTGTTAAGTGGTATCATCAAACTGTTTGACTGAATATGTCAAATTTGAATGAGCTGTTTATGAAGAGAGTGAAGTTACACATTTGTTATGTTGATAAAATAAAGACATTGTAAAAAGAAGAAATTATGAAGATACACAAAGACTTTACACATAGACAACCTGTAGGAAACACAGCAGCACAGACACATGTACACACACAGACACACACACACCTGGCCTGGAGCTTCTTGTAGGCGCCGCTGCGACAGGTGAGCAGGTAGTCGCCGAGGAGACGCAGCCGCTGCCGCAGGTCGTCGGCCTCGGCCATCGGCTCGGCGTGTCGCACCAACTCAGGGTTCAACTGCTCCACGTTCAGAAGAGGCTCATGCTCCACCTGAGCCAGCAGCCGCACGGCCTTCTTACACACCTACACACACACACACACACACACACACACACACTGTAAGTCTAACAGCCTATCTGACAACAGTATTTTGTGATCTCTGTGTGTGTGTTTGTGTGTGTGTGTGGCACCCACTTCTCGTTGCGTGAGGTCCCAGTTGTGAACCATGCGTGAGGGGATGATGGAGGTGTCGTCGTGGTGACAGGAGTCGCAGTAGTACTGACCAGAGAAGTGGCACAGCCGGGCTCTGCCCCGGGACGGACCGATCTGCTGAGGACAACCTGCGTACGACACACACACACACACACAGACGACAGACCTCAGCCTCTGACTTATAAACACACACACACACACACTGCTGCTGAGTGGAGTTAAATCCATTTTGGCCACTTGAGGGCAGTGGAAACAAGATGTGGCGACTCTGACACATCAAGTTGAATCTGGGGCAACAAAAAATTCAATATTCAAGAGGAACTATACAACTTCTTTCTGGTTAAGTTTCGGTTTAGTTATGTTTGTTTGTTTTTTCCTATATTGTAAAAATGCTGAAGGGCTTAATTTGCTCAATTTGCTATGTAAGACATAAATGTTTGTAGTGTTAATAGTTGTTGTATTACATGATTGCAGTCTTTATTTAGTCAATCAAAAATCAATCATGCTTTTTCACTGTGTTGTAAAAACAGAAGGGGCGAACTTTACTTTACTTTTGATAATAAATCTTGTCTATCCTATGTTCTAGTCTTTTGAATTTTTGACTGTGATTTATCCTGCACCAGCTGGCATCTAGTTGCTGTGCACGGGACTTACAAATTTGTTCCTTCATATGTAAATAACAAACAAGCTGAAGAACAAAATTTTGGAAACAAAAACACGAAAGCATAATCATACATATTCGAACAGGAGTGAGAAGAAGCCGTGGTTATTGAATCCCACCCCTTTTCCACAAATCATAAATAAATCGATTGCTTGTCCCACTTCCTGAATTACCCTTCATTCCACTGTTAGAAAAAAAGGAAAAAATATAAAGGTAAATAAAGATTTTTTTTTTAAAGTAAGTACTTGTAGATCAGTTTTTGTACAGGAACGTTGTTTTAGAGGTAAATTCATGCAAAACCGCTGATGCGCGTTCCCATCGGGGGCAGTTTTTCAGCAAGCAGTCTCTGCATTTACCTCTAAAACAACTCTGTCTCGTAACGTTCTGTTATTATCTCATAGCGTGGTGAATGTGCAGGTCACAACTTGTCCACCAGAGCGTTTTGGAGTTGTTGGATTGTGTATTTGATGAGTTTGATGAGGGAAACCAAGAAATCCCATGAGCCTCCGTAGCGTAGCTCTGAGAAGCTTGCACCGACAATTAAAGGTAAAGAACCTACTGCTATGACTATAGGGATTATGGTAACTATCCCTTTACATTTGTTTTAGCTCCATTTTGGGTCTTTCCACCACCAGCTCCTGAGAGAAACATCTGGCTGCTAAATGTAAACACAGCGATGAGAGTTTTTTTTTTGTTTTTTTTTACCTGCACACTTGAAGCTCTGGGCGTCGAGGCCTTTCTCCGAGGCCACGGTGCAGAGATGAACCAGCAGCGCTCCGTTCTCCTTCAGTCTGTGCTGCACCAGTCTGTACAGGTTCCCCGTCGTCCCCGTGTGCAGCACCGCCGCCGCCGCCGCCGGTTCCTCCGCGCCCGCGTCCTCGCCGCTCTCCAGGTACGAGTCCAGAGCGCCGCGGATCAAAACCCTCCAGGCCTGAGCCTCCTGCGGGCTCTCCGCTCTCAGCCTCAGCGTGTCCTTCACCGTCAACAGTTTGAAAAAGGCCGGCCCGCCCAGCGACACGTCGGGCACCACGTCGCGGATCTCCTCGATGGGATGCGTCAGCTGCAGGAGCTTCCTGTCGCCCTGAGTCCTGAAGCCTTTCAACGCCTCCAAGGAGAGCGAGAAGATCAGAGGCGACCACGTCCGAGCCTCGGCGTCCGTGGAGAAATACAAAACCGCTTCTTTGATGGCGTCTGTTTCCAGATCGCCGGTTCGAGTCCAGTTGAACACCTGGTTAGGAACGGGAGGAGGAGCCTCTGGCGCCGCGCACGTCCCCGCGTTTAAAGACGACGACGATGAGCCTTTCTCCGGGCTGGACGGCGCCGGGGACGGAGAGAAGGAGCGTTCATCCACGCCGTTCTCGACGGTCGGCGTCAGCACCTCCCACAGCTCGTCGTTCCGAGACGCCGGCCGGCATTTGTTGACGGCCTCGAGGATCCGGTCCACCCAGTCCTCGGCCTCGTCGTGGTTGGCCGCCCGCAGGTACAGCCGCTTGCCGGGGAAGGCGAGCTCGAAGCGGCCCTCGGGCGAGGTGACGCGCGCCTCTTCGCAGCGCACCAGCGAGCAGTTCTCGCTGCACGTGCGCTCCTCGGCGTTGACGTACAGCCGGAACTCGAAGGGCGACAGCTCGCAGTAGTTGTCGCGCCACATCCCCATGGCGCCTCGTCTCTCCAGGTGTCCGAGCTTCAGCAGGCCGCGGAACGGGTTGAACAGCCCTGAAAGAGACGAGAGCCAAGACGATTATATATTTGACTTTGAAGTCACAAGATAAACGTGGCGATAGCAGTGAACAGGAAACAGATAATGTTTTAATTCTGTGAAGAGGAACTCGATTGATTATCTCAGTTGTTATTCATTCTCTCTTTGCACGACACTCGAGATTCAAATTAGCAGATAAATAACTGCACACAAGCTTTTATGTGTCACTTAGGCTGCATTCACGCTGAAAGCCTTAATGCTCAATTCAGATTTTTTGCTCAGATCCGATTTTTTGTTTGTCTGTTCACATTACCATCTAAAATGTGGCCTATATCAGATTCCAGTGTGAACAGTTTGCAGTTCTGAACTGACCCGCACGCACAAAAAAACAATAACGACACCAGGTGTCGCAGCTGTTGTACAGGAAACATAGGGAATGAGTATTTTCACTTTTATTTCCAAATGTCTGTGAAATGGAAGCTGGAAAAACGTCTGAGCTGCAGCCGAGGAGGAAAAGAGTAACCAGCTGTTTTCAAATTGCGTCGTCTCACTAGGAGTTACTTTTAATCTTCAGTGATCATAGCTACAGATGTAAATGACCCTGTACAGTTGTAGTTCCTGGAATAATCCCACCCCCCACACTGACAGTGCGACAATCGATTCTCTGTCGCCCGAGAACTTCCTCACAATTATTCACTGTTGCTGTTTCTGGTCACTTGCAGGATTTTTTCAATGTGAACTTCTGCAGCAGCAGCACGTTTGCTTTCCCTTCGTTTCCTCTTCGTAATGAGCCGACTGACTCATTCCCAAGTGACGTCTGGCAAGAACCAGTAGTGGTATTACGTTTACGTTCCTGTGAGATCTGGCCACAGCCCAAGACGTGATGCAACAGTAGGTGTGTTTTCCCACTTTGCAGCTGATGGGCAAAACACTCGCTGTGTCAGTGGGGAGAGGCCTGAACTGCAACAGCAGCTTCGGTTTCCAGAGCTGCAGGAACTTCCTGCTGCACTCAGCTGACACACATGTCAACAATGTTGTTTACCTTTTGGATTAATTCATTGGTAACTACAACACCTTTGCTGCTGAGGTGTGTTTACAGTGTTTAACCACAAGAAGCACTACAGCACAGAGAAACATCAGGAATATAACGTAAAGTAAAAAAAAAAAAAAGTCTGTTTTGCTTGAGTTACACTGATGTTGATGAGAAAATTAAACAAAGTGCCTTCAAATTATTGAAATTATTATATTTTTATTTAATAATAATATTTTATTTATCTATGTATATCTCGCTTTGTGTTGATTTCTCTTACTATTCAGGAGTTTGAAACAAAGAAAAGAAATTCCGTCTGGGGATAAATTAAGTAAATCTGAATCTGAATTTCAGTAAAACATTGTTTTCAACAACCTGAATCCAGACTGAGGCTGCGACTTAACATTTTTCAAAGTCAAACTGTAAGAAAAATGCCGATCACAGCCTCCAAGAGTAGAATGTGACATCTTCAAATATCTTGTTTAGTTTGAGTAACAGTCTAAAACCCAAATATATCCAGATTAAAATAGCGTGTGATGGAGAAAAGTGAGAAATTCTCTCATTTGAGAAGCTGAAATCACTATTTTTTTACTTCAGACATCATCTAAAAACAATGAATCGATCATTTGAGCAGCTGTCAATCCTTCAATCAACTACTTATTTCAGCTCTCAAACAGATTCATGGAGGCGGGCGGTAAAAACCTTCTGACATATAAAAAAATAATCGTTTCACACATGGAGATGGTTTATAAATACCGATCTGCCTGCGATGGACGACGCTGGGAGGGGACGGGGAGACACTGGGCTCAGGCGTGGCGACAGAAGGAGGCGTTGTCTCGTCGTTGTCCGACACCTCCTCCAGATGTGGCTTGTAGATGTCGTCCTCGGAGATCCAGCAGCGGGAATGCTGCAAAGGAAAACGACAACAAGACAAAGCTTTAGCTGGAGCACAGATGGGAGTAAAATGTTTTCAAACATGTTGGTCCACTCAGCGTCTAGTTGGTGACATATTTTTGGCAGATGCTGCGACTCAAACGCACATTTTTTTCCATGACTCATCAAAAAGCATGTGTTGATTTTCCACCACGGTGACACAGCAGCTTCCAGGAGGAAACAGACATCAAGTTTGTCATGTCTCCTCAGAGGGAAAAAACCCAGATAGCAACACATGGGCGAGGCCGGTCCTGCATTTAACCGTCTGTGAGATCATCACTGTGAGGAATTATTAGTCGTCAATGACCAGAATCAGTCGCGTTTTTGTTGCTGTTTGTAGATTTTCCTTTCTGATACTGATCCAAGCCAATAGCTTTGCTAACATGAAGGTCCATTATCTAATTCGACTGTAAATCATTAAAAAATAAACGAATTTACGGATAAAAAACACGTCATAACACTAGAGACACGCATTGAAATAAAATACATGCTGCAGAAATTGTCTATTAACCGTTGGGACTTTCCAATGTAACATTTGGCCAAATTGCTTTTACACTATTCAGCAGACATCGTCAGCTGTTTTAGTGACAAAAATTCAACGACAACAGGATTTTTTTCCAGATGCGAAACTATGAACTATTAATAAACCTGATCCAGTATTCTAGATCATATCAGGGACTATTTCAAATACTAGAACCGGTGTTGGACCAACTCTAGTACAGAACAGTTTAGATGCAGATTACATTTGTTTAGACTGTATTTTAATTTTGCCTCTGAAGGTTTGTATTTATAAGAAACGTTCCTGCTTTGTTAAAGTGGGATTACTCATGTTCATATGACACAAAATGGATTTGTGAGTAAAGGTGGAAGTAGAAACAGAGTAGAGACAAAAAGCATCGATCCACTCTGAGCAGCTTGCAACTGTGTATAGAGCTGAAAACTTTACAAACTTGACTGTTGTCTTTAAAAAAAAAAACGACCACAGCCACAGAACTGACCACAGTGGAAGTGGAGAGACGTGTGAAGGAAACGCAGATCAGTACATCACCGACTCGTTTCAGTTCTCTTCAGTTTCATTCGGCCGCTCGGTGGGAACCTCTTTGTTTTCACATCCCAGATCGTGAACAGGGACATTCAAAACATGAGCTTTGAGTTTCGTTTGCAGCTGCTGAGGTGCAGTGAAGACAGGAGCCTCAGTGGTAAAAATACGGCCTGTGGTTCTCTGGATCTAGGGATGTCACGATTACTTGTTTTCACAATTAACCGCAACATTAAACAGCACAATTAATTTATTAATTGTATAGATTCCTAAATAACGTCACTTTCCAAAGAAGAAGTAACTTTGTTTTCGTTCCATCCGAGTTGCAGGACAGAGACGAAGTGGTAAAGTTTGGCAAAGGAAGACATATTCCCTCTAAACAAACATATTAAGTCGACGACAGATCTCCAGGATACCCACCCGGCTTTGTTCACCAAAGTAAATATAAATACACACTGTAAATGTATCTAATGTAACACTGAATTGGTGGGAATTTAAATGTTAGCGTGTTATTTGTAAGAAAAAAACCAAAAACGACTGAAATAAACGTAAACATTTGGTATAGGCTAGATGACAAAAAATTACTTGAATATTTCACCTGGAGGATTAATCATTGGTCCTATATGAATAGATACTTAAAATATTTTGTGTATATAATTCGTAATGTAATTATATTTTGACTGCATTTGATTTTACAATTCATAGTGTTGTGAAATTAATTAATGCAAATTAATCGTGATAATTGTAATACTGTGATCATTTCTCTGAGGTGACATCCCTCTCTGGATTTTTAAACAATTCATGTGTGAATTTTTTCCTTTTTTATTCATATTTTTAAATGTATTCATTCCTTTTTATTCTTTTTAAATTATTATTATTTTATCCTCATTACGTTTTCTTACCATTTTGGGCTCTATGTCTTGTATGCAAATCACTGTGCAGCACCTTGGTAAACTTTTATGTTTTGAAAATGTGCTGTATTAAATAAAATGAATTGAATTGGATTGAATCTACTCACACATGTGGAGTCGGTGGACAGGTTCCTGCTCAGGACGCTGGAGGAGCGGCGTGGAGCTGGATGCACCGGCGGCTCTGGGATGCTCTTCTCCTTCTTCTCCTCCACTTCCTTCTCTCTCCTCTTTGTGTTCACCACCTCCACAGACTCCACAGGGTCGCTCGCTGCGGGGAGCACGTCAGAGTTCGAGCGCCACTCATCAGACGGGCTGCGACGTGCTTCGGGGGGGGCGTGGTTAACGTGGCGCTCGTCCTGCTGCACAGAAGAGGAGGAGGAGGAGGATGGTGGTGGTGGTGGTGGTTGTGGTTGTGGTTCTGAGTCGGACAGTGCAGAGTCTGTGGGCTGGTCTGCGAAGTCCTGCGAGGGCGTAGCGGGACCCTGGGTCTCGCTGTCGGAGCCGCTGAACACGGCCGTCTCCGAGAACTGATCCGGACCCGAGCTGGAGACGAAGGAGTCCTCGCGCATCGAGTCCTGACTGCAGTGGCCGCTCTCCCTGAACTCAGTCAGCGAACTGGCAAACAGACAAAACACAAGACATTGCATTATGAGTTTAAAGGGATAGTTTCAGAGTTATCCGTCCAAATTTGGACGAACCAGGAAGAGGAGCTTCCGCTACAAACAAGCTTGAAATATAGAATATAGAAGATATATATATAGAATAATTTTTTTCTGAACAATTTTGCATTTCGGGGCTTCAATACTGTCACATTACCATAGTTGGTAACTTTTTATTTTTTGTAACCGAGAACTACCATCGTTGGTATTACATCTGCCACTGTTGCCACTTTCATGTTTTATTTATTACCACTTTTTTTATTACTATCAAAACTGTGAATAATAATGCTGCTATGAGCACTTTTGCACTTTGTCCACCACACATAGTGTATGACGGTCAACATCGCTGCTATAAGCACTTTGCACTTTACCTACCTCATACATGTTGTTGTCTAAATGTTGTCCATTGTCAATCTGTATCTGTTTATGCCTCATCTTTGTATAATAGCTTGTATTCTGTGTATTTTATTACTTTTATGTTGTATGTAGGGACTACAGATGGAAATTATCTTGGAGCTAAATCTGGTGCAACCATCTTTTAATTTTTTTCTTTAAATGATTAATGTAATTGCACATTGTCCCTTAAACTAATAAACTAAAACTAATACATACAATATTACATACGAGCAGCATGGAGGTATTTGGATGTTTTTTGGTGTGTCTTTTTGTTACGAAGAAAAGTGGTATCCATTTGCAACCGTTATATGGACATGCACTGCTACGCCGAGACCCCCTGTAACTCAGAGAAGCCCAGCCCTTAGTTGACATGAGGGTAGATAATGAGTGCAATTTGAATTTTGGGTGAACTATCCCTTTAAGATTAAAAAGATCTATTATCTTTTCCTTTCATTGATCTTATTTTGAAGAAATCAGTGACGGGGATGAAATGAAATGCACAAAATGGTCATGTCAGCAAATCAAAGGAAAAGAAAAGACCAGAATAATCTGTCACTGTTCTTATCAGTACTTTCACTTCCCCATTTTCTGTGCAGATACACATCTTAAGAAACGACTCATACACACACACGTGTACATATATACAGTTTCATTATTATTTCTGTTTAAGTTAGGGTACTTAATTTGTTCCTCAAGAAGCAATTTGAGAGAGAAAATCCTCAAACTAAACTCATACAAACACGACAAGTTGAATAGTCGACATACTGAAGGATGAGGCTGAACATTTCTTCAACTATGGCCTTAAATTCTAAGTAAAACCAACCTCCCTCCAGTTTATTCATTGATTTATTTTTGTCAACAGTTGGTTGCTGTTGTTTTTAGAAAAAGATTAATCCAACAGGAGTAAACAGTGTTTGTTGGAGACTATTCTGGGCTGCAGATTAGTACACGTACGGTGCTGTAGTAAGTATTTACAGCAACAGGGCGGAGTGTGTGGGATTATCCTGAGATAAAACTACAGTGTGTGTGTGTTTATTTCTGGTTTTGTTTTGTTTTTTCATGGGATTTGTTGCCAATTTGAAAAATCTAGAGACTTACGACACAAAATTGTTAAAATACTTCAGTGACGACACAATATTATTGCTATTTTGTGATAATTTTATGATCTCCGTATGATCTGAACTGTGAATTATGTCGTTAAAAGAAAACTTTTGTCACATCTGTGTAATGCACCGTTTGTAATGGGAGGAGATTAGGTCGGACTTTTCTTACCTGCTTTCTTTTATCTACCTTTTAATTATCTATGTTTTCTCTGTGATTTTTGTTCTTCTGCTGCCTTGTAAAGCACTTTGTAACGCTGTTGTAATGCTGATGGCTTTTAAAGTGCACTTTAAAAAGTAGGCATATGTGCAATATAATGATTATTAGGTATCAGATTTTTCATAATAAATCTCTTTGAGATATTTATTTATCATTGTAACGAATTTATATATTTATTGGACATATTGGTCTGTGTTTTTTCTGAATTTTTACTTTAGTGATGTTTCTGTCTTCTGCCTTGTGTCTTTCGTAATTTCGTTCCAGTACATGCAAATTTAATATGAATGACAATAAAATGAACTCTGAACTCTGTTTAAAAAAAGTGCTCCATAATAAAGATTATCATTATTATTATTATAGTTATTATAAGATAAAGTTCTCAGTCTGTCATCTCACTTAATTGATGTTACTCCTGCAGAGTGAGACTGTTGAAGCAAAAAGACTGACCAACACAGTCAGAAAAAACACTCATAAAACTAATACCGTACAGATTTGAGCATCCAGCAGATGAACTCACTCTTTCTGTGGCCTCTTGCCGCTGTGGGTGAAGTCCAGGTCACACGAGGACCACTGCTCTCCGGGGGGGCTGCGGGGGTCCTGCCCCTGCAGCAGGCTGTCGGAGCTCAGGCTGGAGGAGAGCTGAGAGGAGCCGGTGGTGTCCAGGCTCAGGTTAGACGAGTTCAGCGCGGTCCTTCCCCCTTGCAAAGCGTTCGACCCCCTCCCCGCCAGCGACACGGGGCAGCCCCGCGTGTCCTGGGCGTCGGAGGAGCCCGACGACTGAGACACGGTGTCCCAGGAGTCCTTGCACGAGGACTTGGAGGCGGGATGGTCGCCGCCGCCGCCGCCGTTCAGCGTCAGGTCGAGAGCTTCCATCTGGAGGAAGGGGCAGAGCCCGGCGAGAGCCAGCGGGGTGGTGGTCCACTCGTTGAGAACGGCCGACTTGTAGGACAGGTTGAAGGTCAGAGAGGCCAGGCCCTGCAGGTAGCTGAGCAGAACCTCCCGCTCCTCGGCGTTCAGCAGCAGGGCGCAGGGCTGGTAGTGCCCCCGCAGCTTGGAGTCCTCCCGGAACAGCGAGGCCAGGTAGCACTCCAGCAGGCCGTGGTTGAGGGCGAGCCGCAGCCACGCCCGACAGCGGCCGACGTCCGTGCCCACGAAGCTGATCTTCTCCAGCTCGGTGATGACATCACTGGAGATTAAAGCAGAAGCAAGCAGAATTTTTGTGTTAATATGAGTCTTAAATAGTTATATCTTCCGAATGGCAATCACTTATATAGAGTGTTTGGTCTGAAACACGGGTCTGTCAGTCACTCTGCTCTGCTGTAAGCCGAGGAGAAAACTTTCCTTGTATCCTACAACCTTTATCCAATGAGGAGAGAGAACGGCATAAAGGGGCGGTCCTCTCTGTGTGTGCAGCCAAGGGATGCGTGTGAATGTGGTGACGTAGGGACGAGGACGGGGACTGCTAACTCCATCGGCTGACAGGAAGTTAGCCAAAATGACCGGATCGCTTACTTCTGCTTTAAACAGACGGGGCGATGACACTTCAAATCAACTTGGAAACTGATACCAAAAACTGATCATGTTAGAGGTTCAAATTGGTGAATAGGTGTAGGGAATATGGATAGACCGGTTATCGACATGGCAGATAATATCGGCCGATATTCTGCATTTTTTTCGATAATTGGTATCGGCTGTGTTGGAAATTCAAAGTATTTTTATCACAGATTTTCACGGTGTACAAAAAAGAAACTGTTTACTGTATTCGGTCTAACCCCAGCTGTGTTATTCTAAACTCTGACACTTACTTACTGCGAATGAATATCGTTCTAAATATCAGATTACTAACGGAGGTGGGTAGAGTAGCCAAAACTTGTACTCAAGTAAGAGTATTGTTACTTTAGAATAATATTAAAAAGTCCCCATCCAAATATTTACTTGCGTAAGAGTAAGAAACTACTCAAGTACTGAGTAACTGCTGAGTATCCTCTGATTTATTTGTTTAATGATCAGGGCGTGAATGTAATCAAATATACAAAAAAATTTAAAAGCAATGAACAAATTCAGATGTTGCCAAAGAATAACACCTAACAACTACTTGCATACTTGCATACAGAGGTCCATGAACTGTCCATAAACTGTGTGGATAACAGATCAATAAAAATAAGTCACGAGAAGCGAGCAAACTGTAGCTCAACGTCATCTTCTTCACAAATATACTCAAGTAAAAGTAAAAAGTTTGCTGCAATAAAACTACTCTTACAAGTACAGTTTATCTGAAAAGTTACTTGAGTACATGTAGTGCATTACTACTCACCTCTGATTACTAATTATCACTAGGAACAATTTTGTTTTACTTTATTATGGAATGATGAAGTAGTTATTAAGGGGTGGGAACTGATAAGCTCGGCTTCCTGCTCCTTTTCGAGCGTTCTTCGTTTACCGATTTGAATATCGGACTTGTTCTTTGGGACACTATAATGCATTACTTATTACTTTTTTTCCCCTCTCTCTTTTTTTAATATGTTTCGAAATAAAGAATAATCAATCAATCAAAAGTATCAGCCCTGAAAAAACCACATCGGCCGCTCCCTAAATCGGTGTCCTACCGGTGGGTGACGGTCTTGAGGAGGCTCCAGAAGAACGGCTGAGGGAGGGGCCCCCGGAGGTCGCCCTTCCTGCCCCGGCCCCCGGCCTCGGAGCGGATGTACTTGCTCTTGATGCCGTGGATGAAGATGGCCTCCAGGGCACAGCAGAGCAGGTTGGCGTCGCCGTCCTCGCTGGTCACCACGGCGTCGGACGTCACGTAGCGTTTCTGCAGCGCCTTGAGCGACTGCGCCAGCCTCTCTTTGATCTGCATGCAACAACACACACAGACACGGCGACAGTTGTGAGGGAACAGGAAATGTTGATCAACTTCCTCGTTCTTTCACTGGAGACGGGTCAAACTGAATCTGGGTCCCACGTTTTAATGAGAACTATAAAATACAGACAGAGCGAGGTCAGCGGCCCTGAACGAAGCCCGCTGTCACATGATGACGCCTAAATCATAAAACAAGCAGCACGTTATGCAACAGCCTGCAGAATAAGAGCCCTTAAGTTCTCCTCACTAGACATTGAAGCACCCGTATTTTACTGTGCTTGACTAAGCAGCTGTAAAACTTCTACGGGGACAAACCCTCACCTCATCAACCCAGCAGAACAATGTGCACTGTCTGCAAAGCTGCACTGTTAATACACTGTATTAAAACTGCTAAAACTATTACCTGAACAAGGTCTGCGCTCAATCTCTCTTATAGAAGCTGTTCAGAGGTTTGGAACGATTTTCAATCAAGTTGTATTTTTTAATAATATTGAATTTCCCCTCTAACTTCTCATTTCATTGCTTTGCTGACTGCACAGTGCACCTTGATGACATGTTACATAATAAAACTTTGAACTGGTGTTTATGGGCAGCATCATTCACACCTGAAACACAGAGTATTTCTTTTTAAAGCTTTGTAAAACTGTGCCACCCAAGTCACATTTCACCTGAGAAGGACAATAAAGTATCCATCTATTGATCTAATACGAGAATACAGGTGGATCTCAATAGATTAGAATATCATGTAAAAGTTTATTTATGTCAGTAATTCAATTCAAAAAGTGAAACTAATATATTATAGATCCATTACACACAGAATGAAACATTTCATGCCTTTTATTTATTTTAATTGTAATGATTAGGCTTACATTTAATGAAGACCTAAAATTATCTTTAAAAAAATTTAGTATTGCAAAAGACAAATTTAAAAAAGCATTTTTAGTATGGAAATGGCCTTCTGAAAAGTATATGTCCATCTATATGCACACTTGAACTACTGGAAATTGACTTTTCCATTATATTCTAATGTATTGAGATCCACCTGTATAATAACATTATTTTTAAAAATATATAAGATATAATCTACAAATCAGAAGATGAAACCCACTCTGTCTGCAATAAATTCAATTAAATAAATGGACAATAGAGGAAGATCTGATCTTGTCTCTTTAAAAGCACCAGACAGTCTGCTCTAAATACACTGCAATAAGACACTCAAGCAATTACAACACTCAAAGTGTTGTAATGTTGAACCCTGCTCTGCACAGCTGAGACAGTACAACATACATTATTATTACACTGCTTCAGTGGCACAGATTGAACCATGTTAGGCAAAGATCCATTATCCAAATTTCAGAGCCCATCCCCAGGACATCATAAGCTTTGCTGGATTGTTTTTTTGTTTTGTTTGCCTGATTGTTTGTATATTCCGTTTGTCTATGGTGTTTTCTAATGTTTGGCACGAGGAAACATTGAGAAATGAATGAACACAGAAGCTGAGGATAAACGGCCGTGAAAAGAGAAACAAACCAGAGAGAGAAGAGGAAACTACAGCGCGACAACAACAAGAGGAGGTGGTAGTTTTACAGTTGTAGTTTTACCTGTTTGACATCTTTAGCCTCAGGTGGCGCGTCCGGCATCTGTGTGGCTAACATGGCACCGTCCCGGCAGCTTCACTCCCACATGGCACGCCGACTGGAGGAGCATAAAAACAATGTCATCTGCAATTGAAGCACTCGTCTGTTCTGTACTGAGCTCTGTTTCCCTGTTCAAATGACATTTGACACTTGTAATGGGCCAAACAAGTAAGACGAGGTTGTATGTGTGAGTGTGTCTGGGTGGAGCAACAAGACATGTGATGGTGGAAACAGTTTCTTCTTCCTCTGCTACTTCTTCTTCTTCTTCTTCTTCTTCACGGTAGCAGCATATTTTCCATCTATAGTTACATTCGCTCCATCACAAGACTGTATTCTTCTCTATGGCATATCTGCAATTTCATGGTTTCAGTGTGTAACCACTTCTAAGTGAGTCATGTGAGCAGCTGATTATACAGTGGGTGTCTGCAGGGAAGTAGCTACACAGGCTTAACAGCTAACTTCCCCAATCAAAACAAAAAACAAACAAAAACAAAGAGAGACAGAGAATAAATCAGGATGCAAACAGCGTGACACTCACACTGTGACACAATCACAGTCAGATATTTAACCTCTGTCCACAGTAAAATGACTGAAACACATGAAAAGAGTGAAATCTTTTGTTTTCTTTGCTCTCATTTCACTAAGCAAACAAACTCAGCAGCTTCACATAGTAAACTGCCTCCAGCGAGCAGTGTGACAAAAGACACAGCTCATTATCTCACACTGTGATTTATTTATCTATTTATTTTTGTTATTTACAGCACAATAAGATAATATATGAGATGTATTATTATATATTAGCCTAAGTTTTCCTCTTTGCCACAGTACAGCACAACTAACTCCCATTCAATCTCTTCCTGCTTTCTGTGGTCACCTGCATTGTGCTTTACTGCAGCAGAAGTAACAATACAGTTTTTCTCATTGTCATATTTTTCTTTTTTGTTATCGTTGTTGATAGATTAATATATACTCTATTTATCCCCACAGGTAAAGTATTGTGTATGAATGCAGAGACTATACAGTCGGGTTTACCTGCAGCTATTTAAGACCTGCATTGAGAAAATACTACATTGGTAAAAAGGTATAGATGTATAGATAGATGTATAGATAGATGTATAGATAGATAGATAGATAGATAGATAGATAGATAGATAGAAAATACCATGAGAGTAAAACACATACAGGATAGAAACATATATATTATTGACTTGTTTTCGGCTATATTGGCATTCAGAGTGATCGATGACAGAGGAAGTTAGAGGTCACTAAACAAGGTTGTCTGCAGCTTTCAGTGCCAAGCTACTGTCAAAAATAGACTTAACAGGGAGGTAAAGTGGGTTAAGTATAACTTGTAAAGGACAGTTTGTTTATATATTGAACCCGTTCTCGGCTTAATTATCTAATACAACAAGTCAAGTCCTTTCTAATCTCCTACATTACCTGGCAGCAAGTGAAGCAGACACTGTTAACCGTTAACGTTAGCTGGGCGTGAAGGCAACTAACGTTACCGAGGAGACCGACACATCTTGACTGAAATAAACTAAAATAAAACGAAAAGACACACGTTGTAAACTTAACTACGACCTGTGCAGCTGTTATCAACCTGAATGTGGTGTTAGTTATTTAGTTAGTAGCGTGTTAACCTGATAATAACATCATCATGTTGTGTTAAGTTAGCCTGTTAGCTCCGTCCTTACCCGACACAGCTCGGCGGAGTTTTGGCACTCAGCGTCCGAAGACAGCAGCGTCTCCGCCGGGCAGCGACAGTGAGACCAGTCGGTGTCTCAGTGGTCCGTACAGTCGCTCTCCATCGTTTCCGATAAAACGTCGAAAAATGAACAAAAATCAAACGTGAACGAACATTTGTTCCGCTTCGGAGGAGCTGGAGTGTGTGTATGTTGTATATATGTCTGTGTGTGAACGTACAGCTGAGCAGAGTGAGCACAAATGCATCATGGGAACTTGATTAGCCTATGCGCGGTGCGTTCACGTACCAACGGATATAACGTAAATCTGTCTTTCGAGCTTTTACCGTCTTTTTTTACCTTTAAAAAGCAGATTGAATCCTACATTACATTACACTTGCAACGCAAAAGCTGTGAAAACGTCAAGTGTGTGCTCCAAATTCAATGTTTTCATGTACCCCTATTATACAGATTTTTTTCTTTATGTCTTATTTGCACCATTTATTTTCATTTCATTTTCTATATTGTATCTGTGCATTATACATCTGTGTTTAATATGTTCTCTTCCCATTGATGTTTTTCTGTGATTTCTCATTAATTCAGAACAAATAAAGTTTATTGTTTAAAAAAAAATGTATTCAACACTGTTCAATTCAATGAGATTAAGCTGATTTTAACACCTCAATCACTTTTAGCTTTTCAAACAACAAAATCTGATGATTGACATTAGAAAACACAGCAAAGTAGCAAAATATTGAAAGTATTAATTACCCAATTGAAATACTTTTTTTTTTCTTTTTAAAGCCATTCATGTAGGATGTCTGAAAAGCCAGGAAAATCCTGGATGGGCCAAGCTGATTTCCCTATATTTCCCCTAATGCCAACATGTTAATACCTAAACCTTTAACAGTAGCCTACGATACTGAGAGTTGCTTTCAGAAATAAACTTCCTTCACCATCGGTAAGACTGTTTTTTACGAGCTGCACCTAAAGGCAGCGGAGTTTTCAGGCGTGCTGATGTTGTTGCTTTTGCAGACATGTGAGGACGTGATGTTCTGTCCCCTCTCTCTGCTCTGCAACAGCCCCGGTCCCCGAACACGACTAAAACAGGGTTTAATTACACACACTTCACCTTAAAACGATGCAGAAACTCCTGTACATCGCTGCTAATTTTAGAAATCAACCTAGAAGGTCGAGACACATAACAATAAACAACAGTTTGTTTACTTGTTTGTGTGTTTAATGAAGTAAACGCGTTACACGAGGAAAACACTGCGGTCAAGCCAGCCCACAACTAGAAACACTTGGTCACCTTTCAAAATAAAAGCCCGTTCCACGTTCATATTTCCTCCCGTTAAAGTTTTAAAAAAGAAAACCCCGTTATTACTGGGCAGTTCCACTTCAGACTGATAGTATTTGACCTCAGGATGACACCCAGAAAAAATCAGGCCAATCTGATGTGGAATTTCAGAATAAAAGCCCTTTGGACTTTTAAAATAGCCTCACAGTAGGATTAATTGTTTGTTTGTTTTTTGTTTGATTTTTTTTTAAACTACCCGTTATTACTCGACCATTCCTCTTCAGACTGATAGTAGCTATTTAACCTCAGGATGACACCCAGAAAAAACCAGGCCAATCTGATGTGGAATTTCAGAATAAAAGCCCTCTGAACTTCCATATTTCATCGTATTTTATTATATGAACATTAGGATTAATTTCTCCAAATTCGGATATGTCATCTGGGGGGCCGTGGGGAGTCCAACGCAGAAGTTTGGTTGAAATCGGGCCAGTGGTTTTGGAGAAAATGACCGAGGCGATTTTCGGAAATTTTGAACCCCCGCGGGTGTCGAAAAAGCTTTTTTTTTTTTTTTTTTTAACCAAAAATCAAATTTCTTCAAATTTCTCCAAATTTATGTCGTCTGGGGGGCCGTGGGGAGTCCAACACAGAAGTTTGGTTGAAATCAGGCCAGTGGTTTTGTAGAAAATTACCGAGGCGATTTTCGGAAATTTTCTCTATATTTTCCCTAAGAATTTCTCACTTTTAAGCATGTAAGATATGACTACGCTATTGAAATATTTCAATATAAACCCAGAAACACTGTCCCAAATAACCTGAACATGCTGTCCCAAATTACCATACCACTATTTGGGACAGCAAGAAAATGTCCAAATTAAGAAAATGTAAACATCCTCACAAAACAATGTTTGTTTATTTTAGTACACCAATGCATCACACATCTTAATATAGCCTAACTCTCATACCTACAGTAAATTAGTCATACAAATGTAATAGCCTTATATTAAATTCCAACAAAAGCACATGCCGTTTTGCTTAGCTCCTGATATTTGGGGTCAGTGTCCTGTTTGATGCTGACCACACCCCCCTGTGTGTCCCAATATACCTGAATTCACCCTATGTGATATTTCCCTAATAATATTATCAGGTTCATAACATACAGTTCTTTCTGTTTCTTACTTTTGACAATATGGCACCAAAAAGTATATTGTTCCAATCTAAAGAAAAATCTGAGTCAGTCAATCTTCAATGTGATGTAACGCATTACTACTTCTTTCCAGAAGGTGGCAGTGGAGTGACAGTGCCAAAACAGGTGCATCACAGTTTCAGGCTCAGACTCACACAGAGAAAGAGTTCACACATAAATATTTCTTAAATTTTAACAAATAATGTTTGGCAGGGTTAATATCTATGAATTAGTTACTAAGACACTTCTATCACTTTATTTGTAATTAGGTATTTGTATGGAAGGCTCCATATATGGATCCAGTTCAGTCCATTAACAATATTAGACCAGTACTGAACAACAGATGGGGTAGTGGTGATATCAGTTTGAAACAGTGATCTGATGAGATAATTCCTTTTTTTTTTTAGTTTTAACAGAGAAACACATATGCCCCACTGATGTTAATATGGGATCTAAAGGAGGACAAACTGGATTTCCAGCACCTCTT
Source organism: Trachurus japonicus (assembly GCF_045865225.1). NCBI lineage: Eukaryota > Metazoa > Chordata > Actinopteri > Carangiformes > Carangidae > Trachurus > Trachurus japonicus. Next base: position 6,652,919 of record NC_140925.1, read on the forward strand.
AATAGAGTTAGGATACCAGAAGGACATCTATCATTTTCTAGTTTGTTTTAATATTCAACTTTCATAGATAGATTTTGTAAAGTTTACATTTGCATCTTGTATGTTATCTAACTTCTAAATGTCTGAGTCAAATTCATACCGCTGACTTATCTACCTATAAAAAAGTGAGCCCTGTGAATTTCAGCCTAATATTCCCAAAATTCAGCATTATCACAGTGGGGAATGACCTGAGCTGCTGAACATGTAATGAATCCTTTTTTTTTTGTGCCTCCAGCTGTACATTAGTCCACAGAAACCCCTTCATCGTCGCTGCTCCTCAGAACCTGCAAAAGATCAGAGAGAACAGTAAAACCTTTGATGCTGCCGGACTGTAGTGGAAACCATCAGTCAGGGACATTTGCAGTTCACTCACCTGTTTCATTTCCACGGTTACAGCTGTTCATGAAAGAAGGTTGGATATAAATTATGTGGTGATCATGAAATAATGTTTTTCTTTACGTCTTTGTATTTCTTATTTTAATTTAGACCAACCTGCTCAGGACGAGGGTAACACCAATAAGGGTCCATCAACAGACACGCCATGGACCAGCTCAGCCAGCCACAGCGTCTCAGCTGGGTCGTCAACGAAAACCTCCTCTGGTTCCTCAGTGTACCACTCAAACTCTGTCACAGTAACATTAAGGGGAGACACTACAGGTGAATAGGGTAGAAAAATTAAATACCAGATATCACCATGAAACTACCCAAGTTGATCACTTACATTAAGACAAATATTTTTTGTATTACAAGTTTTGTCAAATTTTATGTTTAAATATGTAAATGAGGCAATATCTGATGAAATATGTGCTAATTTGCATACATTTCCAGAACCGAAATCTGAAAAATGGATAAAGCCCCTTTCAAAATTTTTGTTTTATTTTGTTGACATATTAGAGTCAGAAGTTTTTACAGAGGGGATTTTGGATATCTCTTTTTATCACTTTGTAAATGAGAAAATACTGTCACCAGCCCTAAAAAATCCAATTTCGCCATGTTTTTAGGAATAAAATGTTGTATAAATCAGGCTTTGAATGATATATCAACAATCCCCTCTGTAAAATCCTTCAGAATATAGACAGGAATAAAACTGGAAGCTTTAGTGTCTGTAGGTGCTACTGAAGTGGAGATTTCGCACCCAGAGTATGAGGAAAAACTTATTTTGAGAAAACGGCCTTTAAAGGCTTGTACTGTAAAATTCCATAGATTGTTAATGTAAATCATACTTTGACGATTGGTTGCGGATACGGAGGAGATGACAATTTTTGGAGCCTACATCATTGTCCAGGAGAGAGAGAGCTTTACAATGATACCTGACATGACATGGGTCAGACAACAGGCATAGCACAGTATGTCACAGTAGCTGCTAACTTTTGGCAAATTTAGGAGAAATCTACCAACAAATGAGACAAAATGAAGTAAAATAACCACTTTAATGTGGATGTACTACCATTTCGTTTGACTTTTCTGAAAGAATACATGTTAAGGAAGAAAAATAGCCAAAAATCTCAAAATTGATCAGTGCATGAAAAAACTGTGTTTTTGCCTGGGGTGTCTCGCCCACAGAGATGCTCAATGACTTTATAGCCAATTTATGTGATTGATCTATTGAGTTTTCTTTAACCAAAACCCTTTGTGGAATAGAATATGCAAGATGGGAAGTAGCTGCCAAACATATGACATAATGTAAAGCTGCAGTGCTACATATGCTTCTTCCCTGCTGACCTGTGACAGAGACATAATCTTCCTCTTCCTCCTCCTCCTCTTTGGACCAGGCTGTGCTTGCTCCTACTGCAGCGCTGCAGTCAGACATGGAGGATGTGAGGCTGCCACTTTGAAGTCTCTGTCTCAAGCGTGCCATGTCGCAGATGTAAGCCTCTTTGTACAGCTGAGAAGCTGCAGATAACACACCAAGGAGAAGAAAGAGGCACCTTTGCATTGTGATTTTGTGAGAAACAGGTTTAAAGGCCCCACATTGGCCAGCTTTTCCCAAAGATACTGTACAGTTTGAAATGAAAAAAAGGTGTTGAGTAAGTTGAGTGTAGGTTTGTTACCTTTAATTGTTGGTGCAAGCTATTTTTAGAACGACTGAGCCGAGCCGCGATCTGCTCAGAGCTACGCTACGGAGGCTCATGGGATTTCTTGGTTTCCCTCATCAAACTCATCAAATACACAATCCAACAACTCCAAAACGCTCTGGTGGACAAGTTGTGACCTGCACATTCACCACGCTATGAGATAATAACACAACGTTACCAGACAGAGTTGTTTTAGAGGTAAATTCATGCAAAACCGCTGATGCGCGTCCCAGTCAGGTGCAGTTTTTCGGCAAGCAGTCTTTGCATTTGCCTCGAAAACAACTGTGTTCCGTAATCCATTATTATCTCGTAGCGTGGTGAATGTGCAGGTCACAACTTGTCCACCAGAGCGTTTTGGAGTTGTTGGATTGTGTATTTGATGAGTTTGATGAGGGAAATAAAAAATCCCATGAGCCTCCGTAGCGTAGCTCTGAGCAGCTCGCGGCTCTGCTCCGCCGTTCTAAAAATAGCTTGCACCGACAAATAAAGGTAACGAACCTACTGCTAAAACTATAGGGATTATGGCAATGGGCCAATTTGCCAAAATGTTGAACTATCTCTATTAAAATTGAGTCTGTTTCCTTGTGGATATACAGTATAGGCCTAAAGCAGAAAGAAGAGTATAGGATGAGCCCTGCTTGCTGACCTTGCAGGTTTTCCAGCTGTTGGATGTGGCTGACTGCATCTCTGGTGTTGATGTGGAGCCGGTGACTGTCGCTGAGGTGTTTCAGGACGTGTTTGGAGTGGAAGGCTGAATGAGTGTAATACACCAGCTTAGGGAGGCACAGGGAGCCGACTGCAGCTATTTCAAATCTGCTGCCCTGTTGGACGGCAACGGAAAAGTAAAAAGAACAGAGCTTGTGCGACGTGACGACAATATGGAGATTTACGTGAATATATAAGTGCTCCTAGACTTGAGTTGTGTGTTAAGGACCAACCTGGAAAGTGAAGCGGTCAATATCAGTCCAGGAAAAATTATACATAAGACACAGTTTCCCCTCCACTGCCTTGAGAGAAAGCAGATTAATTCACATTTACAACACAAACTACCTCCATTCACTTCTCCAGAAAGGTTATTACTGTAACAAACCTGTCATGAATTAATGTGCATATGCAAAAAAATGAATTCCTGAACTATGTAAAGCCACTGAGGAGGAGGAGCCACCTGATAAATATGGACGCCTTTCACTGCCACACCAAGAAGGATTGAACTTCTCAGCTCCTTTTTTTCCTGCATGTGAAAGAAGAGATGAAGAAGCAGAGTTTAACATTCCTGTTGTCCTCCTGAATCAAAGAAGAAAGGAAGGAAGGAAGGAAGGAAGGAAGGACGAAGGGAAAGAAGGAAGATAGGTAGGAAGGAAGGCAGGAAGGATGAAGGGAAAGAAGAAAGGAAGGACAAAGGGAAAGATGGGAGGAAAAAAGGAAGGAAAGATGGATAGAGGAAGGGAACAGATTAGGTCAATTGGGTCAAAAAGGAAGGAAGAAGTAAGGACGAAGGGAAGGAAGGAAGGAAGGAAGGAAGGAAGGAAGGAAGGAAGGGAGGAAGGAAGGAAGGGGAAAAGGAAGGAAGGAAGGGGAAAAGGAAGGAAAGAAAGATGGAACAGATTCATTCAAGGAAGGAAGAAGGAAAGGAAGGAAGGAAGGAAGGAAGGAAGGAAGGAAGGAAGGAAGGAAGGAAGGGAAAAGGGAAGGAAAGAAAGATGGAGGGAGGGAACAGATCAGGTCAATTGGATCAAAAGAAGGAAGAAGAAGTAAGGACGAGAAGAAGGAAGGGAAAAAGGATTGTGGAAAGAAGGAAGGAAGGAAGGAAGGAAGGAAGGAAGGAAGGAAGGAAGGAAGGAAGGAAGGAAGGGGAAAAGGAAGGAAGGAAGGGAAAAAGGAAGGAAAGAAAGATGGAACAGATTCATTCAAGGAAGGAAGAAGGGAAGGAAGGAAGAGAAAAAGGAAGGAAAGATGGAGGGAGGGAACAGATTCATTCGAGGTAGGAAGAAGAAGGAAGGAAGAAGGGAGGAAAGAAGGAACAGAAAAGGGAAGGAAAGAAAGATGGAGGGAGGGAACAGATCAGGTCAATTGGATCAAAAGAAGGAAGAAGAAGTAAGGACGAGAAGAAGGAAGGGAAAAAGGAAGGAAGGAAGGAAGGAAGAAGGGAAGAAAGGAAGGGAAAAAGGATTGTGGAAAGAAGGAAGGGAAAAGGGAAGGAAAGAAAGATGGAACAGATTCATTCAAGGAAGGAAGAAGGGAAGGAAGGAAGAGAAAAAGGAAGGAAAGAAAGATGGAGGGAGGGAACAGATTCATTCGAGGTAGGAAGAAGAAGGAAGGAAGAAGGGAGGAAAGAAGGAACAGAAAAGGGAAGGAAAGAAAGATGGAGGGAGGGAACAGATCAGGTCAATTGGATCAAAAGAAGGAAGAAGAAGTAAGGACGAGAAGAAGGAAGGGAAAAAGGAAGGAAGGAAGGAAGGAAGGAAGGAAGGAAGGAAGGAAGGAAGGAAGGAAGGAAGAAGGGAAGAAAGGAAGGGAAAAGGGATTGTGGAAAGAAGGAAGGGAAAAGGGAAGGAAAGAAAGATGGAACAGATTCATTCAAGGAAGGAAGAAGGGAAGGAAGGAAGAGAAAAAGGAAGGAAAGAAAGATGGAGGGAGGGAACAGATTCATTCGAGGTAGGAAGAAGAAGGAAGGAAGAAGGGAGGAAAGAAGGAACAGAAAAGGGAAGGAAAGAAAGATGGAGGGAGGGAACAGATCAGGTCAATTGGATCAAAAGAAGGAAGAAGAAGTAAGGACGAGAAGAAGGAAGGAAGAAAGGAAGGAAGGGAAAAAGGATTGTGGAAAGAAGGGAGGGAAAAGGGAAGGAAAGAAAGATGGAACAGCTTTATTCAAGGAAGGAAGAAGGGAAGGAAGGAAGAGAAAAAGGAAGGAAAGAAAGATGGAGGGAGGGAACAGATTCATTCGAGGTAGGAAGAAGAAGGAAGGAAGAAGGGAGGAAAGAAGGAACAGAAAAGGGAAGGAAGGAAGAAGTAAGGACGAAGGAAGGAAGGGAGGAAGGAAGGAAGGAAGGAAGGAAGGAAGGAAGGGAGGGAAAGGAAGGAAGGAAGGGAAAAAGGAAGGAAAGAAAGATGGAACAGATTCATTCAAGGAAGGAAGAAGGGAAGGAAGGAAGGGAAAAAGGAAGGAAAGAAAGATGGAACAGATTCATTCAAGGAAGGAAGAAGGGAAGGAAGGAAGGGAAAAAGGAAGGAAAGAAAGATGGAACAGATTCATTCAAGGAAGGAAGAAGGAAAGGAAGGAAGGAAGGGAAAAGGGAAGGAAAGAAAGATGGAGGGAGGGAACAGATCAGGTCAATTGGATCAAAAGAAGGAAGAAGGAGGAAGGAAGGAAGGAAAGAAGGAAGGAGGAAGGGAACAGAGAAGGACAACAGGAGGGTTAACATAATGGTAAAGGTTTAAAACTGGTGATGTTTTGGGTTATTTGGGCCTATTTGTTGTGGTTTTCCTGTGCGACCTGTCTCATCCGGTAGAAGGTGACCGGTCCGTCCTGCAGGCTGCCGGCCTCTTTCAGAAACTGCAGGACGGCCCGACTGCGTGACACACCCCTCAGCTCAGCGTGCAGCACGGGGCAGTGCTGCAGCAGGAAGTCTCGTCCACGACGCCTAATCAGCTGCAACACACACACACACACAAAAGAAAATCATTAAAGGGATAGTTCAACATTTTGGCAAATTGGCCCATTGCCATTAATCTCTATAGTCATAGCAGTAGGTTTGTTACCTTTATTTGTCGGTGCAAGCTATTTTTAGAACGGCGGAGCAGAGCCGTGAGCTGCTCAGAGCTACGCTACGGAGGCTAATGAGATTTCTTGGTTTCCCTCATCGAACTCATCAAATACACAATCCAACAACTCCAAAACGCTCTGGTGGACAAGTTGTGACCTGCAAATTCACCACGCTATGAGATAATAACAGAACGTTATGAGACAGAGTTGTTTCAGAGGTAAATGCAGAGACTGCTTGCCGAAAAACTGCCCCTGAAGGCAACGCGCATAAGCGGTTTTGCATGAATTTACCTCTAAAACAACTCTGTCTGGTAACGTTCTGTTATTATCTCATAGCTTACCGCATAGCGTACCGCTCCGCCGTTTAAAAATAGCTTGCACCGACAATTAAAGGTAACAAACCTACTGCTAGTGCGATTATGGCAATGGGCAAATTTGCCATAATGCTGAACTATCCCTTTAACATTTCCAAGGATTAGGTTTATAGCAGCGTCACACTATTTTTGTTACCCAGGAGGGGAAGTAATCTTCAGGAAGAAAGTAACATCTGTGTTTTCTTTCTTGTGTTTCTTCCTCCTCTTCCTCGTTCCCCTCAGTCTGCTGCTGCTCCAGATCCCCGACTTCAGCTTGGAGAGCAGAAGCTGCCAGCTGGAAGAACAAAGCTTCCTGGTGGCGGCTCTGTGAGCGCAGCACCTTCTGCCTCAGCTCGGTGTAGTAGAGCTGCTGCACTTTGCTGCTGCTGCTGAAACAAAATGGAGAAGGAATCACAGAGGTTTGAGGTCTAACCTTTCAATTTTACCATCCGCTTTTATAATGTGATGGCAGCTGATATAAAAGAAATAAAATATTAATGTAAAAAAAAAAAAAACACGATGTAATGCTGAATAATACTACGTGGTTTGTATATGGGAGGACAACTCACAATATCAGCTGTCCATTCTCCACATAATACCACACTCTCAGAAATACAATGAATGGGACCTGAAAATATAGAATAAAAGTAATGAAAATAACATAATAATCATCCCAAACATCAATATATATATATTCATGATGTTTTGATGCTAATTATTCTAGTTAATCGTTGAAAGAAATGTTTATTAAGCTGTAAGATAATTAAAAAACAACAACAACTCACAGTTGTGGAGCCTCTGCTCCATCTTTTGCCAAAGTACTTGCTCAGCTTTTGGTCCAAATCAAGAAAGAGATATTCATTATCTAATGAAGAAGATAGAACAACATCAGGTCCATGTAAAAACATGTTAGTATCAAATCATTAGGTTTAATTAATGTTGTTTAACTAAAAGGGATGATAAGAAAGCTCATTCAGTGTGGGCTGCCTCCCTAAAAAGTCTCAGCGTTCCTCAGCAAATGAAGCGTAAATATTTTCTATTGCGCTCCCACACACACACTGACCTCTGAGAACAGCCAGGCCGAACACTTGGAGATCGCTGACACCGAGCTGCCTCAACACACCGGTCAACACCTCACAGCTCCTGGCTTTTACCTGAAACACACACACACACACACACACACACAGTGAGAATACGAGGCACAGCAGAGCTACGTGGCATATTCAGAGTCTGATGCAGTAGCGACACATAGTGCACTTTATTTTTCCTTGTATATTTTATCATTGAAGATGTATGCCATTCACTCACTCTTAAAAAGCTGTGAGCCCTGATTGAGAGGGCTCAGGTCAAAATACTCTTTAAAAGGATTTCCACTCCGCTCAGTGGAGATTTTTCACCGTTTCATTTTTAAACAGAATAATAAAGTTTAAGCACAGTTAAGATTAATAGTACCAGTCGTCACTCAATTCACTGACTCACACAGAAGAGAAGCCTTTTGTGGAAATAAATGACCCTAACCCTGGTGTATGAGAAAAAGTCACGCAGTCACTCACCCCGACAGTGCAGTCCAGATGCTGCTTGTTGGGTAGAAGAACACACACTTGTCGCCTCTTTCTCGTCCTCATGGTCACAGCGGTTTCTGAGCATCTCCATCCTGCATACACACATATATATCCTCCTGTCTGTCCTCCCCCTGGACTCAATACACAAGTCCCTCCTCAACTTGACACCTACTGATCTAATGTTATTCTGTCATAGAGGCATCAAATTAATCTGTGAAAATAAAGATTAGTAGTTGATGGATTCATTTAAATCAATCCATAATTTCATACATTTTTCAAGGAAAATGGTAACACTTTGACGCCTATCTCTATAACGCATTATAACCATACTCCATGCAGTTATAGCTATAACTATAGTTATAAACACTCATAAATGATCATAATGCTTTATAACAATAATCATAACACACTATAAAGCATTTTATCATGTCAGGTATTATAATACATTATAATTGTTAGTAACCTGCTGACAATGCCCACATTGATAATGCATTATAAATATAGTTATAATGTGTTATAATTGGCTTATAAACGCGTATGACTATCATTATAAACACTCAAATTATTATAAAGCTTTATAACAATAAGCATAACACATTATAGAGCATTTTATAATGGCTTATAAGGTCAAGTAGTTATAATGCTCTATAATGTGTTATGCTTATTGTTACAAAGCCTTATGATAATTTATGTGTGTGTGTGTTTATAATGATAGTTATACACGTCTATAAGCCAATTATAACACATTATAACTATATTTATAATGCATAATCAATGTGGGCATTGTCAGCAAGTTATTAACAATTATAACGTATTATAATACCTGACCTTATAAGTCATGATAAAATGCTTTATAGTGTGTTGTGATTATTGTTATAAAGCATTATGATCATTTATGAGTGTTTATAACTATAGTTATAGCTATAACTGCATTATAACTCATTATAAGTATGGTTATAATGCGTTATAGAGATAGGCGTCAAAGTGTTACCATTTTCCTTGAAAAATGTATGAAATTATGGATGATTTAAATGAATCCATCAACTACTAATCTTTATTTTCACAGATTAATTTGATGCCTCTATGACAGAATACATTAGATCAGTGCGTTATAGAGATAGGCGTCAAATAAAGTGTTAAAAGGTTTTTAAAGACAGAAGTTAGTCACACCAAATACTGATTTAAGCTTCTTTTTTTTCTTCTGTTTCTTGCATGTTATAAAGAGTTACCTGATCAATAAACTGATAGGGGATATTCTTCCTATATCTGAGAGTCAACAGGGGCAAACTGGAAACACAGGGAGAGAGTGGGATGCAACAAAGGCTGCATCAAACGGTGCACACTTTGGTGACAGTTTAAGATCCTTAATTGTCTAGGTCTTGTTTGTCTTAATTGACAACGAGGGCAGCACATACGTTTTCACCACTTATTAATAATTCTACAGATATTGTTATTGTTGTATGTAGCTGTACGCAAGTGAAACAGTTACTGTCCCATCCAGAAAGAAAGAAAGCGACAGACAACAGACCTTTGTTAATCTATCATTAATTTATTTAAAAACAAAATCTAATAATAATAATAATAATAATGCCAATTGTGCTTTGCTTTGAGAAGCAATAACAAAAAAGTGACATTGTTTTTTTGTTTTTTTTTAGTAGCTGGTGATTCTTCTCATAGCAACCACAAGTTTTCTCTCCACTTGTGTGTGTGTATTTTTTTCTTTTAAGTTACAATCTACAGCGTTCTCACAGGTTTCTACATGAAATAATTCGTTAACATGCACAAAAACACAACAACAACAACAAAAAAACACAACCAAAGAACACTACAGTGCATTCAAAAGGCACCTGCTCCCCAGATACAGGCAATGTATTACTTTTTTTTTTTTTTATTCTACAAAGTCGTACATACATAGTTGTTGTTGTTGTAGCGGGATGTTGCAGCTTCAGTAGCGGTGAGTCTCAACAACCCCGCCCCAACGAGCAGTTCATAAAAACTATAGATCACATCTGTACCGATTCTACTGAGTGAGTACTCGACAATATCACACGCTGACCTTTTTTGTGGGACAGATGAGATACATTCAAGAGGTAACAACTTTTATATCTCCTACCTACACCAACAACTGTTTTTGCTCATCCACATTAACTCACACTAAGATTGTAAAATACAATTCGCAGATTTAAGCAAAGTTCACATTGAAGAGTCGATGATTAAAGGCGATCAGAGATAACATGCAGTACAGTACGTATAGTGGTTTTAGTCCTGGCGGGAGAGGGGAGAGGGGAGAGGAGGGGGGAGGGGGTGCTAAACGGATCTCATGGGCTCAGAAATGCTTTCAGTGTCAGTGAACACAGGTTTCTTTCTGTGCTTAACATCACATTCCCACTTCAATAACATACTTTTCTGTTCCGTCAACATGCTGCGGGCACCATTTATCAGTCCACAAACAGGTAACCTTATTATTTCTTACACAGATTTGAAAATGCTGCATTAAAATATGCAGAGTTTTAATATTAAATAAAGCTGTATGATCAGAAAAAGCATTTTTAAGTTAATTTTAACAAGCAGCGTTGGAGACCATTGTCAACTCCTTCAGTATAAATATTCTTTTTTTTCTTCTTTTTTTTTATACCCAATCCCCACTTTTGTTTCCATTTTTTCACATTGTCAGTCTGAGGTGCTGGGTTTGCGGCCCATCCAGTCGATTCATCAGACTTCCTTTAACCTTTTCAAACACACACACTTCCTCCTTTTTTTTTTTTCCCCCCCATCAGCTTTGTCTCACACACTTGCATTAAACAGAACGTTAACCCTTTCTGTTCACGATTAGATGTCGAATTCAACAAATCAGACCAGAGTCCTGTTGTGTTACTAAGTTATATAAAACTGCACCTAAATGTGCAGTGACTATTAGGTTTTAATTTCACTCATGTTTTACTTTGGTAGTTTTGTTATTAATTTCCATCGTTAGCACATTTCTGTTACAGGAGAGTTTCACGAATTGAATGAACAGGATCTACTTACAGGTAGACAGACTGTGTGTGTTTAAACTACATTTGTAGAATACGGTTTTGAAAAGCTAAGACGTAGTAAGAGGTGAAATATTATCTTAACGGAGAAAAAACGTATAGGTAAACCTGACAGTAAACGCTGACAGCATAACTTCTGCTGCTGCTGCTCACGGCAGTCTAAACATAGAAGTAAACAACTCAACAGAGAAAAATGTCCTCCTTTTGCTTTTTACAAAAAGTTTCTCGACTATACAACAGACACAACACCTGGTTCTCACGAATAGCCAACTTTCTCACAAACTGACCTACTGTTGAAATGAATTACACGGTGGACTCTGCAGTTCCTTTGACGAATGCCCAACCAGCAAAAGCTGCTTTCTCAGCACTGGCGCTATAAAGGCTTTATACTGTGTCTAAATTATACAGGAAAAAAAAAAAGAAAAAAAAAAAATCCAAAACCTCTGCCGCTGTCCCTAAAAAGCTTGACCAAAGAGTTTCTGAGCTCGTTGCTGCATTTGAACCTAAATGGATGTGATGGCTGGTATTAGGTATTTTCTTAAGTGCTGTGCTATGTAACATTCATTGAAAAGTGAAAATGGTGTTGCGCAAAAACACAAAGATCAAAGTCACTCTTCATCAAAACGCGTGATGAAATGTGTAACTGAATGCACTTAAATGTTAGTGGTTTAAATGCACTTTTAACTGTACGCTCGTGACTTTAGGCTTCGACTACACTTTGAACAGCTCTGTTTCATGTTTGTTAATAATTGTTTGAATAGCTGAACTGGTATTCTACTTATTGTTTTGATATTTTAAACCAGTAAATCTGCGGAGTAACTGACCATAACTTGATTTGATTTTTACAAATATTTTTGTAGATGAAAATTTGGATATGTACGCATTAGCAGGGGACACTGCATTATTTTCTATTTTATTTTCTTATATTAGTTCATTTGTTGACAACAGAGTGCTTGTATTTAAATGCACTGCATATGAGAGGTTTTGCTTTTGTGGCTTATGTACAGGAATTTGTTCTTGAAATTTCATCACACTACTTTTTGTTTTCTACTGTATAATAACATAGTGCACTGGAGAGAATACTGCAGTTTTACAAACAAGCAGAAAGAGTCAACATAAAAAAATCTTTGTTGTTGGCTATGTTTACCATTATTTTCTATGCATATTTTGCTCGTTAACTTGTATAGACGAAAGGCAGCTTGTTTTGTTTAGATGCTGTAAAAGTTAATTTTTATTGACTAACCTGCTTCAGTTTTTTTTTTTTTGATTGTTTAAAATCTTGATCATATTAAAACCTCTCGACGTCACTGGTAAAGTTCACAAAGAGGGGAGTGACTCCTAGAAGTACCTCTTCAAAGTAACAATACATGTGTTTTTATCAGCTGCACAGTTCTAAGACAGGGAGTCGTAGACTGGAACGAAAAAAGAAAAAAAAAAAAAGAAAAAAGGGAAGACTGGCTTCAAGTCTCTTCCAGCTAACGGCTAACAGTTAGCGGCTTTTACGTGAAGGCACTTCCTGGTAAAGCTTTCCACAGAGTAGCACCTGGGATTGTTTAGAAGTAACCAGTAGAAGCCCTTTATTGGAAGGAGCCTGGGGTCTGAGCTGGTCTGAAAGGTGTCTTGGTCACAGCAGTGTAAAACCTAAGATGTACTGCAGGAGTTTGTTCCGATTGGCCTGAGGTAGAAAGGTGCTGCTCAGCTCCAGAGTGGTCACCTTGTTCTCTCTCCTCTCCTTTAGGACCTACAGTACAGGAAGACGACAACACAGGAAGAACCACTTAGCGAAGGAACCTGAACTGGTGAAATGCATTTCAATAATTTTCAAATTTATCATTTTAATTTTTTTATTTCACGCTCTTACCCCAAGCTCTTTGAATGTCCTCACTGTGTTCTTCACCAGGTAATGGGTCGCACTTTCACCTGCAAATGAAGAACATCGATTACAAAGGATTCAGAGAGAAATTTTCAATTTGTTATCAAGGTCCACGTCTCTGGAATCAGCTACCTGACTATCTGAAAAAAAAAATAATTTAACATCATTTAAAAAGGCTCTCAAAAAGTACCTCATCAGTTAAACCATGTACCATCAAACATGATAAGACATTTATTGTCACGTTTTTCTTTTTTTTCCATCCATGTATGTATTTTTCCTTACTTCCTTATATCTACTGTTTAATCACTTACTTTTCTACTTATTTTTCGTTATTGTTTAATTTAGTGTTAAGTTCTTGTTTTTAACCTGTAACAAATTTGGTTTTTGAATATGTGGGTGAGGTTTTTATACAAGCCCTTTTTTGGGTTTCATACCTCCCCTTTGCACATCCCAGTCATGATGATTGTCCATGCTGTTTTAAATGATATGTCCGTGCAAAATAAATAAATAAATAAATAAATCATACTTAGGAAAAATGTCCCTAGTTACTTCATTACGTAATCTGCAGTGAATTTGATAAATTCATTTTTTGGATCTGAGTTATTTTTGTCCTGGGACCCGAGTCAGTCCACACTTCTGTCTTGGGTCAGTACATTAGCTCCAGTACTTATGGTTTAATACACAGGGCTCTATTTTAGTTATATATATTTATAAGTGCATGGTCCTAAGTGCACGGAGCTTATGCACTTAGGGTGTGTCCTAGAGTAACACGTCCAGGTGGATGGATCAAGAGATGAACTCAGTCTCTTAATTAATTATGGGTCTTTTAATTGTCCCTTTCCCCATCATTTTTCCCATTCCCTGAGGAAAACTGAATAAGGCTTTAAAACGTATTTTCCAAGAATCCAAAGAAGACTGAGGAGCCTCTCTTACACAATGTGCAGACAGTGCCTTTAATTCGTTAGGCTGAATAATGAATGTGCATGAGCAGGTTTGTGGTGCTACATCATCATTGTTACCGTAAGCAGCCACTCCTCTCTCTGTGCGCGTGAGCAGGTATCTGAAGAGCCTCCCGGTGTAGTCGGACTCGGCCATGGGCTGACTCAGACTGTGGACGAAGATGGCGGCCCCGCTGTAGGCCTCCAGCACTGGGCTGAGCAGTCGCTGAAGGAAGATGAAGAACTCCTGGTGCTCTGCGGAAACGCTCACCTGAATCAAACAAACAAAAGGGATAGTTCAACATTTTGGCAAATTGGCCCATTGCCATAATCCCTAAAGTCATAGCAGTAGGTTCGTTTCCTTTAACTGTTGGTGCAAGCTGTTTTTAGAACGGCGGAGCAGAGCCGTGAGCTGCTCAGAGCTACGCTGCCGAGGCTAATGGGATTTCTTGGTTTCCCTCATCAAACTCATCAAATACACAATCCAACAACTCCAAAACGCTCTGGTGGACAAGTTGTGACCTGCACATTCACCACGCTATGAGATAATAACAGAACATTATGAGACAGAGTTGTTTTAGAGGTAAATTCATGCAAAACCATCGATGCATGTTGCCTTCAGGGACAGTTTTTCAGCAAGCAGTCTCTGAATTTTTCAAAATGTTGAACTATCCCTTAAAGTTTCTAAGTCAGACCTTCAGGTAGCGATCTCTCTGCTCCTCTCCAAAGTCACTGTCCTCATCCTCCTCGTCACTTCTCCAGGACAGGGGCTCTGGGAACTTTTTGGGCCACGGTTCATCTGTGGGGCTGGGGCTCAGCTCCTCCTGGTCCTCCTGACACACAAATAAAAAAATTTGACCATCTGAGTGATGGAAAGTCCCACTTCTGATTATACTTCCAACACAGGTCACAGTGGTTACTGCCATCTTTAGGGTTAGTGTTTGTGTGTAAACTGACCTCTGCTACGTACAGGACTCCATACTGGATCAGCCGGGTCACTGCATCATGGAGAACTTGGTAAATGGTCAGGCAAGGCTGTGGAGTGGAGAAGGGGAGAGACAGGGAAACATGAAAAAATGTTTAGCTCCGTTATCTCTTAAAATCTCAGCCAAAAACAGCTAACACGTGATCAGATGTGAATTTCAACAGTAAGACCCTGAATACCTTGAAACCCTTGACTGAAGCTGCCAATAAGTTATCATTTACCATTTTCAGATAAATAATAAATACAAGAATTTAACGTTGTACTATTTTACAATTACTATTTACTACTACAAGAAACACTGGCACTAAGTATAGCATTTTCTTCCTAAATGTCTTACTACATGACCCATTATGAACAGTTTACACAGTCCACTAAAGTGGTGAGAGACGGTGGGACTTACAGGTGCCACTGCCACCTCATTGATAAGGAAGTGGGAGAGCCCGGCAGCCTTACGGATGAGTCTCTCCTGACTGAGAAGGAGGCTACTGTGACCACCGGACTGATTACTGGACTCTGACTCCACGACCAGCTCCCGCTGCAGTGACAGGATGCTGCAGGCTGGAGGAACATGAATGATGACAGGAATTTAGCGCAGGAATAAACTGTAACGTCTCGGACTGGGGGGGGATGCAAATCTCATCGGCTAATCTGCATATTTCTTTCAAAAGCATTGCAGCAATGTTATCTAGGTAAAAGGGGCAGAGGAAGAGGAAGAGTTTGTGACACTGATCAAGAACAAAATGTCTCAACGTACCAATGATTGCATCAGAAATAAAGACGTGGAAAAGGCCATTGCTGTAGAAGTTGAGCTCGAATAGCGCTGGCACGGTTTGGCTGGGGGCGATGGTGAACTCTCCGTTGCGATTTGCACTGCTGGTCACGTTGACACAGTTCCCCAGGAGGTGGAGGGCGCGCATGACTACATCCTCAGAGTTCCCTGAAAAGCCCAGGTCGAAGTCTCGTGAGAGGATCTCCTCTTTCATGTTGAAGAAATCTTCCACCAACTTAGACAGCGCCACCCCCTGGAGCGAAGAGGAGGAGAAACAAGCTCAGAAAACCTGCATGACACTAGTGACTCCATAAACTAATTAGAAGCCAAGATTCAGCAAAACAAAAACTTTGGCTTAAGTTAGTTATATGCAGCTCTTGCCAATTCCTAAGGACAAGAAGACGGTTTCTGCTAATCGTTTCCACTGCCACGCACTTACATCAGTGAGCCTGCAGAGGGCAGAGGCCCGCCACTAATGTACAGAGATGATGAGAGTGAACGCAGGAAGGGAGAGAGAGCTCTAACAGAGGGAGACACTCATCTCCACCATGCAGGTGTATGAGACATCTGGGTCACCTTGATGTGAGAAAGGGAGTGTGATGAGCATGAGGGAGGTGAACGGGGGGGGGGGGGGGGGGGGGGCAAGAAGGAAAGAAAAAAAGGAGGAGGAAGAAGAGGAAGATGTGAGGAACAGAAGATGAGATAGAGGAGAAATGTAAAACAGCCAGACGTACCTGTCGGTGTCTGTACAGCAGCAGACAGGCCACAATGTGGGTGGACATGATCGCTGATGACTTATTAGCCGCTGTGGGGTACATACAGAAGACGGCATCATGAGAAACACACAACCAACACACAACAGTAACATAATATCACAGCAAGAACAGTCTTAATTGTGCAGGGAGCTCATAACTCTGATTTTATAATATAATATGATATAATATGAATTCATGCAGCTCTCCACATTTTAAAAATGGTAGTATCTAAACCTTTGTATTTTTCTTTATTTCTAAGACAATAACAACCAGCCAGGCGTCACTGATGACAGATAATATTGACATAATTGGGGATGAGAGTTTCTTTCAAGAATCACAGGAATTTAAAAGATCCAAAAGAGTTGATTATATTGATCACATATTAGCGAGGAAGAGAAAACAATATAATATAATATATGTGTGTCCAAGGACAAAGGTTAAAAGTGACCACTTTGATCTTAGCGCAGGTTCAAGGGTGTAGAGCATTAGTGAGCACTGGTACTGCATTCCTCGCTCTCCTGCTTCTCTATCCTCCCCTTCATCCTATTGGTTCAAAACAACATGCCATCCAGCTGGAGGCTCTGTGATTGGCCGAGCGTTTTTAAAGGGGGAGAAAGAAAAAAAAAAGAAAGAAAGCAGCTGAATGAGCTGGGGAGAACCGGTTTGCGTAGTGCCACCCTGGGGCAAAACGCCTTGAGTGATGTGAAGCGGATGGACTGTAGCGGTGCTGTGTTGGATTTCAATTAAAGAGGCAGCATGATGGATGGCGTTTCACGAGAGCTGCCTTTTCTCTACTTAGCAGGTGCACTTTTAACACGAGATGAAAAGGAGAGCCATGTGCTGATAAAAGATGAGGGGGGGGTTGCAGCACAGAGCAGGAACCATGTGCTCTGACCATTTCCTTGTGGGTTTTGCGGTAGCTCAACATTACATTACATCGTCTCTAATCAATATAGAAAAATCATTTGATGTTGTGACGGTGAATTTCTTACTGAAGAGGACGTGCTTGGCCAAATTGTTGATGAGTTGTCGTCTGAAGATGTCTTCGGGCAGCTCTCTGTTCATCTGCTCCTCCTGGCCCTCGAATAGCTGAGCATCAGGCCTGAAATAATAACAGTTAACAGCTTAACATGTACAGTACACACACACACACACACACACTCTGACAACTGTTTCATTGTCTTGACTTACTGTAAGATCGTGTGCAAAATTTCAAAAGGTGGTTTTGATGTCACAACAAACACCGGCTCATTTCCCTCATCAGTTCCCTTATTTCACTTTTGTACCACTGAGGCTTTATAGTAAATATGCTGTGACCCATCATAAGCTCTAATGATTAACAAAAGTATACATTTTGATCTTTTATTAACATGACTGTAGAGACTCTCTGACTGTAAATACAGGGGCACAAACAAGGCATCAACCTGTGTTACTACTTTTCTGCACAGTATCTGCAACCACATTGTTCCTTGTGTTTTAAATGAGCACAAGTCTGAACTAAAGTACAACTCATATCTTGTAAATGTTAATAATTAATTATCAATTTACCACTACTGTATGTGGCCATTTCTGGGATACAAAAGACAGGAGTGTTACTTGATGTGCTGATCATGTTAATCATGTTAGTTTTATTATGAAGGGACGGGGCTGAACTGAAGTGACCCCATACTGCTGATGAAGTCTAGCGCTGTGCTCAGATGTCAGATAGTCTTCTATCTTGACCACGCTGTGAATTAGCAAGAGGGAGAAGTGTGGAAACGAGAGCTCATGATGTTACAGGTGCAGGTGCACTTCAAGGAGGACGGTTTCCAGTGACGTTTAGGGAGTGTATGTGTGTGTGTGTGTGTGTGTGTGTGTTTCCACTTACTGTGCAGAAATGATGGTGGGCATCAAGGTGTGTTCCAGGGACTCTGGTGGTGGAATATGGCGACTTCTCTGAGTGCCCAGGTATTCCTTTATTTAATACAGACAAAGTTCAACACTTTAAACCAGTATTTACAGTATCTGGCACCAATGATTACAGTTTTTCATTTTCAAGTAATAGATGTGACCGTCATAGCAGCACTTCTATTGGGATATTGGATCTGAGATCAGTCACCTTCAAGGAGAAAGGCTGGTTGAAGTCAACTCTGACACAGCCGTAGTTCTTCCTCAGCATCCTGAACACGCCACACGCTATCCCCCACAAACTCTCATTCTTCTTGGGCTTCCCCTGGAGGGAGAAGAGTTGTTACTAAATATGAAGTATTTTCATTAATTACTTAAAATAATTAAACACCTCTATTCCCTTATTTCCCTTGTAAGTCATAAATTAAATTTCACTGAGTGAATGAGTGTGTGTTTTTCTTTGGATGACAAAGCAAAAGTGCACACAAACAAGAGGCACCATCCAAGCACTTACCAGCTGCTCACTGTTGTAGTTGCCCTCGATAATGCGGTCATACGAGATGCCAACTGGCACCACCAGTACATCTGGGATGGAACCAGTGCGCAACGTGTCTACCACAATAGACAGCATGCCTGCACGTGCTGTGGACGGCTTGCCGCTGCGGGAGCGGGTACCCTCCAGGTAGACCTCCAAAAACTGCTGCTGACGCAACAACTCCTCTGTGTACTGAAGGACAACGGAGAGAGAAAGGGCAGGGACAGGGTGAGGAGAGGTGAGACGAAAGTGGCACTAGATTCTAGGAGTAAGACAAATGCTGTGTGTAAAGGTCATAACTCGTATGTCTGCAAAATCTTTGACAATGATACACAAAATTGACTCTTTTTTACAAGGTGGAGGTCGAGTAAAGTCAAGGCTGTGCAGCTGCTGTACAGTACATGCATTGCATTCTGAACACAGGTTAAATAAGGGTGGTGGTCACCGACAGCTCGACCCCCCCCCCCCATCACATTGCAAAAACAGGGCACGTGCCAGAGAAGACGTGGGGTGCAATGGTATCCTCCTGAGTACAGTGTGTACACAGCTGTCTCTTGCTATGTAGACACTTTTGAGGAGAGACACTTTGTCCTGAAATAGCCTCTGGGCTCTGGCATTTAGAGTAAGCTGTGAGGAGGACAGACATTCGGGTATGGCTTTCACTGGTGCTGCCAGACTTAGAAATGCACAGTCCTTTTTTTTTCTTTCTTTTCTTTTAACTCCTTGATCTTCTGCCTTTGGAGGAGTTTGGCTAATTACATTTCTGTGAGCGACAGAGGACTGCCAGAATGAAATCTTATCTTCTATCGCAGCAAAGTTCTGCTCGGTCCACTTTCCATAATTGCAGCAGCAAACTTGTATACTCTGTTTGGCAGGATGTGTGGTAAACTATAGCAGCACAATGAGCAATGGAAGTACAATGGGATAAAATAGGGTCATCATTTCTGACAGCTGCCCACGTCTCCAGCTGATAACGCTTATCTCACAGGGACAATACAAACTTATAGGGAGGGAAAGGACACAGCCTGTTTTACTTCCATTATGCTCAACTCCCTCCCACAAACTCAATACACAGTATTCAACAGCTATTCTTCGTTCTGATAGACTGGTACAATTAAGAAAATTCATTAAGCTGCCAAGTTATTTGTACAAAGAACACTTAGTCCTCATGCTACAAGCAGCTTATGATAATAACACAGTATTAATATTTACATTAACAGTCTTTTACATTAGTTCTACTTCACATTTTCTCATTAGCTGAGGCTTGTTAAGCCCCATTATCCAAATGCTAGCGCTGAGTAAAAGGTTCAGATTCCAGTTTTAATCAGCCTCTAATTTCTAATGCAGCCCGCTCAAAAAAAGCTTGTACCCCCAGTGCTTTTCTCAAAAACATAAGGATGAAAGTACATTTCAACACGTGTCACAGTTGGAAAGGCTTTAGTGTTTGCACTGACACTGCAAAAAACACAACATATTTGGAAAGTTGAAAGGCCACTTATGACAGTGTATACCAATAGTCTAGTTACTGACAATGGATTCAAGTGAAGAAAACCTATAAGATTAGAATAGAAAGAGAAAAACATCACATAACAACAAGAGCTTTTAACTCTCCCTGTCCATCACTCAGGAATGAAAAGAGCGCAGAGGAGAAAAGCATGAAGACAACCTGCAGTTACATAACGACGCATTATAAACACAAAGAACCCAGACCCACAAGCAATAACTGAATTCAGGGATATTATGTAAACCAGACTTTTACTTGAAAAGACAAATAGACTCAGGGGGGACTTACTGCGTGTAAAAGGGATCTGTACAAAACATCTTTCTTCCCATCTCCTGTCTCCTCCATTCTCCGCCTTATGAAGAACCCTCCCAGTTTACGGATCAGAGTGCTGCAAAGGTGAAAAAAAAAAGAAGTTTGCATCTACACATTTTCTGCCATTGCGTCTAGATTTCTACTAATTTTAGTACTGAATTTGTCAGTTTTATATCTTACTATGACATTCCCTTTCAGTGTGTTTTCAAAAACATTTCTCACATCTTTATTTCCTTTCCCCCCCCTCTCCTGTACCCTGGTTCAGTTTGATACCATAACCACCTTTAAGAAGAATTTGATCCCGTCTTAACCCCGAAAGCATGAGGTGGGAAATTTTGTATTTCTGTTGTATTAAATAAAGATGGATCTGGTTAATACTCTCCTCTATCATTAATACCCTTGTACCGTAGAGGATCAGTGTGCTTGGAGGCAGTTTAAGATAAAACTGTTGTCAGGACAGCTGTCTGGCTATTTAAATTCCCTAAATGTAAAAACCAGTGCTTTAGTTAATCTGATGTTCCTCTGTGGTCTATTTCCAGGGAATTCCCTTTCTTCCGATATCAAACTCATTTTTGTCTTTTCACCTACAGAAAACAGAAATGTGCTTGATTTCTAGATCAAACTTGACACAAAGCTGCATGGGCCTTTTACCTGAGGATGGGGATGCTTAGGTTGTTTCCAGCGGCGATGTGCGGGGCTTTGATGTTGTGACAGAACAGGATCAAGGTGATGAGCAGGTAGTCGATGTGGGATTTGTGAACGGGGAGGAAGACCATGGGCACATTTTGCTGTAAAGACAAGATAAAGACGATTCTTAAATAACCACAAGCCATTACTCGATGCAAAAAGAACCTGCATTTGATGTGTCAGAATTATTTATTCCCTGAAATCTGATCTAATATCATGTAATGTATCCATGGGAAATGTGTTAGCTGTGAAAAATGTATGACTATTTGCAAAGAAAGCACTTTTCTCTGTGTGTGTGTGTGTTTGTGTGTGTGTGTGTGCACTTCTTACTGACCTCTGTAGCAGCTTTTTTGACCATTTCCAGCTGACCTTTATGGATCTGGATGCTCCAGAAGAAACCATTAAACAGCCTGAGGAGGACCCATCCTGTCATCCTAAACCACAAGAAAAACAAAGATATAGAAAACAAACAAGGGTTATGTTAATGTGCAGTGATATTCCAATGGGTACGGATTAATTAATCAGTAGCTGAGGTAAATCTTGTTGTACGTGTTGTACCTGATGAAGGCTGGAGAGATGTTGGCTACCATCTCCTGGAGGAAGGCCCTGGCTTTCTGCTTCACTTTACTGACAGCTTTGTGCTCCTGGCCAGACTGGCTGGCTGCAGCATCCAAATCCGTGGCTACCTGCTCAATAGCCGTCTCAACCCTGCAAGCAACAAAAGCAATTCACAAACATGATGCTGCATTTTCCGGTCGCGCAAATGCCGGGTTTCTCTTATCAAAGGACACTTCATCTCCAGCTGCTATTACTGAAGTGTTTTCACTTCCTGTATTAGAAAGACAGGAGGTTTACTCACGTCACATGTCTTTATTATAACTCAGCATGCTCCAGATAAGAGTTTTCCTGCAAATATCTCATGTTACATTGACTCTTACCTGCTATTGTTGAGCACATTGTCCACCACGTTCCTGGTGAACATGTCCTTGTTGACATCTCGCTCCATAACGAACAGCACATAGCTCAGCCTGCGTGCCAGCCAGCCCCGCTGTCTGCATGAGCACATATACATACAGGGGTCAAAGAATAGGAGGATAATAGTAAGGAGGAACGTGTGAAACATCAATCTGTGAAGAACACACCTCAATTTTGTCTCACACACACACACAAACATGCACAAACATGAAACAGCAGGTACAAGTAGTGAACTCGCCAGTTAAAGAAATGACTCCCAGTGGTGTTTGGTTACACAGATTTCCTGACAATTTACCAGCAACCAGAGAGAAGACTGACACATCCATTACCTTGAGGTTTCACAACAATGAGGAAGGCTGCGTTAAAAGTCAGTTAACGCGATACTGATACTGATGTGCAAGACAAAAATAAACAATACTAACTTATCCACATTGATTACAGCCTATCTTGTCTCCAGGATGTCTCTATCTACATGTGCTAACACAAAGCAGAAAAAAACAAATCATTAATTTATTTCAGCTGCAATTTGGTCCATGATGATAAATGCATCTTCATTAAGGTGGTCATATCTATATAGGATAGGATTTAGTTGTATTGTTTGCGTTTGAGGCATCAAGATGTGTTTTTGTGTGTTGCTTGCTAAGGTCAGTCATTGGATGCATGTGTCCAGTGTCCACTGACAAATAATTTAAATTATTCATCAGTCTACCTTTCCACTGCTTCACAGATCAGTCCTCTTGACATATTATACACAGGCTGTTAGGAAGGCCAGTCCTTGTCTGTGATATATATTCTATCCCTTGCAGGAGGAGTTTCAGCTCTTGCTCTTGTTGCGAAGGGCAATTAAAGAGTCATCAGATGTCAAAGCAAAGCAACATGGAAAAGGTAAAAGCCTGGTATTGATGTGTATATTCAATAGCTGAATATGTTCCTCTTGCCAGGCCAATGGACTGCACGGAAATACTATTGTAAGGAAGTGATGCTGTAGCGACAGATTTGGGGGTGGTTACCTGGTGTGGGTCTCATTGATGTAGATGACATTGCGTAAGCCCAGAGATGGAATACTGGGGTTGAACAACTTCTCCTGCAACGTAACAAAAGACAATCACTAACAGGTAGAAATAAACTTGAAAACATCAAAATAATTTCACTTCACAGCCTTCGAAACACCGACGGGTTCAAGAAATATGTTCATGATGAGGGAAGTGTCAATAGCATCTTTTAGGCAAACACCAAGCAGGGTTTTCAGTCTGATGATGCAAATATTATGAAAACAACCAAACTGTTGCAAATCTTGCATCTTAGAAAATGTGCAGATTGTTTCTCCAAACTTCA
This sequence comes from Trachurus japonicus, assembly GCF_045865225.1. Taxonomy (NCBI): domain Eukaryota; kingdom Metazoa; phylum Chordata; class Actinopteri; order Carangiformes; family Carangidae; genus Trachurus; species Trachurus japonicus. The sequence goes on from NC_140925.1 coordinate 6,676,298, forward strand.
TTTAAATGTTCAATAGATTACAGCCAATGAACGACACTAAAATTGTAATTGGCAGGTGCTGTCTAGAGCGTATTGATCTCTTTATTTTTAACAATAGGGAAAAACAGTTAACCGGACGTAAGTAAGGCCCAGCAAATAAACTCATGTTAGAGTTAATTAGCTGCGGTGTAACATTACCCAGCTCTGTGGTGTGCAGGAGTGGCAGCAGCGGCCGACAAAGGGCCTCTTTCTGTTCAGCAGACCCTCCTTCCACGTGCTGGTAACACAGCGCAGGACTGAGGGGCTGGTGCTGCGGTCCTTGAAAACAAAGCCAAACACAAAAAGTCAGTGAGTGAAGGTAAAGGAAACACACACCACACACACATCAAAGGGGCCTGTTCTATATACGCACATGCAGCGCTAAGACAAGATTAAACGGCTATGATCTGACAAGACGTGCATTGCAACGCTGCTGATCCTATAATGGCATTACGAAGATGAAGAGTTGATCTGGGTCTGGTGTGGCTTACCGAGTCATCGTTGGGATGTTTCCAGCGGTTACACCATTGTTCTCCATTGTTGACCTGCAGCAACAAGCCGTCTGACATCTCCATGTTCTCTGCTGTCCTTTACTCTCCCTCCAGATCACACACCACTAGCTGGTAAGCTGTCAAGACACAGAAATATCATCAGATATCATATATGTGAAATCATTTCAGACAGTGCACTAACTCTAGCAAACAATAGCTACCACTATTGTAGATGGAGCGCTCCAACATCTGCTCCCAGATGTCACACCAGCCTTAAGATCTTACAACGAGAGCTAAATAAAGAACTGTGAGCCCCACCCACATGATGCATCACCCTGCTATTATGAGGTGGTACCCAAACACCTGCTTGTTCCAGTTAGGCCTGATTTTCCAAGTACTGTCATGGTCACATTGTTTCATTTATCCCTACTGTAAATATCCTCAGTACATTTTACTGGCTTGTCTGCTGTGGTTCGAATACCTGACAACAATACATACAATACATACACACTATACACAGCTATTATGCAACCACAAGGCCTGGATTCACTTAAACTGGTTTTACCTTTTGCGTGATCCTTTTTAGGACATGTCATTTGTTGAAGTCTTTGTCAGGTTTTGGTTGCACTTCCTCTTTTGAACTATTATAAATACAAGGGTGCTTGAATTCACAAGCGGGCAAAGACTTCCTCATTTTAACAACCACAAAAACATCTTCAGACATCAAACAACTGACTTGACACATGTTATTGCAACAAAAGCAAAACAGTAAACACAGAAGCTGCAGTTACATTACACTTAAAGGTTGCCTGCTGTGAGTTCTCAGTGTTTAATTTGATGAACTTTTCTGAATCTGATGCGCCAAACTGTCAAAATAATGTCTCCAAATCATGGCTGGGATGTTTTTTAATGTTAATTCTGAGGCCACCATAACAGTAAGTAATGTGTAGTATAAGGTTTAAGTACAGTAATTACCAAACAATGGTACTTCTAGGATACTGTAACATACATCTTTGGCTAATGGCTTCCAAAATAGAAATAGCAAGGGGAAGCCCTTTCACTTGTCTAACAAAGAATGTTTTTATCTCTATCTGTGACATTTTCTTTAGACTTATTAGTACTATTGGTTTATTTATTTTTGTTTTAGTTTAGTTACATAACATTTGTTCGACTGATTTTCTGAGGATGAAAATTCAATTTCAGGTCATTATTTGACCTGCACTGACAACACTAACACAACCTACAGTGTGCAGGTTATTGTCTTGCTGACCCTTTGTCACGATGGAGGTGTGCAGAACCATTGGGCCCCAAATACCTGCCAACACAATAAAAACATTGCTGTGGTCTGCCTGTGGTTTCCCTGTTGTTTTCTGTCAATCTATAAGCAGGTTACCGAGGTGGTCTGACACACTGGACTTGGTTTGTTTATTCCCCCGTTCTAAACATTTCAGTGTTTTTGTAAAGACACTTCTCTGAAACCATGTGTAGTAATGGCTACAGGCCAGAACTGACACATGCATCTTTAGATAACGATAAGACTTTATCTTCTACCAACACGTTACCTGTAATATCTACCAGTGCACTTTAATCAGGTCAGGCTTCATATAGGTCAGGCTTCATATAGGTTTAAAAACTACTGAAAACAAAGTCAAAAGTTTCATGACAGGGATTATTTATAACAGAGAACTGAAGCCGCTGCTTTACTAGACCATTTGCAAATTAACAATAAATGCCAGATTGTCTAGTGTCCTATAATACAAGGTGCACAGACAGTGCAAAAGTAATTAACAGAAAACACTGCAGCTAGTGCCCCTCATTAGTTTGGAAATAGGTTAGTGAGTCATTCTATGAATGAAGGCTCTCACTTGTTGTACAGCAAGTGCATCAGTTAAGGGACAGTGAGTGCAGCCCAATCTTTTTTCTTTTTTTCTTTTTTGAATAATAAGCCCAAAGGACACGGCTGACGTGCATTCCTCTTGACAAAAATGTTCCTGTCTAACCGGTGTCCAGCAGTGAGTGAATAGATGCACTTTGAACTGCTGTCTTCTTGTAGTGTAGTGGTGGAAGCAGCTAGGTGATATGCACACTGATGAGGGAAACTGGGTTTGGGTGAATGACCGGGAGTACTACACTTGATGGGGTGACTTTGTTGGAAGCATAACAAAGAAGATGAAGAATGAGAAGCAGTGGGTATTAGGTAACAGGTGATGATAGCCTGAATAAGACACTAATGTTTCCATGCAAGTAAAATAGACTGACAATTGTACTGTAATATTAAGAGACGATAATATTGTCACTTTTCTGTTTTAAATGATTACGTGAAATCCATTTTAAATCATATCCAATCCCAAGAGTGTGATCAAGTTTGCTGCTTATTAGGAATGCACCAGTAATGCTGCTTTTGAAGCACATACCAGCAGTATTAATCCTCCGGCATCAGCTGATATAGGCTAGGCTTGGATCATCTTTACACACAGGCACACATTAAGAAAACAACGGCTTTAAGATTAGGATTACTCGATCCCGATACCATTTCCGCTATATAAGGATAATAAAGATGCCACAATCTGACAGCGATCTATTCATAGTGGTCAAATATCCGCATTCATTTTTAAAGCTATTGTCAGGGTTAGGGTGGGGTGGGGTGGGATGGGGGGTGGTCAGCCCATCTTCAAAACAATCAGATTTAATTTTTTCCCCCTATAACCCAGAGAATCACCCCTATTCATAAACACTGCACACGACTAGGCTAATCCGTCTCACACGCTGTAAGCATCGGCTGCCTGCCTGCAAGCTGTCTGCAATAAGCAGGTCAAACAGGAGAAGTCTCTGTGTGACAGATGGGGTGTGCAAATAACTAGCAGCGCAGACAACAATGACACAGTCGGGGCAGCCCTAATGTACTGTAATGTCTCGTTTTATGGATAAAGCTGCACATCTCCACATATATATATATATAAAAAAAATCTGGTTAGGAAGCTTTCATGATAAGTTACTAAACCAAAACCATGCCCTAAAGCGGTATTTTTCTATCACTGCCTGCCTCTCATTCCTCTCTGCACACTGCATGGCATGCTGCCGAGCACGACTCACGGTGAAGTCCATTTAACGTTAGCCCTGACGCTGGATAGCCTAGTTAGTTACTTATAAGTAAGCGGTTAACGTTAATTTAATTTGTACTAATGAAGCAGACATGGCTTCGTCAAGGTTAGATGCAGACAGGGTCCCATTAAATTAACTTAAACGAAGGGTCCTCCTCATGAACTCAATGTCGATGTAAAGTTAACCGGGGCTAACGTCACATTGAAGCACTCGAATCAGCCCTAATGTAGCTTTTTCTTTTTAAATTATTATTATTTTTTTTATCACTGGTCATAAACGTGTTCACGGCGAGGTTTAGCTAACATCACAAAGCAGCCACTGTTTCCATGACAATAACCGCGCGGCGTTAGAAACTAGAGTTACTTGTAACGTTAACACATTGGCGAGGTAAGCTAGCAACTAGCTCGATTTAGCCGGGTATCTCCGGAGAGCGAAATCTCACTTACCTTGAATATTGTGTTACGCTGACTCATATCTCAAAAATAAACCCCACGTCGACTAAATTGCGGCCAGTAGTTAAAGGGCTCCAATGCCCTTGAGTCTACATAGGCTAGCTAGCTGCTGGCTGCTCCTCTCTCCTCTGAAGGCTCTGGCTCTGACAGAGGGAGAGATGTGTGACAAGAGGAAGGAGGGAGGCAGCGTTGTTGTTTTGGGACAGCGGCCAAGTGCCGACAAACGTAGTTCAGCCAGCAGCCTGTGGAGGGCACTGGGCCGGCCACCACCACCAGCCCCCCCCCGCTCACCACATCATCTTAGAACCACAACCAACTGGGAATTGTGTTTCTTTATTGTCTGGAACAGCTGGATTAAACATGTCTGTGTTTTTGGTTACAGATTAAATATATTTATTATGGGTGTTTTAGTGTGAGGTCGATGATGGTCGTGCTTTCGAAATAAGCTTTTATTTAGAGCAGAACTGAAACAAAAAAAAGAGGTTTTAACAAGCAACATTTGGCAAAACGCAAGCACATACCAATTAAGTAAATAAATAAATAAATTTGAGGTAAAAAACTGTAATTGAAAACACAGTTTTAGTGCGTCCTCTCGTGGTCATATATTTAGATTGCATCCTCCTAGTCTACGGCCTGCATCCATGTTATTGGACCGTACCACTGTTTGGGAGGGGCGCGTTCATAACTTTAAGGATTACTTTGGGGGAACAGTAGGCTACGCTATGGGAATGAAATAAAAAAAATATTGCTATTGAACGGGTATCTAAATAGTTGCCACGATTACTCAACTGATGTCTGTGTTAACCGATTTTTATGATACTGCTACAATGGAGTCACCCATGACGACAGCTATAATGGTAGGGTCTCAGACGTTCTATTTCCTTCGATTATATCAAGCTAGCGGCAGCCATGAGGTGAGCCACACATTTGTTGTTTAAATGTCTCTTTGTTCTTCACGAATAGTTGTAGGGTTGTTGAGTTCGTTATTTCGAACAAGAGGGGCAGGGTGGTTCCGGTCCATTTGGAGTGAATCCCCTCCTTTTCAACCAGACTGTGCATAGGGCCTGTGTTTGGTATGCTAACGTAGCTCTAACCTAGCTAACAACGTAAGTTAATCAGGACATGTCACAACACAACACGTTAGTGAAATACGCCACAGGTCTTTTGCGGCGAATCAGCTGACAATAACATGGTGTTTTGTTTTACAGTGATTGTCATTGTTAGCCTAACAAGCTGGTCATATATAAACTAAATTGATATAGGGCTTGTAATAGGCAGTCGCACACTCGCATCAACACAACATTCACCTGTCTACTACCTGCAATGAAAACTGATGATTGCCATTTGACAAACGAACGACACACTTGTGTACGAGGAGGAGGAAAACATTAGATGTCTGAGATCATTAAACATCATATGGATACTAAGGAGTACTTTAACTAATTTAGACAGGCGGTTGCATCGTGTAATTAAATGCCAAATGAGCTTGCACTAGTACAGCCTAATGTCATCCAATAACAAAGGTATAGATAGATAGATAGATAGATAGATAGATAGATAGATAGATAGATAGATAGATAGATAGATGAGTTTATTTGTCCTTTCCAAGGAAATTTGTTTTCACCATTTCGTACAGAGCGGCCTCGAGAAGTGCAACTTACATACATTAACATACATTCCCACATTTCATACACCTCAATTACATAGAGACATAAGAACATTAAAAAAAGCATAAGACCCCGCACCCCACATTTACATGTGTTTCTGGTAGAATACCATACCTGATATTGAGTAAGCTTACTTGTCAATAAACATTTCTTGTAGCACTAAAGGGAATGAGCATTGCAGCCAGAAACTTAACATACTTTAGTTCAGTCTGAAACCTGGCTCTCACTTACTTAGTGGGGTGATTTTTAGTAAACATAAAAACTACATAGAGAGAGGTCTGACATTTATGCAAATAGATGAAATGCCAAATTACTGAGATGGTACCACTTTCTAGAATAGATTCTGTTTGATCACTATGTATATATCATGTCCTGCAAATTTAACTAACATTTTCTTTGTCTGTCCAGCATGCTCAGGCTCCAGAAGCGCTTGGCCTCCAGCGTCTTGCGCTGTGGCAAGAAGAAAGTTTGGCTCGACCCCAACGAGACCAACGAGATTGCCAATGCAAACTCTCGTGAGTTTTTTGTTTTGTTTTGCCATAGACAGGGGTCTCTCTGTAGATTTATGATCTGAACTCACTGAAAATGCTCATCCTCTGCCTTTTTATCTAATTATATTTATGCTACAGGCCAGCAGATTCGAAAACTGGTTAAGGATGGCTTGATCATCAGGAAACCTGTGACAGTTCACTCCCGTGCTCGCTGCCGCAAGAACACACTGGCACGTCGCAAGGGACGTCACACTGGATACGGTACGTAATGGCTTCATAAGTAATGTTACTTTCCATTTAAAACACATCACTTCAACGTACAAGGTGCCATTATCTTATAAAGTCAACACAGGGTATTTTGTTAATTTCATAATTTGCTTACCACTTTCTTTCTGCCCTTAGGTAAGAGAAAGGGTACAGCCAATGCTCGTATGCCAGAAAAGCTGACGTGGATGAGGCGCATGAGAATCCTGCGTCGTCTTCTCCGTCGCTACAGGGAGTCCAAGAAAATTGACAGGCACATGTGAGTATGAACTTTGGCACTTTGCTCCACATCATGAACAACAAAGTGCAGTTTGAATTTCAGTTTCAAGAAGAGATCTTCGTCTTTGAGCCACTCTGACAAATTTTCTGTTTCCTCCAGGTACCACAGTCTGTACCTGAGGGCTAAGGGTAATGTCTTCAAGAACAAACGCATCCTGATGGAGCACATCCACAAACTGAAGGCAGATAAGGCTCGCAAGAAGCTTCTAGCGTAAGTTCTTGTTACAATTTTATTCACTGGAGCTTTCCGGATAAAGTCTGTGTCTCTAATGTCGCACATCAATTTCACAATTTCATAGTGAACTAATTTTCCTCCGTCCCCACCTTCCTTTACTTATTCAGTGACCAGGCTGAGGCTCGCCGCTCAAAGACAAAGGAAGCCCGCAAACGCAGAGAAGAGCGCCTCCTGGCCAAGAAAGAAGAGATCATCAAGAACCTGTCAAAGGAGGAGGAAACTGCAAAGAAGTGAATCTAATCTGAAATGTATTGTCAAATTCCTCTTTTTGTTGTTAATAAATTTGAATAAAAAGTAACTGTCAGTGCTCTGTGATTGCTATTGTCTGTCTTGGTATTCAGTGACCTGACATAAGAGGATGAAAGATGCAGTGGAGTAGCACACTGTTGTTGTAACATCCTCTAGTGTATGGCAATAAACTGCAGTTTTGGTGAACTTTTCCTGAGGATTTATGTTTCCATGTTTTCATGTCAGTATCTGAGTTTAAAGCTCAACAAAATAAGATGATAAAGGCCTTTCCAAACATGGCCCTTAACTTTTATTGTGTGTTAGTGAAGGAATTTGTTTATGGCTAAGAAGGAGCTGCACTTTACTGATAGTGCCCTCGATAGGCCAACAGGTGGCAGCACAGCACAAGTACCAAACTTAGATGTCTACGTTTCATCCAGATGTGTGAGACGTAAAATGTTTCTTCCGATTTGATAATTGGCTGAATAATCTGTGTTGCCACTTGTTGCAGGATTCACACTTTTACCTTTTCTATGACCAGCAGTGTCCTGTCAGACTCGTACAGTTTTGGGGCAAGAGAATATTGACAATGGATACAGGAGGTGAAAAAAATGAAAGCATTTCATAGTGATTAGTGATTTATTCAAACTTTAGGAAAACCTTAATCAGTTTATCCTGCTATTTGTGTATTGCTAGGGTGTAACTGCAACAGTTTTACTACTCTGTTGACATAAATCTTTTATGAAGCACTTTCAAAAACATCCATATATGTAGTGGTTACTCCTTTGCTGAGGCAACTATGATGGAAGTTTGCTAATCAGAGTTTTCTTTTTATGTTAGACGTTCACTTTTTTCCCTGTCAACCACCACTTCAAGTCAACATCCACACTTTTAAGAGCATACACGGTTTGGTGCTGTACAAACCTCTCCCCATGCTGCATTAAAAAAAAAGATTATCTATCAATATTTAATACACTTTCCTGGCACGTTAAAACAAAATTAATCAAAAACAATGTCAGTAAAGTGATTAATTTCAATGTGGACTAATGAATTATTGTCTATTGCTAATTTTTTTCCCCATACTGGCACAGATGAACCCAAACAACAAGTTAATTTCTCTATTGAATAATCTTTGACTATGAACTATTTTCTCCACTTCACTTTTTCCATGCCAGCAGGTAACAAAGCCATGCAGAGCAGCCGAAACAGCTGGATCACAGCAACCACCTGTGCAGCTGCATGCTCCAGTCATTCAGGCGTTTCCACTTCCTGCTCAGGCCTTGAAGGAGTCTTGTCTTTCATGATCCCAGGAGAAAAGTGTGACTGAAGTGTTTGCAGACGCATTCATCGCTAACTGGTGCAGACAGGCTGCTGTGTGTGTGTGTGTGTGTGACAGAGAGAGTTAGGGGAATTCTCCTCAGGTCTATGCAAAGCAGATTATATTCAGCAATGCAGAGCATAATGGAAATCACACTTTTGTTTTAACGGCTTGAATGTCATGATAGCTGATGGATATAATTTATGTAGATGGGTAGATTAATGACATATTATGGTCTAGACATATAAAATACACTTAAGTATTAAGGGTAGTATTAACTTCTGTTTGTGTTTCACTTAGAATCATGCATAAACAATAGGCCACTCGACTCGCGCTTTAGAGGCTGACAGTGAAGAGCCTTCATGTTTAAAATCTGGGTTTCAAAGGCCTTGAGGAGTTGCAATGAAGGCTTACACAGCATAATGCATCTGCTTACCTTGACACCCTGATTTAATTTTGTTGCACAGTGGCTTCACTTACTGTTATCCTACTAAGAATGCAGTTTTCCTGAATGCAATCATCGCTGCAGTGCATCTGCAGCAGGCGGCGTTGGTGTACGTATACTGTATATAAAGACAAAACCAGCCGTGTAAATCAATGGGAGATCTACAGAAAGATGTTGCAGGGATTACTGAAGGAGAAAACAGGCTTTGTGCAGTGGGGCCATTTTGTGGCTCAGTTAATGTATTTCTTCATTACCAGGAGGCACTCCTATTTCCTGAAGCGTGAGCCTTAATGGGATTAGATAAGGAGAGGAATATGATCTGAAATGAAGCAGCGCTCTTTATTACACTTGGCCTTCAACCCAGGCAAAACAAATGGAGCAAACTCCTGAGTTCAGGAGATCTTTAATAACAATTGAGAAGAGGAGATGAAAGTAATTACAGGAAGATTATTTTTGAACGTGAAAACACTTAGCCTATCTAACATATGAAAGAATTACCCCTGCACATGCTAGTTGATGACCTCATTTATAGCCTACTGTGTTGGGCTGGGCCTTGATGAGAAGCTATAATTCCTAACCTACCAACAGAAGTCACATAGTTACTGTAATCTTCTTCTCTATCTTTCTTATCCTTCTCATAACTATCATAAATATTTTTTTTTATTGATTTACTCTTTTCTCGCAGTGTCATTTCATTCACCCCAAGTTAATTCTTTGCTTTCGTTCATAAATGAGATTTCCTCTCTTGAGGAAAGGCGCAAGAGGCACTGGTTTTTATATATTTTTTAAAGCTCTTTCAGGCAAATTACCATTGTATGTAGCAAATATGTTGGAATGGAACTTGGTACTTACATGACCCGTTCAGCTGAACTGCTGCTACTCAAAGTTCCTCGAGTCTATACGAGTATTGGCAAGACTGCCTTTTGTTATGATGCTCCTAGCTCTTGGAACGCGTTACAGCACATCCTGAGATTGGACGCGCTCCCTTCCGTCACTGAGTTTAGGTACTTGGTCATGGATAACTGTGTTTCCATTTGTAGCTGTTTCAGATGACTGTCTTTCTTGTTTCTTGTTAACTGTAGGCTATATTGTCATGTAATCACTTCAAATGACTGTAACCACTGTCAATATTTTTAATTGGTTTGGAAACTCGATGACATTGAAAATGAGGGCAACCTCAATGTCTCTCGAGAATAAATAAAGGTTATAAGATGACACCATAAGAGAGTGTGGGGATGATTCAGGAAGTGGAATTCTCTCCCTCTAATGTTTGTCTATCTTCTAGGAGCTGATTGAAAGAGGGACTGATACTGTGATACTCAGTGATACTGATCACAGATCAGTCGGACAGTGTTATCAGATCTGATGTCCAGATAAACGTCTTTCTTAAAACCCTGGTCTTGCGCTTTTACACTTTTACAGAGCTTCACACTCGTCCCGTTAACTGCTCAGTGCTTAAACACAACTAAAATCAAAGAACTCAATAGATCTCAAAGAATGATAGTCAAGGGCGTCTTGAAAAGGTTATAACATTAATATACAAGAGGAATGATATCACTATAGTTTCTCGGATCAGTGAATGAGTGGTTTGGTCACAATGAACTTGGCAGCCTCTAATTAACTGAATCATTTTCACTATAAATTATTAATTTTAAGGCTTTTTTTCTTTTTGTCAGCTGCATGATGAGGAGCAAAAGCTGAATGCACATCATTAGACTATACATGGTCGAATCAGCCCTGTAAAACACATGCTTATTAGTTTGTGCTGGTTGTTCTGGACTTAAGATGTAATATACAATATATTTAATATTTATAATGTAGGTTGATACATATACGCTGCTGAACAAACGACCTACGGGGCATCTTTTTTTACAGTACACCCTCACAGGGCAGTGAGCATGGATGAAGAAGTGCCATGTTTTTGCTGTTTCTGCCTCCATTGTTTTGGTTGATATTAAAGCAGAAGTAAGTGATCCAGTGGTTTTGGCTAACTTCCTGTCAGCCGATGGCGTTAGCAGTCCCCGCCCTCGTCCCTACGTCACCACATTCACGCGCATCCCTTGGCTGCACACACAGAGAGGACCGCCCCTTTATGCCGTTCTCTCTCCTCATTGGATAAAGGTTGTAGGATACAAGGAAAGTTTTCTCCTCGGCTTACAGCAGAGCAGAGTGACTGACAGTCAGACCCGTGTTTCGGACCAAACACTCTATATATGTGATTGCCGTCGGAAGATAGAACTATTTAAGACTTATATTAACACAAATATTCCACTTACTTCTGCTTTAATACCTACCTGGGTTATTATCAATCGATAATCGGTCCATTTTCAGATGTTGTGTCTTTTACTTGACGTTCTTCTCTATTCTTCTCTTCTGTGGCAGTCCCTTTGCTTTAAACAAGAAAAACATATATTCATTTTCACTTAGCTGCCAGTTCCCACCTTATTTGACATCTTTTATTTCCTCTTCTTTGACTATCTCTTTCTTTGCTTGCCCTTTTCTCCATTTCTCCCCACAGGTAACTTCTGAACTCTTTTCTGTCTTCATAGATAGAGCGCTTAAGGAACAAGTTGGCTTTAATAAGGTGCAGCCATGCTCATCTGTTTCGCCAGGTACTGCGTGTAAAAATCTCATTATTTTCCCAATCACTGAGTTATTGGGGTGTCGAGATTTATTACATTTCAGACATGTGAGATACAAAAGATGCAGACAGCGAGTTGAGTTCAGCAAATTGCCGTCTCCCCTTCGGCACACGAGGAAGGGCGGAAGTTCATGACTGTTGACGAGTTGTATAGCATGAAAATAACCTCCCCGCTTATCCTGTAGATAAGCAAGCAAGAAGGGGAGGGGAGGGCAGTCATTTGCTAGTTAGTTAAGCTTTATAGCTGCACGCACTCAGCACTGGGGAGGGAAAGAAGAGGGGTGAAAAGAAGGGGAAGTAAGAATAAAGGCAAAGGAAGGAGGGAGGAGAAGAGCATAGATGTATTTTCAGCCAGAGAGTGCTGCATCCCTAAGTAAGGATATTATTATAGCATGAGAGCCACAGACATAGGACTCCATCGTAGGCTCTCTGGAGTACAGCAGCAGCTTATAGTGCAGCATGGAGGAACATTTCATCTTTACTCGACAGTTGCTGTCTGAGCAAGTGGGGTTTTCAATTAAATAACAATTTCCTTGGTTTTGCAGAGCAGTGATCGAAATGCATCGGTGTCGCCGTGCCACTAATTTGTATTTTTGTGTGCGTGGTCATGTAGATCAGCGGCAGCCACCACAGAGTCCTCCTTTCAGTTTCATCAGCAGTTCAGACTACAACAGAATTGAATTATTCTGGTTTTGAAAAAGGGAAAATAACAAAAAAGGCAGATTCATATTCTCATTCACCCGCCTTCAGGACCTCACTTGCTTTGTGGGGACAGTTTACGGTCATGTGGCATTGCAGGTTCTTTTTTTAAAATGTGCTGCACCATGGCAAATTTCCCTCACTGTATCAAAGTTTAAAGTTATGCGGAGGCAGACTGAAGGAAGTGGCTGCAGAAGTGAATTGCGTGCAAAACGTCAGCAAAACTAAAAGCACTGAAGGTACACGCAAGTTCACAGTTGTGGTTTGTCAACAAGGCAAAACCCTTATTATATGTGAAAAACTTGGCAGTAAGTCAGCCTGATTCTGATTCTGACAAATCCTTTTCATTTGAGGATTTTGGAATTAAAACCACTGTGAGAAATGGTAGGGGGAAAAAAAAAACTAGCCCACATGTATAATATAAATGGCCACTCACTGTACATGTCCCTCCATACCTAAACCAAAAGTGCAAGTGTTTTATTCTGAAGGGCTTGTGCCAGAGTGGGTCATTTGGCCCGTGTCCTCCACTCGTTTCTCCTGTCAGTGGCTGTTTCCCTGCATAACGATATGTCTGTAGGGCTATCTGTAGCTCTCATTAAAAAGAAATGGGAGGCTATTGTGCTTATAATCCCTGTGGGGCCGGGGTGTGAGTCAGCGGACGGCAGTGCCAACCCCTTTTGGCATGTTGAACACAAACCCCAATGTCATTCTGGCCACTAGCCCACCCTCTCTCGTTTTCCATCTCTCTCGCAGAATCATTGCTGCTGATAATCCATCTTTTAATGACTCTCCAAAAAAAAACAAAAAAACATTGGTGTATAACTCAGGCGGACACTTATTGGGACATATTGTGATGCTGTTGCTCATAGGTTTCTATACAGTAAGACTGTTTTTTTCTATAAGGGACGAGACTCTAATACATTACGTTTTATAGAATTGAAAGTTTTGATCTAACAGTATCTTGAAATGTAACACTGCCATCAACTTGTTTTAAAAGTGTTATAATACTAATGATGATGATTATCCTAACTGTTCTCAAGTCTTGAGACATTTCCATCATAAAATCTAATTTAGGTTTATTTACTTGTGATGTTTTTATTCTTCTGTTTAATCAGTTTTTATCTCATCCTTTTTTATTTCTGTCCTCTATTTTGTTTCCCTCCCTTTAAATATGTCTTTTTGTATTCCCTTTGTTTTTTCTTTAATATGCCCCTTTTATGTCTAGTGTAAACCCCTTTGAATTTACATTTCTGGATCGGGTTTCCTCGCCCCCAGGCAACCAGTGGTTTATATTCATTTCAATACAATATGAAAATGAACTTACTCATAATGTACTTGACACAGATTCATGATCTATAAATGTTTTTGTCTTCTCTTATTGTTGATTTTGTTGTGTATCATTGCAGTTTAGAGGGGTGCTACACTGAAACGTGTAAAACACCTGAAACCATGTGCTGTTGAGGTGGAGTCCAAACTAAAAATGGTTGCATGATGTCAAATATATGCAGTTTCTTTTGTTATACACCATAAAAATAGTCAATATGGCAAAGAATGAAGAAATTAAGAGTGATCCACTTCATCTAACACATACTTTTTTCTTTTGAAGAAGTTTTATTACCACGAATACACAACATTCATGTGAGGTAATTGCAATAAATGCACTGTTGTTTCTTCCAATAAGGGAGATAGAGTGGTTGTATGATGTGGATATTGTGAATATTGTCCTTACTTATGGCTTTGTTATGATGCAGAGATGTAATTTTGCTATACACATACAGTACATAAATGCACACACAATTTCCTAAAATGAATTGCTGCCTCTAAACCCATAAAGCAGTACACACCAAACCAAAGGGGTTGAATAACTGTGACACATGTATTCATTGGCATGTAATATATGCTCTCATAGCATTCACCAAAACTTTGACAAACAGCCATATGCTCATACACACACACACACCGTCAGACGCCGACAGGCTGTGAACAGACACCACTTGGCGCAGCAGATCTGCCTCTGGAGCTAAATATAGCTGTCACGTTTGTTAGGCAAATTGTTTTCACTCTGGCACTGCGAGTGAATCTGGTTTTCTGTCCCATTTGTGTCAAAATCTGCAGGAACTTATTAACATGCATTGGTGAAAACTAAATCTCTCTCTATGAGGTGTAGCAGAATGGAAAACAGATGGAGCGAAGCACAAATGCACCAAACACGTGCATTATACACAAGGTCAAGATTTAAAAGGACATTCATTTAGGACCAAATACTGTACAACAAAAACAAACTGATAACTTTCCCATAAATTCAGTCTTTTACTCTGTGTTAATATCAATCTGCAAATGGTGAATATGGTAAAGTGCAGCAGCATGTTACTGTATGCTCACATTAGCATTTAGTTCAAAGCACGATAGCGCCTGAGCCTGGCATGGATGTACTGTAGATATTATTCTAGCGAAGTCTCAGGAGTGTTTTGGTGTAAACAAGGCCAAACCCAAGGCACAGTTTCACTTGTCACAGTAACCTAAATTGAGGGGGGGAAGAAATCTACATTATCATGCAGTCTACTACTGCAAGGCTAACATTAAAGCACAACTGCAAAGACTTTCTTAATTGATTTGATCATATGTAAATGATAAATCCTCCCTCACATAAAAGGGAAGTGTATTTTAATCTCAGCCTTATTATAGAGCAGCCACATGTTCTCTTGGTTAACTACTGAGTGTTTATCAGTGTTGGACTGCCCTCTGTGCCTGTAATGATGTTATTCAGCGCGTGGGGCAGCATGAATTATTTTCACATAATCGAGTTAGGGTCAGACAATTTGATTTCATATTTTTTATTAAGTTAAAATCATTTTATTTTGTTCTAATCAGGGGTTGGGCTTGCTTCTCCACCTGTCTCTGCGCCTCACAGTTTGCTTCCTCATCATAACACAAACACACTCAAGACTCGATCTTTGATTTATCTCACTATTAAATGTAACGCTCACATCTTCTCTTCTATTTCTGTGGTCAGAAGTGTCTAATGAGGGTTTTTGTATATATGTAATTCTGCAAATGATAAAGCTCCATCTTTCTTTTTCTTCTGGTTGTGTCATTTTTCGGACACCCTGAGAGATTGATCACACCGTTCTTTTTGCGTTAGCTCACGCCTTAATACATTTCATAATTCACAGCTTCCCTGCTAGAAGGGGTCTGTCATCAGCTTTACAATAGGGATTCAGTTTTTCACGTTGTCATTGGATTTTGACAAACTGTAAAAAAAAAAAAAAAGTTTCTTGTCATGAAAAAAGCTGAACATCTGAATAATAGTAATAGAAAAACATAGACGCACTGCACATACACACACAATAAATCCATGCGGACAAAAAGTGGGCCATGTATTCCACATGGAGTGGGCTTATGGTGAAAAAGTCTTCAAAGTGATAAATAAAAAACAAGGCTGTTTTCGCACATGAGCAAACGTTTGCTTGTTACATCATGAAAGAGATTTGTCTCCTATCAGGAATTAGTAGGTTAACGTTTGACCCAGATACAGCAGGGATCTGTGGATGTTCATTACATCAAAGAGTTTAAATTAAGCTTTCTCATTTAAATAGAAAAGGATCTTTAGAATAACACGCGTTTTCCACCTAGTGGGCTTACAACAGCTTCTAGTAAGGCTGAGTGACTTCAGCTTTTTTTCTTTTGCGCCCATGAGACAACAACAATATGTAGCTTTTGGATTTTTTGCTTAAAACACTTGTTGCTGTTGGCAACTCACCACAATGTCAATGTCAACATTGTTATTTCCACCACTTAACATTGAGTGTATCAATTTTTCAGTCTATGGACGTTGAGTCAAGTCAAATTGATACTCAAGTCACAATAAAAAAAACTGCTGACTAATGGTAATTAATCAAAATGTGTTTAAGGGACAAGCTACAGGATGCAATGATAATGTAGAGTTGCATCTAGGGTAAGTTTGTTTTTTAAATCATTAAGTACATAATAGGACAAGTTTATAATGGATCAAAATACTCAGATTTGATCAAATATTGTGATAATATACTCAAACTGAAGAGCAATATTGACAACTTTCTGAGTATGACACACTTTAAGCACATTTAATGATTGGTTTTGTTCACATTTCCACCATACAACCACAAAAAAAAGAGGATTGTGAACAGATTTGTCTCTATTCCAGTCACGATGTTGAGACTGTAACAGCTCCGACTGCTCCGAGGCTCAATTTGGGAGGCAGGAGATTTGCATCCTTGCTGCACACGACAAGATAAACTGTTTCGACTGTCCTCGGTGACCTGCCTGATTTCACACAAACCCGTTCTCACTCCCCCAAGATCTTGAAAATCAGCTGTCACAGCCAAACTCAGGATTATAATCACAATCTGAGTCATACAGTGTGTTTTGGATGTGAGCATTTTAAAGTTTCTGGCACACGGCCAACAACAGTCCTCCTCCTCCTTGTCAAAATCAGTGCAACTCGACTACCGACAGTTTGGTGGGAGATTTAGGTGTTTTATTCAAGTTGTAGCTACAGTATAGACTCAAGCTGCCACGCTAAAGCAGAGAAAAGGACCAAACTGTTTGAGCAGAACTAACAAAACCCTCTAAAGAAGATCTTATGTGTCAAACTGAGTTTTGACCTTTGACCACCACTCAACTCCCTGCAAAGATAAAGGCCACTTCAACAGGAAAAGCTGCATGAAGAATTTTAAACAATGATAAAAACCTATTTCACTCGTACAATCTCATTATATTCAAAAATTAGTTTTAAAAAAGAACTAAAAAACATTTGGTTGTTTTATATTGCATTTAAATTAGATTCCTATAGTGCCTAAAGTCAGGATTGTGGGTGCATTAAGTGATGTAAATGAGGGTGATCGTCTGATTTATTTATAGCTACATACACTATTTATATGTATTACAATCATCCTTGTTGAATGTGTTTTGACTTTCTGACATGTCCCATGTTTTTATGCTATGTTTCCTGTAGTTTGTGTCCTGTGTATTACTCTGCACTCAACACATTAATTGTCTGTGAACCAAAGTCACTAACATTACTGTAGCTTTTAAGTTATTGCCTCCTGCTGTTAATAATTATGTTATATATATACAGGTTTATGAAGCTCCACTCCTACCTTCTACCTTTACATTTATCACTACATCACAGTTTTTTTTTGTTTTTTTTTTTACACTGTCAGGATATTTTCCTTTTGAGACCAGTGCCATATGTGAGTTGCCAAGGTCAGCAGCTGACTGATGCATTTATGACAACTTGATGTTACCCAGATGAATTCTGTGGTTATAATTGCAGTTTCATAAAATCTGTTGGCGCCATGCAGGGAAGACGGAAAGAAGAGCCCCAGGTGAGATGTGCACACACTTCATCCTGCACTTTCTTTTGAAGTTGGGGACAAGATGATCTAGAGATAACTAATATTTGCATTAGCAAGGTCACTCCCCCAGTACTGTGTTATAATTATGGCCTTTATGTCTCTCTCAGTGGGGTATTAATGCATATGATGAATAAAACATTTGGACTTTTTATTATTATGATATTATGGCTACATAGGTATACACCTCATTCAAATTTAGATAGATACTGCAACCCATTCTTCCTCCGTTATCACTTTTAGGAGGGATCCGCGCATTGAACTGTGGCCAAACGACACCACATGGGAATCCGCTGGACTCCAGATAAAGCAAAACATGAGCAGAACCAAACTAAATCATCTGAAAGTAAAAAAAACAAAAAAAAACTCTCTGACCACCCTGCGCTGAGAAACAGCTGACGTCAGCTGCCTCGCCGCCGGACTGCCCGCTGCGTGGTGGCTCCTTCTCCACTGGAAGTAGATGGGAGACAAAGTTTTGGCATAGAGGACAGGCGATAACGAGCAAACAAGAGGGACTGTGTGTGGAGTGATGGATTTCAAAATGAGAGAAGAGGAGAAGAAGGGAGGATGGATGGAGGGGAGCGGAGTGGAGGGGAGGAGAGGCACAGAAGAGAACAGCGTTATGCTAATTTAAGCGGATGGGGAGATTAAATAGAGTCATATCAGGTCATGTGCCTTCTAGAGATGGGACCCTAATCCTCTACTCTTTCTCCTGGCAGCTCTCCACTTTACATAGCGAGAGAGAGAGAAAGAGAGAGGCAAGTGCAATGACTGGTGCAATGTATATAGCGAGTGACAGAAATTCAGTAAGACACCTGGAGCTTCAGGGCATGTAAATGATTTTTCTAATGAGTTTTTAAAACCATGTTGTGTTATATGTGTTTTTCTTTATTGCTAATTAAACCTTTTGTGGCCAATGTGACAATGTTTATCTCTGAAAAATGTTATATTTATCTCTTTTGTACTGTTCTCATGTACTGTAAGTACGTCCAACACAGCTTGATGTCTGTGTCTGTATTTGAGTATGTGTGAGAGAATAGAAGGATGGAGGGAGGTGTATTGTAAGTAGAGCGAGAGAAAAAAAAAAAAGTTCCCCCAAGCGGTTAATAAAAGATGATGCTGCAAAATGGATACTAGCTAGAGCTCCAACATGACATTAGACAAAAAGATACCACTGTTTTTTTTCTTGTTGTTTGTCTTCTTTGTGCTTTGCTGTCAAAGATTGATGCTGTGTTGTGATGTTTGTCAATGACCAACAGTTATGAAATGTGTTTTCATCATACACAAAAGGCCATGAAGACAGCCAATTGAATACTTGCACAACACTAAACATTTATGTGGTTTTGACAATGCAAAATGAACACAAAAACAAATGCTAATACATATAGGAAATTACTGTGTGCATACCAAGAGCTGTATTGGGTTAGAGCTAGGTTAGTAGTATAGTAGATCACACACTGCCTTCACTTATAGTTAAATTTTTAAAGCTGATAGTAGCTCTGCTTCTGCCTCGCACACACAGTTACACCGAGAAGCCCTTGATAAGTCCTTACTGTCTTTTTTATGCATTTATGATAAAAGTAAGATGGTCTTTCATTTGCATAATTACCTGCTGCACTGCAACACATTATTGTTTCAGTGACGGAGAATGGCAGAGGCTCTTATTGCACTGTCACGCTGCTCAAGGCCAAAACACTGGGTCATTGTGTAAAGAGCTGTTCTTTTCTGTGCATGTGCCTCTCAACAGTTAGAGGAAAGTCTATACTCAAATTTTACACCCCAGATTTAAAACAAAAAAAGAAGTGCACAGATAAAATCATCCTGTTAACTTCCACATAGCCTATCTGCTTGGGTGAGAAACAGAAATCATTAGTAGTCAGTGCGATTTCTTTGTTCTATACTTAGCTCACAGTGGTGGAAAACACTTCATATTGTAAACAAGCTGTTAATGTAACAGGCAAAAAATATGCCTGTGTGATGAGAGGGATTCTATCATTAAAAATAAACATAATTTGGAGCATGTGCAATTTTACATGCAAGGAAGGCTGATAATTAGTGACACACATACACACACTCACACACTCATACACACACACACACACACACACACACACACACACACACACACACACACACACACACACACACAGAGAGAGAGAGACACAAATGCACTCAAAGGCAGGCAGCAGGCAGAGAGGAGCTGTCCTTGGTGCTGAATCAGCCGCTCCTGCTTGGTTGTCAATGCTCTATTTTGTGAACTGTTGCATCTAATCACCTATGGCTCTCAGATATTGTTCAGTGTAATTTTAATCTGAATTGATATCAATTTCAGCAGCAGTATTAATGCTAAAGGGAGTTATTCTTGACATGTGCATTATTGACACAACCGGTTAGTATATGCACCATGGTATCATTGCTCTAGTAATATCCAGAGACAAATAAACCAGTTGTAAACTATTAAAAGGACTTGTTTTTCATTTAATAGGGCAGTATTAGTGTCATTCTATTACAGGTTAATTCAAGTTATCCTTGAATTATGGCCAAATGACCACCACCACCATCAGATCAGACTCACATGACTGCACACAGTGAACACAAACTACAACTCAGCATGCATTAGAAAGACATTAAATCAATGTAGAGACTGATGATCATCTAAGTAGGAAGCTTTACATCTCTTTGCTGCAGTAGGCTACTGTTCCTATGTTTTTCAACAAGTAAAGCTACTCAGATTGGTTGTCAGTTATTGGGAAAACTTGGAAAAATGAGGGCAGAAACATGATGAAGGCAGACATTATATATAAAAGTAGCAATAAACCATGTAAATATACCACCAAAATGGTGAAACACACCACAGTAACATGCCCATTTATCCTTCAAATAAGTGTAGTGGACTGTGAAGTTATCATTATCCACTTAAAATGTTGGAAATAGAAATATAAAAGGAGGAATTCAAATAATGTGACTAAATTTTCTACTAAATGTGCTGAGTTACATTCTGTTAGGATATTCATATTGTTATGTGTGTCCTATTTATTACAGGTGTAAACAGCAGCAGCGCTTTTACAGCTGCATTGCTGAAGTTTTTTGGATCTCATCATACTCATCTGCTCTTGGTGGTTGAGGTTGATACACCTGCAACTCGATCCACCACCCCGCGAGCATCCGAGCGTCATCGCGGTCTCAGCCAATCAGGACGCGCTTCACCGCATCCTTGGTCGGCGCTATTTTAAGACGTGTGGACCAATCAGGTGGAGCCGAGCACTTTGTCAACGGCGAAATCAAAGTTGTTGTAGAGAAGCGCGCGTGAGTGCTGCTGTGTGTTTATGTGTGTGTGTGTGTGTATGCGTGCGCGAGGGGAGGAAAACGCTGGTGGCCGGTTGGTGGATGAGAGAGGCGCGAGGCGGCGGAGACAAGTGCTGCTGCTGCTGCTGCTACTGGATATTTACCTCCACAACATGCACGTTTATAATTAATTAGCTGCTCTGGCACAATTTAGAGCCTGGCAGCGGAAAACAGAAGGCAACATTTCGACGGAATATCTTATTATTTCACTTAGAAACAAATCCCCAGATGGACGCTGCTGCTGCTGCTGCCGACGGAAAATGCCTTGACAGTCGAAACTAGCTCTGGATGAGAGACTGTAGCGATGTTTAAAAAACATCTGTGAGCTTAGTTTCCTCATTCCTCTGCTCTGTCGAAGTGGACTTATCAATTTGTAAACTTGAAGGAGCATTTTCTTTCTTTCTTTCTTTTTTCTTTTCTTTTTTGAATATCCGAGATGACGGAAATCAGCGAGAAGGAGAATGAACCACAAAACCTTCACCGACCCCAGGCGACCGTGCCCAGCCAACCTGAATCAAAGGTAACAATTAACACACCTGTGCAGATATGGAGCCTTGCTGTTTCTCTATCTTGCTTAAAACGAAGAGATATTTGTATTTTCTGAGGCTGAATGTAAGTTTTAGTGGATAATTTTAAACATATGAAATCTTTATTTATGTCTGGGACTCGCTTCTCTCTCATGCTGTGTGTGTAAATGAAAGTATTTTTATCATGGGAATCCCGACTTGCGGCTTCATCTAAGTAGTTTCCTCTCCCCCACGAAGCTAATTCTGAAGTGGCTGCATGTCTTGCATAACAACCCTAAGCCGATTTACTTCTTGTAACTACGTTGACCTCAGAGTTAAAGGGCAAAGATTAGGTGAAGGTGCATGTGTAGGCTACAGTACGTGTGTTTGTTTGTCTGTCTCTGTGGCGTGTGTAGAGGTTGCACTACACAGTGTTGTGTGTTTGAGGCAACAGTTCAAAAGAGCATGGTGTTTGAAATGAACACCTCTAACTACAGTACCATCATCCCCTGACTGTCTGCAGCTCATTTAAAGAAATTCAGACAGAGGTGGACAATGCAGATGGTGTGCATGCAAGAGGCTGCAGTTTGATTTCTACTTTTGTACCTGTAGGCTTTTGTGCACATAGATTTAATTTCACAGCGTCCCAGCAGAGGAGTGATGAGGCTGGTGGTGGTGGCCTTGCATCTCCTCCACTGAGAAAACCACTGGGACCACCAGAAGGCAAATAAGGCCAAACATGTTAGAAGCATAACCTGCTGTGGGACTTGAAGCAAAAAAAACAAAAACAGGAGCTGGTTCTCTCTAATCTCTCTCCACAGTCTTTTAAATACTGCTTCTCTGATTGAATGTTATTTAGTACTATCAGAGTTGCGGCAGGAATACTTTTTAAAACTGCATTATTTGATCCCCATCTCAGATCACAAGACTACACACTGTCCCATGATGGCAAAAGAAAGCCGTCATGTTTTCTGCACCAGTTGTTGGCAAAAGAAAGTTACATTTTTGAATCTCAGATCTACTGTATAAATGGTGAATGCCTATTTGTCACCGATCCTAGTATACTTTTGTTTAAGCCTTTTATTCATTTTAAGTGATGTTTCAGTGGGACTTAGACACTAAATTAAAGTATGATTTAAAGCTAAAACTAAATTTTACCTCCTTCAATGTAGGACCTTAACACGACCCACATTACAACTGTTACAATGTGTTTTAATGTGGCATATTTCCTGACAAATTTTCAATTAACTTAGTGCAAAATAGCAGACAGACACCGTATTGTTTAGGCTGCCTGGAGTTCTTGTGTCCCAGGGCAATGGAGAGGTGTATAAATAACCTCAGCACCATAATGAACTATTAAAAAAAAAAGATGGGCCTTTTGTTGCTGACTGATCTTTCTTGATTAAAAAAAACAACAAAAAACAGAATTGAACTAAACTTCAGACTGAGCCCACTCATTTTCTGACTTGACCTAAATCTCCAGCATTGCCGCCATTATTATTATTATTTTTTTTTTACAAAATGAGTTTCAGAACAGCCTTAATTGCAGCCGCAATCACAGCAAGAAATCACATTATGGCAATCCTTCGCCAGTCATCGCCACAGGGACCTGGAACAAGCCTGGCAGAGCAGGCCTCGTGTTGTTTCTGTTTGACTACAGACAACACAATGGATGGTGGGCGTTGGGGGGGGGCTGCGTGAATTTATGAGCCAATCAGCTAGCAGATGTTTGCTGTGTCTAGCTAGGGGCCTGGTCATAATTCACACAAATGGCTGTCCAGACAAAACAGAACTGGGAAGAAACAATCCACCAAACTGCGTCAGCCATGTAGCTCCGTGTTTGCCAAGCTCCTGCTGGCAGCCGCGACCGCTTCACATCCCACAAGAAGAAGGATGAGGAGGGAAAAGGGGGAGGGAAAGATCAAATATGTGTTACAACTAAGGTCTCTTTTATAGTAGTCTGCTCGGGGGTGTCTCTCTCTAGAGCTTCACTTGTTTCTTTCTGTCACTTGCAATCAATTCGCTGCATATCGCTCTACAGTATTTGTTTCGTAACAATTTCCACCTCTTGCTTTCCCTCTTCTGCGTCCGTGTCCTATTCTTTCTGAGTTCCACTTAATGCCTCTTCCTGCGATCCTTCTCGTCTCTTCAGCAGCTCTCCTTCATCGCTCACTTTCCTCTCCTTCCTTGTCTCTCTCTGCCGTCCCTCGGCTCTCAGAGTATTTATTACAGAGCTAAGTGGGCCCACCAGCTTTCTAGAGTGTTTCTAATAGAGACCGTGACAGAGGATGGATAGTTATTCCACCTCCTCCACCTACAGGCAAGGTGATAGCTCCAATAGTATTATCATTTCTCTCTAACTCTCACTTTGAGCAGATCCTGTTCAGGCGTCTTGCATTCAGTGGCATGTGGTAAAATGTGATGATGACAAAGAAAGTTTGGAGTATGCAGAGCTTAGAAGAATAATTGTGCTAATTCACTTTTTTCTTGTTGAAAGTTGGGTCAGAAGATTGACACAACTCTCTAAGTGCAAAGACTGGAAATAACAACAACTGTGACGAGCACTATCTAAAGCTCAGTGAATCTGCGTAAACAATAGAGCAGTTGATCAAGAAACGGTCCAATACACAACTCCTATTCACTGCAAATTGTCATTTTTACACTTTGTAACATAAACACCTGCTTGGTTTGCAGTAAAAAGATCTTAAACACATCTCAGACGACACCGAAGAAGCTGAAATTCAATCGAGCTATCTGTCTGTTGAATGGGGGGATGTTTGGTTAAGGCTGTGACTCAGCAAACAAAACCATTTAACAATTCAAGTCAGATAAGAGAACTCCTGCTCTTTAAAGATAAGGTTTCCAAAACCATGCTGATTTAAAAAGAAAAAAAATTGATTGAACAAATGGAACAAGAGCACAGGAGAGTAAGGACTGTTTCCACGATAAAACAAACACCGGTGCACAGCTAGTTTGCCTCAAAATTAAGTTTGTGTGAATTGTCTCAGGGTATTTGTAAGACTCTAAACTACCACTGTCTCAGTAAATGTAGTATAGAATAGAATAAAATATCCTTTATTGTCATTGTAACATGTACAACGAAATTAAAATGTCAAACCTGTCATTGCACCCCTTCGATGTAAAGACTATAAAAGACTTGGATATGTTTAAATTGGACTCATCAAACCACTTCATCATTAACAGTAGGACAATCATCTGCATACTTTAGGATGGTCCTGCTTTTTTATTTACTTTTATACGTACTTTTTTTTGTAGAGGATATAAAAGTGTTGAAACGTTGTACCCCAACAAGACGGCTCGTGAGTAAACTCGGTGAGACAGAAGTCCATTTATCTTCACTCTTTTCTTCCAGTCAGTTGGAAGTGTAAGTAAGAGGCTCTTGTTTTGTAGACGGAGGCTAGCTGTTTCCCCGTTTCCAGTCTCTATGCTAAGCTAAGCTAACCAGCTTCAGGCTATTGCTCGATATTTACCTTATGCACACGAGAGTGATCTCTCAGCAAAAAAAAAAAAAAAGTGATTAAGCATATTTCCCCAAATGTCAACCGGTCCATTTAAGCTACATGTTGGCAGAATCTGCAGCTACATAAAGTTTATTATTCACAAGAGACAGTGGGTTTAAATGCTGATAGTGCAAGGTGGTGCTGCGGCCCGGTCCGCAGGGTCTTCACACGGCCCATCACGTTTTCAGCCAACACAAAGACATTTTTACGAGGTGAAAATGATGGTAACGGTTTCTCTCTGGCTTTGCCCTTCACACTTTCTTCCCAGAGCTCTCTTTTCTCACTAACCTTCCTATCAGCATCCATTCTCCTCTTATCTAATTAATTTCTTGCTCCACACTTAGAGTATGTATCCCCTATCTCTTTTCCATTGACTGCCCCATTTAAATTAAAACCAAAACCTTTTCTTTTTCCACCTACACTTAACCTCTCCTCATCTTTCAAGAGTCTCTTCTTTCCTCCTTCCTCTCTAACTTTGTCTGCTGGCTCTGCACACTGTTTTGAAAGGATGAAAACTGTTTAAAACCATTGCCAAACTATATTATTTATTAATTAAGATCCTATTTCACACCTTTCTTAAAGTTTTACTGACTTGTGATGATTATGCAAATGTAAAATTGATATTTTTACAGTTCACGAGACAAATAATTTTACACAGATGTTAAGCTGTACAACTGGAAAATGATGCTGTGTCAAATAAGATTTGAACGAGCGTTAACAGTTGTGACACATTTCCTCTTCCTGTGTCAGTACTGTAGGTAACTAAGCGTAAAATTTAATACGTTTGCTGATGTGTGCCAGCATGCATCTACTCTGTGCTATTCATGTGATCACACCATGTGTAGATGACATTCCCGAACAAAGCCTCTGCTCAGCCTCCTTCTGCTTGTTTCCCTCCATATCGCCGTTAGCGGCATAAGATACATCAGTCACTCGCCCAACTTCTGACAGACCATGATATGTTTGTGTTTCGCCTGTCACAATGATTGACTTGTACTGCTGACCTTTGAAACAAACCGTAGTCAAGACTCTGAGAACAGACGAGCAGTTTGAAGGAGATAACAACGACACAATGAGAGAGAGATGGGATATTACAGAAAATAGTCAAAGACCTGCAGCACCTGAACGCTGCATCGTCCATGAAAGAAGGCGAGCTGATAAACCAACTAGGCTTGGGCGGTATCCAAATTTTGATACCTTCAAACTTCCTCCACATTTCACCGCAGTATACGGTATTACCGTGACTAATGAAAAATTATGACATAAGCCTCAGGTGGCATTAAACTGTTGGCTTGTGTCTTCACTGTTCAGAAACTGAATACTATAGAGCTGCCCCCAAATAGTCGACCAAGCACTGGTCAACCAAAAAAACATTAGCAGACCAAAATCTCATAGGTCGATTGGTCAGGAAAAAAAAAGTAGGCTAAAACATATTAAACTAACTGAAAATTCAACCACACATAAGTGCTACTGGACATATATAATCAATTTTACGCATTAAATGACTTTTATTTAATATTTAATCCTTATCTCCTATATAAGTGCATTGCATTTTTTATGACGGTATTGAAACTGATAACGTTGCTATTTTTGAACACCTGCAGTATACGGTATTACCATAATACCTCCCAAGCCTAAAACCAACTTTACTTTACAGCGTCACTGACTGTTCTACTCGTGTGTCCAGTGTTGTTGACCCAGCACAGTTTGATTAATAGTGAAGCCATTGAATTACTGTCCTTGATTGAGATCTAAAATGCTGCTGATCCAGCAGAGTCCCTTGTGCAGTGTCAGGGTAAGAGCGGAGTCTGTGGGGAGTAAGTATGGACTTTGTTTAGTCCTTTGTTTAGTACTGACCTTTGGTTGCTGCTTCAGTGACAGTGATGGTATTCTCTCTCTCTCTCTGTTGATGTAGTGCAGTCGGGGAAATAAAGTTTTAGAGTGGATCTTAGAGTTCGGATCTCCAGAGAGTCACCTTGAAAAAAAAACTTGGAACAACCTTTGACTGCATCAACACCTGTTCATTCATAAAGGCCGTCTGTTGCCTAGCAACTATGACGTAATTTCATTGTCAACTCTTCGAGAGCGCACAGTTGGCAAGTCATTGAGATAAAATTGAATTATTAATATGTTTTCTCTTTGAGTGTGAGACTGGTTTATAAACTGAATATTTCAACCTACTTAGAAGATTTTCTCCTCTCACATTCGTCCCTCATTTGTCTGGGAGAAAGATTCCTGAACACATGGATCAATAAAGAAGGTTATATTTTGAATTCCATTATAATGATCGTACGTACACCCTGTACCTCTTATTGTTTCTTTGTGCTTGTGTACGTTAGTTGATTCCCAAGGACTTTGCGTTGGGAGTATGACTGAAAGAAAAGCCTCCAAGTCAATGCTGAAATTAAAAACAGGAGATCTTTCGAAAAAAACATCTGGATTTCTGTATTTTATCTACAGAATCTACAGGAAAAAACTATTATGGGTTTGTTTAATGTAAGACAGTAAATGCAATCATTTAATCAAAGGTAACCAACTGGTTGTCAGTGTGCCAATGAGTGTTGGTCTTTAACCATTGTGTGTAACATCAAAGAGTCTTTGTGACAGTCACCTAATGCTAACTGCAAAAGCTCCTTGTGCAGTTAAGCCCTTTAAAGGGCTGGATTTGGAAATGCAAGCTCCTTTTGCTGCTGCACACTCGGGCAGACAGCCGGTGAGCCGGTGGAGACTTTGCTAGCAGGAGGCTCATGTATCACTAAGAAACAGCCTGTCAGACAATAGCCTGATGTTTGGTAGGTACATAGAGTGAGCTGTGAAAGTGACAAGATGGAAGCACTGGAACATTTTACCTTGATTCACACCTTGTCTGTATTAACATGCAGTGTAAAAAAAATCAGAGGGACACCTCGGGTAGGCTTTCTGTTTTATAAAACCCTAAATAAATGCTTTTTTGGGATGCTCTGATTGGCTGATTACAAATGCAAGATTGGTAAATTGGAATTAATCTTCACATCATCACTGGTCAGCTCAAAGCCAATGACCTGTAGTTAAAGCTCCAGTCTCTGCAGCTTGTTCACTGCTCCAGCATGTGACCGTCTAGTACCTAAATACGACAGCATGTTAGCTGCTTGGAACTTTTACAATGCATGTGAATGATGTATGCAGTCTGCAATGCATGCCAAAAATAATCAGTGTTGGCCTGTCTCCCTTACAAATGATAGATGATTCTCCTCCAGTGTCTGAGTTTGTAGTTTTCTTGATATAGTGTTGACAGAATCTATAATATGTCCCGTCACAAAGCTTTGATATGTCATTGATTTGGTGTGAAGTCAGGGGAGTGCAGTTTGTCTGTAAAAGAGCACATGAACCTCTCATATAATTAAAACTCTTCTGACATCAAAGTTAATGTCATTCAATGCGAATGTAGTTTTTAATACTTGTCATTTTTCTATGGGATTAATCACAATAATAACAACTTCACTCCTCACAGTGCTTTTTGGATAGTGTGAGAAGACTGTAAATGTCTCAGCTACTTAAAATCCCCCAAATCCTTCTTAGATAGACCTACATAGAAATGGAAGGAGAGAGGATATGTTATATTTTCTGTAGGGAAAACTGTAGTTAAACTGTCGTCTTCACTCTGTTCCAGGAAGTCATCAATTTGCTCCAAGCCCTATCACCTGCAGTGCAGCTTGTGCAGCGAGGCCTTACAACTTTATGTTGGCACAAAAGGTCGCTTCAGTGGGTGAACTTTTACCTAACAAGGTCCCGCTGGATCTGCGCCTAATGGGGTCACTTTTATTTCAAGGCAGGGGGTCAGTGTGAGAAGAATACCAAAGCTTAATCTGCTTCCTGCGAGTCCAGTAACATTTTAAACACCACAAGAAGCTCGAGGAAAAACTCTGCAGTAGGTGCCGTGCTGTCGTCGTCGTGTGAGAGCAGGCAGATACTGGGGAGTCGCTCAGCTGTGTCCTAACTGCAGATAAAGCTTCTGCAGAGAGAGCAGGAGACCATCCTGGATCTGGGAATACATATAGGAATAATAGAGAGACACTAAAAGATCACATAGCTTTCACATTGAAACTAATATTTATTTAAAAAGTAATTTCACGTGTAAATTTGAACTAATAAAATCATCTTTGTGACGCCTGTTCCAGAGAGGAGACATATGTTTTCTTTTGTGAAAGTTAAAGGGATAGTTCAACATTTTGGCAAATTGGCCCATTACCATAATCCCTATAGTCATAGCAGTATAGGTTCGTTACCTTTATTTGTCGGTGCAAGCTATTTTTAGAACGGCGGAGTGGAGCCACGAGCTGCTCAGAGCTACGCTATGGAGGCTAATGGGATTTCTTGGTGTCCCTCATCAAACTCATCAAATACACAATCCAATAACTCCAAAACGCTCTGGTGGACAAGTTGTGACCTGCACATTCACCACGCTATGAGATAATAACAGAACGTTACCAGACAGAGTTGTTTCAGAGGTAAATTCAGAGACTGTTTGCTGAAAAACTGCCCCAGACGGTAACGTGTATCAGCGGTTTTGCATGAATTTATCTCTAAAACAACTCTGTCTGGTAACGTTCTGTTATTATCTCATAGCGTGGTGAATGTGCAGGTCACAACTTGTCCACCAGAGCGTTTTGGAGTTGTTGGATTGTGTATTTGATGAGGGAAACCAAGAAATCCCATTAGCCTCCGTAGCGTAGCTCTGAGCAGCTCGTGGCTCTGCTCTGCCGTTCTAAAAATAGCTTGCACTGACAAATAAAGGTAACAAAACTACTCCTAATACTATAGGGATTATGGCAATTTGCCAAAATGTTGAACTATCCCTTTAATTGTTTCAACGAGACTTAACCTGAACAGAATATGTTAACAGAGATTTGATTTTCTCTCACGGTGCTTTTCGTCAACAGTCGCCTCACCACATCTCCTCCGTTTGGTAAAAAAAAAAAAAAAGGAAAGACGACGGCGTAGAAAAACTAGAGGAGTTGCATCTGCATCGTAGTGGCAGCTGGATGACTTTTCGCCTTTCACAGGCATCTTGTGTGAACATGCACCCACCCCACTTCTTAATCATTAATTTATCCAAGCAGTCCTCACAACAGCCTATTTATAGAAGCCTTCACCAAACAACTCACCGCTCTGTGCTCGTTTTCAAACAGCCAGAAGAACAAGGCAGACACGTCTACTCTGTCTTTTCCACCGTCAGAGCGGTGATCGAGAAAAGGCCTCGGTGCATTATTGGGCTTTCAAAGACAAGAGTGTTGATAGTGGCGATGTGGTATTTTCAGACTATGTTATCTTTTCATGATGTTCTTTTTCCCATTTCCTTCTTCTGTTTTACCTGTTCTCCCCTCACCCTGCACCACCACCACCATACTTTCCTTCTCTTTTATTCTTTGCTTCATCCTCTTCCTCAAACCACAGACTGTTCTAGTACGCCACACCATTCGCACTGTGATGAGCTAATTGCTGTCAGTAGTTCAGAGTGTGATGGGTCTCCAGTTCTGTGATCCATAAATAGACTTTTCAAAACCTTACAGAGACACAAGAGAACGGAGAAATATAGAGATTTGCATTCATTAGAACTCTGCTTTTGACTTTTGGAGGACGTCGTGGGATGTAAGAGAACACAGTATTAACTAGCAGCTATGCTTAACACATTATAACACAAAGCTACACATGTATAATAAGAGCAACCACAAAGACAAGGAGATAATTAAGATAGTGATGTGCGTGTTTGTGTGTGCGTGTAGCTCCATAATTTCAGAGGCTCAGACAGCTCTCATTATTTTTTGTTCTGTTAGCAATTGTACTTTGCACGTAAATCAAATGAAATATCAATGAATGGATTTATTTAGTGCTTCTCTCTCTCAATAAACGTGCCTATATGTGTTGGAGACCACAGGTTAAACCCGGGTTTTATGATCACATCCTTTTCAACAAGCTTTATAGACTCTGTGGGCTTCACTTCACCACACTGGAATCAGAATGAAAGCTCCTCTGCTGGTGATGATATGGGTCTGTATTACTATATATGATGCAGTAAATTCAGTTTACAGTGCACAGTTATAGAGCCAGTTAGAGAGCAGAATATTTGTAAAACAGTCTGTCAGATAGGCTGCAGTTGGAGGCATTCGTTTCAACAACACATGTATTTTTACCTGTCCTCACTTTTCTGTTGTGGTTTTACATAAGAACCTGGACATAAGGATTTCCCCCAGTGTTACTGAGGTTGGGCTTCAAGCTTTTATACCTCAAACTGAAAAAAACATTATGGATCAACTGTTCCTGTAAAGTTGGGTTAACACTTTTGAGTTAAAATTCAGTGTAAATTCAGGAACAAGTTTTTCTTATTGGATTTTTGAGGTGGAAAAAGTGTATTTTCTGTTAAAGAGAAAACATTTAATTCCGTGGAGCTTCTGTTGTAATCCTGTGCAGCTGCTGCACAACACTACACCTGTAAAAACCACAGAGAAGAAAAATGTTGTTGTGCCGAAGTAAAACGGTGCAAATTGTTTTGTAAGGCAGTCTTCTGTTCATCCTTCAGATGTGGTTGTTGACAGAAATGCAGAAATGAGCAAAGGAAAAGAAAAGAAAAGAAAAGAAAAGAACAGCAAGAAGTACAGAGAGCGACTACAGGATGTGAGGGTCCAAACCAAAACTTGAAGAAAAAAAATAACATCTATAAAAAGGACAAAATTTGACGAGGATTCGCATTCTCTCTGCTGTGTAGCGCATTTTTATCTTCGGCTAATGTTAAACCATGAAAGTGTCCAGAACAGTTGCCAGGCTGCAAAAATTATACTGCATCTTTGCACACGTGGAGAACAGTCATAAAACACTTTTGCTGCTCTATTTCATTGACGGCACTTAAGCATAAACTTTATAGGTTAGGTTAAATGGGATCATGTAGATACAGAAGCTGTTGCATAATAAGCGCTCTGAAGTGTGTAAAACCGTCCACTTACATTTTATTCATGTAACTTTTTATTAGTATTTTCATTCATGCAGAACATACCGACTGATGGATATTGACCAAACGTTGCACACTGCCTCCTGCTATAGTAGTGCCCATTTATATCTAAAGCTTACAAAATACATTTGGCATTGAACTATTATATTTTAATGTTCACATCAGCCTTATTTAAATTCCCATTTATGTCTTTGTTTCTTTAATCTTTGTAAAAGCTCAGGGAGGTATATTAACCTATTGATTATCAGCCATGTGTGGCCTAGTTTGTGGCTGAAGAAATTGTTCCCGTTCTCTTGGAACTGAAGCAGAGGTAGGCTTTCACCATAGAGAAGATTAACAAAGCAAGACAAGTTAAAAAAAAAAAAAATCTAATAGAGAGGAACATCCATTACTGAATGGGCCACCAGTCGAGCCAAGAAAAGGCCATTAAGGAAAGCATGGACTCAGCTCCCTGTAGAAAACATTTATGAGAAGCACTCACTAATGGGTCAACAGAGAGGACTCTTTTCATCACTCAAACTAATTGGCATCTGTGAATCTGTAGCTTAAAGAAGAAAAAGAGGAAGCTGCTCAATGCTATTGATCAAATTTTGTGCGAGGCAGTGCAGATGGGCGATGTGGTGGCTCTCCAGGCTCAGAGGTGCAATAGACATGATGAGGATGCACACATAAAAAAAAACGTACATTAAATGGCGATAGAAGTATGTACAGTTTTTTTCC
Source organism: Trachurus japonicus (assembly GCF_045865225.1). NCBI lineage: Eukaryota > Metazoa > Chordata > Actinopteri > Carangiformes > Carangidae > Trachurus > Trachurus japonicus. The sequence continues at coordinate 6,709,095 of NC_140925.1, forward strand.
TGCAGAGAAAACATAAGTTTTTCCTACATATTATTAATACTAAATAAACAGATGTAGGTTTGGGGCTGATTTTCATAACAACGTCCTTAACTCAGTCACAACCACACATGGCTAATGAGCTCTTTGAAAATCGAAGAGGTACTCTTCTGTCCGAGGGACCTATTACGGCCTTGCCCTCATTCTCCAGGCCATTCTCGAGCGTAGCAGCAGTTATTATTTCCATATATCGGGCGCCGTTGCTCCTAAGTCCCTGTAATTGTTTGTCATTATCAGTTCCCCTTTATTGGGGCCGGGAGCGCCGGATGGCAGGCATGTGGGAAATGGAGGCAGGTAGAGTCACAGATAAACCCGATGTTTGCCATGCATCACTGACAGCGTCAAATGCGAAGGTGCAGGCCGCTCAATAAAACTAATCAAATGTGAATTTTAAGGGGTATTGACTCCAGTGGATCTAAAAGAACAAGGGGTGGGGTGTGAAGCCTGAGATGGAAGATCAGAAGGCAGCGCGGCAGGGCAAGGACAGTCAGAGGGTAGAACAAACAGACCGATTTTTAACAGAGCGATTTCTCAAGCAGTCCATGAGATGCAGTAATTAATGGGAAAGTTTCTCTTGTTTTAACGAATCGAGTCACTTTTGCCAGCCCTACAAAAAAATAAATAAATTGGGTGGCAATGTTTCTGTGTGAATGTGGAAAATAAGCAGCTGTTTGCTAACAAGTTTGCAGTGCCAACTTAAAAGGCGATAATTTGTTAATGTTGTGGTCATAGTCTGTTTCTGCTGCACATCACTGGCTTCAAAACAGCACCAAATAACATCATTAATTAGCGTTTAACACTCCAAAACATCACTGATCTGTGTGTGCGTGTGTTGTCTAGCTCAACTTGGACCCAAAAATAGTTAAACTAATTCTAACAGAATGTTTTTCACCATACATCATTTCTATGAGGTGTCCAGAACAACATACTAAAAGTCCTAAGAAATCCTAGTTGGGGAAATATGTTTAATTCTCATCAATCCAAGATTGATTTACTGTATATAAAGTCTATGGTGCCAATAAGGCCAGACAATACACCCCAATGGGGCTATTTTTTTTCCTTTACTGCTATCACAATGAAACTTTACACAATGAAAGTATCCATGAAATGTAACATTTTTGTATTACAAGTTTCTTTGAAAATGAATTTGAATATGCAAATGAGCCAAACACTAATGGAATATGCCCAAAATACACCCGAATAGGCTTTTTTATTTTTATTTCCTTTACTCCTACCACAATGAAACTTCACACAATAAAAGTATACATGAAAAGTAACATTTTTTGTATTACAAGTTTCTTTGAAAATTAATTTGAATATGCAAATGAGCCAAACACTAATGGAATATGCCCAAAATACACCCGAATAAGCTTTTTTTTTTTTTTCCTTTACTCCTACCACAATGAAACTTCACACAATAAAAGTATACATGAAAAGTAAAATTTTTTTGTATTACAAGTTTCTTGGAAAATGAATTGAAGTATCTATGAATTTAAGTAATCTAAGTATCCTTGTGTTTTCTCTCAGCTGCAGCGGCTGAAGCGCTCCCTGTCCTTCAAGTCAGTCATGCGCAGCAAGAGCGTGGACAACTTTTTCCAGCGCAGCAACGGCGAAACCCGCCCACCACCCTCCTCAGGCCTCATCACCACGCCATCGCCGCTGCCGCAGCCTCAGCCTCCTCCATCGTCTCCTCCCCCCTTCTTCTCGGAGACGCCCCTGGCTTACGAACGCTCTCCCTCCATGTCTCCGTCGATCAGTCCCAACCCTTCCCTGTCGTCGTCGCACTCGCCGTCGTCCATCAGCAGTCCCTCGCTGTCCGTCGCCTCCAAAGCCCAGCCAAAGACTCAGGCCCTGACGGTGCATCCGGTCAAGACCCACTGTTTCCAGGAGCACGTCTTCCGTCGGCCCGCCAGCTGCCAGCGATGCAAACACATGATTCAAGGTGGGTCGGTTAATCCAGGTTAGGACTGTTTTAGATGTATCGAAAGGTTTAATTCATGGAAAAAAGAGGCAGATGTTGGCCAGATGTGTTGTTGAATCACCCCCATGGCGAATGTGAAGGGCAAATGGTGGCTTTTAAATGGTCAGGTCACACAAACCAGAAAACTGTATCTAGATATGATGTTTGTGGTTTAACCATCTTTACTCAGAGTGATCCACATTGGGACAATTTCCTGCTGAAGAAATACCCCCCAGTGTGGTTTGTGGTCATGCCCACAGAGTTTTATTGCCTTTTCCTTTTTCATTGCTATGTGGATATTTCTCAGCTGTGCCGTTAAAAGATTTAATATTTTGCATTAAACTGTTAGCTAAAAACAAACCGATAAGAACTGAAATCCAAAATGACTACTCATAATGTTGAAACACCTCTGGCCTCTTGGATGAGAAACGTCTTCCTAGACAAATAACCAAGTCCAGTTGCTTTTGACTAAAATTCCTTTGAGATACTATGACCTGGACAAATGAGAATATGCACAGGCTTACCTACAAGTAAACTTTACAATCCATCGAAGGGATTGTGTAGCATGTACTGTACAGCAATAAAAGTTTTTCCTCACAAACTGTGACAGATAAAACCTCGCTGGAGGGGACACAGGTAACACTGTCTGTATCCTTGGCAAACCTAATGTAGGAGTTTACTGTGGGTTTAAATGGTTTAAATGGAGGTTTTGGTAGTTTTCTAGCTGAGCTATACATCTCAAAGTAAATGTTGGTGTCTTTGCAGGGAACTCGAAGCAGGGTCTGCGCTGTAAAGCCTGTAAGATGGCGGCCCACCTCTGGTGCTCATCGGAGCTCTCCCAGCAGCCCTGTAACGGCAAGGTAAGAACATCTGAGACCGACTTCCAGCGTCATCAGGTTTCACTGCCGTACTGTACACCTTCACCACCTTCCACCTTTTCCTTCATGAAGGCAACAGCTTCATAAATGGGAACACACAGAGATGTTCAATTATCTCATGTTAACACGGGTTTGAAACAGATTTTCCTCAAAGTCTCGCAAAAGTGGTCAGTTTTGCAAATTATATTGTCTTATTGTCATGTTTTATAACTGTATTTCCTCAACTCTGTCACTGTCTTAGGGATAAACTCTCATTAGGATAAAAAGCTTAATTACCGGTCAGGTTGGCTCTGTTATTAATTAATAATATTAAATTCAAATTAAATTCACTCGGCTAATCAGCTTACTGTGGTAAAAAAAAAAAAATCTTTCAAAGTTTATTACATTTTTTTTTCTTACATTTTGTGTACTTGTTTTAACACATACAGGAAATGCAGGTTCTCTGCAGGGCAGAGACTAAGCCCGAATGCTTTGTGTCAGCAGAATTAAACAGCAACTGGATGCTGTAATTGTCTCTCTCAGTCAGTTGGCATAGCCTTTAGTGCTGGTAATATGCTTAGCCTCAAAGCCCCCCATCTTGTTAAAAGAGGATAAATCCCTTTTCAAACCAGCAGACACACAAAGGTACGGGGTTATAAATGGAATGCGGATTGACCAGAGCTTTGCAAAGTCGACCAAGACACTGAGAATGTGTGAAAGAGTAGCAATGGGATAAAATTATCCTTCGGCCATACAATAAATGCCTTAAGAGGAACAAAAACCGCTGAGGAGGATGACACTGATAAAGTTACGGTGGTCCAGGTCCCCACAGTTTTTCACTCAGCCCTTTTTGTCCTTCCTGTCGCATGAGCTGCTCCTCTCACATAACGCCCTCCTCTCTTCCTCTTGTCTTGTCTGGGCGCTATGTACATTTCCTTTTTCCCCTCTCCACCCTCCTCTCAACTCTGTTGGAAAATCAATATCTCCCTGTACCAGCTGGTCTGGCTAATTCAGTGTGAAATTCAGTGTGTTTGAGGCGCTCACAATCCCTGGAGGATATGACACGGCGGGCTCTCGCCAAGCCTTCGGCAGTGTCCTTTTCGATCACTGCACACTCATCAAAGCAAGGATTAGGCATTTTACAGGAACCGGATGGAGTTCGAGGCTACTTCTTATAAATCTACCTAACTTAAGGTCTTGGGCGTCACTGACACCCAAGTGCGTCATCGACTGCGTTTGTGTGCAGATCGTTTACATGTGAAATTTCATTTGGATTGATTTTAAAGCGCTGTAATTTATCCAGGTGCCATTTTCAAAATATGGACTAGAGGTCATACACACGTGAACTCAAAAGGACAAGACTGTAAACTAAAGCCGATGGTGCTGCAGAAATATTCAGCCTCCGTGATGATATTATTTAATCCATGTGATATGATTGGAGGGGGAATCTTGCTGAGTCAAAATGCCAGCCACAGTCTCAGGAGGACTTATGGCCAGACAGAGCAGCAGCGTAGTGAAGACCAGTCGGAGCAGAACGTCTTAGTGCGACAAACCGTGAATCTGTCAGTACGCATATGACACAATAGATATTTCTTTTCTTTTCAGATACCTGCGCTTCACTCGGGTATTTCCTATTTTATGCGTCAGTATACATCAGGCAAACATTCGCTTTTTCCTTCATCCTATTAGTTGGAGAGATTTAGTAACTGGTTATTATATAGATTTACATTTTACTTAGCGCACAAACTCTCCATCAAAGTTTTAATTTTCTTACAACTTCCTCTATGGTGAGATAAGTTAGAGGTTTTTTTTAAGATTATCATACTTATTTTCTACAAAACCCTTGATACAGGTTGATTTCTATAGGAAACAATAAGAATCTAATTATATTATTGTGAGATGTCATAATTTAACACCTCGATAACTAATGTATAATCTCTAATCATCATATAAAGTAGTTAAATGAGTTCCTGCATTGGTGAATGCACAGGTGGAATAAAATATCATATAATATTCAAACAAAAAGAAAGAGGTATTTACTTTGAAATGGTTTAGTTTTATTGTAAGATTTTAATAAACAATTTTCCATGTAACAGGTGTTGTTTTGCTAACTTTACTTGAGTTAAAGATCTGAGCGAGCACTTCCTCCACCTCTGGTCAATCATAGCCAAACAATTCAAGATGGAAAAAGGAATATCGATGACTACAGATCCTCTGGCGCTCCGCTCAGTTGCTGAGCTCACTCACATATGACCAATTGTTTTAAAACGTCCTCAGAATCGAGCGGCTTTAAATTACTTTGGAATCATGACAACCTTCTGGTAATCGATGTTAATTAAACCTAAAGATGTATTACATTACAGCTTGATTGAAGAAGTAGGGCTGCTGAGCTCGGCACAAAATAATTGCTGCTGCAGGAGAGTTGCACACACACACACACACACACACACACACACACACACACACACACACACACACACACACACACACACACACACACACACACACACCTTACTAGACTTTGTGTGAGTCTTCTCTGTTGTATTCAGTAACACTCAGAGTCCAGTCTGTCTTTCTCTGAATTTCAACTGTCCAAAGAGTTGGACGATGGTTTACATTACATGTCGTCTCACTATCACCGATCTGCCGTGATGTAAACACAGTGGCTATTTGATGTTAAAGGGATAGTTCAGCATTTTGGCAAACTGGCCTATTGCCATTGACATATCCCTGTAGTCTTAGGAGTAGGTTTGTTACCTTTAATTGTCCGTGCAAGCTATTTTTAGAACGGCGGAGCAGAGCTGCGAGCTGCTCAGAGCTACGCTACGGAGGCTCATGTGATTTCTTGGTTTCCCTCATCAAACTCATCAAATACACAATCCAACAACTCCAAAACGCTCTGGTGGACAAGTTGTGAGCTGCACATTCACCACGCTATGAGATAATAACAGAACGTTACGAGACGGAGTTGTTTTAGAGGTAAATTCATGCAAAACTGCTGATGTGTGTTCCCGTCTGGGGCAGTTTTTTGGCAAGCAGTCTCTGCATTTGCCTCAAAAACAACTCCGTCTTGTAATGTTACGTTACTCTGTTGTTCTAAAAATAGCTTGCACTGACAATTAAAAGTAAGAATCTACTCCTAAAACTATAGGGATTATGATAATGGGCCAATTTGAAAAAAAATGTTGAACTATCCCTTTAAAGCGAAGGCGTGTGATGCTGAGGAAATGATTCTACTACCAGTTCTGACTGAGCACATTAGTTTGTCTCAGTTCGGTCTCAGCACCGGCAGAGGAGATGAAGCCGATCATCACTCATTAATTAGCATAATGTGAAATGAGTGAAGCATCTGCCAAGTTTGTTTACACAGAGATCTTTTACTTCGTTTGTGTCCTGTGTTTCCTCTGAAGCATTTTGTGACAAACAGATTAAAACAAGGATAATGAACAATATTCAGATAAAAGCAACACAAACTCCAAGACTCTCGGCTCTGGGCTGCATGTCTCCGCTGAGCTGCTACAATTATATAATATAGTAAGGTAGTCGTAGTCGACAAAGTTTTGTAACGGTTTAATCCAGCCAGCCTGCCTGTCAGTCCCATTAATCAAGAAAATAATCAATAATAGAGCACATTTATGTCAGCAAATATGTTTTCTAAATGGTAGATAGATATCATAACACCTTTAGGTAACACTTTAGATTCGGGAACACATATTCACCATTAACTAGGTGCTTATAATATGCATATAAGTAGCTTACTAGCTCCTTATTAGTAATTACGTATTAAGCACGTATTAACACCTTATTCTACCTCTATTACACCATGAATTAAGATTTTTCCTGATATTAACTCCTAATTATCGCTTATTCATTGTAAACTAATGCATTAATGCTATAGTAATTCAGAGTGATAAAGGAAGAATTACTGTTCTTGTGCTACTGCCCCTGTACAAGGCCCCAATAACCCACTGGTTATTCACATCATTATTCAGAAACAACAATGCATTAATTTACAGTGAATAAGCGATAATTAGGGGTTAATATCAGGAAAAATCTTCATTCATGGTGTAATAGAGGTAGAATAAGGCTATGTAGAATAAGGTGTTAATATGTGCTTAATAATTACTAATAAGGAGCTAGTAAGCTACTTATATGCATATTAATAAGCAACTAGTTAATGGTGAATATGTGTTCCCTAATCTAAAGTGTTACCATGTTAGTCTACATTATAATTAATTTTTTTTTCTTTCTGTGATACAACTCTTATATAATCACACATCTCTTCGGTGTAGAGGTGAAGTTTTTCTCTCTGTGATCGAGATAAAGATGTGATTTTGTGCTGTCAGTCCTGACGGCAGCCAACACACTCCCTCAGTACCTCAAAGCAGCGTTTCACTTTGGAACGACTTCTGTAGTTTTCAGACAGTCCGCACCCACAGTATATCTCTCATGTCGCCATGGTAGCCATTTATTTCCTTCACATGAATATATTCCTTTATTATAACTGTCATAAATTTGTGATGATAAATCGGCTAAATGCTCAAAAATTCAGATGGAGGGAGGAAAGTGTTTCCTTCAATCGTTGACAGACGACGGCTAAATTATTCATCAATGATTTCTCATAGGCTTTGTGGAATATGAGAGATGTTTCGTCAGCAAAATAGCACATGTCCATGTAAATGCTGTCTTATTTCTGCTTATTTCTGGAGATAGCTCAACCACTGAATGTACCACAGGATGGCACGAAGATTGAACACATTTGTCTGATGATGGCACATGCACCACTTCCAGATGAAAAGAGATAAATAAAGCCGAGATACTATCTTTATAAACCGTTTCTATTTGCAGAACACAGATCAGATCTATCACAGCCCCTCTGTCAAAAACAAGACTTTGTAATGTTATCTCTCAGTCTGATGAGTCATGTACTGTAGCTAAACATATTCCGCCTGCTAAATAAAGCAACACAATCAGATATCAAAGGTGGTACAGTACCTGATCTGCACTGTGACAGAGGCACACCTTTGTCGTGTCTCGGTACGCACAACCATGCAGATAAATGAGCTTGAAGGCAGACGAGACAAAAAAGAGTTTTCACACTCCATTAAGCGTAATGCAATGAGAGGCATTTCTTCATGGAATTCAGTGTTAAAACTAATGGTGAGTGTATTATTGGCACCATAATGGATCATATCAGGTATCTAACCTACATGCGTCAAGATGGAAAAGTGTGTCAGAGTCTGAGAGATTTATTTTGGGCACTGAAACAGTTTCTACAGCCATCCATAATCTGAAGGGTGCAGATTAAAACACAACTACAACTACAACACGGCTTCATGTTAAAAAAATGAGAGAAATGTTCTTGGTAGTGACCCAACGGAGCCGCAGTGCAGCCGCCCCGCTGCCTCCTACAAACTACTTTCATATGCAGCTTTTCTGCATTAGTGATTTCCTTTCAGTGCCAGAGAGAAGTGTGAAACGCAGTCATGTAAAAGTAAAAAGTTAAGGCGACAGAGGTCAGGGATGGAGGGTGGGCATTAATATTTTTTTCCTTAGACGGATGTCCCGAGTTCACACGCTGTTCCATACTAATAAAAAGCATTGACTTTTTCATTATTTAATCATGACCTCAATGTCTTCTATCTGTAAAAAGTTGATTTGCTTAAAACGTGACTTCTGTGTAGTGAAAGCATATATTTCTATACATGCACAGATGTTGTAGGAATAACTGGATCTGTTACAAACACAGTGCCTCCAAATATTGGCGTCAATTGGTAAGGGCTGGGCCGATACGCTTTTGTGCCGATTCGATTCTCTAACGATTTTTGGGTCCCGATTCGATTTAAATTGCGATTCTGATTAAACAAGTATTGCGATTCGATTTTACCAAGTATTGCGATTTTATATTTCAATTATTGTGATTTTCTTTCCTTAAACAAGAGCAGGTTGAACCAAACACTTGACAATACATCATAAGTCATATTTACAAAACAAAACAATACACACATCACATCAGTTTGTCTGTTGTGTTCGTTTGTTCACATAGATATCTGTGAACAAACGAACACAACAGGCCGGTTTGACTTTGTCGAGTGTAATGGCACAGAATACATGATCGTACAATAAAGATTGGTCGTCCCAAAAATAATAAAAACATTTAAAAAAAAATTAAAAATTAAATTAAAAAAAAAAAAAATCGCGATTAATATAAAAATCGATTTTTTGGCCCAGCCCTACAATTTGTTAGGGATGGGAGAAAAAATCGATTCACATAAGTATCGCGATATTTTTTTGACGATTTTTAAATCGATTGTGCAATGCGCATTTGTTCGCCTTTTTTTTTTTTTTTTTTTTTACATACAGAGAGTCAAAAGGGCTTATGGAGTATGTTAATTTATAGGCTCCTACAGTATTTGTGTGCAGATAAATGTTAAAATGTAGCAGTTTACCTCAATCTATATCTCATTTTGTCAGAAAGGTTTCAGAAGCCTGTTTTTTCTATACTCTTTTATTTTTGCCTCTTTTATGCAGTCCAGGCTTTTGAAAAGAGAGTAAACATATATATTGCTGCTGAATAAATCTTAAAAACTGACTTACATGTGATATTCCTGGAATAGTCTGTAGACAATCCTAATCATTCAACTGGTTCACTGGTGACTAAAAATCGAGAAAATCGGCAATATCGTAGAATCGCAATTTAAATCGTGCAATTTGTAGGAAGATTCACCAGAGCTGAAATACTGAAAGAACACCCAGACTCTCATCACATAGTGGGTCTCATTCATGAAACGTGAGCAGCACGGATTTGTGTGTAAACCCTGAGCAGCGCAAATTTACGTGGATTTCCGCATTCATCAATCTTTTAGTAGTGCTGATTTTTTCGTAGCTACTCACAAAATCTACACCTGCTCCGGACTGTGTGTAGCGCTTGTGTAAATGTAGGAATGCAAATAAATACTGCTTGTCACTGTTGAAAATTACAATTTTAATCCGTATTACTCTCTCTCATGTTCAAAATATGCCGACGCCTTTGAAACACGTAATTTAAACATGACAAACAATTAGAAATATTTGGAGAGAGAGACGTTTTAGGGATCGGACACGCACAAACACTTCAAGGCTCCATCTAATGATGATAATAATCTGATATAAAACCGGAAAAAACTTTTTTGTGTTGCTACAGTAGGCAGGCTCGGTGGGCGCACACTTCACCCTGCGCAGCAGCGCAGTCGGCACCGGTTTGGATGGAGCTGTGCCTGTGACAGACGGCTGGTGCTTCTGTAACAATATTAACCTGAATATATAACTTCATGTGTTGATACAACCATGCTCCTCTACAGCTGAGGCTGTGAAGAGACTCCTCCTCCCGTCACTGCTGTAGCTCTGTAGTTGTGTGTATTTTTTTATTTTTTTTTCATGTTTCATATCGAACTATTCTGGCTTTACTTCTTAAACGGTTCTTTAATCAACCAAGGATAGGCCTACTTAATTCACTACATCTGTTTCTTCCCTCCACGCCTTTGACCTGTCCCAGTCACACCACTACTAACAGAAGAGAATTAAATATTTTTTCTGGACTCCACTTCACCCAAAATGACTTCGATCCGTGATCTCTCTTTTTTTCTCTCTCCCTCTTTCCTCGTTTGCGTCATGGCCGCAGGTGAGCAGGATGCACCTACCTCCTAATATGGTGGTCAGGATCTCCTTATATGGCTATTCATGTATGGAGATCTATGCTAATTGCTGATCAAGGGGGCGTGTTGTTAGTTTACGATGGGTTGGCATTCATGAAGTTACACACGTGTTTACGATCAAATCTGAGTTTCCCGCACCGTTCATGAATCCGGAGTAGAGTTTTAGTAGCGTGAGCTTTTATGTGCAAATCTACACACAGATTTACTCATGTTTCATGAATGAGACCCACTGTACGCTCACTCACCCAGATGAAACCGCAGGTATTGTCTTACATTTACCCTTATGTGTAACATTTCTCCTTCTCCCTGTCCTCCCACTTCTCCCTGTCCTCCCGTCTCCCCCGTCAGTCAGGAGCTTTCAAGAGAAACTTCAGCTCGCCTCTGCTCACCATCGATCCGCTGGGTGTGGTCAGAGAGGCTCCCGCAGCTCAGGGTGAGTGATGGAAACGCCGGCTGATTCATCACAGCACCAAACATCTGAAATCTCAGGATGACGAATGACCACGTCTGTGGCCTTCAGGTTGCTGTGTAGTATAGGCTATATATGCACAAGGGAGGGGGCATGTGTCTGTGTCAGTATGTTGTCAGCTATAAAACCGCCACATATGTTGCTCTGCTCCACCCTGTCTCGCCACGTGTAGAAGCAGATAATGGCGTTGTCGACCCGGTGTACGAGGCGCTGCGCTACGGGACGTCACTGGCTCAGATGAGTCGCTCCAGCTTCGGCAGTATCTCAGAGTCGCCCTGTCATGAGGTATAAAAAAAACGCACACGCACATAAAAATACTCTGTCAGTGCCCCTGTCATTCATATCAATTCAAAGTGACACGAATCATACCGAGAATATTTTTGACTTTGCTCGCTGCAACCGTTTTCTTTCTTCCAGACAGAAAAACCTCAAGACAAACTAGAAAACCAGCCAATAGCTGAAGAAGAGCACATCCCGGGAAGTAAGTCCAATCGTTTTCCTTTGACTTTCCAAATGATAAATGATAGTGTCAGAAAATTAATGCTGACATGCCATTAGATCCTTTTTTCCCACTGGTGGACATTTTTCATTTTTGATGGTCGCCTATTCTATATTTTTTGCTCCCCTACCTGCCTCATATATAATTCCTGTTTCTCTACTGGAAAGAAATGGTGAAATGCATTGTATGGTAAAAAGTAAGTTAGAATTTACACAGTATGCAATTCCTAGTTATTCTAATTATATAAAAAACCCTGGTGAAAGGGAAGGTTTTTACACCCGACCAGTAACAGATCTAAGACGTAGCTGCATTGCATTCTGGTCCAGCTCTTCTGCAGCACATTTCTCCCCCTGTGAGGCCAGCTGTGTCCCCCTGTATCCAGTCTTTGTGCTAAGCCAAGCTTAGCTAAGCTAACCACCATCTGGTCAGAGCTTCATATTTAACATAGATACACACACAGTTTCATCAATATTCTCTCCAAAATAACAGCAAATACGCACTTCACCCAAAATGTCAAAGTACTGTTTTAAATGTCATCGTCATCTGTCATTTTGACCAATGACGACGACATTTAACAATCAGACACTTTGACTGATAAACTTACATCAACATTGTAATGGAGGGTTCATCGTCAATGTATTGTTCATATTATAGTGAACGTTTTATTCATGTTTTCTAAATAAAACGTCCATTATTTTTTGCATGAGTATGAATTAGGAGGATGTTCAGTGCAAATACCACGAGTCTTTCCATAATGTGAGCAGTCAGAGGAGCATTGCAAATCAAATGTCCAAGAGTTAAAGAAGCGTATTACCATAAGCCACAGTACAGTGGAGGTGGTGTGTGTCTGCGTGTGTGTGTGTGTGTGTCCGTGTGTCCAGTACTTTTCCCTGTCGGTCTTTAGTCCCAGGAGAGTGGATCATCTCTGTTTGTACTGCTGCCACTTTACGGTTGACGACCTTGACTTTGGCCTTCCTTCTGTTTGCGGCACAGTGACAAGGCCTCTCTCTCTCTCTCTCTTTCTCTCTCTCTCACTTCTCTCTCTCTGTGTCTTCTCTCTCTCCCTCCCCCTCCTTCTTTCTTTCTCTCACTCATTGTGTCTATATCTCATCTGTTCTTACTTTCTTTCTTTCTTTCTCTCGCACCCCTTCTCTTTTCTCTTTCCCTCTCTCTCTGTTTTGCATGTGACATTTCTGTCTCTCACACATATTGTGTTTCTCTCTCTCTCTCTCTCTCTCTCTCTCTCTCTCTGTCTCTTCTGCCTCTCCAGTGCTCACCCCTCCTGAAAGCGAGAAGGCTGATTCAGAAGACAGGGTCAGCCTGAAGGTGTGTAATCAGCACTCCTCTCATCTCTCAGCTTTATTTCTCTTGATGAAACTCCACTCTTGCCAGCCAGCCAGCCTCCTTCAAGCTCTCCTTCTCCTTTCACTCACTTTCACACTTCTGCCTCCACTATAGAGGAAAAGATATCGATACCAATCTTTAAATCTCTTTCTGTGCATTTGTGTTTTTTGTCAGACTCCCAAACGAGTAGAGGTCCACTCCATCCACACCTACGTGGCTCTCTACAAGTTCCTGCCTCAGGAGAAGAACGACTTGGAGCTACAGTCAGTCCGGTTTTATTTGTACAGTACACCCTGTTTGAGTGTAATCGGTTCAGATAGGAGGAAGTGTTCACCTGGCCAAATTTTTCACTGACACTCACACACCATCTGCCTCCTCAGCGGGACGATTGTGGGGGGGCTGAAGGGTTTGGAGTTGGAGGAGGAGGAGGAGGAGGAGGAGGAGGAGGAGGAGGAGGAGGAGGAGGAGGAGGAGGAGGAGGAGGAGGAGGAGGAGGAGGAGGAGGAGGAGGAGGAGGGAGGAGGAGGGAGGAGGAGGGAGGAGGAGGGAGGAGGAGGGAGGAGGAGGGAGGAGGAGGGAGGAGGATGCTGGGAGGCCGGGAGGGACAAACAGCTGCAAGTGTGTGACAGAGGAAAAAGAGTGTGTATGTTAGTAGGTGCAGGAAACCGCTGAGTGTGATAAGACACCCACCACTTACTTGTCAGAAGGAAATGCATCACGCCACATGGACTTAGTAAAGGGCATTTCCAGTCGTAATCAATGTTTACCTCAGATATCAGGTAAATGTCAATGCCAATGTCAACTTTTATTTATATAGGACACATTTAAAGGCCTATGGCCAGCCAAAGTGCTTTACAGGATAAAAGAATCCGCCAACAATAAACAACACAAGCAAAACAGTAAAACAGTGAAAAAGAAAACAGATAAAAGATCCAATACAGGTCACTTAACTCAGCCAAAAGAGAACACAACAGTAGAGGCACTCTCAGGTGTTTGTTTTCTGACCTGGAAACAGGAACAATGCAAAAGCCGCAGCAAGTCCGAATTTTGATTTGATTTAATTTAATTGTAAAGCAAATTTTAAAATTTAAAATTGTTTATTTTGTTAATTTATAGGATCCCCATTAGCTGATGTCATGACATTAGCTATTCTTTCTGGGGTCCCCAATGCAATTTTAAAAAGAACATAGTACATACTCACATTCATCGCTGTTACAGATCACTGTAACACCTCGTCATCGTATACACAAACAGCAAACAGTCTGTCTAAAATATATTATTAGGTACAAAGAATACATCATACATCACATTACAGTACCACAACAGTTCAACCCACAAATAAATTCCTATAATAAATTATTGTACGTTATATATTTCTTACTCATTGAATTTTCAGTTTATTTAAATGGTCTTTTACTACCTTTTTAAAAATGCGTTTTGAGTTAATATTTTTGATATTATTAGGTAATGTGTTCAGTGATGTTAATGATGGTCAAAAGGACGTTACTTGCGACCACAGAACAATTCTACCTGTAAACTGAATGCATCAACTTGACTTTAGTGTGAGAGAGACTTTGTATTACAGCTCCCTACAGTTTACAAACATGTCGACTTTCTTGAACTAAACAAACCCCTGGGTGTATGTTTGAATAACCATCTGACACTGTCTGAAAAAATGCGGTTTTGTGGGATGTAAACAGCCTAAGATCCGTCCGCTCCCATTATACGCTGCTGTGGCGATGCGAGGACAGACAGAACTACTGCATAACAGAATGAATTTGCCTGGAATTGTCCTTTAAAATCATCCTGTAGCCTAGTTTTCTAACTCATATGTGAGAAAAATATCTTGTAACTTCTCCGCCAGTGCGAAAAAGACTTGAATCTTAAATATAACTTGATATGAAAGGAGTAAAAATGATCTTTAAAGGATGCTCACTGGATTATTAATCACTTTGTCTTCCTTTTCTTCAGGCCTGGCGACAGAGTTCAAGTTACTGACGACTCCAACGAGGATTGGTGGAAGGTGGGCTGCGCAAAAAAAAAAAAAAATCCTTTCTGTGTCCATATATCATCTCTCTATCTTTCTCTCTTCCTTTTTTCTGTCTGTCTTTGTGCTGAGAGAGAGAGAGAGAGAGAGAGAGTGCGTAGGTGAATAAAAAATTCCCTCACCAAGAATGAATAGATCCACACACAGTCCCACACAGATATATAGCGTTTAGCACACATTGACAGAGTCTGTTCTTCCATTCAGAGCAGAGACAATAACACAGAAGAGGTGGTGGATGTGCTCGAAGGACACCGGGTGTGGATGTTAGTCGAGCTAGTTAGAGAAGAGAAAATCAGAGGAAGACAGATTGCAGTCGTGCTTAATGAGGCAGCTGAAGATCTTAACCTTCACCTGCCACAGGACAGACAGGTCTTTACATAAACGAAGCACCGGGGGGAAAAACGGTCAGATATATATACAGTAGTACACCTCAGTGCAATGACAGGAGAGGAGACACATGTCTGCAGAATTTAGATAAACACAATTTTTTTTGCTGTTTTTTTGCTGCTGAAGCTATAGGTCAAACCTGATTACAATGTCTAAAACAATACAACTATTGTTTTAGACATTGTAGGATACATTTCTACCATCCTATACTTCCCCTTTGTATCCTATTGATCTCCCTTGCACATTCCCCTTTGGAGCATCCTGGCAGAAGAATTTCCTTCGGGATGAATAAAGATCTATCTATCTATCTATCTATCTATCTATCTATCTATCTATCTATCTATCTATCTATCTATCTATCTATCTATCTATCTATCTATCTATCTATCTATCTATCTATCTATCTATCTATCTATCTATCTATCTATCTATCTATCTATCTATCTATCGAAGAAATGCCTTAGATAGATAGATAGATATATTATCTATCTATTAATGGAGACAACAAAACAAGCAAACACAAAAAGCCAGTTTACTGTAGGACAGTTCATACTTCAATGTAATAAAACACATAGTATTACAAATGATTTAAAGCTAACCCATTACTCTTTCATTCAAAATACATGTAAATTTATGCAAGAATTAAACCAACAATACAACTGTTAAAAAGCACTAAGATAAATTTGTAGTTTCAAACCTTGCAAACCACAATTGGAAAAGTGTCATTTCAGGCCACAGAAATCAGCTGTTTCACTATAAGCATGTGTTTGCTTGATGTGGAGGAGCCGCTATGTGGATGTAAGCAAAACATGTGACTCTGAAACTCATGGGCTTTGTGCGCTTGCTTGCCAGAGTCTCTGAGGAGAATAGAGGAGGATTAGGGCTCAGCAAATACAGATGCTTTTTGGTCGAGTACTGATGTTGTTAATTAGAGAACAAAACCATTTCCCTGCTAATTGTTACCGGTTCATTCGGATTTCGTTTTGTTACAGTGACAGAAACGCGATGCATATTTACTGTAGGCAACTGGTCAAGTAAACGAAAACGAAAAATGCAAACTATCTAATTGTGTATGCGCAGCCAAGGACTGTCAAGGACCGGAGCGGGAGCCTTCGCCTGTGTTGGTTTTGTCGTTTTGTGTTGAAACGTAAGCAGCAGATGATTGAAGTGTAGTGGTTTCTTTTCTGTCAACAAGGCAGCAAAGTGTGGCTTATTCCACAGAGGGTGAGTTTTACTCAGAGTGAGGAGGATCGTCATCACTGTTTTTTTGTACTGTGGTTCAAACAAAGCAATTAAGAGCTTTTTTTATTTATTTATTTTTACTATTTTCGTCTCAGTTCAGAACAGAAAATATCTATTTATACTGTGTCTGTCAGAGACTAACTGTGTGTGTGTCCCTGTTTGTGTGTGTTAACCAGGGGAAAAGCAAAGACAAGGTAGGATTTTTCCCAGCCAACTTTGTGCAGCGCGTACGCCCTGGCGAGCGGGTGTGGAAGGTCACCGACGGTTTCCACGGCAACCGAGACAAAGGCCAGATGACTGTAAAAGAGGCCCAGGTGAACACGCATAAAATTCACATTTTTTCTCTCTCTCACACATAACACACACACATTACACACACACACACAGTGCATTTATTGTTAAATAGATGCAAATTAATGCAGAAAACTGCTGAGATTACAGAGGACGACATGTTATGGCTTCCAATGCAGCTCACTCTTAGCCTCAGTCCACAAACTCTCTCACATCATTGAATGTCACTTGCCCCTCCTCCTGCTCAATACTCCTCTCTCCCCTCTCCCTCCCCCTCTCCCCCCTCTGCAGATCTGTGTGGGGAAGAGCGAGGAGATTGACGACTTCCTCCGGCTGACTAGCGGGAAGAAGAGAGGCTTGGTCCCTGTGAAGTGTCTGCTGGAAATATGATGGCGGCCCTCGACCCCCGCAGTCTGATAGAGAAGTTCACTACGACGACAACGGAGGAAGGAATACTCAGGAGTGTTTTCCACAGCACCTCACTGACCGCCAACCACCCCTCCCCACCCCCCTCTCCACCCACCCTCTCTCTCTGAAATCTGGCAGCGAAGTAGCAGCAACTTTTTTGCTTTTTTTTCCTGCAGAGGATTTTTGAAAGGTCGAGACTTAAAGGAGCGGTGGGGTGGGATGGTGGGGGGAGCGGCTTCTTTAGAGCTACTTTTCTTGTAGCACAACTTTTACTTTGTGTGGTTTTATACACATTCACAACAGATATGATATGTAGCATCATAAAGCAGAGGATAAACAATGCGCAGGAAGTCTGGCTACCTCACTAGCCATCTCCATCAGCCGTCCATACTTGAGAAAAAAAAAGAGGAGAGGACTACTTTATGATGTCAAGGCACGCTCGAGCCTAAGGGACTTTGTGAGCAGACTTGTCTTCATTTCATCGTTTGCGTAGAAAAAGCAAGACAGAAGAGATTGTGTGAACGATTGTAGCTGTTTATCGTAGTCGCTTGTGCCAACGTGTTTTTCGGTCGGTTGTTTCAAACCCTTAGACAGGATTTGGTTTAGTAAATCGGAGGATATAAACCATGACTGTCAAGTTTTTGGATGACATGCACGCCTCTGCTGTTGTGATATGGATCCATGATGTGCATATGTGTCACTTCTGTTCTGACTAGGAAATGATTCAGGTATTACATTACTGTATGTAAAGACCCAAAAGTCTTCTCTGCTACATTTTGAGTTAAATGAAAGTCACACACACACACACACACACACAGGAGGGGGTTGTGTTTATCACACTGCTCTCTAGTGATTAGATTACAGTTCATTTTTTGCTCTTCACAGCTCTGACGTGACAAATGCTCTCTGCGCACCTCGGGGAACATCTTCCTCAGTGTGCCCTTCAATCACACTCTTTTTACACACACACTAACTCACACAGATGTTACAGTTCACTCCGCTCCATGTAACTCTAAAATCAATCACCAGAATCTGCTCCCTGTCACTGTATTTTCTCAGCGTCGTTTATCTGTATGTAATGTCCTGTAATATTCGCCTCTCATAATCTGGTTGTGTGCTATGACGTGAGGACGGTGCGTCGTCTCGACTTTCTGATCTACATGCTTTTTTTTATTTTCCCGAGGGGAAGAGCAAAGCAAAGAAAAACTGCAATTCAGGACCATGAATCCGAAACCAAACTCAGTGTTTTTCTTTTCTTTTTTTTTGTCAAAGTGAGAAAGGCTGTTAAAGGGGGAAAAAAAAGAACCTGTCAGACGTGTTGCATTTTTGATGAATGGCTACTTTATCTCCCAGCACATACGGTTACTTTAAAGTGACACTGAGGGACTGTTAATTGTTGCTGTAATTAAAGGTGATAAAAGGCAAAAACTCACCTCACACCACCTGATCTATTGCTGTCATTATAAACCAAAAGGCAGTGACAAACTGCCTTCTTTGCAGCAATAAATGTAAATACAAATATGACAGTATTTGTAAATAGCCTTATGAAGATACTATACTGTATATACTGGCTCTGAATAGCACTCTGAGCAAGAGGTGTGCAGTTATCCAGGCGCCAACTAAGGGCATTAACTTCACAGTTATAAATAACAGGAGATTATTGTTTATCGTCCCACTTACCGATGTATGCACCTCAATGCTCAATTAACACCTAGCCCTGTCAGCACAAATCTTCTCCAATACTATGCACAACAGTTCTAGTCACTCACTTTATTTTGTACTCTGCTTATTTTCAGCGTAGCCACACATATACACACACACATACACGCGCGTTAGTGTAAACCTGTGCTTCTGCAGTGTGGCTAAAGATCTGACTTTGAACTCCAGCCTCCTCCAGGAGCGTCCCAGCTTCTGCATCGTGTCCATCTTGGAAAGTTTCTGCACCGTGTTAAATCCCCAAACATTACCGTCACTGACTAGAACCAAGATTGGCTCAGGATCAGTATTACCCAGGTGAATTCCCTTTCTCACTTTAATGCACACGACCAGGCTAGTTCTCTGCATGGCCAGCTGCCCTGTGAGCCTCACGTCCCTCAATAAAGTCAAGACCAACTCTCAAAGCTGTGTGCTCTTTCTTTTAAATTGAGAAATCATTCACACTTTGTTCCTTGGCTGGTGCGCCTTTCGGTTTCTCTCTCAGAAAGGCTGAAAAGGATGAAATGGAGATTTAGTTTGCAAAGAGCTTATGGTATTATCAGTAAAGGCAGAACATTGCAGCTTTAATTTCAGAGCTTCAGCTACAAGTCTGCACTCGTGATTATTTCCTCAATTTGTCAAAGACGGTAAAAGTATCTTTCTTCTTCGTCCAGCGTTTATCTCTGAGGGTCGTGACAATAAAGAAAGGAGCATTCATTTGTCAAATTTTGCTACAATGTTCAAAATACAACAGAAACTTTACACTGTGTTTTTCATTTCATAAATGCTGGAAATCAAAATGATTACAACGTTAATGCATTGACATACCCAAGAAGATCTTAAATGTTGTAGCTGGAGCTAATATCAGCTGTTTCTTATACAATTGTGTAGTTATCATTAGCACAGTACACAAAGTACTTGAGTAAATGTTCTTTTCAGTCTTATACTCATGACTAAAGTGTCACAGGAGACTTGTGTCTGGAGTTACTTCTTCATCTGCATCCTTCACCACTTTCAGGGTGTTTTCTTTTTACTCCATAATCAGACAGTGACCCTGGCTAAAGGTTCATTAGTCACACTGTCACCCACATTTTTATCAGCTAATGTGTTTAATCAGTGTGTCGAAGACGAGAACCTCGGACCTCACAGAGAAGGCTATTGCCATTTTATACACTACCGGTCAAAAGTTTGGACACATCTTCTCATTCTATGTTTTTTCTTTATTTTTGTTACGTTCTACCTTGTATATTCATACTGAAGACATCAAAACAAAAGTTAACTGACATAAACCCCAATGTAGATGGTTTGGGATCAGAGTGAAGGCAAAACAAGAGCTCATCAGCACCTCTGGGAACTCCTTCAAGACTGTTGGAAAACCGTTCGACCTCATGAAGCTGAGTGTGCAAAAAGCTGTCTTCAAACTTTGAAGAATCTAAAATACAAAACATATTCTGCTTTCTTTAACACTTTTGTGTTTACTATCTAATTTCACATGTGTTCCTTCATAGTTTTTAAGTCTTCAATATGAATTTACAATGTAGAAAAAGTAATAAAAATGAACATGAATGAAACATTGAATGAGAAGGTGTGTCCAAACTTTTGACCGGTAAGATAATGCCAATCACAGGTCAGCTACAACAGCCAATCAATGTTGTTCAGAGAGATTATTGGAACTGATGGGGGGTGAATAGAAAATCCATCCAATAGTTGTAGAGATATTTCAGTCTGGATTGAAAAAAACAAACATGAAATGCTCCTTTTTCATCCACCCACTGTTGCAATGCTAAATACTGAACAGCACCGGTTTTAAAGCTGCACTTTAGCTTCGTATTCAATGTGTAATTTCACACCTAAATTCATAAGCCAGAGAATCCAAACAGGAAACGTCTCCCTTCACGGCCGCGAGATTCAAGTACACTGAGATCTTTTCTTTGAGTTGACAGTGCAGAGCCTGAAAAGACTGCTCGTTCCTAATGACCATAAATAATATGATTAACTCCCAATAAAATTAATTGGCAACGGAGGGGCCGCTGGCAGACCGTAGACCAAGAGCTGGCAAAGAGAGTGTTGTGTGTCTCTCTGCGTGTGATGTGTGCGTCCCTGCTGTGGTGCGAGGAACATTTCTCAAATCATGACCCAGTTCTGTTATCAAATTGAATCAAATGTGATTTTCGTCTCTGTAGAGAAAGAGAGAGAGAGAGAAAGAGACAGACAGAAATGTGTGCGACTGGCAGAACATCAAGCGACTTGTACATTTTATAGAATTGCTGACTTTGGTGCTCAAGATGGCGTGGCGCTCCCCACTTCCTGTGTTTCTCTCTCTCTGTCTCTTTCATGACAATGAGCAGAGGAATTTGAAATCCTGCGCTTATGTTTGTTCCTTAGCAAATCATTTTTCACCCTTCTTTCACGCTACATCCATCAACATCATGACGACGGGACACTGAGGCGTTTAGTTTGGGGCAACAAATCCTAACCAAGAGTATCAAAGCGACCGGTCCTGAGCATATCACGCCTGCACCAGAATATGTTATAAAATGGCTCATTAAATGTGTGATTTGTTACACATTCATTTTCCCGTCCTATAATGTTCACACTGGCTTCTTCTGCAGCAGCAGCAGCAGCAGCAGCTGGACGGACTCACAGCAGGGGTGATGATCGCAGCACAAAGGGCGTTAACCGGCAGCAGAATATATAGCAACAATGCAAATTCTGGAAGAAAATCCCTGCTGAAAATAGCACTTGATTATAGGCAGGGATGGGGAAGGAGAGGAAAGCACTGTCAGAGGGAAATAAAGCTTTCTGGTGCTTGGCAGACCAAAAAAAGACACCTCACAGACCCCTGAATCAAAAACATGCAAATAAAAATAATCTCCTGTCCTGTCCCTCGCTTCCTCCTACTGTCTATTTCTCTTTCCCCAGTGTAATATGAAAACCTCACTTTATGGAATATACATTATGTGAGTGTTTGTGCAGTACTGTTAATCGGCTCATGGCGCAGCTTTAATATGTAAACATGGGTATGTAGGAGTGCTGATATCTGCTGGTTAGGCCTTGGCCTCGTCACTCCCGGCAGGTATGCAAAAAGCTATAAAAAAAAAAAAAAACAGACACAGAAACTGAGGTGTGACGATGATAAAATTCCCACATGGGGAACGTAGAGCCAGCGGGTGGATTCTTCACTTGGAGACTGGGTTTATGAAACGCTGTATGAGCAGCAAATTATTAGTGTGGCAGCAATATATCAAAGCAAAAGAGTGCGGGGAGAGAACTGACACCTTGAAATTACCTTACTGCGATCCTGTTATCACACACTAACTGCATGGCGTCCATACAAATCCAGCAGATACAGAGAAACATTAGCAATCATTTGGAGTCTTTTATCTGACCACCTGATGGACATAAGTCCAATCTACACTGTCATTTCACATTTTGTCTGGCCTCCAGGAACTCCTGTGGCGAAATATGTTTGGACTGTTCAGCCACTAAATGCTCCACCTGCTACACTGCTGGGAGCTGGGAGACTGAACCAAAACAGTAAAGGTGCAGGCAATGAAACCAAAACAAGAAACTGGAAGATGCTAAAAAAACAAAAAAAACAAAAACAAAACGACTGCGAAACGTTGATCAGCTATAGTTGTGGGCAGCTGTGCTCATTGGGTTAAGGCAGTGTTTTTCAACCTTGGGGTCGGGACCCCACGTGGGGTCACCTGAAATTTAAATGGGGTCACCTGAAATGCCTAGTAATTGATTGAAAAAAATACTGATAAAAAATATGTTTTTAACTGATTGTTATTCTTTTTAAAGCCCCTGTACGGAGCTTTTAACTGGATACGCAAAAGTCTCTGGTTTCTGCTGATGTGTCTCTGTTACCTACAACAGCAAATGAGCCCATCAGTGTGAAGATACGCTATTTCTAAGTAGTCTAATTCTATACCTCTGGAAGGCATGGTCGGGTCGGACCACTGACGAAACAATACGAATAGATATATATATATATATAGATAGATATAGATATATAGATTACTACGCACGCTGCAGATAGCTGCTGAAAAAAAAAAGTTTTCAAAGCAAGTCCCGTCTTCTATCCGATGTTTCCAAAACAAATCTACATGCGTCGGCCAGACAAACGTCTTCACGACAGTGGGAAATGCAGTCTTCATTCCGGCAAAACACCACCGCTTTCGTCCACAGGGGCCGCCAAAATCAACACTAAATGAAAAGTCCGTGGGTACAGGGGCTTTAAAATACTGATTAAAAAACCACATAATCTTAAACAACTGTATACTATACTTTTACTTTCTGGAATATAAATCCAGTTCAAATAAAATGCAGCATATAAAAATATCTGAGCTGACGCATCTTGATTGACGACCGCGATCAGGGGGTCGCCAGAAATTTGGGGTCTAATATCCTCACTCCATCAGCTAAGCAACTAGCAACTAAAGAACTACAGTATGGTCAGGATTAAATAAATACAAGTAAAAGATAAAGACTAGGTTTAGGGGCTAGGTCAAAGCTAGTAAAAGACGGGTTGGAATAAGAGATTAGGGCTAGAACTAAAGATTCAAGACTAAGGTCGGGTTATAGTAAAAAAGAAGAGGTGAAGGTTATGTGCTATGTGTTTTAATCACTATTAAACTTAGGAAGTCTGTGAATATTTAATATGATGATGTGGAATGAATTTAATGAGCTTTTAAATGGACTAAACCACTCGCAGCTGTGCATTAATTGCCAGCCCAGAGGAATTATTGGTATTTATTTGATCAGACTTGATTTGGTTGACTCCTTATTAAACCACAGACAGTATCAACACATCCCGCTCCAGCTGTGTGGCCTTTGAGGACCACCTTGAGTTCTTGAGACTTTTCAGTTCTGTGAGGTGAGGTGTTAACTTGCCGCTTCCTCCCTCTCGTCTTATGTCGTCACAATCCTCAAGTTCCTGTTATGTTTACATTCTTATTCCAGACCCCCCGGCCGACTGGACCATTAAAAATGAAGGAGATACACGGACACGGCATGTTTAATGCATGGTCTCATCTCCTGCCGCCCAGGCTTACCTCCGCCTTTTCAGGATGCTGCCTGCACAAACACACACTCGGTGACAGAAATGAGCACAACATGGCACAGGCCAGAGGTAAAAAGACGGTACTCTGAGTTCCAGTAGTATAGCAGAAAGCCATCGGGTATGCTCTGAGTAGTTGATATTAGAGGTTGAATAGGACAGAGAAAGTAGACCCCGGGGTTGACACATGAAAGCTGTCTTTGAAGCATGCTACACTGGGAATGGCAGATTTGAGGAATCACATATGCTTCTTTGCTTCTATAGAATAAGTATTTTAGGGGTTGCCCTGGGTGATTTACTGTTTATTCTGACACACAAGAGAGTTTTATTTTATTTATGAGCTTCAAACCATCTGAACAGTTTTCAGAATTGTCTTTTTATCATAAAAATGGAAAAGTTGTATGAATACAACCTTTATGGAATAGAGTGACCTCGTAGAAAACTGAGTAGAGCTCAATTCTTCTCTGTGTTCAATAAAAAATATGTTAAAATACAAATCAAAGGGATCCTATCAGGCAAGTCTAATTTGTCTAACACTTGGTATATGATGCCCTGTGACACTGGAAATTTGCGTGTATGTTGCTGCCAAATTAGCTCTTTAGCGAACAGAATTGGCAGCATCTTGTTCTATCTTCAGCATTACTGTAATTATTAGAGAAATGTAGAGGATATACAGTATAGGACACTAGTTTTATAGTCCAGATCCAGTTCCAAAAATTCCACCTTTTTTTTTTTTCCCAGAACATAATCGACTAATTTATTAGATGACCCTTTAAATCATGTGATTGGGGGGAAAAGCTGCTTTCCACCATTGTTAAGTTGAGTGTTATTTTGATTTGATTGCTTCAGAGCAATCATGGCCACAAGTACAATTCTCACTCACATAAGTATAAACACATTTACTCTACAAATTAGGGCCTTGAAACCAAAATGACCAACAACCTTGAATCAACCCTTCAGTCTATATTTATTGTCATGTAACCATCACTGTCTGTACCTTATCCTAATAAACTGAGATGACACAGGAAGTTGGCCTGGATGCCAGATGGATGTTTCGCTGGTAATCACAGATGTTTCTCTGAATTAAGCCCATGACACCTCATGAAAACACAACACTAAGTTCCACTCTTGCAGATCCTCTCCACCTCCACACCTGCTCTCGGTGCCTTTAATTCACGCCACACAGTCGCAACACAAACTCCAAACTGCAATCGGATTAAACTCCACAGCACTTCACCCAATGCCCAATGCTTCCTTTCATCAGTGATGACCACTTACATGGTTCTCCTCTCCTTGCTCTTCATCTTTAACCTTTCATCCCCTACTTCGCATCACTTTGATGTTATTGTTGGCCACTCTACTCCAAAGGAAAATCAAGAGAGGTCAAGCAGTAGCCTATACAATTAAAGGACAAGGTCATGAGGATGTGACTCTTTGCTTCATGTATCCAAGGCTGAGGCTCTACTTCACTGTTGCTTTGATCAAGAGGGTTAAAAAGGTTACTTTGCTTTAATGGTGATTCTTGTTAGTTTATGACTGCAGGGCCTGTGGTGATAAATCTTCACACCAGCCTGTTACTTTCCATTAGCCACACAGTCAAAGTGGAGTTAACATCCCCATCATTGCTGTGTAAACACACTTTTTGTCACTTAAGTGTGCTGGTTTCCTGGTTACTACTGCTTCCTCGTTACATATTCACACCGCCGGCCTGACACACGATGGAACCATCTGAGGACAGTGACGTACAGAACAACATGCTGCATTTAAAGACCGACACCAGCAGTGTTATCTCGGCTAATGCTGAAGTTTTGTGGTGAAATTCAGGACAGATTAAAACTGTTGGTTGAAACCAATGATGAATCTTGAATTTGATATTTAAATATGACTAAAAAGTTATATCACGTTGCTGCTCTACAATAGCTTTCAGTGGGACTAGCTAGCTGGTACTATGTTTTAGTGGCCATTGCCTAATTTAGGTAGCCTTGCTTGAAAACCTCAAGCACTAATATGTTTAATTATTAGGATAGTTATTTATTTATTTATTTTTACTCACAGAGAACATTTAAAATTTAATTAGGTGAATGTATAGTGGAGGCTTTATTTTGCTGTCACTTAGCATTTTGTCTTAAATACCAGCAGCAGTTTGATTTAAGATGTCTTATTGAAATTTTGTTATGCAATTTTCTGAGAAACAACATATTGCATAAGTATATTTGACACGTGGTCAGTACATTTAAGACACAGTTGAACTGCAGACCGGATCCTCTCTGCAGCATCCTTGTCTCAGCTGGATAGTTGCGTGTTTCCTCTCAGGCATACATGATTTGAAAGTGAGTTGCCACAGGTAGTTCTTATGCCTTATCTCCCCACCCTCAGCAGTCACTGACCTCAAATGGTTTCCAAATCCAACATGCTTTCAAATCTTGAAAGCATACTTCAAAATCCATTAAGTCACTAAGAAAAGGATTTGAAATCCAAGGGAGAGGTTTCCTTTACGCTCTCTCTCCCCACGGCTCATATCACGCTGCATTTGTGGATCAGAAGATATTAATTTTTCAACTACTCCGCCTTGGCTCTTTTCCCTGCCTATATATACAGACATACGCAGACACACGTCACATCCCACCAGTCTTTTGTTTTCCTCAACTTAGTCCTAAGCCCCAAAGGACCATCTAAAATGTCCTGTCCTGGTATGAAGAGCATATAGGCAAAACTAATCTATTGAATTTAAAGCGTGTCACAGACTTTGGGATTTCTGCCTTCAAGGTGAAGGGATTAGAGGATAATTGGAGCTGCTCTGTTTTGCTAAAGATGCTTTGCTTGCTATCAGTTGAAGCTACTTTTTTTTCCTCTTGACGCTCAAGTCAACAACTCTGATAACAAACAAGAAAATGAAGATGTCAGGATATTCAGCATAGTGAGGAATCAGCAAGTCAGGTGAGCTGTTGGTAATAAGTCTTGCCTTGCATGGTGTGTTTTAACAAGGGAAAAGTGCAAGCTCTTGAGAAAAAGGGCAGAAGAGGACATGGAGGAGAGAGGAAGAGACATTAAGAAGACAGGTTGATATACCAGTAGAATATGAGCAATCTTCCTCCAATAATGCTGAATAGAGGACAAAACAAATAAAACAACAATCAATAGGTGAATATATAGATATAAAACCATGATATTATTAATATCAAATCTTTGATTGTGTGACAGCGACTGCAAGTTTTCAAATTACCAATATTGTTTTCTTCCCATTTTTAAGCATATGTATTTTACATGTCACCCAGTTAGACTTCATCCAACCTTCTTGCAACAAGTAAGAAATGACTCACTGTCTCATTGAGCAGAAAAAAAAAATCCAGACTTATTTAACATTTTTATCAGTTCCTCATGAATGAGCGTAGCTGACTCATTATTATTAAATGAAGCGTTTAGTTCAGTGCTGGATCTGCCTATAGCTGTATTGATTCAATCTGCTTGGTTTTCCTGTTAAGCTTTGTCTGCATTTACTGTAATCTGTGGCAATCCTTTGCTAATTGTAAATCCAATTGTGTTTTGAATTACTCTTACAGTCTCTTTGGGGTGAAATCCAAACATTACGTAAGAGCCTTCAGCAAAGACAGAGAGTGTATGAAAAGCATAGCACTCATAGAATCTAATTTTATAGAAAGGGTTTTTAATTTTTTTAAAAATTCAATCACATGTGATGGCTGCACCAGGACAGCCCATGGATCACCAGAAAACCAAATGCAAAAGTAATTCCCTATAGGCTAATGCAGGTGTTAACGTTTTCACATTTTCTGATAATGACACCAAAACCCAATTCATTGTGAGCAAATACTTTTCACATCTATTCATTATTATAAAAACACACACACAAAAAAAGCTTTCCTTCACCCAAGTAACATGATACCCATACCTGGGAGTTGAAACTGAAACCTCCCAATCCATCAGCACCATTGCCCACTGAGCTATCCAGCAGGATATGTAAAGTCCTTAGCTTCTTCATACTATTATCTTACATCACAATTCCTGATAATACTAGTGGTGGACAGTAAGGAATTAGGGCCACGGGCAATCGCACCGGGCACTACTGTTATTGTGTGGATTTTTTCCTAGTTCCAGCATTCACACTATTGTTATTCGGTTCAGCCATTTTCTGCCTTTCTTCGTCATGTAACTAGTCCTTCATACTTTGTGCTATTTCAACAATTCAAATATCAAAATGTTCAGCCTTTTCGGGACAGGTGTGCTATGTCTTTTCTCTTTTCAACTATTCATACTTTTTGCAATATTCAACTATTTCTGATTTTTTTTCCCCATAGAGAATGCATTGGAACAGTCTTGAAACTCTTCAAATCTTCTTACTTCTTTCAGCCTTTAAAGTGTCCACATACTTTCAGCTAGAGACTTCATTCAAATTCTGAGCTGTAGACAAACTTTTTAAGTATTCCTCTATGACTCAGCTTATTGATATCTTCAACAGTTTCTGATATTTGGCCGCTTTAAAATCATTAAGTTTTTTGACAAAATCCAGCTTTATAATGGGTGTGTGTTGCGTCTAACGAGCAGGGCTTAGAGTGAGTGACATCATCGCTAGAGTGAGAGGGATCGAAAAAACATTCAGGATTTTTTCTGGATAAATTGCCAGCACGGCCACAAATTAAACTCTAGACACATGATTTCCTCACTGGTTTGTAGCCACACTTGTCGTGTCTCATTTGATGTGTTCAAAACAGCAGACAGACTTACAGAATTGTCTCTATGAGCCTAATTGTGCAGCTAGACCCGCTCCAGTGGCTCATCCACTTCCATATAAAAGTAGGAGCTGATTTTTTTAGAAAAACAGAAATGCCCCCCTTTTCTACCTTGCGACCCTGAGAAAAGTTTTTGCCCTACAAACATTTAATGCACATCAATGTGCTCAGGAAGGTCTCCTTGCCCCAGTAGTCATGGCCACATTCTGATAAGAGGTACGGTTCTCTTTTTCTGGGCTGTTTTCGGAAGCTGCTCAGAGCACAAATATCTCTGCTCTGCTCTGCTCTGTGTGCAGTGGCGAGCTGTTGGGGCCAGCTCGTTATCAAAGTCTATAAATAGAACAGTGCAGGTGCAGCCTAGCCGCTCGTTAAAATCGCCTGTTTGGTTTTTGGTCATTTTCTCCAAAACCACCGGCCCGATTTCAACCAAACCTTCTGCGTTGGACTCCCCTCGGACCCCCAGATGATATATCCGAGTTTGGAGAAATTTGAAGAAATTTTTATTTTTGGTCAAAAAAAAAAAAAACGTAAGCCGCGCGCCTGTCGTCTTTTTAAAATCGCCTGTTTGGTTTTTGGTCATTTTCTCCAAAACCACCGGCCCGATTTCAACCAAACCTTCTGCGTTGGACTCCCCTCGGACCCCCAGATGATATATCCGAGTTTGGAGAAATTTTAATTTTTGGTCAAAAAAAAAAAAACGTAAGCCGCGCGCCTGTCGTCTTTTTAAAATCGCCTGTTTGGTTTTTGGTCATTTTCTCCAAAACCACCGGCCCGATTTCAACCAAACCTTCTGCGTTGGACTCCCCTCGGACCCCCAGATGATATATCCGAGTTTGGAGAAATTTTAACTTTTCGTCAAAAAAAAAAAACCGTAAGCCGCGCGCCTGTCGTCTTTTTAAAATCGCCTGTTTGGTTTTTGGTCATTTTCTCCAAAACCACCGGCCCGATTTCAACCAAACCTTCTACGTTGGACTCCCCTCGGACCCCCAGATGATATATCCGAGTTTGGAGAAATTTGAAGAAATTTTAATTTTTGGTCAAAAAAAAAAAAACGTAAGCCGCGCGCCTGTCGTCTTTTTAAAATCGCCTGTTTGGTTTTTGGTCATTTTCTCCAAAACCACCGGCCCGATTTCAACCAAACCTTCTACGTTGGACTCCCCTCGGACCTCCAGATGATATATCCGAGTTTGGAGAAATTTGAAGAAATTTTTATTTTTGGTCAAAAAAAAAAAAAACGTAAGCCGCGCGCCTGTCGTCTTTTTAAAATCGCCTGTTTGGTTTTTGGTCATTTTCTCCAAAACCACCAGCCCGATTTCAACCAAACCTTCTGCGTTGGACTCCCCTCGGACCCCCAGATGATATATCCGAGTTTGGAGAAATTTTAATTTTTGGTCAAAAAAAAAAAAAACGTAAGCCGCGCGCCTGTCGTCTTTTTAAAATCGCCTGTTTGGTTTTTGGTCATTTTCTCCAAAACCACCGGCCCGATTTCAACCAAACCTTCTGCGTTGGACTCCCCTCGGACCCCCAGATGATATATCCGAGTTTGGAGAAATTTTAATTTTTGGTCAAAAAAAAAAAAAACGTAAGCCGCGCGCCTGTCGTCTTTTTAAAATCGCCTGTTTGGTTTTTGGTCATTTTCTCCAAAACCACCGGCCCGATTTCAACCAAACCTTCTACGTTGGACTCCCCTCGGACCCCCAGATGATATATCCGAGTTTGGAGAAATTTGAAGAAATTTTAATTTTTGGTCAAAAAAAAAAAAACGTAAGCCGCGCGCCTGTCGTCTTTTTAAAATCGCCTGTTTGGTTTTTGGTCATTTTCTCCAAAACCACCGGCCCGATTTCAACCAAACCTTCTGCGTTGGACTCCCCTCGGACCCCCAGATGATATATCCGAGTTTGGAGAAATTTGAAGAAATTTTAATTTTTGGTCAAAAAAAAAAAACGTAAGCCGCGCGCCTGTCGTCTTTTTAAAATCGCCTGTTTGGTTTTTGGTCATTTTCTCCAAAACCACCGGCCCGATTTCAACCAAACCTTCTGCGTTGGACTCCCCTCGGACCCCCAGATGATATATCCGAGTTTGGAGAAATTTTAACTTTTGGTCAAAAAAAAAAAAACGTAAGCCGCGCGCCTGTCGTCTTTTTAAAATCGCCTGTTTGGTTTTTGGTCATTTTCTCCAAAACCACCAGCCCGATTTCAACCAAACCTTCTACGTTGGACTCCCCTCGGACCCCCAGATGATATATCCGAGTTTGGAGAAATTTGAAGAAATTTTAATTTTTGGTCAAAAAAAAAAAAACGTAAGCCGCGCGCGCCTGTCGTCTTTTTAAAATCGCCTGTTTGGTTTTTGGTCATTTTCTCCAAAACCACCGGCCCGATTTCAACCAAACCTTCTACGTTGGACTCCCCTCGGACCCCCAGATAATATATCCGAGTTTGGAGAAATTTGAAGAAATTTTTATTTTTGGTCAAAAAAAAAAAAAAACGTAAGCCGCGCGCCTGTCGTCTTTTTAAAATCGCCTGTTTGGTTTTTGGTCATTTTCTCCAAAACCACCGGCCCGATTTCAACCAAACCTTCTGCGTTGGACTCCCCTCGGACCCCCAGATGATATATCCGAGTTTGGAGAAATTTTAATTTTTGGTAAAAAAAAAAAAACTTAAGCCATGCTTAAGTAAGTCGCGAAAAACTGCGCAAAATTTTTGCATGTAAGTCAATGGGACGGGCGGAAAAAAAAGACCGAAAAAGACCAATCATTGGAGTTTAACAAAAGTCTACTGCTCAGGCATACTTTCACCTAGAGACTCCATTTAAACTTTAAACAGTAGACACAAGTCTTGTGTATTGGCGTATTACTCCACGTTTTGATAGGTCATATAAAGTTTTTGATCAATCCCTGTTCAATGACCATGATCATTTTTGGAGAAATTATGAGATTATAATGGGTGTGTATTGGACGGAATGTTCGTGTCAGAGTGGGTGACATCATCGGTTAGAGTGGGAGAGATGCCAGAAAAACTCCAGATTTTTTCTCTTTCCAAACTCCAAACGGCCACAATTTACACTCTACACACATAATTTCGGCCACGGTTGTAGACGAGCTCATCCTTGATCTCTTAATCTGCTCAAAATATCAGAGTGATTTACAGAATTTAAACTCTGAGCCTCTAAGTGCGGCCACGTCTGTCTCTGCTCCTCATTGAGTCCAATACAAATATTTTCTGAGAGAAGCAGAACGGCCTGATGTTTTAAAACTGCCAGCGTCGCCAAAATATTTACTGTAGAAACACCAAATCGTACCAAAATTTTCAGTAAGTCCTTAGAGCAACGTTGATCTGTGTTTTGTTCTGATAGGAGTTACCGTTTTGTCATGCTAAGCCTAAATGTGAGACCGGTGCAGAGGCAGAAAATGGCTCTTTTTCTCCACGTTTCTGTCTGTCTCAGCCTGCAGGGGCTCGTTAACTTCATAAACAATCCACCTGGCGCTCGTTTAAATGTTTATAAACAAAGACACAGCTAAATCAGACTGACACAGGATGCAGCTCATAGTCACACACACACACACACACACACACACACACACACACACACAGGTAACTTCATGTGATTACACACACACACACACACACACACACACACACACACAGGTAACTTCATGTGATTACACACACACACACACACACACACAGGTAACTTCATGTGATTAGCCTAAATGTGAGACCGGTGCAGAGGCAGAAAATGGCTCTTTTTCTCCACGTTTCTGTCTGTCTCAGCCTGCGGGGGGCCCTATCGCCGTGGTAACCTCTTTGATCCTCAGGCCAGAGCTCGTTAACTTCATAAACAATCCACCTGGCGCTCGTTTAAATGTTTATAAACAGAGACACAGCTAAATCAGACTGACACAGGATGCAGCTACTAACTAACTATGTGTCAAGTCAGTCACACACACACACACACAGACTCTAGAGCCAGCTTCATGTGATTACAGTCACACACACACACACACACAAACAAACACACACACACACCTTCATGTGATTAAAACACAGTTAACGTGCAACAGAATTTAAACTTAAACCATGATTTAATCTGGTTTTAAAGTTAAACCTTGTTGGTGTCAAATGCGTCAAATGCCTCTCGTGGGAGCAGCTGATAGAGTCCCCCCCAGCTGAAAGCAGCCCACCCCACCAGCCAGAGGGTCCAGGACCATAGGGACTGCAGTGGAGGAAGGCTGCCTTAACACCCTGCACAATGGCACCCAGTACACAGAAGTTAGACAGGACCAGTCAGCCCATCACCTGGTCCGTTCAACAAATCAGTTTATGCTACTGTGATTTATGTAGCCTAGTTAAATACTACAGTAATCATCATAGTGTATTGGCAGGAAAGACCATTTAAATCTGTATCAAATATCGATTAATGAATTAATCGATAATTTGCATGTTGGTCTTGGTTAAGTACCACCTTGAAAAAAAAAACAATGTTTTGTTGCTTAAGCTATTCAGTCATTCAATGGTATACTAAAATCCATGTGAAAAAAATGCTTCTCACTGTTCTCAGGTCAAATATTTATATGCGATTAAAATGCAATTAATTGCGATTGATTAATTACAAAGCCTCTAATTAATTAGATTAATTGTTTTAATTGAGTCCTGGCCCTATTACACAAGACACACACACACACACACACGCGCACACACACACACACACACACAGGTAACCTAATGTGGTTACAGCTCCTCCATATCAGTGCTTATAGAAAGATGATCATGTGTCTGTCTGATCAGCTCTGTCTTGACCTTAAGATCGTGGGTTTGATTCCCATGTTGACAGAGATGGCACAACCGGCAGTAGCCCCGTGGCCCATTCAAAATTTCCCGAGAGGAAATTTTCTAGTTGTAAATCCAATTGTGTTTCGAATTACTCTTACAGTCTCTTTGGGGTGAAATCCAAACATTACGTAAGAGCCTTCAGCAAAGACAGAGAGTGTATGAAAAGCATAGCACTCATAGAATCTAATTTTATAGAAAGGGTTTTTAATTTTTTTTAAAAATTAAATCACATGTGATGGCTGCACCAGGACAGCCCACGGATCACCAGAAAACCAAATGCAAAAGTAATTCCCTATAATGCAGGTGTTAATGTTTTCACATTTTCTGATAATGACACCAAAACCCAATTCATTGTGATTACAGCAAATACTTTTCACATCTATTCATTATTATAAAAACACACACACACACAAAAGCTTTCCTTCACCCAAGTAACATGATACCCATACCTGGGAGTTGAAACTGAAACCTCCCAATCCATTATCAGCACCATTGCCCACTGAGCTATCCAGCAGGATATGTAAAGTCCTTAGCTGCACCATACTATTATCTTACATCACAATTCCTGATAATACTAGTGGTGGACAGTAAGGAATTATACTTACTGTAATTCTTCTCCTATGAAAAATTAATAAGATTCATCCTCTGGCAACCATGACTGTAGTTTGACTAACCATCATCAGAACTGTCATGCTCACCTTGTTATAAGTTTTCCAGTTGATTTACAGTAAATAGATATAAACATTGTAGTCTCCAACCAAATTCTGGGTGGAAAGAAATTTGAAAACGACAGGACTTCAAATTATTTTTGTCGTGAGCACATGCAAGAGAGTGAGTACTAGACAATCAGATTTTATATAGCGGAAATCATTAAAAGTGTTTTTTTAAAAGCAGTATTACTGTCACCTGACTAGATCTGAAATGGCTCAGTAACATCACAGAGCCACCCTGTGTCACGCTTGTGTTTGAGGAATGATGAAAGAGTACGCACAGGATGAAAGGACGACAAAAAAAAGAATAACATGGATGTATTCCAGGCAGTATGACTGAGTGTAAAGGGAGGCAGAAAGTTTGAGTGGCAGGGTCGACAATAGAGAAATTAGCTGTGCAGGGGAAGAGCACACATCAGCAGTTTGAAAAGGTTGACAGGGAGTAGTAGAGAGTCAAGGAGCTAAAATAGGGAGAGGAGAGGAGAGGAGAGGAGCATGCAGTCTCAGGCTTTCTTTTATTTTCCTGCCATTTGACAAAGTGGTTGGAAAGGCCTAGCAGAAATTAGCACACTGACAGTAATGAAGTCCTGGGTAGTAACTAATATAAGTTTGTCCTTGTAAAGAAGACTACAAATAATCAGCACATAACACCATAAGACAAAGATGCCCAGTTCTGGTCAGTTGTTAATTAACAGAAGTTCAGTGGCTAAAGTCTGCTTCTATCTTAATGTAAGTCAAGGAGAAAGTAAGTCATTTAAGATTGAGGGAAGGGTTAAGAAACTGCAGGAAGTAGGGAATAAAATACCAGTGCATAGACTACAAAGCCTACGAACATTTGTTTTATCACCTCAACACCAAATACTGTTTCCAGCTACTCTCAGATTTACTTTTAAATGTGATTTTAACAAATTACACATCAGACATCAATCACCTTAAAATGTTAAGTGTGTTTTTTTACACAGCACATGTCCCAAATTGATTTAATTTCATATATTTTTTAAAATATGTTTAGTTTTTTCAGTAAGTGACACAGGAACAAACAAAACAATATATGCAATTATCAATACTAATGCAAATAGATCAACTCCTCCCAAGATAATTGTTCGCTGATGTTAATTTTTTACCAGTCAGTCACAGTGAAAAAGATGTAGTTAGGATTTTTTCCTCTGAGAATTGAGGTAGAGACTGTGCTGCAGCTCAATGGCAGTATGTAATGACATTCAAGAAACTTCCTGTGGTGCTGTTGTATACTATTTAGCTGAATATGACACTTTTCTGCATCCATCCTTAGGGCAAGTTAGTACATACAGTACAAAGGGTTAGATGACCTCCCCCAGAGGCCCTTCAAGCTGGGCCTTTGGGGACAGACAGGAATGGGAAGCGAACCAACTACAAAGCAGCTGCCCTGAGCCAGCAACTGCCTATTAAAGTGCACATGGTTGAAGATAATGCTTGCACCGTTTCAGCTGAGAGTCACGTTTCTACATTGCATTGGACTTCGTAATAGATTTTTTTCTCCTAATCATTAAGAGACTTCGTTCATAAGCAGTTTATCAGCGGCTCCTGGAGAAAAAAAAATGCAGAGTCAGCTGAGCAGGAGAAAAGTGAGGTTATGGGTCAGAGGACCAGTTGGCAGGGTGACTTGGAGCCACATTTGTTTTCATGTGTTGTCATTTTGGACATGAAGGCGGACAAAGGTTATTATGTCTTTCCTTATTCTGCCAGGAATACATGTTATGTGTTGTGTTTTGGTTTGCAGGAAAAACCAAATACCTATTAATGGTGTGACCAGAATCAAATAGAAATCATGATACTTAGCAATAGCTATAAGAAAAAGCAAGTAACACTATTACATTTGAAAACACTGCTTTAAAAGTTGGTTAATTTAGGTGGCATGGCAACCATATTATCATTTCCTTGTTGTTTAGAATTGTAACTCATCTGTGGACCTAGGTATCTGTATTACATTCACGTAAAGGTCTCATAGCTTTTAAGACTTAAGGCTTTAAAGGGCCTTGTTGACAGATGACACCTATTTCATGGCATTTAACCTAATATGAGTCACATTTGTAGCAGTTTAGACTGTTTACTCAATTTCTCTTTATTTTTGATGATTTTTTCTTTTTTAAACTAATCTAAATTGTTTTTGTCACCTTCACCTTCTTTATTTCTTTAGTTACATCACAATTTCACAAAGCTGCTTCTGTAATAACTGTGAATAGAGGTGTGAAATTTTATTTAACCTCTATGTATTACCTCTGGGACTGTGCAGCTCATTACAAAGCACCAATTTATTAACAGGGGTTGGTGGTGCTTTGCTGCCATCTAGTGTAAGACTGTAGCTATCTACTAGGTGAGGGAAAATACAT
The DNA here is from genome assembly GCF_045865225.1 of Trachurus japonicus. Taxonomy (NCBI): domain Eukaryota; kingdom Metazoa; phylum Chordata; class Actinopteri; order Carangiformes; family Carangidae; genus Trachurus; species Trachurus japonicus. The sequence continues at coordinate 6,745,742 of NC_140925.1, forward strand.
CACACCTGCTTATTGCAACTGAAATGAAGTGAAATATATTGTGCATAATTAGTTTGCATAGATACGAGAATACTTCCATAGACACACTGATGATCCATCTTTTCTTACAAACTCATCACAGGATCAGTTTGCTAAAATAAAAACAGCAACTCTATTTCTAGAAGTGAAATGTTTATTTCAAGCTTCCAAAACTTCTACAGTTAAAAAAAAATTACCAGCATGTCTCTCCCTCCCCCCTTTATGATCACATCGTCTGGTGCTCTTTACCTTCGCTAATTTACACATCAACAGTTTAAAATGTATCAAAATCTAAAAATTCTCAGTTACATCCGATAAACAAGGCAACTGAACACTGTACCCTTCTTGCTTTACAATACTTTTTTTTTTAAACAGACATACTTATTTTTGACAACATACAGTATACAAGTGGCATTCTGGTATGAACAACGAAGATATGAACAGCGATGAGAGTATTACATTTGAAAAGCAAAATTTACTGACAGAAAATATGTTCTGATGTGACTGGAAGAACAAAAATACATTTTCTTTCCCCAAAAATATACTGGTTAAAGCCATTTCCTTAATTAACCTTAAGGAAGTTGGTATTCTGAGGTGGATTTGGATTACAGTGTGGCATAATTTTACACTGATATCTGAACAGTAAAACGTAACATTAAAATACAGCATTAACAGGTCAATGATCATTCAGAAGGCCACAATATTCTCATATCCAGTTTCAATGTGTGGCTCAAGTTAAATAAATAGAAGTTTGATTTGTATGTAAAAAGGCATGTGTTAAAAATGTGAGAACGAAAGAGCAAAATAAAGAGAATTTCTGAATAAATCTAAAGATTGCCAGTGAGGGCAGAGTCCATGAGGTCGTCGTCTTCATTTCTCATATACATTGGACTGGGCCTTGATGGACGCTCTGAGCTCAGCATTGACAAAGATGAATCTGAAGCTGAGATGGGGGACCGAGACCAGCTGTCTGCTTTTATTGGGTGCGAGGATGGCCCCATGGACATTGATGACTTCTTTTTCTCTTTGTCCCTGTCCCGTTCTCTGTCTCTGTCCCTTTCCCGTTCCCTCTCTTTCTGCTTCTTCTTCTCTTTCTTGTGTTTCTTGTGCTTCTCCCCTGAGCTCAGGGGGATGGAGCTCATGTAGTCCTGGGGGGGAAGCGGGCGCATGGTCTGGTCATCATCGGAGCTGGGGCTGTTCTGGTGCGACTTCTCAGCTACCGAGCTGCTGCCGGACTCGCTCTCACTGTCGTGGTTGAGCGGGGTGTATCCTGGTGAGCGGCTATGGCTCGGGGAGGAGCGGTCATGTTTGGGAGTAGAGCCACTGAAAAGGGGGGATGCTTTGAGGCTAGAGATCTGGGGACGCATGGAGTCACCAGATCCCTCCCCTGCTTTCTGAAGGGTCACTTTAGCCTTGATGCTTGGTGAGCCACCATCAGGTTTGCTAATGATAATTTTGGCCAGACCAGTCGTGCTTACCCCTCCTGTTTTTGGGTCCATCAACTTTTTATCCCCACTGCTCCCTCCGGATACCGACACTTTGGCTTTTGCCTCTTTATCAGACTTTTCCCGTTTGTACTCCCCACTTTGGGAGGATGAGCCATGCTTGGAAGGACCCATATTAGAAGATCCACTATTGGGAACATTTCCAGGCCCACCACCTGGAGCAGATCCTGAACCAGGACCTCCTACTGGTGGCCCAACTTCACACCCATCCTCTCCCACTCCTCCTCCACCTACACTCTTCAGTTTGTCTATGACAGCTGTAAGAGAGGGCTTCTTGTTTCTACTGGGAGACTTCCCTTTGGCGTTGGGGTTGTTCGCATTGTTCTGACCCGCCCCTCCACTGCTTCCACCTCCACTCCCGCTTCCGCCACCTCCTCCCCCTCCACCACTGCCTCCGCCTCCACTTCCTCCTCCTGAACCGCCACCTCCTCCGCTTCCACCTCCACCACTGCCATACTGAGACTGGGACCCTCCAGAGAAAGTCATGGAACCAGATGAAGAGGAGGAGCTGGAGGATGAGGAGGATGATGTGGAACCAGAAGAGGAGCCCCCACCCATAGGCTTCTGGGAGCTCATACCTCCACCAGAGGAAGACTTGGACCCTCCAGAACTGCCACCTCCTGAGCCCATTGGTGATTTAGCCTTGGAAGAAGGAGGCGTTCCTGGAACCTGGGACTGCTGCATTTTCATAGGGGAGGACAATTTGTCACCAGAGCTACTAGAGCGGGAGTGCGAAGGAGAGATGTTAGGCTTTATGCTGGGATTCATAAGAGACCCAGAAGGCTTGCCCCCCTGAGGTTTAATTTTATTGCCACTACCAATTCCACCTCCGCTAACTCCAGGTCCAGACAGCCCATGTTTCGTGATTGGGGAGGATCCCGGTTTGCCAACACCCATTCCTTGAGAGGAGCTTTTAGACTGGGATGGCCCACCTCCACCGCCTACTCCAGTACTCCCTGGCTTGGAGCTGTTACCTTGTGTCATGGAGCCCTCCTTGGACTTTATCTTCCCTGAGGAAGATGAGTGAGAATGGTGGCTTTTACTACTGCTGGTTCCCCCTGACCCTCCTGTGCTGCTTGTGGATGAGGTGCTGGAGGTGTATCCACTATGGGATGAAGTCTTCCCCCCTGTTATAGTTCCTTTTTGTATCTGAATTGTGATTTTGGGAATCGGTGGTGTGGCACCACCGGGAGGGGTTTGCGAACGTCCTGAACTACCGGGGGACTTGGAGCCTCCTCCACTTAAACTGCCCCCAGAACCTGAGCCACCACTAGGAGGCGTGTATGGTCGTCCACCTGAGCTGTGAGAGGGCGACTTTCCATCAGGGTCGAGCTTTTTGCGTTTAGGAGGCTTATCTTTAGATTTCCCCTCACTGGATGGGGTTCTGCTACGTTTGACCTGCTTGCTCTCTGTAGAGCTGCTTCCCATGCCCATCCCTGAACTGCTCCCTCCACTACCCCCATTCTCATCCTTTGGCCGCATGATTCCCTGTTGCTGTTTAACTTTGGGTTCAACACTTTTAAAGTCACTGCAAGCTGCTGCAAGGCCCATCATGAGGGGGCTCTGCGACCCTCCGCCATGTGTGTCTCCGAGATCGGGAGCTTGCCCCAGAAGTGGTTTTCCACCACCACTACTGCCTCCAAAAACTATTCCCATATCAAAAGGGTCCTTCAGTGAGGGCTCTGGGGTGCTCTGCCCATGTGGAGTAGGATTCTGTGGTGTTCCTGATGGGGTATTTTGTTGGCTGCTTCCCCCAAACCCCTTGACCAAATCCATATCTGCATCGGCACTTGGAGAGCTGTCATCAAAATAATTCTGGGAAAAGGTATGGCCTGAGTTTAGGAGGTCAGGGTTGAAGTCCGCAGCATCTGGAAAAAAGTTGGTCGAGGAGGAATCACTGGTGGGGGTGGCAGCAGTCGCAGCTGCTTCTGCAATCAGATCGGCAGCGTCTGTGAAAGGATTCTCGTTGCTGTTGGTATTGAAAATGTCTGCTGAGTCGAAGACTGCGCTGCCCTGGCCCGAACTGGAGGAGTCACGGATTGGAGTGCCAAGGGGGCCTCCATCCTCCCCACCACTGCCCATGGGGTGTTGCCCATGGCTGCCGCCACTGCCTTTGCCTGTCTGCTCAGGCAAATCTGACAGGATTTCGGTGATATCAGGTCCGATGCTATCAGAGCTAGAGAGGCGGACCATTCGGGGGGGTGCAGTGCCCGGTGGTTGCTGTTGTTGAGACTGCACATGAGACTGTGAATAAGGCATGCCAGGGCCAGAGGGGGGTGTTCCACATTGGCTAGGTGCTGGGGTGATACTATGGGGCGTATCTAAGCCATCACCAGTCAGGTTGACATCAAAGATAGAATTTTGAGCGTCCACATCCATAGAGAGGAGCTCACGGTGGAAATCATCTTCGTGTGTGACTTGATGGTGCTGGTGGGGATGCTGCATGGAAGATCCTTGTTGTGATTTCATGCCTAAACCACCACCTGGAGCAGCTCCTGGCATGCCACCTTTTTCTGCTGTCCGTGGGCGCTTTTTCTTCACTTTTGCGCTACCTGAAGGGCAGGCTCCACTCGTGCCCTCCGTCCGTGGGGAACCAGACGAGGAATTTTGCCTCTCCAATGGACTCGAACCATACAGTGTAGCGAAATCTTGGGTGGGGTTGTCTTTCAACAAATTCATCAACATAGGATGATTTTTGGTGTTGCTGGCTGGGGAGGATGTTGGTGGTGGGGTTTGGTGGGGAGGTGGTGCATTTTGGGAGCTGGGACTAGAACCCACACTTCCAGTTATCTGTAATAGACTTGTCAGTATGGGATTCTGGGTAACTTTGCTGTAGTCATCTCCATGGGCCTGGCCTTGCTGCTGTTGCTGCAACTGCTGTTGGCCAGCCACCCCTCCTTGGGATAGGCACTCTCCTCCTTGGCCTTGCCTCTCTGTTCGTGAAATGCCAAACAGAGAAGTAATCGGACCTGCAAAATTGGGTCCTCCGGGGGGTCCACCTGTGGGTGTGTTGCCCCCTGTCAATCCAGGTAATCCCATTGGGTTACTTCCATCACCTGCTGCCATGTTGTAGGTGGGACTACCAGAGGGTGGCAGGTTATTCTTCACCATGATTTCCACTGTCTGGGCAATCAGTGACAGAGCTGGAGTGTCTGCCTGGATGGTCTCTGCTTTCCGCCGAATGGCTCTCATGGTAACAGGGATGGACATGCATCTAGGGGATGGAAAAAAAACAATGTCCTACATTACTACTAGAAAACATAATTTAAAGTGATGCATTTTCAGAGGATAGTAAAAACCGCACCTCTGGACCACTTTGGTGATGAACTCATCGGTGCAGATCAGAGCATCTGAAAGTCCTTTATATAGCTTGCAGGATACTTGTCTGGAGTCAATCACCTCCATCACCACTAGGGGTCAAGAGAGAAAAGGACTAATCAGCAACAGACTGCCATTGAAACTGATTGTGACTTAAACTGCATTCACAGTAGTACCTACATATGTTGGATTACTGAGATTGGAAGTGGAAATGGAAGCTCACCACAAACAAGTGATTCATTGACTGGATGCTGGAAAGAAACACTGAAACTGGAGTCAGTAAGAGGGCATACTTCAAACTGCAGCAGGCCTGCAGTGTCTGAGGGGAACAACAGCAGATATACATTTGTTAATAAATGCTATGTGTTACTGACTGACCGCATAAACTAAACCAGAATCCAAATTCACACCTTCTTTGATGGAAGTTCGTTTAACACAGCTGCCAATCAAAGTGTTATAGGCTGCCTGGTGCCGTATGATATCCAACAGGACTGGCACTTGTCCTGGGTGGCGGAAGGGGATCTTGGACACCAGCGCTCCTTGGAGTGAACGACCATCTTGCACTGGGGCATCACCATTCAGAAAATAACAGTGCTGCTGATCTGGCAACACCTGTGAATGAATGAATATATTGTTTTATGTTTGTGTGCATGCATAGTTTTTTTCATACTTACCGTTTCCCTCCCAAAAATTTAGGACCCTGAATGTAGCTCTTTTTTTTGAATTGGGATGACATTTCATCACCTTCTTTGTTTAAATGTGTATCAAAATAGGACAGCAGAGGGAACCAGAGACAGTGTCTTTGATAGTAAAGTGCAGTATGAAATTTTCTGTGATAGCAATCCAATCATTAATAGTTGACAGTTTAGAATTGTAATACTGAATGAAATTATTAGAATTAATTAATCTTAAATCACAACAAGACAAAACAGAGGTTAAAACTCTGGTGGGTGAAAAAAGCTTCAAGAAACCAATGGAAGTGTCTGCTTACAGAATAGAAGTGCATGTTGTGTGAAGGTGGTGGTGTGGAGCTGCCCTCCTCCAAGACATGGAGCTGGCTCTGGACAACTAACTGGCAGAGAGGTGAGAGGCTCGGCGAGGTCTCAAACACTGGGATTGCTGAGGGGGGAAACAGACGGGGAAGTCAAAATTAAAAACAAAAAAGAGGAAAAATTATTATTAATTACTGATGGTCATATTTATGAATTCAGAGTAGTGTTCCTAAGGTCAGCTTACTAGTAGCATTTCCCATCCTCTGAATAAAGGACAGTGAGAAGGGCATGGGGCGGTTCATCTTGAGGAAAAAACAAGCTGGCAGGTCCACACAGTTGGAGTTCGTCACAGTGGAGAAGGAGGGTGTCCTGAAATGAACCAAAGCCAAAATCATCAGCCGTCTCTCTCCACTCTTAACTAACATATCCCCAGATGACTGACAGGAGCTACACTTCCTTACCCCTTGTTGTCCACCGGGTGGGAACCAGTAATGAGTGGAGCAATTGGGAGCTTGTAAACGGCAGAGGTTCCTTCAATTGTCACAGAGACACTGACGCCCAAAGAGCGAGGAACTGTGAAGAAAACACACACACGAGTCACTTCAGGATAACTACGACCCTTCAGCTGATGTATCCATCCTTCCTGTGGACACTGGTCGGCGACGTCCTCCACGCACTCACCGTTGTTGTCTGTTAAGTTGAGCTGCGTGCCTGTTCCCTCCTCAAATATGTCATAAGGTGACACATAACACTGAAGAGTAACAAGATGGCCACCGCTCCTGGCTGTCAGCAAGCCCACACCGCCGTGAAGAATAGTCTCCACTGTATTTGCATTTGTTGCTATCCTGGAAAACACACAATTACAAATCATTTGAGAGATGCTCAAATTTGGCTCTTTGAAATCAAATTTCTTATTTATATTACAAATTCACTAAGTTTATATTTTAAACAGTGTATTTACTATTGCATGGGTTTTATTATGACATACACAAAGATAAAATGAACCCCATTCAAAATTAGCAGCTCCCCTTTTGGCACCTTTCCTGAGTTTATATTTAATATTCTGATCAGGTCTCCTTCCCCTCCATAACTCAACAGCTTAAACAATCAAATGATATTTCAACCAGCAGCTATAACATCTTAATGGAGATGATAGGTGCCTGTGTCAGTACCAGTAACAGTTCCACACTCTTTAATATTTATAAACTCCTTTGACATTCATTATCCTTTAGCATGAGAACACAACCCATAAGATACTACGGTTGATGTGCAAGGTAACAAAAAGACATTTTGCGAACTTACCGAAACATGTGCATCATCTTGGTGAGATCAAGCTCCAAAGACTGCAGTGCTATATACATCTTGGTTTTTAGCTTACTGGAAAAGAAGCAAAGAAAGGTCATTAGATATAAGTGACAGCAAAATAAAAATTGTTTCCCCTCTCTCTCAGGAATAGACTGATGTAACGTCAAAGCAATTCAAAAATTTGTGGAGTAAAACGTCCACTTACTTGTCCCCAGGGAGCTTGTACAACTCGACCAGTCCCTTCAGATGTTTGGAAAACTCTTCAAAGTTTTTCTCCCTAATGAGGCGGGGGGGTGGGGGGTGGGGGGGGTGGTTTAGACAAACATTATTCCACACATCTCAAATAAGACAAGGGCGTGTGCTGTAAAGCATGAGGGTTCTACTCACCTTAGATGCTGAATCAGCTCAGGACAACTCTGCAGCCGACAAATGTGATAAACAAATTGAAAAATACACCGATCAACAAAGCCTTTACTAAGGGTGCATAGATGAAAATTAAATGAAGAGAAGAAATGCTCTGATTTATAAAGGATAATGGAAGTTTGAGTAAACTGACCGTGGGATTTTCCCCCTGATGAGCCACCTTGACGTCTACTAGCTGCCCAGTGGTGTCCAGCTGCACCTCCACATAAAACATGTCTGATGTGATGTAGCACTCGGTCCCTGATGGGCTGAGGTGAGAGCCCAGCCTGTGCAGCGGAGACAAACAGAGGGAAATTACATTAAAATACATTAATTTTCCTTTGTGTGTGCAGGACCACCTGCTCACCTGCTTCTCTTTGGCCAATTTGAAAATGGTTTGTGTAGCAGACAGGCAAGTCATTATCCTTGCTGACTAATGTCCCTTTTCCACTAACGCTACTCGGCTCGACTGGACTTTTTTGATTTTCCACTAGGGGTAGTAGGCTACCTGGTATCTGGTACCTTTTTTTGGCATCGCCTCTGGCAATGTTCCATGCGAGCTGAGCCGATACTGAATGTGACCGTTTTTAAAAACACACCGGCAACAGCGACCACTGATCTGTACTGCCACTGCTGTTGTTCCTTCACGCAAGTTACATGGCTGCTGTGCAGAAAACCACACCGTGCTCAGCCAACAAGGTGCGTCCACAATGGATACTTGGAAGGAATGACAAGAATCTGTGTTTTGGGTAACCCACCCAGGAACTTCGTTCTCATTGAATTTAGTAAAAAAAAATCATTTACTTGAGAGCTTTCATCGTTCATTCCCCTCTATCTCCTTTACTTAGGTTTGCAGAAACAGATCTAGTAAGGGGATGAGAGAACATGCGCAAATGAGAAAGAACTCACATGTTTTGTCGAGCAATGGATTCTAGACGATCTGTCATGGAGGGCAGAGAGGAGACTGAAAAAGAAGGTAGAGAAGAATATGACATTTTGAAAAATCACATAATGTAACCAGCCTCAACTTCAGTCTAGACACAGGTATAATACCATTTCTAATGATTATGACAGCAACGTGCTCTTGTGTCTCTGTATGAGCTGACAGACTCACCTTTCAGCGCTCTCTGCAGGGTCTCCAGACAGGTGAGCAGGAGCTGATGACCTGCAGCATTCATCGCACCGCGTTTCTCCTGGGATACAGCGTGAAGAAAAACAGAAAATGTGTGAGGACTTCAGAAAAATTAAAAGTCACTTATCAATGAGATGTAATACTTGGTTTTGTACTTTCACTGGCTAAGTCAGCACAAGGTCAGACATTTAAATATCACTACTATAATATAATTAGTCTGAGAGATATGCAGTATCAGGGTCCAGGAAAACCTTGTTGGTGCAATACAGTGATTAATTGCTATAGCTAATGTACGTTAAATTGGTTTGTAGTGAGCCTCTCTTGTGGGCTAGAGAGCTGATTTGTTATTTCCAGTGCAGGGGAATAAACATTCAGTTTTAATTTTGACACTTACTGCATTCCATCATAAACACTTAGTGTATGTTTCGCCTAATGCAGAGTTCAATCTGACAAAACCTTGGAATAAAAGCACCTAATTCTACTGGTCCCACATCTTCAATGTTGAACCCTGTCCAAGGTTGTTGTTTTTTTAAGTGCTGGTTTGAGAATACAAACAGATTATTTTCTCTCACAGAATGGTGGCTCTGTCTCACCATGGCTTGACGCACAACTTTGCAGGTTTCCTGCCACGGCCGTGAGGCATTGTGTTTGGCATGAAGCCTCTCGAGCAGAGCAGCCATGCGACTCTGCCTTTCTGCTTCTGAAAAAGATATAATACACATTCATGTAAATTCAATTTCACATTCAATGCTCTAGTTTTTTGGATACCTATAATCTCACGACACCTCTACACTAACTTAATATCTTTCCATGCAATAATACATGTATTGATGTACATCTACTGTGACAACAGGATTATAACTATGTGACAGAATCTAATAATACATGTACATATTACATACAGAGAAAATTCCACAGAGAAGAAAATTAAGGGGCAATACGGTGAACAATAAGTATTGCATTTTCTGTAATGCCAGTTTTTACATGACTAGTAGCACTGAATGTACTATTATGTACTTCCATTGGAATCGCTTCATTTAAATCCTGTTGTAAATGTAATATACATGTAGTATATTCTTCACTAGTAGTGTTCTTGTGGACAGATTTCTCATATTGCACGCTGACCTCCCCTTCTGGTTTGTGAATGAAAATAGGTTGTGCTTCCTTTAGCCTTTACAAATACGTGGGTATGTGTATTTTACCTGTCATTTGCACTAAATGATACAGTTCTTCTTCAAACAAATTATAATTGAAAAATCACAAGGTTTTAATCAATCAAGTCTCGTGACAGCCATCTAATAACCAGGGGAATGCGCTCCGCACATCGTGTCTGGTCAATGAGAGGTTAATGTTTTGTTGTTATAACCTGTCAGAAAAGAGCTAGGTGCTGCAGTGCTACTTAGTTTATATCCTGTAAGCATGTAACTTGCACTTTTACTCCAGCACGACAAGTCAAAATAAGACAAATCTATGTGACACCAATTAGTATTTTCAGAGACATTATGGTTTTAGTTTTACCCAACAACATCAGCGCTGGCGTTATCTACAAAGTTGGAAGTTAGCAATTTGCTAACGTTAGCCATGATCCCACTAGTTAGCTTCTACTCCACTAAACACAAACTCTGGACACTGTCACCACTTTTATTATTCACGGATGATTGTTGACAAGTTTTAAAGGTGCTCGCATACACGTAAACTCACTCACGTATCACGTCAAAGACCTACATAGGAAGCTTTCGTTCATGTTACTTTAGCCGTTAGCTGTTAGCCATCGTTAGCAGGACAGATCATTATAATAACAAATCAACATTTAAAAAAACAAAACAAAAAAACACGGGTCATGTTCTTACCTGTTACCTCTTCGGTTTTGACCCGATCCCCATGAGTTTGATTCCCTCCTTGTTGGACCGAGATAGACAGCTCTCTTGCAGGGCTGCCGCTCTGCATAGCAACACCAGGCCCCGCCGCCATTGTTACCCACTTCGGCTGCAGCTGCTCTGCTGCTGCTGCTCACCCGCTTCGGTTTCCCTTTCCCCGCTTCGCCATCCGGGGATCCGTAGTGTCTGTCCCGGGGAATGACAAACCCACTTTGATAGTGGATAGTTTGTTTCCACTTCACATTTCAGGCATTCAACACTGAATTGACTCAGTTTTTGGCTTCATAATTATATATTTTGTAGCCGATTTAATTATTTCTGATTCTAATTTATGCAAAAAAAAAAAAAAATCAGTAAATTAAAATGTGGAAAAGCCTATTCGATTTGTGATTTGGTAGCCTATTATTACAATTATTTCTGAATACTTAATAATAATAATTATTATTATTAATTAATAACTTTAGAAGAAACATATTATATTTGTCGATATTCCAACAAAACCAAATCTCTTGACTGGACTTCTTAAATTAAAGTCAATGGTCTGCTTATGACTCCAGATGGCGTGCGATCACCGCAAGTAAATGATTCATCATTTGCCAAGAGCAACTAACCGCGAAAATCCAAAGGAAGGTTGAAATAATCATGTTAATTGTCTTCAAACCCAGAACAATGCAGTGGTGATAGTATTTTCCTACAAAATCCTATTCTGTAAATACCCCATTGCATAAAAACAGTCCCATGAAGCAATAGGTAATCAAGCAATACAGATAAAGATATTTCAAACAACAAATGCAGCCATGGGCCTGCCCAAGCTGCCACACACACACACCCAAACCCACACACACACACACACACACACCTGAGCCTATTGTACAGCTGAGCCTGTGGCAATGAGTGCTCTCTGGGGAGGATTTTCCCACCAACCATTATGACCTGCAGGAGAAGAGGGAGCGGGAGTGTGTGCATGAATACATGTGCATTTGTGCATATGCAAAAATATATTTGTGAACATGGGTTTAAAAACCTCACGCGCACACACACACACACACACACACACACACACACACACACACACAAACACACACAAACGAGAGATAGCTTTAGACAGCAGTGGAGATGGAGAGGGACCAGATTGGCATCGTCTGAGACAGTAGGCAGACCCACAGATAGACATGAGAAAAGAGGGGAGGTGCCGCTATGTAATTGATGTGCCCACCAGGAGCTTTAGCTGGCTGCCTGGCATGGAAGAGAAGGTGGGCACCGCTGCCAAGACAGCAGTAGGAGAAAGGAAAGGGAGGCACGGGCCTTGGGGAGCACAGTAGCGGGCTGAAACCATGCCCATCAATCAGAGGCTAGTTCACCTTGCCATGCCAAGCGGGACCCCCCCTCTGTGCCGAGGGATGGGGTGGCACAGGGAGCGAGGCTGGCACAGGGGCTAAAGCTCCCCTAATCCTCCTGGTGGGTGTATCAGTGCCACGTCCGAACGGCAGTATAGAGTGGGCAGAGCCAGACATGACAGGAAAAGAAAAGAAAGTTCAGCCCCTGTGCAGAAAGAGGTGTCACTGCATGTTGTTAACATTGTGATATGGAAATGTTAATATCGTTTCAGATAAGGACTGACAAATGCCTCAGCTTCGCATAGAAAATAAGGCATAGCTACCGTGTCTAATTGCCAAATATTACAGTTTTGGAACAGACTTCCGTGTCAAAAATTGAAACCAATGGATTTAATGGTACATGCATCCTGTGATTAGTTGGATTGTTATTTTGAGTTTTTGATGGTGTCATTACAACGTCACATATTTTACATTATTGCTTGGTCACAAATAAATGTATCACAAAACAAGAGGCCCAGTTAGTGCATTATTGTTGCAATGTAGTTCTTCTACTGTATCTTCTTGATATTATATTGAAAGAAAATAATCATTATTAATATAATATACAGCCGTACGTGCATATTATATACATTGTCATACGGTATATAGGGATCTGCATAGTTATAGTCACACATATGCAACACCTCCATATAAACACTGTATCTCACACATGTCCTTCCCACGTATACATAAGCAAAACAACACTAATCTAACCCCTTTTTTTTTCAAACCTTCCATATTTTCACAGTATTATGGTGAGGTATAGGAGATGACTGTAACATCTGTATAAACACATTTGATTTCTTCTGCATGTTTCCAGTTTTAACACAGGGGACGGTGATGTGTGAACAGCTTGGCAACCTTATTGAGTGCTTTGAAGTTGACTACCCTCCTTTTCTCACCATCCCTCTAGGTGAGCTCACATTTTACCTGCAGCGAGTAAAGATAGCCTATTTGATGCGTATGCCTACCTCACATTTCGTGGCTACAAGACAAATTAACCAGACAATGAAAACAACAGATTTGCTCGATACTTTTGTACATTATCAAGCCGACTCTTGTGTGAAAGTGCCCAACAAAAGAAATCAACCGACCCTTTTTCTTTCTTTTCACCAGGCATACAAGTTTGAGATCATTGAGCCTGAAGACTGGAAACATCCAGAAAACAGTGAAGCATTATCAGGACACAGTTTCTGCTTCTTTGGCACCGAGTGCCTTGAAGTGCAAGGGCAGCTGGGAAGAGTAGCTGGGAGGGTGGTGGAGGGAGGGAAGAGCAAGAGACAGGGGGGAGAGGGAGAGAGGAAGGAGGGGTCGGCCCTATAGGACCATTTGTGATGAGGCTCATTTGCACAACGGCACTTAATTGGCTACAACAATTAATTAATGCGTTGGAAAGTTGGCACAAAAAGTTCATTTAAGAGGGTTTTAATAAGCAATTAGGGAGAAGTAACCAGTGAGGTAGAAGCGACTGCGAAAAAGATGCTGAAACTCTGAAAGTATCAACTCCAGCAAGGGCTTTTTTTTTGGAGGGGGGGGAGAATAATGTGCCATATCTGGAAACCAGGATGTGGTTTGCTGTTATGGGTAGTTACTATGCGTCCCATTGCGAGCACTGATGACATTAAGCAACATTATTTTTACCCCATACTTTTACAACCCCAACTGTTCATGGCACCCACTTTCCAAAAACAGCATTGTCTCCTCTCCCCTTCATCCTCCCTCCCACTGTCTGCCTCCATCTCTCTCTCTCTCTCTCACTCTGTGTATGAAATATCGCATGTCTAATGAGTGGAGCAGGTTGAAATCCTGGGGAAGATGTCCTTGGAAGACGAATGCATTTTCAGCAGAATAATTAACTTAATTAACAAATTCACATGCATATTCATCAGCCTATTAATGTCTCTTCTGCGCGGCTTGATGAGCAGTGGGGTAATAACCATCTCATTTGCATAGCCTGTTCACACGACTCCCCGTTTAAAGACAAAATAAGGGAAGGAAGAGCACGGGAGGAAGAAGGAAGAGAGAAATTGGACAAGGAGACAACAAATAGAAAACAAGGGAGAGGCGCAGCGGGGTAACACGCCGAGGTGAGGAAGTGACGTGGTGCTGGTTGGAAATAGGCAAACAGTTTATCTGATAGATGGGTGACACGAGAAGGGACGGCAAACATGAGCCCCAACAGATTGTCTCAATCTCCCTCTCTCTCTCTTTCTCATCCCTCCAGTCAACCTTGTAAGCCATTTTCCCCCTCCTGCTGTTCCATCATCACCATTTCCTTGCATCCATGCCATAATATCCTCCTCCCTCAAAGCTGAAATAAGTGTTTTTCTTTCTCTTTTTGTTGCTTTTTTAATGGCCCTCTATATCTGAGCCTTATATCCAAGTCATTACCCATTAGATGTTTGTCTTGGTAAATTGTTCTTGTAGCATTCAGCTGAAAACACACGATCATAACAGCGTGCCCTCTCCATGTTTCTCTCCCTCTCTGTCTGTCTCGTTCTCTCCTTCCTACGGTCTCTCAGGGGGAATCTTCTTGGCATTGCTCCACTCCTTTCTTCTCCACTGCCAGGCTGCTGCTGCCGCCGTCTCTACTCTGTTACCACTGTCTGCACACAACCTGGTGCTCCTAGCAACACCACCTCTCTCACATACACTCCACATGGCGGTCCGAATGGCAAGTGTGTGCATATGTACTAAACACACACACTCACTCACTCACACACACACACACACGCAGACCCCATGTTTGTTATAGATTTATGGAAAATCTTATATTTGTGACAATAGAATCATAAATCTTTGGTTTACGACATAAGCTGAATATTTACTCTTCCAGTTTTAATGATTTGCTAATTAAAACAATGTTATTCATGAGACAATGTTGTTCATCAGACATTTATATGTCTTTATTCTCTATTCATTGCAATATATTACATGTTGTCATAATATTTCTTTATCATGAACTAAGTGTATGCTTTTATAAATGACTTTCTTTACAGTTCCTTTCAGGTTTTAGGTCTTAAAATGTGCTTTATTTGTTTTATTCTCATTTTTACCACTCAATTTTGCTGTCACTTAATGCAGTGTGGCTACTTGGATATCTGCAGCCTGTCACAATGTGCTGTCATGGCAGACTTCTTTATGCATGGTGCACTCTGTCCTTTTACTTACGATTTTTTTTTTTGCCAAGACAATGTGCAACATCATTAGGCTACGTGTGTGAAAGTACGGCAACGTCAAATTGTTCCTTATAGCACCAGAGGAAGGCTTTTACTGTAATGTATCTACATAGATAACTGACAATCAAATCTAATGCAACTCAGTTCACTTAACCTGTGACAGGAAACACACAACACAAAATATTCTTAAAAAATGTATCACACAACAGAGCCCTGCTGATCACTTCACTGACATGATTATTTGTTCTTCTCTCAGCAAATTCTGAAGCTTCCTTGGGAGAGTGCTGTGCTCTGAAGTCTTTTATGTCTTCTGTCCTTATGATTCATTTAAGCATGCAAAGATGTGCAAAAACATAAAATGAGAAAGTTGTCAGTCTCATCAACAATTACAATATTGTGCCTTTGTGTCGCAGACAGGGTAGAACATCTCTTTTTCTTGACTAAATTGATGTGTTACTCTTTGTATCATACTGTATGCTCTTCCTACCTTTCTACTTTCTCTTCTGTTCTCATCAATCTGTTCACAATGAGGAGCGAGGATCAAGTTCTACAACTGAGCTGTGGGTGCTCAAGAGGACCCAGAGGAAGTCAATTTGATTTTGCTGTCACTTACTGTTATGTCAGAGCAATATGTGCAATTGCCCTCTTTGCATACAGCCTATTGGTTTGTGTGACACCGATATGGTTTCTGTGTCCACCCACGTTACAATTTCTGCAACTGGATTGATGCAAAGGACATTGACACTAGTTACTGTAAATGTCTTTCATAGTTTTTGCTAATTTTATCCAGGGAGCCAAATTCTGCTCACACACCAAGTCTCATTGAATATCATCAACACATAAAAGAGCTATTTGTAAGTTTTGCTGGTGCTACATAGCAAACGTTGGTATGACATTATTTTAGCTATCAGCCTAGAAACATTTCGAGTAGAACATTTCAACAAATTTCATTCCCTTTTCTTGCCAATGGCTGTCTCCAGAGGATAAAGAACATAATTGTTTACCCCTGTCTCTTTGATGTATTTTATTCATCTGAAGTTAGCGTGTTACGTAATAAGTTAGCCCCAGTCTGGCCTCTCAACACTTTTAAATGCTAAATATCTGAAGCAGTACTTGTTCCGGCAGGAAATCGTTCGGTAGCAGAGAAAACTTACAAAGAGCGTCCATAAAAATGTGAAACCATTGCAGTGGCATAACAAAATTGTATGGTATTGTGACATTTCCCAGAGTTTTTGTTAACCAAGGTTTCAGGTTTGAGTTGAGTCCGGCTGACTAAATCACTGGATTTTCAGATTTTTCATTTTATTTATTTATTTATTTATTTATTTATTTTAATGCATCTCTTACACTTCTTAGGTCATTTTTCTCTGTGCTGATTGGCTGAGCTCAGGCTGATGCCGGCTATCGTGAGGAGATTGCACACACACAACGGAGGAAGAGGAGAAAGGCGATTGAGATACAGAGCATTAGCCGGTGTCAGGAGGAAATTAAAGGCCGGATCGCTTTCTTAATCAGTGCACAAGCACTGCGTTAAGAAGGAATTAGGTCGACAGCTGCTGTGTCGCTGCTTACCTTGCTCCTGCTCTCCCCTTTCCTCATATGCACACATGCTCTTCACACACTCACACTCATTGTCATTCTCCTTTTTGTTTCACTCCTTCACCCTCTCTTGCTCTAAACTTTTTTTTTTGTTTAGCTGCACTCCTGTTCTTGTCCCCCAGGGTTACCACTTTTTGTTTCCCTGTCTACACACAACACACACACACACACACACATAAGACTGAGCTTTGGTCACTTGTTTCATACCACACACACATCCAAGCAACATTAAAATAAGAGAAGAAAGAGAGAAGAGAAGAGAAGAGAAGAGAAGAGAAGAGAAGAGAAGAGAAGCATGATGGATAGAGATGGTTTTTGGTTCGGTTCCAGGAGGCTCGGTAGTACCCCTGTGGCTGATGGATGAGCTGTCATTGTTGAGCTCTTCCACGTTCACCTGAGATGAATGGACAAACAGCAGTGGCCCTTTCCCTGTCTATCCATCTTCTTCTGTTTAGATACCTTCTGCTGTCCACACTTGTCCCCCAACCACACACCCCCCCTCACACACACACACAAGGGGCCCATCAGATGAGTTTCTAAAGACTATCACTGTTATTTTTAGACTCAAGTTGCCAATAGCCAGTATTTTGTGCCAGTGTTAACTGTATTTTTAATTTGACTACTTAATGCCAATACATGGCAAGTGCTCAGTGTTTCTTAGATTTGCAGCCTATTGTTGAAAAAAAAGAAAGAAAAAAAAACCCTCCAGTAATCGCTCCAAAATCATTTACATTACTGGAAATGAAACCCTCCAGTGAGACATATAGGGGCGTAAAAAAAAAAAGAGGATATGTATTGTCAGTCTAAATGTGTGAAAACAGAGGAACAGCACTGACCAGATAATGGTAGGTAAACAGCCAGCATTGGCTCTGTGCTAATCAATATGTCAGTCTAAATTTTATGGACAAACATGGATATTTGAATGTCTTTGCAATCAAACTCTGTCGGTCTGTATTTCCATCTCCCACATGTCTGTTCATAGCACATGTCAGAAAATAGGGAAGACTGGTCACTGAGGTCAGGAGTCTCTCCACTTTTTAATTTGGCAAATGCAGCGTATAAATTTTAATTTGTTGCTTTAATCAGTTGAATCAACTGGAATGACCCTGAGCCTGATTGCCAGCGTCTTTCGGGCCTTTCCGTTTTTCTGGCATACTGCGAAGGTCACGACTGTATGGAAAGTGGCAGGACTCAACATGGAGGGATGGACTTCCAGTTTTTAAGTTCTGTGGTAGTGATTTGGCTGTTAATATCCAGTAGAAGTTGTGTGAGTTAAGTGAATTACAGGGAATTAATCTGAAACTATTATAACTCTGAACGGATAAAATATCAGTGGCAGGAAAATGCAGAGTATGTGAAAATATATAGGTTTCGAAAGGTAGAAAAACATTGAGATGTAATGTAATTATTCATGTCATGCGTTTAACATGTCATGTTTCATACATTCCTTTAAATATTGGATATTCAGTCAACATGTTTAATATAAAATTAAGTTGCATTGCTGCTTAACTATGTGTTTTTGGGTGTTTTACATCCCTCAAATATAAACTGAAATCCTCACTTCATTTTGCTGCTAGTTTAAAATGTGAAAAATTGCCCGTGGTGCTCATGTTTTGTGCATGTTGCATGGGGGAGTTGTCAAATTGCATAAACACACTCAGCATATAACACAGATACACAAGAATACCACAAACTGCCTTTATGAAGTTGGTGAGGTGCATGCAGTCCGTGTGGCAGAAGAAGCACACTTAGGGGTGAAACTACTCTGTGTCCTCTCCAAGGGGAAAGGTTTAAAAAACATTTAATTAGGCTTTTGGCATGGCTTCACTTTTAGCCTGGAGGTGTTGGAGGGGGTTTTACAGACTTCATCCCTATTAGAGCCTCGCAGATTAAACATTCATGAGAGCAATCAGCAGACCCTATGTGTTCTCTCCTGCTGTACAACTTCATCTGTAGTTTGTCTGTATAGCGTCATGTTCGAGCAGCTTTATGTTACTGAACGCTGCATTTACTTTGTGTCCGCATTGTGTCGTAGCTTATACTCTCACCTTGTCGTACTACTGATGCAATAATGAACTTGTTTGTGAAACATGGGACATAAAGGTTTTATTTGAGTGTGTGTGTGTGTTTAAAAAAAAAAAATCAAAAAAATCAAAACTGGTTCGTGTGTGTGTAGTGAATCCATAACTCCTCCTGCTTGGTGGTGCCGTGATCCGGCTTAGAGAGGTGAGGATGGCACCGGAAGGAGGAGGAGGTTTGGGGGGAAAAAAAGAAGAAGATGATGATGAAGAAGAAGAAGAAGAAGAAGAAGAGGAAGAAGAAAAAAGAAGAAGAGTGGGATGGTGTTGGGGCGGGGGTGAGGTGTAGAAGGGGGTGTGTGGGGGGGCAACAGATGGTACGCCACGCTGCGAGGGACGTCGGCTGCCACGGGTGGGGGGGGTGGGGTGGTGGGGTTGGTGGAGGAGAGAAGAGGGGGCAGATAAATGGGGGTGGGAGGGGTGGGTGTGTGTGTGTGTGGGGTGGGGGGGGGGGGCTTCTCCCCACAGTGCCAGCAGGGATGACGAGGAGGGGGCACTATAGCTGCATGTGAGTGTGTGTTTGCATGTTTTTTTTTTTGTCTGCGTGTTCTGTGCTCTCAGACTCTCCAGTTTCTCATCATCGAGTGAGGTGAGAGGCCTTTTGCCCCCGCGCGCTTGCTTCATGCCCACTCAGTGTCTGACTGTCCGTCTGTGGATCTCCAATGTTGGAGAGGAGGAGAGGAGGAGAGCGATGATGATGACTCTCCCACCCCCCCCCCACCCCCCCACACGGGCCACTACACAGCTAGTTCACATGCAGGCATAAACAACACTGTGTGTGTACGAAGAAGGAAGATGATGCCGAAATTGCTCGTAACCCAGTTGTTGTGATGAACTACAAATTGTGATCCTCACGTCAGACGCCATAAATCAGCCTCGAGCAAAACGGCCATATGTGAGGGGAATTTAATAGCTCTCGTTTGATTTTTTTTTGTGCTTTCTTGACCAAGGCTGTATATTTCATGCACCGAAAAGCTGCTGAGCCAAGGGTAGAAAAATTGAAACTTACCCTCAATATCGCTGCATCCCCTCCCTCCCCATCATCATCATGGCTCTCCCACCCTCCTCTCTCGTCTCTCTCCCCTCCTCTCCTCTACCTATGCATGCACAGACAGACGGCACACATGCTCACACACACACACACACACACATAAATACACACACACCAACCAACCCCCAGTCATAGTGGCTGCCTGTAAACACACCAGCTTTCCGTGGTATATATGGTGCTGCCTATTGAACAGATGTTGTGGAATTTAAGATGCAAATGCACCCACCGCCACCCCACCCCACCCGACACACACACACACACACACACAAACACTCACTCACTCACTCACTCACGCACGCACACACACAAAACCCTCACCGACTCCCTCCTCCCCCCCAGCTGGCCCTGCCATGAACGTGCCATGTGGCGCTCCATTCCCCCTGGCACTCCGACTCTGGCTGTGCCAACTCTGCCGCGTCTGGCCGCCGCCAACTGGAAAGACCAAGAAAACAGCAGACTCAAAGTGGACTGTTTCTTTGTGTGTCTGGAAGTGTGTATGTGTGTGTACGTGTGTGTGTGTGTGTACCTATAGATATACAAGACTGTGCAAAACTTGAGCTGTCAGTCACAGCAACAGTTATTTATTTAGAAGTGAAGAGACAATTATCTGATATTAGGTTTTTTTCTGTGTGAAAAATGACTCAAATGTCCAGAATGGTTAAGTGGATGTGTGTGTTTGTGTGTGTTTGTGTATCTATTAGTCTGCCTTTTGTATGCTTGTGCAGGTGTACTAGTGTATGCGATGGTGTGTGCAGCATGTCACACTGTCAGTCCGTGCATGTCGGTTTGTGAAATCCACATGGGAATGGCGGTGGAATTCCTGTTACCATGGAGATGTCCAAGCTCATCTGTAATAAAATTTCAACTTGAGAGAGATTAATTCAGGGGAAAGTGTTGATTTATTCATCCTGGTGGATACAGATGCACTTCCTCATTCGCTCTGATGTTTCACTATGCGATGGCTACCCATTCGCTGACTGGTTTTCATTTTTCAAACTATATGTCTGAGACTAACTGCTGCGCTTTTCTATCTTCACTGCTGGATACGTAGGCTACAAAGACAAGTCTGGTGATGTTTTCTTTTTTTTTTGGTTCGGCCTATAGTATGATCCCTCTCTTGCAGTCTGGTGTAGCTTATCTGTTCCACTGTTATCTGAAAATGTGAGTTTTACTGTTACATTGGTTCATTGTGCTTTAATGACAAAGGGAGATGGACATCCTCGTTTATCTTAAGTCAATCCCACACTGTCCTGCTGTCTGAAAATACTCTCCAACACATCTACAACTCACTCCTATTTAAATAATGCTTGCTGAGACCTACAGGTCCCAGCTGCTTTAGGTTAATTACAGGATCTTATTTAAAAATGAAAGTGTAGCCCACATTTGTGCCTTTTTAAAAATATATAATTTACCTCACAGGGAGGATCCAGTGATCTTGATGTTGTGAGTCATAACCTGAGAGGAGAAGACAGAAAGTACTGATTTATGGACTTATGTTATTGACTTTGGTATTCTCTAAATGATATTAGATAAAGACATTAATGTTCACCAAAAGGTTGCATCATTTAAAGGGACAATGAGGTGTTTTGGAAAGTGTTTTCACACTACATTTCCCATGAGCCTCCACGCGCACAGTGAAATTCTTGGACGGGCGCAAAACGGACAAAAGCGAAAACATTTGCCAAGAATGTTTTCATTAATCCAGAAAGAAAGTCAAAGGTTCGAAGACGATCAGATACCGTCGTAGTTCCGACTATAAACGATGCCAACTAGCGATCCGGCGGTGTTATTCCCATGACCAGCCGGGCAGCGTCCGGGAAACCAAAACTAGGAAATGCTAGGGCGAGTCGACCACTAAATAATAATATCAAAATAACTATATAGACAAAACGATATATTTATTGAAAATTGACCCATTAACAAGTAGATTCATCCACATTAATATGAGACTCTTTTATAACCAAAAGCAAACTCCTCGGGGTCTCTTTAAATCACAATTTTTTAAAATGATGTTCTTATACATTAGTTCCAGGTGAAGGTTAGTGCCTCCTTAGGAGTTTCTGAGTTACGGTCAGTTCCCCAATTTAGATTTACATCACTCCAATGACATGTGTCAATTTAAACATGTAACATAAACATGTTTTTGTTTTTTTTTCATACTGGATCAAGAGAAATTGAATGTCACCAGCCCCGTGCTATACTGTTTACTTTGACGTACACATTGACGCACTCATGTGTGCATATGCATGAGCATGTGTTCAATATCAGCATGTCTGTATGAGACCCTCAAGTCTCCCTTTCATTTAATGGCTGAATCCCCCCTCCTCCCCTCCCTCCCATGTGGCGATAGGAAGTGAGAGCTCCTCTCCTCATTCCTCTTCTGATAATCTCTTTTAATCTGATAAAGCAGTTGTGGGCTGCTATGTCAATACTTCATCTCAAGGCTGCCACCGGGACACACACTCCATTTTGTTTACTCCTTCTTAGCATCCAAGGAGCAGCCGAGGGAGATGGATCAGCAGGCGAGAACAGAAAGAGGGGGACAGGCCGAGCATAAGGAGGAGAGAGGGATAAGAAAGAAGAGAGGACGGGGAAGTGGGCGCCAGACTCACGGGATTTGGTTACAAGGATGAGAAAGGCGGTGACATATAGATTTTACTTACATGAGAGAGCTGAGATAACATTAAGAAAGGTCAACAATACCGACTCGTTATCATGACATGGTTGCCAGTCGTTAGTCATTTGCCTCTCTACGCATAAATCTTGAGTTACTGAGCTTTGTCTTGCTCATCATAATCAGATTCAAAGTGTTTTTTTTTGTTTTTTACATTTTTTTAAAATCAAAGAACCATACAGATTTGTATTTGTTTCATCTAATTATATTTTGTTTCATGTAGACGTTTACTTGTTTTAATCCCCTGGTCCATTTGCTTTGAGGAAAAAGACCCCTTTGTGGATAATTCAGCTGTGGCAAAAAGCCTGTTTAATGGCTGATTCATTAGTTATTCAAGAATCATGATTTAGAAATTATTTGTTTGGGTATTTTGAGACCATGGGTCATGCATCAGACTGGAACCCGAGCCATAGCAGGAGGCGGTCCGACCACTTTCAGATATTTTATGGAGAAGAGGACACACCTCTGCTACTAATGGGACTGTCAGCAAAAACCTCCTTAACATCTGGTTCATAAGTTATCAAAGAAACAATCAAAACAAAGGTCACCAGCAGTCTTGACTCCACTGTAGCCTACAGTGTTGGCAAGACACTAACATTAAATAGGAAACTGCTTTATTAAATAGGCTACTCTAATGGTTAGGTCTATAGTAGTGCACTGGAATAAGAGAGTAACGACATGCATTGGTCAAATGGAAGCGCCTCCTGATGGCAGAATATGGGTAGCCTATACGGTAGACTGTATAAAAAAGTAGCTTATTACAAAAGTGCCCAAGAACTGACATCTCTGCACTGTTGGTGAATGAGCAAGTGCGGTGTTTTCAATAATTTAAGGACATTTCTAGATCACCCACGTTAATAGCATCATCGTGGACCCCTGACAGATAAACATAAACACATAGGCTAAAACAAAAAACTGTTTTCTACATAAATGTTTCAATTTACATTTTACAATAAACACATTATAAGTGTAATTTGATATGACCAAGACACCTAAAAACAAAAACACGGCCGTTTTCATCAATTTACAAGCAAGTGGGCAACACACATAGCTACATTGGAGTGAATGGGTTTTCTGGGCACTTTTGCAATACCCATATCCTGCCACTCGGGGCGCATAATACTTAGGCTACTCTCTTATTCCAGTGCTCTAGGTTCTCTGTCTTTCAATCCACAGGTACCATAAAAACTCACCTTTATACTCTTAAACTGCTTCTAAAACATGGGTGTTTGACAGAGGTAGGTAGCCTATTATCAAAGATACTCTATATATAGACTATGCGCATGCGCGGCGCAGACGCAAAACAGCTGTGACGTGCACGAGATGTCTGTTCCCGGTTCTGTCTTTCAATCCACAGGTAGGCTACCGTAAAAACTCACCTTTATACTGCTTCTAAAACTTCGTAGCAGCAGTCTGTTGTTGTGAAGTAATTTGTCTTGAGGTGTTTTCCGATGTGTCGCTTGCTGCAAGTTTGTTTTTGTAGCAGTCAGCTGATATCTCAGCGTCATTGACGCTAATAAGCGGTAAATGCGTCGCAAATTCTTTAACCCGGAAGTAGCAAGTCAACAGTGGAGTGGATAAGTCACAGTAGCCTGCATCTAGGCCTAATATTATAACTTTAGTGTTCAAACTTTCATGGCCATGTAGTAGTTGCTTGCTCAGCTGTGGCCAGGGTGTGTTGTGAGGGAGTGTGTGAGGATGTTGAGAGAAAGGTTATGGAGGAGGTCTTTTTTTTTTTTTTTTTTTTTTTTAATGCAGTCTATGGGTTGAACGAGTGTAAACAGATTTGAATGTGTAAATGTGTCAGCAATAGGAGAAAGGAGAATTACTTTGCACCTGTTAGTGTTTTTGAGAAGAGGAACTTCTGTTTATATTGAACATGATTTAAGTTATTTTGAATTCATGTCCACTCATTTTTATTTAATATTTTTGTCAGAATGTTTATGTCAATATTTGTGGTTTTGCATTTGTGTCATAATTTGCTTCATAGTCTAATAGTCTATGGAAATTTTTAATCTTTAGAGTGTAAGGATCTGGGTGAAATTGAATCAGCTAAATAAGGTCTAACCTGTTCAAGACACGAACTGCAGTCCTCTCTTTCTCAGTCTCAATCTTTATAGTTTACTTAGAAGAACTACACATGCTCCCAAGCATTTGTGCATCTTGCTGCTGCTTCATGTTTTACCTAAATATGTCTTCATAGTGCCGGTAACACAGACTATCACTGAGATATGACATTTAATATTAGAGTGTAAAGACAGTGTCTGTTTTTTTCTTTTTCTTGAAGGAGTTTTTATAAAACATTACATGGAACTTTTTCTAAATTAACATCAACACTTGTCTGCACACATAAGAAAATACACACATGAACAAATGCACACTTAGAGGTCAGACCTGCACAAAGTCGAAACCTGTGGGTGGCTGCT
Source organism: Trachurus japonicus (assembly GCF_045865225.1). Classification (NCBI taxonomy): domain Eukaryota; kingdom Metazoa; phylum Chordata; class Actinopteri; order Carangiformes; family Carangidae; genus Trachurus; species Trachurus japonicus. The sequence continues at coordinate 6,770,674 of NC_140925.1, forward strand.
ATGTCAAGGCCAGCGACTAAAGAGATGCTTGTGTGAGTGTGTGAGTGTGTTAGTGTGTGTGCGTGCGTGTGTGTGTGTGTGTGAGTTGTGAGCATCTGCATGATGTGCGAGGCCGTGCTCGTCTCTGTGTGTGTGTGAGAGAGAGTTTAAATTCAGTGACAGCTGTTCATTAGTCCATTACAACCCCACACTGCTGATTCCTCAAAGCAGCAGACACCAGCAGAAAGACACGCTGGTGATGGCACCAGCTCCACAGGAAGGGACGAGACATGTTCAGTCGATGCAGAAAAAAAGTGTTATTTTCAGTTTGTTAACCTTTATTTAGATTTTCTATTTTTTTTTTTTTAAATCACATTTCTATTCATAAAAGCTACTTGATGATTTACTACTGCATTCAGCACCCATTCTGTAATATTGCAACAATGATCTCTCTAATTCTTTCTTATCTTTAGTTATGTTCATTTTGTGCCGTGTTTTATCTTTGCCGCTCAACTCACCCTAAATTGTGAGCGGTTACTGACCCAATCATATCCTACAGTATTAGCCAAATAACGCTCTATGCAGCAGTAGATTTTGCTATGAAAGATTGTATTGTTCCAATTAAATATGCACTAGTTTCTCCCCTGTGGCTGAGACATTGTGGAAACATATGGACAGTGGCCTGCATGGGTGTATTTCTCTGAACTTAACATGAAATCTACACATCTGGGGCAACGTACATACATGTTATACTGTATCTACAATCAGGTCTCTCTCTCGTAGTTGCACCATATTCTAACTCGTAGAGATGTTCTTCTCTCAGAAAAAACCCCTCTAGGAAGAAAAGTGAAATCCAATTTTCACATAATCATCCTGTTACCAATTTGAACATTTGCTGTTTTTCATTTTTCTCGCTTACTTCTCAATCAAATTCTTACAAGGGAACTCCCCCGAGAGTTGGAGCATAAAGACACACCTGTGAACAAGTGCTTGGCTTTTTGTTTTCTCCACGTTTTTGCTCCATATTCGGAAATCATCGGATTGAAACGTGTTGGCAGCAGCGATGAAGCTTTTACAGAGTTGTGTATTGTTTTTGCATTTCCACCTAGGGAGACGATTTAAACTCACAGACACCAATAACTTATTTAATCTCTGCACTATCACCTCTTGTTACACTGGACAAGCACCATCCTTAAAGTCATGATAAGCGACTTATATATTAGCAGCAGGCCTGGAGAGATATTCTTCTTTTTTTTTTTTTCTTTTTTTTTTACAAATCTAATAATTATAGTATAAGGTAAATATATTTAATCTCATGCAGCACTGTTTTGTCATAATATAACCCCAAGTTTTCTCACCTGATGTCCTCTTAGTTAAAACGATTACATGTTAAATACTTATGTGAAAAAAAATGCACCAGCTGTTTTCTCAACCTCTAACTTGACCTACACCAGTATGTAGCAAAAAAAGACTCTTAACTACATCAGGCTCAAGCAGTAAAACCTTTTCTGGAGTGATGATGAGTATCAAAGTCCGAGCTTTTTCTGAGTTAGACACAATCGTAGTGGTGGGAACCAGGGATCTGCATGTCTTTGGATGAGCTCGTATTTATGAGTGAGTGCCTGTGGGTGACCAGCGATAAAGAAGCAAGGCGAGGAGGGTGTGATGTACTTTATAAGAAGTTGAACGTGTTAGATAGAAGTGACCATGTTCCATCATGAGTGAGAAAAACTGGCGGGAAGTAAAGTAAAGAGATGAGAAAGGTGAGGAAAAAAGTGATATACTGGGAGGGAGACGTGGAAAAAAAAAGTGCTAAGTGTGTGATTAAAGAAAAGAGGGAGTTTAGTGTAAGTTTGTGTGTGGGATGAATCAGAGATGGCGAAGATGGGTAAAAGGGCAGCGAGAGGAGGAGTGGAGTGGGGTGGGGTGAGGGTGGGGGGGGGACAAAAAGAAGCAAACATGCCAGAGAAGAAGTGGAGACAGAGGGAAAGAGAGGAGAAAGGAGCAGAGAAGCGAGGGCAATGAGCTGGATTGAATACCATCTGACAGGTCCAGCTGGGAGTTTGCCCACCCCGCAGCACCGCAAAACCCCTCAATATGGAGGCCAATTACTGCTGCCCGCGTGACCGTGGCATGGCAGCATCAGAGATGCAACCCTCCTCCTCGCCTCTCCTTTCCCTTTTCCTCTCCCCCCCCCTCTCCCTCACCCCTACTCCCCCCCAAAAAAAATAAATAAAAAAATAAAAAAAACACTCCCACCATCTGTGCAGAGTGACAACAACCTCTATACCCTATCATGCACAACACAGACTGTATACTGCACACACACACTTGGGGCAAACACACACATCAAACATGACAAATCCTCACTCATGGGCTCTGTGTGCTTTTATACTCGACAGCAAGTCTGTGAGTGGTTTGGTTTTGGTGTGTGTGTGTGTCTGTGTGTGCGTGCGTGCGTTTGTGTGTATGCATGTTTTATAGCCAAAAAGAAAAAACTGTTACCTAGTTACTTTCACACCCTCATCATGTATGTAACACACATAGACAGTTATACAGAGGCACAGATGGACACTCAGGTAGTAGGCTATACACAATTACATACACACACATGCACAAATGCATGCATGCACACACCACTACCATTGTTTCCACAGATGCAGTGGAATTTTGCGCCCCATGCCAGCTTCGTCTCTTTTCACAGGGCTGGGCGTGGCGCGCGGGCTGGCAGGGTGGTAATGGTGGGAGGGTGCAAGGTGGGCGAGCATGATGCAGTGGCTGCCGGTGCCCAGTGTGGTGGAGGTGACTCCCAAATTTAGCTCCATGTGCAGCCAGACAAGCTCATCTAAATGGTGTTTTTTGTTTTTGTGCCCTCTGCTCAAAAAAAAAGGGGCGTAAGTGACAAATAAAGCATGTTGCATATGCATCATGGAGATTTTTCCTGCCTCACACACACACACACACAACACACACTCTCTCTGCAGGGATATTATCACTCATCTTTTAATATTTAAATTTCTGTTTTGAGGCTGGTTTATTTCCACCCCCTGCCTCTATCACTGCCCTCTCCCGCACAACAAACCACTCTGTGTCATAATTATGACACTGATTAGTCCAATGAAATATTTTTCCAGATTAATCCCACAATAATGAATCCAATAAATGTTTACCTAATCTGATAAATGGGAGTAAAAACTCTCCAGATGGAGATTTATGTACAGTAGGGCCTGGGCCTACTTTGTGTCGTGTTTGCTGTGATGCGGCTGCATGCGAGTTTTTTGCGGATCAGCTGATCGGTTTTAAAGCAGTTCAGCGTGAGTTCTGTGCGGGATTATTTCATCACAGTAATTGCATGGTGTTTTATAAACACTCATTTAAACAATTAATCTCGAACAGGATCCCAGATAATTGATTTTATGGACTTTAGTCAGGACAGTTGAGCCCATTTGTCACAGATATTTAGAATGGCCGTGTTAGTACATGTCGATGTTATCTGTTGAACTGTGGCATCCTTGTGTGTTATTGATTAAAATACATTATATCAATCATTAAAGCGACTTAATCATAATTATTACGTAGCTAATGCGTTTAATTAATTATATTGAAAGGTTAATTGGCCAATAAATGTTAATAATAACAGGCCTAGGCTAATAATAATATAAATAATAACAGGATAGTTTGGATAAAATACTTTTCTAAGTGGAGCGTGAAGGTGAACTACTCCAGTTACAGCAGGAGTTTAAAACCACCTCTTTAACCCTGTGGTAATGTCCGGCCAGTCTCTCTCGCGCATTAGCCTATCTGGTTTTTCCTGCAGTCTCGTGCGAAAAAAAAAAGTGCTTGACCTCGCGGACGTGTCTCTTTTTGTTTGGGGCACGTGGACCCTCAGCCAGCCTCCTTTACCGGCGGAGAATAATGAACAGATGCTGAGTGAATTAGGAAAGAAATACTGGGTCCCTCCCACAAGGGCCACTTTGGCAGGGGCCGCCTGGCTGCCACGTGGCGCAGCTGGCAGCGGGGCTGGTGGTGGTGGTGGTGGTGGTGGTGGGCTCGGGTGGGCTTTACTGGTCTCTGGCGTTACTGGTGCTCAGACATTTAGCGACTTGGCACCGCAGCTCCGCCATCAAATCCTCTGCCAGCCGCCGCCCCTCCTCACTAAAAGCTCCACAGGCTAAGTGAGAGGTTAGAGCCGAAATAAAACCAGAAACGTGTCTCTCACCTTGCCCTCCGAGGCCTGCCCTTCACCCGGGACAAGAGAGACACTAAAGTAGACTAATCCCCCACCCGGAACACCAAAAGACCATTCTCACTATTTACTGTATGCATCATATACGTTTTATTATAGTATATAGCTGCCCAAATGTTCCAGTTTTTAAAAGGCTCCTCTCGCTTTTGATCATTGCACCACTCATACAAGTGTTCAGAGATTTTTCGTTTGTGATTATTTACATTCTTTAAAAGTAAGCAATTGTCCATCTGTAGAGAAAAACGTCAAACCTCAAGACTTTTACTAAAGCAAAGTGTCTATAAAGGCCCGTAAAAATGATGCACAATTATATATAAATAAATTATATTAGGCTAAAGAAATAAATTCGCAGTTGTCTCTAAATAATTAACGTTTTTTTTTTTAATTGGGCCACAGTAGCTACTATATTCAAGATAAGCAGACTTAATTTAAAACTTAATTTTTATTTTTGAGTTTATAAACAGAGAATAACAAGAAAAGAAAAGGATAATTGTAGACCATGAATGTTTAATAGGAAATGATGAAAGATTTCCTGTTAATGCTGCAGAGGAGCAAACGGCTCATTTGAGAAGTGTCTTTCAAAATAAAAGTATACAAGGTTGGTGATAGGTAAAAAAAAAAAGCAGCTTTGTGTTTGTTTGTCTTTGATGATTATAAAAATGGCAGCCTTTCCCATCATTAGCCTACACCAGCTTTTCAAATTTATCATCTGTGGGGTGAGTGTGTGTGAGAGAGAGAGAGGGAGAGAGTGTGTTTGTATGTGCAAATGTGTGTGTGTTCATGGTGCCATCCCTGGGCTTCTTCATTTCAAACCAACGGGCCATTGATTCACCTGATTTTGCACCTGCAGCTCTTCCACTGATGTGATGACTCAAATAGGCCTTATTGGCAAAAAAATTAAATCAAATTGAAAAATGTAAAGAAAAAAAAAATCCTGTTACTGTAATAAATTTACATTTTTATATTTCCTTGTAGAATTTGCTGACATGTCTCCTGCTCTGTTTTTGTCCTGCATGGGTCAGCGTTGGATGGGACAGCTTCCACCCTGCAGTGCCCGGTGCTGATTTCCCCTGGATGTCTGCAACAACATATGGGACCCAGGGCAGTGGTCCAAACACGGTACTGGGCTCCACTATTGATTTGAGAAATGTGAGGTAGCCATAAGCTCAAACCATCATTGCAAATATTCAAACGGTCTCTAAACCGGGAAAACCTATTGTGTCCATTTGGATCAAGGTGTGTTTTGTATTTTAAGGTTATTTTCTCTCCAGTTAAAACAGGTTTTGCAACAAATCTTTTATTTTTATTCATTTATTTATTTATTTATTTTGGATCAGACAAAAAACATAATTATATAGTTAAATGTATTCCTGTGGAGGTCCTGTATTTAATTGTCTTCTAAAACACACTCACCTGCTGTGACCAGACTCAGCTCCACCTCAACTGTGCAAACTGTGTAAACAAACTCATTCACTATCTTCTAAAAAAAACTACACTTCATTCATAAAGAATATCAAGTCTTGGCACTTTTCTCCCATGTCTTGTTGCTGTGGTTAAAACTGTGGCCTTTTTCTCACTCTTCATCATTAACATTATCGACTATGTCTGAAAGCTTAGAGTCAGAAACACACTGTTAAGTGTCCCATTGCTTTTTGATTGGGCTTTAAGCCTCTATTGATCTCTGAGACCTCATTCAGGCTTATTGTGGTGTGGTTTGCTGAGCACATGTTCTATTAAAACAGGGATATAAACAGAAAAATATTTAATGTGCCTACTGACAGTTCACTCATTAAAAGATATGGAATATTAATAGACTTTCAACGTATAGACTGTCGTTGGCAGGTTTTTATGGAGCATGTTTGTTTATTCTCACTTGTTATTTAATAATAACCAAGTCTTTTCACATCAGGTTTATATGATTAATATGCGCGGTATCTCACTCTCACTAAACTAGAGTCATTTCATCCAAACTGATCTATTATGGGAGCAGCAAGGCCGTGTCTGTTTGGTTTAGTCAAAACAATGTTTTTCCCCCTCACAAGTATGTGATAGTTGGTGTATTTTTACTTTTCATTTATATCAGTACATTTATATAATTTCATATAATATAACTTTAATTTGTTTGTTTAAATTCTATATCTTCACTGCCCAATATCCAGGATTTACTTGGATTATCAAAGTAAAGGCATTTTGTCAGATTTATTTTGAAATGATTACTCTCATTAGCAAAATGACAGGTCTAAACCAGTTGCCCCTCACAATATTATTCAGCTGTTTAGATGCAACAGGCCAAAATTATTTATTCATAACCACAGTCAATCTCATCTTAAATAATTTGCTATTAAATGTTTTGTGTGTCATCACCAGTTTTGTTGCCAGTCTTTGTTAAATTCTAAAAAATAGTAAAAAAGACTGAAATGAGAGAGCTTTTACATTTGTGCATGAGACAGAACATTAGAATTAAAACTGTCTAGTTTTACCAGAGAACCAAAATTACTTTTATGACAGACAGGCTGCACAGTCGACATGTAGCCTATTCTATGACATAAACATCTGAAAAACGCTTTTAATGTTTGGTAGAAAATATAAACAGATAAATAAAGTAGTACAACTGAACGTAATTATGTTTGACATGCCTGTATGTCTTAAAGATAAATAGGATCCCTGAAAAGATGGAAAAGAATTATACTCATATTATTTCAAATGAGGTTATTAATTTAAGTGGAGGCTTTTATGTTTTGTATTTTCAACACTTTTATTCTAAGATTATTTCCGGGAAACATAATTGATGCTCACATGATAAATTCCATCATTTCAGACAATTATAAAACATTTTTTATTTCTGTTGTTCGTGTCATAACATGTTTCTCGTGGGCCTATACATCGTTTATGTCAATTGCACTCGTTCTGCATACAGGATAATAGTGGACACACTGTGATAGGATGTACAACAGTATAGGGATGACATCAGTAGAATACAGAAGGAAATCAGAGGACTCTCTCCATCACTTCCAGCTCTCATCCTTTCAGAGACACTTCTTCGTTTTCCAAAACAATATTACACGTTATAGGATTGTCAATAGAAGGTCAATGAGCCTGCTGACTGACTGGGCCGCAGTGCACCGGCTCAGTTGTGGAAAAAAGCGTTGAGATCCTCGTACTGAGGAGCCCTGTCGTGGTGCAAGTGCACGTCGTGGAAAGGTGGAATGTTTTCCGAATGCGCAGCACCGCCACTGCGCGCACTCGAGGGCCCAAAAGGTAAGCTGTGGCCGGGTCGAGACGTGGTCAGTCCGGAGTAATGCATAGAGTAGTGATAGTTCCTGTCTGTCTCCGAGGACTCCTGCTGCCTCCCGGACAGACCGCTGTTCAGGCACACGGGCGGGCTGTGCTGGCCTTCGTAGTCCGGGCTGCTGTAGTCAGGAGAGGTCCCTCCCGGCGGGTACGCGGCCTCGTACCCGGGTCCGTACGCGTGGCTCCGCAGGTTGAGCGCGCCGGCGCCGGGCTGGTAGTGCGGGCTGGAGAGGCGCGAGCAGCGGTAGGAGTAGGGGTGCACGGAGAACGGAGAGCTGGGCATGTGGAAGCGCGCTCCGTCTGAGCACGGTTCAGTCAGGAAGTTCCTGGTGTTGAGCTGCAGGCAGCCCGCCACCAGGTTGGTGGTGGGCTGGGACAGGCCCTTGCACAACATCTGCACGTAGGCCACCACATCTGGACGCTTCCCGTTGCGTAAAATCTCCCCGAGAGCTAGGATGTAGTTCTTGGCCAGCCGCAGAGTCTCGATCTTGGACAGTTTCTGGGTTTTGGAGTAGCAGGGCACCACTTTGCGCAGATTGTCCAGCGCGGAATTCAAGTCGTGCATGCGCGTGCGCTCCCTCGCGTTCGCCTTGGTCCGACGCACTTTGGAGCGCTCCGCGCGCGCCGGTGTCATTTTGCGTTTCTTTGGGCCGCGCTTCTTGGGCTTGTCTCCGCTGTTCTCATCTTCGCACTCTTCCTCCTCCGCCTCATCGTCGTCGTCGTCGTCATCGTCGTCCCCGGCCATCTCGGACTCCGCGCGGCTGCTTCCCTCCAGCGGCCCGTCCAGGTTGTCATCCCCCAGGTGACAGCGCTCGTGCTCATCGTCCTTATTGGCCTTGCAGTCCTCGCTCTCGTTGTCCTCCACCCAGTCGGCCGCGAGCCTCTGGACGTCCGGCAGCACCTCGCTGAACAGACGGCTCAACATTGTGGCAAGCAACCTGCAAGAGAGACAAGCAACACTTCAATCAGATCTACTGTTCTGCATCTCCTGCTGCTGTTCACGCGCCTGTAGGTGCAGGGGGGAGCGAGACATCCCACAAGAGCCCAGGTTGTCCAGAGGGAAACAACAGATTATTCCGTTAAAGTTTAATGCACCATTCAAAGTGTGTGTGTGGTTTCATTCTGTGTTTAAATTTTAAGGCCAAGTCAGAAATTCATCCCTCTTATTATAAACATACTGCAGTTTTTTTCCTTCAATTTCCGCCTATAACCTGGTTAAATATTAACTGTACATATGCACAAGACACTGACATCCCTTTCATCCCCTGGGGAATAATGATGGTCCAATAAGTGAACCAAGATAGGACCAAGATAGGAAATACTGAATACAAATATTTTGTCACCGGAGGAATTATTGAAATAACAGTTTTAATCATAAGTCTGATGAGGATCCGGATAATTCATATGCTGTTAAACTGAACTTTCTTCATATATTTGGGCCTTTAAATGTATAAATATTGTAGATTTTTTTGTAGATTGTAGAGCATGTTGTTTGAAATATCCTGTAGTAAAATCTGATCATTTTTAATGGAGTGCAGCAACAGTCTGCATGGGCCACCGGCCTCGGCCTCCACATGAGCCTCGGTCTGTCCCCTCTAGCAGTCCGGCACAGGGAGCGGTGCTGCCCCCCAGGGACGCATTAAGGGTGCGGTCCCTCCCCCGTCCTATAAATTACCAACCTGGAGGAATTCCAGCACAGGGGTCGGGGGCTTTATACACTGGACACTATATACACTCCCAAACATTTCTACCTCTGTCCATTAAGTTTTATTTTATAGAGCCCCTATACAGCTAAACCTCTTTAATTATCTAATACACATAATTCAGTTAAGAGACATTTCAGAAATCATAATATTGAAACGTGCAGGATCAGAATCTCATATTGGAAACCACTCAAGTTCACGCAGGCCACAGATTAAATGTCACCTGACGTTTTCCTTTGCTCAAACTCATGTTTGAGGAACAGGAGATTCAGTAATCAAGATCTTTTTAATTTCACTGGCGCCTTTGATTTCTTTAATTAAAATATATTGATAGAAAGCTAAAATGCCATGTTTTAACATCACATTTTAGGGTTCTTTTGGTGCGTTTTCCGGTTCAAATCCACGGTGTCTTGTTGACCAGTGATCCCCCCCCTAAATAGACTAGTTTAATTTAAAAGGTATAATCCCATCCCATCATATTTCCCAGTATTCTGGGCTCAGCTGTGCGCGTGGAGGCCGTAGGAGGACGTATTTTTTTTCTAATCTTGTAAGCACAATGTAATTAATGCCAACCAATACCTTGTCAATTAGCCTGTGTATCTCTACGGAGAATTCAACCCCCACGGTGCTCTGAAGCGCGTCGTGCGCACACACACACACATACACACACACACGCACATGCATGCATGCACTCTTTTTCACATACACACACGCACACACACTCGCACTCACATACACGAGCGTGCGCGTACACACAAATAAAACATTATAAAATACAATGTCCGGCTCTGTTTTTCTAAAGTGACCCAGTGCAAGTGGCAATAAAAGGCGCCAGACATAGGGATGAATATGGATTTATATAAAATTAGGCTATCAAGTCAAATTAAAACGTTAGTGAATCAATGTCAACGACAAAACCATCGATAAAGAGCCTGAAGGGATTAAAAAAAAACCTCTTTGAGCGCGTCGCCTGCGAAGAGAAATAGTCCCTTATTCTTAAACAGATTAAACGCATACAATTATAGACTGTCCCTGATGTCTGTAAGTGAAACACTAACAGAACAGGCATCAACACAAAGACAAACACAAACCTAGATCTGTATCTGTATGTGGTGTAATTGTGTTGGAAATGTGCGTGTAGCCTTACCTCCGTGGTGGGGCTCAGTGACGGGGCGAAGCGGGTTTGTTTACACCATCTCTCTCCGGGTGGGCATCACATCCACACGCCCTGCACGGATGCTTGTGCAGGCGAGGCAGGCGCTGCTGTGTATAGTTGAGCTCTCACACCTCTCTCTCCTCCTCTGCCACCCTGCTCTGTCTCTATACTGCTGCTGATGCTGCTGCTGCTGCTGCTGATGCTGCTGCTGCTATCCCCAGCCCAAACGCGTGGAGGGAGCCGTGTGGCACGTCAGAGGCAGGACTGGATGGGTTACATACCAGCTCTGATGCCAGGCCCATATGGCTGGCACGTCATTGGCAAGAGCCATCACATGAGAGCCGGTGATTGACATGCGGCCGCATTCACAGAGACTGGCTTCCCCTGGGGGAGAGGGACTCGCCATCTGTCACTGAGCTGAAAGAGAAAATGGAATAAGGAGTGAATGGCACAAAAAAAAAAAACCGCACTGGATTCAAACCGCTTCTGTTAGCCTCCATCTTTGGGAAAAAAACGGGGTTAATCTCATATAGAAGGTTTAGGAAAACAATCCCTTTATGAGAAATAATTATAGTAATCCCGTAATAATACATTTACAGTGATATCATTCAAATTTTAGGCTACAGCAGAAACGAAAATCCTCCAACTGGATTGTTATAGGATTATTTATAGGCTAATGATTTTGTTGGATAAGAAAAAAACGGATGCATAAAGCTACAAATAATCCAGATAAGCCCTATGGGAAAATTAATTAAATGTTTTAGTGATAAATAGGCTAAAGGGATCAGCTAAATAACTGTAAATCCCTATAGAAATATCATAAGGAAAGGCCAAGTTTACAACAGCAAGAAATATAGACAGTTAACGCTGCTGCATGGGTCCACAAAAAGGCCTGGGATAAATAGAGGACCCGCCATAAAGATCAGAGTCAGGGTGCAATTGCCTAAACGAGTCATTTGAACTGAGCTAAGCAGAGCGTCTTGGTTTGGGTTGCCAGGCTTGGCACAGGTGCCTGTGGGCGGGCTGATGCCAAAGGTGGCAGAGGCACAGATTGCAGAGAGGGGCCAGAAGATGGGGCAAGACAAGAAAGAGTGAGAGAAAGAGAGGGAGGAATAAGAGTGAAAGAGACAGAGGGGAAGAGGGAGCAGTGCTTGTCATTACCACCGGGCTACAGTTTGTTGGACACAGACTGTCCCTGCGCAGTTTCTCTGTTTTCAGTGAAACAACCAAAAAAAAAAAAAAAGAAAAATGCTTGAATGGGAAGAGAATGGCAACATTTCCTCTCTCCCATCCTCACACGAAGACCTAAAGCCAAGGTCATAGCCCAACATGGTGTCCCAGAGACAGGGATGTAGAAGAGAGTGGTCAAAATGAGTCCACATTGTCTTTTTGACCACTGTGAATCAGACTTTAATCTGAATGTGACATTTTGACCACAGATTCCAGATTATAGGTGATGCATTAATGACCCTTCATCTCCATAGGTCATGTACATTTCCAAAGTGTAACAACAATAAAGACGCAAATGCATTTCCTGCAATTATGCATGTTAAATTCATGTATGAAAAACAAAGAAGTGAAGATGTTGTCCGATAAAATAATGATGATGATGATTAATTTGCCCTCTAATTTTAAGGTTTTCTTTATGATTTATGTTTTCTGCAACAAATCACTATGCAGTTCCTTCCTAAATTTATAGTTAAAATTTAGTAGCAACCAAAGAGCGACTGCTTTCAAATCCAGGGAAATCTGGTTTGTGGTATTGTTTCATATGAGTTGGTGTTTAGTTTTTTTTGATTGAAGTGAGAAAGATCGAAAGGAGGTTTGAGGTTTAAAAACAACCATCAAACCTAAACTTGATCTCATTATGTTTAAGGCTTGGATTTTTTTTATATATAAAAGCAATTCTCAGCACATTATCACTCAACTGTGTGATTAGGTTCCCAGGAGCAGCCAGTTCTCATTTCATGTGATTTCTCAGGCAACATGTGGGCGACATCTACTGGTTATAACAGGCTGGTGCAAGACTGAGAAATAGAAATTACAGTAGTTCCTTTTACAGGATGTGGAGTAAGGATTTTTGTAGCATACCCATTCTCTAAAATTGCCTTGCCTTGCTTAGAGTCAATAGAATATGACAACCAAAATATGTCCCATCTTCCACATAGCGAATCTTGATTGTTGTCATGTGAATACTGCCTTTAACCAATCAAAAGTGTGGCATATTCTCTTCAATCTGGTAGAATTTGATAGTGGGCTTTTTATTTTGCTGTCCATCAAAAAGAGCACTGGGAAACCAAGGCAAAGTGCAGTATCTGCAAAGAGTACTGTACTCCCTATAATTTACTTTATAATTCCATTGGAGTAAAAAAACCAAGGCAAAGTGCCGTATCTGTAGCTAATACCAAGACAAAGTGCAGTATCTGCACCAAAACCAAGGCAAAAGTGCAGTATCTGCCATAAAACAGTCAAAATTGGTCAGAAAGACAAACTAAAAAATAAATTTAATTCAATCCACCTTTATCTAATCAATTATAGACTTGGTAGTTATTCATAATTTGATGCTTAAACCTGACAATAAAAAACACAAAAAGCTATATTTCTCAGTTTGGCATTTTTACAGATACTGCACTTTGCCCGCATGTTTAACTTTGTTCTGTATGCCACTTATTTTTTGATTATTTACCTGTCAGATGAGTTGTTATTTGATTTTTTTTTCAAAACAAAAATAAATCATAAAATGATTACATATTAACCCTTCCCAGAATATTTTGCAGTGATCATATACAGTAGATGTCTGTTACTATTAAATGCAACGTTTAGTCATAAGGGAATATTGTAAGTGGACTGGCTCCACCTTGTGGTGGTATGAGCCAAGACACTGTGGTAGACTGCATGATTGATAGTTATGCTAATGGTTAAAATACATTCATCTTTTGGATGAATGGTGGTTGTAATACTATAATCCTATAGATTATTTCTCAGCAGGTCTGTGCTGCTGGATGCCATCTGAGTGATTGATTGTATCCAGGGATGTTGTGTATTTTCATTTACATAAACCTTCTCTCCCTTTCATTGAAAATACATCCTGTTTTCAACATTAGGAGTCCTACAGTATATCACACCTCGACGCGGTGTTGCAAATGCTCACAACAAGCCCATATGTTCATTTTTCAAGGTCAACAGTTGAAGTGAAAGTGAACTGAGCCACAGATGGCCTGTGTTTAAATATCCAAGGTGGAAGTTTTAACTTTTTTCCTCTGAAGACCTCTCCCAGCAGGTCTGAGTTTGCTGTCAGCAGCGATTCTCCCTGGAGCTGGCAGAGATCCAGAGTCTTTCTCAAGTTCACTTCAGCACAGGGCGGACTGGTGGGCTCGCAGGAACTGGGATCAAAACGTGGGAGCCCCTGGTCGCAGGATGATCTGCTTCATCTCCACACCAAGCTGTGTGAAAGCTGAGAAGAAGCATATACTAAGCCGCAAGAAAAATGAACAGTTAGTCCGGTAAGAATGTGTGAAACTTGCTTCTCTCCTCCTTTGCAGACTTGTTGCCTGGTATTTTATGTTCTCTGTACGTCCTTATGTCACCTCTCCTCCCTGTCTCCCACCACGTTGACTCTTTATTTTTCTTTGCTCAGCTTTTAATACTCTTCAATCTCATTTATTACACACAGTAAATAGAAGCAGATGTATGCAAATCCTTTCATTATCTCTAAACTCTCAGGTGATGCTGCCATTTCCAGCTCACCACACAGGAGCCAAGATGCATTATTATACCACTCACAGTCCAAGACTCATACCTAATGTGTCCATAAATCAACTGATAAATATCTTGGTATCCATATAAATATAGGTCACTCACATGGTGGGTCCATTTCAAAAATCTTTGTTCTAGGCTACAACACAGGATGTACTTCTCAAGAAGGCCCACCTTTAATGGAGTTAAGAGCAAACTTAAGTTTCTGTTTTATCAGATAATAACAAAGAGTGTAATTTGATAGGACTGGACTTGCAGCAAAGTCAGACAGCTGACAGTGCATATTCAGGAAATCTGTGCTAAAATGACCCAACGCACAACCTGAAATCAATGACCTTCAAATAACTGGTCTGTTCCATCACAAGAGGGTTAAAGTAGCCTACCTGATACCTGAGTTATTACTGAAACCACTGACGGGTTTTATCCTTGTTTTTAGACCTGTTTTTTTTTTTTAAATCCCCATTATTATCACTCTGTTTCTCATTCACCATGTGATTCTAGACATGTTTCATGGAGTTTTGTGTTACTATATGTTGCATTAAGTTTCGTCCAGAATTCAAATTTCACTCATTATCTACTCACCCTCATGTCGACTAAGGGCTGGGAGAAGTTTTAGAGTCCTCCGTGCCTTCTCGGAGTTACGGGGGGGGTCTGCGCAGCAGTATTTGTCCATATAATGGTTGTGAATGGTGCTCACTTTTCTTCGTTCAAAAAGACACACCAAAAAACATCCAAATACCTCCATGCTGCTCGTCTGTAATGTCCCTCCTGTATTGAAGCTCCGACATGAGAAACTGTTCCGCCGGTCAGTGCACTGACACAGGAAGAGCAGTGAACTGAGACACTGGGAGCTTCCGCTACAAACAAGCTTAAATTCTAGACTTATTTAATTTTTTTTCGGAACAATTTCTCATGTCAGGGCTTCAATACAAGAGGGACATTACAGACAAGCAGTATGGAGGTATCACTCATTCAACATGTGATTCTAGACATGTTTCGCAGAGTTTTTTGTTTTACTATATGTTGCATTAAGTTTCTTAAGGTATACCCACCTTAGCATAACTTGCATTTCCATTCTAAACTTTCCCATGTCTTATTTTGCCTAATCATTCACTACCATACCATACATACATACATATCCTCTGACCTACCTTACCTTACCCTACCTTATCTTAACTTAACTTACCTTATCTTACCTTACCTTACCTTGTCTTACCTAACATTACCTTACCTTAGGCTACCCCATCTTACCTTACCTTACTTTACCTAACCTTACCTTATCTTATCTTACCCCATTTTATCTTATCTTATCTTACCTTATCTTGTCTTACCTTACCCCATCTTACCTTACCTTACCTTACCTTACCTTACCTTACCTTACCTTACCTTACCTTACCTTACCTTATCTTAACTTAACTTTTCTTACCTTACCTTACCAATGTGCGTAAAGTTTACTGAAGTTTTATGGAAGAGTCTGTATGCTACTGTCAGTTCAATGCATTATTGTGATCCAACTGTAAAGTGAATTGAAGTTCTCTTTATCTCTCTCTCTTCCTGTATGTTTTGGTTATACATTTGCATATGATTTGCACACTCATACTCAAACTGCCTCTCTTCTCTTCTCTACTCTACTCAAACTTACTCTAGAGCACACACCAACACAAACACAGAGAGACAGCACTGGCTGCACTGCCAACACTCAACTCACTGAAGAGAAACTGTTTCCATGGTGATGAATTTCCCAACTGACTACCTCTTATACTATAGTATATCAGATAGCCTTGGGAGCCACTGGGGATGCAGCAGTTCAATATTTGACTCTGTATTACAGTAAAACAAATTATTATTCTGATGGACTTCAGGTTTATTTGATGATGAAAGTGAATCTAGAATATGTTTTACAATCAACCAGAGGAGTGAGTGGTCCCATTGATTGCCTGTAGGGCTATACAGTAGACAACAGCCCCTCATGACAATATGAGAGCACAAATGACCACAGAGTGCATGTGCAATATACAGTACCTTGCAATTGCAAAGTGATTGACAGAAATGAAAATGGATCTGCTATTTCCTAATCCTCAAATACTGGAGCTACATGAAATACAATCTGCAAATGCAGTTCATTTGTGCCAAGATCACAAACAGCCAACGATGATGTGTCTGGATATATTTTTTTAAGAATAACACTTGCTTGGCCCAATCAGTCTGTAATTGAGGTCATGTTTTATTGATTTTTTTTCTTCTTCAGTATCATTTTATATATTTAGGCTACTCACCACTTTTTCAACTTTACTCCCAGTAAAATGTCATTATGAATATCTTGAGCTTTCAAAGAGTTCGTCTTGAACTCGTGTGACATTGAAGGCATCACGGCAGTTTTTTTTGAAGCGCCTTATTTTAAGCCCATATCTCAAGAGGAATTGCTTTCTGGGCCACTTTTGAACTGCGGTCGACGCGGTTCCGACACTGTACAGTCACGGTGGGAGCGAGAGACGCGCTAAATGATGCGAGTGTGTATGTGTTGTGTGTGTGCGAGAGGGAGTGAGAGGGAGAGAGAGAGGGAGATGGGGAGAGGGAGGGAGGGAGAAAGAGGCGTGAGAGAGGAGGACACAGGCAAAGCTGACAAATGCAACCCAGGAGTCCAACTAGATCTGCTGGGACAGAAGAATGCTGTGAGTCATTTACACTTAATAGCTTTTAAAAACACACTCACAGTTATTTCTTTTTTCTTTTTTCTTTTGCAGTTTGTGGCGTTAGAGGAGTCGCGTCGATTACAGAGGCAGTTAAATCGCAAGTGACTTTTTTTTTTCTTTTTTCTTTTTCTTTTTTTTTTTGCGTGGACATCTGTGCGCTCGGCTGTGGCGGTGCCAGGCTGGATGCCATGGACCCGCTGCTCCCCGCAGACACGGAGGTGATGGAGCGAGAGGAAGACAAGGACGCCAGGAGGAAGATCCAGTTCTCCGTGCCTTCCTCCGTGCCCACCCAGCTGGACCCGCGACAGGTGGAGATGGTGAGAGCGTAGGCTAATGTGTGTAACCTACATTAGGAGGAGGATGATGGTGGTGGGAGAGGGGGAGGTGTGGAGGAATGAGGTCAAAACCTGCGAGGATCAGCAGTTTTTTTTTAAATTGCAGCCTAAACTCATCTAAACATAACACAACACGACTTTTATAGGTTACCATTCAAATGCAGAGTGCCCCCTTTCTTCTAGACTGCTAGTAGCTGCTGCTGCTCCCTCCTGGCAGTGTGTGTAAAAGTGTGGAGTGTGACACACACTTGCCAGAAAAGTTCAATCACGACTTGTAACTGTGAGTGTTGCCCTCTTCTGTGGCATCTGAAGCGTCAGGCCTTATTGCTTACCACTGAGGTTGACAGACAGTTACATAACCAGTCTAGCAGCACGACTTTGCAGAAGTCTGTATTTTGATGTTGCGTATTAGGACTCAGTGGGCAGCAGCAGCAGCAGCAGCAGGAGGGTACGGGGCAGCACTGGGATTAAGCTGAGCTGTGCAGCCTCAGTTTTTTGGAGCCCTTAAAAAGTGATGAGGCATCTCTGTCCTTCAAAAGGATTGGAGGAGGAGGAGGAGGAAGATGAGGAAGTGAGGGATAAAGCACTCTGTTAGTAGTATTAAAAATGAGATTATGTCCCTGAGTAATAATGCCCTTCCCACATCTGTGAGGGAAAAATGTCAGGGGTCTGGATGTCATGTTAGTCATATATTAGAAGTACATAGGAGTGGGGGGGTCGCATTATGTAAAACACACAATGCACAAGTCTGATTTCTCTGGCTTATGCTGAGTCATGCCAAAGCAAAACGCAGGTGAACGTGCTGACATGGTCAGACAGAAACTATGTTGGTGAAATAGTGCAGTGTGAACAGGAATAATGTTGGCCTGTGCAGTATATGGGAGCACAGCTATTACATCTGGCAACAGCCCATAAAGGTCATCTAAGACTGAGATACCCTCTGGACCCCCACCCCCCACCCCAGCCCTCCCAGCAGATAACATCTAAGTAAAGTGATTCAATGGCTTTTTCTTTTCCCTTTCCTTTTAAGAGACGAGACACTAGTTTTTTAATGGCAGTCTGCTCCCCTGGGGGAAATCGCATTGGCGCCCAAGTGCAATGACAGAAATCTTGATTCTTCCCCAGCAGAGGATTTGGAAGATTTCATTGGGCATCTGTCTGGAAAGCTTGCTTCAGACTGGAATGCAAAAATAAACTAATAAATCTGTAATGTCTAGGCACTCGAATATTTCTCACACATCTGTTGTTTACAACCCAACTTGGAGTCTCTTGGGCTTTGGACTACTTTCTTTACCCTTTCTAGTCCTTCATTTGCTTTTCTAAGCAGCCCCCACAGGTCTTGAAAATCTAAACATATTCCATCAGAAACTCCTCTGAACCCTGTTTAAGTTAAAACAACAACTTTTTATGATAATTATACTCAGATGATCCAGAAAAGGTTCACACCACTAGTGCTGCTCATTACTGTAGATATCCCTCTGTTCTCCCACATGAATCCCACTTTGTTCAATGCTTATTGGCGGCTTCACATGGAAACAAGTCAGTTTTCCTATAAGATGCTCTGGCAATTTGCCGGCTTATAGGACTGAGTGAGATTACTTCAAATCTCCCACTGTGGATCTAATGAGAGTAAGAGCAGCAGCATTTCCTGGTAATACACGCAAAAGGTTACAAGGGTCACACGTCATAATAAGATGTGTCGTCTTATAGCCGCCAGCTGACCCCTAACTTTGGTTGTTGCAATGTACAGGAAATAAGAAATTCTGCAAAGTTGAAGATGCTTGAATTCCAGCTGAGGGGGATAAAGTCATTCAGCTGCAAAATCATTTTTATAATCCATTTTCCCAGCTGCCTGCATGAGAATCTTTCTCCTCCCTTCTTATTTTCTAGCTGACCACTGTTTCCCAGCAGTGCAAGCGGCACCATGGTGATTAGAAAAATCGCCTAATGGCCGTGTCATCTGGGGTGAGACTCAGCTGCACTCGAGACATGTCTGAACCAGCTAGCACCCCTCTTAGACTAAAAAAACAAAACAAACGCAGTTGCCTCTGGGAAGGGGTTCACTTTACCACCTCACTTGCAATGTACCAGTGCTTAGATTCATGCGGATTTGATGAATTATTTACCCAAGCGTGACTGCGCAAGACTCTGCAAAGCTGCTGTTCATCAAGCACCAAGTTGGTCGTCAAAATTAAAACCCTCTCATACGCACAGCTCTGCAAGATTTGCCCAGGAGGATCTCGTCCTTGTGTTACCCTTGTGAAAAAAAGGCTGACGATGCTGTCCACTCATAGTGACTAAGTTGGGACCAGCAGAGTCTATGCTGTCTATAAGGGCTAATATACGGTGTGGCCAGCCAAGTGCTTGTGTACAACATTTCCAAGACATAGCCATAACATTAGCATTCAAATGGCAAACGCAAGCACGGAAAAAGAAAAACAGGTAGAGAGATAAGAAGAAAGAGTGGGGTAGGAAAGAATAAAAAGGAGCTGAGCCGAGAAGGACAATAGGGAAGAGTATAAAAGAAAGATATCTCAGAGAAGATGAGTAAGAAAAGGAAAGGGAGAGAAAACATCATTAGCCAAGGAGATGAGTGATTAAAACCAAAGAGATTAGCTGTGGAGGACTGAGGCCTGAATCAAGGGCAGAGACAGCTCATGCCAAGAACACATTTTCGCCACAGCGCAGCCAAGAGCTCTAAACTCCAGGAGGATCTTATTCAACAAAGTCAACTTGCTCTGTGCTCAGGCAGGAAAACTGGACACAGTGACCAGGTCCAAAAGTCTTGGTGGTTTGCGAGGGAGACAGATGATTGCCTCTGAATAATGTAATGAAGTATCGTATATGTGTGTGTCTAGAGCTCAGGCCTCTTCTGCCACAGGATTGTGTTTCCATTCGAGTCATTGGGTTGAATAAAGGTTCAGATCAAGCAATGGAAAACAAAAGGTCAAATGGCAGTGGTGGGTTTGATTTATCTTTTATTGAATGTGTCGTTGTCAAATCAAGCTTGACACAGGATTATTCCCAGAATAAATTGAAAGCATTGCATGAGCACAGCATCACTGGATGGGGGTCTTGATTGTAAAATGGACAGGTTATTTCTGTATCAAGGTCTCCTAAGGACACTGTACCCACACAGTGATGTAATTGTGCATTATAAACCCCCAGTTGATGCATTGAAGGTCAACGTTAGGTAACCATGAAGGTCATCCTCCATACCAAAAATGAGATGTGTGTGGAGGGGGTGGGGATTAATGATTCAGTATGTGAGGATGATGCTTAGATCCGGTGCTACTACTACTTCATGGCTGAATTCACTGTATTTCTAATTTAGCTGGATAGGTCTCAAACAGGAAATAAAAAACACTCCAGGAAATCAGAGCAGAAACATTTATAAACACATACAGTTGGCTTAGAGAGTCTGGTCCAGATGTCCTCACTCTCACTGGCATGTTGTTCTATGATTGGTTTGCACCAAATATGATATGACCTCTTTGGCTATGTTCACACGTTTTTGTGGAGCGTTCGCAATTAGAGAATAGAGAATCACCCAAAATGTTTCTGTCATCCCTTAACTTGTAAAAATAGCTTAAAATATTTTGTGTTCATTGCCAAATTAGTCTCGAAGGCATGTCTCATTCAATCTTTTGTTTGCTCTTACTCCAAGAAAAACTGGATCAATTAAATCTTTACTGGCCCAGTAAAATGCATCTGTTTAAAGGGATAGTTCACCCAAAATTCAAATTTCACTCATTATCTACTCACCCTCATGTCAACTAAGGGCTGTGAGAATTTTCAGAGTTATCCGTGTCTTCTCTGAGTTACGGGGGGTCCGCGCAGCAGTATTTGTCCATATAATGGTTGTGAATGGATACCAACTTTCTTCGTCCAAAAAGACACACCAAAAAACATCCAAATACCTCCATACTGCTCGTCTGTAATGTCCCTCTTGTATTGAAGCCCCAACATGAGAAATTGTTCCGAAAAAAATTAAATAAGTCTATATTTTAAGCTTGTTTGTAGCGGAAGCTCCCAGTGTCTCAGTTCACTGCTCTTCCTGTGTCATTGCAAATCTCGCGTGATTTGCACTGACCGGTGGAACAATTTCTCATGTCGGGCTTCAATACAAGAGGGACATTACAGACGAGCAGTATGGAGGTATTTGGATGTTTTTTGGTGTGTCTTTTTGGACGAAGAAAGTTGGTATCCATTGACAACCATTATATGGACAAATACTGCTGCGCGGACCCCCCGTAACTCAGAGAAGGCACGGAGGACTCTGAAAATTCTCACAGCTCTTAGTCGACATGAGGGTGAGTAGATAATGAGTGAAATTTGAATTTTGGGTGAACTATCCCTTTAACAATGATAATAATAACAAATCCTCAATAGGAACTGATTTCTACCGTTGAGTAGGTTGCATACAAACCCATTCAAGAGGATCAAATCAGTGTCCAGTGCAACCACACTGATATTTAACAGGTATTTCAGACATGCACAACAAGGCCTTGATGATGATAATACTACGTTCCGTGCAGGTGCTTGACCTCCTGGCTGCGGTGTTGATGAAACACTTAGAAAAGGTCAGCGTGTCTGAAAAGGCTTTCACACAAGTGCAGGAAACAATGGCAGTGTGCTTAATTCTAAGCGAGTGAATATGTATGAGTCCAGCACACAGTGTGAGGCCAAAGCAGTGAGAGTTACTCCAAAGCGAAAGCTGCCCACACATTTCATGCCTACACTCTCGGCTGTGTGTGAATGGCTTGCTTTGGCGGCCACAAGCATCTAACAACAGTCTTATTAACATAACATGTTACAAAATAGAGAGGGTGATGAATGTATTGTACGTATCATAACACCTTCGTCGGCCAGAAGAATGTGTTTTATGGCTGTTTGTGTTTTCACAGGCGTAATCCAAGGTTGGTGTAGTCTGGACTTAAAACCAAAGAAACAGGTGCAGATGATTATAATATTTTCACTGCTGCGTATTGCTGCTGTGAGTTCAGAAACAGTATGCCAGTGTGTTTTCTCTGACAAATGCTTTCAAAAAATCAGGTTTTGCAGTTTGTTCAATGCTTTTGTGTGACTCTCTAACTATATCCATGTATTGTGTGCATCTCTAAATAAACCGTAATGTCTGATAGGTGTCTTCACACTCCAGACTGAAGCTTCAAACACTCTAGAAACTGTTTTCTGATCTGAATTTATGGTAGAATGAGTCCTTTTAGCGAGTTAGTATTTAAAGAAAAAGTACTAAGAAAACATACACAATCTCCCCCACCTGTGTCTTACGTGTATATTATTTTATTATCATCATGATGGTTGACTTGGAGCTGATTTTATACATTTGAGTCTATTCAATTCTTGCCAGAGATGATGTATTTAGTTTTTTAAATCTTAATTTGAAAAAAAAAAAGTCGAAGAATGTACAGAATGTCCGTCTGAAATGAAAAAAAATCAATGAATACACAGCACATCGTGTGGCCCGAGTCTGTATGTTCATTGTAGGAGGAATTGGACACATGAATTCACCATGAATAACTACATTACGTATAATATTTTGAATGACATCATGGGCAAGATGTGTTGTGCAGCTGTTTTAAAAATAAATAAATAAATAATAGCACACAAAGTTATCTGAGATACTGAAGTCACATTTCATCTGTTGCATAACCACTTCTTTGTGTGACTCACTCTGCTTCAGAGAGAGAATAAAGGAAGATGATGAATCTGCAGGAATTCAGATTCAGAGTGCTTTTTTAATGGTGGCATCAAATCCTACTCATTATAACAGCAGAAGAAAAGTACAGCGCGAGCAACATGCAGAGAGCTGAAATGACACTTAACACAAGTCATCTAAACTCTGCTATATGTTAATTTTAGTGCCAGCCAATCACTGAAGGCTACGGAGCAATTACTCCACAGTGTGATTTCGGATTGTTAAAGGGGGTTTAACTAGAACATGGTGAAATCACACAGTGGGCTGCAGAATTGAAAAACCTCTCTAAATTACAGCCAAGTGATGGAAACATGCAGGAAAATAGAAAGGAAATTTAAGTAATCCAGTAGACAAGATGTAATCCTCATTCACACACAATCTGGACAACAATCTCATGAATGTCGTTATATAATGTAATGCATAGTTGTGGTAGAAAAAAACTCAGTAAACACAGTGTCAAGTGTGACACGATACTG
This sequence comes from Trachurus japonicus, assembly GCF_045865225.1. Lineage (NCBI taxonomy): Eukaryota > Metazoa > Chordata > Actinopteri > Carangiformes > Carangidae > Trachurus > Trachurus japonicus. The sequence continues at coordinate 6,794,028 of NC_140925.1, forward strand.
TAGTTGTGAACTGCACGGCTCATCTGTATCTGGGGATCAGATATTTATTTCTGCAAGGGTGTCGTATATAACACGCACACATTAACTATGCAAATTCTCACAGATCATGGTTTCACACAAACTGAGTCACTCTCTTTCTCTCTTTCTCTTTTTCTCTGTGTGAAGATTCGACGTCGGAGGCCAACACCAGCTACGCTCTTCAGACTGACAGATCCACCTTCACCGGACGAAGACAGCGGCCCACATCAGGTAAATCAGCTGCTGTGCAGTGGTTTTCAAATTAAAAGTCCCGTGATTTTTAGAGGAATAAAAGATACCAGTCCTCTCTGTAAAAGTAGTCTCAGTACCTCAGGACATAAAGACAGGACAGGTGTATTTTGAGTAAGGGATGCGATTTTGTGTAGTCTTAGTAGAGAATTGTTGGAAATGCTGCCAGTGGCCTCGGCGTCAACAAATGTAAACAAATATATATACACAAAACAACATACACAACCATTCTGGCCAGCAGGAAAAATAACTATGTAACTAAAATGTATAAAAATATATAAATAGCCTAAAAATAACAGTGCAATGGCAAAAGCGCATCAGTGCTTCTGGTTCAGGGATTGTATGGCCTTAGGAAAAAAACTATTCAGATCTGGTGGAGCATTCCTTTATATTGAAAACATGTCTCAGTGTTAGTAATACATTTTTCTGCAGTGAGTTTACTTTTATGTCAGACTCCCATCAAGGAATGTGTGCTCTTTTCTGCCATCCTACTACTGTACATGCCAATAACAATCTACTATATTTCGTGATGTATATTGAGGAAAATAAGTATTTGATGATGATCCCCTGCTGATTTTTTGCCCTTATTTCACTTGATCAAATGTAAATGAATTTATAACCTTTATGTTATGATATTATTTCTGGATTTTAGACCATCCATTTCTTTGTGGGGAGCAATCAGCAGGGGATCACATACTTACTGTTTTTTTTCCCCATTGTATCTGAGGCTATAACACTGTGGGCCAGTGAACAATATTTTAAAGAAACACAACTGACATGACTGACCTATATACATAGCACATCATCATGCTGTACATACTGTATGTCCATGATCTGTAAGCCCTGATCTGGATGTTTTGCAGTGGGTTCTGGGGGAAAATGGAGCCTTGAAAGCCAAACTGGTTCACGCGTCTACCTACCAGCCTCCGTCGCTCAAAGGTAAGTTCCCTGCTGTCTCCAGAGTCGGTGTCTCCCATTATTAATTTACGTAACCAGTGAGTGACACAAAAAAAGGGAGAATTTGGGAGGGCTAATTCTGCCTTTTCCATGCGGTCTATATCTGTTTGGAATACGTGCGTATCCAAAAAAACACAGTGAGAGGTGTGTGTTTGTGTGTGTGTCTCCATGTGTGTCAATGTGTGCGTTGTGTGAGATTAGGAGCAGAGACAGCTGTGAGTCTGTTCTGGATCATCCTGGATTATGGGATGGGCACACAGCTGCAATATAGTCTCACACACACACACACACACACACACACTAACAGATATGCCCATAGTCACACTAAAATATTACTATTTCCTATGAACACATAATATATTATGTTTTATATTCTGTTTCTTTGGAATTATGGATTTGACCTTTGCAATCATGATTGTTGTTTCTCATAATACTGTATGTGTGGTGTTTTACTGAAATTTTATCTGAGCAACACATAGCATTTTACACTATGATGACATACCTGCATATTCTTATGTAACAGCACTCTCTTATTTCATAAGAGAGGATACCAAATATCATCAGCCACACATATTATCACAGCCTAAAATGAGCCGACTCAAAGCATGTGACCATGTGAGTTGATCTAGTGAAACACAGTTAATGCGTGTATACAACTGAGGTGCGACGCAATATCAGACGATGATCCATACTGTACATGTTGCTTTACTATCATTTGATTAGTGATAATTATGACATGTAATTTTCCTGTCACTTCAGCTCATTAAAACCTTGAATTTTCTAATGCCATTGTATTATATACCAAGAGGAACTTGTGGTGATGTAGCCTACAGATCAAGACATCAGTGTTGTGTGTAGTTACTCAAAGCAAACATTACATGTACACAACCACTGGTGTTTTGAACAAAGAAGAATTGGTCTATTTGAGGTTCTACCAACATTTGGTTTTGAAGAAAATATTATATATGTATATATACAGTATATATAAGTGGATAGAAGTTCTACAAAGGAGGTCAATGACAGAGGAAATGACTGATCATGATAACAGGGTTCCTATGCAAGTATGGAAAGTATGGGAAAGTATGGAATTTGATTTTATACATTTCCAGGTCTGGAAAAGTATGAAAAATGGAAATTATTGTATGGAAATATATTTATCTTAATACTTACGTATCTGGGTTTGGTCTTATCTGAAGTTATCTGGGTTAATTATTTTTGTATGTGCTATTGTAGGCTACCTATAGCTACAATCTCCTGGAAATTATTTGGTTACATAATGGCATACACATTCAGAATAATGAAAACAAATGATTAATTGCATGATTTTTTAAATATAATGCACAACTATTTACTCATATATCACAAATTATTTGATTTTTTTTACCGAGAAGTCTGGAAATTAGGGTCTGGGAAAAAAGTATGGAATTTGGAAATGTAAAATGTGTAGGAACCCTGTGATAATACCAGAAACATAAATGAAGGCGCTATTGATATTCCTCCTCCCATTTCCCTCCATTTATTCAACCATCACGTCCATTAAAGGTGTAAACTCAGCTTCTCTTTCGATATATCGGTTCGTTTTTCCAGCTGTCCAGAAGATGGCTCAGGCCCACCTGGCCTCACTGGACAAAGAGGACCCTTCATCTGCAGAGGAAGAGGAGGAAGGTGAGAAAAAGAGCCAGCGGACAGACTCAGCTACAGGTGGGTAGGGCTGGATTTCTCTGTCTTACACTATAGTGCCACATACACGTACACAGAAGATCGGCTACAATTCAGAAATATCTTTCTTGTCAGATCTAAGAGGAAAAAGCAGACCGCTCAGGGATCAGTGCGCTCCGTCAGACATTTCAACAGTGAGCGTTGATCTCAGCCATCACCACGGAGACGAGGAGGAGGAGGCCAAAGAACGAGAGGGCGGAAAGGGAGAATGACAAAAGAAGATTGCTCTGATGAAGACAAAGCATTAGTGAGGAGGAACTGACTTGCATAGCACATGTGTGGGCATGCATGGGTGTATGCGTGAGAGCGTGTGTGTTACATGAGATCTGTGAGTGTGTGCATGCATGCGACAAGAATGTTGAATGTGGAAAAGAAAGAGAGAGAGAGAGAGAGAGAGGAGAGGAGATGGGCATCGAGAAAGGCCAGAATGTTAATGAGCAGGTTATGAGGGAAAAATTTAACCCGAGACTTTGTGAAGGAAATTAAGTCATCGCCAAGGAAGCCAGAGCTAAATTCCAGTCAGCCAAGGACACTGCACAAGAAACATGAGAACTGCTAACAAGTGCAGTGTTTCCTCTTGCAAATACATGTGTTTTTCACTAGCATTCAATACATCAACATGTGTTCATCTGATGCTTACTCTATTATGCCAAGTTTTCCATAAAATGGTCCTCATGTTAAGCGTCAGATTCGGAATTACATTTATCTGCTAAGTGCACATACTGTACAGGTCATTGCACCATGCTGGTGCTGAAACACACACACACACCAAGAACAATCAGAAGTAGCACAAGGTGCACACAGTTTAGGACAGAACCTCCATATTATACAGGGGGACAATTAATATGCACCACAAATTACCATATGTGCAAATATACAGTTTAGCAATTCTGTTTTATCTGTTGTGTTATGGCAGTGTAGTGTTGTTGCAGCAGCAGAGAAGCAGTGTTGTTTTAAGGACGTGATGAGGTTGTGGGCAGATCTTGTGAGTAAGATCCAGGATTAGCATCCTATACTGTATAGATATGATACACAATAAAATGATGTACAGTTTTATACACAATATATTACAGTGTGAAAAGGTTTAAAGTCAGACCTAATAAAAGCTTAACCTGGGTCATACGCGGCTGCTTCTAAGGTTTGAGTCTGATTACAGGTGATTGGAGCACAGCTACAGCCTCAGCCATGCAGGGCAGACCAGATTAAATCATGTCAAACTAATCCGGCTAATTGTGATAATGCAGCACCGTTTTACTGGTTTCATATTTGTAACAAGGTGATTAGCAAGCATGATCCCTACAGGTTAACAAAGACAGCGTGGTACTGTAGGTAGGAGCTGAAAGTCAAACTATATTTTCAAAACGACTATATTCATGATGAGCATGAAGGTTCGTTCATGATCCTGTATATAAATTATGTTTTGTGTCGGTTGCTAATAAAACTGTTTTAATGGCCTGCTGGTGTTGGTGTTGGTGATGACGAATTCAGACACAACGTGGTGCGCAATTTCTGTGTTACTTTAGGCCCACTGGAAAAGTTGGTGAACATTTTTTTTTAATGTCAGTATATGTTCCTCAAAATGGTTGCAGTTGTTTCAAAGAGGCCAGAGAATAAACAAGAATATAAAATGTCAGTTTAGTTTTTTTCACATTGAATATCCCTCAAGATTAGAAAAGTCCAAAAAAAAAAAAAAAAAAAAAAAAAACCTTTCAAAACAACTTTTTGGGTCATGTATTTATCTTTATCCAAAATCCAAAGTGACAGTGCTGAGCTAAATCAAATGTCAACAAAGTATGAGTGATACTGCAGATGTGATTTGGGGTCTTTGATGTTTTCAAAGCCAATCAATATGGTCAATTACTGACACCTAGTGGTGAATAGTTATAATTGCACAGTCATGCGTTCAGATAAATATTTAAAATTATCTTATGAAGAACATTGACCTGCATAACAAATATGAATGCAAATCCGTAAAGGGGAAATAGTATGATAATCAGTATAATTTCACCTTTTTATACTCCATGACCAAATTTACTGTGTTTTCAATGTGCCATAACAAAACACCAATGAAAAACATTCTGCTGCAACACTGCCTCTTTATTCCAATATTACATATTACAAAACACAACAGGCAATTCATCAACCTCTTATATGAGTTAGCAGTCAATTGAAAACAAGTATATAATATATCAAAATATAGGCTACTGTAATGTATAGATATTCTATGAACAAAACTGAAGCGTTACATTCAGGTGCTGCAGTTGCTGTATTTGAACTGCAGGAGGCAATGTGTAATTACGTTTGTACCACTCATAGCCGTTTGGTAAAGATGGGCATGTCACTGTATCATGGACCCTCAGTAAAGACATTTACTGGACCCATAAAATGGAATTAAATGGTGGGATATTTCAGTCATGTTTTGTTAGAATTTACATTTCATTTTGACTACTTGTTAAATGAATGAGGATCTTTATTAGAGCAGTAAATCAGTCAATAAATTGCACTACTAATATGTGTGTTGGCATCACAAATGATTAAATTTTATCTTTGTTTGCCGTGCTACACCATGCATTCACCTCAAATCAATATACATTTATTTTATTATTATTATTTTACTCTTTGTCTATCTTATCCTTTACAAATACTCCCACTTTTACTCTTTTAGTCCTTTCTTGCCTTTGCAAAAAACACACCAGTCACATCATCGACCCCGACCCTCATGTCTTGAGGCAGAGTGTAGACCTCCAGTCGGATCAGGGTGAAGCCGCTCTCCTTCAAACTATCACAGACCTGGGCTTCGTTCAGTGGGACCACCGGGATCTTCACCCCGGGCCCCCCAAAGTAGTAACTCTCTCCCAGGGCTCCGATGAGCAGGAGGTGACCGCCGGGCCGCAGCAGCCTCCCGATGTGGCCTAAAGCCCTGGTGAAAGCAGCCAGGTCGGGGCTGACGCTCTCCAGACAGAAGCAGGACACCAGACAGTCGGCCCCCGCAGAGGGAAGGGCCCCCGGGGCCAGAGGCTGAGGACGGTGCACATCCACTGGGAGGATGTCTGTGACGACCTGACGTAGCTTGGCAGCTTTCTCCATCCATGCAGAAGGCCTGGTGGAGACGATATATCAGTGAAGCACCAAAATAAGATGAAAACAGCCATTGTAATTGTGTTATATCATCATTTCAATCCGTAATGTATTCTTTATCCACAACCTGGACAATCTGGCACCTGTACAACACCAATATTATATCTGTACATAATTAATCACGCTCTGTATATAACTGTCAACACTAATCATTAAACTTTGCTTTGTATTTGTTATTATGCTCTTTATTTTCTTTCATTGATGTCTACTGCTGCAATACTGGAAATTTACCATTGCCGGATCGCTTACTTCTGCTTTAATATAAATCCAAATTGAAGTAGTTTTAGTAATTAGACTAATACAACATTTATGAGACTTAAAAGAACATGTCAGATATGTGTATCTGAAGCTGAGGAAAAGGATCAGGTTGTACCTTCGTCCCTCCAGCTTGCACACGTGCTGCAGGTACGGCGTCCAGTCCAGGTTGCCGCTCTCCTTGTCCTGGAGCCAGCGCTTCAGCTCCTGCCTGTTGACCTCTAGAAAGTCTGTGAGGAGCACCTTGTCGAAGACCTCGCAGCCACTCAGCACCTGGTACAAGGTGGGTCCCGATCCTATGTCCACCAGCACCTCCCCACCCACATCCCCTGAGAAGGATCGTGGAGGACAAAGGAATATGTGTAATTGCTGAGATGAAATAACTACTTTAAAACATTTAGACACACTGCAAAAACTCTTTCCAAGAATATCTATCTTATTTCTTGTCAAAATGTCTCAATTTTAGTCAAAACTAATCTCTTTCCACTTAAAATAAGACCCATCACCTAAAAATTAACTTGTTTTTAGATCATTTTCACTTGTTTCCAACAAATTTTCACTTGAAATGAGTAGAAAATTCTGCCAGTGAAAGCATGTTTTTTGTGCCACTATTAGATTTTCTACTTATTTCAAGTGAAAATATCCTTGAAAGATGTAAAAAGTGTCTAAAAACAAGCTATTTTTAATGTGACGAGTCTTATTTTAAGTATAATGAGATTTGTTTTGACTAGAAATGACATTTTGACTAGAAATAAGACAAATATTCTTGGTAAGATATTTGAGTTTTTGCAGTGGCACACTAGAACATTTTCACAAAAATAACATGATCCATCACCCCGTCTCTTTACCTTCAGTGAAAGCTCTATGGAGACATGCCAGTTTCCACGGCACGATGCTGTCTTTTCTGTCAAAATCAGCTCGTGGTGGAGTGTAGTTGTACTGTAGATATGCTGCAGGATCAAACCTCTGGTAGCAGGCTGCCATGGCCGCCACTCCGTTCTCTTTTCCCTTCTTCTCTTCCATCTTTACTTTGCTCTGCCTCTGCTTAGCAGCCAGTGTTACGGTGCAGTAGTAGCCTACTACCACCTCAGTCACCTTATATACCTGTGCATGTGGGTGTATCTGTGTCATTATGTGTCTGTGCTCTGGGCTACTCTGACTTTCATGGGCAGAGATAGCGATCCTGTTTTTCGGCCTGTGTTGCTGCCTGATAGCATTTGTTCTGTTCACTTTCCCTTCGGGCGCTGATACCATCAGATCAGGGGGCTTCCTCCGACACTAGACCCACTAATGGACTCCTCATAAGGCTTTCAGGTCTTCCACTCACCCCTCAGAGGCCCTCCATATCTCCACAATCATTCTAAAAGGCCTGTTACCCTCAAACGATAGACCAGTTTCGTCTCAGGAAACCCTATTTGAAAGACACAAACAGGTCTATCTCTAAGGCAGTCGCTGTTGTTGGCCTTATACTTTGGTGATGTTTGTATTGAGTGGCAGAGAGATGGCTCATAGTGAAAGGTGGCAAGGAAAATCTTCATGTTACTATTATCAGGGTTCCTATTTAAAATATCCAAATTCCATACTTTTTCCAGACCCTAATTTCCAGATTTCTCGGTTTAAAAAATCAAATAATTTGTGATATTTAAGTAAACAGACGTGCATAATATTAAAAAAGCACGCAATTTATCATTTGTTTTCATTATTATGAATGGTATGCAACCAAATAATTTCCAGGAGATTGTAGCTAGATACAATAGCGCATACAAAATAATTAACCCAAATAACTTCCGATAAGACCAAACCAAGATAAGATAAATGAAATAAATATATTTCCATACAATAGTTTCCATTTTCCATACTTTGAAATGTATAAAATCAAATTCCATACTTTTCCATACTTGCGTAGGAACCCTTTATTATTGAAATTATAGGCAAAATACAAAAGCCATGAATTTGAATACCACTATAATATGGAACAAAAACAATAATGAAATGCCACACAATGTTTAAGTATTTGTAGATGATTACAGTAATATTTTTTATACCTGTGTCTGTAGGCATATACATAAGAAAACATTTGTATAATTATAGAATATTGGAACCCAAAGGTGTAAGAAAATGTGTTTTACAGGCCTAGAAAATTAAAACATAAATGCAGGTGGAAGCTAAGCACAATACTGTATAAGACACAGTCATTGGTGCTCTAGAGAGGAAGTGGATATTAACCTTGGAAACAGTGGAAATATGAAAACTTCTGTTACATCTGTTTCAATGCAGTGCTGCACATTACATCTGTTTTCGGTTTAAGCAAAAATAAGACCACTTTAGAGCGCATATTCTACTATATCATTAATGAGATTTTGTGCTAGAAAAAAGGGAAAATTTATTGTCCCATTAAAATTATTCAAATTTTTCTACCCTCGACTCCCTGATTGAATTTATCTACTGTCCATTCACAGCATTTCTCAAAGCAGCAGCTGAACTAATGTGGATCTGAGCCATGCAGTAATCAAATGTATTCTCCCCAGGAGCCATTTAACACCTCGCTCAGCCCTGGCAGCTGAACCTGGATCCCACACACACACACTCACACACACGCTGACCTTCTTCAGAAATGCAAAATATTACAGTGTCCAGAGGAGACAAGATGTGGAGCTCTGCCATGTGGTGCTATTAAAATAAATTATTTGGAGAGCACAGTGAGAGCCAGAATTAAAAATGGAGAATGTGAATGCAAAGCATACTAAATTCATTTTGATATTGCATCTGTGATTACTGTATAAGATGTATACAATTCCCCAATAAAACAGTATATTTGAAAATATGAAAGCGTAATACAGACAGTCACAAAAGCACATAAAGTACAGTTAGTGGATTAGTGAAGCCAGGAGCAAGGTAAGGGTCAGTTTCTTCCTCTGAGTCAGATGGACAGATAAAAGAGTAGAGAGGAGGAGGAACACAGAAGAACAGATAAAGGGCAAAAGCGGACAACAGAGAAAAGACCAGGAGCAGATATAATGGAATAATACACATTTAGTCAGAGCTACAGGAGCCAATTTAGTTATCTGTGGTCCTAGGGGCAGTGGGAGTCCCACAGTGTCAGTCAACTCTGTTCTGGGTTACTTTTCATTTTGTCACAGCCGGACAGTGTAGGTACAGAAAACTTTCATCACTGCTGCAGTGACTTTTCTACTATATGGTTTAAATGAAAGGTGACAGACTCTTGAAAAATTGATAAGGTCAGTTGGGTCCTATAACCTGGTCTTCCTATGGACTTTTTAATAGCCTATGATCAAAGAACTTTATGAAATTGCTATGTTTCTTTGAGAGTGATTTGACCTTGGGTTGAGAGCAGGGGTTTGAATCCTGTGAAGTGTGGAGCCAAATGCCCAATCCTTACCTAAACCTAACTCATTGATCCAAATTAAAGCTTTTGACCAACCTCTGCATGGTTTCTGGTCACTGGCTTCTGATATGATTTTCCATGGAGGTACTGCACACAAAATATTTGGTTGTTTAGAATTTTTTTAAAATATTTTTTGGTTTCCACATTATGTTTAAAATAAAAATGTAAATTTGAATAGCTTGTAGGCCTATGCATGATTATCAAGCAATTTACGGCTACATTGTTGATATTGGCATTGGTATCAGTGAACAAGGTTTGTTTATAAATGGCAGTAGCTGTAGCGCACACCCACCCTACTCACTGTACCTGTTATTTGAATAGTTTCGTACTGAATGCACAATAGGCTTCATGCACAGCTCCACTACTTCCTGAACTTAAGCCAGCTCCTTTATTTCCTGTCAGACACACCTTGTCCAATAATGTAAGACAGGAAATAAAGGAGCCTGTTTAAGTTCAGGAAGTAGTGGAGCTGTGCATAAAGTCATAAGGTAGGCTACATTTAGGCCTGTACATTGTAGGGAGGCTACCCAGTTCAATATAAAACTTTATTTAAAATTTTATACAATATATAGTAGGGGGTCGATCCCTGCTCCACCTCTCAATCAGTTTGGGGGTCCTCCTTGGCCTGTAAAACGTTGAAGGCCCCATATTTAATCATTTATGGTGCACAAGGCGGGGTTTTATTTTGAAACGTGAGCACTTGCATGACACTTCCGGTCCCTTTTCCGTGTTGCCGGCGCCCGGCGTGACGTCACTTCCTGCCACTTCACCGCCGCCAATTTATGAGGGTTTTTTCTCTGCAGATACGAAGCACGTTTTTTTTTTCTTTGTCATAGCCTACAACGTCGGTGCGGTCTTTGGTGCTGCTGAATTAAAGTGTCGTCCTTAAACTATTGAACTTAATTCACCGAGAGCAGTGAAACGTTGGACAAACGGCCCCGTTACGTTTCGACTTGTTGTAAACTGCGGTGACAGTTTCATCAGCAGCTCAGTCAGTCAGTCAGTCAGTCAGGGGAGGAGTCGTGCACACACTGAGCCCTCCTCTAGTCTGTGCTAACTGTGAGTTAAATGAAGGAATAACGGATGCAAGAAGATGAACAAGACTGAATAGAAGACGTTTATTAAGAGGACAAGACACAGTGGACTTCACGAGGTTGAGTAAGAAACAAATCATATTAAATGCTTTAACATCCAGGGAACAAGGAGGATAACTTAATTTCATTGTGACTGAATTTGATTATAATCTCATGAGCTCCTCTCTCAATTTCCAGGTAAATACTGTGTTTTAAAGTCTTTGCTGGTGTGTTTCTCCACTTTGTCACAGTTGAGGCTTCACAGTGACCATGCTGCTGCACAGGCTGACCATTTGCTCCCCAAGATATGTACATGTATGCCGCTTACTCACCAGACCACTGACACAAGGCAAGCAAAAGCTGCACCACCAACACTGTTATGTCGCATACCCGGCATGTAAACTTTGTGTAAACACCACATTATTACAGTCCTTTCACAGCCATCAGATCCCTTCTCACCCAGCAGACTAGTTTTTTTTTGTTTTTGAGAAAAGTAACTCCACCAACTGGTGACCCCAGATCTTTGGATCAAAAGACAGAAGTCTGTTGCTGAAAATTAATTGTTCAGGTTATTTTTATTTATTTATTTATTTTACAAATAATGATAAACATAGCCTATGTTTTTCTGATGTAATAATAAAGTGCATATAGCCTATTTTTTTTAAAATAAACAACCCTGTATATTTGTCACTGCTTCATGACATTTTATAAACTTAACAACTCATCCATCAGTAAACAAACTAATTGATATTGAAATGAGACCTTAGTGACAGACTTGTTCACAACAAGTTCAGTTCAATAGTCGGTTCAGGTTTTAAGTATTTGATCAAATAAAAACAAGTATTTTCTGCTGTTTATGTGTCAGATATGAGAATTTGCTGTTTGCTGATTTGATGAATCACCGAATATTAGATATAATGGGCTCATGATCATTATGTGAGTGTCTATGTCAACATTGTCGTCGATAAGGTATGTGCAGCCAGATGTGGTGAATTCAACAAGAACGTCTGATCGACTGCTGTTGCAACATGCTCTTTTCTCTCCCTCTCTTCTCTCACTCTCTCGCTGTCTCACTCTCTCTCACTCTCTCTGTCTTTCTCATGCGCCTCATTGCTCCGGAGAGATGTGTAATGTCAGCACAGGCTTTCTGCTTCCCCTGCTGATGTGGCAGTTTGAGGGGCAGTGATTATCTGTTTCCCAGGTTACATATGGATGTGAGCGAGGGCTTCACTTTGTTTGCCTCACTCATGTAATCAATGAATGAAATGAAAACACAGCAAAACATGGCTGTTTGCATAGTTATGCAATGTTTTTTTTGGGGCGGAGTTTGTAGAGATAGAGATTAGCACCACTGTTTATTTTGTCTGATTACTAGTTTTCTACTCACACCTAGTACTCACACAAGGTTTCAAGGCTACTCACAAGGCTGCTCAAGATTTCCTAGACAAAATGAACCGTCTGAAGCACCGTTTTGAGTGTTAAAGGAGAATTCCGGTCATTTTTGACCCCTAAATGGTCACCCAGTGTTGGGGGGAGCAAAAAACGCAACTAAAATTGATGCAGGAAAACCAGAGTTACACCTAAAGTATGGGGGCAATTTTTTCAACCACAACAAACACTCAAAAAACAATCAAATATCTATGGTACATGACTCGAATCCTTATGACACACCACTGAACTCATACACTGTACGGTTATACTGAGTATAAACAGTAGAAACTTTTGTGTTTCAGAGTTCGGCTGTCTGAGGTGAGTGATTACATGCAAAAACACAAAGTTTTTTGCTCCCCCCAACACTGGGTGACCATCAGGACAACGATTTAGGGGTCAAAAATGACCGGAATTCTCCTTTAATCATCAATCAATGAACTCAGACTCCCATTTAATCAGACATATTCTTGTTCAACATCTCATCCCTCCACACAGCTCCACAGGGCAGGGCCCACGGCAGCTCCTTTGCCCACCGTGGTGAACTGCGCCAGGCAAAGAGGATCGTGGTCAAGCTTGGCAGCGCTGTGGTGACCCGTGGGGATGAATGTGGTCTGGCTCTGGGGAGGCTGGCCTCCATTGTGGAGCAGGTGAGGTCGGAGCACATAACCAGAACAGACTGTACTTTAAGTGACATTTGTGTCTCCACTACAGTACAGGAAATTCTTCCACTGGCACCATCTGTTTCAAGTTCTGAGCTATGTAAAGTCACAAATGAGTATTCATGGTTTTTCCCTTCCACTGCACTTTCACCAGACAAGTTTACAAACATATTTAAGTGTTTTTTTCTTCTTCAGATTTTCCGATTTTAGCCTTTTTCTAATTTTCTTTGTTCAACTGAACGTTCAGCAAAATGCTACGCAATGCATTCAAGTTCAATATCAATGCAATATCCAAAATCACAGAGACAACAGAAATAGAAAATCATACTCCTGACTGAGTTTGTTCGGTACAGACCCAACAAAAACCCACAACATCGTTATTTTTATATTTCTTTCAAAGAAATTGTGTAAAGGACTGTTTCAACTGAAACTGCCATTAAAGCAATCACATCTGCCAAATCACAGTAATAATAATAGAATAATTTTCTTTTGCACATCGTACGGCACTAGCACTGTAGAAAGTAACAGTCAATGAAAACTGTTGGCCTTGTTTCTGAAAAACAGAATTTTTTGATGTGACTTTTTTTGTTCTTCACTTTGAGGATCACAAGGGTTGTTCCTTTGATAACCTTTGCATTGTGGGGGAGGCAGAAAGCTCAGAGGTGATATATCTCAAAATACCCACATGTAAAGCAAAAAAGAAAATATCATCATGGGTAGTAACCATTAGGGGAAAGTACCATAGTAAGTAAATAGGGTGAACTGACCCTTTTAATGCTAAATCCTTTGTGAAAGTCTGTGCGGTCCCTAGCTGTGATCCACGACTCGGTAATTGGTTGTATTGTATTTTTCATCCAGGTGGCCATGCTGCAGAATCAGGGCAGCGAGATGATGATTGTCACCAGTGGAGCGGTGGCCTTCGGCAAGCAACGATTAAGACACGAGATCCTGCTGTCCCAGAGTGTCCGCCAGGCGCTGCACTCCGGACACAATCAGCTGAAAGACATGGTAAGAAAAGGTGGAGGAAGTTAACGCATCGATGCGTGAGGTAATGTCAAAGTATATACAGTAAATCAACACACATAGAGTCACATAAAGAAGAAAAACGCTGCTGCTGCTCTATGTGGGTTGAACCTTTTAACTGTGTACGTGGAGGTGAGCTCGGTGCTTTGGTACTTTGTTGTCAGTTATTATTGTCACAAACGCCACCATCATCAAACGCCTTTTTTCCTGATTATACAGTGCAGTGCGTGGTCACAGCAGCGGTGACAGTATAATAATCTCTACAACACAGTAGCCTGCAATACAGTAATGTTACAGCAATGCTTCTCAACTGTTAAACTGGTATTGATCGAACTGTCACAAGCAGTTTTTGTTACTTTTGTCTGACAGTTCACTCAGCCAAGACCAAGTCCAAGATGGAAACCAAACCAATGCAAAACCATTTTCAAGACTATTACTGTATTCAGCACCAGTACTCATAATAATAATCATGTAGCTTTATATTTACATTCTTCCTCAGCTAAAACGAAAAGTAAATTTTATGTCAAATCTGTTGCATATTTAATTGAAACAAAGTTTGAACTGAATAACACAGCGCAGAACCTGCTAAAGTCTCCCACTTATGACGAGTTTTTCAGATAAGTTACACAGGCATATATTTCTGTAGAACAATTTTAATTATCTTAAATTTATTGAGTTACATTTCATAAACCAAAGTGAGCAGTTGACAGAGAAAAAAAAAGATGTCACTGCAGCTGTGGTCTTGATTCGTCTTGAGAATTAATCGTGAGTCCAGCTCAAGACTGAGTGTAGCCGATTCCGTGTCAAGACCAATTGAAAATGTCTCCCGGTCTCGAGTACCACAACACTGCTCTCAAGAAAAATATACAGCCTGAATATAAGAACCTAATCACGCCTTTGTGACTACAAATTTGCATGCTAGATATTTACACCATCATAAAGCACATGGACCATCTTTCCACCCAGATACTATTCCCTATTGATTGATTAGACAACTGTCCATTTGCTGCATCAAATGAATGGAACCTACAGTATTGCAAAAAAACACTAAAGCTGGATGGTTTTGTGTCTATATTTGTATTCAAAGGCCGTCAAACGGCAATTCTTAATGACACCTGTAAATGTTTTATTTCAGCCAGAAGTAAAACAGATTGCTGCTTAATGTGTTTTAATGTTTGTTTTGTTTTCTCCCTCTTCCCCTACAATTGTTTTATGGCACTTGCCAGGCAAACATTGTAAATAAGATTTTTAAAAATGTTTTCCTGGTAAAATAAAGGTCAAAATACAATTTTAAAAAAATCGATAAACTATTTGATGTCACATTATATGATGGAGCCATTTCTCCAAGAAGCCAAAAAGCTTTATACTGTATTTATAGAACCAGTGTAACCAGACATTTATTGGATTTAATGTTGCAGTCCCTGCCTGTGCTGGAGGCCCGAGCCTGTGCTGCAGCTGGACAGAGCGGACTGATGGCCCTTTACGAGGCCATGTTCACACAATACAGCACTTGCACTGCCCAGGTACTTGTGTTTACTTCACAGCAGAGACAACATCTTTAATCTTTGGCTCTTTCACTCAGCGGTCTCGTCTCTCCTAATTCTCTGCTCTCTCCTCCCTCCTGCACTTGCCCACAGATCCTGGTGACAAATCTGGATTTCCATGATGACCAGAAGAGGCAGAACCTGAACAGCACGCTACAGGAGCTGCTTCGTATGAACATCGTGCCCATCATCAACACCAACGACGCTGTGGTGCCGCCGCCGGAGCCCAACAGCGACCTGCAGGGGGTAAATGTGGGTACAGAGAGAACGGGCATGTCGCTGCTGGTGGTGATGGTAGCAGAGGCAGAAGGTGTGCTGAAGGGTTTGGCAGAGACGGTGTCTTATAGGGCTGGGACGATATGCTCTTCTCCCGATTCGATTCTTCTACAATTTTTTTGGATGCCGATTTGATTTAAATTGCGATTCTACGATATTGCAGATTTTCTCGATTTTTTTAGTCTGCATTTTTAACACCAGTAAAACAGTTGAATGATTATGATTGTCTACAGACAATACACATCACATGTAAGTCAGTTTTTGATATTTATTCAGCAGCAATATATATATATATATATTTTTTTTTTTTACTCTCTTTTCAAAAGCCTGGACTGCATAAAAGAGGTAAAAATAAAAGAGTATAGAAAAAACAGGCTTCTGAAACCTTTCTGACAAAATGAGATATAGACTGAGGTAAACTGCTACATTTTAACATTTATCTGCACACAAATACTGAAGGATTAACATACTCCATTATAAAGTGAACTTAAACCCTTTTCAAAACCTGGACTCTCTGTATGTAAAAAAGGCGAACAAATACAACAAAATATCGCAATACTTATGTGAATCGATTTTTTCTCCCACCCCTAGTGTCTTATAGAGCACAGACTTGCACTATTCATTAGCTAGGGTTATTTTATATCATTCACACACACACACACACACACACGCTAGAGGACCCCTGCCACCCTGCCTCACCTCATCTGCCCTCGAGCATTAAGGCATGTGCATGCAGGGAGGGGGATGGATGGCAGTGCATCCTGCCACTGGTCAGGAGGTACTGTCACCGCGACTAACTTCTGTACTGTAGGTAGACATCTCCTTTTTCCTTCTCCTGCAGAGACAGCTAACACCTATTCAGCCATTAAGGAAGTTTTAACACCTTATTAATTCACATGTTATCATAACACTGCTAGAAACAAACTAATTCAACTGTGCTAAACTTAAAAGTTGGACTTCAGGGCCGTGATAATTTGAGTTTGACATTTTTTCCTGATGATCCTTTAGAGAGATGGCTTGCTAACAGAAAAAAATAGTAATATTAAATATTTATTTATGAGCATGCCACTCTAGGCTTTAAAAAAAAGGCTTAGATTGGTGAACTGGCAGATGGCTGACTTCCTGTCACTACTTTCCTGTCTTTAGGTGCTTACATCAGTGATTTTTTTCTGGTTCTCTAGGTGATCAGCATTAAGGACAATGACAGTCTGGCGGCGAGGTTAGCCGTGGAGATGAAGGCTGACCTGCTCATCGCGCTGTCTGACGTGGAAGGTATGTGTGTGTTACCACAACAACGGTCTGGATCAGCTGTTAGGTAACAACACCATCTGTCTGCGCTCTTCTCCGGTAGAGGGGGAAAAAAAACACCCCATTCAGGGTCAACTGAGAGTCAAATGAGAGGCAAACACAGACCTTCTGCCAGGATGTTTGAAATGGATGCTGATGGGGTTGACATAAGGTGTTCTTGTGCACGCACTTGTGTCATGGCTGTGAATCCATTCAGCTTTAATTCTCTAGATTCAGGAAGCTGATTTTCCTGACAGAGTAAAAATTGGATTACTGATGCATGAGGAAGTAACTTTTCTTAAAGAAATACACACAAGACTTTGATCTGATAACTTTATTATTTAATATTCTGAATGAAAACTGATAGGACCCATGTGTCTATCATACTGGATGTGTATGAAGAAACAATTTGTATGAGAACTGTTTGTTTTTTCTAGGATTGTACAACAGCCCCCCTGGAACAGATGACGCCAAACTCATTGACATCTTTTACCCCGGAGACCAGCAGTCCATCACGTACGGTACAAAGTCCAGAGTTGGAATTGGAGGCATGGAAGCCAAGGTATATTGACGATCCGTAATCAATCTGTGAACGTGTTCAAGTTAAAAGTCTTATCTAAGTAGAGACTCACTGACAACAAACTAACTTTAACCTTTTGTGCCATGGATTTTCCTTCACTTCTGTTTTCCTTTCCGTGTCTTGAAGAGAGAACTCAATTTAAAATGAGAGATGTTAACTTTATATTGAATTGTCTAAATTGTAAACAACCAAAGATCACAAGTGCAGATGTCGCAGGACTTTGTTTCAAAGCTCAGGAGAGTAGAGAATAGAAACTGTGTATGTACAGTAATGAAATGAAAGCTGTGTGGTCTGAAGAAGTCAAAACTTCAGCCACAACACACTTGAACACAATTTTTGTGCACACATCATGAAATGTAAGTGCATTGTTATCCTGCTGAACTCTATGAATTTGTACACATAGGTAAATGTTCATGTGTCTGTTTTGTGATGGATGCTTGTGTTTATGGTGAGAAAGTAAAGCAACGAATAAAATATTGTCTCCATGTAAAGTAAGGTTTTGACATTTATATTCAGATTGTAAAACTAAACCATCTCTCTGTGTTTGTCCGCAGGTCAAGGCTGCACTGTGGGCGCTGCAGGGTGGCACCTCAGTGGTCATTGCCAATGGAACAAACCCCAAAGTAACAGGTCATGTCATCACTGACATTGTCGAAGGCAAAAAGGTGGGAACCTTCTTCTCTGAGACCAAACCCGCCGGTGAGTGAACCTGGGCTGAGTGGACTCTTTCCATTCGACCTCATACCATGTCATTGGCAGCCACACCAAAGCTGCAGCTGTAGGTTCAGTCTGTGACCGAGGTTTGTCCTCTCCTCTCCGACTCTTCACCAGGCCCAACGGTGGAACAGCAGACGGAAATGGCACGAAACTCTGGAAGAACCCTGGCTTCTCTTCACCCAGATCAGGTGACACTTAATTTTGAATAGGAATCAAACACAAATACATTAAAAATTCCAGCTAAACTTTAGTTTTTTAGTCTGAATCCTCCCTACATCAGACAGAGAAACACTGCCCCCCTGTGGGTAGATGTGGTACATGCTCATACTGCCTGTGTTTGCTTCACTGTTGTCAGAGGAGTGAGATCATCTGCCATCTCGCAGACCTGCTGACTGAAAAGAAGGACGAGATTCTCGCTGCCAACAAGATGGACATGGACCTGGCTGTTAATGCAGGTAGCAGAGGGCACCGCACACACAGTTTGTGTGTTTAGGGAGGATGTGGCAGTGTAGAAGTCAATCAGTCAATCAATTTGTTTATTTCGGGCATGTCAATTTAAATAATCATCATCACACTTCATCTTAGTTCAAATAATACAATACACATGGCCGAAAGGGAAAGCGGGAGAAGCAAAAGCTTATCTAGTCCCGCCCCCATTACCCACAGAATAAAATCTTTTTCATAATCAGATCATGATAGGAGTCAACACTCAGGAAAAGCTTGTGGCATTGTTTTATCTAGAAACACATTTGCATCAATAAGATTTGATTCTGTCATTGTTGCCCACAAATTACATAAATTAATATATAATAATACATTTTTATTTAGGAAGTGCCTTTCACGCCACTCAAGGACACTTTACAGAGAGCAATAAACAACATAAAAACACAAGAAGAAACAATAAACAACATTTAAAATATCAATAAAAATGAATAAAAAGAGCAAATGAATAAAACTGTGCAGAGTGAAGGGAAATGTTGGAGTTAGGGGTGGTGGAGTGGGTAGGCAATTCTAAACAGGTGGGTTTTGAGTTGTGTTTTGAAAAGAGGGAGAGAATCGGTGTTACAGATGTCAGATGGTAAAGGGTTCCAGAGTTATTTATTATACTTAATAAATAAGAAATGGGTGACTTAGTCCATATGTGTCCACCAGAGGGCGACTTTATCACTTTCCTGCCATCAGTCCATCATCCTTCAGTTAATATACCACCTGATAATAGAGTGCAACCTCTCTCCCTTCCTCCACAGGCCAGTTGCCACCAGCCATGCTAAAGCGCCTGAGTCTGTCACCGGCCAAACTTAACAGCTTGGCCATAGGTCTGCGCCAGATCGCTGTGGCAGCCCAGGACAGTGTGGGCCGCGTGCTGCGGAGAACCAAGGTGGCTCACAACCTGGAGCTGGAGCAGATCACCGTGCCCATAGGAGTCCTGCTGGTCATCTTTGAGGCCAGACCTGATTGTCTGCCACAGGTATGCATGTATGCACATTTTACACTGACTTTTCAGTATGTATAACATATTTCTCTGAAAGGGATAGTTCAACATTTTGGCAAATTGCCCCATTGCCATAATCCCTATAGTTTTAGGAGTAGGTTTGTTCGGCAAATGCAGAGACTGCTTGCCAAAAAACTGCCTCCGATGGGAATGAGCATCGGTGGTTTTGCATGAATTTACCTCTAAAACAACTCTGTCTCGTAACGTTCTGTTATTATTTCATAGCGTGGTGAATGTGCAGGTCACAACTTGTCCACCAGAGCGTTTTGGAGTTGTTGGATTATGTATTTGATCAGTTTGATGAGGGAAACCAAGAAAGCTCTGAGCAGCTTGCGGCTCTGCTCCGCCGTTCTAAAAATAGCTTGCACCACAATTAAAGGTAACGAACCTACTGCTATGACTATAGCGATTATGGCAATGAGCCAATTTGCCAAAATGATGAACTATCCCTTTAATTATGTTAGTGTGTCAGTTTTTTTTTTACTTCTTTCTTGAAATGACTGCAGTAATTTTAAATAAATAAATAAATAAATTTTTATCCAGGTGTCGGCCCTGTCCATAGCCAGTGGTAACGCACTCCTTCTGAAGGGAGGAAAGGAGGCTGCCAACACAAACCGTGTTCTCCACCAGCTCACACAGGAAGCCCTGTCCATGCACGGAGTCAGAGAGGCTGTGCAACTGGTGAGACCGGTTTCCTGTACATCTGTTATGAGACAGTACTGTACAATCTCTGTATTTCAGCCAGAGAGGAGAGAATCTGCTTTGTTTGCTTCTATTCCTAAACCTTTTTCTTTTTGGTGCTAGGTGAGCACCCGTGAGGAGGTGGAGGATCTGTGCCGACTGGACAAGATGATCGACCTCATTATCCCTCGAGGTTCCTCTCAGCTTGTGAGGAACATCCAGCGAGCCGCCAAGGGCATCCCGGTGCTGGGTCACAGCGAGGGAATCTGTCACGTTTATATCGACGCGGAAGCCAGCATTGACAAAGTCATCAAGATTGGTCAGAAAACCAAAATCTCAAGTCAATGTGTACATTTCTACCATATTACTAAAATAACTCAACTAATCAATTTACCAAATATTTGTAAATTGTCTGTGTGGTACTGAAATACCGTTTTTCCCAGATCTGAGTGTATTCGATTGCAATCAATGAAAAGGCAGTAATTGATGGATTTTGTTTTGTTCTATTACAGTCAGAGACTCCAAGTGTGATTACCCAGCAGCATGTAATGCTATGGAGACTCTGCTGATTCACAGAGACATCCTGAGAACCCCGCTTTTTGACCAGATCATTGACATGCTGCGCACTGAGCGGGTGAAACACCAAATGCACAGAATAATTCGACAAAAAAATTGATTTTATCTGAGTTTTGTAAACCATAATGAATTAATGATTTGTTTTTCATTCAACGTGTCACTAGGTGAAAATTCACGCAGGCCCTCGATTTGCTTCCTACCTGACATTCAGCCCATCGGAGGCCAAGTCGTTGCGGACAGAGTATGGTGACCTGGAGTGCTGCATGGAGGTGGTGGACGGCATGGAAGAGGCTGTGGACCATATCCACAAGTATGGTAGCTCCCACACAGACGTTATCGTCACAGAAAATGGTACGTGGGCTTTTCTTTTTTTGTCCTAAATTCTGCTCTTCATCGCAGTTGTTTCAAAAGGCTTACATGCATGCAGGAAAGATGCAGTTGCACCATAATTGTAGTGACATCTTATTTTTACTAAACGGCACCTGTCAGTCTCGGTCAGTCTTGTCTTGCTCCAGTCTTCTTCATGAAGGTGTTTCTGACATCACCCTGTCTCCCTGTCACAGTGAGTAATGAGCAGTGACACTTGTTGGCAGGATGAGTGCACAACCTCCCCGTGTGACTCCAATGCCGGGGACAGAGACCATTTAAAATGTAGAGCAGATGCTATAACACCGTTTAAAAGACTCATCCCTGTTGTTTCTCTTGGGTCATGTTCAAACACCTTTGTGAGCCATCACACTTCTTTGATAGAAACCTGTCTGTGTGTGCAAAGTGTCTCCTGTTTTAAAAGGCAATTGCCATCCTGCATGTGGACAGTGAAGACAAACACATTGCTGAACATTGTGAATTATTCATAGTACCGAAAGGTGTCCCAGACAACACACACCTTTTTACTTTTACTGCTCAGATAAGCAGCAGTGTTCATAACATGGATAACAAGCCTCTCTGACTGAGGTGCAAATGCCTCGTTAAAGGGCGGGATACAACTATGGAGAATATTTTGACACGTTTCTTTAAGTTGTTAGAAGAAACAACAGTGTCCAGCATTTTGAAAAATACAGGAGAAAAGTGCGCTGTTCACGTCTCTACATTGAGGATTATTGGCACCTGCAGTGGAGGACGTACTGCTGCCATCTAGTGACCACAGAAGGTACCTCAATGAATTACAATGTGATTTGTACCAGTGCACCTGAAAATCGATCACTGAGATAGATAGATAGATAGATAGATAGATAGATAGATAGATAGATAGATAGATAGATAGATAGATAGATAGATAGATAGATAGATAGATAGAGTCATCAAGAGAAAAATCCCCCTCATTTGGAAATTGAAGCTTGAGGTTATCTACTTACTTACTTATACAATATTTGAAGAATTTATCTGAAAATTTGGCCAACCTGATTTTAAAGTAATTGAACACAACATGGTTTTCTCCTGATGACATATAAAAAGAGTTTTTTTTTGGGTGGTGGATGTTCACATGATTCTTGCAGTTTGCAGCACTGGGTGTTGTGTAAAATGACATGGACAGATGTGTTTCATGAATTGGTTTAATTGCATCAGCAGCAATAAACACCTGTAATTATGTCCTCTGAACAGCCAAATGATTTTTTTATAAGCTTTTGCAGCACTTTAATTCATTATTTTGCCTCAGGCTCTTTGGCTTGAAGACAATTTATAGCTGTTATTTTTTACAAACCGTTAAGATTATATGAGTTTGTGAGCTAGCAGCATCAATAAGCTGCTCTTGTGTTTCAGAGGACACAGCGGAGCAGTTCCTGCAGCAGCTGGACAGTGCATGTGTTTTCTGGAACGCCAGCTCACGCTTCGCTGATGGCTACCGTTTTGGACTGGGTACGTGGGGGTCTCATCAACATGTCATCTGTTGCGTGCTTCTGTCCCTGTGTCTCCTTTTCCCAAAAGTCTGCATATACTCTCTTAGCCATATTCATTTGTTAGAGGGAGAGAATTGGCACACTTCCTAACCACATATGTGGTTTACCTGTCTCACTTTCTTTTCTCTGACTTTTGGCTCTTCTCTTCAGGAGCTGAGGTTGGAATTAGCACGGCGCGTATCCATGCACGGGGCCCTGTGGGCCTGGAGGGGCTGCTCACCACCAAGTGGGTCCTGAGAGGTGATGGGCACACGGCTGCTGACTTCTCTGAGCACGGCACTATGAAGTACCTCCATGAAAACCTGCCTGTTAGCCAGCCTTTGGCAGGACAGAGAGACAGCAACTAGACCAGAGACTTTCACAAGGCTCTCCTGGCCTCAACGTTGGTCAAAATGATTTGCATTGCCCACCAGCAGCCTCTGTTTTAAACCTCTGCAGCACACAGCAGAGAGAGATGCTCAGCACTCCAACGGTCCAATTTATCAGCACATCCAGAAAGTTGTCCCTGCATAGAAAACAGTGTTGTTTACTGACAGAGTTTACAGTTTTAAAAGAATTCTACCTCAGCTTATAACGCCTTCGTATACGAGTAATGGAAGTGCCCTCATAGGCTCTTGCAGGAGGCATCATGTGGTGATCACAGCGCATGATGCCTCTACAACAATACATTAACTGGGGACAGTATGAGCAAGAGGAGTAATAATCAGGATAGCTTCCTGTAAGACAAAGTAAACGCATGTTAAACATGTGTTAAAGAAACTGATATTTGTTTTAAAATAATCTCAGGACATGAATTCCATGATGGACTTAAATTCACAATCCTTTTTTTAAATAGAGATCAAACTATAATGTCATTATGCTGGCTTTGCTTGTTTACACCGAACCAAACAGTGCCAGCGTATTGATACCCCTGTGTGTGATTTTTAAAAAGCACAGCACTACAGACATCGACCCGGGTCTGTGACTACCTCTGCAGACGGCTAATTGGCGGGACAACAGTGCCCGGCCCCCACTTGATGTTTGTATCATTTATACAGAATAACAAGGTGGAGGTGCAGCATTCCCGCCATGAACAGGCTGTGTAAAAGTGGCACTATTTAATTTCATCCATAAGATGTCCATGAGAATAGATAATGCCCAAATATTCTTAATGAAAAGTACCATGGTGTACCAATATGATCGGTTTATTTTTTATCAAAAATATTTTTCTTTGATCTATTCAAGTCTGTTCTTTCAAAAAGTTCATTTGAATGTGCATATTATTACTTTTAGGTTAGTGCATTGGCTCATGGTGGATACTGATTTACAGTATCTGCTGTCTTTGTTCATCCATTTCAGCATTTCTATTTTCTTGCTGTAGTTCCAGGTTTAAGTTTCTGTCTGTATATTTCTACTGTAAATGTGCAGGTATTTTTTGATGAGCTGAGTTGCTGCTTTTAAATCACTACAAGGTAGCATTTGAGAGAAGAAATGTTTACTTTTCCCCATTAGTTTATCCACTTATCATTTGTTTTCCTGTTTTAAAAGTACAGGATTAAAATCAATAGTATTGTACTGTATATGATACAGAAGTATCAGAAATTTTCCAGCCATGCTGTACAGCAGTTGAAATGCACTTCAGCATGAATGCATCCATTTTATTTACTATATTATTTATTTGATCATTCTTACAAGTTCTGCTCATTTTTTCCCCCCATGATTTGCTGTTTTCCTGTTTGTTCCTTGTGGCGCCCAAAGCTTCTGTCAGAGCAGGAACAGTAATTGACAAGCTGCCTCCTTCGAGCTGGAGGGGAGAACGCAACTGCTTTTAAATTAAGCTCTGTTACATTCCAGCCTCTGAGCTCTTATCTGATGTACTGCAATGCACACTTAAGGTTTGGTTTGGGTTGTTTAATAGCAGTGTTGTAGAATTATAAAGAAAGTAATTGAAAAAGAATATTTGGATATTATTCTCACTTTCTTTGATTTTTTTTATTTATTTTTTTGCAGTCGAAATGTTGAGGATTTTCACACGCATTTTCATCTCTGTCCTGGCACTAGTCTTTCTACTTTCACAAAGAACACAAATTAATGGGGAAAAAAAGTCATACTGATCTGAAAAACAGATGTCTAAAAAGGGCCTTTTTAAAGTTGCCCATAGGGGAATTCACATTGCTGGAAGTGGGGCAAAGAAGATGGAAGACAATACTATAGAGGTTTAATTATCCAGCCATCAGAAATGAAAAGGGGGAGAAGGAGAACTGAGACTAATAATGGAATCACAGGCTTATGTTCTTGGTTTCTCTGTTTCTTTCCTTCTCTCTTTTCTATCATCTAAAGAATTCATTCTCCAAAACGCACTACTTACCCTTCAATCAGCCTCCCATCACCAAGTCCAAAGGGTTCAGAGATGAAGAGAGAGACAAAACTCGGATCTCACTCTTTTGTCCTTTTCATGTGTGAAGCGATTGAAAGAAATCATCTAAATGACTTGAGGTAGAGAAGGAGCAATCCAGGGACACTGAATATTGTGTCTTTGATGCATAGTATTATGTTATAGAATTGCATTTTACAATATCACATCCATCAAAGTTGTTTGCCACAGTAACAGTATGGTAGATATTGCATTGCTGTATTAACGGCACTTTTTGACTTCAGTAGCTGAAGGGGCTGCAGAGTGTTTTTTTTACATGGAAGAAAGCTTCCATTGCCAGGTGCCTAGTCAATGCTAATTTTGGGTTGAAATATCAACCTAGCACTAAACTTCAACCCGGTATGTCATATGAAACAAATTCCCAGCATAATATTCCCCCACTAAATAATTTTTCCTTGGTGCTCTACAGAAAAAGACAAATAAAAATGTTACAGACTCATGAACCCATGATCAGGATGAACATTGGAAAATTAGAAGGAAATATATACAAGTAAATTATAACATGCTGGTTTTGGTCAACCTGATTCTGTCCCAGACATGTACCAGCAAGACACTTAAGGGCAAATTTATTTTGAATATGCTGTTGAAATCTGTAGATTATACAATTTGATTCTACTGAATAGTTAAGAAGAGATGTTTGGAAAGTCTTTAGGTTGTTTGCTTTTCCTGTTTTTGTGAAGTTTTAACTTCACATAAAAACTTAAAATATGTTCTTTAGACACTTGCTTTCAGCAGTTCTATGCGAGTCTGAAGAGCCTATTTCCTGAATTAGTTTAATATTTAAAGCTACTGCCCCTTAATGACCTTAAATTAACTTCCAGTTTGTACATTTCTTCTCATCTCGTCTCTGTTGTTGCCCCCAGACCCCAGCTGATCAGTTATCATGTTGCACCCGTTGATGGTGTGTTGGGTGTTGGGTATTGTTGTCCACAGAGATATAAGGAGGATGATGACGGCAAATCACTGGACTTGTACAGCAAAGTCGACAACCCTTTAATTGGACATTACTCAAGGCCAAAACTCATATTTCTTGTTGTTCTTGATCTTAAGAGATTCTCAAATGCACTCCCTGCTGGGCTTCAATTTTTTTTGAATCAATAATTAATGGTCAAAGTTATTTATTCATGTGTATCTTCACCAATTACGCAGTGTCTAATTAACAATTTCAATAATTGATATTTATTTCTGAAAGGGTTGAGTATCTTGGGCTGATGAAAAATGCATGAGCAGGGATATGGACTGGGTTTTGTTTTTTGTTCTGAGAGAGCTTGATGCTCGGGGCTAATACCAGGCCACTTTGACTCCAACTCTTTGAGTTGGCACTGGCCCTGTGATGTGGATCTAATATGGGCATCTTTCATGGACCCAAAGCGCTTACTGTGTACCATGTGATCTCATAAAGACTCCTACATGCCCATCCTCAGATACCCTCTTTTTTTAGTCTTTTAATATTGAACTTCAAAGAATAAGCTTCTGTTTCCTTGATAATTTTTCTTTGTGTATGTGGAATGACAATATCATGGCAAACTGTGGAAACTCTTCGTCTTACTAGGACCTCAGTGGTTACATCTACATCTAACTCTGTGGCCTGATGAAACTAAAGTTCAATCACCATGGTAAAAAGAAAATTATCCCTCAGATTTATGACAAGCCCTATCCCCCTGATCTTTTGATAGTGACAGCTGTAGTCGTCAATAGAAAATTAACAAAGGCTCACTTTAGCTGACTTTCATCAAGTTTTCATTTATTGTGATTCCAGTAGGACAGGAGGTTGGGGAGTAGTGAGGCAAACCATTTTGCTATGGGACGGCCAAAGCAAAAAAAGATCATCACTATTTACTGTGAGTATTGCTTTAGCACTGAGTTGGGGAGGAACTTTACCCAACGATGCAGAGCAACCCAACAAAACCAGAACCCAACATCAAACACACCAAAACCCCAATGGTTAAAATCTATAATTTCAGGTTTGGACACCACAGTGTTGTGACCACATCGAAACACTGTTGTCATTTGGATAACAAGAGGGTGGAAAGCTCGACAATGGTTTTCAGTGAGGGTAAAAAGAACAACTGGGAATCAGTTGATTTCAGTGACACGTCTCAGAGAGCCGATGGTTGGGCTGGTGCTTCCCCACTCGCTGTGCCTCCTGTACTCTCCAGGACGCAAGAAGTACTGGCGTCCCCTGTAGTTGGGGTGTTCATGCAGCATCCAGTAGCCCTCCATGACGTTGACAGAGGAGATGTCACGGGTGTGGAAACGCTCATTCAGATCTGGGCAGTCATCCATTAGCTCCAGATTCTGGCCCGCAAAGTCAGACCGCTCAAAGATCTTCATCCTGTAGTTCCCAGTATACTATGGAAAGAATGATGAGAGAATATGATGAGAAACTATTTTTTTTGCAGTACTAAACTTTTGCTGATACATTGACCTAGTCTATTTTTTTTCTCTTGGCACAATGTTTTTTTTTTTACTGGAGTCATAGGTCAAGCCAAAACGAGATGTTTTAAAATAGCCACAGGTATTGGCACTGGATGGTGAAAACAGTCGGACCAGGCTTGAGAACTAAATCATCCTAAACTGGCACTTCTACAGAAAAGCTTCAGTGGGAATGTTGCTGCACACAGTGTGGGGCATCAGTTAAAACTCACAGGTGGCACCATACGGCAGGAGCGGATGCAGTCATTGAAGCCTGCCCAGCGTTGGTAGTCGGGGTAATCGCCCTTGTGCAGCATGTACTGGTAGCCGCCATAATTGGGCTTCTCGTAGGCCACCCAGCAACCGCTCTCCACTTTTATTGAGTTACAGCGGCTGAAATGGTTTTGCATCTCGGGACAGTCACTACTGCACTCATAGTGACGGCCCTGGAAGTTCCTGTCTTCGTAGAAGATAATCTGCAGATGACAGACAGTTGGACATTATTACCATAGCTCCATACAAAGGGCAAACTAACATACACCACCTTAAATTATAAGTTAACCACCCTCCAACCATTCACACTAAGCAGCAATAATAACTGGAACTGCTGCGTTTTAAGCGCTTTGCATTAATTTCTCTGCATGACCATGACCACAACATTTAGTACTTTGTAAGTTAACTTTAGCCCAGAAAGTTTTTGTATAGAATAATTGTCAGTCAAGAAAGTCGATATAGATAAGCTTTAGGGAGCATGAAAAGTTATAATGAAGAGAAAAAAGTCTCCAAGTTCAATTAATAATTGCAGTTTTTAATATCCTCAGTAGAGGGTAAAGACATGAAAGTATTTCAGATTTTGCAGTTTCTATTTAGCATGTTTAATTTAATTCATCAATTTTTTTTTTACCATGATTCCCTGTAATTTCTAGCGTCTCATTATATTCCTGTATATGTCCGAAAATTATAGTAAACAATCCTTTAGATCTACTAACCGATGCACTTATGTATTTATTATTCATCACTCAATTAGGATTTTGTGACATCAATAAATGATAAAAAGTAATTTTAAAGTGTGTGTTTGCAGCATTTAACAATTCAGTATTGATCAATATACAATATCAAACATTTGAGTTGCTGTTATTGCACACTTACCTTGCCCATTGTAACTGTGTTAAGTTCAGACCAGACCAGATGCCGGGCTGCACCAGACCTCTTTATAGACCTCGCTGGGATCAGGGTTTTGCAAACATGAAACAAAGCTTTGTCACGTCAGCACAATACGCTCCATAGACTGCAGAGCAGTATAGGGCTGGTGAGCTGCAGCAGCTGCTTTGTCTTTGTCAAAGCTCAGACTGTCTATTGAAAAATACTGTACAACTGCACTTTCTCAAAGGACTACAATAAGAGTTGCAACATGTGCCTTTATTGGCATGAATACCTAAAACCTGCATGCAGACAGTGAGGATAGACGTAACAGCAATGAGAAAGGGTTTGGTTTGTATTTGAGGTGATATAGATCATGAAGCAGCAATAGGCTGTCATAGCTTGTAGATATATAGCATGAAATTTGTTGCTTTGCCAAAGAAAGTTACTGTACTATAGACTTGTGTTCACATTACATGAACATGTTGAAATAAACACAAGGGACACGACGTTTGAAACTTAGGGCTTTAATGTTCTTGAGTTGCACATGGGTACATAATTTACATCATAGTCCTCATCCTTCTGAATGAGCCCACCATGGGGTTGTGGCAGCCCCAGTCACCACAGGCCCTGTACTCTCCGGGGCGCAGGAAATACTGGCGACCCCTGTAGTTGGGGTGCTCGTAGAAGATCCAGTAACCCTCCATGATGTTGCAGGAGTAAATGTCACGGAAGCGGAAGCGATCGTACACGTTGGGGCAGTCATCGGCGAACTCCATTGTGTGTCCCATCATGTCAGGCCTGTTGTAGATCCTCATCCTGTAGGATCCTCTGTACTGGATGCGAAAGAAATCAGTACATGATTATTATTATGCTGTTTTTGGGTAGTTGCGAAGCCTAGAGAGCGCTTCGGAAGAGCTTTCTGTCCTCAGCTGATCCTTTAACTTTTAATTCAAGTGAGTACTTGTACCGCTTGGTTTCTTTAACTTAGTAACTACAGATGAGGATGAGTAACAACTCTCTTGCAGCATGACAGAATTAGACTCACCCCCCTAAACTGCCAGAAACACTCAATGTGACTAACAGAATTAGAATGAAGGCACCGAGTCTTATGGGGGGTGTATCATATTCCTTTTAAAGGCTGACTGGGTCTCCTTGTGGGCCTTGCAATAGAGACTTTTATACTATGACCTGCCTGAGTACCTGTAAATGACATCAAAAGCCCAGTGATTGACATCCATTTCTAAAGCGGTATTTGATGTACAAGGTGAGTGGTGGTGGGGAGGGGGAAGGGGGACTACCAACCAGTCCTATCTGTCTGTTTGATTGACTTACAGGGGGGAACATCTGGCAGGAGCGGACGCAGTTGTTGAAGCCCATCCAGCAGTGGTAGTCAGGGTACTCGCCGGGGCCGATGATGTACTGGTAACCCATATAGTGAGGCTTCTCATAGGCCACCCAGTGACCACCACTGACACGGATGGAATTACAGCAGTTGAAGTGCCTGAAGGTGTCCATGCAGTCACTGCTGCACTCCCAGTGGCGGCCCTGGAAGTTGCGGCCCTCGTAGAAGACAATCTTGAAAAAAAAAAAGGGAGAGAGGCATGTATCACTTATGTTAAGGTTAGGTGTTACATATAGACTGACTGGCTGCGATACACATGAATGAACTGCAGGGGACACTGCTCTCCCTAGAACAAGCTCAATTACTTTTTCATGAGCCCTTCCTGCCTGCGAGCCTTTCCAGTCTTATTTTCAGTGTTTGACAGGTGAAAATCAAGGCAATTGAAAGTGTTATTTCAGCTGACTTTTATTTGAAGAACACACTACACATTGTGCACTACATACTGCCAACTTTTCAAATTTAAGGTTCCAGATAATTAATTGTAGATGTCATACAACCACAATTAATCGGATACCATTTAATTGTTGGCTCCAGAGATGCTTTCTGTTTAAATACCTATAGATGTGTTTTTACCCCTCCAAAATAAGTTGTGAGGAGTTAGTCAGTCTGCTCTATTTTTTTTTGTAGCTAACATTTCGCTATGCCTCTTTCCCTCTGCTGCTTTCTCTACAATATTTGACACATTTCCAAATCATGCCATTTTCGTCTTTCACCTCTTCGTCAAAGCTGTTGCCATATTGCATGTGAGCTCATACCTTTCCCATGGTTGCTGGTCTGTGGATGTTTGCGCACCATAGCCCCAGATGCACTTTCAGGTCCTTTTATACTCTCCCACTGACGATGAGGCCTCTGACACGTCAGGGACTACTACTCTTTACCTTTTCAGATACACACTAGCGTTCCCTTTGTCTGACAGCTCGCACGGCTAACTTATCTCCTGTCTGCTAGAGTTTACCTATAGAATTGACCCCCCCACTTCCCCCCCTCCCCCCTCCCAAAAGTGAATTCTGTGTTTGCGTGACCCTTGTTCCGCCGTGACCCTGTGATGCAGCCTTTTCAAATGTCATACAATGGCGCTTTAGGTATGTGGCCCCCCAGCAACAAAGCCTTTAAAATGTACAGTGCGTTAGGTCATTTTATGGAGGCACTCTCTAAACTAGCGCTTAACCATGTCATGATATTCATTTCATGTCTCGCCTGGGTGGAAAATAGTAACATACCTGCTTCATTCATTCAGTCCCAGTTAACGTGAGTGTGAACTGGTGCGTTTTCTAAGTGGTGCAGGTCACAATGTAATTGTTGTTCAATTCCTGTTAAAGGAAAGTGGTGCTGATACTGTGGACTGAGTCAAGCTTTTGTGTTGATGTAATCTACAGTGATCTGTTGTCTCTTTTTGCTTCCATAGCCTGCAGTTGTACTATGATGCCAGACGGGACTGGTTTGTTTGCAGATGTACAGACAGAATTGAACTGCTCTTTGTGTGTGTGTATGTGTGTCTGTGTGTCTATCTATGTTTGTGTGATATAAAAGGAGGGTTTGGGGCATGTGCGTGTTTGAGTCTTTGTATAAAATGATAGATGTTTGGACTTGAGTCTTTGGCTTGTAAGCATAGCCCAGAGCTGAAGGGGAAAAGGCCAGAAAGAGTTGCCGCCATGTATTGTGTTCCCAAAGCCCAGCTGATGCCAGAAAGGTCAGTCTCATCCTTTAGCCTTTCATCGGGATAAAGAGCTCATGCCCCCTCTCCACTTTGTGTGGTTTTTGCAGCTTCAACTGTGTAAAAAGGCAAATGTTTTCAGAAAGCACAATAGCCATTATGTTCCTGGCCAAAAAAACACTGTGTTAGTATATCCACAGCCATATGACACTGTTTCAGTGTTAAGGAACGGCGTTGATAAGCTTTTGCTCCTTTGATCATTCATCGACTTGAAACTCTCATAGGCTTCAATAGGTTTCATGTTTGAAGCTGCACTCTTTTTCTATGACATAAGTAGATCATTGATATCCTTTCATCATGCTGTGCAGCGTAATTGTGGCAGATTATCAGATGGGATGTTGTTTTGTTTTGTGAGTTTCTGGAGCAAATAGTTACTCCGGGAGGAAAGGTTTCATCATAATATAAGAAACAAATGTTTAGATATCGCTCATATGTTCATTCATAGATTAATGATTGCTTTCATCATTTCTATTAAATGTGAAATCTTTTTCTACTCAGTCGTGATGCAGGAGGGCAGCAGGATGACAGGAAAACCATATCTGTCTGGAAAGCACTTGCACAAATACTATGATATAGTAGTGATATGATGTTCACTCACTGTGCAGTGTCTTTGAGTGCGACTTCATCAGCTCCAAGGCTGCTGTTCGGCCTGACCTCTGACCTTTATATTGGAAGAAGCATGTAACTGAGGTGCAATACAATCTCTTAAACCATGAGGGAAAAAGAAGATCTGATTGGCACCACCATCATTGTCATTGTTCTCATTTTCATCACCGAGGAACATCAGCTAACCCTAACTCATTAGTTGGGACCTTGGCTCCCTCCATGTCTCTTTAGCTTCCAGAGGGGAACCTTGTTTCACAGGCTCTCAAATGATCATCTTTAGCTGTGCTACAAGACATCTTCTCCCCACCCTGAAGGGAAACTAACATCACAGAGGCCCTTGCCTGCTTTCTCAGTTCCCCCCGGAGGAGAAGAAAGCTACCCGCTGTGGAGCATTCCCCTCTTCATCTCAGAATGATGGAAGAAAAGG
Source organism: Trachurus japonicus (assembly GCF_045865225.1). Classification (NCBI taxonomy): domain Eukaryota; kingdom Metazoa; phylum Chordata; class Actinopteri; order Carangiformes; family Carangidae; genus Trachurus; species Trachurus japonicus. The sequence continues at coordinate 6,827,127 of NC_140925.1, forward strand.
AAAGGAGAAGGGAAGAGTGGGGGGCTAGATTTGCAGCTCCATTGTGTCCGAGGATCTCATTGTGCAATCTGTGTAATCGCGTGGGAGATGACGACACTATTAGCCTGCAGAACGACTGTCAGTTGGGGACCTCGGTGATTGATGTGCACCCCACAGAGATAGCAGAAACTTTGACAGATAGCAAACGCAGCACTAGTTAACTTGCAACCTTTTTTTTTTTTTTTTTTACGTCTATTTGGCTTCCAAAAGAAAAAAAAAAATCCATTCGTGTAGCTGATACCTAATTAGAATGTGAATGTGCAATTCATTCAGTAAAACACATTTCAGGTCAGAGGAGACGTCTTTCAATTCAAAACAAATCATATTCCCTTAATCCAAACCATGGTCTCTCTGACCCTGCAATATACAATAAGTCTCACCCCAAAAATGTTGTAGCAAGAGATAGGAGAGCAGACGTGCTTGCAGTGCCTCCAATGTGCTCTTGTTCTGAACAGTCATTACAAAAACACTATGGTACTGAGGTGTAAACAAGGGGTCTATGTGAGTTTTGCTCCTGAGGACTGGCTAATCTGGTGCTGAAAATGTGGTATGATCGGAAAGTGCTCGCCAAAAAAAAAAAAAAAAAAGAGGCAGCCTCCCACGCCGGGAGTAGAATGAGGACCTCTCTTTTGCTGAGAGATCATCCTCTCCATTCTTTCTGTCAGAAAATCTCCAGGCATCCTCCCTCTCTTGTCACTGCCAGCGCACAGGCTCTATCGGGATTGCCAGACGCAGGAGCCACTATGAGCCCGTGCCAGGGCCAGGATTTACCGCGATGCGTCTGATGTGCTCCATCTTTTTTGCTAGGGGATAATTAAAAGAGGAAATGGTGTTGGAAGAACAGAGTGGAAAAAGCAGGAGGAGGGGGTGGTGGTGGTGGTGGTGCTTGGACCGAGCAAATGGATGCAGCTGTCAATTATGTTGAGTTGTTGATATGTTGTTTGTTTTTCCTCTTCTCTGAGATTTTGTGTTGAACTGTTACCCATCAGGAATTAGTTTTAAAGTTTGTGGTAAATCTCCACTCTATACATGTAATTAAAAAACAACAACATTCAGACTAATTAAGAACTACTCTTAGCAATGAAATCATTATAACGACTTTCTCTCGGTTTGTGTCTGATGACCTGCAGGTGATTATTTAGGTGCAAACCTGAAAGGAAAATGCACATCGAAGAGTCGTGTTGTTTTTTGAATGCCGTTCTCCTGCAGAAAACATGCTCATGTCACACCAGGGCCACGTTTACACCGGTGATGTGCCAGATTACATTTCTTCAAATTATCACAAATTCGAATCACAGCTCACTGTAGCTTTGTCACAACCAAATTCATGTTTATGAGTGATTGTCTTCACTGCAAGCTCTTCTTTCAGAGAATCTGTCTCATTGAAGCATCTTCCTTAGTTCGACTCGATCGATTTTGAAACGCTCCATCGTACAGCGTGACCCAACCCCTGTGAAAAGCAGGACAAACTCCTCTTGTCTCTCAACAAGACACACCAGGGGGAGCGATGGCTTTTAGTTACTCTCACTCCTCATCTCCGTGCTCTGTTTTGACGTGGCGTGTCTCCCGTGCCCCCGAAAGCTTTAAAGGTTTAAAGAGCAACTTTTCACCCTGTAATCCAGGTGCCTTTCAAACAAGTCACGCTGTTTACTGACACATGACAAAAAAGTTCAACCCCCCTCTCATCTCTCTGCTTACAAGACTGTAACTCACCTCAGAGGCTGGTAGTCATTCCTCCTGAGCGCCCTGAACAAACAGAGTCTCAGCGAGAAGGGGCCCCTCGCCTTTCACCACTCACTAAATTTGTAATCAGATGTGATGCTGTTGTTCACTTCTTCAAATTTGTCATCAAAGCAAATGTGTTCTGACAACAGCCAGTGACAAGTGCACCAGAGGAGAGGCAGCAAATCAGCTTTTTCACACCATATATCAATTATTGATCATGTTGCTCCCCCCTCCCTCCATCCCTGCTACCCTAGCAAGTAGACACCTTGTGATAATGAAATACATCAATTTAAAAAATAAATAATAAACTGGGGTCGGCTCCATTGTTGCAAAGCCTTAAGAGCTTGATTGACTGCCTGCACATTTTCCTCGTTGGCAGTCAAGCAGATCAAACGAGGGTTCCTCTTATTGCCCAAGGCCACTTGCAATTTATTTAGAGGAGCAGTGCTGCTGTCCCAGCAGGTAACATTATTGGGCAGAGACACTCAGGATAATCATAGCTTTGAGGTGCCTCTCAAATCCCACCTCTGCTGGCTCCATCATGCATGTGTAAAAATATACGCATATGATTTACAAAAACCCTCCCTTATTATACTAAATGAAGCAGTAGATAAGATTATATTAATGTCCTCACGTGGAGTATGCAGCTGCTCAAAGGCAGTAACCTCAACTGCCCTAAATATGTTAGGTTTTATTGGCTCTGCCTGTACGTGTCAAAATGTTTTGGATTAATATTTTTTATTTCTGAATAGATTACTATATGATTCCGTCCTATATTTTATAATGAAATAAATTCAAAGTTGAAGTGTTTTATGTAAGCATTTACAGCATTTCATGATTTAATATGAAAGAAAATGTTTGCAGAAACATATTATGTACAATATATACAATCTATATAGGAATTTTATCAGTTGAGGAGATAAACACATGAAAGATAAGCGAGATGTTATCCAGTTACATCACAGGACAAGTCACATTGTAAAATTAGTTTTAAGTGTGCTGCACTTTGATGATGATATTTGGATCTTTAGTTTTTCCTGTGCACAACATTCACAAAACACAACACACAACAACAAGATGCATTTGTTTTATTTTGCTCAAACACTCATTTTCTCATGAAGTGGAAAATAAAAGTCTTAAGATCACTTTTCCATAAGAGCCAGTCAGAACCGCCGATTGTAGTTATTAACGACTTTTATTTCCTGTGTATCCTTATATCACCATTTACAACTCGGCTGCGAGAAACATTTAAGTCACTAACATCTAAGAGATTCAATTTCATCTGATTAAGAGATAATATTGTCAGCCTGACAAACATTGTTTTGATTACAGTTTTTTTTCCTGCTGCAGCTGTTAAGTCCTTAAAAATGAAGGAACATTATTTAGAAAATGCTGCGATAATTTAGACTTAGTCCTACAACAGCGCAGCCCCCTTTTTGAGGGGCTGACTGTAAAATAAAAGCTATGTATTTATGTAAATTAGCTTGATTGATCTTATTATAAAGCAATTTGATGGGACTCATCAGATAACAGATAAGACAGGCTGGGTAATGCTATTTGAAATGAGCTTCCTTTCTGTGGAGGCAGTCGTTTTTGAAAAAAGGGGACATTGTTTGTTTAAAATATCAACTTCTTCATCTTAATAATTCAAAGCCTGATTCTCACATTTTTCACATATGGGTTCAATATTTCAGGATTAGTCCCTTTACTGATATAAAATATGTAGGATAATTGTTCAAACACAGATAGCCATGAAAAAAAGACTTAAATTTGATTTCAATTTATTTGAGACATTTAGTTTTTTTCAACTGCAAAGGTGGACATAGCAGAATTTGCTCTTATTTAAATATTTTGCATACATATTCATATTCAATGTTTTTTTGTTGAAGATGTCTCTGGTTTGTCTATGAAGTTGCCTTCATTGTGATCTGAATCGAGTGTCTGCCTTTTTAAGCCCGTTGCCTTACAGATATTGGTTGGTTGCTCTGAGATTAATCAGGAAATAACTAACTTTGTTCAAATAAAATACATTTCTAAACTAGTTTCATACACAAGTTGAGCAGAATATACAGTTTATTTCCGTCACTCTGTTATATTTCACTTGCACTCAGTTTGTCTTCACAGTTAAAGCAGATACCCCAGTTAATTGGCCAGGTAGTTCCGGGCACTAGAGGGCACTAGAAGCCAAAGCATTGGCTGTCGGCAGGATAGGGCTGTTTTAAGTTCTTTAAACCACAGCCATATCTCTGAGCTTGTATGTGTGTGTGTTTGCTTGCATGTATACATTTGTAAGTAAGCTTGGACAGGCATGTATATAGACACGAGGTAGACAATGGCACAAATTCATGTGGTTACATCTATGTGTGTGTGTCAGTGCCATGGCTCCTGTCTGTACTGAAGCCTATCAGTGCTCAGACATAGTTTTACCAGGGGAGAAGTGTATAAAAAAAACAAAAAAAACACACACACATTCAGTAACAGGCTGACATGACCTGTGTCCCAGCACATATGCAGCTTGTCCACTTGTTTGTTAGAGCGACACACAGTTACTACACACACTCACAGTAGTGTTAGAGTCGTTTCAAACAAACTTGGACTAGACCCACACATACACGAGTGCACAAACACACACACACACTGACACATGCACACACACAGAGCTTGGTCAAACAAAGTCTCAGACAGACAATGAACAGTTAGCTTTGTAGCAGTTTCAAGCCAGTGTGTGGTTTTGAACTGCAGATGTGGATGCTGACTGAAGGATCAGTGCACAAACTGCAGGACTGCAGAGATGGCAGTTCTCCCATAGGGTCTGGCACAGCCCGGGCCCTTTGTGTTGAACCCCATTTACACTGTTCATTTAGCCATGTTGAAGAGGTGGCGGTGGTCTGTGTCTGTGTGTTATCCTGGGTGATCGTTTTGAAAGTGCATCCTCCAGCCTGTGTGTGTGCACATTGTACGCCATATGCCATCCGTTTGCTCGCAGGCAACGGTTTTTCTGTGGATCCACAGTGTTTTAAAAAAGATTTCATCCTGGCGTCGTTCAGGACAGCATAGCAGAGCTGGAATTTAAATTGAGTTGTCCATTTTCTTGTCGGTATTGGAAGCCACACATCTTAGATTTGTGAAATCTACAGAAAGGGCTTATCTCTGCAGCAGGCACTGGTTTTCCATTTCTACTGGGAATTAATTGCACAACCATGAAGTGAAGGTATGCGAGATGGAATCAAGAATGTTATTAACATTCGTGCACAGTTGTTTTGTGTTGGAGGATAGGATAGCGAGATGCATAAGAGGCTTGACTTGATCTGAGCGAGGCCTCAGAGGAGCAGGAGAGAGGCGCTGCTGTCCCTGGACTGCGGCGAGAACGGGCCCTCAGCTGAGTCCCTGGAAGACCGCAAGCTCCACTCAGGGGAGTTTCAACCAAATTAAAAAACAATGATACACCAAGGGAGAATCTAATGCCAATTCCCATCATCAAGACCCACATTCTTCACTGTTTTGCTTTTAACTTTTGTTTTTTTTTCTTCCCATCTCTGCCTCAGACGCTCTCTCTCTCTCTCTCTTTTCCCTCCGCACTGTTGTTTTCTGGTTTGTTTTCCACCCGTACTCCTCTGGCTGTCGCCGAGTGCTACAGCCACTTTCAAAGGCTTGGCTGTCACGCGCCGCCTTTGAGTCCCGTTTGAAATTTTAACGTACATGTTGTCAGGGTGCCGTCAGGAGTGATTGACAGGTCCGTCCCAGAGCAACACCGGGCTTGGCAGGCTGGCTGTCTTTTGTCAGAGGCAGCCGAGGAGAAGCAACAAAGGAAACGAGCAGAGGAGGAAAAAACATACATAAATAAAACAAAACTGCTCTTACCCATTTCTCAATAAAGACCAAATTAGATTAATCTTAAGGCAGAGCAAGGCAGGCAGGCAGTTGTGGAAAAAGACTTGATATTTTCTCTGGCTTTGTTCCCTGCCATTGATGGTGTACTGCTTAGACACCCTCTCAACAGGACACCAAAGGCAGCACAGCAAGCGTTGTATAAAGAGCCAGCTGTACATATTAATGTTCATTATCACCTCGCTTCGATGCAGAGAAATTCCAAAGTACAGTTTGTCCTGAACTTACCTTTTTTTTTTTTTTATAATGGAGATGTGATTTGAGGCCTTGTCACAGCTGCTGTGTGTGAAATGGTGACCACTGGTAAAAGTCCACCGACTTTGCAGCAATGAGGGAAGTTTTCCACATTCTTAGAGGTGAATATTGAAGGAATTTCATGCCTGTAAATTAAAATAATTTATATTTGAGAGATTAATGGTGTTTTTGATCCATACCAAAGACTCAACGGTGGCAGGCTCAGAGATATCCTGCTGCCAGAAGTCATTTTTCAGCTCCCTTTTCCCTCATTTACAGGTCATCTTAAGTCTTGGCAGAGATGTTTTAATTTACTGTTTGGAGATAAAAGTCACAGATTAGTCACAGCTTTGTAAAACAATCCAAGAACAAAAATGCAAGAAAAATATTCAGCTGTCAGTGTGGGGGGTTGAAGGGCAATATATCTAGGCGCAAGGCCCGCAGCAGCAAGCACTCGGTCTACTTAAGTGTCTTTGAGCAAGACACTGGATCCCTGCCAGCTCCTGCCTGATCTCTGACCTCGCTGCACAGCCTGCACAAAAGAGCCCGTTCTCAGAATAAAATCAAAAAAATAATAATGAGAAATAGAAATGTAGGTTCATGTGAAAGTTGTGCCGAAGTTTGTTTGAGCCCCGCAAAAGAGTCAGTAATGATTGATGCAGTGGTGTACATGAAAATGAGGGCATTAACACATCTCACCGCTTTGAAAAAATCAAGGACGTGGTCGTCCCATCTCCCTTTTCGAACAAGCGCCGCGTGAGCGTGAGGGGAGGATGAACAACATGCCACAGGAACTGGAACAACCAAAGTACAACTGTAGACCCAGTGTTGAGCAAGCTGTTGCTGTCATTCCAGGCTGATGATTACGACATGTAATATTTACAGGACACTTTGAGATGTAAACATGATGCACGCGAGCGGAGTGGGTTGCACGAGACCTTGGAGCAATTTCAGATCTGAAACTCGCCGTGAACTGAAAGGAGTAAGCCGGGCTCTGCGTGGGTTTACTCTACAATGAGATGACTTAATTTTACACTCCCACATCACGCTTGTTCCTTTTAGGTAAAATGTGTAAATATTAGTTTGTCTTCTTGGCTCTCTGTTGCAACCTTGCAAGTAAATAATTCCCACGAAATAGTCATTTTATAGATCCATCTATTTGAGCCATAGAAAACTTGTGTCAACAACTACAGATTTGAATCAGAGGGGAAAGTGTAAGCCTTGTAAAGAGCAAGGGTTTTGTTGCTTGTGTGCAGTACCGCACATGATGGGATGAGTGACTTCCACTCACTCGCTGAAAGGTTAGGCTTTTCCTTCTGCCGGTATCTTTTTAAAAGAAAACATGTCTGCTGTTTGATAACCGCTTGACATTTGACAGTCTTTTCAGACCAATCAGACAAGTTGTTTTTTTTATTTTTTTATGTTGGCCGTCTGGAGGAGCAGCAACAAGGAAAAAAACATACAGTATTGTCACTTTCCTCAAGCCTTTCAAAGGCAGTCTTTCGCCACAGCTATCAACATCAGATACCGCGGGTGCTGTGCTCGATTTTTTTTTCTTTCATTTGTGTTTATTTTTCTCTCGTTTTTTCTTTTTTTGGTCTAACCCAGTCTGCTGAGACCTCATCGCTACCATCAGAGCTGAACTCAAGAAAAATCACTTTCCAGTGTCAAAAGTGTCAACCACCTAACCTTACTGCAGCGTTGCCACATAGTGAACCTTCTCCTCTTCACTTCTCTGCAGTTTTTTTTCAGAACCGACTCAGCTGGCTGCAATGAAGCACTCTGTTTTGTTCTCTGTGGGGCATTGTCACTATAGCTTTCTTTATAGTTTCAGAATGTGTTCTACTGTAAATTATCAACTGTATGTTATCTTGGAGGAAAAGCGAAGAGCTAGTGGGAAGCAACAAAGCCACCAGTCTCTCTGGTTACATAATTCATGTCAGCCATATTCAAATAAAATTTATCACATTGTCAATCATCGGCAAGCAAACGTGTACGCGGGTGTGTATGTACGTATGCGTGTGTGTGTGTGTGCAAGAGCGCAGATAACTCTGAAGTGATAAATTAATAACGTCCTACCATGGGAGCATGTGAATGAGCATGTTTAGTCATTCTGTTTGACAACAGAAGGAAACGGCCTATTCCATGGGGTAGAAATCAAATTTCACACTTTTCATAGATATTGTTCCCTCCTCCAAATGTTTAAAATATGGATCCTTTCTCTGGCAGGAAAACGGCTCATGCAGTACTTTGCACTGGAGTAACTTTTGTTTGGCCATAAACCAGGAGAACATATGCTCAAGAAGGAAAACAGAATGTGGTCTGAGTGTCCTTGGTCTAACATGGAATTGTTTCTCTAGGAAAACACTGGTTCGTGACTTATAATTATCCTTTCTGGACATTTGTCTTTGTTGTTTCAAGGATAGTGTTGATATCTCGAACAGCCTGACCGAAAATCATTTTGATCCGACAGGCCCGGTACTTTACAATTCAAATTTATTTATAAAGCTATCACAAACTGATAAGCAGTTTTGGCCAAATAAATCTAAAAAAAAACAAACAAACAAAAATATATTTTATATATTTTTTACAATAACATTTCCTCATGAACAATACCATGTTTTCAGCAGCCATCCCATCACACCTGCTCTCCAGTAATCTCTGCATCTTTATGATGTGCCTATAGAGGAAGATCTCCCCGAATACATAGGCTTGAACATGTGAGGAGTGAATGGATGATTAAAAAAGACTGAGAGACACACAGACTTCTCCACTCGTTTCAGCTCTGAAGTCAGCCAGCCAGGTGTCGAGCGTTTGGGAGATATCGTTTGAAAAACTTGTGAGAGACGGAGAGAGGGAGTGACTGATTGAGACTCTAGAGCGATTATGAGCAAGAACAATATGCCACAGATAAATAAACCCTCACATCTCGAAAACTGGAAGTCTAAAATGTTGAACGTTTGAAACTGCCTTTTTTATTTTTTTATTTATTTTAAAAATAATACGAGCCTCCCTCTCATCGGCGTGGAAAGCATGTGTTTTCAGGATGTGTATCGGCACAGACAGCCTACCACCATATGCACCTTCTACCTACTCTATTCTGTCCTGCTTTTGCACAAGCGCGCCGATAGAAGCACTGCTGCTGTCTAAACGGAGGTATGCCAAAACAACTCATTCTCTTTTTCCCTTTCGTTTCCTTTTGTGTTGGGCCAATCTGACCCCTGTCTTGCACCAGGTGTGCATTTCCTTGATCCCGCTCTCCTTCAACCCTCCCCTTCATATTTACACCCCTGCCGCCCGCAATGAATGATTCACTTGGAGAGGCTCCCTTCCTCCATCAGAAAGCTTTGCAACTATACACTACAGCCCAGCCTCCATTTCTCTGATCTCACTATGTTGTGTAACGCTTGAAAAACCCTTGCGTTCTCGTACTTGTTTCTTTTTTTCCACGCTCCCTCTCTTGCTCTTTCTCTGAGTTACATTCAGTATTGACTGTTTATGCTTTTTAATGTTGTGGAGAGGGCCCGGGGCTTGCGGATGGGGGAAAAGCGCTCTTCTTGACACACTTACGCCCCCGTAGTGAACTCTAGCTCCCAGCACTCTAGCAAGTACACAGACCTTCTTCTTTTTCCTCTCCCTCCCTGCTCTGTCTCTTTCGCTCCCTCTCTCTTTCTACAACTGGGAGCTTCTCTGAACATCAGCACCCCGTGTTGCTCCACTCCAAAGATCACCTTATGGAAGATTAAGATGCTCAAATGCTCAAGCAAAATATTTACACAATAACCCCCCTTTTGCATCAAAGCGGAGGCAGCAGAGTGGAGCCGAGTGATCTCGGGGGGGTGTTGAAGGGCGCCAGAGAGTTCAACAGTCACCTCTGAGCAGAGAAGGCCTCGGTCAAACCTGACAGGGAACAAAAGTGATCTCTCCATCTTTAGGTCCTCCATGTGTCTTCCATCTGTCAGCCCACCTTCAGATCCCCTTTTGACTCATACTCTCTTTCACACACTTACTTTACCGATCGATGGGCTGAAATCTCTCCAGCCCAGTTGTGATGAGGAATGACTACCAGAGTTGATGCTTAATATGAACACGCGGACTTTTAATAGTTATTTGTCTGCTGGTATATTTAACTCACTTTTTCTCTCATCTGGCTGCCAGAATATATTTCGTACTTCGTCAAGCTGCTTCAATTTGAGTGGGTATTCTCAGTCGGACGGTGTGTAGAAATAAATTGCAGTGTATGTATATGCAATGGAGCCAGAGAGTCCATATGTTTGACTGCTGTAGGCAGCGTGGGTCAGCCAAGTGTCTTGACTGAGTCTCTGGACTGCTGCTTTGCACAGCTACGCAGCAAATAGGATCTCAATTCAACGCAAACTGTTGTCGTCGTACGCCTGCAGCTAATACGGAGCGACAGCTAGAGGCTCGCTGAAAGGCTGCCGTCTGCTCTTTGTGTCGGCACCGATACTTGTGATGGCCATCTTAACAGTCTTCAGCGAGCGTGGGCAGCCCATGTATTATCACTGTATTTTCTCATGTGTCCCTGCCGCTTTGATATCCAGTGATTGACTCCTCACTGGCATTTTCAAGAAAAAAAAAGGAAACTTCAAGTCCTGTTCATCTTTCAAGTCTCGTTCATCTGCTTAAAGAGCATTTCATGGTCAAAAATTGTATTCAGGCGGCTCTTGTTCCAGAGGCAGCCACTAATAGAGTCGGTTTGAAGGCTGTTTGGAGTGTGTTTAATGAACACTGGTACACAGTCAGATCCATCAGCGCCGGCTCTTTGGCGGTGACAACCAGATCCTGTAATGTCGATGTTTGGAGATAATACTACAAATTAAACAAGCACATCTGTCCCATTGTGCCCACGAGGGAATACTGTATACGTTACAGTTCACGAAACAATGAAACACAACTCCATCCTAACATGTGACCAGATAGATAGCTGCGATAAGAAACACTAAATGGGATTCTAATGCGAAAAAAGCCGAGGTCTGTTTCCTACTCCTTAATCACAGAGCCCGGTGACAGACTAAAGAGGATGCTTTCACCGTCAGACAAAGGGAAGGAAGAGACAGAGAGAGAGAGAGAGAGAGGCTGAGTTTGTGGTGGCTAGCGGAGGAGGGGGACACTGCCCCACCACACCACACCACACCACCCCACCTCCGTCCCCTGCCTGCACCCCTCCCTTTTCAACCGAAGGAAGACATCATTATGAGTAAATGACATGAGGCGGTTGGTTCTGTTCCACTTCTGGCCCCCCAAGGACTCTCTTGCCCCACTGTGTAGCCCGCTCCCATCCTGCTTTGCTGCTGGCCACGGGCCTTCAGAAGCCCCGGCTCGGGCTACGACTCAAAGAGATGGACGCTTGCACATTATTGATTGGACACTCGATAAAAGGTCATGGGGGCCCTCCTCTGCTGTGGGGTCCAGCGCTGTGAGTAAGCCCCTCTCCATCCAGCCACACACACACAAACACACACACACACATACACACACACACACACAGCACTGTCCCCTGCATCAGCCACCTGGGGGATAAGCAGAGCTTGCAAACAAGCTAATCATTCTCTCTCCCTCTCTTTCTCCCTTTTTCTCACAGACACACACACATACACACACACACACCAGCTCCTGAGTGGCTAACAAATGTCAGAATGGCTTGTATGGGATTTTTAAGAAAATTATTTATTAATTGAACTGGTTAATTAGGTCCCTGAGGCTTGCACGCTAATTGAGAGCCACAGAGCTGGCGAGGCAAGAAAGCTAAAACAAAAGCGATGGCTCAAACAAATAGACAAGCGCTTGAGAACTGCTAACTCTCAGACTCGCACGCACGCACGCACGCACACGCGCACACACATACACACACAGAAAATGTTCACACATTCACCCATAAATTAACGAAAAAAATAAACAAACAACTGTTTACATTTTTTTTTTCCTTCTTCTCGGGCTTCCCCTTTTCCTCACATAATTTTGTGACCTGCCAAATGTTCTCCTCTTCTTGATGTTCCAGCGATGGAGAGAGACGCGCAGCCACTGAAATCTGCCACATTGCACAAAGCATCTGTCTCCACACAGCACCCTGCATTCATTAAGTTTGTACCAATTAGCAGCCACAGCTTATAGCACAAACATCCATTTGTGCCTCCCACTTTGAAAAATCTTCCTAAAGTGAGTGTGTCCCTCAATATGCCCTTGTGTCACCCAACTTTATCTTCACAAAGTCTCTTTTTCTTGCATAATTAGGAGAAGAAATGGATTTCTTCTCTATCTTCTCTCAGGCTCTGTCTTTGTCCCTTTTTACATCGAGCTCGAGTGCACCTTGAGAGCGGGTGTGCTTTTGTCAAGAAATCACACCAAGGTTGTCTGAAAGACTTATGAGATGGAGTCATAGGCGGAGGTTAGTTCGGGGACCAGAACACAGAGAGAGGCACGCTGACACTTCGACAGTTACACCTGTTTCAACAATTATCCTGCTCTCTGATAAGAGCGGCGCTCCTTGGATCTGTGCTTCGTGGAGTTAACTGAAAGTTTTCATTGGTGCCAAAGTCTTGTGTATTCTAACTTCCAAGCCCCGAGTTTCATAGCATTTGAAGGCTGGGTTATTGTGAAGAAAAAAGACAACTGGCTGATGCTGAACATTATAAATAGATCTATACACCTTTTTGTATTTTAATTTAAAGTGCAACATAGGAACATAAGAATTTGATCTGTGGCGCAGACTTTAAAAGACACTGGAGCTTAATTGGTAACCTCACTACAGTATTGATTCTCGATGTCAAATCATGGATGATTTAGTGACTTCCGTACTGACAGTGAATATCTGGGTTTAATTGAGTTTTATTGGGCAACTATTTCAAATTATTACAAAAAGTTTTTGGTTTAATTTGGAACACCTTGTTTGGATCATATTCTGTCAAACCTCATATGATATTATGCTATACCTGTATATTTATATATATAAATTAGTTTCTTTTTTATCTGGGGCGGGGTTTGCATGTTCCTAATGTGAAATTTGGCAAAAGCTCCACACATTGTAATTCCAGTATGTTGCGGTCTCTCCAAAAGGTCAGTGTTTGATATCAGGGGTAATTTTGAAGGCCTTTAAAACAGTCCTCCTTAACATTCATAAGCATACATGACCCCAGCAGCTAGAGCACTATCACATTATGATTACCCGCTTAACACTATCGCGTTGTGAAAATTGCCCCCCTCCTCACACCCTCACACCACACCCCCCACCTTTTTCCAAGTAAACTCTGCCTCTGACCCGCATTCCCTCACTCTGGAGGAATCGCTTGTGCTCCGTCTCGGTAGGGAGAGTCGGATGATGGGGCACCGGGGTCAGATACTATTGAGCGATACTTCAAATAAATGTATGAATAAATTACTTGATAAATGAGCGGTTGGACTGAAATCACTGGAGAAAACCTCAGATTTGAACTTCACCGACGAGTTGTGGAGAGAAAGAGAAAGAAGAAGAAGAAGAAGAAAAGAAGAAAAGAAAAAACCCGAAAACTGCTCTGGTCTTAGTTTGGAAGCATACAATTTAAAATTCTTATCAGAAAAGCACAGTTTGGATTGATTAATGAAAAGGTCAGCTGAAATTACAAGAGGAGGTCTGAGATTGAAGCTGGGTGGGTAGCTGTGCAGAAAAGGCAAAAATCCTGAATTTATTCTCCAGTCTTGGTTTGATCAACTGAAAATCAAATGTACTGTACTAGAACAATGCTGCAGTGTTATTGCAGCAACATTGTATGCCCTGTAAATCATAAAATACATACAGTTAGGTCCAAGTCAGGTCATCAAGTATCATATCTCCTCCTACATGTCTGTGTTCTATAAATTCCTATGTTCTATGAATTAAATTTCAGTGTGGAAATGTAGGAGGTGAAGCTGTTTTTCAGCTTTTATGAATATAGACAGAATTAAAATGTTTAATTTTACATATTCACAACATGACTTTCTGCCTGTGTGCAGTATGTTGTTGATCTGACAGGTGCATGCATCAGAAATCATAAAAATTAGTGAGAATTTTCACAGGAGAAATGATTCAATTAGCTGTAAACCCAGTAGGTTTTGCATAAGGAAACTGCTCACGAACCGTCTCTGGCCTAATCTATATTATAGTGTTGTAAGTAACTGAAATAATATGCATGAAGACGCAATGAATATTGTTTTGGAAAGGAGAAAACAGTTGTGGCAAACTGCCAGGGGCAACATGGTCCACTCTGTTGGCCAAACAATTACCATAATTTCAAAAGTGCACTATCCTATTTTGCATCATTTACAGCTGTCAGTTTGTAGACATCTCTTCTCTGTTTGTTAGGGCACCAAGTGCTCAGCTCCCAATCTGTCTCTGTGGTATATCCAGATCTGAAAATAAATCACCATCCCTTTAATTCTTAAAATTTACAATTACATCAATTTAGATTCTTTCTTTCTTTTTTTTGTCTTAATAACACTATTGCTTCTGGGAGCTTCTTTTTTTTTGTTTCTTTCTATTTTCTTTACTGACATTTCACACATGCACATTCACTGGCTTGACTATCCAAAAAAAAAAGGCAGCAGCAGAGAGTATGTGAGCAAACCTCGCTGTAGCTGATCACAGTGGAGCCAGTAGATGTCATTATAGAAGTAGCCATCAGCAAGCTGATCCAAGGCTTTTATTTATTTTCAAACAGTCTAGATAGACCCAGCTTCTGTAGTGTGTGCCAGCACAGCACATGTAGTAGCCTACAAATATGTAGACATACGTATATGTGTGCGTGTGTTAAATGATTAAAGAGGTATAGTATATATATGAAAAAAGTTTAACTTCCTAGGGTTATTAGAGGGCTTCATAAAATTGTGCTTTTTTGTATTTCAATTTAGCTTTTGCTTAATTTGTTGACATTGTAGCAGTCCAAATAATCTTTAAATCTTTTAAAATCAGATTTTCTTAATGTAATATAGAGTGCTTTTCACATTGTATTGATCTCTTTAAAACATAATTAGCTTAAATTGCATGTTTAGATGTTCAGATTTCAAACAGAGGCCATTAATACTTGTCCTGGTCGAGCACGACATTAGCCACAGTGTCATCTGTGGCTGTGTCCATGCACTGAAGATTGAAAGGGTGTGTGTTGTGATTGTAGCTGTGCCTCATCTTTAGCTAATAAAAAAAATCCCCTCTACACAGCAAGGCCCTGCTGTCCCAATCCCCCTCAGACTGGCACTGGATCGATAGCTGGTTGTTATTGACACGACACCTGCCGAGCCGGGCTTTAAGCTATCGAAAACCGATGTGGCAGATCAAAAATAGGACGCTGGCTTTCATGTTTGTAAACAGTATCGATTTGCATAATAACCTTAAAAATTAGTTCCCCGGATTAGGCAAGGACAAACCTGTTTCAGCGTTTGTTATGATGCTTGCAGCATATGCCTAATTAGAGAAAAAAAGGCCGAGGCTGTGATCGGCTTGAAAAACAGGCTGTGATCGGCTTGACAAGTCGGTGCATCGCTGTCAACACCTTTTGGTTTGCCACTGTTAATGAAAGCCATTTTCCATTAAATAATAAAATAAAAGCACACCTCTAGACTTCTCGGCAGACAAAAGCGCTGATGCGTCACTTTTACACGGATGCAAATTATTGCTGCGTGTCACAATCATTTATTCATGAGGGGGCCTTCTATCTCTTGGCGGGTTTACCTGCGCCATTGGAAGTGCACTTTCCTCCGTCGTGGCACAGTGCTGAGAGAGATGTCAGCCTCCAGGAGTGACGAGGAGACAGATGTACTAAAGAAACAACACGAGCACCACTCGCTTCACCAGACAGGTCCAGTTTAAAAGCACTGAATTATGTATCTTAGCAGCTGACACAATCACAGAATGACTTGTCAGCGTCGAATGTCTCCATTTCCTGTCTCAGACGAACCGTGACCTTGTTGGCTACCAAGGAGCATTGATTAGCTGCAGATGCAGACAGATGTTCAACTAATGCCAATTATAATGACACTCTGAGGGAGGTCGTTAACTGCTGGTACCATCAAATTCACGCTGGTACCTTTAATAAAGACATTGTACTCCAGTGTCTGAAATTATACCTGCAATTCTATAATTCCTGTGTATTTTAATATTTTTACAATCCTGTGCTGCAGCACACAGGCAGCACAACAAAAGATGCTGCAAGGCAAAGATGAAGGCGCCTTCCATTTCAACTCCCAGTTGTGGACATTTTTCATATAATCCATTGCAACATCATTCCTGCAGCAAGAATTCCCCAGTGAAGAATGCAAAAGATTAAAAAAAATGAAAAAGAAAGAAACACAAGTTTATGGAAAAATAAAGGGCTAGTGGTGTCTGACAAGCCTTTAAATCTAGGACAGTCATCCCAAAGAGGAATGCACATACTCATTGCAGGGACATAAAAGCAGAGTTTTAACTGTGCTACAAGGGAGATGGAGATGGTAGGCCATTAGCTGGATGCTGTTCTCATAGCCTGTGAAGACTTCTCCAGCACCCCACATGTTTGAAAAATGTTGCACCAGTTTTTGTACTAAAAGCATTCTTTTCTTTTTTTTTCTTTTTTCATAGAGCCAAATATATTTATTCTGGACGCGTAGATTCATAGTGTCAAGACAGACTTGTAGCACCAGATCAGGGCATCTGGATGGAGGGATTTTATGGATTTATACAGGTTTTTACATTGTGTCTTATATTTTGTTACAGTTTTACTATTCGCTTTAAATCAAAGGTCAGCACTTGTACGTGTCTTTGAGAGCTAAATTCACAAAGAACAGATGCACTGTCCATTTAGATGTGGAAAATGGAGAAGTCATGTCAATTTTTATTTAGAAGGAAAGTTATAGGAAGGAAAAGGCAGGTGTTAACAGTGAGAGAAGAACATGAGTGTGGACAGATCTGAAATAAAAAACAGCCAAATCAAGAACCCCATAGCAGCACTGGAAAAAACCTCATGGGTGGATGTGGCAGATTACCACAACCAAAATGGTTCTCCCAGACCCACCTCAAGAAACAATACCATATGTGCAGGCTTATTTACGAAGTGCTGACACCAGGGCCCGAAAGAATTAGTATTCTGTTAGGTAAATGTTTTCCTCTGGGCTCAGTCTCTGCAACAGCTTACAGATGTTTCAGCCATGCACAGAACGCATGGCTTTTCCCACTACGGCATGAATGAAAAAGCATGTTGAAGGTTTTGCCCCAGCCAAAGCTCAGAGAGTGATCTACAACTCATACACGGGTGCACTTTGCTAAGTAAAACCTCCTGCACTGGACCGGGTTTTAATCTGACATGCATGCTTTTTTACTGCTACTTCCACTGACTCCAGTGCATATTGTTTGGTGCTGGCTGGTGAATCTCCAGCAATAGATGTAACAAGTCAGTAAACACAGGACTTAGACTAGGCTGCTCAGGAGTATAAAAATAAATAATGTCAAATGCAATTTCATAAACTTGTACAAACTGACTAATTTTGTAAAATGGCTACATTTGTGTTTTTGTTTTTTTTCACTTTCTCCTGCTGCTTCTTCTGTCTCTCTTACACGCACCACTGAGGAGTCGTAAAAGCAAACGGAGCCAATCTTGTTTACAAGGAGTATTGTAGGACCAGCTGACCGCAGCGGCTGCTCAGCTCCAGCCTTGACTCCCATTTACCAGTGTAACAAACCGTCAGGGAAGGGGAGGGAGGCATGGGGAAAACATTGTTATCAGCAGGCCAGATAAACCCCCTCCAGAGGTAGCGCTGATAGAGAGGCAGCCCCGCCGCTGGGCAAATAGAAAGATCCTATCTGGGTCCTTGCACTGGGCCCGGCCAATCAGCCCGGCAGAAGCACCGAGGCTTTCTCGAAACAGGGGAGATGTGTGGAGAGAGGAGACCGAGAGCATCACCAGGGTCTGCTCCGCTTTTTAGGCTGGAGATGCTGGTTCTCAAACATCTACTAGAAACACAGGAGAGAGGAGAGGAAAGAGGCCTCAGTCGGAGCTGCAGCCAGGGCTCAGGGTGGGGCAATGTTGTTGTTGTGGGTCATGCTGGAGTTGAAAAAGGTTGTTTTTTTTTGTTTTCTTTTTCAGACAGGAAGGTCGAAGTTGTTGTTGTTAGGTTTTGAAATCCTTTTTGTGGTTGACATCTGCAGCTCCAAACCAAGTGGTCTTCATTCTAAGACTTTCCCTGGCATATGTCTTATTGACAGATTCTGGACATCGACCCTATGATCAATAATAATTGCAGGTCAGCAAGATTTGATATTGATTCTTAGTATTTTTCCAAATCTTTCAATGTGAAAGGACATCACCAGGAAAAAAAACTCATGTGCAATAATAGTTATATTAGATTATCAGAAACTATTGGAGAGGAATCCTGACCTTGACGATCAACACAACCAAAACTAACTTGACTGAAATCAGTCATAATATTAATTCCCCAGCTCCAGTGTGAGACCTGCAGCGTTCACTCACTCACTCACTCTTGCAGACCTCTGTTTTTATACTTTTCAAGACAGACTTTGTACCATTTGTATTTTTGATAGAATATGGAAAACACACTTTTTGACGCATGAAATTTACTGCCCTTAAATTTACGATGTTATTCCACCGTCCTTGCTGTAATTGTCATTTTCCAACTTCTCGCCGCTCGATGGAATCTCTAGCTTTTTTTTTTTTTTTTTCATTTCCGAGTAATGGCTTTTGCGGATGTACCAGTGTCTTCTAATTTGCCTAAAAGTTCTTCCTTTCTCCAGGCTACAGGTATTGTAACTGTAAGCTAGAGGATATGAGATATGTATTTTTTTCTTCTTTTTAAACGGACCAACAGGATTTATTTTACTTTTACTTATTAGACATTTTCTGTAATTATGTTTATTTTTTATTTTTTCCCAAATCATTCATAATTCTCATTTTCCTTTGCTCAAATTTGCTCAAGCAAAGTCAAACAATGTGTCCCTGTCGCCTCATCTACTTGTACTGTAGCTTCAGCTTTCCTTTGGGGTACAAACCCTGTAGGGAGTGAGAATCTAACTTACCTCACTTCCCCTCTTATCCAGTGTCTATGAGATGCACTTAAGACCAGAGGTATAAATTAACTAGTTATTTCATCTCGTTATTGCGCTTGAGAGGATATATTGAGAGTAACACAACCTCTTTTTCTGAGGGCCTTTACCTCCCTGTGATTCATTTTAAAAGCACTTTTCTATCATGTCATTCAGCTCTCACTGAAGTCGGCTTTTGCGACGCTGTCAGAAAGGGGCACTTACTGAAGTTGCCGTGATTGTACTTGAGTAAAATATTTCTACACTCCTTCCACCTCTATTCAGCAGTTTGATATATGGTAGTGGTGAGAGGCCAAACCTCCCCTATGACAAGCAGGAGGCACATTTCTAGAGGCAGAAAGGAGGGCTTCAGGGTGAAGAGGCTACAGCTGTCATTGCTCATCTTAATGGCATGCTGGAGCTTACACACACACACATGCACTTCCACACTCTACACACACACACACACCTACAAATATGGGGTAAATGAGGATGCTTTGGATGTATACGCGAAAACACTTGGGTCGGCCTCGCACACACTTCCATACATACGCATAGATCTACACTCCGACACGCACACACACATACAAAATGTGCAGGAAATGAGGAGGGGAGGCGTTTGGATGTACATAGAAATACATAAAGTACTCGTGCATGTGAATGCATACTCCCGCAGACATTCAAATGGAATCACATAAACACACACATTCCCCTGGATTTGTACACAGATGTACACGCTCTCGCACGACATGAATATGTATTCCTCGGCATTCAGAAGTTGAGTACACAGCCGTACACACGGATGGCACATACTGTATAGCACACAGACACACCTTCACACACCAAGCATTGCCTGTGACAGATGTTGGCAGGAATATTGCCAGGAAGAAAGCTCTTTCAATTCTTTTTATTCTCTCTGTATTTTGGCATGCCTATCTCTGTACACAGTGTGGCCATGTCACCGAAGCTGTTTTTTTCTCCCTCTCTCCCTCTCTCTCTCTCTCTCTCTATCTCTTCCAGTTCCTCTGTGTGCGTTTCTTTTCCCCTCACTATGTTATCATCATGAAATTGAAGTCATTTGTGCCAAGAGAGATTAGAGGAGAATCGGGAAAGCGAGGGGGACATTAGCAAAGATATTTTTGTCAGTAATGAGCTAACTCTTTGTTATGCACTGGGCTAAGGAGGTCTAATGATGACGTTTGTACCAAGAGGAAGAAACTGAGTCTCCAGAGTCCACACACAGCCAGAAACCACAGGCTTTGGTGCAACTCTTAACTCTATTCAATTATGCAGATGAGCCCATTGGGCTAGCGCTGGCCGTCACTTTAATGATGACGTGGGTAAACAGACTATAGCTTCCTTCTCTGTCTTTAAAAGTCCCACCCCAACCCCCCACCTTCTGCAAACCCCCTTTATTTCTTATTTTGCACCCGGAAGAAAGTTAATTGTCTTAGTCATTAAAGAGGTATCAGCTGTCATGCCACTGACAAAGACATAAAGAGAAGGGAAGGCAGAGGGATGTGAAGAAGAGCGAGTTGAGAGAGGTTTATTTTTTGCCTTCCAGGCTGATGGCAAAGAATCTCCTAAGATGCAATCATGATATTTTGATGCTGTATGAGGACTGATCAACCTCTCCAGGCAAAAGCTCTTTGGAGATTTTTCCTCTGTTCTCCCCAGTGGCCACCGGGTGGCAGAAGAGCACAAGGAACACGCCGCTTTTTGAAACGGCTCCGTCTTCACTCAGCACAGACGGCAATGGGGCTTTTTGCCTGCGTACAAATCAGCTACTAACAACTACCCCAACAGCCCTGGAAATTGTTGTTAAACTTACAGTCAAGTATGCAGATATGCTTCATGATAACACCACTGCCACTGTCGGCTATATAATCATGTGCATTAATATGCAAAAGCCTTTATTTCACTTAAAAGAGCCTTTTGTGAAAAATGATAGCTGTTGAATTGCAGTAATGAACTAAAATGCAAGCAGAGCCAATTAAAGCTGTTTGGAACTGTGATAATAAAAAGCATAATTAAAAGCATTTACAACAATGAATCACATTCATATAGTGAGTGCACCTATAGGATTCAGTGCATCAAGGGGAAATGCAACATTACATGCAACACAAGGCACAAACAACGTGTCTCGCAGAGGTAGGTCAGGATTAAAGTGTGAGTGTGAGAAACTGATTAAATAAACAATATCAAATAGATTTCAGGAGAACAAGCTGTTTCCATCTGAAAATTTTAAGCAGAACTTCATGTAGTATTTAATTTTTTGATTTTGAAAAGAGGCTCAACAAAAATTTTGCTTAACAATTTAAACAGCACAGGACATTACACAGGGTGATCTACTGCACAATATGCAATAAAAAAAATGTATACTGCACATTGTTCTGATGTAAAATGAAACATATCGAGCTCCAGTCTAAATTTGGATATATTCAAATGTTTTACTTTTTTACATTTCCCTTGAATTATATTTGTTTACATACCCAATAAATGAAAAAACCGATGTCAGTGCTATCAGCGATGTTACTTTTTTTTGTGGAAACTTGTGCTCTGACAAAATATAGCCTGTTCCCTTTCAGATAGTGGAGATATAACTTTATTCTGCAGTCGTTTATTTGAGCAACATTTTGTATGTGTGAGAGTGTGTGAGTGTGTATGTGTGTGTGTGTATGTGTGTGTCCAGGAGTTAGACTGAAGTAAAGAAATTGATTGGATGTGCAGATATTGCATAATAACAGGCTGTGACTGATGCGTTGTCTTGATGGATCTTAACTTACAGTCTAGCCTTTAGGTGGGCACCGATCAACCGACGTATCAAAGCCAGATTATTCAGAAAACATTTTTTTTTTCCTCTTCTGTAGTGTTTCTTTGTCTTTCTACTGATTGCACTCTGGATGCCCTGAGCACTTATGACTGAAGACAAATTAACTTGGGAATGATTGTCACATCAAAGTCTCTCTCTCCATGCTATTCATTTAAGACTGGGCATTGAGACCAAAGTTGTGTCCTCAAAGTGAAGAAAGAAAGAAAAAAAAAAGAATGTGGTTTTGGCATTGTCTCCATATTGTACTTGTTTCAATTGTCTTGCCCACTTGTGTTTTTCCAGTCTGCCCAGAAGAAGTTGGGCCAGTGAATACCAACGGGCATCGGGAGTCAGTCGCCCCTTTGAGACGTCCTTTCTGAAGTAGCCAAAGATCAAGGCTGCATCTTTTCTCGATACAGACGCCTTCTGTATGAAGGTATTGTTACTCGATGTGTTTCTGCGGAGAATCAGTGCCTTGAAAAATTTCCTCGTGCTGTACTTCAGTCTAGTGTCAGATCGTGTACAGTACAGGGAAGACCTTCCTCTCAGATAATACCTTCTGTCCTTCTTTGTGGACAGTCATTAAATCCTCTGCTGTTCTTACAGTAGTTGGGAGTTTCAGCCTCATACAGTACCACTACCTACACCCAGATTTGCATCACACCACTAGTAGCCACACAAAACAACAAAACAAAGCCACGTTTAGGTGACATCTTCCAAATCAGAACAAACCCCCCCACCCGCCCCAACTCCCTTTCATAAAACAACCCTCGAGGGAACAAATACTAAGTGAAAGCATGTAGGTAAGCGAGACAAACTGCACAGGAGAGACGTGGCCACAGTTGAGTGTTTATTGGACGCCATCTTCTTGTGATGTGACAGGGGGGGTCCGAGCCTCATCTCTACACCGTGCATCTTGGCGCACTCAGCGGGAGGCTCGCGCTCCCCCGTCTCCCCGGCACCACTGCCAGCCGTCTCTGCCGAGGTGGTGTGCTAATCATTTAAACAGCCCAATCAAAGGCAATGTGATGTTTCACACAAGGGAGAAAAAAGGAAGGGAGGAAAGTGATTATTAGTGTTTGGGAGAGGCAGCCAGAGTGATTGAGCTGAAGGGGACTTTGATTTTGGGGGCCTCTCGTTGTTTTTTTTCAGAATGGCATTGAGTTTAGCTGCCAGGCTTCAGGAATCTGGTGAGCTGTCAACATGATGGGTAACTTTTTTTTGTTTTTTTTTCAGCCACAGACAAGGAGATTCAGTGTTAACAGTTTATTGTAGCGAGCCAGCCAAGTCCATTCTTCTGAAGTGAAGAAATTAGGTTTTTTATTTCAGTATTTGGGGCTCAAATTGTATTTTTTTTCATTGTTGTTGTTATTGTTTTTATTCACCTCTCAGTCAAAGACAGTACTGTAGGTCGTCATGTTTGCTGCTCGTCTGTCCATCTGTCCTGCATGTTCTTGTGAGCGATACCTCAGCAGCACCTGGAGGGGATTTCTTCAGATTTGACCTAAACAATCGCTTGAACTCACTGATTATCTGATTAGAATTTCCTTATCAAAGATCAAAGATCGAGCTCACATCCACCCGGTTGTTTTGAACTAGATATATAAGGTATGCCTGGAGGACATTTTTATAAAATCTGGCACAAACATCCACTGGGACTTAAGGATGAACTGATGAGAATCTGGAGGTCAAAGGTCACTATGAGCTCATAAAATATGCTGTTGACTTTGATTATTATCATTGAATTATGACACTGTTTCACTCAAGTGTCCAATAGGATAAAATGATGAATGTTGACACTTTATATCCAAAAGGTCAAAGGTCCTATTTGAAGGCATTTTTCTGTCCATTATTCATGATTAAGTACCTTTTATTGAATCCCCTCAAAGTCCTCAATACATATATATTATATAAGTCTGGATAGACATGCGTGCAAACTGCAGCTTGACCATTTGGCGGAGGCGTACAACAATGTGGCGGTGATTCTAGTTCTGTGTTGCTTGAGAAGACAAGTCAAATCGTGGGACCAGTTTGAAAAGAAAAAAAAAAAAAAAAAACACTTTGAAAATGACTTCTAAGGAGTGGTTGAAATAGTTACTGTTCAGTTTGGTTTGTTGTTAAGCTACATTCAAATCACTATCTGGAACAAAAACATCCACACACTCTCACGCACACACTCGCACGAGGCAGACACACACACGCACACACGCACACACGCACACATGCAGCGCAGTCGAGATGAATCACCTTGGCTTGTCAAGAGGTTGGTTAATAGACACATTTGATGTCACGCAAAGCCCAATGGTGTTGAAAGGGTTTTGTTAGTGTGTTGATATCACCTCCTGCGCGTAAAGCTCCACTTAAAACAATAAATAGCAATGAGCGCATCCAAAGCCCCTGCAGTTTAAACTATATCCCTTTGATATGGGATACCTATTACTGTTGGCTTTATCTAATGGATTGGATTCCCACACCTCATCCCTCTAGTGTTTCAAAGCACTGAAACCTTCAAATGTAATGTGTTATCAGCACATTAGCTGCTCTAGAGCCACTATCAATGGCTAATGTTTCTGCAGGGGGACGATGTAGCGCGGTTTGAAAAAAGGGGGAGCGACCTTTTCAACTCCGCTCACAGGATTCACACGGTTGGCTGCTTGTCTGACTTTGTCACAGGAAAGAATTGCATAATATTTTTGATTATTAATTGGAAACAACAAGAGTAGTACTTTTATTGCTTGTACTCCCATCTTGTTGTTTTCCTCCGTCCCCCTGCGCGTCGCTTTTGCAAACATTTAGCTCGCTCTTCATGAAACCGTGATTCGACCTGCGGGATACTTATCACCTCTGACTGTACAGAATAAATGGTGCAAAATGTAATGAGATAAATGGACTCCCTAAACGGCAGTCTGACAAATAAACACACATCTTACATGTTACAACTTTCAGATGTTGTTGCTGGCTGCTCTCTGCAGATTCTCACATACTTGGTCAGTCAGTCGGAAAAGACAGGAATGCAATATTAGTCACCAGAAGCCACTCCAAAGGCTGCAGCACCGTAAAACTGCAATCACATCCAGCTACATTACCATAATCACGCCAACTGCTTTCTTTGTTATTTCCTGGCTGTTTGCTAATTAGCCAAACACAGATAAACACCAATGTCACAAACACACAAAAATAACTTTTTTTTTAACAGTGCATTTTGGATAACAGCAGCATTAAGAATTCACATCTGCAGGGTCTATTTCCCCAAAGAGAGTTTCCAACAACTTTCAGCAGAAGGCATCTGGATTAACAGAGCAGCAGTAGCTTCCTTCGTGGACAGCCGTGCCTCCTCTCCTCCAGCAGCTCTGATTGGTTAGACAGCCCTGTGTTAGCTGAGGTGTTACTCAATCTGCAAGCTTTCACAGGGGTTTTGGTAATTCTCATTTTGAGGGATGCGGTTGCTCAGTTGTTTGTTTTGCCTCTGAGATTCATCGATTATTATTATTGATTCTGACTGTGATTAATGTGTGCGAGTCATTTTTGGTTATTATAAAAAAAACAACAACAATATACTACTACTGATTTATTTCTTATTAATTTAATTCTGCCTATTCGCATTGATTCAAATGGACAAATTGAAATGTGAATTAAGAGCATGTACTCACCAGAAATCCACCAGCTCTTGTCTGTTTACTAAAATACAGTATGTGTCCACTGCATGAAAAATTAAATCTAAAGACTCCAAAGATAAATGTCAGAGCAGTATCTTGGTTATCTGACCAAGCGCTTACACCAACTTGTAGAAATGTTGCAACGAGCGAGGCTGTCATTTTTTGTAGATTACTGTACGGAAATGTGTGCTTTACATCTGAGATCTCAGTCTGGACTGCATTTGGAGATGACATTATCCAGTAGTGTGTTGACTTATTACTCCAGATTCCAGCTGTTTCAAGTATCGGGGCCAATGCAAACAGTAGAAGCTGTTAATGACCATCTAACTCCATGTCGTCTGCTTGGCTACAAGCGCATTGAAGTACACGGCACACAGATTAAATTGTCCACCACCTGTAATTTTCCCTGGAGGGAGACACATGTTTCGTATCTTGTCTGGTTTTGTAGTGCGGTGAACCACAAATATGTTTTGTGGAGGTGGCAGAGTGGTGCTCTGTCGGATTCTGTATGTACATGTATGTATATATCGTAGAGCACCAGCTCGCTTTCTACCTCTCCTCACGTCTCCTTTTCCCTCTCTGTCCCTCCTTTCTAAAATAGGAGTGGTGAACAAAAGGCCGTGCACACTCCAAGTTTAGCACCACTCGGTACTTTTGGTTAGCCTCAGTGGCTCGATGATTTACTTTGAAATGCTCCAATTAAAATAAAGGGCTAATTGTTAGTTTGCCCAACAATTTCTCTGTATTTGTGCCTTCTTCTTTTTCATCAGGAAGAAAAATCCTCTCCTTCGCATCTTTAGGCCGTTGCAGCTAAAATTACACGTTGTGTGTCTAAATGTATGTGGTATGTATGTTTAAACTCTTACTAGAGTTGTCATTAGGAAGTATGCAGTGCATGTGAGGTCTTGCATGATAACAGGGTTAGTTGTTGTGCTGTGTGTGTAGCGCACTCTATATAGATCATGCCTGTGTGTGCACTCTCCTGTGATTGTGCTCGAACGCTGCAGCGAAGCAGGCGCACATCTCCAGCGGCAGCCACCAAACGTCTCCTGAAGGGGCGGTCAGGCAGCAGCTGTTTGTTTATTTAGATCTAACTTGTAATTATGTCTGCGAGAGACTGCACCACGTCGAAAAGACATATTTGGCTCCGCTCGCCAGCCAATCGTCAAAGGGCGCTCGCTGTCCCTCCTGATTACAGTTGTGCACTGTAGCCGTGCCATCCCAGTCAAGTGAGCCACCAGGATCTCATTTAAGAGATAATTGTAAGTGACTCAACTGTTCTGAGTGTGTCGCTCCGAGAAAATATTTCACATGACAGAGGAAGACTTTTATTTCTCACCATTAAATGCTAAGGCAGCTAAGTTTGTGCCTCGGAAAGTCGACTACGCAGCAGAAGAAGCGAACAGGAGGAAGTGTGATTGTAGGCTTGGTCGGCACATTGAGCTGTTTGTGTTTAAATGTGTTCTCAAAATAGCAGAACAGTCCGGTAATGTAAGAATACTTTGTCCAGGTCGGATGGAGGAGGAGGATTTTTGCTTATGATACAAACTGTATGTAAATGTCCCCTTTTACCAGCATGGATGCTTGCTGCATCTCCTCATTTGGCATTCATAAGCAGTTGTGACGACCTCATCAGTTAGATGGAGCTGACTCCAAGACGGAGACGACAAAACCACAGACCTCAAAATGAGAGGAGCAGGAAGACAGAGACTCCACTTCACAGGAAGCATGAAAACTGAACCAAATTCTCCCTCTCTCTACCCCGTCTCTCTTTTCTTCCCTCCCCTTTCTTCACTCGCTAGTTTAAAGTTGTCCTGGCTTTTATTTTGAGAAATATTAATTTGGTAGAAGAGTGGTGTCGTATCTGAAACACAACACAAAGAAAGAAAAAAGAGAGAGGGAGAGTGAGAAAAAGGGGGGAAAGAGGGGAGGAAAAAAAGAGGCGCAATGCGTGCACATTTCTCTCGCTTGACGTTTTGCTGAAGTTTGTACGCCACTTGAGCCCGCCGTTTCCCTCGCTAATGATACCAGCGGAGCCTCTCTGGGGAATGGCGTCCGTCGTGCGCCTGGCTTTCACATTTCCAGCACCAGGTATTTTGGGATACGCAAGCGGGGACTATGAGGCACATCATTCCAAGAGCTCATCTGGCTCTTTCTCTCTGTCTCTCTCTCCCTCTCTCTTGCTTCCTCTCTCCTCTCCAATCGGCTTCACTCCTCTCCTCCTTTCTTCTTGTTGTTGTACTTCTGCATACGCAGACATTCTCTGTCTCACTCTAGTTCTCCCTCTTTCTTTCTTCCTCCCTCCCTTCCGTTTTCTCTCTTACTTTTTGATTTGGTAAGGATGATTTCAAGTGTGGAGGAGAAAAAAAATGCGTGCACAGGAGAGGGAAAAAATCTTTTTATTAACTTATTCATTGTATGTGAAATCAAGAGGATTTTTCCTTTCTCCCCTCCGCTCCCTTTCCCCCTTTCTCTTGGTTAAGGCAAATGAATGTTTAAAGAGGTAATTTACTGGGCCCTGGCAGGATCCACATTGTGTATTACACAAACAGGCGGCAACAAAAGGAAATTCTAATCTAGACAGTAACACGACTGCACAGAGGATCCTCGGCGGGGGGTCCAGATGAATTATACAACAATCTGTGTTCTCCCTCGTTTAATTTAAAGGTCTGTTTTCAAGGCTATCGCCAGCTCCGACTTCAGAGGAGAGACTTGGCCTGCTGAGGTCAAGCCCATATTGACAAATATCAAGAGGCAAGAAAGGAGCGCCCAAAACGCAGATATGAATAAGTAAAGGCAAACAGATAAGCAAACATAAAGCAATAAGGGAGAGGGGAGGCGTGCAGGCGTACACACAACATCTCATTGGCCATGAAACATGGGGGCCCAGACAAGGTTTTCCAAAGAACTGAAAGAAACATGAAAACTAAGCATGTGAAGGCGTCTCTTTTTAAATGGGAAATAATCGTTTGTTTGATGGCGCTGCATGGCTGTCAGGGTCTCGGGGTTTTCACACAAGTAGACACTAAAGAAGGTGTTGTCACCGACAGGCTACTGTGCTCAGGGGCCCGACGGACCTTGCCCTTGAGCTTTTGTTAGCAGAGGTGGAATAGCATGCATGCATAAATTTGGTGAGATGATGCTTCCAGAAATGGGCCGAGACACTTCATGAATTTCTTTTTTTTTTTTTTAGTTTGTTACATAATAGCTACGTGATTGTGCCAGGCACCTCGTGTTGCTTTTATTTTTAACTTCCACTGATGTGTTTTCAAATGACTCAAGTCTTTGAACTAAAATATTCTTGGAGGACCGGCCCCCTGCTGGACGTATTATTCCTCTCTATCTCTCTCTGCTTCTTTTTCATCTTTCTATTTTTCCTTCCCCGGTTTCAGAAAAGAGCGTCAGGTGGTGACGAAATTGCCCGGCCACCCTGAGTCACCTCTTGTCGCCGCTGATTTTTGTTCTAGTCCGTGGAAGCCACACACGGCGGCTGGCCCCTGCTCCCCCCTCCCAGTCCATCATACTTTGGACAATCAACAGGTCACGGACCCTTCACCCCTCCCTGTGGCTCACCACCAGCCTGCTTCTGACAGGATGAGCTTGACCTCTGATCCCCTGCGCAGACAGCTCAATCAGCTTCTTATGGCAGCAGTCACAGCAGAGAAAGACATGGCAGCCTGTTTCCCATTGTAACCCTTCCTTCTTTAGTCACATAGCTGCTGTCGGGCTTTAATTTAATACTCTGACACGGCAAAGCACTTTGGGCATTTACACCGTCCTCGTCTATTACTCACTTCCTTTATTTTCCTGATTCATAATCATCGTTCTTTAATAACACCAAGCTTCTGCAGCTTTTATTTTGCCTGCTCATACCTCAAAAGTCATAACCCGATGCTGAAGAATATGATTTGATTGTGGATGTTTTTAAAAAAAGGGAGAGAAAAAAAAAAGAAAAAAGAAGAAGAACTCTGATGCAAATTTGGCCTCTCGTTCGCTGCTAGTGATGTTTGCTCCCCTACGTCCTCTGAGCTCCACCGCTGATTTAACCTCCAGGGATGAGCAGCCAGTGATCACAACGCTCAGAGGAAGTTAGCGGCCTCCTCTCTCCAGAGGCCAGCACTTCCTCTTGATTTCGCCTGTTCTGTCGAGAAAGAAAAGGAAGGTAAAGATAAAAAATATAAGAAAAAAAAAAACCCTCTGCTGTGCTGTGTGTGTGGGCTTCACACAACTGTAAAACTGCGTCATCAGCACAAAAGATGAAACTCTGAATGTGTGTGTGTGCGTCTGTGCGTGAGTGCATGTGTGTGTGCATGTGTGTATTTTAGGCAAGGTGCCTGCCCTGGAGCTAGATAATGTGAACAGAAGCAGATGGGGAAACTTAAACGCACACCCACTAGGGTATAGCAGAGCTGGCACAAAGTAAGAAGAGGTCTTAGAACATCTCCCAGCCCGAGTGGATGCCAGCACTCTTGCTAGCACTGAGACTGGATGACAAAGAGAGAGCGAGAAAAAGAGAATCTGTGTTGTTGTTGTGTCGGTGTGTGTGTCTGTGTGTGTGGTTGTGTGTTTGTGCCTGTGTGTGTTTTGTACAGTACCTCTACTTTCTGTTCTTTTTGCATATTTATTCTTTTATGAAACTGTCGGCCCTCTGTCCTTCTGTTTTGTATCTCATCTGTTGTGCTCCAGCACCAACCATGTCTGACATTAAGAAACACCACCCATTACAGTCCACATAAAAAAAGAAACACACACTCGCTGGATATTTGTTGAAAATCATTTTTGGATTTTTTTAACAAGCATTAAATATAAACACAGTGAAAGCAGCTTCTGACTACGTAATGAATCTGACTTTAGATAAAGGCCATCATCTATTATAAAAAATACCCTAAACATTGTAAAGCTGGCCAATGCAGATAAAGCCTCCACTACAGGGAAGACAAGTATGCTGCATGTTTGTTTACAGTGCCATGAAATTCTGGATCAAATGAGCTTTTCAAATAGTCTCCATCATTCAAACACAGAAATGCGGATCACACTGGGGCCTTGCTGGAATTCACCATCTGTCTTATCATTTCTCACAATTAATATTCAATAAAAACATTTCCATACAGCTCCTAATGAGGAATAAATGTGCTGTTAAAGACATACATATATATAGGGAAACACGTAGGCCTGATTATATTTGGGCTTATGCACATTAAAGGTTTTTAAAAAGCTTAAACTTTTACCTTTCTTAAAAAGGCAAGAAGAACTTTAGTAATTAAATACCCAAGTATGTTAATAGTTTATGTATCCATTAAAGGCGGTATGTCTAAGGACATTTTCACATATGATTTATAACTGCTGAAAATCCTATGTGAAAAATACCTGTTTTATGTCATATTAGTGACATAAAACACAACAAAAGAATGTGATCCCCCCCCCCCCCCCCTTTTTTTTTTTTCTAAAATAGTGACATCTCCAGTCAGATTTAAAACAGAGACCTAAATCGCTCTGACTCTGCCTGCTCAGCAATCATGCAAGAAGCAGTTGTGCCAGCCCTTAGTCATGCATCGCATTTTGCAAAGCATCCGAGTCACTGGGGACCAATCTGTTAGGCCCATAAATCAGCTCTGGATCTCCACACGAGCCAGCCGAGGCAGGCCGGGGGTAAGAAAAGGGGGCCAATGAGTCCTCCCCACAATGAGATGCACATGTTGCTGCCTGGTGGGTGGGTGCAGCAGAGGTCAGAGGGGGTGTGTAGGTTAATAATGAGGTGAACTTGATCTTCTCCAGTCCCAGAGAAGACCAGTCGCTCTTTTACCCCCCAGAGGGGAGAAGACCATTATCTCAACAATGTAAGAAGAGGAAAGTGATGAGGGAGAGAGTGGCGGTTGTTCTGGACTGCTGGGTCAGATAATGGTCATGAGATTGTAGATAAATGGATTATTTGTAATTGTGGTAATGACAGCGGTAGGAAAAGCAGTAGTTGTACTCTAGATAATCAGAAGGACACACATGAGAGAGGAAGAAGAAATATATCACCTGGAATTTTTCCAATAGTATGACAAAGAATAAATATACTATATATACAGTATATATACGTATATATTTGGAGTGTCTGTCCTTGAATGTAGAATATAACTGTATTTAGTAACCATACCTTGTCTGTACTGCATGTTAACATCTATTTCATGCCCTGAATACAGAAATACTGAAGGATCCATCTTGTATAGT
The DNA here is from genome assembly GCF_045865225.1 of Trachurus japonicus. Lineage (NCBI taxonomy): Eukaryota > Metazoa > Chordata > Actinopteri > Carangiformes > Carangidae > Trachurus > Trachurus japonicus. Next base: position 6,858,733 of record NC_140925.1, read on the forward strand.
AGTAAGACCAAATGTTTCGACACCTCACATCAAATTCCAAATGCATTGATTGCACTTGGCAAATCCAATTCAAGCAATTTAAATCCAATTATATACCTAGCTATCTATAAATATATACAGTGTATATATATAAACTATATTCAATAAAGTCTATAGGTGTTATCCTGTGTGATTTCCTTCTTCCTGCCAATCTTTCTGTTGTCTGCTGGGATTCCCAGAGGCGTCTTTCTGCCATGATCGTGGTTCGATTATTAGCCAGTGGGCAAAGGTGAACCTGGAACTGACTTGCTTTTGGGAAAGCAGGCCCTGGTTTCCTCAGGCACATTGTTCCAACGCTTAATGGTCCTGACAGAAAAGACTTTTAACACCCTTGACCTTCAGTCTAGACTTTGGAATGACCAAAAGGGTCTCAGACTGAGGTCTTACTCACACAAGAAGTTACCCTGCACCCCGTCTTGCAACAAATATTTGTTCTTTAATGTAAAAAAAAAAAAGAAAAGAAAAAGAAAAAAAAACCCCACCACAGTTTATTATCAAACACTTAATATCTACTGGATTTTCCATTTGGTATACAGGCTCAGTTCTTGGTATATCTGCTTCCTAAGATAAGACTGAAAATGTGCTGAGAATAAACAGGGAAATACTGTTAATCAGCAATTTCAGCAATCAGAGAGGCCCAGGGAAAATCATCCAGAATGTTAATCCAGTTTATGTGAATACTTATCACCTGTATACGTATGAGTGTTTTTTTTTTTCTTCCTTCAAAATGTTTTCACTGAAGTGAGTTTCATGATAACTAATTCCTCTAAAATCTTAAGATGGAAGCTAGGAGTAGTTACTGAGACTAACAGGATTGTAGTGGCTATTTTTCAAAAGCAGTCAAAATGCTGTATGTATGGAAATGTGCCGGCGGCTAAATGGTTGCTGATAATAGAGTTTTAAAAAAAAAGTTAGGTGAGATTTATTTACAGGACTCTATGGTGAATTTAGCAGGGGTAACATTTAGTGTTTAGCTATAGGATGTTATATGAGATATAAGTTTTTTTCAAGCAGTGAAGGCACATTGAGTTCAAAGCAGCTTGACATCTGAATGCTGTGAAGTTACTGATAGCAGGGCAGCAGGAAAGAGGAGAGAAGGCACCATATAGGCTGTTTAGAAGAAAAAAAAAAGAAGATAAAACCCAAAAGTCGGTCCTGTGGAGTAAGGTTTCAATTATAGTATATCATGACTCGGAGGGAAAGTGAATTCACAATGGCAATGGGGGGAAAAATGCACCATGCATATAGTTATCTGTCATATTTTTATTCAAATTAAACAGATTGTAAATCTTAAATCAACCCCAGCTCTAATCATTAGAGAAAAGGGGGCAGTGGGCTCTGCTGATGCCTCTTGATGCCCTTCAGGTAAGGTGCAGACTAGAGATGGCTGCTACGTCTCTGTCTCTACAAGACACACATACATAAACATGTCCCACCCCCTTGTACCAACGCTCAAGTTTGATTGATGAGGAAATAGATGGCAAATTGCAGTGTCCATCCTGATGGATGACATAATTTGGCCCAATGTGCTGATGATGTACCCCCCCCCCCACACACACACACACACACACACACACACACCACCCCTCTTTTTTTTCTTTCCTGCTCTCCTTTTTTGCTTACCATTGATCAGTGGGAGTTTTGTAAACCAGCCTTGTTTGAATTTAATGCATGAGGAGGGAGAGCAGTTGACGCGGCTCTTTACTGCCTGTCCCGGGTCCCTCGGCCCCCTCCCTCCCTTCCGCTCCCCCATCCATCTTTATCTAGAGGGGTCCGAGCCATGACAGATCCAGTGGCACTCAGTTTGTTTACCCTTACACATAGACAATCACTCTGTGTTAAATGGCCCTTCTGCTTTTAGATGGATTATTGTTTACACAGGTTCAATTATAGGGGGGCTGCACAGGGGGTGGGGTGGGGGCTAAATGGAGAGTTATTGCACGGGGGGGTTGTGGGGGGGGGGGGGGGACTAAGAAAGATGGGCAGTGATTATCAGGCCTTGATATTTTCTGTCAGTGTTTGTTCTTGTCATCAAACTGCAGCAAACATTGTCGAGGCTTTCATTTCCAGCCGCCATGTTTGCCAAGGAATTTTGTAAAAGCCTGTTCAAACAGCCAGTGTCAACAATAGAGACCGATGCTCAAATTGATTTATAAACTCTTGACTTTTTCCTCAAGACGATGCGATGAACCTACAATATGTAAATAAGTCTGGAAGAGGCCTCGTTTTGACTGTGGGGTGAGAGGAGCCGTCCCGTCCGCTGGCACAGGGAAAGCTCTACATATTCCTCAATCAAAATCCCTACATGTGTACACAGCGTTGCCAGGCCTTGTTCTCCCAGAGGCTTATTTTGTGGAAGCCATCCAAGCGCCACCTCTTATTTGAATGGGCTGACAGGTGAAGAAGAGTCAGAGGAGATGGGGATGGCGATGAGGGGTGTGTGTGTGTGTGTGTCTGTGTGTATGTGTGTGTGTGTGTTTGGAGATGTCTTGATTGATGGGCCAATGGCACACAGTGGCGGCTGAGTTTATGAGCCAGAGCAAATCTGAATATTGAGAACGCGGCCGTCATGTCACACTCACCATATTAAGAATTATTTGACAATGCATTATGTTGGAGATCTGTCACGTAAAAAAGATGAGCATGCCCTCCCCCGCGGCTGAAATTACAACCTGCGGTGCCGTTAGGAGTGGCTCCTCGCTCAACTTTGTGAATTCCTTGCGGGCGACTCTTGACACCCCTTGACGCCCATTGACTGCGGAGCAGAGGTGGGGGGAGGGCTGCTTTACTTACTCAGAGTTAGCGACTGCCAAAATAAATCATAAAAAACATCTATATGCATGGATTCCTGTGTCGTCTTGGGTTTCAGATTTGCACAGTATTGTTGACCGCAACCTTAAATTTGCATGCATTTTCCCCCCACCATAAACATGACTTCTGAACCTGAGTAAGCAACGGAGGCTTGTAGGCCTACACTTAGAGGGGAAAAAATAAAAATGTACACCACGACGTCCCATGATTACACCCCAGGAAAACTGTTGCGCAATCTAGGAACTCTTCGCTCCGGCCCGGCCCGGCTTTTGGCTGTTCCAGCTGATGTTATAAAGCCTTCACACAGCTCCCCTCCTCCTACACTGTGGTTTACTATTCCACGGAAATTATTTGGCCCATAAACATGCCACGCCAGGTCCATCACCAGGATATTTTACACCGTGAACGACATGGTGCTAACAAATGGCTTCCACCTGGACCTTGCTGGATCGCGCTCGTCCTCCTTGGCTTTCTGCTGCGGCTAATCTTAGCTGTCCTAACAGCATGTGATGGCTCTTTTCTTTTTTTTTTTTTACCATAAAGGAAGCTTCATCTGGTTACAGGCGGCCTGGCCTCAGTGCTGTAACATAAGCGATCTCTGTCTAATCATGTGTTTGTGTGTGCAAAAATTTACCGATGTGTGTATTTCTGTCTCATTACAAGGTGTCAACCTGTTTTCTATTTGGACATTTTAATGAGAGAAATTAACCCTGGGGCTGTTTGTTCTTTGTCCACTAGGTACACACATGGAAAAACACAAAAAAAACAACATCTCTGGCTTCATCACGCTCTTCACACTTCAGCTTGTTTTTCCGTTTGTTTGATGTGCTCAGCTTGTTGTGTTGCATGAACTGAACATGACAATCAAGAGCGCGCTGTAATGACTTCAAGGTGTTAATCTGATATTCATTTAGATGTGAGCCGTGTTCCTCCAAATGGTGGAGGAAATAAATCATTGGCCCTTTAATAATAATCAATGCCTGATCCCCCTACCACCACCTCTACCAGCCCCCACCCCGCCTGCTTCCCCCCCGCCTCCCCGCGCATCATCTGGTGTGCTGTTTGTGTGTGTACGTGTATATGGTATGGTGTGTGGTGTTTCTAGGTGTACTCTGTGAGCCGTGTTTTTTCCTCTGGGGGTCTCTTTGGCTGACCCCGTGACCCCTCTTTCTCTGAGGACAGCCAGCTAAGAACCAAGCAACATATCAAAGAGTGGGGGGGCACAGCCAGGCCACTGGGTTTCTGGCAAAATCATCTCAATAAATAAATATCACAAGACACCGCTGGAGGGAAGAGCTTTGATGTGGGGGGGTTGAGCCCCATTCTCTCTTTTCTCTCTCACTCTTTCTCAACCTCAATACAGGCGCTTCTCCTCTAGTGTCTCCACTCACCGCCAAAACCCTCACCGCTTGCTCTGACAAAATGGCTCATGTGTGCTCCTCTATACACATCTCAGCAGCGCCAAACGTTCAGGGGCTTGTAGTTTTCCTCTCTGAGGAGGTGAGTTGGTAGAAGCACAGTCTTGTTATCAATAGATCCAGGGCGCTGGATTGGTTACGAGGAGCTGGCACCAAAAGAGTTGGAGAAAAGCCTTTTTTTTTTTTTTTTCCACAACTGTTTCCACAAGGTGAGATGTATAAAAAAAGGATCATTGTGTAGAGGTGCCCTGTCAGTCATCCTTTTGATTCGTAAATTACTAACTAAACAACACTGCATGTCAGTTCCCAGCTGTGAGAAGTAATAGGACTTGCACAGTTAGAACTGCAAAGCTCGACCACAGTACAATGATCTTTTTCTCTTTCATTTTCCACCGATGCTTTCTCATCATGCACTAACTTTTAATCATGTTATGATCCTCCTAAATTGACTGTAATTTGCTCTTATATTCAACAAGACAGCCAGGAGCTCTTTTACTGGCAACCATTTTCAGTCTTGGCAAAGAAAATAATAGTTGAAGAAAATGTCCTGATGTAAGTGTCCCAAATTTGTTCAAGGGAATTGCAACACTTTTGCTGGTTGTTGCCTCAGTCTGTCACTAGACAGAGATGTGTGTGTGTATTGTTTTGTTGTTGTTTTTTTTTAGGGTGACCCTTAGGGATGAATCACAATGTCTACTTTACAGAGGAATAAATACACACACTGGACAGTAGGAGCTATTGTGTTTTTCCTTTGCAGAATTGCCTCATGTCTGTGTCGGCAAACACTGAACTTGAGTAGTGGAAATAGCTGACTACTCTGAAACATAGCTGGTGCACTTTCAAGCGAAAAAAGATGTGAGCCATGCTGTAATGTCAAACGCTGTCTACAGCGAGTGTCCAAACGCAAAGCTGACAGCAGCATTGTCAGGTACTTTGTGTGATCTGAAATGAATATACAGGAGTATAACAAGTGGTCTTAAGAGCTCCGGGTCAGTGCACCCCTATTTTCTCTCAGTCTCTCTCCTATTATTATTTTAATTTTACTTCTGAAAGGACAGACTTCCCCTCGACAAAATTGCAACCATCAACCACATTATTTAGCAGGTGTAAAGAAATGATACAGATCATATTCAGAAGTGAGAAATGCCTTTGTTGGCAGATTATTCACCCAATTTGAATATCTCAAGTTTAAAAAGCCAAAGCAGACACTTGAAGACACCTTAACACTTTGAATAGGCAGGGTAATAATTGGAATTTAAGACAAGCCATGAGGTGTTAAGTGCATGTGTGAGACTGAAGATATTACTGCTGCTTTAAATGGTGACGTTTGATTTGCATACATTTGCCATAGCAATACTGGGAAGAAATCATTTCAGAATATCTAATATCATAAAGTAGATTTTGAACATACTTTATCTGCTATTATTTGAGAAATCTCATACAAACTGTGGTTTTCAGTTGAACCAAAACGAACCCAGTACCTTATATAATAATAAAAAAAAAGAAAAACATTATTCATCCAAGTTATTCTCTTGAGCTGATGTCATCACATTGGTTGACTTCATGACAACTTTCCCGATTCGGTCCTCATTAACGTCTCTTGTCACTGAACAATGCCTGTCTAATGGTTTGAGCATGAATAAAAGACAACATGACAACACAATGAAAGCAGGTGGAGGAGGTGAGAGCCGATTGCCCGCAGGGTGAGACGTAGGTACATTAAGCTCAGAAAATTGGTCAATAATAATTTCCTCTCACTATTGAGAGGCGGCTGAGTGGAATGCGGCTGAGAGCGCGGTGCGTGTGTGTGGTCTAATACACTGAGCAGTATGGGGGTTAAACTGCGTGTCTCTAGGGAGCGTGTTATTGACTGTTGACCAGCCCAAATTAATTTTCAACAAGCCTCTTCAGGGGAAGAATGGAGATGGATTATTGTTGCAAAGGGAGGGCCTCATGTGCTTTACTCCAAGGTCCACTAAGTGGATGACTGGCCTCTTAATATTCCTCCACCTCAGCTGAACTATAGTACACTGCCTCTGTTCCAGCTTTTTGTTGCCATCCACGCACATCCCCTTTTAGATTTTTAGCATGGAGGTATGTTGACAGAGAATAGCTTTTGTAATCTCCCCCTCTCCCAGATTTCTTTTCTGCCGATGACGCTGAGCGCAGTCATTATTTCCAAAGTCCCGTCCTCATATGGATTTAAATGTGCCTGTGTAGTTGATGTGCCTCGGCTGTGGAAGTCAAGCAGCTGAGTTAAACAAGAGGCCTCATTGTTAATTTGAGCATCCTGGCTTATTAGTTTGGTTTTGATCTATCGGAGGCGGCTGGGTGTCATCCCATCGCTTGTTTTCCCTCTCCCACTTTGAGTGGTACAAGTGACAAAAGGCCTCCCACACACAGTCGCTGGCACAGTGTGATCACTGCACGCTGAGACACAGGGAGGTGTCAGCACTAATCTCCTTTAAAATGGCTCTCTTGTCTTACATCCGATGCTCACAGCATATCCTCAACACTGTAATTGTGTCTACTCGATGAGACTTGCCGTCCCACTTTTACACCACTTTTGTTTCATACAGTGAGTGCGCGCCACTGAAGTTGTGATACATTGCACTTGACTGAGGAGTTGAAAATCAGTGAAATGTTTTTACCTGCTATTCTCAGCCACATCAGTGTGTCTTGTGCTTTCTAATCTCCCATCACTAAAAGAGGTAATAAGAAGTAATATGCAGTACAAAAACACAATCGGCTCCCATTGTCAGCCCTGGGATGAAACCAACTTGTTAAGTTTATACTCAGGCAAAGTGATTGAGACTGAATTTCACAGAGGCTCAGGAATACTCACTGACGACTGCTGCTTCCTCTTCTTCTTCAGCACTTTGTTGGAATTTTAGAGCAAGGTTTCAGGTTTTATTTTAGGGGCTACTCAGGTTTTTCTTTGGCACATGAGTGAAACAAAATGAGAGACAGACGGCTGCCAATTTTAACTTATTACAGTGATGTTTTAAATCCAGGTCGTCACGTAGTGTTTAATCCTCTGTGGACTCTCTCTTCCCTCCAACTGAATGGCGAGTGGTTATTTGTACAACTATTCATTCTGCGACTGTTTACTTTCACATCTGTGAGGGCGGACGACTCATACAATATGTTTAGATTCTGCTTTTATACCATAATCTGATTTTAATTAAATTCCCTGCACATTGTTCAAACGTGATGCTGCTTCTGTGTCTCGGCGGAGCTGCTTGGTTTTATGCAGGTGACTTAGAAAATCCGATATTTGCCCTCTCAGTGTCGTCCTTTTCAGAATAACATCCTTTTCCAGATTGTTCACGCAGCTGATTACACAAAGTGGATCTTTGCGTGTCACCCCCCACACACACACATACTATACACACACTGACAGTGATGTGTTTTGACAAAATGATAGGTCAGGGTCAGCTCAATAGCAATACCTCTCATGCAGGGAGTCGACGGTTGAAGAGAGGAGCATACTCCAGCCACTCTATTAATTCTAGATTAACGGGGGACAGAGGAGATGCAGCCGTTTGGAAAAGACGTTTTGTTTCTGAGGAATTTTCTGCTTCTCGGTCCCCGAGCAGCGAGCAGCGAGCGCTGGTTGCTGTGTTTCTGCAGTGTAAATATGAGGAAGGGCCCACAGCTGAGGTAGTTTTCCCAAGGTCACAGCCTGTGATGATGAGGAGCAGAGCTGACTCGATGCATCTGGACTTCATTATGGGAGGCTGGAACATGCTTCGCTATCATTCCTGCTATCTGCTGAGGGAGATGGAAGACGGCCGCAGAATCCAACTTAGCAGGGGTTGTCTTCCATCTTTCCTCATGTTTGGGGGATTCGCCTGCCATCTCTCTCTCATTTTCCCCTTTTGTTTTTCGCCCTAACTTCGTCTTTATCTCTACGTCTGCCTCTGAAGTGCTGTGTGTTTATGCAAAATCCATGTTTGGCATACTTGTCGAGACTGAAGTGAAGATTGAAGTGCTCGTCGGTGCTTTAACGGCATGTCTACCTTCCTTGGATGATCCCCCCACCCCCCCTTTTCTCTCTCTCTCTCTCTCTCACCTTCCCCCCCGCTTTTTTCCACTTTGCTGAGAAAGTTTCTTCTTCCTCTCCCATGCCTCGTTGATGCCCCGGAAAAGTCAGAGCTAAGTCAGAGCGCTCCCTGTCTCGCCCCCAGGACAGAGAGCACCTAGCCACATGCCTCGTAGGCTCGCCAGGAGCTCCGCGCCTCTGAACTGACTGATTGCCACTCAGAAAAAAAAAAAAAAAAACTCCCACACTGTTGCCATTCTACCATTTGCTGCTGTGCGAGCAAACGCAGAGCACATCAAAGCAGCATATTCACTTACCCCCTCTCCACACCCTCATCAATGCCCCGCTGCACTCCTCCTCCTGCCTTCCTAACTTACCCGCCTCTCTCTCCCTCTCTCTCCCCCTATCTTCCTTTTTGCCCATTGTACATTTTTTTGCTGATGAAATCAAACAGACTCATTTTCATTTGTGTGTCAGAAGCGGTGCACCGGACCGTGTGGCTAAAAGGAAAAATCAATGCAGCCCTAAGTGGAAGATCAAACTCAATGTGTGTAGGTTTGGATTGAGCCATAGTGTCTTCATTACACCAAATAAACCCATCATCCTGACATGTGTGTGTGTGTGTGTGTGTAGAGTGTGAAAAGTCCACGTGAGCACAAGACTGTGTAGGGTGAAATGTCCCTTTGATGACTTAGCAATTTTTATCTAAAAAGGTGAAGGCTCAGGTTATTGTGTTGTCCTGCACCTTATCTAACATGGATTGTAATCGGCCAAACAATACATGTTGCCAGTTACAACAACAAAACTCCTCAGTCCTTAATGATTTGCTGTCTGCACTCTAAATAAACAGATGGCCTGTTAAGACCTTATCTTTTGACAAAAAAATTTGTGATTAAAATTAATATGAAGGCGTGTGACACTGTCGGTGTGCTGCTACTTCACTCCTGTCCTTGTCACAGTGAATCCCTGTTAGCGGTTAGCGGTGAGCTGAAATGGAAAAAGCAGCTCTTTTTCCATGCGAATGACACAAGCAGCCACATTTCTGTCTTCATTTGATATGTCATTGCTGGACCTTGTACCATATCAAGAAACAACAGGGATCCATTATTGATATCTGGCAGCTAAAGTTGCATCACCTTGAGAGTTCCGAAGGTGAAAAGCAACATAGCACAACTGGGTGTTTTTTTTTTTATTATTATCATTTCTTTATTTATTTCTGTTTCCCTCTAGTGAGATGTCACTTCAAAAACAACCCGACCAAGGAATGTTATTATGCTGAGAGAATGTCAGCCAGTTACAATAGGCTGCTTAATGAGGTAGTGTGGCAAACTTTCAGGCAGGCCATAATATGAATTATTTGTCATTGGGTCTGTGTGTGTGTGTGTGTGTGTGCGTGTCTTTGGAAAGGGCCCAGTGTAAAGCAGGATGAAGGCAGGCCTTGATGGAGAGATGTGGCACTAGCCTGGGGGCTCGCTCCACTGTGAGGGTAGTTAGCTCGCTGCACACCGCCATCATTAGGGACTAGGGCACTTGTGCTGGGGAAGGTGACACACAAGCCTACATTCAGACAGCAGCACATACACAGAACACCTGTATATATGCTGCACTTCTCTCTCTGCACTTCTCTCTCTCTGACTGTCTTGACCTCACACTCCCTCTTAAGGGAGTTTTGCTTCATAATCACTGAGACCACAGTCTTCACATGAGGCGCTATTTGGTTGAAGTGCAGAACTTTACAGGCTGCGAGTAAACTTTAAGATGTGCAATGATTAAGATGCGTAATGTTCCAGCACAGAATATGAGCGTTTTAGATTTTAAAACACATTTTCAGGGCTATAGGGTTAAGTTAGGGTTATGGTTATGTTGGGGTTACATTAGGGTTAGGGTTAACCATGGAAAGGGGTCAGCTAAACCTGCATTTTCAACACACTGGGATGAACAGAAATGTATTCTATCCCCTTATGAAGTTGATGGGATGAAGTCCAGTATTTACCCTGAACATGATAAAGTGGTGGGAAACCAATACAATAAGATGAAAGATGCTACTGTATGATTGTTGAGAAATCCCTGTAGTGTCACTGTCACCCCTTTTTATATACACAACACAAGTAGTCATGTGATTCATTACTCATGCAAAATACTAATTATAGCAGCTTCAAGATCATTTGGTAGTAATTTACACTGATTAGGACTGTAGGGTCATTTAAGGCGGCAGCTTATGGTTATTATCATTATCAACTAATGTCTTGATTATATACACAATATTTTTAAATACATGTCCAATGGCTATGTTGGCATCTCTATTTTTGCTTGAAGTGGAGTGACTTCAATAATTAATGGATCCAGCAAGGTGATAATCTCAACAACTAGCCATGTGTCTCATTATTCTCTGATATAGCTCACCTTTGACTCCATCAGTCGTGTTGGTTTCTGATTGGATGGCTGTGGCTTCAGTGGGTGTGATCTCTCTAAAAAGATGCTGATTGTCTTTTGGCTTGGTTTGGACAGTATGTGGAGCACAATATGATACCTCTTTCTTCTTTTTGTCCTATATTGTCGTCGCCCAACTGTTGCCTGCGTGTGTTTGACTTCTAGGTTTCATCCATCAGATGTCTGTGGCGTTCATTTTAAAACAGTTTATGAGAGAGACTTTAGCGGAGAAAAAAAGAAAAGGGCTCTCCATGTTCTGGATGGAATTGCTTAAATCTGTCTCTGATGGAACATCCCTGCACTCCCTGTTGCTCTTTTCTCTTCTCTGTGTACTTTATCGTTGCTTTCAATTTCCCTCTTATCAGAATCTATTGTAGTGCAATACACACAATATGGCCTTAATGGATCCAAAATCTTTGTGATTAACGGTGGCCTTGTTACTGGCACACCACGGGATAGTCCTTTAGGGAAAGCATTGTGCATCAAATTGTACCAAATTTTCCCTTGTGTGGTAGCCCCTATTTATTTCTTAGATAAAAGAGATTCTTTCATATCGTAGGAAAAAGAAAATCTCTCAAAATACCCACCTTTCATGTGCATCATTTTGTTCTTCAAGGTTAGAGGACAATTGTTACTGAATAAAGAGTGAAATGATTCTTCCACAATTAGTTTTGGATAAAAAGAGGATATACTGTAGCTATTCAGTTTACAACTTATTCGGTGGTTTTAAGATTTATGAAAATAGGTATCGACAAGGAGTTATTGGCATCAAAAACTAACAGCACATTAAAGTCACCGTCAACATTTCCTTTTCTGGCCCCTGTTCTCCTGGAGTTCTTTTATTTGTTTACCCTTTTTATACATTGATTTTTTTTCCCACTCTGTTTCTGTTTTTTCTGAGACACAAAGCATACCGAATGTAGCAACATATGGTAAACATAACAGATAATCCTAAATGTGATTTCCCTAACAAAGAAAGGGATCGTGGAAAAAAAAAGGATGAATCCAAAATCAAAAATAGGGAAGATTTTATTTAATTTGCAAAATTCATTAAAGTGAAACTCATGATTTCCGTGGTCTGACATCTTCTGCCAATCTTTAAAATGTCTGATGAGAGCCAACGATGACAGCGCTCAGATAGAGAAGCACATCCTCAGTTTTCATTTAGGTTAATGTACAACTTGGCCTGATCCTGATCAGTTGTTTTGCTGTGGTTCTGATAATGTAGACTGGACTCTTGTTTCCAAAAAGATTTCCAAAATGCCTTCTACCTACAGTAACACATCACTGTTTGAAACTACAACATAACTCACAACTTACTGTCCTCTGTATCTTTTTTTTATACACTATATACCATCATCTCCTTTGTTGCCATCTTCTTTCACAGCCTCTTCACCTCCACTGTTGAGTGCAAACTTGTAATAAGTATTGACGTGACTTCTGATTCCTTTACCTCTGTGTCTTCTTCCCCCCTTCAAACCTGAAAAAAAAAATCAATTGACTCCAGATCATCTTTAGACACATGACTTAAATCTTAGCACAAACATTGCACTGGCTCGGTTTTCCAACTCCCATAGAATTACTTAAGTGCTTTTATGATTTCGGTGGGCGCGCATTGGTCTTCTTCAGGGAGCAGCGAGTGAATGAATAGACGTTTGCTTCTCCCTGATGAAGGTCACGGCAGGGCTGCAGTGCATTGATGCATTGGTTTCAATATGGTGCTTAGAACTATATGGTACGAGCCTGTGGAGCTACAGTAGTTAAAGCAGACACCTCAAGCTGCTTCTTTCCTGATCAGCTGATCAGTCACATGCTCTCCTCATCCAAATAGGGCAGGCAACTTAAACCCCCCAGCTTACAGTAGCTACCTCCTCATCCCTGGCTATGCTGCTGCTTCTGCATATGTAACAGAGTTAAAAGGTAATTTGATTCCACTTGCCATAAAAACTCACAACACAACACAAAAACTTGTTTTTCCTATGGTAATTAAATGCAGCAACCCTGTGGATTAGGGTCGTGGGGTAGCAGCAGTCGGACCTTGCCGTCTCTCTGGTCGGTGCACAAGCTACGAGTTCCGCCATTGTTTCACATTAATTATTTTAATTTCAATACTAAGGGGTGGTTTAAGTTGTATTTTTTAAGCATATAGCTCCCGAACGGTCGAGCACGTCCTTTTTCGTAAAACGTTGACGGTGTTCTTCTCTTATTTTTGTTTACAAAATGGCTAGGGCTACACATGTTAGCTAACCTGCACTTTCTTTTCATTTTACACTTTTCAGCCGTGTATGTGTGTGTGTGTGTGAGAAGAAGAACTGGACTGACTGTAATGTTGATTCCTCTGCCAGGTCAGTCCATGTGAAAAATAAACGGCGAGATTGCCAACGGTGAAGGTCTGCCTCATACTGTATGTTAAAACTACACAACGCAATGATGAGTACCAACACCGCTACAATGGTGCCGTGACCCGGATGTGCACTCACTCACCCATAAAGGACAGGCTAACCAACTTGCCAAACGTTTGTCAACCTCTTGGCGAAGCGGTTAGCATCGTCGCCTACCGTGCAAGAGAGCAGGGTTCGAACCCCACCTAAGGCAGGCTGAGAAACACAACGCAGAGGCCCAGATATGATCATCGGCTACACATACATCTCGTTGCTGTTGCCCATGATGTTTTGCAAACCCACCTCCTCCCCAGCATCCACCTGTGGGATCTGTCTCTATGATCCCCTGCTAGTGTCTGCTTCATTCCCCCCGTAATGTCTGGCAAAGCAGATCATTCAGGGAACAAATAACTGAGACAAGAGCCTGACACCAAACCTGCTGCAGCCATGCTCAAGGAAATATGCTGTGTTTCAGCTTGCAGTGCTTACACTCAATAAATTATTTGTTCTCATTTCAGAATTGTCTGACTGAACTTCTGTTAATTCAGGCTCCTTTAAGAAAAAAAAAGGCCTCAAACGCTCAAAAAACAGCAGTTTCAGACTAAAGAGCACCTTTGAAAAACACATCTACTGTACACATAGAAACCCAACACAGACCCTCCATCGTATTTTCTTTCAACTTGGTATTAAACCCAGTTGGGGTGAAAAGAGGAATATCATTATGGAGGACGAAATGAATCTGTAAACTTGAAGCTTTGTGAAAACTGTGGTAGTTTCATCTGCAGCAGAGGAGACTGAAGATGTTTGTGCTGTTCTATCTGCAGCCATTTCTTCAACCTTTCAATTTTATCCTACCACTGTGATCAGGATCAGGGGTATACATCTTTTTCTCTTTTTTTCCTCATCCTTTTTTTCAATAACATCCAAAACAATATCTTTTTGTGTTTTGTTTGTTGCAGCCTAGGGGACATATTTAATGTTTTTGCATTGTTTTCAGATTTGTATGCTTGCCTGCAGCGATGGCCTTCAACATTCTTCCTCCATGCCACAATGACATCAAAAAACGTCATTTCTTTACTCAGGTATACAAAGACTTTCCTCCTTCTTGAAATGTAATAGAACCGTCACGGACGCTTCCATGTTATACGTCGCTAGTCTAACGGTTTATAGTTCAAGGGTATAGCCCACACAAATGCATTAAGTGTGCACACTGTACACATTCAAAGGGAACAAAGAAGAGTCCCGCATTTGCTTGATCACAACTGAACCCATTCCCCAGCTTTCAGTTCGCCTTTGCTTGGTATTCATTGGAGGACGATCTGTACATTATGACCATGTTCAAGTACAACACGCACGCTGTATTTCAGCTGCACCTCAATACTTTTTTCGTTGTTTGCTTGGCTACTTTGTAGATTTAAGCAACCTTCAAATAAATAAGAAATCAATGCCGTTCTCCTCGGTGTACAGAGTGAATCCATAAAATGTTGCACTCGCTCACTTGCGAGCGTGTACACACAGAGACTGTTTTCTTGCAAAGCTGTTGTTGATCCATTGAGAGCGCCAACCTAAGTGGAGACCAACCCAAACAACACAGCCCACTTTGACTGCGATGTAACGCCTGTGTGCTGTTTCTAATACAGAAAATTTGTACACAAAATTCCTGACATAACTACTGATGGAGGCAGCACTGGAGGAGCTGGAACGCTTCGGTGATATTTCACAGATGAAAGGGGAGAGAAAATACCTCGATAACCAGACGCAAAATTAAATCACCGCTATGATGAAACATCCGACGCCCTGTGTTGAAGGGGCTCAGTGTGTCGAGGGCCATCTTACGTTAATGTCAGGATACTTTGAATTCTTGAGCAAATCACAGTAAACACAGAAATGTGCAGGTCCCTTTTTTTCGTCGGCAGGAATCTGCACTGTTGAAGTGACTTCTGCGAGTCGCTGAGCTCCTTTACCAGCTCTGTGCTCATGCTGAACTCTGGCCTGCACGTAGAGAGGCGAGGGAATGGAGAATTAACTCCCTGTGGGGATCAGCAAAGTTTACCTTATTATTAATTAAGTACCAGAGCAAGAAGAACCATTTGCATGAGACACAGGTATGACCGACTGTGGTCAGACAAGGGAGATTTGTCTTATTAGGTGTTAGAGATCAGAGCATCGGTAACTTTCCTCCTCAGTAGCTCTCACATTTGGTTATTTAATCTTGGACCTTATACATTTTGTATTGATTTGTCCTTTCCACCTCTAGAAATATATGCTACTAAATGTAATTCACGGTGACTCAGTTGTAAAGGCATTACGCCATGATGTAGCTATAGCTAGAGATGTGTCTATGTATTGCATGTACTGCAGTGTGAACAAAAATCAATCCAAGATCACATATAAATAGCACAACAAAGCCCCCAAACACAGCTGATTCAGCCTGTACGTAATCCCTTACAGTAGGTTTAATCCGTACCTGACAAACGCACTAACCACCATGGTCCTCTTCTCTCTCTGTCTGCATGCAGCACGGTGCTGAGTGTGTGTCTTTTAAGCGGCAGTCGTCGTTTCATCTCGCATGAAATCCAAACAGAGCAGAGAATTGAATCACAAGTGGTCGCTGATGTTGCTTCTCAGATGCATTTTGATACCTGGTGTGAAGAGAGACTCGTCTGTGTGATCAGAGCCAGCCACATTCTGGTCAATGCTAATATCTGGAGACAAGATGGATCTACTCTGAGGGAGGCATGCAGCCCCCCCCCCCCCAAAAAAAAACAAAAACAAAACAACAGATGATTCAGCATCATTTAGATTTCAGTAAGACAATGTGAACCACTGCAGTGGTGAGGTGTCCTCTTTTAGATTTGTATAACACGGAAGAGAAAAAATCTGAAAACATAGTGGGACGTGACACAAATAACACACAGTACCCAACATTTAGGGCAAACATAGCACCTGGCATCACTAATTTATTCACTTTGGTCCATATTTTCTTTATTTTATATATATTTTTAAGACTTTTAGGCCTCACATCTATAGATCTATATAATATTATGCTCTGTCAGTATTATTCTGTGGCCTTTAAGTACCGTAGGACATATTATTCTGCTTTTAACTAACGAACAGTTTAAAGTTCCCTTGAAAAATTCCACATCATTAAAGTGCAGTGGGTGAGCAAATGCAACTCGGAAATCAACTAAATAACAGCGAGTAAAAACACAGTAAATCCCAACTGGGACCTGATGAGCATTTTCAAACAATGTTTCACAACTCTGCTGTTTGGAGCTTATTGTTGTAGTTTGCTGCTGCACTGTTTTTAATGGGTCAATCTGAAATGAAACAGTGAATATGTGACGAATCAAAGGCCAGTAAGTATATATTATTTAATTAACTACAGTATGTGGACTACATGTGGAAATACATAGTCTACTTTGAGCATGAACCACTCAAATGGGAGTTTCTTGAGCAGAACTCGCTGTTTTTATTTTGCAGACAAAATAGAAACTAAATGTTTGTTTACTAGGACTCGAGTAGAGCAGTGTAGAGATGTTTGTTTGCCTAGTCCCAGATTAGATATCAGAGATGATTCCTTGCTTTCTGGTTTTGCTTCAAGTAACGTCTGCTCTCTTTTCCATGTTACTGTAAACTGTATTTATATCTTTTAAATTACAATTGCATATATTCAAAAGCCAGCTTTCAGAATATTCACTTTAATTGACACGTTTGATGACTCGGTAATAAACTGTGGAGCCGAAACTGAATAAGAGACGAGTCGCGAAGACGCTGGTGGAACGTTTTCTCAGGTGGCTACACCTGCCAGAGAATTTCAGAATAAAAGGAGGAGACAGGTGTGCACATACTAAGTTGCTTTTATTAATACAGAACTGCATGCTACAGAGACTGTACAGCATAAACATTTATTCATTACAAAAAAACATGGTTTTGGAACCATTTAAAATAACAGGAAAAAACAAACAAAAAAGATAAGAGCATAAAATAGAACAGGAACATCACAGCCGTTAAGGAAACATTCAAACTATTTATCATTAGCATCTTAATAAACCAGAGAAGAAATCGACAGATTACAGTCGCGTCATGTCAACTACAATGGCACCGAGTGGATGATTCTCTTGTAGCTTTTTTACAGCCTCTTGCAACATCAACATGCCTATTTTTTCTATCTACCTATATGTAGTAGTGTACTTAAAAGTGGCAGTTTGTGTATTTTTTTGTATTTAATAGTTTTTTTATGAACCTCCTAATATACATAATTTGGCCCTTGTGGGTTTATACAGTATGATGTCCGTCTTTTTATTAAGTTTAAATTTTAATATTTGACAATTTGCTACCAAACACATTTGTTATAGCAACATTTATACTACATACATAGCAATCTATGTAACGTCACAGCAAAGAATGGTATCGAAATTAAAAAACAAAAAACAAACAAAAAAACAAAACAAAAAAGAAATCCGACAACAAAACAAAAAAAACAAAAACAAAAAAAAAGATCCCTACAGTATGGTTAGAGGGGCAGAGAAAATTATCACAAAATTTGGCACGGAAAATCTGTACACGAATCTACAGTCTGAGATGTGACTGTGCAATAAAAAAGAAGGGCTTTAGACACTTTTCCAACTACTGAAGACACGGTACCCACTGTCTCTTGTTTCAAGTTTTCTTTTCTTCTTTTTGTAAAATGGCTTATAGACGCATTTCTTGAAATGAAGTTGTGCATACTTCTGTTCATGAGATCTACACATTACACTGAGTGGAATCCAGGTTTTCAGCGAGGAAAGAAATCAATAACAAAAGATTTGCCTTTTTAAAACCTCCTTGTAAAAATGGATCATTCATATATAAGTCGCTTACCTTAAGAAAAAATATTTGTACAATGTATTAAGAAAAAAAAAAGTCAAAAAGAGACACATACAAGATACAACAAGCAATCTCTAAAGCAATAAATACTACTGGTCCTAGCGTTGTGACATTTTGAATTTAATAACCCGCAACCCTCCCACCCCGACCTCCCCTCAAGCCCACCCAACTTGCCTGACTCCACCCCAAAGGTAAACAACAAAGAAAAAAGACAACGCAGTGGAAGAATGCATATTTAACACAGTAATCCCCCCCCTCCCCATTATTCTGTACATTTAAACAAGAACAAGTAACATCACAATTAAAGTTGTTCCTCAGAGAGGTGTCACCGCTAGCCTCATGCCCTCCGAGAGTTTGAACAGATGTCAAATGATTGGTTCGCAAGCTCGTATTTAATACAAATAAAGAAGGAGAACCAACTCTTTCAAGAAAAGGGCTCATTGAATAATCTAGCCTACCTTTTTATATCCGTCTTTTAAACATTTTGAAGTTGAACTAGATAATTTTTTCTGTTTGCACTGTTGAACACTACAAAAAAGACAAAAACAAAATTCATAAAAATTTTGGCAGATTCACAAAGCTATACTACAGCTCATTGTATCATTTCTTTATAATAATTAGATTTTTTTTTGATAATGATGGGTCAAATATTGACCAATGAACCTTAATAAAACAAGAACTAAAATTTCAAACGCCTCATGGCACAGGAACATAAAAGAGAAAAAGAACTGACGGCAAGTGAAATATAGCAGAGAGAGGGCCTAGAAAGGTGTGTACTGTAATGTGTGTGTTGGTGTGTTGGTGTTTGTTTGTTTGTGTGTGTGCAGAGCTAGAAAAAGAGGAGAAGAAAGAGAATAGGGTAGACTATTCTATAGACTTGGTCACTAGCGACAGAGGCTGAGGGGCTGTGGAGGGGAGGAGCGAGTGGGAATGACACAGCGATGCCGAGGGCCGGGCCATTGAGGACACCACAGAGGAGCCCGGCTGCCGCGAGGACGAGACGTCGCCGCCGTGCTCCAGGGCTCCGTTGTGGGAGGGGGCGCCTGACGTTTTGCTAGCTGCAGCAGAGTTTTCCAGCTGAACCAAAGATGGCGGTGGAGGCCCAGCCAGGAGGTGCGGGTGGTGGAGTGGCTGGTGGGCCGGTTTCATAGTCAGTGAGAGAGGTTGCATTTGTTCAGTCTGAGGTTTGGACTCTTTTGAGGAGGGAGAGGGAACCACTGAGGAGGGGGAGGATGGGGGGGAGTCGAGTAAGCTTCCGTCCGTAGAGGGAGGACTGGCACAGCTGCCTTCACCTTGGATGTAGCGAATGCACTTTTTTTTTCTCCTGGGGGACAAGGCGAGAAAGAGAAAACGTCTTTTAACATCACATCCTCGGACTTGCAACCGCCTCTTAGCACCGATGCCGACTTAAATGCACCTCTGCCTTTCAAAATAAGGGCACGGAATTAGAATAACACTAACAACAGCAACAGTTACACTATTTTACAGGTGCATTTAAGCCGCATGATATACAGTACCTCGTGCTAAGAGGAAAGCTGGCACAAAGAATGACAACTTTCCAAATATGAAACCATCAGACAGGACAGACGTTGAAGGGGGAAAGATCACAGGTGAAGCAAAACGGGGGGAAATGAGAAGCACACAGAGAGATGATGGTGATGATGGCGAGAGGACAAAATGAAGCAGAGTAGATGTAGCGAGGAGTGGAGTGGACGCTCTCTGGATGTAAACTCGAGCCCTTTCTCTTCTCACAGGCAGAGCTACATGTATAGTACAGCTGTGGGGGATCGGCCTCATGTTCTCTCTCTCTGTCTCTCTGTCTCTCTAGCAAACAGGAGGTTACTGGACCTGTCTCGCTCCTCGACTTCTATCTGGCTTCTCTACTCTCTCTACTTCTCCTGAGGGGACAGAGTTTGGATACGAGGCGAAAAAGTCAACAAGATCCACACACTACCCTGCAATCTGCCCCACAGACACGAGTTGAGAGTGTGTGTGTATGTGTATGTGTATGTGTGTGTGTGTGTGTGTGTGCGTGAGGGGTCAAGGCAGCATGTTTGCATTCCTGCCTGGGGTCGGGACCCCTCCCCCTGCCTGCTGAGTCCTGGGGCCTGGCCCGTTGCGCTCAGTGGAACCCAATAAATGAGCATGGGAGGAGAGGGAAAGGGAAAGGGAAAGGGAAAAGGAGGGGGGGGGGCTTGTTGCATTTTATCTGTGGTGACTCTTCTTGCGAGGGATGTGCACAGATTTGGTTAAGGGGGAATCTCTGCCCACCTCATCTTTACCCTGACCCTGGCAGTGACCCCTGTCTCGGCTCTCTATTCTCCATCACAAGGATGCCTGAAGGCCACAGTAGTATTAGTATTAGTATTTACGACTCATAACATAGAGGGACAAGGAGTAGTATGGCCGATGTATTTTTTTAATCTGAGTTGTCAAAATTGAAACTACATAAAACACAAACAGAGAGAGCAGATAACCGAGGGTGGAAAAAAGAAGAGGGACAGCAGCAAATCACAGAGAGAAGGAGCTCACGAAACCTGGATCGCATGCTAGGCTTTGGGAGACAGGCATGCATTTCCAATAAGCTCAACAGTACAAACACACAAGAAGACCAGAAAGTATAGAACTAGAAAAGTCTAGAAAAGAAGTGTGTGAGTGAGGGGTGGGGGTGTGGGGGTGGGGGGGCGTCGTCGGGGGTTAAGGCTTTTTAAGTGGATTCTGCGCTGGTACTGTAGCACTGGGTGGTGCTGCAGGAGTTATCGACCAGGCGCTTAAAAAGGCATCATCTCGCCACTACGTCCACATCTTGCTCCATAACTATCTGTCAAACCGCAACAAATGAGCTAATATCCATTTTTTAACAGACATATCGATTCATAGTATGTGCCTGTGTATGTTATTGATTTCTCCGTCTCGGGGGATATTACACCAGATGCATCTTTTAGGAAATGGAGCCCAGAGAGAAGTTTTAACCTCTCGGCTCCAAAAGGAAAAAAGAAAGAAAGAAAGAAAAAAAAACAAAGACCGAATTATTGCTCTTTCCCAGTCCCCCTGATCTCCTGATCGTTTTTTTTTACAGTTTAAGGAATAATGTCATATTTTTGATAATGTATGTGTCAGCTGGAAGGGAAATCCAAGAGCCAAGTGGGAACACCAGCAGTGGAGATGAGTGAGTGTGATGTATTCATTTCAAAGACAATCTGAATACAATAAAAAGCAGAGGTGATGTATGTGTTTCATCCTCTGCCCGAGAGTAAACCCCCTAACGTGTAACGGTGAAGCGCAGGGACATATATACTGTATATATATATATAGAAAACTCATCTGGCTAAACTTGCAAGATAGGAATGAGACTCGGTCACAAACAAATGTGTTGCAATGGTTTGGTGTTGAAGAGTTGTGTAAAAAGGAAAAGAGTGGGCCAGGGTGTGGTGCAAGCCAGACACAGAGAAGGGTATTACTTAGCAGAAACAAATACCTACCATGAAAATATTCCCAATTCAAAGACTGCTTGTGTCAGAACAGAAAGACAACAGGTAGGGACTAAGTAAGGGTTATTGAAGAGGAGTTTGGAGGAAGAAGAGGTGGAGAAGGAGGAGGAAGAGGGCACAGAAAAGAGTGTCACTGAGCAGGCCCTCAGAGAAAGCAGGGCTAAATTTGTAAGCATAACATTGTTATTCAAAAGGGTGCCAATTAGAACAAACATGACAGTTAAGATGGGAGGAGGGAATTATCCACTTGCCTGGAGAGAAAATGGATTTCAACCATAACCATAAGTCAGACTGGAGGAAAGGTTGTTCCAAATGACATTAGGAAAACCGTGATGTTACAGCTCACAGATATCTCGCTGTGATAAAATATTCAGTAATCTTATTTAGAAATCCATTTTCTGCCACTGGGCTCGAACCAAGTTCAATGAAGGAAAAATTGCTGTGAGGAAATTTATAGCAGGAAGCTCCTCGGTAAAGAGGAGGAGCAGAGCAGTTTGCCATCTGTTACCACACGGATGGAAACAACGTTTTAGAGGGATATCTGAGCAAATAATCAAGGAAGAAGAAGGTTTTTTTTTTGCTCATTGTGGATGTCTTCCTCCCATTGGTACTACAGCAGTTATACCTGCATGGTTTGCACCATAAACTCAGCTGGTCAAGCCCGAACAAGGCACGACACTTCTTTGGGGTATTTGCATCTGTTAGCCAAAGAGGTAGACAACAAACATACACACAGAGACATAAAAAAAGAAAAAAGGAAAGAAACAAAAAAGAAAAAATGGACACGTCATTGCACGGACAAAAACATATAACCAGGGCTTAGGTTTAGGCTGGCAACACTGGGATGTCCTCCATTATTGACCAAGCCATCAGGCTCCAGAATCCTCCAAGCCCCGACCTGCCAGTTTAGGATTTCTGACCAATCTCAGTGAGGCTGTTTGTACATTGTACATCCTGCAATGAAACCCCTCGACACATACGCACAGACACCATTCACACAAACACTCTGACATGTGCTGTTAATACCCTGCTTCCCAAACAAGGAGGTAAAATAAAATAAAATAGTGGGGGTGGCGGTAAGGGGGGGGGCCCTACAGATAGACCGGCAGGGCGTGGCTGGAGGGAGCTGAGAGGTCACGATAGCCTGGCGGTGGGACAGACAGAGGAAGGGAGGAGGGAGAGGAGGGAGGAGGGGCAGGAAGAGAGGGAGGAAGAAAGAGGCAGCAGCAGCAGCATAGAGCAGAGCGGAGGAAGTCCCAGCGTAGAGTTACCCAGCCTTCACCTGGCCCTGGCCAGTGCAAGCACACACCATACACACCTGCACGGGCCACACCAGTTATTCTGTTGGTCGAGCCCAAAGCGCGCTCGACACTTCTTAGGAGCGCTCAGGTCTGATGCCGCAACAGGGAAGGGAAGCCAGCA
This sequence comes from Trachurus japonicus, assembly GCF_045865225.1. Taxonomy (NCBI): domain Eukaryota; kingdom Metazoa; phylum Chordata; class Actinopteri; order Carangiformes; family Carangidae; genus Trachurus; species Trachurus japonicus. The sequence continues at coordinate 6,881,639 of NC_140925.1, forward strand.
GAAGAGGATGAATAGAACCAAAAAACCCAAAAATAATAATAAAGGGAAATCAAAAAGGAGGAGAGAAATGAGGAGAAAAAACAGATAACAGTGAATCTATGAAGCTTGGCAGTGGCTCATTGTGCAAGAAACCCCCCCTTACCCCCCCTACACACACAAAAAAAACCCTTAAAGCCATTCTCAAGTGTGCCTTTCAAGATAGGACTGAACACAATTAGTGTGTTTCAGATATTAGTAACAAAAACAAAAAACCCAAAATGCATGCAAATTATCGAATTATGATATTAATATGGAAACTTTCAGACGTGTAATCTAAATTCTGACTTGGAGTTAAAGCGGGAAGATAAGAACGCTCATTTGGTCGAGAGGGTATAAATGGAGCAAATGCAGGCTGGATTAATTTACTGCTAGATGTTATCAGTGCACTATGTTTTGTTTTGTTTTTATAAAAAAAAAGAGACAAGGTCAAGGTGGTGGAACTAGGCAGCAGGAGCAGATTGCTAAAACAGCACGGTCGTGAGTTAGACCTAGCCAGGGGAAGGATTAAAAAAAAGGGGTGGGGAAGTGGAGGTGGAGAGGGGGGGGGGCTGGAACCTGAAGAGGGGGAATCTACTCCTCAGACCTGGCATCAAACAGTTGACTGTTTTCCACCAACATTGGCTGTGGGTTTGCAGAAAAGCTGCCAGTCACTTTGCACTCGCTCTACCCAGCAATCATGTCATTATCAGAAGTAGAGCGCTGTGACTGTGCGGTGGAGTGTTTGAGTCCAGGCCTCGTCTGAGCAGAGGCAGATTATTGTTGTTTAAAAAAGAGAGGGGGCAAGTTGGCCAAACTCATGCTGGCCTATAGGAGAGGCACAAGCACAGCTACTAAGTGAAGCATATAGATTAAGGAGGTTTACCCTGACATCATCCTTCAGCTCATACTCCACAATGATAATCTACCTTCATATCATCAGCTCCTCAAACATACTGCACAGTGGCTTTACCAAAAAAAATACGGACAATGCTCCATAACTAAGTAGCAACATGAGCAAAATGGAGGTAAAGTGAATGGAATATACTGTAACCTATAGCTTCAAGTCAAATAAACAGTAGCAATATTGTTTTTAAGAAAAGGAAGCAGCATACAAAGCAAAACATAGACTTTAAGTTTAAACCTGTCCAATATTACACAGTCATGAATAAATAAATAGAGAGATAAATGAATATACATTAATTAAAAAAGGAAAAAATAAAGAAAAAATAAAACAAGTTAGTAATTTAATACTCAAAATGACATTAGCACCTGTAATCGGAGGGAGTGAAAGGCAAGGGTTTGGAAAATATTCTCTGTGTTCTGAAAAAAAAGAACAGATAGAGAGGCCTTCAAGAAGAGATCCGTCACCAAACGAGCGCAAAATACATGATAACAAGTCGGCATTGCCCCTCACAATACGATCAGAAGAATATGAATCATAAGAATAAAAAAATATATATATATAGAGATAAATCATAAGAGTTAGCAAACCTCCTTAATTTTAAGATGTAAGTGATTTCTTTTTCTCATGTTGGTATAAAAGCATGCATGAAAAGCAAGCAAGGGGCAGCCCAACAAGCACGCACGCACATGCACAGTCGCACAAACCCACACATATACGCACACGCACGCAAAGTACAGTAGTGCAGTCTATCTGCAGGCCACAGGCATTATTATTATAAAAAAATAAAAAATAACAGGGGGGCGCGTACACAACACTGGCAAAGTTAATGGCTCTCACAATGCTTCAACTTCACATTCTCAAAACACACATATCACAATACCAGAACGCTAAGGGGCAAAGTGGGGAGGGGGGAGGGAGGGAGAGGGTAGGGAAGGGAAGGGAGGGGGGGGCAGAGAGGAAGGGAGGGGTGTCAAGAGGGGACTGTGTGTGTTGGGGAGGGGGGGTCATGCATATTCAGTTGTTATTAGCTAGGGAAAATGGGAAAAGGGGGTATTACAAGCAACTCTACTATCTAAATATTGCATTGGGTAGCATAACTATACCAAAATAAAAAAAAAAAATAAAAGAGAAAAAAAGCCAGGCACAATAACATACACACACAAAAAAACATAACACCAAAAAAAAAAACTAGCTTGACTTTTATCTTGCAAGATGTCACATCTGCCTGACACATGATGGGGCTCTTCTAATATGGGAGATAATTGCAGCTCACTTACCATTGCTCTCTGCTTGCTGCTTTTCCCTTTTTCTCTTCTTCCTTTTCCCCTGTTGGTTAGCCGCCAAAAAAATAGAAAGAAAAAAATAGACACAGACAGGAACCTTAGTTATTATATTGCAGAATGCCCAAAACATGAAACAGAGAATAGGACTCATCTTTGTGTTTACTTATTTATTCATTCATTCTTTGTCTTTTTTTTTTCTCTCTCTCTTTCTGTCTCTGCCCTCCGGTTTGTAACAGCCACTGCAGGCCAGACTCAAACTCTCCCTCCTCGCTCTGCTTTTCTGTCTTTTTCTTCTTTTTTTTCTGTAATCTTTTGTCTTATTTTCCTCCTCTATCTGAACATCTAGACATGTTTGACGGGCTGCTTGCTGGTTTGGAGGATGGATTTCTCTAAGGCTGCTCGTGAATAAAAATAAAAAAAACTAAATAAAAAAGAAGTCTCCACTGGTCAACTCGATCCCAAAACTGGACAAAACTGATGAGAAATCGGCGCACTTTATGTGTCAGAACAAAGCGAAACATTCAGACTGAGGGATTCATGTAAACAACACCACGTTTCCTTTTTCTGTCATAACAAGATGGGGCTTGGGGTCAAGGCAATTTGTCCAGTCTCGGATGTACATATCAAAAGAACATTACAGGAAATCAGAAAGACCCCCCCTCCTTCAGGCTAGGTAAGAAAGAAAAAAAGATAAAGAAACAAGTCATCCTCATCATGTGACCTAGTGAAAGGGGGGGAAAGAAAGAGGCAGTTACGACTTGAAAACTTAAAAACTTACATAGTTGTCTCGTGCTGACCAGCCGGGGTACAGCTGCATGTGGAGCTGTCGTTCTTTCCTGGCCAGCTCGTAGTACTTGGCCTGCTCCTCTCGCGATAGGGCGTGCCACTGTGCATTGGGAAACAAGACACACAGAGAAAGACATTAAAAGCCGGAAACATTTAAAAAAAGGTATACGGGTTGTTAAGTGGACTTTAATCTACAATTCAGGGCCATCGGGTCATTACTGTGCACCTACAACCTGGAACACTCTGCAAAATCATCTGAAACTTACCACACTTTTATCAATAGGACAATTTAAATCCATAATTACACTTTATTTGACCTCTAACTGCTCCTGCTTTTAACTACACTTTTGTTTCAGTTTATCTTTGTCACCTTTAACTTCCGGTATTATGTTATGTTCATGTATGTTTCAAATGTTTTGTGTTCTGTCCTTTTATGTTTTGTGTTTCATCTCGGCTATATTGTAAAGGAGGTTACTCCTCAATATATCTCCGAGCTTAAATAAAGGTTATGAATGAATGAATGAATGTAAAAACCATCAGATGAGACCATTACAGTGCTTGTATGTGTGTGTTAACAGGACTCACCCTCCGCCCCAGGATCTGGTTGATGGCAGCACTTTCCTTCAGTGTGCACTCAGCTACCACCTTGGCCCGCATCTCCTTCATGTAGAGCATGAAGGCGTTCAGAGGCTTCTTTATGTGGACCTGTTTCTTCTTTTCCTCTTCCTTTTTAGCGTCTGACTGTTTCCTGTGGAGGTACCACAAGGATCTAACAAGGTGAGCAAGGTTGACCCCGATATCAGACTCAAAAAAGAAAGAAACATTTTTAAAAAAAGTAAATTGGAGTTGGTGTTGTACTCACGAGCTGTTGAGGGAGCTGATGTCACTGTGGGAGGATTCCTGCTTGACGTTGGGTGTGACGATGGCGGGGTGTGGGATGCCCGTGGTGTGCAAACTGTGGTGAGGGGGCACCATGTGTGGAGGGAACCTAGAGGACAGAAGACTGTGTAAATCGTCAGAATGGACACGGGTGAAATGAGAAGATGGAAAAACATTTATACACAAGACTTTGCGCGGCCGAGGCTGATTCCATTCCCCCCATCGTCGTCATCGTCATTCAACGCTCTCGCAGTTAACGCAGCTTCTTTTCAACGATCCTCGGAGAAATGGAATTAGCCTCTGGCCACGAGACATACAGTAAATGCACATACACACATCATCCACATAAAAAAAAAAATGTCCAAGGCTGATTCCTTGTATTATCGCTCACAACCAATTAAGATCATTATTACTGCCGCACTCGAACCGGAGTATCAGGACAGATGTCATGCAATTAAATTGAGTTCAGAATCAAGCTTGGACAACTATACACTTCACAAAAAGGTATAACATCAATTTATGGCAAACCATTGATACAATACTTGAGAAATCTATATTGTGTGGCGAAACCACAAGGATAAATCTCTTGTGACATTTTTTTTTAAACCCCTTAATAAATCTACGTTGCCTTTTTTTTGTGCCTGTATTTAACACACAGCCTGGTTGAGATTAAAAACCTGTGTGAAGAGTGTCCTAACAAATGCAGGCAGCAGTTCTTGTCATACATTCAATACAGCAGGGTTTGCTTAAGGGCTCTGTGCACCTTGAACTTTTCCTGCTCATTGTCAGCCTGTGTAGACTGATATGTCAGTGGCACCCATGGCTTTTATCAGCGCTGAGGCACTTCTCAGATCTAAAACAACCCCCTCTCACATTAGGTGCACACCTGTCTTAATAACTGTCACCTACAAGAGCTGGGGGGAAATGTTTCCAAATAAGTTTTAGTGACAGTTTAATTTTTCCGCCTTTCAACTCCGGGGTGACAAATGGTCGTTACGTAACTTGCTTTTTTCCCCCTTTGCTTTTTTATTTTATTTTTGCAATTACGCAAGATGTGAAAACAGCAGGTTTTTTAGATGCTTGGGCCATTATCTCCCATCAAGGAACTATCCAAACTAGGATAAAAAAAATGTTCCATCAAAGTCCAGCATCACGTCAAGGTACCAGGTCCCAGTTTGCTTCCTCCCATTTCTTTCTGCCAATTCAGCACAGTGTGCAAAAAGCTCTGACATTTTTATCTTCATCCCTCCACACTCCCATCATCATTTCATCATCTCCAACAACTCCACGCGCGCACATATCGAGGCCAGAAAAAAAGCCCTTATTTATGAAATGGCTTCAGCGGCCGGCCAGAGCAGCGGTAGTGAGACGCTGCTCAGCCTGCGCCCGCGTGTGTGTGTGTGTGTGTGTGTATGTGTGTGTATGACGCTAATTATTTGGTGTGAGATTATTTGAACGCGCACACGTCGTCTATCTAGCATCTACTGTAGCGTGTGTATGTATGTTTACAGCGGCTCCACGTGACCACACACAAATTTAAGAGAAGAGAAGAGGATGAAGGAGAAGAGAAAAAAAGGAGGAATAATTCTTCTTCTTCTTCCCTCTCTCTATCTCTCTCTATCTCTCTTTTTTTTTTTTAAAGCAGCTCATTATCCAGCTGTGTCTGGCTGCATGGCTCCGAGCCAGAATATAATGATGAGGATAAACTTGCCAGGAACAACTAGTTTCTGTTGGAGGCCATCTCAGGGGAGTGCCAGTGTGCTCCCCCCTCAAACTCTTTCCCTCTTTTTCTCCTTTCCCCTCTTCTCCCCTTCATCACTGACACACTGGTGTTTGTGCCATGTCATCCGTTGATGGGGAGCTCGGCAGCAGTGGCTGCATATCGCCCATCATTAGGGCTGCCGCATTTTCTTCGCTCACTCCGTTTCCTCTCTCTCCCTGTTCACCCTCCCTCCTTCTCCTTCTCTCTCTCTCTCTCTCTCTGTGCACTTGTTAAAATTTCCTCTGTTCCAAGATCTATTTTTTCTCCTCTTCTCCTTCTTCTTCTTCTTCGTCTCTACTCCTCCCTGTCCCCTCGCCACCTCCGTGCTCCTCCGCTTCCTTTCCTCTCTCCCCTCCCCTCCCCTCCCTCCTCCTGCTGCCACTGCATGGCCCAGGTTATGGTTTAAACATGACGGCCATCCCTTTGAAGCGTGGGGGCATCATCATCATCATCACCACCATCATCATCATCCGGGCTCATCAGTGGCAAGCAGCGCCTTGGACCAATTTAACCAACACAGAGAGAGAGAGACGCAGCGGAGACCCCCCCCCCCCCCCCCCCCATCCCCCTCCCCACCTAACCCTGGGGCTCCGACGTCTCAATCTGAAAGGTAAGAATGGCTGGCGGTTGTTGGGGTAGGGGTAGGAGGAGGAGGAGGAGGGGAGGGGGGTCACTGGCGCAGCAAGCCCAGTGTCAGCCAGTGCCATTTAATTGCCAGTGCAGTAGCAGTAGCCCCCCCCCCCCGTGCCTGTTTAATGTATAATGATCTGGCCGGTGCACTTCTCCTGTTCCCCGGGAAAAGAGAGGGAGCAGGATGATGGGGGAACATATCAAAGGGCAGGCTTAAGCATAAGGGGGCAAAGGGGCCTTCACATCCTCCCACCTGTCACACATGCACTCGCACGCAGACACACACACACACAATATAAGGGACACTGCACTGGGCTCCAACCCCATTATCAAAATAATGTCTTTCATTTGTTCCGCTGACTGTCTTCCTCTCTCCTCTCTCTCGCCTTGGCTCCTTTCCTTTCTCCCCCCTCTCCCCCCTCCCCGTCCTAAAAGAAATTGTATTTTAAACAGAAACCCAGGTGTAAGGTTGCTCATCGCAGGACTTATACGAGGTACCAACGACGTTCACTCCCCTGCATCCTAATTCAGTCCGGGGCTACGACGACGACGCAGTGGGACTGGTAGCGAGTGCAGCGCTCACCCGGGTCCCGACAAGCGAGCGCACAAGGCCAGGATGTCTTTCCTTTTCTCCCTTTTCCCTTTTCCTGCACCAGTCGTCCCGCTCCCTACAAATTGTTTGAGCTTCCACGACAGTCTGGTCCCTTTTCTTTGAACAAAACCTACGAGCTGAAGGCCATGTACGAAAGGAGTCTGCCATTTTTTTGGACACAATTACAACTATTTAATTTTATTCATTCACTGCCCCTCTTGTAAAAGTCAGAATTTAGTTGATGTTGTTTTTTCTCTTTCGTGAAGAGGGAATTGGGGGATTTTTTTTTCCTCCTTTTTTTTGGAGATGTGTTAAACCCTCCCATTCTCCAGAGAGCTCCCAGAGCCCTCCATCTATTCAGTTATACTAATTCAATTAGGGGCCTCATCACAGGGCATTAGCTCTTCCCCATGGCCAGCCCCCCCACCCCCACACCCACCACCCCCGCCAGTATATTCAATTAGCTGCACTGGAAATAAGATGATCACAATGTAGAGGCTGTCATTAAGGGACCAAATTAGCAGTCACTTGAAGTCCAGGTTGGCTGAGTACCGCTGCCAGATGCCGATGTCTGGACAGGCCCACCGTCTGACCCTTTGCACCTGAGACTTGCTCTGTGAGGGAGGGGAGGGGGGTGGGGGGGGGCGAATGTGGCTCTTATCCAGGGATGATTCTCCAGAATAATGTAAAAGTAACGTTTGGTAAAAGATGTAAGGAGGTATAATACAGTCACACATGCTGCAGAAACCTGAGCTGAAGTGTCTGTGTGAGCTTATACAAACTCTGCTCCCTTATTGTCAGAGCTATGCTTTAAAAAAAAAAAAAAAAAAAAATGTCATCCCCCGTTGCGGCGACTCGCTGCGTCTACACGATCCATCAATGTCGCAGAGACCTAAACACGCCGCCCTCAGGAGCTGCTTTTCCAATCAGGCTGTAATTAAACTAAAGCTTGGCCTCGTCCCTCGGCTCTAAACCAGCCCCATCCAAACGTCCCACTGCTGCAAATGCATGCAGAGGGGAGTGGAGGAGGGGAGGAGGAGGAGGAGGAGGAGGGGGAGCTGAGTGAGGGAGGAGGAGCAGAGGGAGTGGAGAGAGTGGGAGGCTGTTTGTTTTATTTTTTGTGTGTGTGTGTGTGTGTGTTGTTCCTTTTCTAGCTCCTTCAGACCCACAAATCACGGGCTTTTAGCCATCGAAAATGAATTCCTTTTTTTTTTTTTTTTACGCTTCCCACACAATATAGATGACGTGCGTCCCTCAAGGGAACAATAAGCAGTTTAACACCAACTGACAAACACACAGACATGTATACAAGATGGCAACAAATACACATACCCCCCCCCTACCCCCATGGGTGCACTAATGTCCACAGCAGCACTTGAGCTGGACCCTAATGGGCTGGACCAAAGCGCGAGCCAAGTGCCAGGCCCCGACTTATATCATCCAGGCCGCTTCAAAGTGTTACTGTGTTTGTTTATGTGTCTGGCTGCTGAAAACTCGCAGCAAGGACATGCCCTAGCTCATTTCAGATCTGCCTGACATGCAGTGGGGGTAAATGTTCTTCAGGGGCCTCATTAGAAAATGATAAATATAATTAATATTTGAGCATGCTAGCTGGAGCCCCCCACACTGGAGAATTGGCCTTTTGAACACAGAGATGGGGAGTGCGCGCTCTCCTTAAGGGAGAAGTTGCTGCTTACCGTCTCTGCGTGTGAGCGTGTGTGTGCGTGTGTGTTGCTTGTGAATTTGTTGCCCCCCCCCTCACAGCCAACACAAACCCACACACACACACACACACACACACAACTGGATGTATGAGTAAGCGAGAAAAAAGTGAGTGCATGAGTGCGTTCAACTCCTAGGGCTCAACTCACCTTGACATGGATGCGTTGACAGTGAGCGCAGTTGGGTAGGGGTGTCTGAAACCCCCTGTTGTGATTGGATAAACAGGTTGACCTTGCCTGGGAAGGGGGAAGAAAAGAAGAAAGGCGAAAAGGTAAAGGAACAGGGTTGACGGAGGAGGAGAAGGTAAAGCCCTCTGTCTCTCTTCTCTCCCCACCGTGGGCCTCTTTATTCTCATTTGATCAGGACAAAAATCTGGGGGATTGCAGAGCGCAGATCAAAGGGAGGAAAACTCTGAACAATTTGAATGCCACAAATCTTGATAGCAATGGCTAATTAAATTTCATAACCCTTCGCTCTGTGTCGACAGAGTGGGGCCCTGTTCCTCCCCAAGCTGGAACTAGGTGTTTTGTTGTGATAATTAAAGACGAAGCGCGGGTCTCTTTAATGGAGCCATCACGCTAATTGAGGTCTACACATCCAAAGACAAACAATAATGAATGTAAATTTATACCAAAATAAAGTGCAGCAAATCAAAGGGCGCCATGGCTGCGCTCGGGGCCTCTCTCGGTATTTAGATCGCGGTGAGAAAACATTAAATTAACAGAGCTTAATTTGTAGCCTTTTGTCATATTAACAAGTGTTGACAAGAGTTACCAGGGGAGAGCCCCCGTGTGGAATTGTGGGTAAAATACGGGCAATCACAGTTCATTACTCTAATTGGACCATACAGACTCATGCAAAATAGCATTTGCCACAAAAGTAGCGGGTTGAGGGTCGGTTGCGGGCCTGAGGAGGCTGCGATGGGGCCGCTGCCGTCCGGGAGACGGCGTGTTAGAAAGTTAGAGGGATCAGGTTTTGAGTTTGCACGAGGCGTCCAACTCAGAGAGAGGAGAGCAGCAGGAGACAGAGACAGCTTCTATAATCGACTTTATGCTGCTACAACGTACACACGTGTAAGGTTTACATATACATTTCATGCTTATTAATAAATACAGTATGTAAGCTTTTTCCAAACAACACAGTAGAAAGAGGAGTAAATAAAAAAGGGATTCGCTTACTGTGGTACTAACCATCCTAGCGGATGGGGGATCTGGCCGACGGTGCCAGGTGACAGTGGGTAATAAGGAGATATATCTGGAGGATGTGGAGGCCTTGGAATTCCTGTGTGGAAGAAAAAAGAGGAGCAACAGAGGAGAGGAGGAGGAGGTGGTCAGACAAGACGATGACAGAGAGAACCAAGTCTTTGTCAGCGCTGGATTCATTCTTTTGTCGAGAGTTTCACATCCGAACAGGGGCAGACATCACAGGAGTGCAGATGGGGAGGAAGAGGGCTTGTTGCTCTCGCATGTACACAGTGCTAAATCACACTCCCTGATCAAAGGCCTTTGAGGCGGCGGCGGCAGCAGCAGCACAATGTGTTGGAAGAGGCAGAGGGGAGAGAGGTGAGGAGAAAACACCAACACGATTCCTGTTACATTTGTCTAGCGAATCAGAAGATTAATGATATAAAATGACTGAGGTTTAGAAGTTAAGAGAACACAACAATATAATTAAAGCCTCCTCTGTGATCACAGAGCCTTCAATATGGGGCTACAGGTTGACTCTGCCTGCTAATTTACACAGGCACAGGCTGAAAGGATGAGGTATTAACTGATATTAAACCTCAATAAACCACCATTACACATAGGCAGCTGTTACAGATCATAAACTAGGATCTATTATAAGCTCTTTAAATCAATACTGCTTCTTTGGCTTCTACAATAGCTATACTATAAGTGTTATAATAATAATAATAATAATGGCTGTGAAACTGTGTACAGCTCCATGGCCTCCGGTTTGCACGTGTAATCATCAGATTTCCGGTAAGAAAAGAAGCAGGTTTTGTTTGTTTGTTACCCCGCACTGACGAGCAGTGACAAAGATATCTAATCTAAGGACAGCTCTTGTTGAGGGCATCACAGCGTCCACGCCGTTTGCCTTTACTTTCCGTGGCAGCTGACAGGCGGAGAAGCTGCATCGACAAGCTGCCCTGAATGACTGCCTTGAAAAGGTCTCGTACACAGCCCCGGTGTAAAAATAACTCCTCTCTCCTCTCCTCTCTCTCATGACAAACTTGAAACAGGGAACACTAGACATGTGTAAAAGCGCAGCAGGGAGGTGCTGTGTGTCTGAGAGTGAGTGTGTGTTTGCTCGCTGTCTCTCTCTCTTTCTCTCTCAGCAGACCCAGGAACTGAAGGGACTTTTCTTTTTTTTTTTCTGGCTGATGTGATGTGTGTTTCTTCCACACAGCTGGCCTCGCCTTGTGCAGCTGTTGTTGCAGATTATCAGAAGCCGGAGCCAGTTCTGGTTTGGTTCTCGTCGTCACACACACACACACAGAGCAGCAGAACTTGGCCACTTTGGGCGGTTACACCCAGAGTTTCGGACCGGAGCTCGATCCAGGTCAAGCAGGCAGGAACCGACTCTTGTGAGAGACATTCTGTTGGACCGCTGGACCACGTCTGTGTCCGCGCTTTTGTGTGTGTGTGGAAACTTAACTTTTTTTCCCCTTCGTCTTATAACAAAAGGGAAAATTCAATTAAAAAGAAAAGCCTCGTGAACATTATCCCATCGCCACCCAGCGCTCAAGACCTAATATAGCTCATTAATTAATTAATTAAACACTGAGCCCAATTAAGCAGCCCCATTAAGCACTACATTAAACAGCAGCTGGCGCATTATTTCCCCCCTTTTGTAAGGACCATCATAATAAGGGAACATTATTACCTAAAAACACAGACTGAATCCACCAGAGACCGCTGAAAAGCAACCAAATTAATCGCCGCACTGGAAATGCATTAACCTAAAAAGGACCGAGGCTGAGTGACGGTGAACAAAAACGAAGCGTCGGGGTCAAGATGTGCCACGGAAATGATTGATATTTGGCTATAAATGCGCGTATTGAACGATTTGCAGGGGGCGGCACTTGTGGAATGACTGCAACCTGGACACTGTGCAGATGCAGAACCTGCAGGATCAACAGGGTATGAAAAGATCTCAACAAGTGCAACAGCTGATGATCAAAAACGAGGAATCCAAGTGCTCGGGTCACTCGGGTCACGTCTTACCGTTTTGTGTACTTAGCTGCAGAAGCGGTTTCAAAAGACACTCGAGGACTGTGTGCCGTGTGTGCGTGCTGCTCTCTAAAGAAGCTGGATGTGAGCTCCTCCAGCTACACTGGCTGTCTTGTTTTGGAGACTTGGCAGCGTTCGAGGTGGGGGAGCTGTGGTCGTGACAAGACGCGGTTGTTTGCCGAATTCTGTGTTTTACGAGAGGTTTATGCGCCACTGTTCAGGTTCTTGTTCTCCAAACGCTGAAACCACTTTTTTGCACCCCGAGCCAAACCGTGTTAATGACCGCGATCGCTAAAAAAACCAATCAGTAACAGATGAGAGCGGCAGCTGTCGACGAGAAGCACTCGACCCGACTTCGTCCCCCAACGTAACTATTACGTGTTAATGGGGAAAATTGAACATTTTCTATCTCATAATGACACTTCACATAACAAGCGTGGGCGGGATCAGTGTTCAACAGGATGCTGGGTTAAACATTACAGGTTAGAGAATGAGCGCATTGTAAATATGATGACATCTGAATTGGATTCACCAGACAGACAGACGCCATCAGGTCAAACATTAGGTGGCGTAATAAAACATTTACACACCCATCAGTGCAAACAGTTATGAGGAAGTGAGGAGAGCTGCTGTGGCTTTTTATATATCCCAACTTCCATCAAATTTCTTAACAATACTGCTTGAGTTTGTGCAATAATTCTATAGTGCTCTTACTATGGTGAATTTATGAGGTGTATGTATGTGCTATGCTGTGGGATATGTGCAATGTGTTATGTCTTGTGTTTGCTGGGTCTATTGTTTTTTGTCATTGTGGCCATCAAGGCATTTTTGGCGCAGCTGCAGAGACCAAGACAAATTTCCCTGAACGGGACAATAAAGTTTATCATATCATATCATATCATATCATATCATATCATATCATATCATATATGTTATTATTCTAACCAGTGGCTGTTTGCTGTTTTTTTTTTACCTTCTGGAGGTGTGTATTTATATATTTACTTATTTACCTTACACTGTTTTTGAGTACTCTGTCCTAATCATGTCGATACAGCTGTTTTTGTGCAATGGTACTGTATGTTTGTATTGTTTGTTAAGTGGATGTATGTGTTTTTACTGGTGGCAAAGTAGTTTCCCCTTGGGGATCAATAAAGTTTTCTATCCTATCCTATCCTGTCCTATCCTATCCTATCTAGTGTTTATCCTATCCTGTGTTGAGGAAAAGTTTCATTCTACACCTTTAAAACTACACACACACACACACACACATACCTGTTTTGGGATCCACGTCTGTCTGTAGGTGAGGTGGGGGGTTCCCCGGTGTGAAGTGCTCATTGCTGTAGGTGATCAGAGGTGTGAGAGGGTGCACATGGTGAGGGTGCTGTACCACTGGAACCTTATTAGACTGAGAGAGAGAGAAGAGGAAGGAAACACAGAGAGAGAGAGAGAGAGAGAGAGAGAAGAGGGGAGACAAAAAAAAAAGAGAGGAGGCCAAGGTGTTAATATTTGGGTAAAGGGATCTAGATTGCAGGCGCCCGCCGCAGAATTACAACTTGGTCTGAAAAGCTCTCAAAAGAAGAGCTATCATATTCTGAGTGCTCTCCAGGCGCCAAACCGCCAAGCCACAGTGAAAATAGTGTGGTTTGTAATTAAAAACACTTCTGCGGTGTTTCGCCCTGGAATTCGGTAACACAATCTAAGAGGGGCTTGGGGGCTTGCCAGTTCACATTTGGGCCCGACGTGTGATGAGGCAGTTTTTTAACCACGGTTGCAAGTGAAGTAATCGATCATCTGTAAACCACGAAATCAAGGCAGCGCGTGTAAATCCACAGTCATTAGCAGCTCCAGTCAGTGCTCTCCTCCTCCTCCTCCTCCTCCGCCTGGCCCTCCTCTCCTCCTCGCTCCCCTTTTCCCTCATCTATTCCCCAAGGGCCTGGTTCATAGAGGGTTAGGGGTGTATTGTAATAAAAGGGTTAGGAGAGAGAGAGGAGGTGGGGCTAGAAAATCCATTTCTGCATTTTTGCCAAATTAGTTTTAGCTATGTAATCTTCTCTTTGTGCTCCTAAGTGGTGCAGACCCCCTTTTTTTCAATTACCCAAAGATTACAGTGGAGCTTTAGGGGTGTGCTGCCGTGGGCCCCTGCGTTAACCGGAGCTCAGCCCCTCTCTCTCGTCGGGCCAGGCTGGGACAGACACTAATACACACACACACACACTCACACACAGTCCCCCCGACCACAAGATAACCAGATTAGAGCTCTGCTGTAGATTAGGCTGGTGGCAGAGGCTGCTCTCGCCTCTTTACCCACACATCCTTATCCTGCCCTCAGCAGTCAAAGAAGCAGCACTAATCAGGCTTATCATAACATGGATGATACGTTCAGGGGGAGAGGAGTGAGACACTGAGCTGCTTGTGTGTGTGTGTGTCTCTGTGTGTGTGTTTATGTGTGTGTGTGTGTGCAGTCTGCTCTCTCGTAGGCCACACACCCTCATTAGCGACTTTAACCCATGCAAGGAGAAAAAAAAAAAAAAAGCGCTCCACTGTGGCACATTTCCAACAGACTTTGAAAAACATTAATGGGACTAGATGTTGGCAGGGGGGCATACATGCATAAGATGCTTCGGTTGCCCGACCGACGCTCATTGACAATACAAATGCAAAGCTGCTGCAGGCCCAAAAGGCAAATGAGACAAACGTGAGCGGAGCTTAATGCCGCAAAACTAAATCATCACGTGGCCCCGTTGAGCTGTTTGAGGCTGTTTGAGGCTGGAGTTATCAGAATATCAGCTCCACACCAACCAATAAAATGTGTACAAATGTTCAGTGGGGCAGTTTAGAGCTGTTTGTGTGTGTGTGTTTGTATGTATGTATGGGCCGTACAAGCTCGACCATCTACAGTGACGGTGGTGGTGGTAAGGGGGGATGGGGATGGGGACGGGGATGGGGAAGGAGTGTGAGGAGGAGGAGGAGGAGGAGGAGGAGGGAGGGGGGGGCATTCCCTTTTGCCATGGTCCCAATGAAAGATTAATGAACCCCAGCAGAACTCCAGGGAGGCAGAGAGACTCCTGGGACTCATTCACAGCCCTGAGCTGAAAGGGCTGGGGAGGAGAGAGAGAGGGAGAGAGAGAGGGGCTGTGTGTGTTTGTGTGGGTGTGTGGGTGTGTGTTTGTGTGTTGGGCGGGTGGGGTTGGGGTGGGGTGGCGGTATAGGTGGAATGGGATTCGTTGGGAAAAAGAAACACAAACCAAGACACTTCTTCTTGTTGCATATTGAGGCTCCTGATCTGATCTGCACATCCAGAACAGAGGGATGGAAAAGAAAGAAAGTAGCAGAAAAACAATCAGGATGGGGTGTAGGGTGTGTATGTGTGTGTGTGTGTGTATGTGTGGGGGGGTTATGACAGCTGCCATATGCAGCCTGATGAGTCGGGCAGCTGAACGCTAGAAGATGGCCTCTATGTCTCCCTCCCTCTTTTTCTCTTCTTTCTCCCCACCCCTCTCTCCCTCTCCCTCTCTCCTCTATCTCTCACCTCCTAACCTCCTCCTTCACGACTCCCCCGCCCCTCCCTCGGGTAATGATGTGAAAGAATGTTGTCAATTCTTCATCTCTTCGCTGCAGAAAAAAAAAGCTTTAGTGGCCATTTAAATGAGTTCTTTTGTCCGGGGGCCCCGGCCATTGAGAAGACAGTTCAAAATGCCCATCCACTGAGTCCACATTTAGACAGAGGGTGTTAGAGAGAGAGGGTGTGTATGGGACCGAGAGAGAGAGAGAGAGAGAGCTAGAAGCCAGCCGATTTACATCATAGTCACTTGTGGTGTAAGAGTGTGCTCTTTTTTTCCCTCCTTCCCCCTGAAAAGCCCATAAGTGAGGCAAATAGCAACAGGCTGGAGCGACTGCTGCCTCCACAGTCCACTACCACAGACTCTGTGTGTGTGTTGTTGTGAAAGCGAGCGATAAACTCAAGTTTTTTTGGTTTGTGTATATGTTCTGGCGTCTGTTGTTGTTGTTGTTGTTGTTGTTTTCCAAGGAAAGACAGGCTGTTTAAAGATTCATCCACCTTTCACAGTCCCCTCTGACATGGGTGAAAACTCTAAGAAATCCGCCGTGCCATCAGTCAAACTCACTCCCACAGCCTCCGACGGCCCCAGCGTGTATATACAACACAATCGGTCAGCTGATGCTCCCTTTTTCCGTCCTCACGTGCACACACACACACACACACACACACCGGCGTCAACTTCTGACGTCAAAGCACCTGCCCCTGTGGCCACCGTGGGACAATACAACAGGGAAGCAGGGACTCAGAGAGAGTCTGGCACGCTGCTGCTGCTGGGTGCTTCAACCGCCACGGAGCTCACAGAGCGCCGAGAGACAAAAAAAACACACACACACACACACACACTGGCAACGTGGGAGGCTTTGCTTTGCTCTCCCCTGCTCCACAAAAAGCCAGGGGAAAAGAAAGAACATTTCCTGGCCCTTAACACCCCCGCTGACTCGCATCCTTCCCATGCACCACCACCACCACCACCTCCATCATTTACAACAAACAAATCTAGAGTAGCAGGGAGACCAACAGAACAGACACAACAACTAGTCGTCTGTAGTCATGATCACCAGATTTTTCTAATCCTCAAAACAAAAGAAGACAAACAAAAAAAGACCCTGAAGAAAAATTCAGAAGAAGAGCGCACTCTTGCAAGAAACATCAATGAACACGTTGACTCTTTCCACGTCCAGGACACATACGGCGCCTGCTGCTGAGGAGGGCCAGCACTCAGCACACTTGATACACCACACACACACACACACACACAGAAGCGGTATCTGCTGCCTCTGGTTATACTATATTGATATCGTCTTGGCTCTATTCTATTCTTTTCTATTCTGTGTCCCACTACAAGGCTGGTATATGGATGCATTTTGTTTTTGTGTCATTGTGACAACTTTCTATGCACTACAGTGTTTCCTCTACAACACCTGTAAACAGCCACCACTGGTTTTATTCTCTAGACTACTTACAGCACAGCGTAAACTCTGTGAGTGAGTGTTAACCTCATTGCCACACGCTGCTGCAGTGCTGCTACATCTAAGTGTAAAAACGTTTCCTATACGATACGATACGATACTAGCTGGTGACTAATGCTGCTGCTGCTGCCATTGTGAGAAAAAAGGCCTTTTGGAAGTGGACAAATGAATGAGCTGCTTCAACTCAGACCTCTAGGGAGAGAGAGGAGGGGAGGGGGGGTACAGGAGAAGGCAGAGCGGGTGAGAAAGTGACAGCAGGACGGAGTGAGACAAAGAGAGAGGGAGACAGAGAGGTGCAGGCCGGACAGGAAAAAGCTGTTGGCCTTGCATTTCCGCCTGGTGGCACCTCGCAGGGCCAATTTGAGCCCTAAATGTGAATGTGGCGACCTTGCGGGGCCCAGGGGGGTGGCCGAGGCAACGGAGAGGAGAGGAGGAGGGGGAGGAGGAGGGGGTTGGGGGGCGAAAACCTCTGTCTCTCTGCTTTATGTCATGATATGATGAGTTGTCACAACAGCTTGCGGGGCGCTAATGAGCTGTAGTGAGGCCGGGGCAGGGACAGAAGAGGCCAGGGAAGAGAGGGGAGGGAGAGAGAGAGGAGAGAGGGAGAGAGGAGAGAGAGAGGAGAGAGAGAGACGTGGGGATGACAGTGGCGTGATGGATTGGGGTCCTCTCAGGCCTTTCGAATTCCAAAGCAAGCAGAAAAAGCTGCCAGAGCGCCCTGAGCCTCTCCCAGAACGTGCGAGTGGCCCACGTCCAAAGCACATGGAGTGACACCACACAGAAAAAAAACACACACACACACACACACACACACAACAGCAGAGGAGCTGGGGGAAAGTGTCAGACTGTGTGTGTGCAAGTATGTGCAAAAACCCCCAAAAAAAAACAAAAGTACAAACTGTGCTGCCGCCAATCTTAATGAATCATCTGGTATCACTCAGTGTCGTCCTGCTCAAATCTGTTTACATACATGATTGCTGTTTTTCCTTTGGGGAGGACAGAGTATAGAGAGTAGAGTGCCCCCTCCAGGCTGAAGATCCTCATCTCCAATGCTTATCATACCAACTAATGTTCACACACACACACACACACACACACACACACACACACACACACACACAGAGAGACACACACAGACACACACCAGCCCTGGTAGCACATGGTCAAATCAATCCTCAGATTGAAGCAGACAATCTAAGGGAATACTCAGAGATTAACAGCAGTGGAATATAAAATGTTCTGACAAATTGAAGCCTTATCAGAGCCACAATCCTGCAGCATAGTGCGCTGATTAAAAAAAAAAAAAAAAAGAGCTCTGCTACATTTCAGAAATAATGTTTCTTGGTTGGTTAATCTTTGGAGAGGAGGGAAAAGACTCCACAGTATTACAGACCTGGGAATTGTAGTTGGGGGGTTAAAAAGCAGATATGGAGGTGTTGATCAGTTTTCTCTCTTGCAGGGAAGATGCGTCTCCGAGGGCAAAGGGCTCCGGAGACCACAGTATATTTAAAAGTTAATCTATTCACTTTGCTGCAGTGACATGCCGGCTGCTTGATCAGAGCGCTGAACAAAAATATTATGTGGGCCAGAGCCTTTGCTCCCCTTCCTCCTGCTCTCTTCGCTAGCACTCAAGTCGTTCGTCACCATTTATTTTTGCTTCCCATCTTTGATAGTCGGCACATCAAATAGAATCGCAGAAAGGACATGTTCTGATATGTCACAGATAAATAAAACTGCGCACAAATAGCTTAAATATGAAGTGGTATTTGGTAGAGCTGTTGTATTCTGCGAAGACAAATCGCCTCTTAGACGCACGTGCGTTAAAGCTTTTTCTTTTCAATGTAAACAGCCTCTTGAGCTCTCATACCTGAGTTTAAAGGGGGCTTTCTCCAAGAGGTGATATTGTATCACAGTGTTAAGAGCCAGACTGAAATCTGCCTTTTGAAATGCAATCAGCCCCTCAGAATTTCAGTTGAAAGCCAGGCAATTAAGAATTTGAATTGGATGGCAACATTAACAAAGGGATATGTTAATCTGTGAGGTTATTGAAATCTTATTTTACATTTCATGGTTAAGACATGAGCTTGATCAAATAATGTTTTGTCAAGTAAATAATATTCATCTTGAGAGAAGCACATCCCT
Source organism: Trachurus japonicus (assembly GCF_045865225.1). Classification (NCBI taxonomy): domain Eukaryota; kingdom Metazoa; phylum Chordata; class Actinopteri; order Carangiformes; family Carangidae; genus Trachurus; species Trachurus japonicus. The sequence continues at coordinate 6,900,618 of NC_140925.1, forward strand.
GAAAATGTACTTTCTTTAAAAAAGAGAGAAAAAAATGGATTTGGATTTTTTTTCTTTTTCTTTTTCTTTTCATGTTTGTTATTTAGGCCTAAATTTAAGAGTGCACAAATATTTTCAAAGTGTGTGTCTGTGCAGGTTTGAGCAATTAGCATGCATATGTGATAAAACAGACATACTGTATACACACATACAGAAGTTGAGACCAGACTTCAAACCTCCTCACCGACCAACTATCAACCTGCATCACAACAACAACCTGTCAGAGTAAAAGCCTTCAGAGGTGAGAGACAGTGGAGACAGTGGAGAGGCAGTGGGGGGTGAGTTGGGTGGGTTGAGGGGGGGGCAGGGGCCTGCGTTACTCACCCAGCTGCTCAGATCGAGGTGCCAGCAGCCCACCTGCTGGAGGAGAGAGAGCCCCCGGCCCAAGACTCCTGCCTTGGCTCCCGTCTCCTCCGGCCCGGCTGGAGCTCCATCCCGCGGGTACATGACCCCCTCTGTCCCACCACCACCACTCCCCCCTGCCCCCGTCTCCTCCTCCTCCTCCTCCTCTTTCTCCTTCTCCTTCCCGTTCCACCTGTCCCCCCCCTCCTAGCTCCTGTCTTGCCTCTCCTGGCCGCTTCTCTCCACCACTTCTCCTCCTTCTCTGTCTTTGTCTGTGTCTGCCTTGGCTCCTTGCTCCGCTGTGTGTGTGTGTCGAGCGTGTGTGTTGCTGTGTTGCATGTGTGTTTATCGTCCCCCCTCTCTTTGCCGCGGCCGGCTGACCATTGTTCCCCCGGGTTTTGGCATTAAGAGTACGTCCATCTCTTGAGGCGTCAGGGTCTGAGGCCTATAGTTTCCCCATAAACACACACACACACGGTCACACACACTGTCCTCTCGACCAACTGACATCCATCCTATATATATACAGTATATATATTTTTAGAAATCCACCACAGAGGCCCTCGCTCTTAGCACATAGCAGTCTCCTCTTCTCTCTCTGTGAAAGTTTTGATGCCGGTGACAAGAAGTAGACGAAGTGAGAGCCAGAATGTGGACAGACAGAGGAGGAAAAATGACTGTGAGCAGCTTTTCAGCACCGCAGCCGTCTTCCCACTAGCAATACTCCAGAAAAAAAATATATATACCCACAAACACATAAAAAAAATCAGTTATTACCCAAATCCCTGCTGTACGTTGGGTCTGTGTATGTGTTTCTTAGAGTATGTGTGTGTGTGTGTGTGTGTGTGTGTGTATGTGTGTGTGTGTGGGCTCTGCCGTGCCTCCAGGATGCCCAGAGACGAACTGGCAGCTTGAAAAGCTTTGGCTACAAGGTAAAGCGAGCAAGGCGAGAGATGGAGACAAAGAGGAGAGAGAGAGAAGGAGAGGGAGGGAGAGAGAGATAGAAAGGGAAAAGGAAAAAGGAAAAAAAAAAAAAAAAAGGAACAAGACACAACAACATCCACAAAGGGAGGGCAGGCTCAGCAAAGTGTGGCCAACAGTCACTTTATCTGTGTGATGCTGACAGTCCCCTCTTCATACACACTTTCCGGGGGGGGAGAGGGAGAGAGAGAAAGTCTTCACTCTGACACGGATGTGGCACCTTTCGTCGTCGCAGTCCTTTTCTTTTCTTTTTTTTTTTCTTGCTCCCTCTCACCCTTCTTCTAAACAATACCTCAGAGGTGGAGAACAATTCTTCTCTTAACCCCCCCCCCCCTCCACCTCTCCCTCAACTCTGTCTCCATTCAAGGTTTATGTGAACAAGGCCTCGAGCCCCCTCCTCACCGCCCTCTTCTCCCCCATTCTCCTGTCTCCGCAACTATTTCACCTTCAAATCCATTATCCTTCTCTTCTCCACACTTCGGTCTAATGATAAACTTCACATGGTCTTTTCCAAAAAAAGAAAAAAAAAATGAACATGTTAGAAATCTTCCTCTTCAAATTTCTTATTTGTGATAATTAAACAAGTCCTTATAACCAGACACATTGTTTTTAAATAATTTTGATCGATAATGTTGATTTTGATCTTTTTTAATTTATATATATATTTTCTTTTTAAAAGTCCAAAACAAAATACTAATTTTGTTTATCTTGAAAGAAATTATTTGTTCCAACATTAAACATTTAATATCAGGGGAATATCATCTAAATGCTTAATAATAGGAGCAGAAGAAAAAAGGAAACACACTATAAAAAGAAAAAAGTTAATTTAAATAAGAAATTTTCATTTTCAAGTTTAAATTCTGAAAACAGCACAAATCAGTCTCCAGATGTAAAGGATAATTTTCATTTCTACATTCTATAATTAACTCGACTTGTCATCTTTTAATTACCTTTTATAACCTTTAACAACCTGAACCTGACTAATGACCGTGACAAATTAAATATTTATAGAATAAATTATTTCCATCCAAGCACAGTAATATTGAATTTATTTTTAATAGAACCTGGTGAGGCTTAATATTGAAGAAGAAAATAATTCAGAAAAAAAAAGGAGCTAAAGTGAGGGAATTTTAGAAACGTTGGAAATGAATCAAGAGAAAAATATCTTTAAACGTGAAGCCAGTACAACAGGGGGCTTTAATGTTCCTTCAGCTGCATTAAGGCATTTTAAGAGTTGGCAACAGAAGCTAAAAAACTTACACAAGACTTTTCTGTTAATACGCTGTTCCTTTCTTTTTTCGCTGTGTTGTCGCTCGGCCTCTCTGTCACTGTTAGGACCCTGCTCTTCCCCTGGCCTGCAGCAGGCAGTCCTGAGGCCCTTAAAGCCAAAACAAAGCCCTGGGAATGTCCTTTACACAGCTTGGACAATAGCGCCGGGGCTCCAGCTTGACAAGTAAAAGAGCCCCGACAAGGCGGTGGCTAATTGCCTGCCCTCCCTCCATTCAGCCGGCCTGCCACACTCCTGCCATCTCCTTTTGTCCCACGTGCACTTTCTTAAGTAAACTGCCAGTTCGCCAGTAAGTGATGGACAGCTCCCAATCACCCAGCCACAATGGCATCAACGCCACAACACAAGAGAGCAGAGGGGGGAAGAAGAAAGAAAAGAAAAGAAAAAAAAAATACTCCATGCCACGCCACTGTCTGAGATGTTCGCACGAGACACAGAAGTATGGAAAAAAAAAAAAAAGGAATAACAAAAAGTTTTGACAAAACGAGGAAACGGAACAACCTCTGACCTTTACACAACCATTATCTTCTCAGATAACTTTTAGCAACACAGGATAAAACACTAAATACAAAGTGTTATCAACACACAAAACACAACTTCAAAGTCTCTCCTTTTAGCATTTACTGTAATAAATACAGTAAAATTATGATATTAACAAAAAATTACATTTGATTAGAAATTAAAAGATGCAGCAAGATTTTAGACATCAACTAAACAAAAATATTAACCCAGGCTCAGTGATGGGAAGAGGATTAGTAGATGCAACCACTGATCAGAATAAGTTAAATTTAAATGATGATACTACATATAAATTTTTTAATTTACCTTGTAAAAAATCTGCCATTTATTCATTTAATTTAATAGGATTGTGTTTTAGCGCACAATAAACAAAAATCATATTTAGTTTGATGCCTTAGAATAATACAGCCCTGTCAGGTTGTCAAGACAAAGCAATCAAACACTGCCTTTCATTATACAAATTGTCAATCTGTCACTTAGCAGGATAAGTGTTATAAATTGCCAAACGGAGCCCAGAAAAAATATCCATGAATAAATTCAATCCAAACACAATATTTAAAGCCAAACAAGCACGGGAAAATAAAGCACAAGCGTAATTAAAATGTTGAAAAGTCTTACCATTTAAAAGAGCTGTATTTGGGATGCTGCTCGGTTCCTGGTTAAAACAAGCATGCTGGCACTCGTGGTAGTGCACAGACTCCAAGCAGACTCCCACCACCATGTCAGCCACTAATCCACTGGGGGGCAGCACCTCATCTACGGCAGCCCCTCACTAACGCCCGATGGGTAAAGCCGATAAGACAGCGACCGGAGGACCGGGCGAGAGCCAAGGAATACGTGGCCGGAGCGACTTTAGGACGGCGGCCCCCTTCAGGTCCCAGAGCGGAGCAGAGAGGACCGCGAGCGGACGGCCGGAGCTTGGCTGTTCACTCTCAGCCCCCTCATGCATTCATGCGCACACTCAGGCTGCGCTGCTCCTCTTTGCATCTGACCGGGACTCCCTCTTTCCCCCGCGCCCATCTTCATATCCCCCCTAATAAGCCCTTTTGTGTCCATCTCTCTTTCTTTGATAAGTTGAAAGAACAACAAAAAGAGAGAAGAGAAAGAGAGAGGCTTTCATTCAGCGGCTTGGCAGACATAAAGGTAGTGGAGTGCCGTCTATAGGAGTTGCCCTAACTTGGCTAAACTCAAGCAGCGGGGTGTCTCTCGTCATGTCATTAATCCCCAAAACTAGCCACGCTCCATTCACCACTAGTCACACTAAATTAAATACAAAATCAAAAACACAAACGCTGGGCAGGAAAAGTGTCAGACATACACACAAAAAAAAAGAGGAAAAAAAAAAAGAGCTATAGAGAAAGCATTCCGATCCAGGGCAAAAGGGTGTGTGGTGTTGCAGCCACGTTGCACCGCGGTCCTGCATGCCCGTCGGTAGCCCCCCAATTTTTGATGTTACGGAGCACCGGGAGAAAAAAAACAGCCACACAAAAGACCAAAAAACAGACATTTATCACCAAAAGAGCTTGTCATGGTCGTGCAGCTTTTGCACCTCCAACTCTCCTGCCTGAACTCTATACTGACTACTGAGAGGGGGGGAAAGGAAAGGAACCCCAACTCCAAAGTCAAACCTGCCACAACAAGCCAACAACAGCAGTTAAAACAATACCAAAAAATACCAATAAATGGATACAAGCCCCGGACGGTTTTTCCGAAGAGAGCTGGCAATAGAAAAATTCAACCCGGCCAACTGGTGGCTTGAAGAGAGGAAGCCCACTCTTAAAGCCGTGATCCGACCATCCACCATACCACCGCTGTGAGCCTTTTAACCACAGCAGAAAAAAAATGACTATTGATCTTCAAATGGCGATAATTGAAAAGATCAAAAAGATTAAACAAAAAGAAAAAAAAATCAAGAATGTGCTGACTTACCATGTTATGATCCTTTTTTGTTGTAAGTTTTTGTTTAAATAAAAAAAAAATATTTGCTCAAAGATGCAGCATTGGAGGTGTCAGATTTTTGTAGCCGTCTCTTGATCGTATTACTTCCACAGTCCTGGTTTCCAATGCGTCTGAACTTTTTCCCTTTCTCTTTTATTTTGTTTGTGGTACCTAGCCTTTTTTTCCCCTGCTTAAGACTTTAAAAGCCTTCAGCTCAGTAAAGCAGCACAAATTATCTTGCCACCTTGCTCAGCTCTGATGCTTTGGCCGCTAACTTTGGAAGGCCCTTTACTACTGCATCAAAATTAGCATTGTCAAAGCAGTTAATGAATATTAATATTGTATTTGTCATTGGAGCTGGCCCATTGCTGAACTCCAAGTCATCCATCAGGGACAAGATTAAGCACACAATTATTTCTGACTGACAGGGACCAAATCTGGAAGATTTTTTTTTTTTTTCCTCCAACAATTTAAAGAAAAAGACACAACATCATCTTAAGGTACCTCCCATGAGACGAGACAAGATTAATACACTTTTAATGAAGCAAGATTTCATGGTGCATGAACAGCAGGAACCTCAAGAAAAAAAAGGAGAGGAATATATAGATATTTTGAGTCATAAATTTTACCATTTTTTAAGGACCGAAATCATAAATTAGAAATAATTTTGATGACGGGAGACAAAATTTGAATTCAAAGAACATCCTTCTTTTTTCTCTTTTGATGACATGTAACGGATTTATTCTGCTTGATTTTCTTTTTTACAAGAACGATCTGGATTTTTTTTTTTTCCTTCTTCATCACCTTTGTTGGAACATTTAAGAAAAATAAAGATGTTTAAAGTGCTGCACCGTGAACAATGCTGGTGCTAAATTTAACATGAAACATTTATTTAAAAAAAAAAAAGCGTTGGACCTCCGGCGCTCTCGGCAGAGCCCGGCGGAGCAGCGACTGCTGTGGACCACACAGGCAGCCTCAGCCTCTCCCTGCATCAGCACCACCCGCTGCAGCGTTTCAGCTCCATCCAGGAGCATCGCTCTCTCTCCTCCCTTCGCTCTGCCACCCGCTTCCCCACAGAAACAAGCTCACACCGGGAGCCGCCGCTCTGTCACCGCACGGCTCTCTGCACAATTTCTCCAACCGTCATCAAATCTCTCTCTCACAATGCACAATTTTCAATATTTTTTTCTCTAAATAATGGTGACAATTCCTCTGAATGCTTTTAGTATATATACACACAGTAAAGCTTGCTCACTTCTCAGCCAAAAAAGTATTTCCTACCTGCAGCAGCAGTCTTGGAAAAAATAAGCAGATGACATGCCATCTTCTTCACTTCTCTCCTCAGTACCCAAAGCCTCACAGCATCTTTTGCATCATTTTTTAAAAAGCAAACACTTTTCTCTTTTCTTATATATTGTAAACTCCAAACAACAGACTCATCCTCTTAAAGCCGCCTCCATCCCTTCTTCTTTTTTTTTTTTTTGAGCGGGGGACAATTCTCTGATTACTTTTCCTCAGTTCCATTATCTCGGTCAGAGGAACGGCCGAGTGCAAAGTCTTATTTGGGTCAAATGCAAACTTATTTTCTATTCGCGGCCATATGAGGAATGCATTACAAAATAAAGTGAAAAGCACTGAAGGGGTTTGCACAAAAACTGGCAGATGTGTGGCACTAATGCCAGCAGCCCGGTGAATTGGTGTGAGTGCGGAGGTCAAGCTGTGGGCTCACCTTGGAGCGCCGGGCCCCTGCTGACCACCCTGCCGGCTCCCTAATACCATTAGCAACCCTTAGATGAACATACTAAATTGCCCTTTTGTTCTCGAGGTGCCGATCCGGCCTCGCCACCACCTCGCTGGTATCACGGCACCAAATACAGATGGTGCTGCTTATTCTTGAAATGAATAGCACGCATAAGAAAGCGCTCTGTTTTCCTGATTCTTCCGTTCTCCGAAAGCCGTCGGCATTGCCGTAATTTCTCTTTTCACCGCACTGTTCAAATTTAAAAAACTTTACAAATGACTCTGTGATATATTTAATCAATTTTGTTACTTTTTTAAATGTTACTTTGATTTTCATGATCATTCTTATAATTTGATATTAAAATTTAGAACTGACAGGATCCGAAAATGAATAAGACTTGATCCAATTCAGCAGTGAAGTGAAAATGTAATAAAATTAAGGAGGACAACTGGATATAACAAAAAACTAATTTACTATATTTTTATATTAATTTGATTATTTCAATAATTATATTTTGAGCCAGAAAAGAACCAATTATTTGTTGCTCAAAATACTGTATCAGATCAATTAAATATCTGTACTGCAGCTCGGCATAAATTCACATTCATAAATAATTCCTGATAATAGAAATATTAAAAAATATAGACGTGAAAAACATAGATCTTGAAATTCACATGTATGCGGAAGAATGCCGTAAATTAAATTCTAATTAAACAAATGATCTTTTAATTGGTGTGACACAAGCACAGACACTGATTAAGTGTTCACGCAAGGCTTCCTATGAAAACAGGCACCGAACACAGAATCCCACCACGGCTTAATTCAAGTTGAGAGCCTAAAACAGGTCCAATCTAGGTGAGGAGGAGAGAAGGGAAGAGAGAGACGAGAGGGAGCAGAGCAGGCAGCTCTGTGGCCCAGCGTGATCACATCAGCGCTAGTATCAAATTAACTCTCCGACTTTGAAACTTATTGATCTGCTATTAAGACACTAGTGAACTTGATGAAGTGAGTGCTGTAGGTGACTCTGGGACTTCAAAGTCTCGCACCAGCCACATAAAACAAGCCACTTTGATCCCCGCTCCGCTCCTCGGATCTGGAGAGGGGGCTTCAGAGGAACCCCCCAATTCTTACTCTCCTCTCTTTTCCCCACTCACCCCGGGCCCGGGCTCCATCTCTCTTACTCTCCCCTTCTCCTTTTTTTTTTTTTTTTTTTTTGCTTTTTCCAACGTCTGCTGATGCCCCAAGAAGCGGCAAAGCACCGGTGGCACACAATGTTCAATCGCACTATATTTTACACAACAGTCAGCAAGTTGAGAGCACAGTAGTGTACAGTGGTGCAGACAGATCTCCTTTCTGATTCACCAGGAAAAAATAAACCAACACACGCGCTCTCTCTCTCACACACACACACAGAAAATGAAATGTGATGTCAAAATAACTACTAGAATAAGGCGGCCATCTACGCGTATTGGCATTAAAATTCAGTGTCGATAAGAAGGGGATTCTTCATGCCAAATACGGCATGTAATAAGGTCGGCGATGAGAGAGACAATGCAGAGTGGGAGATAGCAGTACTATTGTGTGGTGAATACATCCCCCTCTTTGCTTAAGGCAAGTCTTCCCACTACATTAAATACTGTGTGCTGCCAATCACACCTGCCTTTTTTTTTTTTTTTCATTTTGTGCCACTGGGTGGAGGTAGTAGTTAATGTTTTCAACATGCACCACATCACTATAATATACTGAAGCAGACACAAATCACCACTGGCCCACAGAATACTTCTCTCCTGCAACTCTGAACTATAATGGGAAGGAAGAAAAAAAAAATAGGAAAGGAATAAAAAACAAGAAAAGAAAAAATAAACAAATAAAATCTATATTTTCCTCCTCACTCTGCAACAAGACAGCCTGCAGGACCGCAGACACAAAATCTCAGGTTCACCCTCCACTGAGCTGCTAACTTCGCAAGACGGGGTAAAATAAATATTAACGGCTAAATTAATCATCGGCAGGACAGGGTTTGCACTCAGGCTCCAGTGCTCACAGGCAGCGTGTGTATGTGTGTGTGTGTGTGTGTGTGTCTGCACTTGGAGTGCCGGGGCTAAGCTGTGTCTGTTTAATTAAGAGGGGTAAAACAGATGACAAATGCGAGACAGTTAAACATTTAATGTGTGCTTATCTCCCCCCTCATTTATTTAGTTGGGAGAGATTCAGAGTGGGTGGCGTTTAAGAGTGATGCGCCGGCGAAACACTGGTGGAATTAGAACGCAAGCCCTGTGCGCCGTGACAAGTCAGCGAGCAACACACTGACAATTGTTTTGACGTTTAGCAACTTAATTCTGTTTGATGAGAAAGAAAGGGATTACGTGATAAATCAAATAAACATAAATACAGATTCCACACGGCTGTTCATGAGGAGTAAAAAAGAAAAAAAAAGGAGAGAGTTTCAATGTAAATGACACAGTGTCACTTCATTATGGATATAGTATTTTTAGCAGCATAGCCTAAATTGTCAAAATAAACCATGCAATTAAAAATGCAACCGTATCAAAGGCCTAGTTTCTCCTTCATTTCACCTGACAAAGACTTAATTTTTTTTCTTTCTGGATGATCCCCATTGTGTATCTGGTGCTGATGCACATTGCCTAGAGTCAATGTCAAATCCCAGCTCCAATAGTCCCACAAAAAATACAGAACGAACAGTGCCCGCGGCACACACATCCCTTTACTCAACCCACTTGCAATATCTCACCCAAAGTTATCGCTTCCAATGTGACAATGTTAAAATGAAAAACAAAAAATATATATATTATATATATAAATATATATGTAGAGAGAGAGATAAAAATGGGTGGCATGGATGGGGGGGAGGAGGGGGGTACATGGGGGGGAAAGAGGAGCTGAAACTAAAAAAGTAGAAAGAGGGAGAGGGAGAAAAAGAAGAAAAGGAGGAGGAGGAGGTGGAAGAGAAAAAAAGCCCTGTGCCACGAGCATATATAAGAGAAACCTTCACCAATTAGTGGGGAGAAACGGGAGAGGGAGCTGCCGCGGCGTCGGCACTCAAAGAGCCAGGCCTCGCGGCGAAGCTGTCATGTCGGCAGGATTGATCAACAGGCCTGCTATTTCTAATGGCATGTTGTCATGAAGCTGCAGCCATGGGGAGCCACCTGCCTCAGTCCTCGCACAGCACTCTGTGTATGTGTGTGTGCGTGCGCGTGTGTTTGTGTGCATGAAAGATGGGGTTGGGGGGTACTGCAGCAGCCATACCTATTCTGTGCCCATATATCTTTTACTAACAATTTGAAAACAGCCTGGAATCCTCCTCCCACTCTCTGGCAGTCTACCTTTGCCTATCCCTGAAGGTGGAAGAAATGTGCCATCCTGGATTCTTCTTTATTCTTACACAGCACAGCCAAGCTTTTGTAAAATACAACACAATGGATACAAATGTATACTGTGCGGTGTCGAAAGGAAAATGTAAACGAAAGCTAAAGGTTTAGCATGACAATAATAACACGGTACAAATACAAATCCGGCCCATATTTATTCTTTTTTTTTTTTTTTTTTTTTCTTAATCAATTCCAGTGTCTCACAATTGAACACATTAATTCTTCTGTCATTCTGTATGAAACGGGACATTACATGGCAAACTATCCTGAGTTAGCATTTGAAAGGCACTGCATTTGATTATAAACTGTTTTCTTTTTATATAAAAAAGAAAAAAAGAAAAAAGCTGTCATATAATCAGCGACAATGAAAACTCGTCCGGAAAATGCTATCGTAGAAAAGGCACAATCAAGAACAAGGAAATTGCTTTGTGTGAAAAAAAAAAAAACGGTCACGTTATCCTCGTTTTTCAGTAATACTGTGACAAAAAAAAAAAAAAAAACAGCTTCGTCCTTAGCCGCCGCAGCCAAACAAGCCCTGCCTCGCTAACAATAAAAAGTCAAATAAAAGTTACAGAACTTGAGAGTTCAAGGTAGCGCGAGCTACTTGGAGTGCGTGTCACGTACAGTTAACCTTTTTATCGAGCATGCCTGTGGTCTCATCAGTCGATGAAATTCTTTGCCCGCGGCGGTGGCTTAGCCGAGGGACACGGACCAATAGAAAAATATTTCATTGTGTTAGCATTTCAAATGGCGAGTGGAGGGTGGAGAGGAGGGCATTTGGAGGGGCGGTGGGGGAAGAAGCTCTAACCGATCGTTGCCAGCGGAATTAATTGCCTATTCTGAGAATAATGTCCCTTATCCACGATCCTCGGAGGGCCGAACGCTAGCTGAGGCCACTTTTTTTTTTTTTGTTTGGTGTCTTCAAAAAGAAGAGCGCTTAGGGGTACTGGCCGTATTAGGGGTTTAGCTCAGTCCCCTTTAGGCCGGGGAAAAATAATCAGAAGCACTGAACCAAACTCAACTAATCCGTGCCCCAATTAAAAACGCAAAACCCATTACACCTAACGCAAACGCCAATCAACAAATAAATACTATTGAATCGATGCTATGTTTATTAAAAATTCGGCAAAATTCTTACTTATAATTTCATCATTGGACGAACTTTAAGAAAAAAAGAGCATGAGAGGTAAAGCGGCTACGTTTGGCTTTCAGCCAGTGCTCGATAAATGGCTCAAGATGGAGCGACCCCGGTGGTGCTTCTATCCTTTTATTTAAGGGGATTTAAGTTCAAGCTCTGTTACACATTGGCCAAGCATATGCAATGACCCTAACTGATATTGGTGCATCTTTTAGCCACATCTTAATCTAACCTCTATAGAGCTCCGTGGCTTTTCAGTCTCAAAACAGCATTAAGAACGAGTATTGTTTGGAGCGAGGAAGGAGGCAGCCCTGGGAGCCGGGGCCGGGGCAGGAGCCCTCTGGAAAAACAGCTGCTTATGCACTCCAATCAGTGGGAAAACAAAATCAAAACCCAACTGTTAAGAACGGAGGAAATTTTTTTTTTCTTTTTGGAGGTGGAGGGGGCATCCCAAATGCTCCATCCCTCCTATATCGACCATTCGCGCTAGGTGTCGATTTCAACCCTCGGCAGATGGACGGGCGAATTCGCAGCAGTCCCCATTACACGCCTCTCCTTCGCTCATTGTGAATTCAGTCAACGAAGTCAATCTTATTAACTTCCGCGCCGGTTCACACATGACATTTTCTTCAATTTTCTCGCCGACATCAAAAACATCAATTAGCAGCTCGAAAATGGGAAGGAGCGAATGACAGAGTCCGATAACGCCAACTTATTTGAAGCTGAGGGTAAATCTATTCTCCAGTTTTGAATGTGTTCATTACAATTGCGTTTTCAAAGAAGACCTCCAAATAGCAAAGAAATTAAATTTATCTCCTAGAAATGTCCAGAAATTGTTTTTTTCGCCTCTTTCTTTTTTTTTTTTTAATCCTGTGTCTATCTCTCTGCCTCAGTGGGTGACACAAAGCATTGTGGTGCTGCATTTTCTTTTTCTCATTAGAACAGATCACAACTCCCACAGAAGTTGAAACCTTATACTGTAACCTCTAGTGTAACCCATAGAAATTGTTTTAAAAGGAGTCCAACATTTCTTTAGAAAGAAAAGGGGGTGATAAAGTACCCTGCCAATGACCTACAGTTATAGCAAAAATACAAGATGATAATAAATGCAGTATCTATTTTTATCCAACAAGGGGAGCTATTATCAGATTAAAACCAAGAAGAAAAAAAAACTTAAAAGGAGAACTGCTCTTTTTATATTTATATAGGCAACATCATCTTCAAAATCAAGCATTTAATTCACAGGCCCTTTGAATTGTTTACAATTTATTATCAAATTTTGTATATGTTGCGCAAATATTGTAAAAAGGTGTTTGAGCCAATTAAATTGTTACGTATAATTCTTTTACAAAGGGGGATTTTCTATTCATAATGGTTATTGCTAACTTTATGTATATTTCAGTGCTAACAAATACAAAAAATAAATGTGTCAAAATGAATAAAATACAATTACAATATGCCATCTTGATTTTTGTTTTGTTTTTTTCTTTGATATTCAGTTTTTATTGTTATTTTGCTGCATAGAAAAAATCCACATACTGTATGCCAAAAATCCAACTTCCATCTGTCTGAACGAAACATTTTATCCACAGCCTCATTGATCATTTCCTGCTACTCCACATCACGGTTACATCAAAATGTGAAATACAAACCTACACATTAATGAAGCTCTCTCATGGCTCAACTCTTCTGCCTCCCATCACTGATGAACGTGTAACTCAATAAACCTTGGGCAAGTAACCTTTAAGTAAAAGGCTTTTTCTTTTTTTTTTTTTGCCGATATCCAAACATTGTCAGACGGCTTCCTCATGCTTGAGTTACATCTCCGAGGGGGTGAACAAAAGCAACTTAAGCGGCCGTGGAAAGACACTCGTAATGCAGGGGTGGGGGGCAGAGCGGTCGCATACGGAGCCGTGCGGATCACGTTCCTCCGGCCCATTGATTTCTGATCTTTTGACATTATTTAGTTGCTTTTTATTTTCTTGCCCGTCTTTTATTCCATGTCACAAAAGACAGAAATGTCCAAACAAGAGATGTTAGGAATATCTACTATCTGTCAAAAGAGCATGCTTTTCCCGGCATTAAAGCGGCCAAATGCTCTGACGCAGTGCCGAGAATCGGCGGGATGAAAATATCACTCTTTATAATGGAGGCTAATCAGATTTCGGAGGCTGTTTGCCTTCTAGCTAAAAGGAGATGGAAACGCGTTGAGCAATAGGGCTGTAACCAATACACTCCGAGTCCATCGCCATCCTGATCTCAAGACAAAAGGCCTGCACTTTTTTCCCCCTCCTTAACATCTGATCTAAATGGTTTATACCGCCAAGAAAAAATGGGTCAGACAGTCAAAATCTAAATGAATGCTAAATGTAATTTTTCTCCTAATTTCTGTTTTAAATAGAAATGTCTGAAAAGACAAAGCAGGCATGCTAAGTGCAGAGAAAGATGAGGAGATGCATCTGTAATACGGCTGTCGGCTGAATGTTGAACACACAGTAGTGATCAGTTCCATTAAGCAGGGATTTGATCATCTCCCCCGTGCGCTTTCACAGCCCAGCTTCAGATTAGATCACTGTGAAAATGGTCAAATGGTGTGTTTATCTCTCTGTAATTATTTTGATGCAGATGACAGAGATTGGTTGTTTGCATGTGGCTTGATGAGTGTGCACTGTGTGAGCCAAGACGTGCACACACACACACTCAGCACGCGCGCCCATGCTGGCGTGCAAAGAGCTGAATGGTCCCTCTCAATGCCATTAACCCATTAGATAGTTTCAACAAAGGCCTGAAATTGTGTTTTATGTGCAGAAAAACACACACACACACATACACACACACTGTGCACATGCAATTACTGCACCATAATCCTTAAGTTATGACTAATATTAATGTTCTTGTTGGGCTACACAAATGGACTTTCAATGAGACTGACACAGAAAACCGCAGGAAACAATGCGACAATGCTGAGCTAAGCTTACAGCCACTACACGCATCTCATCATCCTCTACTCTACTGCTTTGGTGGCGTAAGTAAAAAAAAATATATTTATCACTCTTTCTATTGATAAAAACTGAAAGAGTTCAAATTCCAGGCAGTGTGCGTGCGTGCAGGGAAACTTATCTGGCAGGAAAACACAATAGCAACTAGTTAGGCTCTTTACAGTTCGCTGACATGGAGATGGGTCATTTGAGAAGAAGGAAAAAAAAAAGAAAAACGGAAACCATTTGCCGCAGCACCTCCCCTGGTTTGCATTGAGCCACGAAGGGAACTGACATCTATTGAGTGAAGCAGATGTTTCTGCATTTCCAGCTGTGGTGACCTTGGAGTGCGATTGTCTTAATCCTGCGGGGCGAGGTCTTTAAGGTTGCCCTTTCAAAGCCGATAATATAAGCGATCATCTGCATGATGGATCCTTTCTCTCAGCTCGTCTTCACCTCTTTTTTTTTTTTTATAACTTCACTTGAGTTAGGCTGTGTCACTAGATTACCGGCCCTTTGTATCTACCTTTCCAATTACTTTTAAGAGTTTTGGATGGACAAATTTGTGCTTTCATGTCCCGTGTTGGCGGATGAGTCGCTGCTTCTGGACATGAAAGGAGAGTTTTTAATGAGCTGAGGTGAGGTTAATTGGTTCGCTAAGATCCTCCGAGTCATGTGCCTCAATATGAAATTAAGTCCATTTCCTGGAGTTTCCTCGGACGTATCTAATAACAAACACTTCAGCCCAATTTTAATTTCCCACAGAGAGGGGAGGGGGTCGCAGGAAACGGATGCTGATGGTGGTGGCGGAGGAAGGTCTGGTTGTTTGTGCTTGTGTTACTTGTCGCCTCTACGCTATCTGTGTTTGTGCCTCTTCAAAGACAAATGGTTGCAATGGCAGCTCCCATTCTGAATTCTCACAAAGATCCCGTCATTTTAAGCTCTGCAAATACTTCATAAAATATTTTTTATACAGATATTTTATCATCTAAGGTTTGTTTGTACAATTCCATGAAGCTGGACACTGTGTTTACAGAAGTTACAGTGGCTGCACATTGTGTAGAAATCACCACACACAGGTCCCTGTATGTGTCTCATTATGTCTTTTTTTTTATTTTTTTTTTACAAATTTTAATTTTCTTTATTCAATTGTACAAACAGATTGCATGTATAATCCTGCCCATCTCATATGCTGAATGTCTCTGAATGGAATGAAAACAGCAGCAATGTGCAGCAATGCAAAATTCATAATCATCCGGACTGGGAGCATAAACTGTTTTTATAGATTAAATTTACGTGTTTGTTTTTTTTTTAGCCGAGTTGCAAAATCAAAAATGCAACAAAAGAGTCAAAAAGGAAAACAATAAGCCCTCCCTCCCTTTCCCCTCCCTACACTCGGACTGGTTATTCCATGAACTTGTGGTAAACACTGATAGTGCTTTGGTTTCCATGCGGATCAGCTGCCGAGCGATGTGGTGCTATAGCACTCGGGCGAGTTTCAAACATGATTGCTCCCATGTGTGTTTGTTTACAATGGGACAATGAGACTGCGTGAAGCTTTCCCCCATTGTTTTCATTCCTCCAACAATGAGGGTTACGGTTTGCAGCCGTCGCTCCATCGCCGCTGTTGATTCAGCGCTGTGTACACACGGCGACGCTCTAATCCTCCGCAGATGACCGGGCCTTTCACTTGCCATTAGGAACTACATGATGTGAATCTGCCCCGACTAAGAGACCTTGTAATCAACACTGGTGCAAATGTGTTAAGTTCAGCGTCTCGTTCAGGGTAAGGAGGGTGGTGGTGGGGGGGTATTGGGTGGGTAGGTGGGGGGGGTGGTGTCGGTTCAATAGTCCTGACAGTGTAATTACGGGTTGCCGCCACAACGCAGCGGCCAGCGCACTCGACGCTAATTCAATCCATCTTCATTTCCCAAAGCAACGCCCCTGCCATTGATGGATAGTTATCATTAGAGAGTGACAAAGCACTGAAACGGCTGAGGTGTGAGCAGCAAAGTGTGTGTGTCGGTGTGTGTGTGTGTGTGTGTGTGTTTACATTGGGTGTTAAGTCAAGGAGCAAGCAGGAGGATGTGTCCTCTCAGATACACACTATTGCCCCAGACAGCAGGATTATATATTACAACTGGGATGAATACGGAAATGGGGAAGGAACTTTGGGTCAGAGAGGGGGAGTTGCATCTTTCACACACACATGCACACGCACACACGCTTGCAAATAAACACGTAGAATACCCACATCGAATACGTGTACGTGTTCACATACACGCACAAGCAGCTTGGCTCGCTGTGACCCCGACACACAGAGAGGCTATGGCTCGACTCACCAGCCTTTTATAGCATGCTGCTCAGACTGCTGACAGACACACACACACACACACACACACACACACACACACAAACAGAAACATACACTCGCACAGGTCTGGGCACCGTCTGCAGCCAAACACTTAACCACAGGCTGTGATTGAGGCCGACTGGTCTGCTCCTCTATATTTTCAGTCTATATATTCAGTCCACCCTGGGCTGTATATCTTAATTATGTGCTCTGTCTCTTTTCCTGAAAGACCTGACAGAGTCTGCTCGTCAGGCGCTGGAGCAGCAGCAGGCCACTGAAATAAGGCCCTTCCAGTCTTTATGGGGCCTCCGGCTCAGCCACTGCATCATTACATGACTTTTAAGCTCTGGACAAAAACACAGTGGATGCCTCGTTCCCCGTGTCTCTACCCGGCACAACGCGCCGCACAATAGAAATGATCCGGTTTGTGGCATCTTTTTTATTTTTTTTTCTCTCCTTTCCCCCTATCAAGCTGTATACTAGGTCTTCAAAACAAAATGGAGTTCCAGAAGTTTTCAGGGGGATGACTGTGAAAGGAGTAAACAACTCAAAGGGTAGAAGGAGGAACAAATGGCGAGGAGAGTTTTAGCACAGCTCTGTGCTCAATGTGATTATCTCTCCGTCTTCCTTGCGGGTCGCAGCCTCAGGGGTCACCACCGTCTCTCTCACACACACACAGACACACACACACAGGTTAGATTTTGCCATTTGAATGACTCAATCCCATCTGGAGCTCTCCATCGATTGTGCTCAATGACCCAGCAAAGGCTCCTGTGGGGGAGCGCCGGGCCCCGCCTCTCCTGAATTAGCCCACGTTCGAACGGGAAGCCAGTATCATGGTCGCCCCTGTCCGTTAACCAGGAGGTGGTGCTACTGGGATGCAGAGCACCATTTCATCTTTTTACTTACACCGCTCAAAGGCAGATGGGGATTTGTTTAGTAGGGGTTCTTTGTAATAGCGGGGATTTAAGACGGCTTCTTTTTTTGACACATGGAGTTGCAGACGTTTCCTCAAAGACACCAGACGTACTCCGTTTTTTTTTACTGTTGATGTCGATTTTTGGCGGCAGACAGCGGCGAGGGGTTCACAGTCAGGTGATGCTGCCTGCTTGAATGCATAAGATTCCCAGACTTGTGAGCTCTTGTTCACTTTGGCTCGCTGTGAGGAATGAATGGTTTGCTAAACCTCCTCCCTGCACATACACCCACGTCATTAAACATGACGCTTACTCATGCACATTCCTGACGCGGCCCGTTTTACACCGCTCGTGCATGCCGTACGTTAAAACGACAAGCTCCGGCAAACATTTTGCACGCGTACGCGCATAAAGACGCGCGAGCTCGGTGGGCCGACGTGCTGCCGTACACTGGCTGGCCTGCTTGCAGACCCTGCAGTTTGTTTTGCAACACTCCTTTTGACGATGCCCGAAGGGTGCAATTAAGCCCAATTAGAGCCTGTCGGTTTTATTAAGAGCCACAGACTGGCCAGGCTCGGGGGCAGTGAGGGGGTAGAGGAGGGAGAAGGAAGAGGAGAGGGAGGAGGAGGAGGAGGAGGAGGAGGAGGAGGAGGAGAGTCTGCAGCACCGAGTTACTGCTACTCTTGAGAAACCAGACAAGCACCAAAGAGGGGAGACTGGCATAAACGTAGTGTGTGCCAACTGAACGTGTTAAATAGAAGCGACAGCTGCAGCACACAAAATGACTAACTGGTGTTACCGGGGTCGCACTTAAAGACTTTCCAAGGTCTCCTCCGTAAAAACCAGGTCTGGTGGAGCAGGTATAACCTCGGGCGCTCTCGGTTCAAGCGCACGCAGCGAGATTGCATTTTAAAAGCTGCTTGAAAGTACAGTTTTGCGATCAGAGGACCTGACGGGATCAATGGATGACAAAACCAAACTCGTCTATAAATACTCGCCGGCTACAGTGAATGCAGACATGTGTGGATGCAGATGTCACAAAGCATTTTCGGAAAGGGGGTGAGGGGGGTGGTGGTGGTGGTGGTGGAGGGGGGGGGGGATGGCTGTGCAGTTATGTGAGCCAGCACCCTGATATATTAGTGTGGTTGTGAATAGAGCAATACAGCTGGCTGGGAACAAAAAACTGCAGCATCTCTTTCATCAGCGAATCAAAAAAAAGAGGAACGCAAATGAATGTATCATTTTTCCCCCCTCACAATTCCTTTTCCGTCGACCCCTCGACAGAGATGTTTACAGATAGCTATCATTCCCCCTCTTTTTCACATTTGCGCTTGGACATGTTTCAAAAGACCGGGCCTTTTCATCTCCCCTCTCGCTGTGAGGAAATTTGCTCCTTAATGGCTTTCAAAACAGGAAGCGCAGACAATAAAAAAATAAAAAAAAAGGAGAAGTGAGAAGAACGATTCGCTCCCCGGCCCCCCCCACCACCACCACCACCACCACCACCATCACCGCCAACCAACCAACCAACCACCCTCCTCCCCTCCCCTCAACCTCTTCAGTCGACGCATCCTTTTGCGGATCTGAGTGCTATACGGCGACGCTGCTGCTGCTGCTGCTGCTGCTGCTGCTGCTGCTGTGCCAAGGTGCCAACTGTGCCAGTCACACTGACCCCCATCTGCAGGCAACTTGATACCATCTCTTCAACCGCCGGCGCGTATACTCCCACTGAATGGGTACGCTCAGTCACAGTGAAGTCTGAATGCCATTCAAGGCTCAGGCTCGGAATTGTGTTTCGAGTTTGTGTGCTATTGTATTCTTTGTTCACAGCTGTTGTGTAAAAAAAAAAAAAAAAAAAATCCTTTATCACTAAGCTGAATACTAAAAAGCTTGTATTGGAGGAATGCACGCAGGAATACATTACTGCCAATGTGCAAATCATTCCACTATCAGGCAAATTAGAGCTGATTTTTCACAAGTCTTTATCAATGACCCTCAGAAGAGTGAGGTTGAACTGCTACGGACCGGCTCAAATTACTACTTAGAAGCGTCTCTTGCCAAGTACTAAGCTTACTATTTTAATAGTATATGTAGGTGTCTGTTTACTCATGTTGTATTCATAATTCCGCCTCCTGCAGGGCATCCGTGTCCACCGAGTGCCCTTGAACATGCCATGAGTAGTCTTTCTGCGCCTCAACTAAAAAGAGACCTGAAAGACAGCTACACACGCTTCCGCACAGTTGGATAAAACAAACCTTAACCACACAACTCAACCTCACCAAAGAGCTAGCTTTTTTTCAAAAGATGTTCAGAAGAGTGTTTTTTTTTTCTTCTTCTTCTTCTCTCCTCGCTCCTCGTCTTTGCTTTTTCTCTCTCTGGGTAAAACAAATGCATCATTTTTCAGTTAAAAAAAAAGAAAAAAAAGAAAAGAAAATCTTTACTCCCTCCCCTCCCTCCCATTGTGCCATTTCCGTGTATGGAAGTGTTCCCTCCCATTGATTTTTCTCCCAGCCAGGGTTCTACCCAAACACGAGCCGCTTCCTTGCTGGTGTCATCTCCTTGTGCCTTTCTCCTTTTAACTGAGTTTTTACTCTTGTGGCATAATGTACAACTGGAAGACTAGCAGTGGGAGTTGGGGGGGTGTGGGAGGTGCTACGGGTGCAATGGGAGGAAAAACTGATCCATGCACTCAAAAGTTTCGGCTATTGATTTCTTTTTCTTTTCTTTTTTTTTTTTGGATGCAGATAGGAAGAAAATAAAGAGAACTGTTCAAAGCTGCAGAAAGCCCCGTTTGATCACCAGCACAGTCGAGCCAGTTGCTAATGTTTGTTGGTTGCAAGGCACAATGGATTGTGCGCTTTTGTCTGTGCATTACACTGCTTTGTTGTGCGTCGTGTTGCGGCTTCGGCCCCTCCATCGTGCGGTCAGAGGGCTTATTAAAAAGCGGTGACCGCCGTGCATTCTTGTCAAGGCCGGCTCATCATTAATGTGCACAACAGCCTGGAGAAAAGTGTCATTTCCGAAGGAGAATGTCAAAGTCGGCAGATTAGGCCTCCGGCTCGGAAAAACACAATATGCAAAGAGAAAATGCAAAGATGGGCAGCGACTATACTCGAAGGAGTTGCCAGGTTTGCAGAGCTAAACAGAAGAGAATAAGTGCATGTGCAGCAAAGTGAGTGAAGCGAACAGTGGAAAAAGAGTGACACATGTCAGAATATACCAGACTTCCATAAATGCAAGATGGGATGCTGGAATCAAAAGTATGTGCAGAGATCCAGAGATCCAGAGATCCAGAGGTGGAGGGACGAGCTACAGTAGCAGGAGGATTTTTCCCGCCACTGCAGCTCCACATCCACAGCTCCTGCTCCCCCTGCTCTGCCGTCCCTCTGTGATGTGTGCCTGTGTCCACTGGGGGCTACAATTAGCCCATCAAACTCATTCCAGCCGGGAATCCACACCGCGGCTCCAACCCCCTTTCTGTGGCTCACTCCAAAGGCCTGGGTTCCTCCAAAGAGACAGGCAACTTGTAAGACTAGGGGAGGTATCCTTTGATGTGCCAGGTTCTGCCGAGGCCTTCGCTTTTTGCTCATATCAAGACCGAGGAGATATAATAATTAAAATGGCGGTGTGGTCTCTCCTGTGCCTGTGCACCTACGAGAGCCCGGCCTTCACAGGTAGGGGGTGCGCCTCAGTATTAGAGCAGAGATCAGTTCCCCCAGCCCAGTGCCTGGTGGTGAAGCAATAAAAAAAAAAGTCACATGCCAGTTCAGAGATGTTCTTTATGCCAGCGCTATAAATCTGTCTTGTGGCTTCTCCTGTCCTCTGATTGGCTGGCTCTGTTTCCGTCTGTGTCTGTCAGTTAAGGGCTTTCTACCCTGAAGCAGCAGAGCAGCGTTTCACAACCTTTCCTGGCCTGTTGCCCTGTATTTACTTTGGTGTTACAAACTTCTTTTTTTTTTGCCTATAAATCAATTAAGCAACTTAAAATTAATCATCAGTTTTAATGATCTGTTCATTAGTTGGGTAATTTTACAAGGCAAAAACCAAGAGAGCTGGCTCTTTTTTTCTTTTTTTTTTTTTTTTATGTTTTTCAGCTCCAATGCAAGAATTGGCTGCGTTTCCATTTTATATCATCAAATTAAATAAATCAAATTATATTAAAACTTATTAAATTAGCTTTGGATTTTTGACTTCACGTTGGGTTGTGGGAACATGTGAAAGACATTTTGCCCAATTTTCTGACATCAACATAATGGTAATTCGCCATTATTGAGTTTTTCAGCTCATACTGTACACAAACCTGAGTGTTGATACATTTCGAGCCCGTTTTCCTCGCTTAAAAAAAATAAAAAAAGATGTGATTGGAATAACCTTTAATATGTGAGTCTTTCGAAACCTTCAGCGACCTGGTCTGGCTCTCCAGAGGTTACTGTGTCGCGCCCACACACCCCAAGCTGAACAAACTGTGGTCCAGTGGTTGAGATGGGCTGCAGCGTTACGTTGTGTAAGACACAGCTCCACTCCTGTCTCTTCTCCAGTGGGGCTCGGTGGCAGACAGCCAGGTAATTACACAGCACTGACTACCAGCCCGGAGAGGAAGGCCCCACTACCACACACACACACTCACACACTCACAAAAACACTTATTTGCATTCACAGAGTATATACAGATCACACAACCCCACCTGGACATACACCATATCTTTCTCCCATTCTCTCTCTCTCTCTTCTTCCTCCACACACACACACACACACATACACACACACACTGACACACTCACACAGGCCCAGCCAAACACAAGGACTCCATTATGTCAAGGAGGATTACAATGACTCCAACCTGACCCGGCTCTGCAGCCGCTGTGCCGCTGGCGTGAGTGTGCCTGAATTTACTGTTTGAGGTAAAAAAGACTGTCCACAGTTTAAACAGGTGTGTACTTATGCAGATGCGCAGCTCAAACATGTGGTTTGCATTAGTCGCTGCAGCCGAGCCAAAGTGAGCTTTCCCCCTAAGCAGTCCAGCCCAACATGTCATTTGGGGTTGGTGATCTATTCACTTTCAATTCCCTGAAATCTGGACGTGGATATTTCCTCAAAATTCCAAAAGGTGCATGTATGAATAATCTATTAACTTAAACCTCTATGCAAACTTTGGAGATGTGAGTAATATCTCAAGTATTTCTGCCATTGTTGAAGCCCAGAGGAGTGGAAGCACTGACAGACTTACTGCAGAAGGAGAAGAATTAAAAAAAAAAAAAAAACAGCACATTTGTATTATCTTCTTCTTCATGGTCACACAACGAAAAGCTTTGTTAGTAAAAATAAATAAATAAAAAGAATAAAATGTATCGTGTTGGGCATTTACCTGCCTGTAAAGGTTCACAAAGATCCTTTAGAAAAATAAGAATAAACAACTTTGCAATAGGCATCTAAACAGAGTGCATACAAAGTCTAATCCAGCACAGCCTGCAGACTGAATGACACTTTAACAATCAGATATTTTATATTATCTTCAAGGCCGATGAGTCCGTCCACATGTTTTCTTATTCAACCAACCCCAACGAGCCTGTTCGCTCTGTTGTTATGTAAATTAAACCCATTCTGAAATCAAAAGTGCGACGACAATAACTCTCTACGCTGATGTGATCACAAGTACATTAAGATCTCAAAACCATATGAAGTTGTAAAGCGAATGATTGCAGCTGGAGAGCGGCAACAACATGGGTTAGTTGTTTAATTCTGACAACACAAAAGCCCCCCCAAAAAAGTGAGTCGGCATAAAGGCAGGCAAATTGCACCAACAAAACAAAAGGGAAGTCATGCTTCATGGGAGCAGGAGGTATTCTCTCTCTCTCTCTCTCTCTCTCCCTCTCTCTCCCCTGTTGGTTATCCCAGACTCTCTCCAAAGAAAGAATCTTGTTTGAAAAAAAAAAAAAAAATGTCATGGATTCCAGTGAATGCCAGTGAGAATCAAGCAAGCTATTCATGCTGCCAGTTGATTTAGGCACGCCTCGCTACACACCAATCAGCCCGGCCCCGGCCTCGCCAGCCACTCACTTGTCTGCCATTCCAACACAAGATGGAGACAGTGCCAAAAGTTCCAATTAAAATATCCATTTGTGATGTCTGTGCAGAAAAAAAAAAAAAACAGAACAAAAAAAGAAAACAAGTACCGGGCTTTTTCGATAGCGTAGGAGAAAATACAACAAAAGCTGCCAAAATTCTGTGGACAAGCCACATACTTAAGAGTTTTCTGTCTACACAAACTAAATAAGTGTGAGGGAGTGTGTATGTAGGCAGAACGCTTGTGCGCGAGGGGGAGAGAGCGAGAGAGAGAGACAGACAGTGTGCGTGCGTGTGTGCGTGCGTGCGTGCGTAAGCGCGAGAGTGGGAGCGTCTTGTTATGGAGGAACAGAGCATGTTGCAGATAAGAGGGCGACGCTGTTCAAAGAAGAAGGCAGGCCGGTAAAGTGCGCGCCGATTCGACATCATTGCCTTACTGTCCCTTAATGAGCCTGGAGAGGAAGTCTGGTGTCCATCGAATCGGCTCCTGTCTCGCTCCAATCACGCTGCCGGGCTCTTTATTCAAATCTCACACACCCAACTGTCACACAGCCAGTCTGGCCGCCGCTGTTTATCTTACTCCGGGAGGATGTTAACAAGACAAATGAATGAATAAATACACAAATAATGCGTTTAGGTAATGTTAATAATGAATGAAATGGAAGCTGCTTTTTGACAGTAACGCTGCACTAAGGATTCTTCCCCAACTTTGGTGACAGCCAGGCTTGTTTATTCTTTTCCCAGCATGCAACTCTCTGCATCTTTTTTTCCAAGGCAACGTCTGGCCAACGCTGAGCAGCAGTCTACTATATAGCACATCTCGCTGATGAGAATAAAAAGTGCTCCGACATGTTACTGACTGACTCCTCTTCCATGGAAAACAGCTCATATACCGTCAGGATTGAGCCATCCTTCCCTTCATCCAAAAACCTCTCGTATGATGATCCTCCTTAATCTCGTGGAATCCAGGTCTCCTTTTCACCCCATCACACTTCCCCCTCCTCCTATGACATGACAGATTTCAGTGACACTTTAACAGCCCATTCAGAGAGACAAGATTTCTCTTTCTTTTTTTTTTTTTGGAAAGGCTGGATAAATAAATACAAAAGCGTGTGCACACCTGCACAGGTATGCAAGAGCAGTCAAATCGCGGCGTCACCTGCCTCAAAGAAGTGTCCCAAACTTCCAGGACTATTAGAAAAAACAAAAACAAAACAAAAACACAGGAGCGAGGTGGTGGGAGGGTGGGTTTGGAGAGGGGGTGTGGGGAAGGGGAGAGGGGAGAGGAGGGGAGGGGGGGAATAAAAATGCTCAAAGAAACTGACTGGGTAGGAAAATAAAGTCTCACATCACAATTCCTTCCCCGAGCCCGAGACAAAAGCAGGGCCTGGCATTCAGACACCGTCGACTACACACACAGACGGAGAAGACAGAGAAGAGAAGGAAAAAATAAAAAATAACAACACGGCACATCAAAACCGGAGCCAAACAAATCCAACAAAAAGTTCAGATAGGTCTTCATTGGAACTGCCGAGTGGAACAAAAAAATCAAATAAATTGGAGGGTTAGTGTCGTTCGCGCTGGCCCGACAAATCTCAAAAACACTGTTTAGAATATATGAGGAAGGTGACGGAGGAACGCTGCTAAATGACTAGGAAAGCAGATACCCCGGTGTTTACCCCTGCAAACTCTAAAGAGAAGCCCCCTCTCCTGTTATAAAGTGTAAAGTGGGTGGGAACAGGGCGAAAAAAAAATGAATTCGAGGCAGCTTAAGTGCTCTCTGGAATCACTCAGCATTCCACCGTCCTCAGCACACACACATCCACGCTGTTCAGATTTGACTGTGACAGTGTATTCATCCATAACTGTAAATTGTTCTTTGGGGAATTTGGCGGGGCTTCATGTTCTTCTCCTCCTCCCGACCCCCCCTCCTCTCTTATCCCCACCACCACCACCACCACTATCTCCAGAAAGCTGTCTCCATCACTCTCTATCACAAGCTGCTTGTACATGTACGTACTTTATGTATACAACAAGAGCAATAGTGGGATCGAGGCAGATTCACGAGGCCGCACTATGAAGGATGTCCCGAAATGAGCTTTTTGACTGTAATCTCCACTGATCAAACACCTTTTTTGTGTTTTGCTTATTAAACGCTGATGTCTTCATTTGGGTTTAACCTTTCCCCTGGCATCCCACACGGTGAGGTTGCCAGGGCCGGGTACAGGATCTGAATATTTTGAAACAGGATTCCTGAAAGGCTTCAAGTGTCAAAGCGTCTAAATGTCGAACCTTCCCCGGCTGGCTGCTGTAATGAATTCAGTCTTGCTCAGTGGTAATAAAAAAATAAAAAAAGTATTTGGATTTCGCGAAGACTGACTGACTGACTGAAGCTTTCGAGCTCACATGAACGGTGTGTATTCTTTAAAGGCCTTATTACCGCATGTCAGTGTAGCCAACTTCTCCTGCAGAACACAAACTTTTACTTTAACTTAAAACTTACAAGTGGAGCAGCAGGAAGCATCCGCACTCCTCTCCTCTCACAACGACTGGTTTCTAGGAACACACTCATGGCTGTCCTATAGTTTTTGCTCTGCTCAGGTGGAGCCAGCTGCAGTTGGTTGAAGGGAGGCGGAGGGGGGGTGTTTAACTCTAAACAATGGGCTTGTTAGCAGCTATTCAACTTTTTTTCAACAGTGACTCAGACCAGACATCCCATGCTCTGCTTACACACTAAAAACATTAGACAACTTGCTACTCCGCAACTTTTCCCCCCCTCCGCTACTTTCTATATTTCGAGTTTAGCTGTTGACCTGACGGCTTCCTACATATAGAGAAAGCCTGACTTTTCTGGTTTGTGATTGGTTGGCTCAAATACATACAAAAAAAAAACATGCAACTTAAAAAAAAAAAAGTAACAATAGTTTTTCCATCTCCAAAAGAAGCACGAGTAGTGAAACACGTCCTGTAGTTATAGTTTCAGTTCTATTTTCCAGCTTAAAGGGCACATGTACCTACACATACATGCGGTGCAGCAACGCATGTGTGGGCACATGTGCCGGTGTCATAACACTCATGAGCCAAAAAAAAAAAAAAAAACTGCTCTGCATTCTGCGGGCCACCCCTGGGATATTTACTAAATCACTTCACCCTGTTTTCAAAAGTTCACTTCCAAACTTCCTGGAAAAAGGAGCAGATATTTTCTGAGGAATAACAAAGAGGGTTAGTGAGAGTAATAACGTCGTGTTTAATCCCACACAAATTCTGCCTCGTACCAGAGTGAGAACAGGCGAGCCAGGAGGGACTTGGAGCCAAAACAAAAAAAATCAGCGCTCCCCTGCAGACGGATGTGTGTTAGCAACACAACACAACACAACACAACACACAACAACCGAATCAAGTGTCAGGAGTTTATCTATAAGAATAAAACTACCGCACTTCTGTTCACCCCCAGCAGGTACCTATGTGTGGAAAAAAAAAACACACACACAAGAAACTCAGCTGTGGTAAAGTTGTCATGAATTAACACAGTTTCCCTCTCTCCTTCCTTTTCTACGTAGTTCCCCCCCCCCCTCCTCCCCTTCCTCCTCTTTGTGGCTCAGCTCAGACCTCAAACTCTTCCATGCTGCTGCTGCTGCTGCTGCTGCTGCTGCTGCTGCTGCTGCTGCTGCTGCTGCTGGGAAAAAGAGAAAAAAAAGAAAAGAAAAGAAAAAAAAAAACGAGGTCACGGATCGCCTTACTCCAGCCTGCCTCCGTATGGCCACAACCCCCCCCCCCCTTCCCCTTCTCCTCGTCTTGTCCCCTTTCCCACCTCCTCCTTCTCCTCCTCCTCCTCCTCTCCCGCCTCACCTTCCCCTCTCACTCAAAACCTCATTCCATCACTGCGGCCAAATCCGCCTCATCCATCCTCCCTCCCTCCCTCCCTCCCTCCCTCCCTCCCTCCCTCCCTCCCTCCCTCCCTCCCTTCCTCACTCACTTGCTTACTCTCTCCCCCCTCCCGTTTTCGTTCCTTCCCTCCCTTCTCTCCCCTCTCCTCTCCTCTCCTCTCCTCTCCTCTCCTCCCACCCTTCCCCTGCCCTCGGCCCAGTGCTAATTGGTAAATCTGTTGAACCATGCCAGCCCCAACAATAAGACACCTGGAGTTCTGTCAAAACAAGTTTCTCTGTGAAACGGCCTCCAGTGTTAATACAGTAGCACAGGGAGCTGCTGAGTCTGTTGTCACTCCGGAGGCCCGGGCCGCCGCACAACGGAGCCGGGGATCACGTTATCCCAGGGAAAATTAGTCAAAGATGAGTGCACTCGACTGTCAGTCTGTCAGGAGCGCTTCACCATAAATTAGATTATTTATCAATATAATTTCTGAACCTTGATCCTGCTTCTTTGTGCAAACGAACTATGACCAAATCATGATTACCACATTCTCTCTAAAGCCTGCTGTGTGTCTTTTTGTCTTTTTTTTCTGTGTGTGTGTGTGTCTGATCTTCCTGCTCAGTATTCCCTCCACACAAGCCTGCAAGTCCGGCCTCTGGGGTTAAATGAGTTCACGTCATTGTATGCAAACACACAAAAAGTTTATAACCTGAAGTGAACTGACTCTGACGACCTGTCATCTAAAGCTCGAGTCACACCTTAGATGCAGGGAAGGATACTACATATGCACTGGTGTAGACAAAGGTGTGTTTGTAAGACACAAACACACACGCACACACGCAGAAAGACAGACAGGCACACCCAACAGTGATCCTGCCAGACCTTGTCAAACAAGTTCTAGCAAAGGTGCTTGTATAAGAGAGGGAGGGAAGAGAGAGAGGCAGCATGTTGACATGGGGAAAGGAGGTTTTTTTTTTTTTTTTTTGCTTCTTCTTTTTCTTTTTTGTTGTTGTTGTTTTGTTTTAAATCCTAGCAGACTCCACCGTCATATTAACAGCTATTTGCACAATCAAGCACGCTTTACCTTGTTTCTTTTTCCCCTATCCTTCTCTCCTTTTTTTTTTTGAAGGACTCATGTTATTTACCGACAACAAAGGCCCTGCAGAGTGTGCAAAATCAACAAGCAATTGATTAGTCAAACAATTCAAGTAGGCAATCCACAGAGTCCACGGTCGCCTCAGAGGAGATTAATAAGTTCCCCCCTTTGGGCTTGGTAATGCCAGCCTCTTTCTAGCTTCACAGAGCCTAAGTGAAGCAAACCAAAACAAGGCTCACTGATGTCCTCAGCATGTTGGCGCCGCAGGAAAATCAAGACAAATTTTTGTACCTTTGGGCTCTGGTTTCTTTAAATTACAGCCAGCGTTCGAGGGACTGATTTTTAAAGTGGCAGCACAGCGGCGGACGGAGGAGGATTCTGGTCTGTGACACTATATCATGAAATATTTACTCCGAATCTTCAACCGAAGGGGGACGCGGACTGTGTATCATCGCTCCGCTCTTTATATCCAGATGCTGTTTAATAGAGAGAAGTCTTCAAAACAGCTGTGCAGAGAAATAAAACACAAACAAAGCTGAAAAGACTCTCTGACTGCTCCTGCTGCTGCTGCTGGAGTCTCAGCTTATTCAAACCAAATACATCCACTTTTTTTTTTTTTGACAACTACTCCCAAAAAGCTAGAAGAGGATGTTGTCATTAAACCAGAGCGATCCAGAAACCAAAGACCCGTTAGGAACAGGACACATGACAAACACATAGAGATGAGTTAAGGGTGAAAAACAAAACTGAGAAAGATGACAACTGAACTCCCCTCAGGAAACTGGACCGTCTTTGTTTAGTGTTAAAAGAAATGTTAAGTAAGCACATTGGTCAAATGTATGAGGCTCCAACACAAATATCCCATGGTGGGGAAATTGGCATTTTAGACATTAAAAAGAAGCACATCAGCATCAAAGCAGCAGCACTGAATTAGCACAAAGCGCAACACAGCATGATTATCATCACTCATCATCACCAGGATTTAGGCTTTTCATTCATTTTTTTTTTTTTTTTTTTTTTTTTTGCTTTTAAAAAATCATCAATTATCAGTTGTTAATTTGTGCGTGGAATCAACCAAAACAAAACAAAATAAAAAAATCCAGCAAGATATTTTTGGAATTCAAAGTTCTCTCACCAAATGAAATTGGTGAAGGCTCAGATCTGACTGTCCAGGGAATTCCCAGCAGAAGGGCCCCTGAAAGGCAAAGATGGACGTTCCCAAGTCACACAATTATATCAGCTCTCCATCTCTCCTTCGCATACACACACACACACACAAAATGCACATCTGCACACAATCCCAGCCAACAGGGTTTTTTTTTTTTTAGGTTTTTTTTTTATGCAAAAGCAAACGTGTTCTCCCAGGATATAATGCATCCCCTGGCTTTTTAGTTATTTAAACTACTAGCTCACCTCTGCTGGCTCAGCTTTCTCCCGGGTGCATGTTCGGCACCATTATTACTGATTTTTACACAGAGAGAATAGGAGAACACTGGCTCTGAACTGGTTTACACGGCTGTTGGAAGCTGTGCTGGCTGGTTGTTAAAACCATATTTCGCTTCAGTAGAACATTTAACCTCCTTAGCACCCGGCAGCACCTTCACAGACGCTCCAGCTGATCTGAGGGAATCCACTGTCGTCGCCACCAAGGCAGCGAGATCCGGCACAGAAACAAGAGTGGATGAGACGCCTAATGGGTTTTAAATGACAGCATGAAAAGTGTGAAGACTACGGGTCCCCAGAGGAGTCATTTCTGATGGTTTCAACTATGGATTCCTATCTAGTGGACGTAATGGCAAATACAGTACATGGCTCTGAAACAACTGGAGATGATGAAAAGGAAGAAAGAGGAGGAGGAAAATATGGAAAGGGAGGTGTAAGATTTGCAACATGATGGTGGAGGAAGAGAAGCAACAGGGCCTTTGATTTACTGTAGTGCAGCAGTGTGTGCATACAGTACAAGCTACTGTGCAGGTCGCTGCACAAAGATCAGCAGCTTCTATTTGTACTTGTGCTTGAACCTGAGGCCAACGTGATAACTTCTCATAACAGCCAGACCGGTGAGCGCTGCGCGGCACACACACACACACACACACACACACACTTCCAGATACAAATATCTATTATCCTTTGAAAATGTGCGTGTCCAACATGGAGTCACACGTTCCCCGGGGTGGGTTAAGTTCACGAGGGGTTATATATCGGTCAAATACCACAGCAAGGAAAGAAAAGACGACAATGGCCCTAGAGCTACTTACACACACACACACACACAGATTGAGAGGTAGGGGTGGGGGGGGGGAGGGCAATACAAAAAGCTGCTATTCACATTTCCTGCAATCAGATGTTGTAATGCAGAAGCTAAGAGTTCTTCACAAATTCAATCTACACGTTCGACAAAAAAAATGTGCAAAGTTTTGAATTCCGCTCATTTGGCCCTTTAACGTTGTCGCTATAGCTACACGACGGCTCCGACGGCAACTTAGCAGAAACCTCTACTTTAAAAAAAAAACCTTTGGGGGATTCTGTGAAGTCCATGAAGTGAGTGTGAAGACTCTTCAGTCTGTGTTGTGGTATTGTTGCTGACTAAGCCAACAACACTGAGTGGATTGTCTGTGGGAAACAAGAAGCCGGTCCAGACTGCTGGACAGATACAATGACAGAGGTGCTCTCATTTTCATTGTCACGGCTCCCGGGCCTGACGCCACGTCTCGACGGCCTCCCATTTTTTGGGCTCGAGCCGATGATGTAAGCGTGACCCCATGAACAAGCATCTTGTCTGGAGAAGACAAGTGAGAGACAGCTGACAGGCACAAAGGCCTCTATCTGGAGGGGGGGGGGGGGGGTGGATCATGTGCGAAGAAGAACTGAAATGAAATCATCGTAAATAAAAATCTTTACATGCAAAGAGCCTTGTTTGCAACTCAAGTGACCACAGCGGTAAATAAACATGTGATACTTAAAGCTTTTCCCTTGCAGCGAAGGTTGAGGGTGGATGGATGGATGGATGGATGGATGGAGGGATGGATGGAGGGATGCGTGCACAGAGAGAAGACAAAAAGTGCTTGAAATGCAGAGGGAAAGAGCAGCGAAAGGTCGGTGTAAGTCAGGATAGAGAAAGCCTTCTAGGTAAAGCCTGTGGACAGTGTGTGGGTGGTGGCTGCTGACCGCCGGGTCGCTCATTAACAGCCGAGGAGGCCAGACCTCCCCGAGTCCCCAGCAATTGTTTGACCAGACCAGGTGCACGGCCTCCATTCAGACCACAGGAAGCCCTTCTTTATCCCCCAACCCCCCCACGTTCCTCCAAAATGGACAGAGAAGCGCTCAAGGAGGATGAATGTGATCCAGGGCTGTGTCTTTTCTAACACTAACCCCTGGAGCAGCAGTCGCATGGCCCGTCCAGTCCTTTGGCCCATTGTGGGGGATCCGCAGAGTTATTGTGCCATGTCTTTTCCTGAATGCTTGGCTAAATGCTGTGTTTTTTTGTTGTTGTTTTTTTTTATATATATAATATCAAAAACATGCCTGTCTTTTCACACAGCCCTTTCCCAGTGCACATTCTTCATAGAGACACGTGAGAGTGAATGGGAATAAACTAAGCATGTTCAGTAGTTGTAAAGGCTCAGGTGGGAGGTCTTACAGGCCGTAAAAATGGCCAGATTCCATCACTTCCTCCACACTAATTACCATACACTTGGAACAAGTGCCCTCCCTCTCTTGATCCCTGGGCTTCACTACCTCTGACACACACACACACACACACACACACACTCTAACAACACAGTGAGGTGCAGTTGGGAAATGGTTAACACTCCAGCCATCCCCTGCTGCCAGTGAAAGCCCACAAAACAATGGAGACATTGTTCAGCCGGGGCTAGGCTCTAGACTCTAAGGCTGTGTGTGCATGTGTTTGTCTGTGTATGTGTATGTGTGTGTGTGTGTGTGTGTGTGTGTGTGTGTGTGTGTGTGTGTGTGTGTGTGTGTGTGTATGAATGTCAGGAAAGTGTAGTTTGTGTGTAGGCTCTTTAACATGTGCATGTTTGTGTCCTAATTCCCAGAATTACAAATGAACAAATGTGATACCATAAAAATAAAAAATAAAAAATAAAATGACTTCAGTTGAAATCTATAGCCGCTGTTCTTTATACGACACTGGAAAAAGTTCCATATGTAAGACGAGATGCTTTAATGCTTTTCAGCCAAATGATGTCATGACATTACCCACATGAGGCTGGACTCCTGCTGAGGCCTTCACTGCACCATTGTTGATGCTATCACACTTTAAACAGCAGATTTACAAAACAATCTGGTATGGTATGTTATGTTGCGTTATTGGGTTAATGCAATAATCACAGTCTAAATAATAGAGAGTGTGAAAACAGTCCAAAACACACACACACACACACACACACACACGCACACTCCCCTTCCTAAATTCATCCGTCACTGCCTGCTGCTAAGTATCCACAAAGACTCTTTAAACCCACAATGTCAAATTAAAACATCACAATAAAAAAAGGCGGGTTGACAAAGCGAGGACTGTTTATGATCCTTCCCTCAGGAGCCGTGTGAGGCATGAGAATGCTTCTGGGAGTCTCTCCCTTAAAAAAAAGACACATCAATAGGTGGATAAATATTGAATAACGTTCAGCCAATGGCATAAAAGTTCAGCGGCGGCAGGTTTTGAGGGCTGCCTGCGGGGTGGTCAGCCACTTCAAAAAGGCCCTGCGTGGCCCCCTCTGAGAGCATGGTAAACAGGGGCATATAGCGTTGCCCTCAGAAAGACCAGCCGGCGTGAGGTCACTTCCTCTTTTCTCGGGGCCGACACTCAAGTATTCCACCTGGCTTCTTTCAGCCGGACCGTCTGTCCGTTTGCCTCCTTCTCTCCCCCTTTCCTCCAACGCCACGCTCTTCCTCAGCCACAACTCTGAGTCTTATCTCCAGCCATCTATATCTCTGCTTCTATCTCTCACTGTCTGTCTATTGTTGTTTCAACTGTTTGTCAGGGTCACTCGGGCTTCAGATCGCCTTTATCTCGCAGGCCGATCCACGGCTCCTTATCACTGCCGATGCAGCCTGCGAGCGCTCCAAGGCAGGGAGAGGTCAAGGTGCCCGAGTGTTTCTGCGCATTTGTAAACAAAAAGAAACTACCGTTTACAGCCCAATTTATTGATAAGGGGATCACGTATTGGAACATGCAGACTGGCATCCTGAAGTTTAAAAAAAAAAAAGGAGGGGAAGGAAGGAAGGAAGGAAGGAAGGAGGGGGAAAAAAAAAACCTTGACTGATTGACTGAGTGACACCAGCGGGAGTCCGTGTGGGGTTATCATTGGCATTCACGATGCTGTCCACAGTAATCTGTCTTTTCTATATGTACGACAGCCGGTATGATGCAAACCAGCGAAACATTCAATCACACTTCCTTCTCAGTCAGAGGTGGATGCTGGAGCAGGATGGAAGGGGCGCCAACAATACAAGCTGCATTTCACATTCAATTTCATCACTTGTGCCAACAGCGAGTTGTGTGCCTATGCAGTGATGCTGCAATGCCTCTGATCTTATCAGCCTGTGTACTCTATCAAACAGATCACACCAGGGCTGGGCAATATGACCACAAATATTACAATATATTCTCTCTTATTGATCAGTGTCAGAACTAATTAGGATATGCATTTAACGGCGCTCCCACTGCTCCGCTCTGCTTTTCTTTGCCTTTTCTGCTCAAAGCTAAAGCCCCCCCGTAATGGAAAATAAAAGAGCAAAAGAAGAAGGTTCAAGGTTCAGATATTTATCATCAGCTTCAACTATTTTCTAGACTTTCCAGAGATGATTGTGGAATTTGGTGTTTTTTTCTTTGGTTTTGCTAAAAAAATCTCCTCATAATCTGCAAAAACACCTCACGACCAAACGGCGTCCATCGTTCCTCTCGAAAACTCAACTGAAACCCAACAATAAACAGGATTATATTGTGTTTGTAACTTGAGATCACAATGGATGTCACTTTTTTACAGCGCAGGTAAAAGTTGGTAGTGATTATCTCAACGTTCACAAGACGGTTTCTCTGTATTTCGTTAAAAGCAAAACCAAAAGAAAAGCCAACCCGCCATTTGACTGGCATTTTATCTATGATTTATTTCTGTATTGTCTTTTTCATGTACCTCATCGGGCACAATCACAACATTTTGTTGTTGTGAACTGGTGTATAACTGCAACCATGTGCTGAGCCTATTTTTTCCATTTGACTGCTTGTCCATCTTTTGCCGTTTCAAGTCTGTTTTTTCGCCCCACAGCCAGTTTCTGTTTTTGTGATGAGTTGCTGGTGTTTTCTGTTTGTTCCAAGCCTGTTAAGTGTTGCACACTTGACTGTTTGTATTACAGCTGTCTGTGGACATAGTGAAAAATGGATCTGTAAATTTAGTCTCCCAAGAAAAAAGGGGGAGAAAAAAGCGTCCAAAAATATTTTGCCATAATCATAGATCATTTTCGCACCCATGAAATCCAATAAAATGTATATATAACAACAAAAATGTATATAAAATGTGTGATAACGTCACTAACACGTTCTAAAAACTTGTGGCTTTTACTTTTTTTGCTCTAAAACTTCTTAAATCGTACAGCAGGAGTCGATGTAGATGTGAGGTGGTGAGTATTTACAGCCTCATGACTCATACCAGGATAAAACCACAAGCATTTACCTGCAGCTTTTGCTTCCTACAACCAGTTTAATGACTTCATAGGAGCTGGGAGTCTTCAGCGTCTCCTAAAATAACAGTAAGAAGAGGCCCCTGAACTCTTAGGTATAAAAATAACAGCAGCATCACAGGGGTAGATAAGGAGGGCCTTAGCTGGGCTTGTTTTGTTCAGAACAACACTGTCATCTCCAGCTCTTTGTCTTAAAAAACGCAACTTTTGACAAGGTTTCTGTTTCAAATATACAACCCTGTCGACTCCTGCTATTTTAAGATGTGCTTAACTTAAATTGGCAAAATACCAAGGAGGCCTCGGCTCGCCAACTTCTGAGTAACTGTTTCGAGATGGTTTTTTATTACAGACCATAAAAGTAACTGAACTGATCAAATGTCGAATGTGACTCAGAGGGGACACTGTTTCTTGACAGGCTAATTTGTGCGATAAAAATCATCGCCGCCTTCCGTGTGTGAGCTCCAGCGCCATGACGACGCCTAACTGCATTGATGCACACGGTACATAAACAAAAACCAAAAGGAAAGGTCTTATGTGTGTTATTAGCTCCAGTGCTGAACTTTTACCACAGGAGACGGTGTATTCATGAGCGCACTAACTCGGAAGGCTTCTCCATCTAAAATCATTATGCCCTTTTCAAATTTCCGTGTTGATAACAATATGTAGAAGGAGATGCACCACTCCAAAACAAAAAAAAAGTAACAACTGTGCCAATAATGGCCGAGGGCATTCATGGTCACCTCATTAATTCTGCTCAGTCCCCACTCTCATTGATTTTCCTGGCTCGCTAACCTCGTGACCACATACGTACACCTCCCTATGTTCAACCTTTCCGCTGACCTCCTGAAAACTTTT
Source organism: Trachurus japonicus (assembly GCF_045865225.1). Lineage (NCBI taxonomy): Eukaryota > Metazoa > Chordata > Actinopteri > Carangiformes > Carangidae > Trachurus > Trachurus japonicus. Next base: position 6,936,827 of record NC_140925.1, read on the forward strand.
TGCCTTTGGCTAACTGCTAAGTTCACGTCCGACTGTTCGTTCTAGAAGCTGCTAGCCTCTTAGATATCGACATGCCTGCGGTGGTGATGCTCTGTTATGTGTTATGTGCTGCATATGCCCCTATGGCGGTTCCAGCCAACTCTTCCTCCTGCCAGAGTATACTCCTCCAACTCCATGGATAGGGTAATCAATGTTGAAGGAGCGCCCACACTTTCTTTTCAAAAGACAGTATGTTAGCAGCCCAGCATTAGCTCATTTCTCATGAAAAAAAAAAGAAAAAGAAGAAAAAAAAAAGTTGTCAACGTGAGACCAGCTTTTCCAATATCGTCCAGCTCGGTACAAAGCTGAGGGGTGGCCGTCCAAAGAAGCAGCCCCCCCCCCCCAGCACCACGCCACGCGCCTCCTGATCACTGATCACTCCCTAACAAGACAAAAGCTCTACTTTCTGCAAACCACAACACTTGCATTGTGAAAATGTGCATGTATAGAAGAAGTTCACATAAAACTGACTGGGATTCGTATAGAGACTGTGATTTAGGGGTAAATGCAAACAAATATGCATTTTCCAGTTAAAGCATCCATTCACAGGGCAAAGGGGGGGGAGGAAGGGCTTTAACACTGAGGATGTTCAGGGAAAGCAGCGTTTGTTTGTCTTTCTGTCATGAATAAAGGGAAGAAGAGCTGGTGAGAGAGGAAAAGTACCGAGCGGAGTGTTACTTACAACGATGTGTGCCGGTGACGGGGACCTGGCATCTTTAAGTGCTTGTCTACTTTGAAGACCTCCTGGTTGAACATCTAGCAGGGGCCATTTCATCTGTAGGTACTGAATGGTAGAAAGGAAACAGAATGGAAAGAAAGAAAACAAAACATGTTAACAATGCAGAAATCAAAAACCAAAAAGAACAAATTAAAGGTAAGACAAAAAAAGGGGAGGGGGGGACGGGGACGGGGAGGGGAGGGGACGACATTTCTTGATGGGTGTGGAAACTCAAAAACATGGAAAAGCAAATAAAGATCTTGAAGGCGGATGGTGGATGGGGTGAAGATAGCCTCGAGCATGCATCTGTGAGTCCAGCAGGAGAGCACACAGCGGTTGTGTAAATCAAATGACACTTTTTTTTTTTTCCCCCTCCAGGGACATATGGCATTAAACTCCTTCACAGCGAGTAAGGAATCCAAAAACAAAACAACTTTTTGTCTCTAAAGTAGCCGAGGAGTGGCTTCTTTGGATTTCATTAGGTCACTAATTTAGAGCTCGGAGGGGGGGGGGGGGGGGGCAGAGGTTAGGGGAAGTATTGTACATAGCTTATGGCTTTTAAGATGACCTAATGTCATAAATGTGACTGTTGTCAGAGTTTTATTGGAGCCCATAAAGAGGTTAAAGCGTGGCGTCTCACCACACTCCTCTGAGGCTGAACCTCCTGACTGCTCCCATAAATGATTGACTTGGCCTCTCTCTCTCTCTTTTTTTCTCCCACCCAACCTCTCCTTCGATCTCTCTCTCTCTCTTTCTCTATCACTCGCATACATAAGCACAGAAAACCAAGATAAGCAGAAACGAGGGTCATGAGAAACATCTGTCTGCGTTATAAACTGGGTGGAGGCCTTTTAATTTGATGACATGTGCTGTGTTGACTGTTCTACCTACAACGGTCGACTACTCGGTGCCTCATCTTATAAAAAAAAAATGAGCATCTTCAATTACACGCCCCATAATAATAATAAAACATGACAAAACAATCTTGAATCTGCTGTCATCAAACTTCACATTCAGATTGACTGTCGGTACAGTGAGTTCCTGCCACCGACTGCTGCTGGTGGTGTTTCACTTTGCTCCAGTATGTGGTCCGAGCTCTGCTTATCAATGTCACGGCCACCTAGTTTGAGGGAAAGAGGTCACAGCAGCTGTTTCGGCTCTGAGGCCTTTGGAATGGCTGCGGCGCGGAGAGGTGAAGGGTCTGAAAACTGTAGAAAAGGTGGAAACTGGTGTTGGAGCTCAACATCAGCAGAGTAAAGAAGAAAAAAAAAACCTCTCGCCTCAGCTCAAGTCCAAAAAGATGCTTAAATATAAAACATTTGTTGAAAGAAAAAGTCTATTAAACTCAAACAAATTCTTGTGGAATTAAATAAAATAACAGAACAAGAGCAGCGACGGGAACAAACAAGTGAAACCTCAGCGCCACAGATATTTCAAAAGCAAATGAATGGGTTGAACCTTTACTTAAGAATTAGATGTGGGCCTATGACAACATGAACAGAAATCTGTAAAACAGCATTTCTGATGGTCCAGTTTTGTTGCATCATTTCAACATCCTGTCTGAATCCTATTCAATTATGTTTCATGACTGATTGAAATCACAAGCTTGGTTCCTATAACGACCTCAGAGCTTCATGCAATCCTGTAAACATTTCACATGCATCCCACCACCATGGCCCAGGATCAAGTTTCAGCACTTGTTGACCAATGGTTTTGTTTTGTTTGCTATATAAATTAGAATAGATCAGTGCAACCATCTCCCTCAGCCCCCCAGTCCTCCCAGTTGCAGCTTTCTTTCCTGCATGGAGAGGCAGGTACATTAATTCAATCTGTGTTGCCATTCAGAGAGGGTGACCGCTAGTTTGTATGCATGTCTGAGAGAGAGAGTGTGTGTGTGTGTGTGTGTGTGTGTGTGTGTGTGTCAGAGCTGGTCAGAGAGTGAGTGAGTGTGTCGCGACCCTTCCTGAGACTGTGTCTATATCAGTGGTAATTAGCGGAGAGTTCACTGTGGGGTGCCTGCCAGTGGTAGACGCTGGAGGGAGTTATTGACTCCATGTCCTCAGTTGCAGCCCCTGCTAAGAAAAAAAACACAGTTTGCTGCCTGGTCTTTCTCCACCACTACCACTCATTTATGACCCCACGATGGCTTTTTACTGCTAAAATACTGGGTTTGTTTATGCTTGTTTGTATGTCCTGAGAGTGGAAAAAGGAAAGGTTGTAAAAACTCCAGAGTTGAGGTCTTGTGGGTTTTTTTTATGGACCCCACACACTGGGTATTAATTGCCATGAAGGGGGGGGCGGGGGGAGGAGGAGGGACAAGGAGGGGAGGGGAGGAGGAGGGGGTGTTGTAACAGGAAAAGAGGAGGAAGAGAGTGACGGGGCCGCTGTCATCTATGAGGTAATTCAAGACGGTGTCCATTGGTGCCAGAAGGGCTAGAGAAGACATGGGTTAGCGCTGGAGAGAGAGGTGGGGAGAGGGTGGCGGTCTGAGAGGGGGGGGGTGGGGACGGGGTCTTGTCCATGGGAAAGTCCTGCCTGCCATTGCGTGTACTGTGCACACATGCTCGCACATGCAAATATTCAAACGCAGCTGCAGCTGGCAAAAAACGGGGTCGAGGGGACATTCTGGAGGAGATGGGTAAAGGAGCGTGAAGGTGACACCCCCCGAGTGTGGCAACGGGGGGACGAGAGAGGCTTTGAAAGACTACAGAGAGAGAGAGAGAGGGAGGGAGAGAGGGAGAGAGAGAGGGAGAGAGGGGAAGGGTGCCGGAGCGCATGCCCTGACAAGTGGCTCCTCTTCAGCCCTGCTATTGCAAATGTTCTCACACACTAATCTCTCCTGCAGGTTTTACAAGCATGCCAAGGAAAACGGAGCCCTGGCAGGCACCGGGCTTTCCGACCCCCCCCTCCCCTCCTCTCACCCCTCCTCCCTCCCCCCTTCTTGGCCTCCTTCCTCTTTCTCTCTCTCTGTCTCTGTCTCTGTCTCTCCACCCGCCCGTCTGCCCTGCTTGCTCGCTAACGGACGCACCGCCGCCTGCATGGGCTCGAGGAGGCCCGTGACCTCTGACCCCTCTCTGCCCCTCCCTCCCTCCCAGCCCCCCCCCCCCCTCTTTACCCCACCATATTCACTCTGCGACCTGAAAACTCTCCTGCTATGAGGGGGCCCCCCGGGTAACTCAAGAGCCATTCCAATGTGACAAATTGCTCCGGAGTTCCAGGATAACTCTCTCTTCTCCTCTGTCTCTCTCCCCCCCCCCCCTCCCCTCTTCCTCTGCCACACACACACACACACATACACTCAAACACTAACCAGCCCCCCCCCCCAGACCCCCACCCTGTAGGAGCCACCCAGTGGTTGTGCTCCAGCTCCGTGTTGTGCAGCAGCAGACGGCTTCTCCTTCTCCCCACCACCACCACCACCACCCTCTGTTCCCCTTCCCCTACCCTGTACCCCCCCTCCCCTCCCCTCCCTCCCACCCTCCTCCTCGCCTGGCCAGCCCCACAGCCCCACAATGGGAGCTGAATGACTCAATTGTCTCTGATGAAGTGAAAGACAAGGGAGTCCTCTAAATCCTTACAGAGAGATGAACTCACTCTCACTGTCCCCGATTTTCCCTGTCCACTACTGCTTCCCCAAGCAGAAGATGGGGAGTTGGTGGTAAGTGGAGAGTGTGTGGGGGGGGGGGAGGGTGAGGGGTTGTTGTTTACAAGGCCTACAGCAAATAATCATTGTCATTATTGATTGGTTATTTTTTTCAATTAACCAATTAGCCTGGACAGAAAGCGCCTAAAGACACTTGTATTTCTGGAGATTGATAATCTGTTGATCAATTTATCTCCCACTTGTTCCAGTGCTGTTTTATCACCACACTATTTTTAAACATGCAGCTACTGGGATGGGGGGGGGGGGGGCTTGGCATGTTATGAGCTACACAAGTGTTAACCCAGATCCACACCGACTGTCATCGCAGTGAAAACAAGCCGGGGGTGTCACAGCTCGTGGTGGCAGAGGGGCAGCAGGTTGAAGACAAATGGAAGGGGCATCCTGATCCTGAGCGCTCACACATCAACATCATCCTCACACGTCCACAACACCGACACTTCCACACACACACACACACACCGTTCGTTGTTACTAATTCAACAAGCTGCCACAGAAGCAATTTGGCCCCTAAAACACTCCTTCCTACCGGAGCTAGACTCTGATCCTCCCCAAAATAAAGCTTCTTTTTTTTTTTACAGATTCTATCAAACATTAACCAAACGTCAATATGAGCCATTGACAGAAAGACAGGGGGAAAAAAAGACAGGAAAAGTCTTACTCGTAAATTTTTCAGTGTGAACGACAGACACGCAAAAAGCGCAGGATTGTTCTGCCTGTTTCTGGTCAACAACCAACTTTTTTTTTTTTACTTTTTTTCTCCCTCTCTCTCCTCCATCTGATGTGTTTATCACATGCGGCCTGGCGGCTGGAGCGGCAGCCACCGCACGGCTTGTTCGTTTTGTTTTGGATTAAGAGCAGAGGGCTTCAGACCAATCAAACAAACAAACAGAGCTCCTTATGTGCCAATATGGCTCCCAAACACTGGTCCACTCTCCAGCAGGGGACCGTGGGACAGATGATGAGGACCGCTGGGGGATCTGTCCGAGCGTTTTCCAGCCATGTGAGCGAGCGAGCGACAGACACACACACGCACACAGACAGACAGACAGATAGCAGCTTGGGTTGAGAGTCAGCATATGGATGCTGGATGTCGATCTAGAGAGTCCAGCAGATCTTCGGCCCATCTGTGGCCTCCTCGCATCATCGCAGGCATGACACGGCTTCACTTTGCACATTTACAGCCAGTGTGTGTGCGGAGGATAACACATGTAGGTTCGCGGTGACCCCCTCCCTCCCTCCCTCCCTCCCTCCCTCGACATACCGTTACATGCACTTTACTGTACATAAATACGCGGCACCTGAACGACAACGCTCACCCACATTTGAAACATCCTCTGGTCGCCAGGCGCGGCGTGCAGCTCCTCTGGGAGAGCGCTCAGCGATGGGATTGACAGCTTGCAGATTAAACCAATCAGACTGCTACTATAAAGAGCTTTATTTAAGTCTGAAATGATCAAGGCTAGTAAGATGAGCCCATTCAAAGCTCTGCAAGTAAACTGCACCAAGCTTAAGAGATTAGTACATCCAGTTTGACTACAATTTTATCCCTTTAAAAAACGAGAGCCGAGCATATTGTCTTGATCTGTTGCGGATATTGCCGGCAGTCTTTGTCCTCGCTCGCAGGTGCAGGAGAAGAAGCAAACACGTGGTTATACAAACATGTAATTTGTTGAGGAGGGGACGGTAATTTTCTGTAATTGAGGGAGGGAGAAGCTTAATGCAACACAGACCCTTTGAAATCCTCTTGGTTAAAAACAAAATATAAAAAAAAACGACGATAGACCGTGTTTGTTTCTGAGTGCAGTGCAAACGGACGGGTTAAAAAAGTGAATGGAAATATAGCACGAGGATTTCTGGACCGAACTGGGAGAAAGTTAGCAGACACAAGAGGGCCCATCACGGCTGCTTTGGTTCTGCTAATGCACATTTTATGAGTAAATATTAAAAAAAAAAAAAAAAACACACACTCACACCCCACCTGCTCTGATAGCCAGAGGCATTTTGCAACCAGGAAAATAAAAGTGGAATGTGGGAAGGCCTGGGGTTTGTGTGCCCTGGGGCAGGAAGGGGTCCGCTGGGCCCATATTTACTCTAAAGCCAGAACACCTTGGGGGTTCCACTGGCCCTGACAGCACCGGGGCAGCCAACCTTATCCAAAACCTTCCCTCCTCCTCCTCCTCATCCTCCTCCTCACCTCCTACCCCTGCCCCGTTTGCCAACATCTCCACCTCAAACTCCCCATCTCTCGCTTCCTTACAGGAAAAAAAACTCAACCTGACACTCTCATATAACCCTTTTTTTTTCTCCACATGCACGTGACCTCTCCATCCTCTCTACCCGACTCACCCCTTGAAAATCGAGCTGAACGTGAAACTACTATTGTTCAAAATATCTCAGAAAGCCAGTAGATTTGATTCAAAAAGAAAGAAAGAAGCACTGCTCAGTTTTTAGACTTCACCTCCATGAACGCTCGACTTTTATCTGGCCTGTTCTGGAGAGTTAGTCTCGCTCCCTTAAGCACTGGTTCATGCGCATGGCTTTGCTCTGACACTGTTTACTTAGCAGGTGTGGACAAATGTGCTGTTCAAACACCAGCTGATTGACCGGAAAGTTTCAAAAGGATTGCACAACACACAGCCAACACGATTTTTTTTTTTTTTTTTTTTTTCCCCCTATGACAATCGCACAGGGACTAAATTGTGCAGTGCTCATATGTTTAACAAAAACATGGTTTACTGCCTATAATTAAATTGATTGGATGATTACAGACTATAGCAGAGATTACACCTGGATGCACATGCGGTGGGTGCAGTGCTCTCAGAGGAAGCAGAGAGGGGAGGGGGGGTGGGGGGTGGTGACGTGATTGCAGTCCAAAACACTCCGACTTCTCAGCGAGCCTCAGAAAGTAAACAGCATTCGATTTCTGACTTTTGCACCCCCTCCCCTCCCCTCCCCCCTTTCCCACTGTCCCTCTCCCTGTGTCATTAGGAGTATCTCTTGGCTGCTCTATAAATAGTGGCAGGGAGGGTGAAGGCCAGCAGGAGCTGGCTAGTCTTCCATCAGCCCCGCTAATGAACAGGCGCTCTGGCACCTTTAGCATCAGGCTCGGCTGCAGAATGCCTCTGCTTTCAGGTGCTTCTCCTGCTTCACAGAGCTCATCGCTGCTCTTCTATCCCACTGACTCTCCCTCTCTCTCTTTCTTCCTTCCTTCCTTTCTTTCTTTCTTTTCCTTTACTCAGACACAAATCTAACTTGGGCTTTTGGCTGCTTTGGTTGGCTTCCACAATCCCAAATTGAGTGGGCTGCATGTTATGAAGCCAGGAGCAAGGATTGTTTTGCGACTGTAATATATGCAGCAGCTTGATCGATGCATCTTACTTACTCCTATTAGGGCTGTAATTATGGTTAACTTCACTAATCAACAGAGTGGGATTAGTCGTCAATACTCTCTTTTGGAGTTACTTCTCCTGTTTTCATTTCATGTTCACACCACAAAGGCCAGAGAAAGATATCTGGATGCAACAGAGTGCTGACTTCTTTTTCAAAAAGCAGCATCGATGAAACTAATGCTTTAATGTTACAAGTAAAGCCACAACAACATGTGGCATACTGCAGTGCTCTATCAAATCTTTCACATAGCAACAAGTTCATTTACCTTCCTCGCTATAATGTCTCCAGGTAACAGGATATCTAGGTGTGCTGGACTAACTGGTTTGCTCACAAGGATGTTTGGCACTTATCAGATCTAGAGAATTTAATATACATCCTGGATCAAGAGTGAAACCTTTTTGAAAGTTGAAACAGCAGACCCAGTCTTTCTAGAGACTCTACTTCCCTGTCTGTGCTTCATACTGCAACTAATGCTAAACAATAAACAATCAAATCACAAAAGAAAAGACTGAAACCAATGTAAATATGCAGTTTAACTATAGCCTAAGTCCAGTAATTGCGATTGTGTGTGCTCTGTACAGTATATTCACACCAGCATCATTACTAATGGTAATCAGCTGAGGGGCCCCACCACTCAGCAGAAAACAGGCGGCTGGACCAGGAACAGGGCAAAGATCAGATCCTGGACTTCCCTGGTTGGGAGATCCGTACACACTGACCTACTTTAGAGGCAGCGTGGAGGTGAGCAGGCACGTCTGCAGGCCCAGGTGTGTCTGAGCCCCCTTACGCAAGGGGGCCAGGCCAGGCAAGGGCTGAGGAAGGTGAAGAGGTTGGGCAACCGGTGCGCTCGCAACACGCTTACCTTTGCTTGCGAGGAAGCAGGGCGAGGGGCGTGGAGGGTTAGAGTTAAAAAGGTGAACGGCAGCTGAGCTCTTTGCTGAGGGAGAAAAGTAAGCTGATTGCAGCGCCCACGTTCTGCTGGAGAATGCTGTATTTGGTATTGTGCTGGAGGAGAGCTGAACGCTGCCCTTGATGTTGGGTGTCTGGTTTTGTTCTGCGAGAGTTCACTATGAATTAGTTAAACGGTAGACTGGATATAAGGAAGCTATGAAACATGCCTCAGAGGGAGAGAATGTGTACACTCTCAGGCTTCACAAAGACTTGGTATACTCTGAAAAAACACTACACGATATCACACAGTTCCACCTACGCATATTCATCAATCAGAAAGCATTATGTCGAAGGCATCACACACACATACCAACAGGCAATTAATCTTCACAGGAGCATCATACGAAACCAACAAACATTCAGCCTGTTTTGTGTCTCTTTCACACTTGCACATACACCTTGAAGCAGTTCAGCCTCCATATTCATGAGGCCTACTCCCTCAGCATACCTAAAGCCCAGAATTTTAAGGGTCCCGGCTCAAAAATCTCAAATATGGTCTGGGGTTATAGATTTGGAACCCAACCGGCTTGGATGATACATCAGCTGTGAGCGATCCGTTTTTGGTTCAATTAGCTTTAACCCCACTTATTATTGGTGGTGTTACTTAACACGGGTATTTACTGTGATATTGTGCATGGAGGAAGGGTATCTGTGGGGTGGTTGGGGGGGGGATTCCCACACAGGCAATTACATGCACACTCACACAGTGGGGTACTGCCGCTTTGCCACGGTGGCTTAATGAATAAATAAGTAATAAGGGCTTGGTTATTGGAGCTCATTAAAATGGGAGATGCTTCCATGACAATAAGACCTGAGGAAGGTCAGGGGGGGGGGGGCAGCTTTGTGGTTGAGGCCAGAGTGGGTGGCTCCTTAGCCCCCCACCCCACCACCTCCATCCTGTCCCTCCCTAACCTGACCACATTGCCCCGGCGCTCACCTCCAAATCACTCCTGTCAGCGATGAACCCCCCCCACCCCCCTCCCCAACCTTCACCCTGCACCTTCCCTCCCAGCAGCAGCAGCAGCACACGCGTCTTCATGCGTGGATGTGTACAGCTGGAAAAAGAAACACACACACACACACACGAACGCACCTCTCTCATGGTTAATTACCACTTAGCTCAATCACATGGTGATCAACCCCCCCCTTCCCAAAACCTGCACCCCCCCCCCCACCCTCCTCCTCCTTTGCAACACAAACAGCCAGCACACATGCCAATTATTGATGAATCTTTAATATGGCGTTTTACAAAGTCTCCATCTCATTTCCTACCACTGAGCAGGTGATTACTCCTCCACTGGTACAAGGAATATAAATAGAAAATACATCCAGCATCTAAAAAAATGACATTAATGAGAATAAATTATCGTAATATAATATCATTGCAGAGCTGAAATAAAGTGAGCCATTTTCGCTAACTTTTTTTTTTTTTTTGGTTGTTGTTGTTATTTCTTCGCTCCTCCTGCCTTGCATCTGGCCAGCTCTGGATAAAAACCCCCAGACAAAAATCCCACACCGCAATAACATGTCAATAATGAGCTGAGGCCATCTATTGATCAGCTTAATTTTGCATCTATTAGCTAGGGAACGGCTTGCTCCGGGGGCGAGGGAAGCCAGGCGCTAACACGCACCGACAGGCTGGATGGAGATCATTACAACTGATGTTCACACACACGCTGTGATTGACATGGAGATAAGGCAGGAGAGAGCCCGGGCTCCAACGCCTCCCCGCACACTAAGCTAATGATACACCAAACGTGAAACGTGTGCTCGGTGTGTGTACAGCGGTGTGCGTGCACGCGCTCTTGTGTGTGTGTGTGTGTGGGAACATAGATAGAAAAGAGCGTCTATCTAGAAAGAGAGTTGGAGCAGGAGAGGGAGGGAAAAAAAAAGGAGGAAGAGAGGAGAAGAAAAAGCAGGCCACACGCCTTTGCTAATTGGCACAGTCAGACAGGGAAGCTCATAAAAAACGAAAAAGCATTTAGTGGAGCACCTCATCTTTCTGGATCGCCTTATCAAGTCTGTGTCATTTAAATACGGTCGACTGCAGCACAGAAAAAAAGCCTGGCTTTGACCTGGAATGCATATAGCTTCATCTGACACTTCCTTAATTTAGAGAGAGTTTGCATAAGAAAAACCCAGCTGCGGCTTTCGTTATGAAAATCGTTTGTTTTCCTGTGAACAAATGATTGCAGGCTGGTTTGTGCCCCTGTGTCAACACATGCAACCAAAGCATCTGAAAAAAAGAAGAGCAGACAGACAGAGCAGGTCGTTTTTTCCTCTCACAGAAGAAGTGACGTCGATCCAGCGCAAAGGATGGATCCATACAGAGAAGTAGGGAGGCGTGCAGCAAACAGTACACTGTGATCATGCCCCTTTTTCCTCCTATCCAGCCCATCCATCCATCCCATCCATCCATTGGCATTGATGCAAGCAGCTGCAAAAGTAGGGGATGGCTGCAGGTTATACCCACACGGAGAGACGACGAGGGGGAAAGTTGCCGGGGCGACTGGAACTGCACCTTTTACCACGCCGTCAAAAAAGGAAAACGGACGAATCTTTGTGTACACCATCTGTATGTCGGAGTTTTTACTGGGAGGAGGTCTTGTTTTATACCAGATAGGTTCTATAGAGGTGAGGTCAGACCAGACACACGCAAACACACACAAACAAACACATATACACACACACACACACCTAAAAAAAAACCCTTGGCTACAAACTGTGTGTTTTTGTCAGCTGAGGGATGCAGCGAAGGGATCGAGGGAGCAGCGGGAGGAGGGAGGTGAGGTGAGGGAGGGAGGGAGGGGGGGCGGGGGGTGGCGAGGGAGGGAGGAGAGAGGAAAAAAAGCCCTCAGCCAAGCCATCAAGTTGAACATTGAACTTCACAGTAGTAGCTGCCTTTCTATGCCTCTCCTTTTGATGTTACCTCCAAAGCAAAGGATCAAAGGCTTGGAGTGTGGCGTGGGGAAGTCCCAAGCTCTTAGCCTGCCAGCCTGTGATATATGCAAAAGTCTACGCCAAAAGAGAGCGAGTGGGGCAGAGAGAGAGAGAGAGACAGGAAGAGAGAGTGAGAGAGAGGGTGCTCGAGAGCAAAAAATAAATAAATAAATAAATAAATAAATAAATAATAGAGGAGGCTTGCATGGAATGTGGTTAAACAGTATGTTTTGTGTCTAATGAATGACAAGAGGATGATGACGCAATCGGCCATAGAGCTACAGTTGTGACGTAGAGCGGGAGAAAGTGCTCACACACACACACAGAAACAGACAGACACACACACATGTATAATGCTCCTGTAGGCACTTTGCACTTTACATAGTATGCATTTTTTATATGTGCTGTACTTTGTCTTGGTGACCGTCAGCCTATATCCATGGGGGCAAATTGCCCTTTTTTTATTCTATCTATCTATTGTATCTGTTTATTGATTGTCTTATTAACAAAAATGTTGTCTATTGTCTTATTGTCCTATAAGTGTTCCTGTTTGAGCTCTTGCAAATCCATTTTCCAATGTGGTCTCCTTCCACAAATGGCAAATAAACCGACTCTGACTCTCTGACTCTGATATGAGTTTTGGAGAGTGAGCGTTTGATACTGGCAAAGGGCCGGGCATGAAGGCAGGGACTGGGATGGGGCGGAGTAGAGATGGGGTGGAGGTGGTGGTGGGGGGGGCTGGCAGTGTTTGTTGCCCTCACAACAACATCCCCCTCATCCTCAACCAGCAACACGGGACCCCCCCACTCCCCTCCCCCCTCCCCTCCCTCTCCCACTCCCCTCCCTCTGACTTCCACCTCGTACCAACCCCCCAGTGCCTCTGCAACATCAAGGGGGCGAGAGAGAGGCTGTGTCGTCTCGACATAAATATACAGTGTGCCGTTAAAGCGGAGGACTACAGTAAACACAGAGCACATGAAATCCTGGTTGTCTCTTGCTGGAGCACAAACACACACACTGTGGGCTCAGCTGGGCCAGAGAGCGGGGCAGAGGTGTGCTAAAATTGACAAATCTCTACGAGACAAACACAGTCCACACACACACACACACACAGAGACACAAACGCGCTTACACACCCTTTCCCCAAGGCTGTGGGATTAAGAGGTCCAGCTGGCTGACAGCAAGCCCTTCCTTCCCACGTATCCCGTCGATCTCACCCCCCCACCCTACCCCTTCTCCTACACACACACACACACAACTGCCCCAGTACCCACCCATCCATCCATCCACCCCCACAACTTCCAAGAGCCCCTCCCACACCTCTCCAACCCCAGCTCTGCCAGCCCATCCAGCTCGCCGAGCATGCCAAGGAGGACACACCTGAGTTTGACATCGATCGACACCCATCCTCACTCCCATGCACATTCTCACACACACACTCACACACACACACACACACACACACACACTGGAGGAAAATGTGACTCCCGAGTATTATTCGGGAGACACAAGATGTTCTTCTCCGACCGTCAGGCCAGCAGCGGGAGAAGCTTCGGAAAAAATCCACCGCGCCACTAAAAAAAACTAGAGTTAGGTGTCACCGGCGCCATCATCAAAAGCCGCCGGTCCACTCATGTCGGCTTCCTGTCAGCGCAGCCCGTCGCGTTCGTCAAGACAGAGTCCTTTAAAGTCATGGACCTTCAAAGATGGAGGAAGAGTGAGGAGGGGGTGGGGGTGGGGGGGGCAAGAAGCACAGTCGATAACATATAGGACCAACGCTGTCGGTTGGAAGCGACAGTGATACAGAAAGAGTGAGAGAACAGGAGTAGGCGGAAGAGTGTAAACCTCGCCGAGATCTTTACCCCCCCACTCGCCCGCCCCCCGCCCTCGACACACTCCCCCACTTCTCAACAGCTGCCAGGTCACTTTACGAACGTCTGGGAGAAAATATGCGGCGGGGTGTTGTTTGAGTGTTATATCATTTTGTCGAGAGGGAAGTATGTGCAATCGGATGCTCGAGGAAAACAAGCGTTCAGTTTTCCAATATTCAACATAGCAGAAAGTTTGGGATCATGTTCTGGAATCAGTTTTACTGCTTTCCTGATCTGTTTTTTTGGATATAAAAGGATAAGGATATAGGGATATAAATCACAACGTTTGGTAAATCGTCCATTCCTCTATCATATTTTCCCTTTTTTTATTTACAGGCTGATATCTCTGTGATGTGACTCGGCCGTGCCCATGTATCAGTTCTACAAACAGCCCACTCTCCTGAAACCAAAGAGCAGAGAACCGAGATTGAAAGGCTCATGTCATCAAAAGGTGAAATCCGAAACTGCTCTGTTGATTTTGAGGAACCGCAAAATGTAAATGAGCCTCGCACTACAACAGAGCTACAATCTCAGAACCACAAAAAAAAGAAGGGGTTACTCTTGTTATCACATGAATATCCCCACGGGTGCTCTCACATTCACTTTCTCCAGCATCTTAATGATCGAGTGAGTGAGTTTGCGTTCACTAATATTGACCAGAAAGTCGACATGATGAGAACAAAAACATGTAGCGTTCTTCCACTTCCTGGTTACCTTATGTCAGAGGAACAGGACGTGGGTTTTTAGGTGAAGTTTGGGGGCGACGACAAAACGAGAGCGGAGGCACCAGGGGTCTTATTTCGGGTGTGATCACAACCAGAGGATACTAAAGCCGGGCTTGGGGCCGTCTCACCCCAATGGATAACTAATGAGAGCAGAGAAAAATCTATCCGGCGATTCACGGTGATACCATCGACAGGGGAAGATCACTACTACCACCAGATTGGCTTGGGTGGGGTGTAGAAGTAGAGAGAGAGAGAAGGGAGAGGGGAAAAAAATAAATAAAAAAAAACAGACAAGGCAGCGGTGTAAGGAAAGAATAAGAATTAGGGAGTGAGAAATGGAGAAAGGAGAGAGCAAGAGATAGAAGGGAGGAAAATAAATTCACAATGATGACACGTAAGTGCAAAGAGCGATTAAGGATTTACTTTCAAAAGGACTCCCATTGATCTTTTTTGATAGACCTGCAATAAATCAAACTGGATTGACTCGCATGAGAACCAAGCCTAATCCTTTAGTCAGATCCAGGAGAACTCCAACCAAACCAGCTGTTAATTTAGGCTTTACAAGATAAAGCGGGAGAAATCCAACCTGATGTACCCTAGGGCAGCGGCTTACATCATCTCTGTAAAGCAATCAACTTATTGCCAGTTTGGAGAGGTAATCAGAGCACATACTGAGAGAGGAGAGGGGCTGAGGAGGAGAGAGAGAGAGAGGGGAGGGGAGGGGTGGAAGGAGAGACAAGAGATGGCTGAAGAGGTTAGAGGGAGAACAGAAGCATACGAATGTAAGAAACAACCGAAAATGAAACTTGAGTCCACTTTTAAAATGTTGTTTTTGTTTTTTTGTTGTTGTTTTTTTAAAGAAAAGAATAAAAACGTATTTTTTTGGAGGGGCCGCCGATACGCAGGCCTTTTCTGACTGAAACAATGAAACTTAACGTTGAAACAAAAAACATGTTTACGCAGCCGTATACATCTCCAATTATCTCCAGAGGGCAGAGATGAAACAGAGTGGAGCTAGCTTGCTGCAAACAGTAGCTCTCCGGGGCTGACAGCAGGGAGTGGAGGCAGGCTTCGGCTTCAGCTGCCCCCCTCCCCTCCTCTCCTCTCCTCTCTCCTCTTTCCTCCTCTCTCCTCCTCTCCCCTCACGCCTCCCCTTCTCCACACCACCCTGTAATTTCCCTGGAGGCCGGCCCAGACCTCGTCCCCATCCCCAGTGGCCGGTGCCACCTCAGCCAGGTCCTGCCAGCCGCGCTGTGGCTGCAACATAGCACAACCATAGTAATTAAAATGGTTATTTTTGTTTTTTGGGGGGAACAAGATGGATTTTTTTTTTCCAAGAGCTCTGGAGCGGAAGTATTGTAAGACACCATCCAACCCACACTGAGCGAACGAACGGTGCTGATGTCTTTTTCAGTTGCTATATGT
Source organism: Trachurus japonicus (assembly GCF_045865225.1). NCBI lineage: Eukaryota > Metazoa > Chordata > Actinopteri > Carangiformes > Carangidae > Trachurus > Trachurus japonicus. The sequence continues at coordinate 6,952,550 of NC_140925.1, forward strand.
GCGCGCAACTGTATGTCATCGGGGTGCTACGCTAGGTTTTGGTTCCTCTTCTGAAACGGGTGTGTGGAGACCGCAATGGACGCACAAGATAAAGCCTGAAAACCACACACACACACACACACAAACACACACCCTCCTGCGCACACCGACATAAAGACTCATTAGCTCACCATCTTCCCTGTCTTTAATGTCCTGTTTACAACACAAAACAACCAGATCAGGACTGAAATCCAATCACAGAGCCGAGCAGGGCCCTTCACGTCGGCCTCGCAGGAGAGCTGAGGAGAAGCAGGCCTTGTAGTCTCTGGACACTGTCCAAGGGAAACCAAACCTCAGGAGTCCAAACAAAACCACACATAAAATCAGAGTTAAAACAGCAGTCTCTATTCAGCCTGTCGTGACCCCACCAGCGCACACAAACACACGCACGCACACGCGCACACACACACTCTCTCTTCTGGCCCGTGTCTCTATCCTCTCCTGGTTACACTGTATGCACACAGGGATCACACCAATTTCAGCGGGGGCTCCTCTCGCATCGCCAAATTGACTGAGACCTGGTGACTCGGGCTTTGACACAGGCTCATTGGTGTGTGTGAATATATACACACACACAGACACACATCCATGTAAAGGAGACTGCCACTTAAGCTCAACTCACATCAGCCTGTGCTATCTTTAGCAGCTGGGCTAAACTGTTAAAACCACACAACAACTCGACCCCCCCCTCCTCCTCCCCTTCCTCCTCTTTCCCAGCCAGCCTCCCCTGACTTCAAATAAGACGGCCTGGCTCTTTGGTGGCGGCTGCCCAATGGCACCTCCCTCCACGGCCGCAAGGTCACACGTTTAATTACACAGAAAGTAGTAATCTCACCGGACAGATGGCAAGCAGGCCGCCTCTCAATTACTTTATGCCCAATTGAATCATTACTGATGTTATTTGCTAAATTATAGCACAGAAGAGAGAAAAACACCAGCAAAAAAACAAAAACAAACTGGATTTGCGCTACAAGTGTGCCGGCGGCGGGGGGCGGGGGGATGGGTGGGATTACGGGGGTCGTGGCGGTGCTCAGGACAGAGGGGCAGATGTGGCTCTTGCCAAGCAACTGTGACAGAGATCAAAAAGGCGTGAAGAACACAAGCACATGACTGTGTTAGCTTTTGGGAAAAATTGGAAGTTTAATAGTACGGTGATCACTGCCAGAAAAAACAGATCCTTATTTTTCTCGAAACCAAAACTGGTACAGAACATTGGCCTGTGTGGAAACAGTCGGCTCCCGGCAGCCCAGTTGAGGAAACCGCATGACAAGGCCAATTTAAAACGTGAAGAAAGTGTCTGTCTCTTAAAAGTGAGCCAAGGAAAAAGAGTTTGGATTTTCTTGGGGTTTTTGTGTCGTTTTTTTTTTTTTTTTCTCTTTTCTTTTCAGGACGACCAGTTTGTCATTTGGGAGCATCCCAATAGGCTCAACTTCTCTCCTGCGAAATAAAAAAATCCCCCGAAAAAACGGCAAGTGTGAGCGGACTCGTCTCAGCATCCAGCCCTGTTGATGCCTCACTCATCATTTCTCAGCTCCTCCTGCCAATGGCTTCTGTGAACAATTAGAGGTCGACTTTCCCAGCGCTTCAGACCACAGCATCTCAATCTCTGGCCAGGGGGAGCTCCAACAGCCGAGCTCGCCGGCCAAGGAACAAGATTCTCTTCAAAGTTCAGACCCAGGTTTGGCTATTTATTCATCGCTGACTGTTAGTGAGGAATCTCTCGGCCTGTTTATGATTTAACACGACCGCAGAGCTAAATAACAGCAAATTAACTGTGCTGACTGGCCTCATTAATGTCAGGCATGAAATGATTTGAGTGAGATCACTTGTGAATGTGCGAGGCCTACCACTAATGTTAACGCAGCTATCAAAACTTGGATCTTGAACATGTTTGACCTGCATGACTGTAAATTTTGCAGCTTGTTGGAGCAACTTGGCACCTCCGCTACATCATTTCTTCGAGCACCAATAGGTGTCGTATCGAAAACCGCAGCTTGTCAGGATGCCATGTAAAACAAAAAATTTAACTACCTAAAAGTACAGCTGAAGCGAACGTTTGCTTCTAAATTTACCAATGCAGAGGAGATTGAAGAAGATTAACAGGTTGGTCCAAGAGCTTCAGGAAAAAAACATTTGTCCGACTCCCACCGGTGGCCGTAATAAGACTGGCAGCTCGCCACTAACTGGGAACAGTTGTGTTGAGAGGCACGTCTACTGGTGTAAAACGATCTGTGGGCGCATATAGAAAACTTCCATCCATTTTTTTTTCTTTTTCTGAGTCAGGGTGAGGAATTCCAGTGGCCTATAGACGGCAGCCAGCAGTTGTTCTCCCATGAGGGTGGGCAAAAGCATCTGGGAAGAAGGGGAGCAGGCGGATTCAGGAGATGATGAGGACTAGATCTACATATTTATGGCGCAGGATTTTCAGATTGCGGGATTCAAGACGTTATCCCAGAAGGCGAGTGTAGAAAATGAGAAGACGGGGTCCGTGGAACTTCCCCTGGAAGGCTCAGAGGACTTACAGTAATGGCTCCCAGGCACATCCACAGCCCCGCTATCCTGAGAGGACGGGGGAGGTTTCCTGTTCAACTTTCCAGTTGTGCCATTGCTCTGCTCTCTGTGAGAGAGAGAAGCTGCTCTGCTGTTTAATAGCACAATGTTCACAGCATTGTAGACAGAGGCATAAAAAAAAAACATTAACAGAGGAGGTCTGAAGGGGGATTTTCACATGAAAGTTGAGTTGCTCTGCGTTTCTAAGACAATGCTGGGTAAACAACAACAAACTTTTTGAACTGAAAACGAAAATGAGGCAAAACAGAGCGCTGATAGCCTGAACCGAGGTCAAACCAAGACTGAATCAAAACTCCACAAAGCATCTTTGAGTTTCCGTTTCATAACCAGGCAACACTCCGGGCTATTACATGCTGCCTTGTGGTTCCTGGTGTTCACTAACTCATGACCAATCTCACGTCTGCAATGATGTAATCCTAGTATGCGTGCAAATCTGTTGCCTATCTCTCCCAATTCAAAACATTACGGAGGCAGCAGCTGCCCATCGCCTGCTTTTTTGTTTTTTCTGTACTTATGTCCAGTTGAAAAACATAACAACGGATCAGCTGGACTTCAGATGTTTGAAAAATGTCTTGATTCTTTTTGATCGCACTTAAAACCAGAGCAAAACCAAGCGAGACACTTTACATGTCAAAGTTTATTTCAGACCACAACACAGAGGTGCAAAGAAAAGTGTGTGAGGGTGCAGAAGGTGCATGCACAGGTGCATACGGCATGTTTGAGGCCTTATGCTGCCCATTTAATCCACACACACACACACACACACACACCCCACCCCCACGGCAGGGAATTCTAGCTGATGCTTTCTCCCAATGGCCCACACTTGACCGAGGGCCTTGCACTCTCTCCCCCCAGCTGCTGTATGGCAGGCATGGGCGGCAGCGCTGGCACCTGTCTTTGACAAGCCTCGGCATTCACACTGACTCTGGTTTCCTGAGGCCGGTTGCCTGGCAGTCAGGTGACAAATGCTAACACACACTGTCTCCGAACGGCAGACGGCAAACACGCCGCATGCACACCGGCAATCCCAGATCTACTGAACCAAGAGGCACTTAAGTATGATCCGACCACTTAAAAAGCATCGGCGTCATAGTGAGAGAGGTCTTAGCCTCTCATGTCTCTCTCCGTCTGATAGCAAACCTTGCCCTGATTCAGGCTGTGGCTTGGAGCTGTAAACCAAAGCTTCCCTCAACGCCTCTCACCAGCCCGGCTATGCTCTAACCACTGTTTTTGCATACCGCTCGGCTTGTGTAACCGTCGAGTGGTTTTCTTTCGCCCCAGCGAGACAATGGCTGTGTAACAGACTAAGCAGAGCGAAGCCATCTAATGTCGCTTTGCCTTTCAAGAGTTGACAAACACAATTCAGTCCCAACGCGAGACGAGAAATGCAGACAGAGGGAGGCGTGAGGCAACCGGAGACTTTTCATGATAACAAAATAAAAAAATGAAACGTAGGTGAGACTGAGGCGAAGGCAGCCCGGGCCTAAAGCAAACATTTCTAAGGTGAACCACTCAGTGTGCTTGCTCACAGTAAACCACACTAATTATAAGTCAATTTGAAACTCCCCTGGGGTCATAGAGTATCAAAGTCAAACTGGGTCAGAGGAAATTTTAACACCATTAACATCAAATCCTACGGAAACATTATATTTGTTTTTTTTTTTATTCTGCTTTCTCTTCTGTGTATTATCTTTCTCTCACTTCTAATTACATAGAAATTAAAATGTTTGTTAAAACACTTCATGACAGATTGACACTAGAACCAGACATTAGGTCTGTGCTCTCACAGCACTGAATGACAGTGACTGGTCTCAGCACGGCCGCAATTGCTGCTTAAAAAAAAAAGAAAAAAAAGAAATGGCAGTCATTTAACTCGCAGGATGTGGAGAGTTTAGGGGGGTGAGGAGGGGGGGGGCAGAGCCAGATTGAGCTCTCAGTACAGCAAAGCATGCTGGTACTCACTCTGTCGCCCAGCGGACCACAGCCACGTTTCTCCCCACCTCATTTGCAAAGCAATCCTGCTCCTCTGCCACTCGGTGCACTCAGTGCATCTTTTTGTCATTTCCACGTCCAGGCTCCATTTGTTTTGTCCACTGAGACAAGGGAGGGGAGGGGGGGGTGAAGTGTGTGTGTGTGTGGTGGGAGGTAAGGAACCAGGTCTCAAGGAGACAGCCATGCAACCAAAGAGCAACTTCACATGCAGCTCCCCTCCCCTCCCCAAAAAACAACACACACCCGACCCACTGAGCCAACACACTCCCCCCCACCCCTCCCCACGCCTGACTAATGTGCCCTGACACTCGTACATCACCCGTAAATTGGCCAAATGAATTAACCACGGCCCCTGCTTAGCTTTACGGGCTTTAAATGGATTTTCTCCTCTCCAGGTCTGCCCAATAATTGCATTTATCCATCTTGTTGAAGCCAGGTTTACACACTTACCAAGATCATGCCAATCCCCCGGATGCGTTTTCCGCTCCGGTGGCTGAGAGTGTGAGAGATTTGTCATCGAATCATAACAGGTAATTCAAACAACAATTAGTTTGACGACTCCGCCGTACGTCAATGTCTGACTCTGGCTCCTCGTTGGGCAGGACCCGGGTTAGAGCCATGAGGTGCCGTCTATCTCTTCATCTGTCTATATATCTCTTTGCCCTTCCCTCAGTGTGATAAATTGAGCCTTGTAATACTTTTTTTATCTATCATCCAAGCCTCCAGGTTAAAACAGCAAACACCCACAGTAGGGAAGGGAGTAGTGGCTGGGAGTCTTCATTGTCCACACAGACAGAGAGCAGAGGCCGGGCGAAGGCAGAGCTGTGAACACCAGCATCAGTGGGGGTCATCTCCACACTTGTGAATGTTTGAACAGAAGTGCATTAGACACTGGGGGGGCCCAAAGGACAATTCAGCTATGTAAACATGCAGCAACTTCCTTCCCTCCGCTCCTCCAGGCCTGCACTGAGACAAGCCACTGTTTAAACAGCACACACAGCATTCCTGTGCCTGGGCCCCGGCCAGCTGCTGCATCCTCACTGCAGGCCTGCTCGCCCGCCTGAGCAGAGACAGATACAGGGCCATACGACAGCAAGGGTCATCCACAAACGCACAAAGGGCTTTTATAGACATGCAAAAACTGGACTCGTCGTCTACTAGAAATGCTCCAGAGCTACTTAAAACGCCGGCTGACCTCCCACGGAATAGAGATTAGCTGAAATCATCACATTGCTACTATGAAATCTTAACAACTTTTGACGCCACCTGTAATGACGAAGCTGGAATTTTTATCTTTATTGATATTTGAAATATGCAAAGTGTGGCAGCCTATAAAGATACAGGCAGGCAGTAAAGAGGAGATAAAGATCCCCCCCCCCCCCGGTTCTAAAGGACACAGTGACGTGCATCACATGACACAAAGGCCAACCCTGCTCACCCATGCCAACCTGTTATCTCAGCTTTCATTACGGCCAAACAGGTTTCACGGTTAATAACTGAGACCTTTGGCTCACATGCCACGGGGTAGTAAAGAAAATAACCATCGCGTAATAAAGTCATAAAGAGTCAAAAAATGTTTACAGCACGTTCTGCATGCAGATACATCACAACGCTTCAGCTGTGTTACTCCTGCTGAGAGATGTTATGATGCTTGTCACAAGCCCAGACTGCATATACATCAGCCTAGAAGAATTTCAGACTGTGTTTACGCATATATAACCAAGACGTTTAAATGCAGTCTTCACTAAAGTCCCAGGCCACCATCTCCTTATGGGATTATCCACCAAACACAAACGTTGACATTTTGTAGTCTTAATTTTGGACTTTGACGGTTTTGTTCCACTTAAGCGGCCTCCAAACCAAAAAAGAAATTCAATCTCCTGCTCACACAGTTATTGAGACGGGACAGCCACAGGGGAACCGTTCTGGGTCAAGACCCGTCATTAGAAAAACAACCAGGATGTGGTACGATGATCGTCCTCGCGGCGCTCCCGTCGCCAAAGTGTGTGAATTTAAGTGCGGGAACATTTGGCAGCGCTGATCTACGTTTAATATTTAACACGGGCTTCCACTAAATCTGCTGTCGATCTGAGCTGCTTTTATTATTAGGAAAACTCCAACAATCATTAGCCTCCATCCGGTGTCGATGCCTCGGCAACGACCGACTCCATCAGAGCTGCAAATGACGGTGAACTGCAGGTCATTATGTCAATCAAACAGTAATTTCAGGGTGACTGGATTGCATTGTTTTCTGCCTCGACAGCGCCGCGTTCACTCTCGCCACCCCCCCCATCCGTTTGTCTGCCAAGTCATTTGGTTCCTCTCCGTCTTGTCTGTCCATCAGTGTGTCCCCACTGGCTTAATGGCGAAGGCCACTCATCTCGCGTCGGGACAGTTGTTTAAACAAGACACTCCATTCACTCCGACCTCTCGAGGGAGATAGGCAATTGACGATTCACTCAGTGCCGTGAGTCAATTTGTTCACTTTTGGAATTGACCCCGAACGCTGCTGACGCACCGGCCTCTCACTGGAGTGGAATGAATACGTAATACTGAGGAGTGGTGGAGGGCGTGGAAGGGAGTTTTAAAGAAAAACCCTTTAAACATGTTAAAATAATGTCCGTACATATGTTTTCAGTTTTCAGTTTTCAGAGCTACGCATCAAGAGAGCAGTTAAAAACCCATTTTTGGGGGAAGGTAGAGAAGAAAAACAAACATAATCTGAAAGGCGACCCCGAATGTAATGCATTTAACATACAAAAAAAAAACACATACAGTCCATAAACTAATAATGTGAGACAGAAAATAGAAATTACATAACAATCTAGTTAAATTTGCACCAGAAATCACATTGCTTGATGCAGTCGTTCTGGAGCCAAACGCACACTTAGTGCACTCACAAAACACACAGCATTACCTGCACAATAGTTGGCAATCCAGCTCTCACGTGCTAGGCGTAGGCCATGTGTGGATGTGACAAGCTGTTCACATGAAATGTTATCTAGTGCTGTACACAAGTTGACAGCTGCCTCTTTACAAGAGGCGTATTATTATTGTGTGTAAATAGGTTTCTAACAGCTGGTTAAAGAGCTAACACGGGAATTTACTCTTAATCTGTCTTCCACTGGAATTGGTTCATCAACTTAAGAAAAGACGAAAAAAAAAAAAGGAAAAGAATCTAATACAGTTCCACACAGCGAGTCAGGGTAAAGGGGGTTACATTTTATTAGCCTTGTGCATTTCTAAGTAAATCTCGCCAACATTTTTTTTCTCCCCCTCCAAATCCTACCATAATCCGCAGATTAGCAGATGAATGTATTTCTGCTTGCACTCTGAAAACTCCCTCACCTTTTGCAACGCGGCTACGAATCCGCCACCTTTAAAAACGACAAAACAAGCGGACGATCACCTCATTAGTGGACACGCTCCGCTTCCCAAATACACACACAGACACAAACGCACACACATACAGGCGCACATAATCGCAACACACTCCTTGGAGATTATCCCGCCACAATTAAAAAGTTTAATTAGTAGATTAAAAATACATCGACTGGAGTTTTATCACCTTAAACTCCTCCATTATGTGTTTAGCTCACACAAAGTGCCTCCTTCCCATCTGAGCCATTTTGAACAGATTATCTGCATACAGATTTTCCCTTGACTGCATTAAGACTGGAGATAGAGAGTGAGGAGCGAAAAAACAAGAGCGCTGAGGAACACCATCTGCATAATATACTGCATGCAGCTGAGCAAAGTTGGAGACTGCACAGAGTTTGACATTATTTATGTTGCAATAAGAATCACGCCGCAGAATATGGGAGCTCAAGCTATATCACAACATACAGGTAATAAGAGATATCTGTTTTCATTTCATGTTGAAAATGAAATTAGCCTGTGTATTTTCTATCTGTGCTCTGTGAGTATTTATGGACCAGAGGGGAAAGAAGAAAAAAAAAATGGGGGGGGAAAAAAACTATTTTAAAAACATATTTGAACGAATGAGATTCTTCCTCTGCGGTGCGTTCCAGAGCATTCTACCACATCCATAAAAGGCTGGCGTACCACAGGTGTTCACTGCACACTGGCACGGCTAGTCATTATCTAGCCCGACATGATCATTAAGAGCTGTGATGGCAGTGTGGCACCTCCTCCCTGTGCACACACACACACACACACACACACACACAAGCTGGGGGGGAAAACTCAAGCACTCCCTATCAGTCGTTGTAAAAAAAAAAAAAAAAAGGGGTGAGAGGGGAAGCTCCTTTCTCAACGAAAAGCATGTCAGCGCCGGTGCACTTTGACCCTTCCCAAACACACTCCAACAATCCAAACAGAAGGCCGGCACCGCCAGGATTCCTCCGGCGGCGTCACCGTGGCCCTCTCTCCCTCTTTCCCTCTCTCCCTCTCACCCTCTCCTCGCAGCTTTTAAGGCAAATCTCTCCTGATGAGGAGGACGAGGGGTGGGAAGCACGGAGGGGCTAATGTGGAGGAGTGGGAAGGAAGGAAGGGGAAGAGGAAGGGAAAAGAAAAGAGAGGGAAGGAGGGGAGGGAGCTCAGAAGCAGAAACCACACACATGAACATACGCCTGCTCGTCAAAGCGTGGCTAAAAACTGAAAGTTGCCCGCTCCAATCTGTGCTCCCCCTCGCTGGCTCGGGCCATACGTTGTTTCTTTTTTTTTTTTTTTTTAAACGGGAAGATAAATGTGAAGCCTAGGGGCAACTATTGTTTGGACATCTAACCAGGAACTGTCGCTGCTCTCATTGCCCTGGCATTAACAGCAATTATGCGCTCTATTCAGAAGGCTTTTGTGTGTGCGACCCCCTCCACCACCGCCCCCCACCCCGCCCGCTGTCACCCCTCCGTCCCCCTCCGCTCACTCACTCACACACACGCACAGAGTCCTAACACACATTTCCCGCTTTTCTCTCTCTCCCCCCTCCTCCCTCCTCCCTCCTGCCCCGTGCTTTTCCTCCCACTCGGGCTACAGCTACTGGTGAACTCATTTAGCTACTGGAGCCACTCTGGTCCCATTATGAATGAACTTTCAGAAATATGCACATTCAGGCAAAGGAAAAGCAGGAGGAAGAAGAGGAAGGAGAAGAAAAAAGCCAAATACATACCACAAGTATTTGTAGAGTGATACCTGAGCTCAAACTATCCTTCATGTTACAGTCTGTGATTTATTTTTTGCACAACTTCATCATGTTCAGTGCACTTTTACAGCAGCACAGGAGAAACTATTTTATTTAACTCTTCAAAACTTTTACTGAGAAAAAAAAAATATTATGACACTTTCAGAAAAATACAGATTCTAGGTAATCATGTTTTAAAACTAGCCTAATCCTAATCCCAGCCCTATAGCCTTCACTTTCATGTCTAAAAGATGCATGAGATCAATAGTCATTCTGACCTTATCTTTCAAGCTGAACGCAGAAAATCCCAAATCTCCAGCCAGCAACCACTTCCAATTACTGCCGTTTTCACTGAGCCTTTATATGAAACTCGTCCATATAAGTTCAGTGTGTTGGCTGCAAAGTGAAAGGAAGCTTCACATTCTACAGAAACCAACACTGTCAACGCGTGTTTTTTTTCATAGCAGGGATGAATGGATCAGCTATGCATGCACTGTCCTTCAAGAAATTTTTTGAATTCACGAAGGTCAATGTATTTTGAAAGCACAACGTACAAAGTTTGGTTTACATTCAAGTTTAAATAAAAACTCTGAAGACTTTTTGTTTGGGATGAGAAACAGAATCGTACAAAAACCAAAACTACTGTAGTATCTAGCTCTGTGCAGATTTTTTTTTTTTTTTTCGCTGCTTTTGAGATTAAAAGTGAACTTGCCAACAATTCTAGGGAGTTCAAGATGTGCTGTCTACCGAGGAAAAACAGTAAATAAAAATAAAGCGAACACGCTCTGTATACAGATACAAATTTAACTGGTGGCTTCATGCACGCACGCACACACACACACACACACACACACACACGTACACAGAATAATTTAATTTCCATGTTTTCAGGGAGCCCCAAGCCCTGTGGGCCAGGAGCAGAGCTAGCCTATATTTAACAGATGACAAAAGTTGCATTCCAGATGTACAGTACTATCTTTGTGTTGAGCTCTATAGACATGCATGTGAGAAAGAGGGAGCGAGGTGGGGTGGTGGTGTGGTGGTGGTGGTGGTGGTGGTGGGGGGGGGGGCTGCGGCTGGGAGAGGATGGGGGTTACACTGGGGGCTGGAGGGGTGGAGGGGTGGAGGGGGGGGGGGCACCAGTGCACAGCTGCTAAACTAATGCCTTTTTTTTTCTCTTTTGCTCAGACACAGAAAAGCAGAGTGTGGTGGCTCACTGACAGAAACAGGGAAGGATACAGGAGGTAGAAATGGATGCATCCATTCTGAGAATAATTTGTTTTACAAAAAAAAAAAAAGAAAAAAAAATCCAGGCTGTGCTGTGACTTGATGAGTAACAGGCCTAATCTGTTACATTGAAGTCAAAATTAGGCATCAGATTAGCTGTTATTGCATTAAAAACAATGAAGTCAATGATTTAATTAAGAAAAGAAAAAAAAAAAAGGTTCAGCCCCAGAGCAGACTTGACTGCAGCTGAAATGTTAGCTACACCCAAGCCCAGCTCACACTGCCACCAGGGAACCACGACTCCCTTCGCACTAGTTAAAAATCTGATTAGAAACACACCCACAAACTGACTGATTTCTTTTTTTTTTTTTTCCCCTTCGAGCAGAGCGACAGATCGATGGGTGCGTAAGCTCTTGCGCGGCTCAGCCTGCCAACATCATCAGCGTTTGACAATTAATCCCTGCTAGCTGAGAGAGAATAACACACACACACACACACACACACACACACACACACACACACACACACACATATATATATATATCTCTCCTCGGTAAATATTTACTGCACAAATCTTTTTCCATTCATTCAGCAGGCACTAACAAAACCTTACTGTACTCTCCCTCTCCCTTCTCTTTCTGAGTCCCCACCACCACCACCACCACCGCTGCTCCCCCCCACCCCCCCACCCCTACATCTGCGATTCATTGACTTTACAATTTACCACATGTCGAGATGGGAGAGGTCGAGCCTCCATCTGAATCACGGCACAAATATGCGAGTGATTTATTGTTTTAAAAACCCTGGGCCGATTTAGTGCAACTCCACTTTTCCTGAGCATTACTCCTATTGGCAGACCATGAACAATTACAGTTCGGACTAATTAAGCTCCGAGAATGTGCTGTGCACCGCTAATGTCTAGCAGGCCTCAATTTTAGTTTAATGGTGCCAAACTTTGCTTCCCAGTCCCCCCCCCCCCCCTCACCACCACCACCACCACCACCTCCCCTCCTCTTTTTCTAACTTAACTCCTCAAATCCAAAGCAGATTGTACTTTTTATGACTGTTTATTGAGTCGAAGAAAAAAATAAGGACCTTTTCTTTCCCCTCTCCTAGCATAGGATGAGAGAAACAGCAGAGCGAGAGAGAGAGAGGAAGAGAGGGAGCACAAAAAGAAGTAGTGGGAGGGAGAGAGAGAGAGGGAGCGCAGGAGCTGCTTCCGCCATACTTTGTAAACAAAAGTGATTTGCAAGACAAAAGGAGCGCAACCTTCCAACTAAATTCAGAGTGCATTTTGCGGCTAGAGGCACAAAATGCGGCCGCGTCGTGCCTGGAAACCCCCCACGGACACCAATTAGGCCCTATTAACATGTAAAGCCAATTTGATAAGGTGTAGGCCCTATCCCTTAAATCCGTATTAAACTATCTTTCCTCTTGTCACAGCCAAAAATCCATTTACAGCAGCCGAACACACATAATCCATATGATATACCATTGTTATGCTTATGCTGCTGCCATGTTAAGGGAAGATACTGTCTCTGTCTGTGTCAATTGTAACAGATAAGGCCCGAGCAGTGTGTGCACACGAGCACAAAGGATGTAGTGTTGCATTCGTTTCTGCATGTTCATTACAATAATCTGAGCAGAAAATCCCTCCATTATTTCTTCTTAAAATGAAAAACGATAAAGGAAGGAGTCAGCCCTGTGTGAAAGTGGATTTAAAAAAAAAAAAAAAAAAAAAGGAAAAAGGAAAGAAAAAAAAAAAAAGGTGAGTCTGCGGCAACATGAGCGATCCTCGCCACGACAACACAACTGAGACAAAGAGGGAAAAGGGGAGAAAAGCTATTGTTTCAACCACACAAAGCCTTTGCACCGTCTTGTAGAGGAATCGCCACAGGTTCTGAGAGCATCTTTTTTCACTCTAAACACAGCGGTGGATGCTTGGTGTTGCATTTGCACACACACACACACACCCTCCTCCTCCTCCCTTTGCCCCCCCCACCCCCCACCATACACACACATACACACACACACACTTTCTTGTTCTTTTTTAAACTACTCGTAATTATACATCGAAACTCAAAACCTCCGCCAAAAGTCTCCAGGCCTGGAGAATTATGGGGCCAGGGGTGGCGTCAAATATCTTAACATTCATAAGTCCGAGAGGCAGTAAATAAAGCCAGTGGATTTACGGCCCTGCAGCCCCCGATGCAGGAGAGCTGGCCGCCCAGATCCCGTCCTCCCCTCCCCTCAGCCTCTGTGTCTCCAGACCTGTTGAGGTGTGATGTTAGCCCACAGCACCGGAGTTAACCCACCGCCTTTTTTCCACAAGCCCCGTGTTAGCATCGGCAGGAAACAAAAGGAAGACAGAGAGAGGAAGGGAGGTAGAGAGAGCAAAAAGGGAACAGGAGGGAAGAAGGAGGAGGGGGGGGTGGAGGGATGGAGGGGGGAGAAAGTGAAAGGAGACAGAAAACCAGGGTGAACTGGCCAGGCCACTTCTCCAATTCAACCTGCACCCAGTGATCCAGCAGGCCTTTGTGTGAGGTTTAGGGAGGAGGGAGACGGCAGGGAGAGGAGATGAGAAGAGGGGAGAGGAGAGGAGAGGAGAGGAGAGGAGAGGAGAGGAGAGGAGAGGAGAGGAGAGGAGAGGAGAGGAGAGGAGGAGACAAGGGCAAGAGGTGTTTTTAAAGCCCGGGCACAGCGTCATGTCAAATTGCTAAATGATACTAAATTGTGAGCCTCCTTGGACTTAGGTGGTAGGAAAAACAAATTCTCACTGGTTATGGCTCCCAGAGGTTAGACAAATTATGATAACCGCCACATGCAGGAATCCCCCCCCCCCCCCCCCCCCCCCCTCCCTCAAGTCATGCAAAAATGAGAAATCACTGAAACAAGGTAACATGTCCAAACAGACCAAGATCAATGCCAAACGGGTTAAATAAAATCAAAATTGATCTGAATTTCACCCTGAAAAAAAAACCCTGATAATTTTCCTACACAGAAATGTGAAAAAAATATAATTTTAAAATCATTTATATGAAAATAGAAAAAAAAAAAAGGTTTGATGCCGAAATCCACATCCTGAGAATTCTATCACAGCATCGTCCAGACCACGAGGAGCAGGAGGAGAGAAAATGAAGGGAAAAGCAGCGAGAATCAAAGCCTTTCATGACAAGACAGAGAAAGTCTCATTCCAATAATACTCTGCAGTCATATTCACTGCCTCTCGTGACATGTTAGGGAGCAAGACAGCTAATCAATGTCCAGGTGAATTATTTATGCCTGCTTTAAGTCTAATACATTTATATAACAGCGACCGCTGACTTCAAAGCTGTAATGGCTGGACACACAGGGCGCTGCAGACAGTGGGGGCCGAGGCTATACAGTACCAAGACCACTGCTCGCTGAAAACCATGTTCATCTCCAGACACTGCTCAGGTACATGTGTGAATTCACATGGAATAAATCTGGCCTGCTTTATTACTAATGAAGCCCCTCAGCTGTCGCCATTACACGTGTTATATGTGTAATGACTTTATCTAGAATGGAGGGAAAGTTGCGTTGAGAAGGAGCTTCACAACAGGTAACAAATCAGGAAACGTGCATTTAAAAAAACAAAAATGAGATCATTCCATGTGTGAAATATGCCTGAAAATAGTGGGATTAAGAGAGCAAAGGTCAACGCCGTCTCGCCGCAGCATCCTCCAGCCACACTACACAATTTACTGCCCCCCCCCACCCCACCACCAACTGCTGCATTGAGCACAGTGAAGTGAGCGCTCCGCGGATACAGTGCTGCGATACAGCCACAAAGAGACAGCCTCCGAAACCTCGGCCACTGCAACAAGGAGTCGCTTCAGTTTAAAATCATGTGTGTCGAGTGTGAATGTGTGTTTGTGTCAGTAATGATGAGAATAATGAGTGACTAATTCCACGCACCAGCCGGAAGCGTTAACGAGGCCGAGGCTGAGTAAGAGGGAAGGAATGGCAAAACGTTCTCATAAGTGCATATGCCAAGAATGATAAAATCTTTTTTAACTATTAAGACACACACATACACACACACACACAGAAGCAGCAAAATAAATAAATAAAATAATTTAATGCAAAAAAAAAAAACCTGGGTGATCATGTTGAACTCAATAGCAGAAACACAAAAGAAGGCATTATGTGTCAGATGTGCATTTATTTTCAAGGTGTGCACAGCGCACAAAAAAAATTTGAGGTAACAAAATATCAGTTTCGTTAGGCAGAGCTGAGGTGGTGTGTGTGTGTGTGTGTGTGTGTGTGTGGGGGGGGGGGTGTTGGCGGCAGTGGAGGGGGTGGAGGGGGTCATATTTCCTAATGCCTGGTCTTTGCCTTAACCTTGTAAAATGAGATGACAGGTCCTAAAGCGCAGACTTGTAATTGCAATCGTTTAAAATAGGGGGGCAAAGGAAGAGGAAGAAAAAAGAAAAAAAAAAACACCCATGGTTAAAAAAAATTATGCCGCTTAAGGACTGCTATTGCCCAGTGGGACCAGTGAGGTGCTGAGCAAATGAGTAAGTGTGCATAATTACAGCATGGCTGATTGTGTCTAAATAAATAACATGAATTTATTTATAAATATGGGGTTTGCATGGCACATGCTTTTTTTTTTTCTTAAAAAAAAAGGGGGCAATAGATTCCTCATTAAAGGCAAAGGTGGTGCACATGCACAGCAGAGCATATTGTGTTTCTATTCAACAAATCACACCTCTTAATAAATCTAAATATACATCAATCAGGAAAAAAAAAATATTGTCTGATGTTTTGGAGGGAAGAGGGAGGAGGAGGGGAAGGGGGGGGGGTAAAAAAAAAAAAAAAGCTGTCAAATTTTAATGCATGCACCTTTCACACAATGTCTTCACACGGTTTGACACATGCAAATCACTTTGGAAAAGCACATTTGCATATTGATTTTTATTTGTGTGTGTTATTTATTTATCTTTTTTACATTGCTTTACAACTGCTTACAGTGTGTCAGAAAAGCCAGTGCAAAGGTCTGAGTGCTCATGCAGTTTGTGGTAGAAAAAAGGGCATTTTTGATGAGGCTGTGCAAACACAAGCCAATTGCATTATTCAGTGGGTTAAAAACATGCACTTGTTGTGGCCTGCAACACAGCAGACCCTGCATGATAATAATAATAATAGTTACATTACCAATAATAATAATAATATTACACAAGAATAATAATTTCACATTGACCATGCATTTAATTTTTTTTAAAGTTGCTAACGTATAAATTCAGGTAGCACAGCAGTGTAAAAAAAAAAAAAAAAAATGTCATGTGCACATGACCTGCTATAAAACCATTATGTCCTATTTCATTGCAATGAGTCTTAGCGTTTAGCACGGTTAGCATGCTAGCTGCTGCTGACCATGACAGGCTCACAGGCTGGAGGGAGCTGCAGGCGGACATGCATGCCATTGTACTGTACACTTCACGGGGAGTTGGAAAACTTGGCTCTACGGGATTTTTTTTTTTTTTAGGTTGTTTTTTTTTTTTGTAATCGGCTGCACTTGTGGGTGACAACACTCCCGTGTCTGACTGACTTGCCTATACGGTGTCCGTGTGTGTGTCAGTCTGTGAGTGCGTGTGTGTGGTGTGGTGTGGTGTGTGCACATACAGTTGTAAATAAATGAACTTACTGTGCGTGCTGTTGGAGAAAGTGATCCATTGGGAAGGTAGGGGCTTGTGAGATCGGGGATCATTATAAATGGATAGCCCGGGTACGGTGGGCTCTTGAACAGCCCTCCATCTTGCCTTTTCGCAGCTAACATGGCGGGGGGGAAAAAAGAAGAAAACTTTTTTATAAAGTGGCCTTGGAGAGTTGTTTTTTTTTTTTTAATCCAGAAAAAATGCATTAGAGGGAACAAAGCCGGGAGGGGGGGTTGGGATATCCCCTCCGTCAGACACTTATAATGTCATGGTGCGAAAATAAAAACAAGAGTGGAAGAATAAAGCAGAAACTCACCCTCCTCTAAACTTTCTCTTGTTTTGTCTCTGTAAGTTTCAGATCTAGGCGGAGGCCGTCTTTCCGCCTTGAAATGCAATGAAACACAGGGATTGCGTTAAAGTTAACACAGCGGGGCGACGAGGGCGATAGTTAACTTTCTTTTCAAGTCAATCAGCACAGTGTATAACAAACCTTAGGCCTCTTAAACTTAACACAAACCGGGGGGACGATCGATCCATGCGTGTGTCTGTGTCTCTCTCTTTTTTTTTGGTGCTGGTGGTAATCTGTAACTTACCTCTGAATCCGACGAGCTGTTTTGATTCGTTTCCGACTCGTTTACAAGAGAAGATTTGACATCTGCTAAATCCCTTTCTGCCGAGGAGTTCTCCGAAATTTTCTCTTCCTGCTCCCCTTCGTCTTTGAAGGCAATCATTTCATCGTTTGCACCCAGATCGTCCCCTCCACCGCCGTTGAGCTGCGGCATTTTTCCCGAGCAAGAAGAATTTTTTTTTCTCTTTAAGTCAGGGGGGCAACACACACAAAAAAAAAAAAAAAAAAAAAAGAGAGACAAAGTTTTAAAACCCTTGATCTCGGTGATCTAGAAAGTCCGAGTTTAAGTTTGGGGGTCTGCACTGGCGTTTTCCAAAGCTTCTGGCGGTTGGTACAAAACTAAAAAAGAAGGGAATCTTGGCAGAAAAAGGAAGCCGGAGAAGGAGCCGAGCCGCTCGGATTGAGTGAGTTGAAGTTGGTCGGAGTGGTTTTCAGTTCAAAGGCGGCGCTGATTGACAGATAGAGAGGGATGGAAATAGAGAGAGTCTGGATTCAGGATTATTGACAGGGAGAAACACACAAGAAACTAATGAGATTCAAACAGGGAGGGACTTGAAGTGACGTTTTCATAAATAGGAGGAAAAAAAGAGAGAGAGAGCGAGGGAGAGAGAGAGAGGTGGTGGTGGTGGTGGAAGAGGAGGAGGAGGTGGAGGGAGGAGGAGGAGGAGGAGGAGGGGGAAGAAAGAGAGAGAGAGAGAGAGACAGAAAGAGAAAGAGAGAGAGAGAGGCTAGAGGAAGCCGGCGGACGACTGCAGTGAAAAAGCATGTGAGGAGGAAAAAGGCAGTTTGGGAGCAGGACAGTGATGGTAAAATAGGAGGAAGATAGGAGTTGCTTGCAAATGTGGATTAAACGCACATATGGGCGGTCTCCCGGTGAAAGAGAGGAGGAGGAAAACAGAGAGAGAGGGGGAGAGAGAGAGAGAAAAAAAGAGGGAAAGAGGGTACTTCCTCAGGCTGTTTGCAACCAGTTTGACTCCACTATTCCCGACCAGTTTGTCACACTGGAGCCAAATGAAGTTCACATTATGGCTAAAATGGAAGTTTTCTATTATTATTATTATTATTTAATTCTTTCATAACCCATCATTCACACGTAAGACTCTATAACCTACTTTTACATCTGCTTTTTTTTTTTTTTTTTGCTTATTCTAAATACCAGAGGCCTATCAAAGCAGAATAAAAGCTATTACTCCCTAGCTTGTTTTCCTATTTTATCTGCTTTGTCAGTTCCTTAGATCTATTTTTCATTTTATTAGATAATGTTTCCTCAGAT
Organism: Trachurus japonicus; assembly: GCF_045865225.1. Lineage (NCBI taxonomy): Eukaryota > Metazoa > Chordata > Actinopteri > Carangiformes > Carangidae > Trachurus > Trachurus japonicus. Next base: position 6,971,101 of record NC_140925.1, read on the forward strand.
CTATTTTTTGGGATGGAGGGTGTTATTGCATCCTGCTTTCTTGACAGGTGTGATGTCCTCTGGGACTATAACCTGAATTCCTCACTGGCAGCACAGACTGGGCTGTTTTCTTTTTTTATTTTCTTTTTATACTATTTTATTTTTCCTCTCCTCCCTCAGCAGCAGCAGCAGCCAGACTGGACACAAATAACTGATGCAGATTTGGATGCTCCACTTCCATGTTATATTTATATAGAGATTCAACCTTTAAAGGATAAGACAGTGATCATGTGGACTTTATGTGATTGCAGATAATAGGGAAAATGTAAATTTAAATATATAATGACCTCATGAAATTCTAATACACGCTCAATATATATGTTTACAACACCATATTTGATTTACCAAGTTCCAATTAATTAATAATTGATTAATAAAACATATTGAGGGAGAATATTAAAATGTAAAATAGTTAACAGTGTCCTCTTGGTGGAAATAGGTTAATTGGGGATAAACACAAAATAAACCCCAAAAGAAAAAAAACTGCCATCGCCTACCTATTTAAAAAAAAAAAAAAAAAAAAAGGACAGGGAGGGGGGAAATCCTGCAGCCTGCTGAACAAGAGGATTGTGCATGTGTTTTTTTTTTGTTTTTTTTAATGTGTGTGTGTTTGTGCGCACACATGTCGATGATGAGCTCAGCAGCGGTGATTCAGTATCCTTATCTCATCATCTCAGGAAAATGCAGTTTGTACTACATTTGATGGAGCAATCACAATAAATCCAAAATGAATTTTGAAAACGTAACGGCGAGAAACGGAGCCGAAACATACATCCAGGTGACACTTACACTCTGTTGCAACATGGTTGGCTCCTTTCAAGCTAAATAAATCACCGCAAGATCAAAACAAGACATAGAATTGCTGATTAAAAAATATTGTTTCATGTCATCATGCTGTTAGACGCATGAAAACAAACATTATGACACTAATTCCTCTGTATCTGCTCTCAGCAGTGTTGTCAAACAGCAGTGATGAGGAAATATGTGCACATGTAGTGCAGCACCAAAGAGTTGTGAATCTGCCTACCAACGCACCTAGACCAGGCAACACCATGAAAGCAGCCTATTCCGCTCAATGATCACTGATGTGCTTTATCTTGATGAGGTGAAAGCAGTGTTTGTGTTGGCTGGCTGGGCTGAAGCCAGCAGTGTTATAAGGGAGCAAGGGAGGGAAAAGAGGAAAGGGGAAGGGGGATCGTCGGCGTCCCTGGTTCTCATCCAGTGTGTCTGTGTTTAGGCAGCCGGTGGAAGAAGAGGCACCCCGCCGCTCGGGGCCCTCCAAACCTGAGCCCATACAGACCAGACCAAAGCAGAGAAGCTCCAAGCTGGCCTCTCCCCGGATTGCCTCAGCAGGTACCTGAGAGTTTAGTGGGGGCTGGCAGCGTGTTATCATGCCTGCCGTGGGGACACCTGCCTCTGATGCCGCCCCGGTGATTCTAATCTACAGGACCCTTTAATAAGATGATGATAGGCTGTGCTGCTGCCGCCGCCACCGCCTCTGCTGCTGCTGCTGCTGCTGCTCTGAATGATGGTGCAGGAGCACGCGAGGCTCTCTCTGGTGGTGTTATTTATTTTTGTTATGGGTTTTGTGCGTGTTCACCTCTTGCTCCGTGTGCAGCCTGCGGTTTGGCACAACCGGGGGGGGATCGTCTCATCCAACAACGCGCTCCCACGTCTCAGAGCGCGTGGCGGACGTCAGAGAGGAAGTCACCAGTCTGTGATCACAAAGAACTCAGATTTCCACTGTAGTCGTCATCCGCCTTGATGATAAATCCATACTCCAACATCTGCAAATCTGAATTGTTTGCCGTCACAAATTGGACAAGAGTTTATCATCAGTCTGTCTGCAGATACAGTTCAGACTATAGAAACAGGAAAAAGACAAATACTTTGAATTATTCAAGGGGTACTTTCATATTTCATGATATTCTGTCATCCTATTGGTGGATATTTACTGGGACTCCTGTGCTTCTCACAACTTTGAAAACAAATTATTGTAACTGCTCAGCACATTTGTGGCAGCTGGATAATATATGCATGTGTGCTTTTGCACTTATGATGAACCAACCTGCCCCAAACAATTTATCTAGGTCTGGAAATAACCATACAGTAGAAATATGTACAATATATGAACAACATGCACCAAATTAATTCTGTTTTTATATATTTTGTTAATATTCACAATGACACTGATACTTTTTCTTTTCTTTTTTTTCTCCACATATTTTAGTCGCATAAGTTAAATCACTGAACAGTTGATCCATAGTCAATAGACAGTGTTTGAATATACACTTGGTTAGTGATTCATATAAATCTTACAATTCCTCTGAATCCCACTGCATGTGTGTTTGGGCTTAAAAATAAAACATGCATAGCCTACTCTATCTAATTATACATGCAGCCTACGCAAATATATTTTGTAGATCAGTATTTTAATATTATTTTGTTCCTTAATTTTTTTTTTTTTTTGCAAGTAGCCTATAGCCTTTTATGAATGTTTGGTAATTCACATTTAACAGTGTTTACTGTGACCAAATATCCTCAGTCAGAAAAAGGAAGTGCAATACCTGGTTAAATAAAATAATAAAACACAACTAAAAGAAACAGATCTAAAAAGAAATTCCTCACACAAACCACCAAACTACTTTGAGAAATTCACCTACTTTTCTGTGAACACCCTCATTGTTTCATCTCTAGCAGACATGGTAGCAGCGGCGCACAGTGCACATCCTAAACAGTTAATTACCCATCATGCATCCATGTTGCCAACCATACCAGCTAAAAGGTCTCTCATTGCTGATTAACATATTACTGCTGGGCATTTTCTCTTTTTTTTTTTACCCCGCTCACAAAAATATGCTTGTTTTATGGTACCTGTGGGTTGATTTATTCCAGTAATGAAGTTTGTTCACTTGATAATAAGAGAAACTTAACATTTGACTTTAGTTGCATTTAGTCGAGTGCAAATTTCCTCTATTGTTGGGAGAGATGCTGTTAAGCATTTTGGCATTTATTGTCAGCGCAGCTCATATAAATTCTATCAGCGGGATAATACTGTGGTTAGCCATAATTACATGTATACTAATGGTCCTCATCACTATTTGGAATGGACAGGATGGAGAAATAGATGTCTGATTTACCTGATTATGAAAAGACTGTTTCATGCTGTATATTATTCATTAGAGTAAAAGCAAATCAGACAACAAATATCTAGGTTGTGCTCGCATTTGTGTGTCAGTGGTTATTTCTGTTTTACCGAATAGTGTTCTTACTACTGTGCTTGTTATATTCAGCATGTAACTGTTCTCTATGCAGAATATTTCTGTGCACACTTATTTTAATTACTTGGAGTCAATCCTTTCTCTGTCACCCCAGGTTTGGGATTTGTATTCACCACATCAAAACATGGAAATGGGCGAGGACAGAGTTGCGTTCTTGGAAATGAGTTCATTTAATGTAAAGAGTATATGTCTATATGTCTATATTTATTTATTTTCCCTCTTATTGTACTTGTAGGGAAGTAGCTTCTCTGCTCCATTGCCCCTTGGCGCTCTAATCATTTGACACAATAGGACAATTCATTTGGAAATAAAAGCTCTGTATGAAGGAATTGAATTCACAAGTCCTTCAGAAATTAATTTAAAGAGCAAAAAAAGAAAGAAAAGAAATGCTATGTTGACTAAAGCTTTAAGTGAGTGTTGAGGGTAATATATTTTTCACAAACAGAATCTGACAGTGAAGTCATATGCATATGAAACATAATATATGTGCTTACTGTAAGTCAACAATGCAGGGACATTAGTACTGAAAAACAGCTTATTGAAATATGGTAAACACGTATATTTCATAAATGTATTTGCTATCTTTTTTTTTTATGATCCGCAGCACAAATCACAATGAAGATAGTGGGGGATGAGTGAATCATACTGGCCTGTGACACTGCACTCATCTAAAATCAATATTTCCCCCCTGAGACGTTTCAAATAATATAACAAACAGCTCAACAGCCATTTCATTAGGTTAAAAGTTTATGAATCAGTAATCAAAATACATCAGATCTCTGGATGCAGAGCCTCATGTTTTTCCTCCAGGAAAAAGAATCCCAGGAGAGTGATCAGGAGTTTTCTTGACACGCATGATTAATGTAGGCACGCTGCTTTTCATATCACTGTAGGTATTGGACTAGAGCAGGAGCTGAATGTCTCCAGAACTCATCCACACACGCAGCATCGTGGGAACCGTATTAGGCCGGCTGGCTACGTGAGCTGTCTCCCGTCGCCTCCAAAACAAACAGCCAAGCGTTTTTCAGAAATGGACGCGATAGTCATTAATCAAGGTCCAAGGCAGGGCCTGAACTCTCTAAACATGGAATCCACCTGAGAGACAAGGTTACCTATGTACTCGGCTGCCGCTGATCTGCAGACGGGCACACACACCGTTCACCTGTCGGTCACGGCAGCATCTCACAGGGAGGGGCGAGCCAAGCCGCTGCTGGCTGGTAAATGTTACTTAAAGGTCAATGGTATACACACCAGCCAGCGGGTTGGTGGTTTGAGTCATATTTTCACACTGGCTTTACAGTGAATGCATCAGGCGTCAGGTAGCCAAAGGAGATATTTATACACTGATTCATGTCTTGATTGGGAGAGAAGATAGCGTGTGTGTTCGTCACCGGACCTGCTGTTATATGCAATGCAATGCAAAGTCCAGATATCCTCCCGCAAGCCCACATGACTGAGCAGAGAGTCGATGCTATCACAGAGTATCACTGACAGACTGCGTAATTAAACCAGAAAAGGAATCATGGATGGATAAACCCCATGGGCGTTCTTCTTAAGAGCATAGCCTCTGGTGAAGAGATGGATATAAGCTCTTATCTCAGTGTTTCAGTAATGATTGCAAGATCCTAACAAGTTTGTTTTATTTATTTGTTAGCTAACGATCCACTAAAGCAAAAAAATTAGACAACAATTATTTCAGACTTTTGTGTATTTGCACAATTAGCTTCCATCAACGAAAGCCAGAAGCAGATGCTCAGGGGGAAATGGTGGGCAAAGGGAAAGTGGCTTCCTGTTGACCCCGGCTTTGTGACACATTGGAACTCGCCCTTTTCTCAGACAGGTCTTGTGTTGCAAGACCCTCCACATCTTCAGGCTTTCAATGGGGAGGAACCCTCTCTGATTGTTCGCTAAGAGACTGGGAGCATCTCGCAGAAGGTACTTCCTCAAACAGGAAGCAGGAGGCCTTATTGTGAGAGAGGAGAACAAGAACGAGCTGTGTCTTCTTCACGTTCCTCACAATGGGGTCTTAATTAAGATCACAGTAAGGGAGAGTTGACCTTTGAGGGCATGGGCGAAGAGTCATTATGTGCAAGATGGAGGCAGGTTGTCTTTGTGTTCGAGACTCTAGCAAAGTTTCCTCGGCTATTTTTTTGCACGTATTTCCATTTTTATACTCATCGCTAATTATTCAACTCTCTATGATGAAGGAAACCCTGTCACGCTTATTAAAAAAACTATATACTGCATCCCAGATGTGATCCTTGAATTCCAGTGTACATTAATGGGGTTCAAGGCTATTTTTCAAGATATTCAAGGAACTCAAGTTTAGTTTAGTTTAGTTTAGTTTATGTTCTGTAAACATTATCTCATTGTTTTTATAGAAAATTCAATGACAACACAGAGGAATCTGAGAAATTACAGCAAACAAGTGAGCTCTTCTTTTTTTTTCATTTGAACTTGACACTACTGCTCATTTGCTGACTTATAAAGTAGCGGCTGTTTTTCTTTCAATGCCATAAATTCTTGGAAAAGCTTTAGTACAGAGAAACAATTTCATCTTTAACGCTCCACACGCACACACACTTAACGAGCAGCACAATGGAGACGTGACCTTGAGTCAAATGAGTCGCCTCTCAGTACAAATCAGAGCAACGGCGTGTTCATTTGGCTATGTTTTCATTAACAGAATGGAAGACGAGCCCATTAATGAGACATCAGTCTGCGTTCTTTGTACAATATGAGTCAAAAGAAAGCTAAACATCTTCCAAGGTTAAGCTGTGAGCAGGTTATAGTTGATGCAAAGACTCATATCTCTGCAGTCACATATTGCTCCCATTATCTCCTAACAAAGACAACAGAAAAACAGCATGTGCTGTAGATCTAAACTAAAATCTTTTCATCAGCCTGTGACTGCAGCCACATGTACATTAATTCTTTTTTTTTAATTAGTCGAAAAGATCATCTCCACTTTATAAAACTGATGTGATAAAATTAGTCTAGATTTGAGAATAATGATCATACAAAAAGAGCAGAGAGCGTATATGCTTATTCTGGGCCACTTTGCACCATCAACACCTGTGAAAATGCATTTATTCCAGATCAGTCCATATACATTTGACATTTGTATAATAAGACACCGTATACACCGACGATTGTTTGGTCCAGAAATAGTCTGAATTCAATAATAGCATTTCTTTTATTCATCAGTATATGCATTAGGCTACACATCTGTTCATGTCTCTATAAATCCCTCACTGTATGTTTTGTACAGTATGCGTTTGCACAGTCATAGGAGCGAGTCACCGAGTCAGAAATAGAAGAAAAAGTGAGAATAGATTTAGTGTTTGATCGACGCCTGACGGTGACAGACGTTTTTCCGGTCATTTGCTCTAGTAAAACTAAATATCACAGAGTAACGATACACCATTAGAAGAAATAATCCCATGTTCAAAGTCTTACTTAAATTAAAGTAAAGTAAGTGTATATAAAATGTACTTGAGTAATAGTGCTCATTATGCAAATAGCACATCTCAGAGTGTTATGTTATTGCTTTGATATACTGGATGTGTTGCATTAACATGTAAATATAACTGCTGTAAAATGCTACACCTATAAATAAATGCTACATCTATAATTTGTTTCATACGTGAAATCTTAATCTGCAAAGTAATTTATCGCTGAAGGTCTGAAATAAAGCACAGAGAAAAGAAAAGCAAAATGTCCTGCAGTGATGGAGGGCAAGTATGAAGAGGCAAAGTTATCTCCATGTACCTATTTATTCCTCCTGTGGTTGAAGTCAACTAAATACTGACATTCAAGATGAAACATGTAAAATAAAAAATTAACTGAAAGCAATTGTTCATCACTATAAAACATCACTCTTGTTGCAGCCCTAACCTCACAGCTACTGTATTTGTCAAAAAGAAAAAAATACTGTTTCAGAAATCCCTCATTTACTGTTAAGTAAATGGAGCCAGCACTGGATATAATAATTCAACAGATGTAATTTGGTAGAAAAAAGTAAAAAAGCAGAGCCTGAGAATGACAGAACGCACCAGACTCCACATTTAGGCTCTTTGTTGAAACACTCTTTGTTGTGAGTATGACACACACTGTACGCTCACAGCTGCTCTCAACGGCCGGTCGGCCTTTTGTTTTAATGTTTACTCTGATGGAGGGATGTGAGCGTATGAAGTTTAAGGGCACAGTTGGTTCAAATATTGATTACCTCTCAGGTATTCCTCTTTCCTGAAAATTGATCCCAAAATCATTCATAATCATACAGATGGTTCTGTGTAGGTAGATCAGATGCTGCATGGATGCATAATATACAAACACACATACACACACAGAGCAATAAGGCCCCAAAGCCTCGTGCTTCAGCCCTAACTGGAGTTTTTTTGTTTTTTGTTTTTTTTTGACTGGAGCCCTCGTGGTCTTCTTTGCAGATCCTAATTGAGAAATTAATGCAGAAAAATCAATTGGCCTCAAGTTTTGTGTCCAATAGACTCCTGAAGGCTTCAAGCAAGCTGCAATCAATGCTTTCCACATGGGTGGTTCCAAAGCCCCTTCACTCTTTTGTTTATGTGTTCATAGCTGGAGGATTTCGATATATGAATTTCAATGAAACACATATGAATCCCCCCCCCAGTGATATACAATGTATATTTGGGGTTTTGAAATTATGTCTTTGGTCCCCACTTAAGTATCACTTAATGCCAAAAAAAAAAAAAAAACATTTCCAAGAATTGGGATACATTGTGTAGAAACTGTTCCCTCACTGGCAACACTTTGGAGCCTGCCTTATTTACACTTCAAAACGAGGATCTTTTAACATTCTGTGATCATCCGCGGCATTGTTGGTGGATGAATTGGCGTGTTTTGTGTATCCCTCTTGCCTAGAGGACATCAGCTTATTAGGGCCATTTTAAAGCTCTGCACATCATCATCAGGTCAATGAAAAAGCAACCTTGAATTCCCTTTGACACCACTGTTTTTTTTCCAGCACTCACACAGCTTGAGCGAGCGTGCACCACCTTGTTACGTCTCAAGGCAAAAAAAAAAGAAAGAGAAAGAAATCAAAACGGAGTAAAATGGTCCTAAAAGAAAGATGTGACACTAAAATCTTTAAGTATTTTAACAGTTCCACCTCAAACACAACTGCATATTTTCTCTCTTTTATGGTCAAAATCTCAACAAGAACAAAATGGACATTTGCTCATGGTTGTTGCACGGGGAAAACGAGTGCCATGTTCTTCTTTGTGCTCGTTAACCACCTTCCAAATTCATCATAAGCCCAGAGATCAGATCACAGTAATATTTGATCAATATTAATAAGGATAGGCAAACTCCTCCAGTAATTACCTCAGTCTCTGGGCTTTGATTTCGACCATTACTAACGCCTCTGCATCTTTAGATTAAAAAAAGCGACCCCCTTTTATTTCATAACATTAAATCCCGACATGCATCTTCTAAAAGCTCTAATAAGACAAAGATAAGATTTGCATCCCCATACAAGTGTCTTTTTCAATTGATTATGAAGCCGCCATTGATGTGCGAGAAATTGATGTTTTCCTCTGTTCTTAAGGGCGGCTAATAGAAGGGGCGGGCTTCGAGGAGGAGACTTTGCTACTTTGATCTTCAATCAGTAAAAAATCCCACTTCTTCTTTGTCAGACTATATTTGGTAAATAACAGTGACAATCTGCAGGGCCTAGAGATGGAGTGAGGGAGAGGAAAAGAGATGTGTTGAAGCGATAAAGAGGGGTTGGTAAGTGGGAGAAAGAGGGAGGACAGTAGGAAGAAAGGGTAAATAAAGAGGGAAATGTCTCACTTGTTAAATTTAGGGTGTTAAAGGTGAGATAAGGCTTTAACATCACTCTGCCAAACGCACCACAGTATTGTGTGGTACAATCTCCAGATGCCAAAATAGGTATGCGTCGCGATAACATTTCTAACCTGGTTTATTTTTGGAGAATCCAGTTTTACACACCTGCCCCTGTGCTTGTGTGAGTGGTGTTACATTATGACACACACAGTAGGCTTCTAATTAGGCCCTATGAAAAACAACAGGTGGATGTGAGGAACATAATAAATCATCCAGCCAATATGGCTGCCAACAGGCCTTTTGCCTTTCCCTTGTTTTGTTTTGTCTCGCTCTCTGTCTGTGTTTGCGAAGAGGTATTGTTGGCAGACACGGACTCTGAACAGATGCACAAGATGCCGTGTGTTTCTCACTCCCATTTGTGCAGCACATAATTTTGGTCTGGTATTTTACTGTTCTCAGGGTTTGTGGCGCGAGAAAACTCCTCTAACTAATCATGCTCATAGTGGGATACATGAATACAGATCCAAAACAACAACAACAAAACATGTAAGCTAACCTTTAAACAAATGTCAGATGCACCTCTAAAATAAATAACAGTTCTAGTCACACTAAAATGGCTCAGCATTTTTGGAAAATGTTACTGTTGGTGTTGTTTAGACTAAGTGCACTCTGTGGTTTATAGTAAGTATGTAGCTGGGGCCAGCAGTTCATAAAGTTAGCTTAGTTTAACAGGGGCTTAACATAAAGACAGGGAACAGGGGGAAACAGCTTGGCTGGCTCTTTCTAAAAACAGAGGAATTTTACAAACAGCTCACCAATTACCAATTAAAAGTTATAAACTATAGGCCACTTTATCGTACGCAAGTGACACGCGATGTTGTGTACCAGATTGATCTTGTGCAGGCTTAGTTAGTTTTGTTCTATTAAAAATATGTTGGCATGCTGGTTAGTGGGTTTAACTTCACAAAGATATAGGTTACCAACTTTTGCCCACTTAAGCCGTTATGCTAAGTAAGTTATGCTAACCTGCTGTTGGCACCATTTCTAAGTTTAATGCTACTTAGAGTTAGCCTACGATTAACTCACAAGCCCAGAAGAAATGGTGTGTGTTGCATCAAATGTTATTCCTTACTCACCAAGAGTTGTCTCCTCCAGTGATGGAAAGTAGCGCCAGATTTAACTCTTGTCCCAGTTATGAAACCACATCCTGCAGAGAACGCAGTCTACAGAGTTGTGGCCTTTGTTTTGTAGCGTCGGTACGCCGCAAAAAGTCGAACCTTGGAATAAGACAGTCTGGTCAACGGACGATGTCTGCAGCCTGTCACCAGCTTTGCGTCACCAGCGGACTCCTGGAACAGGTTTGGCCACAAATGACCTGCCTGTCAGAAAGATTTGCCAGCCACAGTTTGTAATGGGACAGTTTTCACACGTCACAATGACGCAATAAGTTATCGAATGAAGGATACAGTCTCTAGCTCAACTTCCATCACATCTTTTCCTCTCCTGGAGTCTGCAAGCATGTTGACCAGCAAGGTAGGGCTCTTTTTGATACTTTAACACTGTAGTCCAGTCATATTTTAGCCTATCTAATGCATTGTGAACGCAATGATAGACCAGAGCGGCATCTCTATGCAAATGAGAATGACTGATGCATCCTGGGTAATTTAGGGGCAGCACCCGGCATTTTTAAATTGCACTCAGTGGCTTTTTGTGTTTTGATGGAGCGTAGACTAACTAGGCTAACAATCAATTTGAATGTTTTATTTTTTGTTTCTTTTGTAGCACTATGTCTCATAATTATTTTGACACCCACTTTGAAACCCACCGTTCACGCTATCTTGAAAAATTACAATTAATTAATCTACCGGTATGCTCATTTAGCCTCCCACAATGATCAATGACTCCACACAGTGGCCAGAAATTTCTTACCCAGACATCTACACGTATTTGGTCGAATCACCGGGTAGGTTTTGGCTAAGTGTTGTCTGTAAATAGCCTGTTAGTAATAGCCAACTTTTTGTTAGGTAGTTTGTCAAGCCAGTTAGGCTGAACTTTTCAATGGAGGGATGCCGGGCGCTGCCCCTAAATTACCCAGGATGCCTCAGTCACTCTCATTTGCATAAAGATGCTGCTCTGGTATATGGTGGTCTTGTGATGATTAGCGCAAGCCACTGCTAGCAAGAAAATATGTAATAGTGGCTTTAGTTAGCTATGCGAATATGAATCTTTTCTGGGTAAGATAGCAACATGAGCTACTAACAATGTGTCAAATTTTTCCTGTAAGCTTTATCCTACTACTAAGCCTTTATAATGATTTGTTAAAAATGTTCAAAAGACAGACCTGTTCATAATATCATCCACTCAAGAATGTCATACCTATTGTTTGGTTTTTTAATTAAATGCGAAACTTTAAGGTGTGATGTCTCAAAAACAGTATTTAAATCTCAGGATTTGTGCTGGTATCTGACTCTAATTAAGCTGTAACATAATGCAAGACCAAAATCAATCACTTAAGATTTCAATTTTTTTGATACAACACGGGCAGGTAAAAATCTATATGTGGGCAGAAAGGTGGTGTAAAAACAGGGTTAGTGATAAAGGTCATTAGTTGTTGAAAGTTGACAGTAGACACTGTCTGAACTGTGTGTAGCTACATGTTTGATTAGAATAGGAAAAAGGAAAGAAAGTCAATCCCCTTGCAGAGAAACAACAAACCACCACCACCACAGATAAAGAAGAAACAAATCAGCTACATAGAAATGAGAAGAAGAAAAAGAAGGCTGAATAACAAAGACTCGAATGTGGCGCTGATATTAAAAGAAGCCCACAGTTTAGTTAAAAGGGACATGAGACAGGAGGCGGGAGCTGCAATGGAGAGCTGGATAGACGGAGCTGGAGATGAAGCCAGAGACAGTGGGAGCTCAGTGGGAGGTTGTGGAGTGGCTGGGGGCAGGCTCCAGGCAGAGGAGAGGGCAGGGAAGGATTCACGGCCCAGGATCAACAACAGCACATTCGATAAACCCCCACAGACAACAGGGAGAAAACCTAATATGCCTTCAACACATGCAAGCACTCATTTACAAATGTTTACAACCTTTAAGGAACAAAAAGAGGTGATTTGAAGCCGTTCGATATCAGCCCTGTAACGGCCAAATGGCAGACTGGGGATAAACCTGAATCAGAGGGCAAATAGTGCAGGCAATTGTTTATTTATTTGGTCTTTAATATCTTTTTTTTTTCTTCTCGAACTTACTGTTTTGTTCCCCCTTTTCAATCCTCATAGAAAATGTGAATAATCAACACAGTGAGGCTCAAAGTGAAAATACTGCACTTTTCGTGCAACTTGAATATGTAGTAACATTATTCAATCTCTTGAAAGGTGGACATTTTACAGAAGGGTGAAGATAAAGCCATAGAAAATGATGAACCCAAACCAGATACAGAGACAAAGCATTCACAATAAATTTGAATTTTGCTTGAATTTTTAAGAAAAAGTTGTTCTGAGTTGACTCTAATCCACAATAGCAGGTTGTAGGATTTTCTCTTGCACTCTAATTCTATTATCACCTTAAATTGAAGGGACGTTAAACATGTAAATTTAACATATTCATAAAACTGCTCTTGATAATGTGAATTTAGTGCAAACAGTGGTTTCGTGGATTTAAAAGACTGAGAAAAGACGTGATCAATATTCCTGTTTGTGATGACATTGTAGCTTAGTGCATTCATTATAATAATATCACAATGTTTTGCATGATTTCCAAAAAACAAGACCTTATGACCTTTCTACAGTGAAATTGTAGAGTGGTATTGATTTTCCAATTTAGAAATGATTCATGAATATGGATTGAGAGAAAAGGTATAAAAAAAAAGAAAAAGAAGAATGAATAGCATTTCAGACAGAGTATACTCATACTGTAAGTCTGACTTCATCTTTTCCCTAAAATAAGAAGCTATAAGGTTGTGTATGTGGCAAGGCGCCGCTGCAGCAGCTGAAAAGCTCCGGTGAGGACTGAGGGCTTCGTGTAGTGGTTACCGGCTCACTGAAGCCTCTGACCCAGCGACCACCAGCCTCTCAAAAGTAACTCAAGCCAAAAGTGAACATAAGAGGCTCTTTCTTCCAGCCCTGTTAGAGCCCGCATCCATAAAAAGCTCTGCTGGTTCACTCAGTCTAAAGATGGCCGACTTCTCCAAACATCTCCGACCGAAAACTATTAAAACTCTTCAGAAAAATCCACACAAGCACAGTCCCTGTCTGAGAAATGTTTTATATAGAGTAATGAGGGCTTGATGAATGCAGACAGAATTAGTTTTTAATAAGCTTTTCTTGGGCTTTACACTTGAAACAAAGCGATGGGAAGTACGCCTTTCAGTTCTGCCTTTCCCCGAGTAGCTTAAACTCAAACGGTCGCATTAAGACAAAGAAGATAATGGAAGAAAACTTTGTCGTCGTTCTCGGGGAATGAAAATTTCACAAGGGCTGTTGCTCTCCGATCCCTGCAGGTCCATTAGTGGCCCCCGTAGCCCACCACGGCAGGAAAGGAAAACCTGTGTCAAAAAGTCTGTTTTCTAACGGCGCCTCATCTGCATATTTGAATAATACATAGTGCTTATAAGCATATTAAATGGAATGTGGCCATGCGTCATTTGAAGGCAGAGATTAGACCTTCCCAGTTAATTATAAAGATGTCAAATGTCAACGGGTGAACCCACGCCCTGGGGTCACCCCCTTTAGTTTGGTGATTATATGCACAAACTATAGATAAAGTGTCATCATACAGGCTATTAAGGTGCTGCGGCTTAAAGAGAAGCTTCCCCTCGTCTTTATTACTATGCAGAATCTGTCATGGGAGGAAAACGAGACCACGCACTCTTAATGGTTTCTCAAACAGTTACTACATGCAGCCTTATATTTTCCTCACATACTTTGAAACAAAGATTAATAGGGAGGCTCAACTGATGTTAACTTGCTAAATTACCTTTTAAGTTTCTAGACTCTTTTGAGATACTGTGCCCTTGGCTAAGACAATAAGAGGCTGCGCACGTGCATATGTGTGTGTGTGGGAGCTTGTTTTGGTCATTACTGTACCATTAAGACCCAATCAGCTCAGCAGGGCAGCCTTGTGGAAAGCAGCACGGGCCTGAGAGAGCACCTTGGGTTCACCTTGACAGGACCGCCAGTCAAACGGCACAGCCCTCTCTGTGTTCCTGTCAATCTGACTCCCCCTCTGAAGTTCATTTAAAGGGAGGAGCAGCGGCTCACTAGCTCCTAACAGGTAAGAAGGGCCCATATTATCAGCCCTCAGAGAGAGCAGGGCAGAAGTCTGATGTGCTCTTTCAACTGTACTAAACTGTCTGTACTGTAGCTCAGCTTGCTGACTGACTAGCCACACACACACACGTACATACACACACATACACATACACATACAGTAGCAGCAGCAGCAGCAGCTCTGTCGCCCGATTGGAAAACAGAAAGAAAGAGAAAAAGCAGAAAGTGAAGGAGAATAAGCAGAAAGATGAGAAGAACTGATTTGCATGGGGAAATGGAGATATAAAGACACAAAAAAAGATTAAGGGTACAGAAATAAGGATGAGATTAAATCTAGAGAGATCGGCTGGTGAGTGCGTGTATGTGTGTGTAAAACAGAGAGGAGGGAGGGAGGGAAGAGCGGGATTGGGGGAAGGGGGGGTGAAAACAAGAGAGAGAATGGTATATTTTCAATGGAAGGTATATTGCAATCCACTTTTCTGATTTTAGGGGTACACTGGGGGGCGAAGGAGTTTGTTTTGCTTTGGGGGGGAGCTGACACAACATTCACTGCTTCCACCGTCAGGCAATCCCCACCATGCACACACACACACACAGACACACACACACACACACTCATGCACATACACATACACTTACATGAGGCCCTGGCCCAGCCCTTCCAGCTTCCTCAATATTTCATGGGATGAGCCCGTGCTGACTAACTCAAGGCCATGCAAGCAAGGCTCCCTAACCAACCAAAGCACTCGCAGTCTACTGAGGTTCCTGGTTGCCAATATCCACGATCGTGGCAACAATAACATTTAGCTGCAGTTCCCTTGAATCAGATAAATGAGACAAAGAGAACACAGTGAATCCAAGATTACTTCCTTAAATGTAAATCGTGTTTGTATTTCCCATTTGAAAGTGGCTCCACGAGCAAAGACGTGGAGGTCACGGTGTTAACTGGTCTCGTAGCATATTCTTTCTGAGTTGCAATAAAAAATAAAATAAATAAAAGCCAAACAATTCTGTACATTTTGGAAAGCTGAGCCCACACACAATTACATGTAAGCTCATCTTGGGGAGCATCCTGTGGGTCTCACACAGGTAAAAGTTCCTGTGCTCAAACTTGGTTTTGGATGATTGCATAAAGTTGCCTCATGCAAGGTTCTTCTACTTTTTTGGGGTGGGGAAGTTTTATTGTCTTAATTTTGGCCCACAGGTCCTTCAGTTTGATCCCAGCAGACAGAAACATGTGGAATAGAAAATCCCTACATGCTAAAACAAAACTGTTCTTACATTAATTTGATTCTGGCTGAGTTTTCTGGAAAAAGGATGGTACAGTACAAACTGACAAGAGTTGTAGTTTCAATGTCAGAGTGTTACTTTCCAGGTTGAAGGATGTGTTTCAATTTCAAAAAGAGATAAAATAAAAAAATAAAAAATCAACAATGTACCAGAGCATTCTCACTGTTTCTTCCTGTCTGTTGTTGTTCTCAGACCCAATCCCACTAGTTCACATGCTGATCTTTAAAAACAGGCAAAGAATATACATAAAAGAAACGCTGAATAATTTCATAATGAATGGTGTAGCTCACTGATGTGCCATAGTTTTCAAATAAAAATGTGAGCTCTGGCCACAAAGAGCTGTTGTTAAGATGACTCGCTCTTTGGTTTTGGTCTTTTTTGCGGCATTTGTTGCAGCTGACACCAGAAAGCGTAGCGTAAAGTGTTTCAGCGATGATCACTAACACACAGCTGCGTGTCCAGTAGGTAGAGGTGACTCCCAGCAACCGGTTTATCTCCCCCGACGAGACTCAGACTGAGGATAAAGATCATCGTGGGTGTTTGTAGATTTCACGCAAAAAACCTGAAACTATATACAGTTTTTGGCCTGATCTTTGTTTTCGAGCCTGTTCAGCGTGAATATCGAACCATCAAACGCTCCAATTTTCACCACTCTGCCTTGTTTTGTCTAGATTTTCTTCAAGCCGAGTGTCATTGGAGAGTAAACTATGTGTATGCTTTCAGTCCTTTGTATTTTTTTCCCTCCACCTCCCTTTTCTCTCTCGCCGGATGTGTGCGAGAGAGCCAATGTGTGCTTGTGTGTGTGTGTGTGTGTGTGTTTGCAAACGAACGTGTGCAGGCTTTGTTTTTCTTTTGAACATCCCTTTGATGTTGCTGTTTATTTATTTATTTCTCTGCCTGCGAAGGCCCTTTCTCGGCGGTTAGGGCTACAGCGGATTGGGCGCGCGTTGCTCTGAGTGCCATCCATCAGCGAGGAGCCTCTCTGACGGATGAACCGGTGACCTCGGCTCCCTATAGCACATCAGCTTGAAGCTCTGAGCTGCGCTGAGGGATTTTTTTGTTTTTAAGGAGATGTAGTGTAACCAGGAGGGCCTCTGCTTCATCACCACCCTGTCTGGCTGAGTATCAGTGTGCGTCACATGTAAAACAACTATTTCATCTCTGGCCAGGAGGTATTGCTTTTCTTTGGTTTCCCAATGATAATAGAGCTCTTGTAGTTGTGTACTTCTTTACTGCAGATTTGATACCTGTGTCTCCCCTGGTTTCAATATGGTGGTGTTACTGCTGAGGCCAGTTCAGCTGACACATGTAATCACCATACCATACAATAAAAGCAGAATTAGAGTAGGTGGGATATTTTTGGACAATAAGGGAAATATTTTCCTCCAGAATTCCTCAATACCACTGAGTTGTGCATCACTTTGATCTAAATCCTTGTGTAATTGTTTTCTGAATGTTGGTGAATCTGTCCATGGTGCTGAAATCATCCGATTTCAAATGGGGGTGTGTTTTCCCAGCATGCTTTGGTAGATGTAGATCACTTCTACAGTAACACCTCTAGCTAAGCCACTAAACCAAACTCTACAACACTCTACATTACTCATATATACTGTATATATTATATTTTCAAGTGATGAGCATAAAAAAGTACAGAATTAAAAGCGGCAATTGGGTTGGCCTTGCAGATAAAATACAACCATGCTACAGCTACTCCCCAAAGACTTATAATTACAATCAGAAAAGAAAGAAAGAAAGAAAAAAGATAGAAAGAAAGAAAGAAAAGAAAAGAAAATGGTCCATTCCCCTACCTTCTTTCTCCTCCAACTTTCGGGTTGCTTCCTTTCTCTATGTTGACTTCTTTTTTCTTGGAGCAAATCTTTTGGACCATGGCCTCCAGGTTCATGTTCAGCTTGTCTCCGTCCACATGTCTGGCTTTCCTTAGATGGTGTCTTCTCCAGTGGATAGCCATCATCCATCAGTCTGTATGTCTTAACCTGTGGAGTTAAACCTCTGACAGACACCCATTGAGACTCCGGACAGCTGAAATAAACCCAGGTCCTTGACCTTTTGTCTCTGTCTACTCACGAAACTGTTGACTGAGATGCATCAATGGTTATCAAGGATCCCACTGTAAAATATCTATGCATAAACCATATTTCAATTTCCTAAATACTCTCTTGTAATTTAATATTTTTCGCCCTTGTTGCTTTTTGCAAAATCTCAGAATGTAATGGTGTTAACATGGATTGATACTTTCACCTTTTCCTGCAAACAATAAGTGAAAGAGCCTTTTCATTTATTTAGAAAATTATGTACTGTGTCAAATTATTGTGGCAGTGTAATAATGGCCTGTGGCAATCTCATGGGCACATCATCTACTCAGTATCCACTCACCCAACTGACATCCAAAGAAATCCAACTTTATCTATAACTTTAAGAACAACAGCAAAGTTCCCAAGATGGGGGAAGTTAGCTGTAGAGACCTAAATGAGTTATGTACCCAGCTGTAAACTGTAACTTCTTTGCAATATGTCTGACTGCTCAGGTTTGCTTTGGGGATAATGCCATTGTTTCAGATCTAAGTAAATACTTTTGTGAATACAGTGATCTAATAATGAATAGGAAAAATTGCTAAAATGACATGTATGTACATAAAGGTTGTTCTGATTAGTGTTTCTAGGTTTCTGTCCTGCTCTATCATACAATAATATCAACAAAACTTCTTTCTGCTGTGACCTTAGTGAGATCCAAATTGGCCAGACAGCATCATAATACTGTCTATGTCATGAACTCTTTAATGATGACACCAAGATCAACTTTAGTAAATTTCATCTTCACTAGGATTCTGATTGAATTTCAACAGCAGACATGTTGTTCAGAGCAAATAAAAGTAACCAGGTCCTCATGACAATGCCTGAATGACAACAGCCTGCATTGTTAGAGATTGTACTTTGTTAATCTATGTCGATAGCAAAGGGTGATGTGTCTGAAAGACTATAGAAGACGACTGAGTGAGGATACTACCTGACAGTAGGGCCAATATAATGACCACAATTGTGTAGACATCCACTCTGCACCAATAGGAGCCCAAGGCCACAGCACAATCACACAGCACTACACGCCAATGGAAATGAGTACTCCAGCTACTGACCTCCCTGCGTTTTTTATGGAATGGCAGATACAATAAAAAGTTCTTAGTTACACCATCTTTTGCTTTTACTTACTTTTCCATCCCATTGTCCCCCGCTGGAGAAAGACCACCACTTGAGATAGCATTTTCACTCTGAATGAGCACTATGATTCTGAGCATCCATTGAAAGGCACTAGATGTGTGCAACTGTAAGATCATTTCCTTTCTAAATGGCCTGTCCTTCAACTACTGCCATCAGCTCAGCATACAAGAAGATTACATTTGATTTCAATAGGCGCAAACAGTGGATGGGTTGAATACGCTGACGTGAAAGAGATTTTTTGTTCATTGGCATCATTTCTATGGGCTGTACATTTCAAAAAACACTAAAGTACTTTTACATTGACCACAGCACCCCTGTTGCTATCGTGTCCACATAGGGGTGAATACCCTTGTTACCATTTGACAACCCCCCCACTCTTGTTCAGTCCATGACAAAAATTCCAGATAAATTCATCATTTATCATCTACCACCTTTTTCAACATGAGATGGAAAACATATTCCTACAGTACTGCCCAAAATATGGAGGAACCCACAAGCAGGAAACAACAGTCTGTATTTGGTTTATTCAGCCATCAAAACCTAAATAAGACATTCTGAAGAATAGAAGGTGTTTTTGTCCTCAGTGTTTGACTTGGATCAACTGACTTTTACTCTTGCAGTGCTTGAGTCTTTCACAATGTGGTTACTCAAACAAAGAAACAAAAGCCAAATCCTAAACAAATCAAAGTGGTTTCAAAATCTGGCCAAATGTTTGATCAAAGGTTGGTATGACTCTGGACCTCAACCAATGACAGACAGCAATAAGAATAGACAAAAAAAAAACAAAAAAAAAACCATTACGTCAGCAACTTATTTAGTTAAGTAGTTGCCCTTTTGTTTGTTGGAAGTTCATACTTTATACTCTCTGAACTTCAATAAGCTCATTTCCTCTCACATACTATTATTTTCTTAAAATGAAAGATGACAACAGCGGCCATGGAGCATTTGAGGACAGTGAAGAAATCTAACAAAGAAACCCTCTCTTTTTTCATGTTGTCATTGTAAAAAAAGGGGAAAGTTTAAGCTAATGAACAGGTGAATTCATTTTTGCTTGAAAAAGAAGCAACGTGGATTACAATTTACTTGTTTCTACCAAGTTAAAACTTGTGATGTCAGTGACTTTAATTTCTGAAACTGCTGATCTCCAGCATCTATAGTGTTTACTCAGAATGACATTAAAATCTAAAAAACTCACCCTGTTGGTGAGTCAGAGGAGAACGGTTACACTGGTTGGAGAGGTGACTTAAATAACCACCCTGTAAAACTGGGTTGAGCAAGAAAAAGCTTCTCAGAAACTTTGAGGTAGATGGACAACAACAGCAGACGACCACGTCAGGTTCCACTCCCGTCAGCCAAGAACAGAAATCTGAGGCTGCAGTGGAAACAGCCTCACCAAAACTGGACAGTTGGAGACTGGAAAAACAAAGCCTGGTCTTATGAGGCTGGATTTCTGCCGACACACGCAGATGGTCGGGTCAGAGTTTGGTGTCAACAACATGAATCCATCCACGGACCCAACCTGCCTTGTGTCAACAGTCCAGGCGATGGTGATACCAACGGCTAGTTCCAGCATAATAACAACTGTGCGACAAAGCAAAAGTCTTCTCAAACTGATTTCAGGAAACATGACAATGCTCAATGTACTTTGGGGGCCTCCTCTGTCACCAGATCTGAATCAAACAGAACATCTTCAGGATGTAGCAGAGCAGGAGATTGGAGATTGGCAGCATGAAGCAGAACCTCAAAGGAAGGTTTCCAACATGCCAAAAAAAAAAGCTGAAGCTAAGTTAAATGAGGCCTTACCCAGAATTTTGTGGTGTTCCCAATAAAGTGCTTGGTGAGAGCTTCTATATGCATTTTTGAGACATTGTGTTCACACCAGAATACCAATCTGTGTCAGTGTCACTGAAGAGAACAGATTGTTGTCAATCAGTGCCACCAGATGTCCAGAAAAAGATGGGGTTTGCTCAGTTTAGCCGTGTTTACCTCCATCCACCACACTAGGCTTCATTTGGACGTGGTCAGCTCTCTGCTAGACAGATGAGGAAGTGTTCACATTCAGCCTTTATCTGTGTAAACACACCCAACTATGAGGAAGGTAAATGCTCATTTACATTTGTTACATTTAGCCACAATGAACAAGCTTTATTGTCCCAGGTCAAACAAGATAGAAAGAAGGTGAATGCGTTATTTGATTGGCGAAGACAAAACGCAAAGTCCTGCATGGGAACCAAAACTGCTGGGTGGTGCGCAGAAATTTGCCAGGCGAAGGTCTCTGGGTATTTTCTCTCTCTCTCTCTCTGGAGGGGAGTGTGTGAATTCAGCATTTTGATCCCTGAGTGTAATCGAGCGTCTCCTTGTCTGGAGAACCACTGAGGGATTGAGGCGCGATCAATCACGCCTCTCTGGACTGTCCGGCCGTTTTACATGTGGCTGAGTCCGAGCTGCTCACTGGTGGGAGCAGCGGAGAAAGGAGGCGTGAAAAGTTTTCAGAACATTCATGACATGCTTGTGTTCTGGGCAAGTTGATGATTTTCTGATCACATTGGTGTACAGTAGCATGATGTTTGCTTTCACTTAAAGGAATATTTATTTTTGGTTCATATCTACCTTCAACAAAGGATAAAAAAAATATATAACAATCTCCCTTCATTATTTTAGAAGCTGTTCCCGTTGGATTTGCAACAGTAGTTTATGCTTGAAATCTTTCTATTAATCTGAAGCAGCGTTGTCCCACGTATCATCCTCAGTTGGTTCACTTTAACAAGCATGCCAACAGAATAATTAATATGTTTTGACCCCCTCCCACGCTGGTCAAAGGAGCGCCTATAGGCCAAAAGTATTGTTGGCCTGTTTAGCATAAAAAGAGTGTATTGCAACCCGGAGACTCAATTATTTTGCAAGTAGTTTGGTTGTCACTGCAGGATACGAGAAGCTGCCGACACCGAAGACCTTTTAGTGAGAGACGCGGCTGGTTTTGGCACTAATTATGGATAAACAGTATGGCATGGATTACTTGAAATTATGTGTTTCATTCAAAGCGCTGTTTTTAAAAATGTCTGCGGTAACATAAAACCCACAAATAGAATTCCTGTTGTATGCAAATTTATGGATCATGTATTTTGAGTCTGGATTTTTTTTTTTTTAAATTGTGAATCAAAAAGAAGAAGAAGAAAAACCCTCTGGTCCTTGGCTGAATTTGTAGTATCCGGAGGATTGCATTTTATTGTATTTTTCTCAGTTGAAGTAAATTTACAATCATGATACAGCTGAAATGTCTCAAAAAGCGTCCGACTCCCCTCGTGACGCAGCGTTATTAATGCTATGATTTCCGTACAATCCCACATCTATGTCAGCTTTTCATTCTCGCCTGGTAGATCCATATGATTCACTTTACCCATAATCCCCCTGCTGACTCCTTCCCCTTTCTCTCACCTGATTAGAATTTCTGCCGTGGCCTCTGGGATTGGACGATTTCAACATATTTTATTTAACTGCTTTTGTAAGCCCTAATATTCAGCAGCTGTAATCTATGGCTGAATTACAATTTTCAGGGTCAAGGAGGGACTTGGCTGTGTAAAAGGGGTGGGTACAACCGCTGTGCTGGTGGGGGTGTGTGTCTATGTGTGTGTGTTTGAAGGGGATGGGTAGGGGAGGGGGGGATTGACGGAAAAAGGAAAAAACAGAGAGAAAAGGGGAAGGAAGAATCTCACGAGTTGTCTTTAAAAATGAATGAGAAAATGGGTAATCCCAGAGTCACAGCATGAAAAGAGGGAAAATCAATATGGCCTCTCAGTTCACTGGGGCCCTCACAAGTCCTTGAGATGAACAAAAAGTTGTGTATTTTGTTGCCACATCCATATGTCTCAATAGAGAGGTGTGTGTTTTGTGTGTGTAAGCCTTAAGTGAGCATGTGTGTGTGTGTGTGTGTGTGGACGTGTGTGTACTGTAAGCCAGGCTGTTTTGGCAGATGCAGTGCAGAGAGAACAAGATGTGTACCGCCTTGTGTACAAGATGTTTCAGGGTAAACTTTAGTTTATGATTAGGAGCATGAGTGAATTGTATGAGGAAATGTGGCTCGTGTAAGATACATGAAGCTTGTTTCAACTTCTAAACTAGTCAGAGAAAGTGACTTCTAAGAGGACGTCACGCAGGGCCTGAACCCTTTGGACTTCTGCTTCTATTGCCCCGTGCACCGACCGTCACTCCTTTGCTCCTCTCATAAGGATCTAACTCCACTTCCTGGAGCTCTGGGATTGGACGTCCACTTATGAATATTCAATGGGCAGGTAACGAGGCTGCTGGGTGGAGGCAGTGGATGGGGGTGTCCCTTTCTTTTGCCCCACCAGACAATGAAAACACACATTCCTGTCTCCCTCCCATCCATGTTTTGAAGGGCACACCTTCTTCAGCCATCCATCCATCCATCCATCCATCCGGCTGTCTATCTATCCATCCACCCTCCACTCCACCACCTCCCTCCTCAGCGCTGTCATGCTAAGCGAAGGCCCACCTCTACTACCCCCTCCCACCCCCACCCTCCACTTCCACCCTCCACCCCCACCAACCCTCAAGTTCATTAACGAGCTCTTCAGTAGCCTGTCATGGCGGATGTGCTCCATCAAAGCTGATCGACTCCCCGTTTTTCCAGAAAGATGTCGCGGGTTATCACCGTGCGCTCAGATCTCCGGCTACGAGAGGAGCGTGACTGGCAGGCCGTCTTTTGAAGACAGTGATTCCTCCACTGATGCCTCCCAGTTGGAAATTTAGAATCGTGTCTGCTAAGACACCATATGCAAAGTAAATTACTGTACAGGGGCGAGCCCGACTAAACCATCCTCTCTCTGAACGTCCAGGCCACTGAGCGCCTCGCAGGCAGCCTGACCTCCTTTGCGTTCGTTCCTGCTTCTCTACCTCGTCCACTTTTAAAATGGACAGTCAGTTTGTTCTTGTCATTCAAATTATCTAACGACGAAATACTCCCAACGTAGGCTAATGCCACAAAAATCTACATGGGCACACTGTACGTTCATTTGCATAGTGGAGTGAGGAATTTAATTGAAAGGGCAAAGGTCACATAAGCACTGACAAATAAATAAATGCGGTCCAAAAAAAAAAAAAAAAAAAGCATCTGCCACTGAAAACAGCTCCACTTCTCCAACTCCTCATTATCCTGCAAATGACACTGCTGGTTCTGGCTGTATGTCTTTGTAGTGGTAAGGTGTTAATTTCAGTTCAAAGGCTGTGGCAGTATTCTACAGGGAGAAAGATGGAAGGTAAGATGGAGATGGAGGCGAGGAAGGGAGGGTGTGTGTGTGTGTGTGTGCTAAGTAGTTTAGCCTGGCTCAGCCTAGCTAGCTCTGACCCAGCTCTTTGTGCCTCTGTTGTGTGCATGGAGATGTGGTATTAGGATGTCGTCTGTGAAAGGTTAGGTGTGCCTTTAAAATCAAAAAGCAGCCAGAGAGAGAACATTCCTATAGGTTCAGAAAATGTCAGCTCATGGCTTTACCTTCCTCGCTTGTTCTCAAGGAGGCAGTCAGGTACCTCCCACAAGAGTTTTTTTTTTTCCTTCAATGTCTGTTCAATGACAAGCGCATGGCGGCCCGAGGAAAGCAATGCAAGTTATGACACAGCGTCTCGGGTGCTGAGATTCAGAACTGCTTTAATGACAGATGTTTGAACAACACCGACACTGACAGAGATCACAAAAGTCATTCTTATAGTTTTAGGAGCAGCTCGGAGTCTGATTGGTCGAGCCGAGGGGAACAAGATGTACTGCAGATCCTGGTCGACAGGAAAAATTAGTCATGATTCGACATTACAGACGGACACAAACAGATATGTGTGCAACAGACAGTTCAACATAACCTTACACCGAGCACCCCAGTTCCATCTCAACAACGGGGTGGGGGGGACACATCCTGCACACACAAGCACACAAACGTCCATGCATGGCTGCAGCCCCTGTGACTTCCTCTAATAATGGGGGGCATTGTCATTCCTTTGTGAGCACAAACACTATTAAAATGGTCGACGGCGCTGATGGGCGCGGAAGAAAAGACAGATAAAGGGCCGGGGAGAGAAAGAAAGCCATTCTGCTGTAGGACTGGTGGCGTGTACAAAGGGAGAACATGGCTCCTCTTTTGACAGTCGTACACTAGAGCATGTGTATGTCTTTTTATCCAAGGGAGGGTGGGTGGGTGGTGGTGATGGTGGGGGGGCGGGGGGTTGGTGGTCGACTCCACCATACGTGCAACAGCGCCCATGTGTGTTGTATCAAACAGTAGAAGATTCATTGTAGTTCTCAAACAGTGCCATTGTGGGTTTTCCTTGTGTCGCTGTTGTTGCAAGGGCCTCATTTAGTATGTGCATGTGTGTGATGGGGGGGTGTGTCTGTGTGGGGGGGGGTGGCAGCGTCATGGACACTCCTGGAGATGAAATGCCCACCCTCCTGTAGTGATCCCACCACTGGAGCTGTTTATCCCGTTTAAGGCCCGCCCTTCACCAGGGGACAGACAACTCAAACGACGCTTGTCACAATCCCTTGTCGTCCTATAAATGGCTGACAAACATCAGGCTTTTTGTAATGGTGGTGCATCACAGAGAGGTTCCTTGTTGAAGAACCCTCCTTTAAAAAAAAAAAAAAAAAACTTTTATGTAAACCTTCTAGAAAAGGGCCAGGGAGAACAGGAATGATGACTGAGCCGGGCACAGGGGACGCTTATAGCGACAGAGTGACGTGAGTTTTGGCGGTATAAAAAGATAATTCCTGTGGAAAATGATTCATGCTGATGAAATAAAGAGACCCAACCCATTGCTATATGATGATCACTCGAGTTATCATTACTGTATCAAGTCAAGTGAGGCACAGTAGAGCGTAGGATCTAAAATGTGAGCGGAGTGGAAAGGTTTCAGTTCTCACAGGACGGACGACGGGCTGTGTGGACGTGGTTGGCTTAGAAAATGAACAGGGACACCCAACGACTCGATCCCTTCTCTGGCAAACAGGAGAAGGCAGGGAGAGCTTCAAAATCACTTTTCAGACATCAAATAATTAATTGCTCTCCTCTCTTCTTTGCCCCCCCCCCCACCCCACCCCTCCTCCTCCTCCACCCCCCAAGTGTTCCTCTCCTGGTGTCTGTATGGAAGACACAGCTCCAGTCACTTAAGGAGGGTTAACACCCGTCTAAATTAAATATTAAAAGGTGTCTGTACCTGCTGCTATTGTTGCCCCTTGGAATAAGATATAACCTATTTTTGACAAGTTTTCATCCTCAGCCTTCCGCGGCGAGACGCTTGTCGGAAACCAAATCAGCCAATGGGGGGTGGGGGGTGGGTAATATGGGGGCATTGATGAATAATCTAGTTCATATTCCAACGACACCCGCTGCTCAGGGGTGGTGGTGGGGGGGGAGAGAGAGAAAAGAAAGGGATGAAGTGAGGGAGAAAGATGGGGAGGTGGAGAAAGAAACAGAGAGAGATGGACGGAGAAGGGGAAGATAAAAGCTTGGGGGGGTAAGCGGAGTGAGGGATGAGTGAAAGGGAAAAAAAGAAGAAAAAGATGGGAAAAAAGGGAGGAGAGGCAGATGATAGCCCATGTCTGCCAAGGTATCACATGACAGTGCTCCTGTTTAAATAATAAAACAGGACGGGGGCTCTAAACAAATCGTTATCTCTCCACCTCCATACATCCTGCCTTCCCTCGGCCCCTCCCTCCCTCTCCCCGCTTTTAAAAACTTGTTTTAATGCCATTTCTTAATGAACATAATAGCTCAGCGCTAATAATGAAAAGAAAATAAAAACATCTAAAAACGCAGAGGGGCCCCCGAGTTGTCGCCGGCGCTCAATTATTTCCTTGTCAAGTGGGTCTGTTTTTAATGAGGCCCTGTGGGACTGACGTCTGTCAGTCAGCCCTGACTTTTTGACACCATTACAACTTCAAATAGAAGCCGCCGCCACGCTGCTTTTCACCGCTCACTCGCTACCTACCGCTCCGCTCATCTGACAGGCTGGGAGGGAGGGAGGGAGGGAGGGAGGAAAGGTGGCAGGAGAGGTAGAGAGAGAAGGGGGAGGAGAAAGAGGGATGGGGAGGGAGAGAAAGACAGAGAGAGAGAGGGAGAGAAAGACAGAGAGAGAGGGAGAGGGAGGGAGAGAAAGACAGAGAGAGGGAGAGAAAGGATGAGAAGAGAGCACGTCGGCACGTATAGACTGCGCGCACGCACACACACACACACACTGTGCACTGGGTGAAAAAACAATCACCGAGGGTCATTACCAGATGAGGTTTGTCAAACTGCCAGGGATTTCAGCTTCCACCCCTCCATCCATCCCTCCATCCCTCCATCCCTCCACCTCCCACACCCCCCACCACCTCCACGATTCCTTGTTCACTTCCTTCCTTCTCCCTCCCTTTTTTCTTCCTCCCCCTTTTTTCATTATTCCTTGACTTTAATGATAACTCTTGGTGGGTCGGCCCCGCATGGGACGGTCAGAGGCACACTATTTTGTTGGCCATTAATTTGAGGCTTTGAAGCAGACTGTGGCGCTGCGGCTGGTGAGGGCCTGTGAAATGGTGGTCGGTAGGAGGGGCTGTGAGTGCGTGCGTGCGTGTGCAGAGAGGGGGGGTGGGGGGGGGGTGGGGGGTGTAGCATCTTCGAAAATGAAGACCGTGGCCCTAAAACAGAATAGCAAATGTCCTCGCTGGGAACCGCCACACCGACCACACTATAATACTATATACTCCTATGTGTGTGTGTGTATTTGTGTGTGTTTGTAGCGCGCACACCAATACCCTTCATGTGTCTTCACAAATTCTCCAACGTTGCTCTTTAAATTTAGATTTTTTCCAAGACCCCCTGAAGAATGACTTTCCCCTGAAGAATTAAACAGCAGTAAACTCACACACACACACACACGCGGCTTTCAAACACCTGCAAATGTATCACATCATCACTCAGCAGCGCAGACACACACGCAAGAAACAAGGACCGCATCACAGTCCTCAGAACTTGACAAGGAAAATATAGAACAAAAAGTACCAGTTCTAAAACAAGTTAGATCCATTTATAAGAGCAGACAAAAAACAAAAAACAAACAAAAAACAAAACCTTAAAGACACAAAACTAGAAATCCACACATTTCAGTTGGTCCTGGTGCACAGCCTGCATTTTGTCTAATCACTGAACACCCAAAATCAAGAAACAAAATATTGTTAATGCTAATTTTCAATACCTACAAACGTAATAAAATATACAATTCTAGCACAGAAACTTTAATTGAAAACTCATTTATGCATTTATAAATAAATAGTAAAGACAGAATCACTTGAGAACAAAACACTATACATGATGTAGATGTAAATGTTAGTACATACAGTATGACGCCTATAATAATTTTCCACAATGACAGTTATGTTACAGAGTCGATGGGGGTGAGCTGAGGAGGTCTGAGTTTGGGAGGTGCAGGGTCGTTGTACCAAATGTGGATATTAAAGCTGCTTCTAATGTGCGAGGAAACTTTTTTCTCTATTCTCTCTATCTTATGTCAAGATTGAGGTCAGTTCCCATTTGTATTAAAAAAACACATCAAAAGAGTAAGTTTTAATTGTCTTAATCTCCAAACTCTCTTAAAACGTTCATGTACAGTATCCGTTCCTGGATGCGATGACTCAAAATAAACAGCTTCCTCTTAATAAAAATTAACTCTCACCTTGATTGACTGAACTGACCTCAACCTTTTCATGTGCATCCTCTTTTCAAGGCAGAGCCACTCGTCTATTTTGGGCTCCGCTGAGCTTTTTAAAGAAGGAGTGTGAACAGCAATATCTTATCTGAAGGCACTGTCCTCTGTGCTGTGTGGGGGCTACATGAAGAACAGCTGAATCATTTAGTTACAGGAGCTCGTACATACCGCAGCATGTGTGTCTGTTGCTGTTGGTGTTAATAACAAAACGCAGTGTGGGCCGCCCAAATCCATGACTGTCTGTCACCCATGCACATGCACAAACATATGAATTTCTCTTTTTCCCTCCGTCTCTCATGCGTGCAACACATATACACCCCCGAAATAACGCTTGACCCACCTCCATCACAGAAAAGTAATATACATATCTGAATCTGCTTTGAGTTACAAAAAAAAAATCCCCAGGCCTTGTTCACCTGGGGACGCAATGAGCTCAGGGGTGACACCATGAAAAATATTAGCTATCATAAAAACACCCCCCCCCCCCCTCATTTTTGCCCCTAGAGATGTAAAGAGAGAGCCTGACAGAGAGAGAGGACAAAGCTGAGGAGGAGAAAAGAAAAAAAAAGAAAAAAGAAAGAAAAAGAAAGGTAAGTGTAAAGTGGAGAAAAAAAAGGTAAGAGAGGAAAAGAAAGAAGGAAGGAGACAGCAAACAGGAAGGGAGAAAGAGATGGAAAAAAGCTCCCTGTCAGGCTTTGGAAACAGTGATTCATGGGGACCATTTGTCCTAATTACAGCAGAACAACGCTTTTGTCGCTATTAATCACGCGTGTGTGTGTTTGTATTTGTGTCGTGGGGGTTAGGGGCAGCAGGGCGGGAGTGGGGGGGGGAGTGAGTGAGTGTGTGCGTATGTGTGTGTAGAGGGGAGATCAGTGGCCTCGCAGATTGAAATAGATGGCCAGGATGATGGTGAGAAGAATGATGGCTCCAAGGATGAAGACCAGGATTCGATTCTGGATGATCCTGCAGAAATGGAGAGAGAGAGAGAGAGGGAGAAAGAGGGAGAGAGAGAGAGAGAGACGTCAGGCAGGGTTCACAGAAGTCATATTGTGTCTACTGAGAAAAGTAAAACACGTTAAACAGTCACATGTTTATGTGCAAACTAAATGACCAGCCATCAACTGGAGGTTTATCATGTTTAATAGCTACCATGAGGTCTGAATACATGGTATTTACTAGTACACAATCATTGGCATGGGAGTGTATAACACACACACACACACACACGGACACAAAATCTCTCTAAAACGGCAACGTGTTTGTGCAGCGCTCCTGTCTAAAGCGCCTCACAAACGATTTCAGACTTGCATACACAATCGTAGCCTCTGTAAAAAAAAAAAAAAAAAATTCATATCGACGTGCGCACACATGTGAACATAGAAAACAGAGCAAAAACACTTATAAACAAGCATGACACACACACAAACATGCACGCACACTGCAGACAGGCTCTAAAACTTTATTTGCACAATAAAGTGGAAAAAGTGGCTCAGTAGTTTCCTGGAGGTAATAAAATCGCTGAATTACTGATGGAATTTGCCATAAAACGACTCACTCTTTTGCACATTTAAATTTTCCCACTGTGACCTAAGTAAACTTGACAAGAGGGGGCTTTGAACCAAAAAAACACAAAGCTGGGAAAAGAGGGCCGGAGAGAGGGGACGGGCGCTCGCTCGGGTGCTGCTGGAGAGTTACACACCATCAGGAGTGCGAGCAACTCATCTCTCATCTCATGTGCGTGTCTCCGAAAATTCTCCAGAGTTTGTGTTCTCTCTCACACACACACACACGCGCACACACACAAACCACGGCGAACCCTCCGCTGCCCCTGACAAATGAGAGAATTATCACATTTGCTGACATGCGGAGGGGTGGAGGAGAGGCCGAGGAGGGGGGGCACTGTCCACCTCTCTAAGCAGGAGATGAATAGCCCATGCTGTGGCCATTTATCACCAGGGAGAAGAAGAGGGGGGGTTGGTGGGGTGGTGGGGGGTATGTCGGCTGGTTGCTCAGTCACCCCACTACCCTCTAAAGCCGGAGTCTGAGCCTGACGCACCACCAGTCGAGGTCCGGGCCACCGGCAGCAGCACCTGCAGCAGCCACTTAGTTTGAAGCCGGCGGCGATGGAAGAAAGAGCCACAGTGGAGTATATATAACCACAGACCTGGCTGCTACGACGACGTGTCACAGGACTGCTTTCATTCTCCTACATCTATAGCTTATCGTCTATACTTTTCACAAAGGACGCTCCAGTGACATACAAACCAACACATCATCATCACACCTTCACTTTTTCAGAGGACACTTTTACAGTATAAGCTAAAAACTTTAACCAATGACTCGTGACACGCCATGAGGAACGAGACGCTCCGTCCTCTCGCTGACTTACTGTACTGTACTGCTCTTCACTGGATAACACCAGAGAGCTCATTACAGCTACTGTTTGTAAGTAGAACTGCTTCATAAGTAGACAGTTTATCCTTGAATAAATGCATATATTATCATGACAGTGTCATTCTCTATACAGGAAAACGTGTCTTGTACAACACAAACAACAGTCACGGTGTTTTCACATCCGTGCTGCCGCGGGTCGTGTCTTAAGGCGTCGCTGAGGTTTCAGCCGGGATTAAAAAATGAAAAATAAAAATTGCTGTGCTGCTGAGTGTGTCTATGGCCACATGTCTATGTTGTGGTTGGGAGTCGGAGCGGCTTTAGGGGATGCTGTGATAGGACAGCCTGATCCTGGATGAGGCTGGAGTGATTGGCTGAAGCCAGCTGGGGAGGAGATCCCACTGAAACACTAATCAGAGCATGCTTTAGCAAGGCCACATCTCCCCCTATTAATTGACATTCATTATTTAGAATGATTATTTATCCCAGCCAAATACCCAGAGGATCGGCGCTTGTGTGTGTATGTGTGTCTGAGTGTGTTGGGAGAATCCAGAATCGCTTTGTGTTGTTTGTTAATTTTTCAGCTGGGGAACAGAGAGGGAGGGGGACTGGAGGCCTGGGGGTGGAAAAATGAACGGGAAGTTAGTTTAGCCTCATGGATGAGGAGCCGGGATGAGAGTGAGAGAGGGAGAGAGGGAGAGGGAGACGGAGGGGGTTCAATTCTGTAAAAATTGCATTAATTAAAAGGAGTCTGATTCGGCAGCATACAACACTGAATAATTTCAAACACTTATATGTTCAAAGCGGCGAGGAATTTGTGACAGTGGTGGGATTTAAGAACTTTTTCCTCAGGGGACACATATTTAACAAAAAAAAAAAAAAAAAATACAAATTTTGACCTAAACTGGTTTCCTATATAAACAAACCCAACAAAACTTGCCTTGAAGTGTGACGTAAAGTAGGTAATCTTAATTGTTTGCGGCGAGGTGAACATTTAAGCAGAAGGTTGACACTTAAATTTAGCACCAGCCAGTGAAATACTCCCGAGCTGCTGAAGCCGGTGATTTCTGCAAAATAAATTAAGGTTAAATTCAATCTCGCTACAACTCAAACTTTTAAGTGTGGCTTTCACTGGAGCAGCTGTGTAACTTAATTCACCATGAGAAACTAAGTGTCAGGACTAAACCAATAACGTGAACCTCGCACATCTCTTTTCTAATGCTCACAATAATTCAAGTGGAACTACAAGATATTGTGAAGTTTATGAGCCAAGGGTCACCTTTGACCACAGGGATTGTAGGCACACACACTCACTCACTCCCTCTCTCTCTCTCACACACACACTGGAGGATTAAGCAAGGCGGGCTGGGAGGAGTCAGTGGAGGGGGGAGTCATAATTCACTAAAATCCATTAAAAAATACTGTCTGCCTGTGAAGAGTCTTTTCCTCATTCTCCTTTAACCACAACAGAGACGAGATGGCTAAAAGTCTCTACTTATATTACATTACAACATAAATGGGTAATGATTCTTTTTCTATTAGAATCACAATGGAGGAATGTTTTATAAACAAATACTTGGTGTACAACAGAAAAAGCTGATCGGTAATATAGTTATTTTGGTCATCCGCCATTAAATCTTTCTCCCTCTGGTTGCTCATAACAACTGGTGTCTAATAAAAACAAAGACAATATAGAAGAGGACAGATCATTTTCATAATCCTCTCTGAACCACTCATCTGCATACTGTCACCTGTAGATTTAAATCTACACATTTGTATTCTGTACATAGCAAAGCCCTTTACCATGAGAGCTCTAGTCAAATGAGTTCCTACTCTAAGTCACTTTAGTTCCCATAGAAATTCTTCACAGAACAGAGGCAGCTAAAATAAAACTTACCCCACAAATATAGAACACCTGCCCCCCCCCCAAAACCAAAAAAAAAAAAATCCCCAAAATTGGGAGGTAGGAGAGTGAAGAACATGCTTTTCTTCTGCCGTATGGTTGATCCCGTCCTGACACGTGGCCAGACAGAACAGAACTTATCAAACCGGATCCATCCTCCAGCTTTGACACTTGACATAGAGGTGGGGGGTGAGAGGGGTCTGTGTGTGTGTGTGTGTGTGTGTGTGTGTGTGTGTTAGTGGAGGATTTGGGGATGTGTGAGCGTGCATGTACAAGGGTGCAGATGTACACGCTGACCCACATATACACACTCCTACACACACCGAGTTTGAGACCCCGCTCCCTTACTATGATACCATTATCCCAAAGTATTTCCTCTGTCTCTGCCCCCCACGTCCTCCACCTCCCCCTCCACCCCCCCACCATCACCCCTACAAAAAAAAGGTGAAAAAAAAAGAAAAGAAAAACTCTCACATGAAGACGGACCAACAGTAACTGTAACTGCAACGCCAGCCAATAACAGTGTCTAACACTGGCTGTTCTATTGGCTCCAGATGCTCCTTCATCGCAGGCAGAGCCAGTCAGCTAACACCTTACTAGACGGAAATACACAGATATACAGCACCAGAGAGAGAGAGAGAGAGAGAGAGAGAGAGACTGTCAAAATGATGAGTGCGGAGGAGAGCAAAAAATAAAGCAAGCAAGGAGGACGGAAATGGACAATAAAGCAGCTGAGTAAAAAAACAAGAGAGAAAGAGAGGAGGAAAGGAACAGAGGGAGAGTGAGGAGAGGAAGACAGAGGGAGGGAGAGAGAAAGAGAGAGTGTGAGAGGAAGGGAGAGAGAGAGAGAGAGAAGTCCGTTTACCCGGGGAGGCAGAGCTGGAGGGGAGGCTCCTTAGAGACAGATGAAAATAATGAGGACTTTTCTGTCAGGAAAGATTTACAAAATCGTACCAGTGTTATTAAAATTTAAAATCTCAAGTTTTTTTTTTCTTTTTCTCCCTTCCCACCCTCTTCCTCCCTCCCTCTCTTCCTTTCCCTGTTTTTTCCCTCCTCTTCCAGCAGCACAGCCTTATTACCAGTTCTAATGAGCACCGGGATACACCTCAGCTGTGTGTGTGTGTGTATATGTGTGTGTGTGTGTGTGTGTGTGTGTGTGCTGGGGTCCAGGTCCCCAGTGCCAGCTCCATCAGCGCCCCAGATCCCCCAGTCCTTTCAATGACACACACGTGTGTGTGCCCAAACAAAACACAAGAGGATGAGCACGCACACACACACACAGATGCACACACACACATACAGTATGTGTGCAAACATACACACACGCTTTTGATGGCTCTCGGAGGTGGCTGCTGGACACGCACACACAGACATACACACACCTCTCAGACAGACAGATAACACCCCCCACCCCAAAACAAAAACAGTCTCAGTCAGACAGACATAAGCAGATAGGCCCAACCCACCTAAACACACACACATACACACACACACATACACGTACACACACGTACACACGTACACACACACACACACACACACACACGGTCTCAACTAAGAACAAACTTAGCAGCAGAGTTGCATCTCTCAGGCTCTCCCCTATTCCTCCTTTTTCCACTAGTAGACCAATAAAATAAAAATCAATGGCTGTCTGAGCCATTCTGGCTCTCCTCCCTCCAAACCCTGGGAATATACAGCATGGGAGAGAGGGAGGGGAGGAGGGAGAGGAGGGAGAGGAGGGAGGGAGGGAAGGATCAATGTGCTCACAAATGGTTTGAGTGATGGACACGAAGGTGGAACGCTGGTGGGGGTAAGTCCTAACTAATGCATCGACTTGTTAGCACAAACTAATACATATAAATGTTTCATTGTGGAGGCACATGTGCACACTCACTCACTCCCTCACACACACACACACACACACACACGTACCTATTGGCCTGGGCTAACACACACACACACACACACACACACACACACACACACATAGACATGACAAATAAAAGGTGGAGAAGGGCCTGCGATCAATCCAGCTGCAGAAAGGTGAGAAACGTGCGACGCTTCAGTCAAGTGAATGAAACAAGGAAGAACGAGGCTGAACAATCCTCCGTCAGATCGGGTTCATCTCGCTCTGCTCAGATAATGAATTGACCTGTTTGTTGGAGAGATCTGATCCCACCACGCATGTTCTGCTTACTGCCCCCAAGGGTGTGTTCAAGATAAATGATGACTTTTTTTTTAAAACACACACTCACTCACACAGACACACACACACTCACTCACACAGACACACACACTCACACAGCTGGAGTGGGTCTGTAATTGCGAGCTGTTAACTGTAATTATTTAAAGAAGTCCCCAACATCATGTAATTCCCCAAAGAAAAACAATATTTAACTCACCCGACGCTCACGTGCTAAAGATAAATAATCCATTAGTAACTTTGTGCATTAGTGTAACACTGTGTAGATAAATGTCTACTGTTGCAAAATCTGGTTCATGTTTTCCTTCATGTTTTTTTTTTTTTTTACAAGCTGATTTAATTGTTAAGAGAAAACCAACCAAACAAAACAATAAAAAACTTAACTAGAAGTCTAACTATAACTACATGGGACTTCTGTGACAAAAACTGATTGATAGATCTTATGATACAATGATAAAAATTTAAAAAAATTATGAAGGATTCATTTAAGGTTTTCAATTTCTTACAGCTCAAAATGTTGTCTTCAAATGTGCAATCAAAAACGAGATAATATCAAAATGATATTACACACATAAAAGCAGAGTAAAAAAAGAGTCTCATTGTTGATATCAAACTGTCCCAAAAAGGATGTGGAGTGATCCGAACCACTGCAGTTCAGCTACAAGTGAATAGCTTGTAATCTGACATGATGGATTTAGCTTGCTTAGTTAATTGAATATGAAGCTATAGCTATTAAGAGGTACAGTGTATATGTATTCATTAATTTTGACAAACCCTTTCCTTTAACAAAATATAAAACTAATCCCCTAATTTATGTAGTATTCTAACTAGCTTCTTTTTGCTGAGATTATTTATCCCTAAAGGAGTCACAGACCCTTTTTTGACCCCTGTTGACAAAAATATTTTTTTCACAAGTGAGAAAACAGACATAAAAGATGGACAGGTTTTATTTGGAGGACGTGATCTTTCATGTCAGCCTGATTCGCTCTCTCTCTCTCTTTCCACCGACTCGATGCAGGAGAAGAGCACCGGGGTTCCACAAGTTCATCCATTTTTTATTTGGCGGCTAACAACCCCGGCCAGCAGCAGCAGCAGCAGCAGCCTAGACTGGGACCCCGGCTCTTTCCCGGAAAAGTATAGAAAACGGAGAGGAGAGGAGAGGAGGACGGAGAGAGTGAGTGAGTGGGAGAGAAGAGGAGAGGGATGGAGAGAGAGGGAAGGTAGGAAGGAAGGAGAAGGAGGAGGAAATTCAGCATGGGAGGAGTGGGTGTATATGCAAAAGTAGATGAAAAGAGGGACTGAGAGAGAAAAGGAGATGGAGAGGGAAATGGAAAACAGGCAGAGTGGGTGAAGGAGAGAGAGAGAGAGAATACATTGCAACTGTGTCTGGAATTTTTAAGAACTTTTTTTTTTTTTTGCCAGCAGCAATTTCAGGTAGCTGCTGCAGCTTCTCCTCGTCCTGGTGTGATGTACAGGTGGCTTTCTGTGCACCGTTCATACACAGATCGTTCCCCTGTCTGAACCCCCTCCTCCTCCCCCTCCTCCCCCACTCTATCCTCCTGTGTGTCCACTGTCTGTCCCCTCATTCATACATACATTCAGTCCCTTCATTCTGTTCTTACACTGCTTATATTCCACACACCCTTTCTACTTTTTTCCCCCCCAACTCCTGCTTCTCATTCTCTCTCTCTAGCTTGAGGGGTGTGGTGATACTAAATATTGTTTTTCCAGTGTTTGCCCTATATGCTTGTCACCTCACTAGTTTACAGTCTACAAGAGCCAACAGCCCATATTTATAACTGTCAAATGTAAGTTGATGAACAACCTTAACCAAGGCCACTGTGATCTCATCACATTGCTGTTGTTGATAGTATTTCTATTTCATCTTATCCATTTTGTTGTATATTTGTTATATTCAGCTTCTATTCGTATTTATTTTCTTACAACATTTTCCCCTTGTGCTGCTGTGTCTATTTGAATTTCTGCTTTAAGACGAACCTTAATCTTAATCAGACTGTGTATATTTGTATTCTGGTTTTCAATGCTTATAATATCACAAGAGGAGAAACGACAGTTAAAGAAAATTACTTGATTTGAATATTATAGGAATAATACTGTGTGACTCTGTACCAAGTCCAAAACAAAGAAAGGAGATGTAGGACTGTTATGCAAGCTGGTTGAACATGGAGCAAATAATAGTTAATAATGTTAAAGTGTGATCTGTCATTAAATTTGATGGAGAGAACTCCAATAGTACACAGAATAAGATGTTTTTGTCATGCGAGGTAAACCACTGTGGGATGAGGTTCCCGTTGCGGTTCTGTTATGGTCATTGTCAAGTTCGCCTGGGATGGAAAGGAAATCCATATCCATTACATGTGTGAACAAACAAATTTAAGCTCAGTGTTTATTGCTGAATTTGCTGACTGACTTCGCTTCATGTCGGGACTCTAATTATTAAAATATAAACACATAACTGATATTTTCTTTATTCAACTGCAACTTGACTTGGGGATTACTATGTGCACATAGATGGAATATCCCCACATCCTGATAGCTGACATTCCTCACCATTCCTCCTTTCTGCTAAGATTTTCCCAAAACACAAAACCCCCCTTCGCTATACATTCTGCGAGGGCCAGGGGCCAGCTGCAGATCCAATTACTGGCCCTGGTGAAAAAGGGCGTAACATTAGCCATTAGAGCTGTAGGCCTCCAAAACTATGATGTCCATAAATTTTTATTGTTTGTTCAGTATTGAAATCTCATTAATGCACATAAATCATTTGTGTGCACTACTGCTCACTTTCATGAGAGAAAAGAAAAAGGAAATGAGGGGAGAAAAAAACAAGTGAGTATAGTGGAGTTGGATG
Source organism: Trachurus japonicus (assembly GCF_045865225.1). NCBI lineage: Eukaryota > Metazoa > Chordata > Actinopteri > Carangiformes > Carangidae > Trachurus > Trachurus japonicus. The sequence continues at coordinate 7,009,152 of NC_140925.1, forward strand.
CTTAGGGGGCGAGGGACACCTGAGGCGATGCTTCATGGCGTCTGCATGCTTTGTTACCGCCGGTACAACACAGTGACATAGAAAGGAAGGAAAAGGGACGGCTCCAGCATCACACAGTGACTCTTAATCTAATTACAGCACAACTATTGTTACTTTAACAGAATATGCTAAGATGTTTTTACTGAGTTCATGTCAGGGAAGCCAGGCGTAGTAAATACATTGATGGTCTGACACCTAACACCAACGTGTCATTATTGTGAAATTTGACCCAGCATCTCCAGGCTTAGTGACGAAATGTTTGTTAATGTTAATATAAAGTAGTCTTAACTGAATGTCTAATTTTTTAACAGTAAATGAAAAGTTATGATAAGTAGAAAAGACAGTACATCTATTTCCATCTACCTCCTTGTTGTATATAGAGTTAATATTAGATAATAGTCTTTTAGTTTTTAATACAAGTTGGAATCAAAGTACTTCTCTTCACATGGACTGCTTTCTGCTCAAAACAAAACCACTTTTTCAGATAAATTCTTTAAACTTTTTGGGCCTTAAAAAGACGTCTGTTTAGGATTCCGCGACAAAGAAGACATGAGGATATTAGTGTTTATGTCTGAGTCTTTTTATTAACGGGTAAGGAAGCTCCTCCACATGCTGTTTGTTTGCCATTTTAAGTCAGCTCTCCAAATATTTGCTTCAAGTCCCGTGTGGTTTTAGTTTTGCATCCTGTGTGTCTCCAGATACTGATGATGTTACGATATTTCCCTTCCACGTGGAGACATTAACCTCTCCCTCTTTTTCAATGTGCCGAGCTGATTGTAAGAATCTGTGTGTTGTATAAAATACCGTCCGGAATAAACTGCTCTGTTGGGTGGTAAAAGCTTATATCAAACACAAACTTTGTAGTATAGAAACCAAAATACTTTAAGAGGCAGGTATTGCCATCATGGTACGACAGGAGAAGACTTCCAAGGGGAGTGAAGTTGGAAATAAAGAGGTATGTTGACCTCTCTTGATCTGGAGTTATTAACTTGTTTCAAACTGCCACAGATCAGTTTTTTCTGGACAGCAGTAAACCCATCCATAAAGGAAATAGCTAACACTTGCTTCCTCTATTGGTATCCAGAGGTTAAAGGTTGTGTTTGCATGTCAGTGTGGATAGTGAGCAGACTAACCGAACTTGGATTTCCACTAGAGCCACAGGCAAGCAGGAGAAGAAACCACGTCTTGAACTTGACCTTGTGACCCTCGGGTCACCTTTGCCCCTTTGCCCTGTCCTGCAGGTATGAAAGGAATAAGCCAGCCAAGATTCAACGTGTTAGAACATACATGCATCTGTGTCAGAGATTGTGTAAGAGAGTTTTTTGCACATGTGTGTGTCTGCATCAAGGGACTGTTGAGCAAAATGTGTGAAAACTAAAGGAGAGTGTCTGGCAATCTAGTGTGAAATAACACAGAATGATTAAGGATTATGTAAACCATCAGGTCCAGCCTGTTTGGACATCAGGTAGGCTGAGCAGAGGGAAAAGGTGGGAGAGCAAGAGACTCGGGAAGAGAGAAATTGTGGGGGTATAATGTCATCTCACAACCCCCCATTTGACACTACAAGAGAGGCTTTAGTCAGTCTAAATAATCCATGCTGTTCCATTAAATTTGCAGACTAGCTTCCCTAGTCCCCGTGTCTAAGCTGAGACAGCCTAAGAGGGAGACAGAGAGGAGGGATCAGTCTGGGATGAGAAAAGGGAAGTTAGGTAATGGTTTAGAATAAACTTATCTTCTACATGGAATAAATCACCAGTTAAATCATGTTGAATTAGGTGTCTTGGACTTAGACTTGGAGAGAGAAGAAAGAAAAAGGGCAAGTGCTTGGAGTGACACTGATTTGCTCATGATCGCCTTTTCGCCACCAAATCTCCCCCTTTACCCCAATCCAGGAAAAATAACCACTTGGTGTGTGTGTGTGTGTGTGTGTGTGTGTGTGTGTGTGCGTATGTGTGGGGAGCCACCAAGCTGATGGGGATTGTTGCACTAACCGCATTATTGACTTGTTGCTCCAGCTACATTTGCTTAGTGCTCTGGAGGCCCGATCAATAGACTCTGGGCTCTGAAGCCCTGCTAATCAAGGCCTGCAGCCATGCAGGGTCAGCCTGCTGCAAAAACTCGGAGAAAGAAAAAAGGAAGAGAACGAGTGAAGAAGCAAAGAAAATGGGAGAAGATAGGAGGTAGCAGAAAGAGAAGAGGAGGAACTTTGAGGGCCAACGATGACAGCCTGAGTTAATCATCTCAGAATTCTCCTTCAATTTATTTCTTTTTCCTTCCACTGCCAGACGTAAACTCATGTGGCTTCGCTCTCTCTCTCTTTCTCGGCAGCGTGGGCGTGAGGCACCATGAGAGATGCAGATTGCGGGCTCACCTCTGCTTTCCTGTGAACCACGGTTCAAAAGTCAAGGGGCATCTGGGCTGCTCTGGGACTTTTGGAAATGCAGGAGCCAATCCATATTTGCAGAAACCGGTTGCGAGATCTCAAGAGGATCCATAGTGCTTGACATAGATATGGAAGGTGGGAGTCAATCTGGAGCATGTTAACGTGATTATTCAGCAGGGAATTTGAAGGTAAATCTGTTTATGAAAAAAAAAAGTCAAATGTGCTTTATGACACAGGAGCACGCTCAGTGCTGTAGACATCAAAGGATTTCTGACTCTGGAAGGCTGATAATAAACATATAAATATATATATTTTTCTGTGGTAGCACTGATCCAGCTGGTCACAGTGGTCCGGATGCTGCATCAAGTTCTTTGAATAATGTCCTTGCATTCTGCACATCACAAGGCCACTATGGAATACGATGGGAAATTCATGGAGGAACTTTCCATCAAATATTAACGATCTGGTTGAGCGAAGTGGGTTTTCTCACTGTTTTTCCCCCCTGGTATCTATGGTCACTGCCGCCCGAAGAGACTTCCCACAAGACAAGAACCAAAGAGGAAAAGAGGAGGTAGGAAGAGAAAAAAAGGGCAAAGGAGGGTAAGGAAAAGGCTAGAAGGGTGTATAGGTGTTCAATATTTTCTTTTGAGGGGCCAGAGCCTGGTTAGCTGCAGCACACGCAGGGTCTGATACACAGGTCCCAAGGCTTGAACACAAACTTGTACACTGTTAGTGTCATTGTTTTCCCCCTTTCTCAACACTTCTTTCTGTTGTGTTGTCAGCCAGCGAAGTGGGAATCTTGTGCTCAGTGACAGAGATAAAACAGCAAGGTGGATTTCACTGACATTCAGCTTTCAGTTAGCAGTCCTCGTGACAAACTAAGGCCAAAAAAACTTACTATAGGATTAAACTGATGCTGTTTGCAGAAGTCAATACCTAAAACTAAGTGCAAAATATTAACTTTCTGGGAGGAAGACTAACAAAACTTTTCTTTTTTTTTTTTCTTCCTGGGAATAAAAATGCCCCTGTGGCCCGATGCAGTGAGAGGTCCATCATACAAATCAGATAGCAAGAGGACAAACAAGAGAAAAAAGAGAAACCACAGAACACGGTCGGAAACAAATACCCATGCAAATATTCAAACCCTTATAAAAAAAAAAAAAACACACACACACTATGATGGAAATATTGAAACTGCTCATCAATGGAGCCCTGTTCTCTTGTCTTTGCCACAACCCTCGCAAAACCCCCCTGAAATACCAACACCCACCATCGCAGCATTAGTGGAAGTGCAGGGTCAGCAGTGTCCCCTCCGGCCTTGCTGACCAACAGAGTCTAATAATCACCTTCCTTCTGTACTGTCAGACCTGCAACCAATGGATCCCTCGTCCTGCCTTTCGCCCTCCATCTCCACGTATACTGGGGGCTTTACGGAGCGGCAGTGCTTCGATACATTAAAACTGCTGCCCCATGATCAAACGAGCAAATACCTCCCGGGTCAGCAAAGGGCTACCCCACGTCAGTTAACAATGCAGCATTTAAACATCAGTCGTATGCAAAGCGGCTGGTACACAGGGGAGGAGATGGGCGGCAGGAGAAAGCTGAGACGCAAGGCCTGGACTGGAGAGATAATGAGCGCCGGAGCACACAGGAGAACATCAGCAGCTATTTAACGCTAGCGTGTCAGCTCCTACACAGCTTTATGATGAAAATATAAGATGTGAGGCTCCATCAACATCCTAACAAGGAAGAGCTAATGGTTGTGCGCATATTTATCTCGGGCCAAAATGCAGACTCAATATTAATGCATTCGATTGTGGGTTGAACCAAAACATTTCCAGTTGCTATGTAAATCTGCCAGTTCTGACACATACTGTACTGTATAGCTACTCTAGACATAATTCTTTGTTTATAGAAAATAACACTGCTGGTGATACGCCACACAATACAGACATTTTAACTTAGATACTGGAACATTTTGATAAAGCTAATTACTGTATATCAGGCATGGAAGAATCACTGACAAATAATTGTCAGCTATTGGTTATTTTCCATACATAAGCAGACTGGTAGTACTGGATGTCTGTGCAAGGATAGGTCGTACATGAATCATATAAGTCTAGTCATATCTACTGATGAAATCTAAGCTGCCCCTTTGACCCATGTCTGGGATGTGAGACGAGTATACAGGAGAGAAAACAAATGGCTGAAGGTCTACACTAGAGCCACAAATATATCTTGTTACCTAAAAAACTAAATAACTGAGAATATATGTTATTAAATTTTTCACAAACAAGACAGTGTTTCTTTTTTTTAGTGAGAAGAACCCTTTAATAATGAAGCGAGGGGTGAAGAGTTTTTTTTTTCCTGGCTTATCCCTCTCTCCCTCTGCCTACTGCTTGGTTAACCGACTGACCTGCTGTCAAAGAAGCCTTTGTGAATGCGCTTTGGCGGAAGGCCAATCAGATCCTCCGGCCTGTCTGTCTCAGAGAGGAAAATGGCGCCCCTGGTATGCCATCAGTGGCAGAAATGTGCAGACAGTCTGACTGCTGAGGCAGGCTTGGCTTGCTGTGGCCCTTCCAAAACTATGCTGGAGGAATTACCTGCCTGGCCCACGGCCAGAGAGGCTCGTTCTACAAGAGCCGGTGGTTATTTATCTATTTATTCACTTACACCTCGTGCACACTGGCGCTTTCAAAAAACATTCCCACTCCTTAACATCCACTTCCACAGGTTCTGACAACATGCTCCTCTGAACTACACAGGTACACGGGATAAAAGCCTGTTCAAGGGTTTTACGTCAGCAACAGTGACTTATGACAAAAGGTGCTCTTATTCCAGAGAGAATCTGCATGGAAACATGTACATCGGGGCTACTGTGTTAAATCATATCACTTATCTATTTCTCAGTACAGCAAAGACAGGTTAAACTTTACCTACACCTGCCTAATGTGTCTGAGCTAATAATACTTCCTGAAGTAGAATTTTGGAGATAAGGAAAACATGAAATTATCAATTTGTGCATTGACTTTTGCACTTTTGGAGCAACTATAATAGCTACATTTCCTAATTAATATATAGAAATTACAAGAATGCTTGACAGTCACATCAATGTTATATATGATACAGTAGAGTGAATATCCTGAAAAGGGTATATTTGGGTGTGACAGTGGAAACTCCCAAATGTAAAAACAAATCAAACAGTGAAACGAACACAAACACTACACAACAAGAACACAAGTTCTGACAAAGCCCTGGTTTACACTAAACAGAGATCACAACTAGCACACTGTACAATCCCTGTTCATTTCCACTATGTAAAAACCTGCCAGAGACAAATCCAACTGCTCAACAAAGTGCCACTTGTGACACATCATCTGAGGAAGCAAGTGTTTAGGCTCCTGCTTCAGAAACAAACTTCCGACAGCAGGAGATGATGAAACAGTGCACATCCAAAATTATTCTCGCGCTCCTCAGAACCTGCTAAACCTGCTGCTGCCTGGAGCATGCCCCTCACCCTCCCCCTGAGTGAGAGAGAGAGAAAAAGAAAGTAAGGCACAAGAAAGGGCCAGAGAAACTAGAGAAAAGAGTTGTACTGTAGAGAAGGACGGGATGGTGATTATTTACAGTTGTAAATCTCCTCAGAGCAAACATGAGGCCCTTGCATCATGTACCTGCTAGTGTAGCTGTAATGTCAGCAGTACTGTATGTAAGTATGCACAAACGGAAAGTCCATCTCTCTCAGACCGTCCGTAAACACACACTAATACATATACTGTATATATACACGCGAGGCGAGCGTCCTCTCCTCTAGCGCTGCCTGTGACATACTGTACGAGCGCATTTTAAATGACACACTCAACAGATCATAAACCCCCACATGTTTAGACCCAAACAGAGACGCCACTCTTGGCAGCGCTCACGTGTGTCTGCGAGCTCGCGGGGTGGGGTGAGGAGGAGGAGGAGGATAGTCGAGACTTGCTCATTTCACACTGCGAGGTGAGCCAGGGAGCAGTAACAGAATCTCGCCATAAAACATGGATGCAGTGGAAAGGGTGGGGGGGTGGTGACCATGGTATACGGTGTATGTGTCTCCTAGCCTTTCTCACAGTTACCCATTATCACAACCACTGTCTCTGTCTGTACACATGTCTGACACACAAGCTTTTAGGGAGGCTGCTCTCACCTCAACCGGCCTTGTGCTGACGTAAGCTAAACAGGTGAGTTTAAATAGAGCTGAAAATCACAAACTAACAACTTTGTAAATAGAAATAAACCTGCTGTTTTAAAAATTCTACTAAATTACTCTCCTGCCTTGATACAGAGAATAATTATTCTTATCTTTAATAAACATTGTTATCGTCACTTTGGAGTAATTAATCAACAATCCTTGGTCAGTAGGTTAAAAACCACGTGACTTCTCAAACAGCAATAAACCAAAAAAATGCTCACATTTACTAAAATAATAGCCTGTTGGTTTAAATGTGGCAGCCTGGGTCTTGTCATATTTTTTTTTCTGCAGGAGCTGGGGGCTTTCTGCATTTAACCCTTTCAGCCCCGCAGCGTTATCAAAGTCTCGGGTGCTCAGGAGGGGGTCCGCACCTCAAACGGCGCCACCGTCGACAGAAACAACCCTTATCCCCATCTTCTCCTTCATTTGGGTAAAGTGCAACAGCTCAAGCATCCCACGCAGGGAGAGGCAGTTTGATGGAGGGGAGAAAAGGAGGAGATTGGGAGCTCATGGGAGGGAAGGAGTGAGGAAAGTGAGGATTTGACATGAGAGTGAACGAGAGTAAAGGGGGAAAGTTTTTAATAGCCGGACTGTCCTATCAGTGAGCCACATTAACTGGGCAATTTCACAACATACCTAATTAGGTGAGACTTTAAGATCCTTTTTTTCCCCCCTAAGATAAAAAAAATTGGGTCATCAGATAGATCCAGAGGGCACTCGTTTGTCAAGTGTTCCAGTGACTGTGCCATTCAGAATCCGAAGCGGATTTCACGGGTTATTCTATTCTGGTCTGCAGGCCACAGTGGTGTGTAAAATGAGAGGGAATGCTATGTTTTGGGAAATCTAATTTGAGGCTCGTGTTTGTTTTCCTGGCCTTATTTTGCAACCAGGAGGCTGGCTCCGAAGAAGCACAGCTCTCTCTTTTCCCCTAGTTTCACAACAACAATGTCCAACAGCAACATCCAACAAAAACCCTTATACTCAATTGAGGCAAGGACATTAAGCTGACATGGGCCTCTTTTGCTCCTCTTCCCTTTGCTGGTCTCTCTCAGTTTCACCACAGAATTAAGCAGACAGTTAATTGGGAGGTTATTCACCATGTCACAGGAACATATGCACATGTACGCACATATAGACGTATTTAAAAAACACAAATATTAGCAGCCATCTTTTGGCAGTTAATTGCGACGGTGCTCCCTGTGGGAGGAGAGAGGGGTCCTCGGTCGATAATTAATCCTCGTTTGGAAAAGTAAATGACATTCATTAGCAGGGAATCGAGCCAAGTGCCATTATTTACATGGCAATAATCTGGAGCGTGCTGGTGGCGCTCTTTTAATGTTACAGAAATAACTCTGGGATAGGGGACGAGTACAGTTGCTTTCCTCCCTTTTTTCCATGTCTTCGCACCCAGGAACAATTAGGCCCAGGCGAACAGATGGGGACGCCTCTGAGTGAGAAAGCTCCTCTGAACGACTCTTCATCTCCTTCTTATCTCACTCCCTTATTCACATGCACCCAGGCATGTGCACACACACACACACAGCCACACGGCAGAAAAAAAGACAAATACACAGATCCAGGCATGCACACACAAATATGCTTCAGAAATATACACATGCACACACACACACACACACATTCGAGCACACAGGAGAGCAAACAAAGTACTGAGCATACTGAGCTAACTTTTAACATTAACTGTCGAAGGATGAGCCTTTTACAAGAGGCTACACCAGAACTTTGAAAATGTGGGCACGTTGAAAACTGCAACGGTAAACACACAAAAGCATGGCCTCACTGCAGATAGTCAGAGAGAAAAGGATGCTGGCTTTCAATACTGATGAACAAAAGCGAGGGTTAAACATGGCAAATGTCAGCTCCTTTCTGCCAAGATATCTGTGTTGCTCTTAACATGATTATTATTTATGAGTGAAGTGTATATTTTGAAGTCATAATTGAGAAAACTTCCTCTTCTTTGGTTACGACTGGGTTTACAGTCGACAGTGCAACAAAAACACGATAGGTATGCATAGATGTGTGTTAACGCTGTTGAAGCTGGCATAATGATTAAAATGTTACATAATGGGTCATTTGTTGCTCAACCCTGAGATTTTCTACAATGGTATGAACTTCTGCACAGTGTGCAATGTGCTACTGAATGGAGAGCTATACAGTATGAACGTAAAGATACAACAGACCTAGGCTATCATCAATACCAATTGCAAAGAGTCAACAACTACAGGCTTGTATTGAAAAAAAGAGAAAGGCAATGATGGGAAAATATATAAAAGAGAAAAGTGTTTTTCAGCTACATTACTTTGTACATTATGATCCGCTTATCTGCCTTTAAGTCGAATTCAATTCAGGTCCAATTCAGTTTTTCCTGGTTTTCACCAATAGAGCTCTTGAAAACACACAAAACACACTCTATATTATTGTGTTTACTAGAAATAGTTCAGTTTAAGTGTAAATGTAGCATTATATTAATACAGAGTATATACTGTAAGCTTAACATGGACTCCAGGAAGAGTGGATCCCAGGAGTAGATGTTGACATGACAACAACAGACAAGGGTCAAAATAAATAAACAACATGCCCTAATTTAAAATTTTAAGACTCAAAATGCGATTAAAACAGTTTCATACTGCAATGGGGCATGTTCTAATGTAATATTGGATTAAGGAGCGGATGACCACAGAGGACCTTTTGTTGCTCTCTTTTATGCATTTACCTGGTGATTTCTAAAGGAAATGTGTTTGAATAATGGATTGGTGGAATTTGTGGAAAATTTGTGTCAAAGTCAAGTCAGTGTCATTTTACAACACAACACCGCGCTCACTTAATCTTTTTTAAGGATCATCGTTCCCTCCTGACCTGGATCCCGATCTCTGACTTTGTCCAGTATCAGGCAGCAGGTCACGAAAACTAACACACCTGTTATTGTGTGGCCTGTTCCCCATCTTTGTCCTGCTAAGTACAATGATTAAGGTATCAGTCCTTGGGGAACTAGGTGACAAAAACAGAGGAGACAGAGTTGAGCTTTAACATCACCCCCTCGCAGTTTCAGCCTGCCCTGAGCCTCCATGGACATATGGGGCATTCCCACCCCCCCTCTGGCCATGATGCTTGACAGGGAGTATATTCCAGACAGTCTAACCCCCCCTTTACCGAAAAGATTAGGTAACATTATCTCGTGTTTGCTGACACCGACGAAGCAGCCCTGAGCCCCGTAGGCCTTCTTCCTTGACCATATTCTGTTACGTCGTACAAATAATGGAAGTTGTCGGAGAGACATTATCTCCTCATTCACCTGTTTTCTTGTTATTCTATCTTAATCCATCCAAAACTACCTAGTTTCACTGAAAAATAAACTGTGTCTAGCTATACAAACATCTAATTAAGAGTGTTGATCGTTGTAATCTTGGAGCTTTTTTTGCTTTTTCAGAAACTACTGAGCTAAGGAATGCATAATTGTGTCTATTGGGTAAAAATGTAATGGTTGTCTCCTGTTTGTGACCACACTTAAAATTAGCCTACTTGCCATCTTTCCTCCCTCGACTCTGACCAGATGCCAGGTTGTTATTTTACTAGGATTGTGGCCTAGCGTGACCTTTTCTGAGCCAAAGGAAAGCTTACCCGAGAAATTCGATAAAATCTTGGATGCGGGCCTCGCTAATTCGTTCGTCCAGCTCACCACACTTTCACGACCTCTTTTCCTTCAGCCACCCCCCACCAACCCCCAATCGATCTGCTTATCTCCTGAGATCAAAGGCTCGCACCGCCGTTGTACATTTAGCCTCGACTGGGTCCTCCCACATCATGTCTAAATATTAATGATAATAAAGTCTCACACCCATCCCTGTGTCAGGCAATTACATCCAACATTGATCCTCAGCTCTCTGCTCCAATTAGAACTCACCGCTCGTAATGCGTCCTGGCACATCAAAGGATAACAGCCATTGATCCACTCCTGGATCTTAACGTTTACCGTTAGGAGAGTGGGGGGGGGGGGGGGGGGGTTGTGGCATGGCGGTGGGGGGAAGCAATATTCTGACTAGAGAAGAAGAGGGGAGAGGAGAAATCATTTTATCCAGCCAGCCAGCCAGCCAGGTAAAGGAAGTGGTGAAACTCAGAGGGTGAGGCACGGCAGAGGAGAGGAGAGGAGGCTCAATAATAATGGACGTTCTGACAGCTCAGAAGGCAAACAGCATCCGGAGCCCAGGAGAGAGACTCCTTCACAACAACAGCGTGGTTGCACTAAACACTGTAAAACTCCTCTTTCTTTTTATTTTAACGGAGCAATTGTAGTTCAAAACCATGAGTGCCATGTGAAAAGAGCCACATTTAACAAGCAAAGGTTTTCATAGACGCTGTGGTGCTGCTGTGGTGTAAGTGCAGACACCAGATCACCAAGAACCAAGTGAAAAGTCCATTTGTAAGTTCAGCTCATGGACAATAAGTGTCACACTGATGTTCATTATGAGTCTTGACTTTTAGCATTGTACTGACTTCTAAATATTGATAACTGAACTACAACCGAACTTAATAAACAAGGAGGAAAAAAAAACTGATCAGCCGATACAATACAGGTCACAGTGGGAGGTGAGAAAAGATTCGGTGAAACATGAGCTATCATGTCACCTCCCACATCTATGTCTCTAGGCCAACTATCCTTGACAAGTGACCTTTCTGACATCTTAAAAGTTTGAGGAAAGGGAAATATTTTAAATCAACGTATAGCTTGGACAACAATATACCATTTCACAGCAAACCACACTCAGAGAGAGAGGGAGAAACAGAAACAACAGGGTAAAATCTGACCCAATGAGTCAATAGACAGCGACACGTTACCATTAAACCAGGGACATTCCTTGTACAAATGAACCTAAACAATCCCACTGTTGACACCATTATTTGACAGGGCTTGTTGTTATGTTCTTTCTCTGCTGGACTGATAGCTCTGATAGTCCTGGCCTGGGGCACGACCTCACAGCCGCCTTTGTCACAGAGCTGGAGGAAGGCTTGTCCATCGCTTGAGGCTACAATGATTCTCTTCATAGCACCATGATACACTGAAACACTGTGCTACTGGAATGCTACCCAGCAGTTTGTATATCTAAATTAATTGACTGTCTGTGGGTGGCTTTTTGAGGCTAAGCTAAAATATCTTCAGCAATAAGGTCTGAGGGGGAAAATCGGCCAATTTAATTACTGTCAATCATGAAATGAATATTAAATGTCTATTAATACTGTACCTGGATGGGGAATGGAGACTGTAATTTTGATGTACTGAGGTTCATTAAAAGGTCATGATGGAGAAATTGTCTTAACTGCTTCCACATTTATGGCAGTATGCAGTGCCTTATGCAAAATTAAATAAACGGGTAACTGATACAATAAGTAGGGCTAAAATATTTTGAAAATGACCACTAATTTTCAAATTCAATTTTTTTTTTTTTTTTTTTCTGTCAACACAAAACAGATGCTGCACTAAACAAAATACTTTAAAAATGCTAAAAACACACATATTGATCCTCTGGGCCATAAGTAATTAATCATCAGCAATTTCTGAAAGAAACTTAACACCTTTGGTCTTCCTACAGTATTTGTTTGTGTACAATACTCTTCCCTTTTCTCGACCCACTGTCCTCTGGCTGTGGTGTCCCTCACTATTATACGCTTTGCTAACATGGTGCTTCGCTTCAACTCTGTACTTCGGCCTCTACCAAACGATGTAATTAAAGATTGGTGAAATGAAACCAGTGTTTAGAAATGGTTTATGTCAAGTCTGTTCTGAAATGCTATACCACAGGGAAACTTTTAGATGGGATGGGTGTGCATCAACATCTTGTTAAATAAAATAGCGTCTTGGCCTGAAGAGAAAAACATCTAACCGACAAAGCCTCAATGTGAGCCAGGTCAGAGGACGAATGCTGTGTACAATAGTAATGCAATGGTGACTGCAGGAAAACATTTGTTGTTGGCTGAGATATCAGGCTCCTCACATGTGTGTGATACTCAGTGATGCATTCGGGTCAGCTGAGGAGAGTGGGGGGATTGGCAGGCTCCACAAACAGCCTGGGAAAGTGACACTAGGATGTTAGGCCAAGACATCAATGTCCTCACAACTTCCCTTTAACACTGAAGCAATGTTAGCCCTGGCGCCATAAGAAAATGGGGTGGGGGTTAAAGTTTACATGATGGCTGACGGGATGTACCCATGTGACCCAGCAAACACACAGAAAATAAACAAAGTAGCTCTACATTTGAGAAGCAATGGCTTTCAGGGCCTTCAATGGTCATTTATAAAGAACTGGATGTTTGTGTAGGGGTTAGCTTTGTTGCTACCAGCATAAGCTATAGGTCACTTGCAGTTGTTGTGATGCTTTGAATCAGTGGTGTGTGGTATAATTTACAGTATGCACACAAAGTACAATGATAGTTCATTAAAGTTCTGACCATAAATGCGCACAAAGGTCGGGGATTACTGTAGCCACCTGGACCTCTTATTAAACCCAGTCGTACATATAATCAAAGAAAAATATTTTTAGGAGACCTTTTCATATGTTTTTGCTAATATTATTGTGGTCCTAGTGTAGATCAAATGTTGTAAATTCTGATTTTTTTTTTTGCCACTGCTTGTAGCATAGCAAATAACACTCGGAAGACTGAAGGTCAGCTTTTTTTTTTTTTTCTTCCGAAGCCCTGGAAGAACTTTGGCAGATCCAAGATGGACAACATGAACTTTTGGACTGTGGAGGAAAAGTGTATTTATGTGTGTGTTTATAACACTACCTTTGTTATATTACAAGACAGAGGTATTGAGAAATGCAATAAAAAAATAAAAAAATAAATAAAAACAGTGGTCTTAAAGCCTGGCCTCCACAAAAGAGTTGGCTGCAAAAAGTAGGAGGGAAAAAAAATAAATATATATATATATATATATATATATTTGCTAAGTCTTCAGTGCCGTTCTGTAAGCAAGGTTGCTCGAGCTGAGACAGATCACGATGGGATGATGTTGACCCTTGAGGTGCAAACTAAGATCTCTGTCGCCACAGGGACGTGAAGATCGTGGTGTGAGAGGGGAAGTCTTCTCTCCAACTGGCAGCAGGCCTGGCCTCGCACCAGGGTGCTCAGCCAACAGCTCCTCTCCTCTGTCAGACCCCCCCCACACCCTCCCACCCCCTCCTCCTCCTCCTCCTCCACCTCTTCCTCCACAGCCTCCTGGATGCCAGTCTGCCTGGCTGGTGCGGGCCAAACAAGCCCCAGCCATCGGGCCAAAGGGGCAACGGAACTCCTGCCAGCTGGGCCAGCACTTCACGGCCGAGCACCACTCTCCAAACAAACAGTGCAGTGGGCCACAAGCCACGGGCAACATGGAACCTGTCATTACCAGCCGTGCATGGCTGGTTCACTCCCCAAAACCCAAGCCAGGCCAAGGGCTTGAATGTGTACTGCACTTGACTCTGAGCAAATATCTCAGTCAGGGAATGTCATATCGTAGGAGAATCCCTTTTCGGAATTAAACTAGATTGTCTGCATGTTATACGTGTCTATGTATCCATCCCAAATAAATTTTCAACATTGCTTTAAGCAATAAGAAAAATATTTCTAAAGCCGTGAATGATGAGTTCAAGACATATGAGCAAAAAACCTGAGAAGTGGAAAGACAGTGCCTGCCAAACAGTCTCTTGAGATTAACTGCATACCGTCTAATTATACAACATCTAGAAAACTTCCTATGGTCCCTGGGCTAAAATTGAATGGTACGGGCATTGGACCTCACTGGGGTTTTCTCCACTGATCAAGGTTCTACAGGCTTTTGTGGCATAACTCTGCTTTGTCCTTACGATTCTGGCTCCAACACATGATGGTTTAAGGCATCAATCATAAAAAAAAAGCCTTTTCAACATCACTAAATATGAATCAGTCAGAGGGAGGACCGTTGTGATTCACTGTCCAACCATTGCTTTCACTGGAATGCACTACTGGGACAAAGGCATCTAGGGAGAGACTTGGGAATAACAAACAAAACAACCTGTGTCACAAATTGTCTCTGTCAGTACTCTACACAGAGAGAAATAGTGTTTCAGTGGGTTTCGTGCCGTAACTCAATCGTCCACCTCCACAAAAAAGAATACTGCACAACTAAATGGTCATGCCTGAGTAATTGTCGGAGCCCACTAATTTAAATAACTATGAATTTGTCTCTGTTTTGTTTCTTTGTCACGTGCATTATCTCAGACATCCCTGACATTCTGTGGCAAAATCTCATTTTTCAAATAACAGTGATGCCACAGACATGTCCCAACAAAGATGGGTAGTGGCTAACATTAGCTAAATGTTAACACTGTCTAAACAGGCTGAGCTACATGGTCCTTCTAATTAGTCTTGGATATGATTTTTCATTTTTTGGGAAACTGTGGAACCCTGAAACTGTATACTACGACTGACACCTACATTAAAAATAAAAAAAAATCAAGTTATACTGAAACTTTATATCTAACCATCTTATAGTCAGACCTACCACAAATACTGTAAGTTATGAAGCTTTGAGGAATCATTAACATTTCCAACTATTTAAAGCTAAGGCCCGGAAGAACTGTAACATTGCAAAGCTGACATTGTGCAAATAGGTTGTGCACTGGCAGTTTAAAATGAGTCTTTGTTAAACACATCGGCCATTTTCTCAAAGGTCAATAACCAAGATAAATTGGGTCAACAATAGCCACTAACAGTTTGAAGTGATTAAATTCAGTCATATGACAAACTTTCTATTGGGCCACAAGTCTCTTGAGACTGCAAATTTATAGTCTTTTAGATTGTTAGACATTATCAACCAAAAAAACCCAAAACACTATTTTACTTGTTCAGCTTACTATTGACACTCTGTAGATGAGAGTATTGCTTCAACAATTTGAGAGGGAAATTCACTTTTTACTGCTATTTACTAATGAAACTATTAAACTGAAAAAGAATGACTACAGTAGATGACTCAAGTATAAAAAGGCATAATTTTCCTTTTTTTTCTGAGACTCTTCTATTCTGTCAGCAGAAAATCACACACATTTTTTCGCTTGACAATGAAGGGAATTTCAAAAAGACTGAAATGTATTTTTTTGTGCAGTGAGTATAATGCATTGTAAGGTTGGATTTAACAAATAATATATTTTCAAAGCTGTGTTTTCTGCAACTTGTCAAAACTGTTGTGTTTTACACATCATGGAATGCCATTCATAGCAAGCACCACCAAACCAAAGTAAGGGATGGGTGGGGTGACGGGGTCTGTCCTTTTGGCTTCAAGACTTTGGGAAAGAAAAAAATGTAATAAAAATAAAATACACAAAAAAATCTATTTTTGTGTTTGGTATAAAAGCACTCAAGGTTAGTAGCTTTTGCGTAGAAAAGGGACCAATACGCTGCTGAAGTATTTTGACGGGAGCTGCTCTTGAATCCTGATGCATACAAATGCCTTGCCTTTCAACCTTTTTGCTTCCTTGAAAAAAAAGTGGTCCTCTTTTTATTGTTTTGTCCATTGATAAAGGGGATCTTTTATGCCATCAAGAACATGGCAACAATGTACTGCCTTTGTTTCATTGCACCATCCTGGGGGTCTGTTAGGATGAGATACAGACAAACAGAGGCGCAGTAAATGATTGATGGGTTAGAAGAAAATATTAAAAAGAAAAAAAAAACACTCAAAATTCAGCATTTGTAAATATTTCAAGCTCTTGCACCCTGCCAAAGAAAGATCTGAGGGGCAACAACAATAACAGAAAAAACTATACTTAACCATCTATCCTGATGCAAACACAGCCTAGACAGCTGACTTATTTTGTTGAGACAATCACTGCTTTTGTAAACTACAGTACTTGGATATCTTTGACGGGAAGAAATCTGGAACCTTAAGCCCCATTGGACAGACACAGTGTCCTACTAGGTTATTTGTTATAATAATCCGAGGTCCTCCCTTCCCACTATTGAATGTCACTGTGTACTCTTGGTCAACAAAATGGACTGCACCAAGATGGTGAGAGGGAGAAATAAATGAGAGCTGACTGAAAGCGCAGAGGAGGTCTGTAGTTGTACAGTGCAAGTGTTTGGGCAGAAGCCACTTTATTCTGGCAACTGATGCAGTTTGAGATCAACTTATCATGGCAGAGGGATCCCATGCCCTCGCATGGTTCAAGATGGAACAGATGACATGTACATGTGGGTATGGAGCCTACTGCAAAGATATAGGTTACAAAATAGCCCCCTTTTCCTTCTTGACACACATACTGGCAGCCAGTAATGCAGTGGCATTCCACAATATTCCGGGCAGCTGTTGCATAGTAAGCCGAGAAGTATGCACAATGGCTTGCTGGGAGGGAACAACAGTCAGAGAAGAGACAATGTGATAGATTCTAATTGCTTCAAAATGTCCTGAAGAAGGCCCCCTATTATCTATTTAAATCGGCTGATAATGGGAGGCTAGGAGGAGGAGGAGGAGGAGATGGAGAAGGGGGAGGCGGAGTAGGAGGAGGGAGGAGGGGGGGGGGCGACCTAGGCAGAGGGAGAAAGCTATCCTCTGCGCTGCTGTCGCCTCATTATTTTCCGTCTTGACGGACGCCCGCGCTCAACCCCTGGATGAATGGCCCTGTGCTGAATAAGTTATCGCCAGACACACAAAGGGAAGAGTGCGCTCCACAAACAACACAGCAGTACTGCAAAGCATGAATCTTTTTCCTCTCCTCCTCAGTCTTTTCACCCCCCCAAAACTCCCCACCCTTCCCCCTGTTCCCTCTAGACGAAAGGCAGGCCCTGCCACAGACTGAGATCTCACCTGTAATTTCTAAAGAAGCTCACAGTAGGTGGGGGAAAACGTAAGGGAAGATGGATCTATGTTTGCGGAAAAGATATATACCTCCATTCCTCCATTTTGTTTCATCTGTCCTTTTTGTTTGTGCAGCTCTTCAGTGAAGACAGGGACCTCCTTTGGACAGCATCTGAAGATGTTTGAGAGGATGTTTTTTTGTTCCTCTTAAGACAAGGCCCACAGCATGATGAGTGAAAACGGTTTGGTTTAATCTGATGTTTATTTTGTTTCCTTCTCTGTTGTCTGGACTGCTGGGGCCTGGCATATCAAATCAGGATCACCTCTATACAACGCTCCCAAGAGGGGGTGCATGAGAGGGCCCTTTATAGCTGCTAAACAGGAGCTAGGAATGATGACAACAGGAAAGAGTCCATTCCCCAATGGTTACGGCTATGGTTTGCTCCATGGCCGCCAATCCCTCTCCCTTGCTGTCACTCAAAAGTAGCAGTAGAACTTTTGGACAGGAGAGCCTCTTTCCCCTCTGACGGGGAAATCAGAGGGTGCCGTGGCCCGACAGGCGCTCTACGGCAGATCAAACAGGGCGGGTACCCTTGGAGTGACACCTGGAGCCACTTCAAGGGATGAGAGCGCCACTGATCTCCAGTCATCTCTTCAGAACGACAGTCTGTCAGGGTTAAAGGAGGAGGAAAAAAAGAAGCTCTATCAACTAGGATGGGATGAACGAGGTCGAACGAAGCATCACCTCAACGTCGTGGCTGGCTGACCCCCGAGCATTTGGGAAGCGACGGTGCAAAAAGTGTTTTTTGTTGGAATGCTGAAGTTCAGCGTTGATGCCCAGTTCAGGGAACAAGTGACAGCTAATTGTGCCGATGCAGCAGGTTCACTCAAATTATGTATGGGTCTGCAGTTCTTGGTTGTTGTGCTTTGATTGCGACTGCCATCTATCTTAAAACTAATTTGGAAAACAAACACAATTTCAGCCAGCATAGCACGTTAGAGCTAGCAGCTACTGTAGCATGTCCAACTTGGACTTTTATTTCTACTGTACATGACTTTGGTTTTAAAAAATATCTGAAGAATTTCTTCAGCACCACATTTTGAAATAATTACAATTCAACTATGTCCCGATCCATCATAAAACAGAGGCTGCCATGAGCGGGATAACAGAGAGAGGGAGATATGTTGGGAAAAAAAGGGGGCTTTGGCAGCCAGTTAAGCGAGTCAGTCCTCAACAGACAAATGCATCCCTTATATAAAACAACAACACGTCTTTGCCCTTGTCAACAATCCCTTCCTCTACAGCCCAGGCTTGTGTGTGTATATATTTTCCTTTCTGCAAAAAACATCCCATCAGCACTCTCTAATGGGCGAGGTGGAGGAAGAGAGAAAAAGACAGAGATAAAGCAGGAGGGAGAGTGAAAGAGAGCGAGAGAGAGAGAGAGGTGGCAGTGGTGCTTGTTTGGCTCAGGAGCAGTGAGTAATGAGGCTGAGGCGCACCCTGTCATTGTCCCAGCAGCAGCCTGTAGCCACAGACACACACACATCACATAGACACACAAGAACATTAAAAAGTATCTCCTATCTACAAACATGGGAAAAAGTGCAGATTTTAAAAGACACTTATTGGACAATCAAAACAAAAACGTAAAAAAAAAGCTTGATAAAAAATAAAATATAGTTTAATAACAATATTATTATTTTATCACTTTCTCTTATAAAAAAGAATCCCCTAGTTATATGATGATTCATTGATAGGTACTCTCATGGGGGGGTACTTACATCTTCAAAAATGTTATGCGATCTTTCTAACTCTGTCACAAGTGAGTTGTGCTGTACAGTGGGAGAGGGGAGGTAAGGGTTCCAGTGTACTTATCACCATGTCCAAAGATACAGACAGCACGGACAGCAGTAGTCAGAAGTATGAGTGCCATAAATTTGCCTGAAGAAACCTGCTTGCTTTCCTTACTAGATCAAAAAGTCCTCAAAGACCAGCAAGGTCTTCTAGCATTACTTTCTTGTCTACCAAAGGGAAGAGCTACAATCAATAACACAGAATACATATATAAAAGTAGAAGTAAATATCTTCCTCTGGTAGGTAGGTTATCCTTAATCCACTGAATATACCTTTAACAGGCATCAATGCATGTTTACGTACTGTAGCAGCTGTGCCCTTCTTGGTACAGTATGTATAAAGTTTAGCCAGGGGTTGCAGAGTGGACAGATACAATTCACACTTTCACACTTTGCTCCTTTGCCAGAACAAAAAAAGAAAAACAGACTGGACATGAAAAGCACAGAATGCCTCCCCAGAGGGGGCAGAAAAGGCCAGGGGTAGGACTGACCCAGAGGGATGCATGCAGCAATATGGAGGCAGGGAGTCGGGGGGTTGAGTGGGGTGGTAATGATGCCAGGCTGAACAAATTGCAAAGCAAAGGGAATGTGTTTAAATGTAGAACATGGAATTATCGTGGCAGCAACATGCAGGGGAGATCAGAGAGAGTGAGATCCACTGGGAGTGATCTGCCACTCTCGGGACAGAAAACACGAGGCTTGGCTATGGCTACTGTGATGAGTTCAGCTGTAATACAAAGTAAAATAGAATGTAAAATAGGCCAAACATGTCTTATACAATGTTGTAGACATGGAGTATACAACAATATTCTGATGAAACAGAATAAGAGAAAATAAACGATGGTAGGTGTGAGAATATGGTGCTGGTATAAGCCTGACACCGTGCGACTGGACAGCACAGTGTGTGTCGCTATACCGCTGCTCTAAAACAGGGCAATACTAATGAATAAATAAATAAATAAATGAAAAGAATAAGGAAAATGGAAAAAAAAGGGAGAAACTGCAATCTGTTCCATCTTTCAGCTTCAATTAAAAAAATCTAATCTTTTTGTTCAACTTCATAACAAGACTTCAAGAGGGCCCCAAGACTCCGATCCCACCACGGCTCACTGGGAGAGTTGAATTCCATTAATTATGTGACCTACATATTCCAGTAGTTCATATTCCAGAGAGTCAGATAGATGGAGAGTATATATTTGCCAATAATACAGAAGTAAGGCAATACTTATAGATCGTAAGGAATCAAAAGTTCCCTTCTAAGGATGCTGAGGATCTGAGGCCGTGCACTTTAGTCTCTTGGCTCATTACACTGTTTACATGTTGGTTTATTGAGCTGAGCAAACAAGGAAAAACTCCTGGTTTCCCGTGAATAACGCAGACAGGAAACTTTTGATTTTCCCATAAGCCAGGATGACTTCTACCTTTTTCTTTTTCTTTCCAGTTAATCATACGAATAGGTTTAATTTCCATTTCAATAAAGGATCAACACTATAACAAGATTCAGCGGATTGTTCTTTGTTATCTGTACTATATTTGCACAGAACTTGCCACATGTAACGACGGTGTAAGATCAGAGGAATGAACTTAGCCACACATTAAGACAGCTTGTCAAAACACATCTCAAGAAAGGACGTTAGTGTCTTGGTTGCTCTGTGGGTGCATTAGCTTGTGAGCTACAGCATCATCCTCGCCCGGCTCATGGGCTGATCTCTTAATCAGTGTCCAGAGTGTGCATGAGTCCTCTTCTGAAGGCTGAGGCTGTGTCCATCCTGCCTGCCCGTCGCTACTGCCAGCTTCAGCCATGAATATGTAGCTGTTCTGTGGCTGGGAGCTTGCTTATGTTTTCTGTCTGATATCTAGGCCCCATTCCCATTTCAAAGGGAGGTCCACCCGGGGCCTTGACTTTTTGATCTGCCTGGCGACTGAGTCGACCACCTGCATGTGGGATCAGCTGCCAGTGAGAGCAGACAACCCCTCTGCTTCAAAATATACATCCTCCCCCCCTTCGTCCTCGCTGCTTCATTGCCCTTCACTGTGCCCCCTCCTTCCGTGAAGCCGCCGGGAACCCCAGTGGTCCTAACTGGGTCTGGAGCTGCATCCCATTCCCAACTGCTCTGACTGTGGTGGGTGAGATGCTTGAGATGTTCAGCATAGCAGCAGGGAGATATACGGCACAGTCACAAGGCCATTTTGTATTTACAAGGGGCCATAGGTTCAGTGTCCCATGGAAACAACAGATACAGGCTACCTCGCAAAAAGGTTTGTGGCTCTTGTCATCTGGGATAGTGATCCACACTGTGAGCTATGATGACGTGTTGCAGTGCTGTCTGTGCCAAACCCACACGTCTATCAAACGCCAGTTAGTTGAGGAGTAATGACGACCAATTAGTTGACAGGAAACCACAGAATTAAGTTAGATGCTTATCCAATGTCAAAGAAAAAAACATTTGCCTGCTGGTATTAAATTCTTGCTCATGTAAGTGAACTTACTGGCGCTGGGCTGTTTATTTTCCACAGCTGATACACGCCTCAACAAATCTATGTTGCCTTCACTGTCCAAGGCCACCAATCAAAATGTACCTGTGTTTAAGGTATTCTCATGAGTCTCTATTACAGTATAAGATTGTGACAACTAATGCACATGTAGGACTAATTTGTTTATATTCCCTTTGGTTTCAAGTATTCATGTATCCTATTATAAAGAAATCTACACAAAAACATTTTTTAATAAAGATGCAATAAATCAAAGTTACTATAACTCTTGCAAAGCAGTATTATTGCCGAATCTTTTAGACTTGGTGCCACTAACCAGGCTTTAAATGAAATGATAATTATTATTTGATGATCAAGGATATTAATATAATATCAGGTTTGCCATTCTGCCTCATTGGGATCACAGTGCCTGTCATGGTATAATTAAAACCCAAAGGATTTCAGATGACTGAATTAAAAATGAACTAAGAGTGGATGCCCTGGATGCCCACCACTAGACCACTGACATCCACCATGGATGGAGCCGACATGAGACAGAGGCTACGTCTGTGACACCGGTTAACAGCCTACAACCCAGCCCATCAAAACACCCTATAAACAGTGTTTTATCCTAATTATCCCCATTGGCAATGAAGGGTTTCAGAGGTAGACATTTGGAAAGATCAATTTTCAAACAAAGCAACAGCTATTTTAGATGTGTGTGTTTCTGAGTGTTTCTTACAATAAGTGATATTCACAGAGTCTTTAAGTTAATTGGCTGTCTTGAACCCTGACAGCTAGCATAATGAGTGTCTAATGGTTTCTCAGCTGGAGTGATAACCGCTACGCCATAAAGGCCCCTCTACAAGAGGTGTGAGTTTGAAACAAAATACAGCAACAATGAACACCATTTATCCTCTAGATCGTGCAAAAATACCTCCAACCCTTAACTTACACACCTAAGTCTGTTTGTCTGGCATGGATCATAGCCATCATCATCAAACTGTTGCTCTGCTCTCTACCACAGTTTAAAATAAAAGATATCTGAATCTCTCTGTGGTATTGATGTGATACAATTGTCCAAAACTCTTGGCTTGAACAAAAACAAAACATTGGCTTTCAAACTGAGCTAATTGCCGCATTCCAACAAAAGGAAAACCAACAAAATAATTAAACAAAAAATTAAATATTCATGAGACTGTGCATAAATGAGTAGCTGTGTCCACATCTGGTTTGTGCCATAAGTACAGAGATTATAAAATATAACAGAAGAGCTTTTCTCCTTTCACCTAACAATAAAAGTCCTTTACATACTATTATTGATGTTGCAGAGAATGACAAAGCAAACACCCCCCCAACCCCTTCTTTACGGTGTGAAGGAACTACAATTACTCTGACATCGCACACAAATAAACAATTAATCAAAAGGCAGAAAATCAGGGGGGCAAATAATTAAATGAGTGAGGAAATGAGGAAGAATTGCCTGAAAGGATGTGGGGGTGCGATATCATTGAACCATCCTGAACTTAGTTTTTGCTCTCAGTTCTCCATCTCTGGTTATAAATGACTTCAGATTTGACGTTTCCAGCCCACAGCCTTACAACAAAACACACTTTCTTTTTATTCAAACAGTGAAGAAACGGAAAGAAAAAATGACTTTTTTGTTAAAGAAAGGCGGGGGGCGTATGTTGTGCTGCTCCCATCAAGCAGAAAGGCGGGTGGTAGTCGGAGAGGCTCGCAGCCGGGCCCCACTTTGGAAAGCTCTCATAAATCCTGATTTGAGCGGGGCGCTAACCAGAGGAGGTAAGGCATGTCAAGAGAGGGGGCTGGAGAGTTGTGTGTGTGTGTGTGGGGGGGGGGGAGTGGCAGCTTGGCTCTTAAAATGCTACGTCTGATTAAGTCTTCCCATTAGGTGACAGCTGAACTTTAACATTAATATGATAATATTGAAATAAGTGTGTGTTATTTACTTCAGCTCCAGAGGGGGGCGGAGGGAAGAAGAGAAGGAAGGAGGAGGGAATGATGAATGATTTCTGGACAGCTCTGGGTGACAAGCCAGGCGAGTTGACCCCCCCCCCCCCCTGCTATCCTCCTCCTCCTCCCATAATCAGACTTGACAAAATGGAGACATATGCAGAAATATTGGTTACAGTCGGCATCACAGCCCTTCTCAGGCCTTCCCTCTCTAGTAACTGCTGGCCGCCCTGTGAGCCGCCCTCCAAATTGTCTACAGGCACTGAAGCATCTATTTCAATTGGCACTTCCTCCCTGGCCCCAGGATTTTACATTTAGTCTGTGTCATTTACATATTACTCTTAATCAAAATCCACAGTGGGCGACAGGGAGAGGGAAAAAAAAACAAGAAAGAGGGAGCGGGAAACAAAACCGTGGCGTCACGGTTCAGGGGTAGGCACACAGGCATTTTATGAAATGGAGATGTGACAAGACATTACCGTACGTGTGTGTGTGTGCGTGTGCACGTTTGTGTGACTGTGTGTGTGAGTGTGTGTGTATTAGGCGGCAGTGCATTAGATAATGCAAGGACTATTGAAATATTTGCGTGTGAATGCTTCTGTTTGTGTGATTGTTGGGGTCTGCCTTGTGCATGAACTAGCGAGCAAGACAGACAAAGAGTACAAGTTGACTATGGGTTGTAATATGGGCTGAAAAACAAAGGCAAAGAGAAGACAAGAACGGAGACATGTACGGAGCACACTTGTGTCTTTTAGCTATTTTCCGCAGGACGCTACAGTATGCAAGGCTACTCTTTTCTCAGTCTAGCCAGGCACTTAACAATAATACCACTGCGTAACAAAACAGCCATTCACACAGTCTAGTTTAGTGTGTACAGTAAGAGTCACATTGATGGAACATTCAAATAATTTAGGAAGTTAAAGAAAAGATGACTTTTACATTTTTAAGGGTTGAGTACACTACATAAAAATACCCGAACATTTAGCATTTGGAGTAATTGTCTGATAAATATCATCCACGTTATATTCAACGTGAAAAGCAGTGTGGCCAACAGCAACACAGCCTTTAAGACCACTTACGAATGAAATGAAGAAGTTGTAAATTTTGATCTAATTAGAAACTTTATCAGATGCTGATGACTTGGATGCAGCTCCCAGCACTGTTAGAGCATGACACATACAGAGAGGTGCAGAAACAATGTCCCTACCTGGCTCTTACCTTCTCAGCATGCCGGTAAGGATGCGAGAGCTCTTGCCCAGGTTGGCGTCTGTTTCTCTCAGCTGGGGAGACAGAAGTGGTGAAAGACAAGGTTTTAGTCTCCTTTCTGATCCCACTCTGAGCCCTCAAAGGATATTAAACACAAACTATGAAGAACATTACTCAGCTGGCTTCTTCTCTGTCCACATAATACATACACAACATTTCAACATTTGAACACCTCGGTACATAATTAAAGGACAGAGCAAGAAGGGAAAGTAATTTCTTCTTAAACCTTGCTCAGTGGCAATTTGAAAAAGACATCTCTAAGATTTGACACTTTATCTTTCAACACAAAGTTGGTTCGAAGGGAAGAGATGAATCAGAGACCCTTTGATTAGAGGCTTGCTGCTTCTTCTTTTTTTTTAAAACTTTGGGTTCACTTAAGTTCAGCTATTGAGAGACAGCCCCCATACTAAACCACCTTTGTAAACATACTTTTAGAACTTTTTTTTAAAAAAGCTACTTGATCTAACAAGACATAAATGCATTTACATACTGTACATTACATTTACATGGCTCCACTAGGCATAACATTGATGTGTGCTAATAGCTTTTAGATCCATATGCCTATAAACTATAGACATTATGAGCTGTTTTTTTGCATTTGTGCAAATACAAAACCTTTGCATCTTCACAGATTCCCACTTATTAGGACATGTTAGTGTAGTGGCCTTCTGCTCCTCTGGCTGCTGAGCAAACATTGGAATAGTGTAAAGAAAGAAGAGGGAGAATGGCCCTTTACGTTGCAAGTACTGTACTGTATACTAGGTTCTTGAAAGCACACTTGAAATAATGATCATGGCTATCCAGGGCTAATTGCCGGGGACATTTTTCTCTTTCTTACTCCATCTTCTCTCCTCTCTTCCTCTCTGCCTTTTTTCCCTCATGGGTCATAGAAATGTTTTCATTCCACTCTCTTTATCTGGGGTAGGGACTTTCACAGTGAAGAGAATTGGCAGAGATGCTGCCAACAAGGCTGCAAAAAAAATTGCTGACACTGCACAGAGTGAGCTGCCACTAACGTCCACCTGTAGTCGCGTCTCTAAAGGATGATGGGGGGGACGGGGAGTGTGGGCAAGAGTCACTGCAGAGAGTTTCTCTCCAGAGTCAGCAGGGGGTCACTCATCTTCATCTCTGTCTGAGATAATAACTGTATTTCAACAAAGTCATTCTCAGCCCATATGTTTTCATCAGTAAAGTACCGCTAGATTGTATTCTATCCTATTTTTAAGTCCTCACTTTCACATCTTTTCTTCCACCCTCCTTGTTCTCTCCAATCTTCCCAGCATCATCTTCTTTCCTGTTTGTTCTGGCTCATCTTGCAGTCATCTCTTGCCTGCAATTCACCCTCTCCTCCCAACCCTCCTTTACTGTGACTTTCTTCCTCTTCTTCCATCTTTGCTTCCTACCCTCTGGCAGCCTGGGCTGGTGCGGTGCAGGTTGCCAGAGCCAAGGATACATGTGGTACAGGGTAGGAGGTGGGGGACCTGGGGCTTGGGCCCTCTGGCAAAGACAACAAGTCCTGCAGTTGCCTGATGTCTGCCTCTACCCACAGATCTGTCCCCCAGATAGTTCACACTTTTTCCCAAAATACATCTCTCTCTGAATCATTCCTTCTTTTCATTCCTCACCCTCTCTCCACTGCCTCTCACCAAATCGCATGCTTTCCTTCTTAACCTGAAATGGAGACCGACTGAGATCTCAGTGCTGCTGACTGTCTAAAATTAACTGTGTTTGCCTGTATGGGGACAAAAAGAGGGAAATGTGATTCTCCCTGCTTTTATTTTGCATGTACATCTCCAACAGAAAATTCTCTACAGACACCTTAGGTCATTCTCCAGGATTAAAATATGTATATATTCTGTTGCCATCCTTGTCAGGTAAAGCTAGCTGAAATATAAAATTTGAAAATAGTCTCTGAATCATATCCTTTCAATCTATCAGGTGCCAAAAGATGGCATTCAAGAAGGAAAAAGCAAAAGGTTAAGCATTGAGGATGAAAAGTGCGAAACTAAGATAACATATATGTTTGAGCATTAAAATTTGAGAGCTTACTGAACACTATAATCATCCCCAAAACTACACAATCGATCGCCTTACTGTATATGAATAATCAGTGATCACAAAGGACTAAACTTTAATTGCCATAAGTAAATAGTAGGGCGTTTTCCTAACAGTTGGCATTAAAGTTACAGCTTGTTGCAGCCAGTCTTCTCAGTTGGAGAGGACTGGCTAAGCAGCATGCTAGCAGCTATGTTTCAGTGTGAGGTCCCGTAATATTATCTAATACATGGGCATTTGTGGCTTCAGACGGGTGATCACAAAATACAAAGATTATGGGAAACAGAGAGAAGCCGTGTTCCACTGATCATGAGAGAGGGGAGTGGACAAATTTAGGAATCTAAGAGTTTGAATTAGTCATTTAAGGGAAAGAATAATTCATTTGGAGGAACAGATTAATAATTTGCGTACACAAATTGCACATTTTGTCTCCTGAAATGAGTAATTGCTGCCCTCAAATCAATAATTTTATACACTTGAATTATTTATTCAAACATATAAATTACTAATTTTTAAGGAACGAGTATTAAAACGCTCTCCCCTGCTACCTGTCGCGATGAGCCAGCCTGGAGAGTGCTTAAATCATTCTGGGCTTCAGAGTTGGGAGTACACTGCTTTGACCTAGTGTTGAAACCTTCCATTGACTTCTATTTGTACCATAAAAGCTAAACAAAAGGCCACACCTCCTGCTGAGCATAGGGGTTTGGGTTTGTGTGTGTGAGTGTGTGTGTGTGCCTTTGTGTGTGCATTTCTATGTTCATGCTTTGCCATTTATGCTAAAACTATTACTCCTTTTGCTCCCATTTCTTTAATGCAAAAGAGCTGCTAACCAGCCCTCCTACCCCGTGTCTTTACATCTTTGCTTCTTTCTACTTTACTTTTGCTCCACAAACTGCCTTTAAAGGCCTCTGTGTCTGTGTGTGTGCGCACATGTCCGTGTGTCTGTGTGAGTGTGTGTGTGTGTGTGTGTGTGTGTTAGGGGGAGATGAGCAAAAAAGACTCATGGGCAGAAGGGAGAGAGAGAGAGAGAAAGCAAAAGAAAGAGAGCAGGTACTCTCAGTAGACACCGTGGACCGTTTTGAAAGGAGATGTTTGATTTCCTTTGAAATCGCCTGTGCGAGGCCCACTGCCATGTTGTGATCTTTAAACATTCTGCATTGAGGGGGCCGACAGGGCTGGGCCCCCTTCCTGTGTTTGGTCTTTTCTGTCTCTGCCTACCTGTCTGTTTGGCTGGCTGGATGTAAGGAGGGGCAGTGCTAAGGATTGGCGGGTGGAGTGAGGGGTGGGCGGGTGGGCTGTGGGGTGTGGGGGCTCTCTGAGGGAAAGTGAGAAGGAGAGAAGGAAACCAGAGAGGAGCGCTGAGAGGTAAAGGAGGACAGGTGAGGAAGGATGGCAGCCAGCAAAGTTATTAACCCCATTCAGGTGAGGAGGGGGAAATCCTGGAGCAATGTCTGCAGGTACCAATAATATGTAACCACGACGAGTGTTGTACTTATTCAATCTGTGATTAAGAATATCTACTTAATTACAATGCAGTGCTTTCGCTATTAATAAATAAGCACATTCAGTTCCTTGTCAACACAGTTCTGCTGACATTTTATGTGAAGTGTAATTCTACCCACGACCGTGTGCGTCCCAGTTTTGTGAGTGTAGACTTGCATTTGTGTGTTTACTTAGCAAACCATGCAGAAAGTGTTGAATGCTGTCAATGT
The DNA here is from genome assembly GCF_045865225.1 of Trachurus japonicus. Lineage (NCBI taxonomy): Eukaryota > Metazoa > Chordata > Actinopteri > Carangiformes > Carangidae > Trachurus > Trachurus japonicus. The sequence continues at coordinate 7,037,957 of NC_140925.1, forward strand.
TGTTAACCAGTTGTAACACCTTTATAGTCTCACAAACACTTGTTAAAATAGACAGATGAGTGTGTGTGCGTGTGCGCAGGTGGCATGTGTGTGTACTCACCCTTTCTCTGGCTCTCTGGATCTTCTCACGGTCAGTGTGCAGGTTGGAAAGAATCTCCTGACCCACTTGTTCTGCAAGACAAGAAGACGCAGTGTGAGGAAGGGGATATCTCAAGCAGAATTTAGAGGAAATCAATGGAAGTAACCTTGAAACAAATGATCACGAAGATGACACATTATATTTAAACATTTGCAAACATTTAAAAGTCACATCTATATTGCTTGAACACCACACGTTACATTATCATCCATCTTTCTGTCTCTTTCCTTTATGTCTCACCATCATGACTACTGTGGAAATGATGTGATATTTTTCACCTGTTTGTCTTTCCCTGAGCATTTTTTTAATAGAAAGAGCAAATATTCTGAATTCAGCCATTGTGCAATATTGTGTACAGTAACTGTGCAGTGCACAGAGACAACACTGTCTGGAGGGAGCTTCAGGCGGGCACACAGTGGAATATTGTTGCTATGGGAAGTGTTTTTTAAACCGTCTTGAAAAGCTGCAGTAAACACACATGAAGTTCTAGACAACAATACCCCAGCATCCAGTCTGCCAGTGGGGTCCACTCAGCCAATGCAATATTCATTAAGCCATTCTTCTTTAAATGCCTCTCGTCAGTTGTGGATGTAAACACATTAACACACAGTTATAAAACATCCCTGACAAGGCACCTGACAAGCTCGTCAGTGGTCACTGTCATTTTCCTGTCCCTTGGGTTGAGAATGGGAAAAGGAACCAAAAAAAGAGAGATAAACTAAATAAGCCCCCCCCCACCCTCTCAAAAAAAATAATAATACACTGCTGCCATCAATGTAACCACACTGCTAAAGCATTAGCGTTTAAAAATGAGGGAGGCAGAGGATGAATCAGGAAAAAAAGGAAAAGAAGTGAAGAATCTTTGCATGGATCAAAGACAGGCTTTCAAGCGCACCAAACAAATCCGGAATAAACAACGCAGTTGCTGACTGTATTACACTACACAGGTGCCGCACACCAAAGAGCCCACGTGCTGAGCGCCTGTTTGGGGGGAGCAGTGTAAAAATGGGCTACATCTGGCAGCTAAACAAGAGAAGAGAGAGCGAGAGAAATAGAGAGAAAGATAGAGAGAGAGAGAGACAGAGAAAGGGGATCAGGGAGAAGTAGAAAAAAGAGAAAGCACTGTCAAATGAACGACATTCGTCTCCCACTCATCCCATCCCTTTTACCCCCCTACACTGTAACTGACTCAAATGTGTCTCTTCCTGCCTTCATTAATTTCTAATCTGGGACGAGACAGATTGAAGGATACCCAGATTAAACAGTGCAGTCAGACAGTCACATGTGACAAATAGGGCAGATTAAAAGACTGAGTGCAGGTATTAATAACCATAAAAATACAAGCCCTCCCCCGTCCCCATTGGAGAAGAACAAGGGATAAACAGAGAGGGAGTTGTAGCGGAAATCTTCTGTTAAAGAGACAAATAAGCACATCTATCCATCTCTGTCAGGGTTGTGGCTTTTTTTCCCAAATAAATGACTGTGACAAGGAGTGTAGCAGTGGAAGCAGTTTTCTTTTCTTTTGGCAAGTGCATTATTGGAAAGGTTTGCAAAGTGTAAAAGATGGATGATGCAGTAGAAGAAAAGCCCTCCAAACTATTTAAGTCTAAGTACTGAGCAATCATTGACGTATTATGTTGTAGGGGGGGTGTTTCAACATAATCTTGATTTCATGAGCGTTTTGGTAACAAAAACAGGAACAAGGAGGAGAAATTATGAAAAGCCTTTACAATAAGCTACATTTCAATGGAAAATAATGGAGAGTCAGTGGATTCAGGTTTCTGCCTATTGTAGGGCACCGCAGAGGGCACGGTGCTGGTGAATGATGTGAAACCAAACTTTTCAATAGCACCCAAAAAATACTACATGTCCATCACTCCATGCTGTGTACTATTGTACGGACTGTCCAAGTGCAAATGGTTGCCCTTGACAGATTTTATAACTGCTGAAGAAATACTTTGAGTAGTTTTTTTTTAGTTTTTTTATCATAACTGTAAGACTACATCCTTTTTTAAGATTTGCAAGAGGAGTGCTACAATACACTTCTTTATCTTAGAAGGAGACCTTTCCACACTCTTTACAGAAAGGGGCAGATTCACCATATAGCAGAAACAACAGGAACGTGCCACTACCAACATGAAGAGCCACTTCTACTGTAGCTATTAAAATTAAATTACAGGTTAATGGAAGAAAAACAAATCAAGTGGCCCCGAGGACACTAATACTGACATCTTAGTGTATATGTGGATATCCACGTTGAGAGGAAAGTAAAATTATTTGCAGTCGATGGAATATTCTCATGAGCTGGCCGACTACAGAAAGTTTCACCATAGCTTGTTAAGAGAAACATTTTCCTTGGCCGTGTGGCCACAGAGGTCTCTCCTCACCTCTCAACATCTCTCATCGTCCCTCTCTGGGTTTCCCCTTAAACAGTCAGCCATTAGAGGTGTACATAACTCCCCAGGGAATGTATGATGTTTATTGTCTTTATCATGCATCTTCGCTTCCATTACTCATTCTCTGGCATGTATCTACGTTTCCATTCATCTTATTTAAGTCCTGCTGTCCAGTGGTCTGTGTAAAACTTCATTACCGGGGGAAGAGGACTTGTTGGGGCAACACATGATAAAAAATACAGAGTTAAAAACAAAAACGTAAAGTAGAGGAAAAATGAAAGGCTCCACAAGGAAAAAACTATGTAACATGCTTTTCTGCAGCATGTTTGATGCAGACGAGCCACAGTACAACTGTCAATAACTGTTTAAAAATACAGTGTACTGGTCTCCTTCTGGGAATGTTTGGTAATCACTGCCCTTTTATTGCATGTTGGCTTGTAAGACGCTGACTTTGGCAATGTTACATATAACATATTCAGGTTTCTACAATATTCTTAACTGCGCAAAATAAAAAAAATACAGAATTTATGACCAAGACAAAAATATGGGATATTAAACATACATAGTTGATAAAAACAATGCAGGAGAGGAGAACACATTTACTGTGTAAGTCACTGACTTGTTGCTCGTTAGTGTGTAAAATATTCCCCTCCTGTTTAAACAGCTATTAACAATTTAAATAACCCTGGCCCAGAGGCCTTGCTCTGACTCACTTGTTAAAGATCCCCATCCCCAAAGGTCCATTTAACAAGCCCATTATTCCATTACATTACACTCACATCAGCACCAGAGAGCCTTAATTTAACTCATTCCTCTAATGTAACTGTAGAAAAGAATTAGTATAGAAAAATTGAAGGTACAAATTAAAAGGGGAAATAATGTTTGGATGAGGAATTCTTTCCTTAAAATCCATGGTTACAACATAAAAGCAGCACAGTCCAGATCTTTTTTTTTTTTTTTTTTTTAGCTCAGCTCAACACGTCACAGTTTTGTTAATAATGATAAGCTAGTCGGAAAACATATTTACTGCACAATTAACTTTACTGGTATGTGAAGTAATGTAATCTGTGATGCTGGAACACACACACCATAACATGAGCCAAACAGAGATACGAACAGAGTAATGAAACATTGCTGTACGCTTTGACTCTTAAATATACAGTATATCTCACAGCTACAACAATTACTTGATCAACAGGAATATAAATTGTAAATAATTCTGATTATAAATCAAACATTTCATTTATTTTTCCAGTCTTAGTATTCATTTTAGGCATAATTAAGCAAATATGAGCAAATTTAATGACACAATTTTAAGGAAATCGTCATATTTAAGGCTGTGATAATTAATAACAAAAATAGTTGTCCAGATGAATAGTAAAATAATCCACGGCTGCAGCCCTCACTTATTTTCTCCACTAAAAAAAACAATTGTTTAATTTCTTTTATTATACTGTCTAAAATGTAAATATCGTGAAGTGTTCACTTCCACATACTGTATATGGTCCAATCCAAACCTGTCCATCCTTCAACTGTGTCCAGTGTGTGGATCCATTTAATTGGAGGTATCATCTATTTTACAGGAGCTGTTTCAGAGCAGTTACACAGTGTCTCAGAGCCCCTGTCTGTCTTTCTTTCTTTCTGTGTTGCGTTTCTTGCCTTGCTCCCTCTGTCCCCAGAGCTGAAAGGGTACAAGACCTGACAGTGGTGTGCTCTGAGGCTCAGCACAGCTCCTTTTCATTAAGCAGTTGAGACCACTTTTTGAAGGTTACCACACACACTTATATCTGGACACAAGCCACACACTCCAACAAACGGGGTAAGGAAGCCCATGGGAGGGTTGAGGGGAAGTGAGGAGGATCTAGATAAATGTTAGACCATACATTTTCTCAGTCTCTAAAGCTTTCACCATCACACGCACACACATACACACACATATATACACGTACACAGTGTACCAGTCAACTTATATACCTGTGACTCGCAGGTGAATAAAGTTACTCCGTCTTTGTACACTTCCAGAGAAGATTTTTTTTTTAAGGACTTCAAGTCTACAGCTGCCTGGTGACACACTTTCATCACCTCCATCAAAGTTGTACCCACACTGGGATGTATTTGTAATGCTGAGCCCACAGGCCATGAGGCTAGCGCATTCGCACTGAGCTATAGCTCAAAATAAAGAGGTGCCAACTGCTGGGTCACAGGGGGGGCATCTAGCATCTGGGGACACCGTGATGCTATGACAGCTTACTTATGATAATAACAACAAACAGTAACTGTGACTTCACAGGGTGGGTAATGAAGGGTTTAAAAGAGAGCGAGTATGATTTTAAAACTGGGAATTTTTCATTCTTCCCTTTGAGTTTCGCATCGATTCAGCAGCACACTGTATTGGCAGTGTACCCTTCAGAGTACGAGAGGAACTGGCCTGTTCTTTTAAGAGTCTAAGCACTTAAAAGGCCCCAAACAAGTAATATTCTGGGCAGGGTGAAGCTGGGCCATCCCAGTCCACCCTGACTTAGCCCGTGCACCGGCCCTTCCCCTTGCATGAGTGTGAGTGGTGGTGGGCAGTCAGGGTGGATTTCTGGGGCCTTTCTTCACTCCGCCAGGCTCTGTTTTATTCATCGCCTGCGCCCTGACCCCGCAGAGCTCCTGTTCTGACAAATCACTTCTGATTAAGACAGATCTCTGTTAGTCAGCCACTCAACTTGGCCTATTCATCATTCCACAGAAAATATTCCTCTCTCCTCCCCCATCCCTCCTCCTCCCGGCTCGTTTGCCTGTCCGTCAGACCGAAGCAAGGCGCAAAAGAAATTTCCGCTGCTGTTTTAAATGGCTGATTATAGACAATTGGTGGATGGAGAGACGTAAGAGCGTCTTATGGGTGATAAGACGCAAGTTTAATGGGTATAAATGACCAGGCCTGTAGGAGACCAGCTGGTAATAGAACCATTTGTTTAAAGCTGAACCAGCGTGGAGAGAACTGAAAGCTGTATTTTCCCTCTATTTGAGCTCCCCCTCCCCTTTTCCCTTCACCTCAGCCTCAAAGTCAAATTCTCAGATCACCAGATTTACATTTTCTTTTAAACAGCAGAGTCCCCTTCACCCTTATTCAATGAGAATTGATGAGGCTCGGAAAGGAATAGCTTGTTTTACATTTATGAAATAAGCCACGTCCCTGTGGACACAGCTGCAGATACTCTGCCACTCATACGTTACATTGTTTTCCATGGGTTAGTAACAATGAAAACAGAATATTTACTGTAAGTGTACCACTACCAACACAGTCAGATGTCTAAGAGCATTCATATGCAAAGTTTTGTCCTAATAAACAACCGCTAAAAATTTCTAACAAACCAGATTAAATTAACCTGAACGACAACCCTGCTGGTGGCAGAGGGCTGGGAAGCAGGAGGGGTGAGGAGAGAATGAGGGTTCCTACAAGCAAATTGCCTGGACTTAATCAACCAGTCTTACTGAACCATCCAAATGAAAACTAATGGACTTGGGTGCTGGCTGTGATTGCCCCACAAGCAACAATGTGTGGGCAGGAGCATTGCTTTCTGAGGTCTTCAATTAAAAAACGGGGAATTTCTACAGACCGCTGGTCAGCCTACACACCTATTCTACGTGTATCCCGATTGGTCAATTGTGAAGCTGAAAGAGAGCGGACTTATTAATTCCATTTCCAGTGCTGGGAAAATGATTTTTTATGTGTTGATTAAACTTGGTCAAAGTCGTAAAAAATGTATGAAGTGTAGAATTAAAACTCATATTCGAATGAGCTAATTTGCGTATGCATTATTCATAATGCTGACATTTGTGTCACACAATTGTGGTGGCCACATTGCAACTAATATATAAAAAAGTACATGAATAAAAATTTTAAAAAAGAAACAAATATAACAAACACTAGTACATCAAACTTTATTCAACAAGTCTGCCTAAATAATTAGGGTTTAAGTGCTTTACTCTGCAACTTAAGTAATTTGATTTTATTAACAACTGAGTGGCCGTATAAAGGATGCAGTGCCGCAGCATATGAACATTGTAAAAACATAATGACCATATCTACACCGAAGGTCAAAGTTAAATACAAAAAGCACAAAAGACTCCAGCACAGGAATAATTAAATAGAAGCACATTCTGTTTAACATGGAAGACAAACACACTGAGTAGATTTCAACTCTGTGAATCATGCCAAAATTAGGGAGAAAACAACATGTCAGTTGGTCCTAATCAAACAAAACATCTGATTTAACAACCCCTGGTGGAACTGACTGAGGAGAAAACTTTGCCAGTTTGTCGAAAACGGACTCAGGGAGGGATATATGGAGGAGGAGGGAAGAAGAAAGAGAAAACTTGACGTTGCTCTGGTTCGTTTTCAACAGTTTAGGAGCGTTAATCATCACATTACTGTTGATTAAAGGCTTTTACGTCTCTAATCAGAAAGTTGACAGGCAGATCAAAGAGCAAAACACAAATTTCTTGCCTTTTAATTATCTGTACAACACCACACCTCGGGCAGCTCTTCCCTGCCTATCTCCTCAAACTCAGCGAAAGACTGCGAAAGGAGATCTAACACTCTACAACAGTTCATTATCCAATAAAATGGGAGATGGGGGAGAGAAAACACACACGCCGACACACACAGTCTCATGCACACACACAGGCACACAAAGCTTTAAGGCTTTATGATTATTGAAGACCTGGGGGAGGCCTGCAGTCTTCTTCATTAACATGTCCCGAATTGGAACATCTTAATTATGTTTGTCAAAATCGGACTTGGCGTCAAGCTCATTTGCATGTTTTGACAACGCCAGTTGGGAGCCTCCACTCTATTTTTCCCTCCGAATGCTAGGAGAGCTGGAGCATTTAACACTTTTCAACACCTACTGATAATAGGTTCGTGTTGCTAAATGAATGAAATAAGTTGTTAAATGTGATTTGTTAGATTCGCCCACCCAGCCCCACTGTTTGAGAGTTAAAGTTAGAACGGCTGCAAACACAGTCAAGTAGACACAAAGGAGCCTCGACTGTCTTGATCAAGGCTTGATCACCACTCCCGTTCAAACTGATGGGGATGTGACGCCTTCTGCAGCGTGACTGTTCCTGCCCAGCTGTTACCTGTCAAGTGATTTGGACATGAAAAGTCCAACCTGTTTTGGGGGAAAAAGGAAAAAAAAAAAAAATTCGGCATCGGGTTCTCAAAAGTTCTACATGTACCTTAGTTCATTCAGCGCTAGAACAGATTGCTACCTGATTCATGATCACATCCTATTTGAATAAAAGCGAGCTATACATCACTCTCTCCCTTCCCCCCATTAACGGCTCCCTAAATGAATCCTCGTTACGTCAATGATATGTAAAACAAGCATGGTCGAAAACAAACAAACAATCTGTGGGGACACAGGTCTGTCGGCGGCAATTTAGAAATGGAGAAAAAGGAGGGCATGAAAGCGAGACATCAAACATTAGCCTGAATGGAAGGCGCAAGCCATTAGAAGTCGTTGCACTGACAGGATCTGACAGTTGGAAACACTTAAAGATTATTTTCTTCAAACTTGGAATTCATTAATACTCATGAGCTGAGGAAGGGCTCCCAAAACACAGCCCAAAAAAAAAACAGAGAGGGCTGGGTTGAAGCTATAGCTGTCGAGTGATGGGTTTGCACCGAGGAGGCTATAGTTTGCTCTCTGTGAATGAAGCTCATTTTCTTCATACCAATTAGCAGTGTGACAACATTTTTGACCCAACATACGAGGTACAAGTGTAAAGGACATTTTGGCTGAATCCTGTGTGGTTTCAAATGATAGATTTATACTGGAGAAATCTTTAAAATCTGTCTGATCACTCTAAATAGACTTGAATTGATGCCACAACCTCAGGTGTCAAGGCATTATAATGGAGAGCAAGCACAACTGATAGGAATGATGACTACAGCTGCACATTAAAGGCTGGGATAGTAAAAGATATAATTTCCCTTTTAAGTTATAGGAAGAAAGGCTTGTTACACTTCCCTATGTATGCATGACAATAAAATATTCCACTTATATTTGTCACACGCTGAAGCACTGCATATAAAATACTTCTTTCTTGTATTGTTGTACAATGTTAACATCTCCTGTCTGTATTGGTGGCATACATTAAATAGTTTTAGCCTTTCACTCAAACAGGCACAGTTGCCCTCTTATGTGCAGACGATACATCAAATTCTCTTCAGCGAATCTAAGGTGCTCTGACAATTTCATTGGAGGAAGCAACAGTGCAGCCTGTTAACAGAACACTGCGTCATTGTGGTTGCTCTGACAGACAGCACAAACACAAGTTTGTGTTGTACTTTGGAGTAATACCACCGCACTTCCCTGCTCTGGTAAAAGGAAAATAATACCGCTATTATAGGGGGAATACGAGGCACAGAGGGGACTCACAAAAGAGAGACACATCATGCGCGTCACTTAACAATGACTGGGGCCACTGAGTTGAAGGCAGATTATTGTCAGCTGCCACTGTGAATACACATAACATGGCACGACATGTGAGGGCATGTCAAAGCTCTTGTGTACAGTGTACATTGTTTAGTTGTGCTAACTTTCCATTGTTCCTGGACAACATCTCGTCGTTTACAAGTGCAGCAATTTTGACAAATTCTATACTTCAGCCATTTCAATGACAGACTAATCTTGGAAAGTTATTGGAAATTTACAAGTGCAATATTTAACTTGGGATATAAAAGTGCAGTACATTTGATAGGACCTCAGTGATTGCTGAGGAGGATAACAGTAGAACACCGTGATGATGGCTGGAGTGGACACAAGCACAAATAACAATTACTATGATGGTTTTTATTTGACATTTTACACTAAAAACTGCAAACCTTGAAACCCAGAAGCTTACACAAACAAAACTACTATACGTCAGGCTCAACTGTCCAGCAGACAGAGGGAAAAACACATGTGTTGACTTCCTGAATTTGTCTGTTCACTGACATAAATGTAGTATAACACTGTGCATCACTGCTGAGGTGACAAGGTGTCTCCTTTTCCTCATCATTAACCAAAACAGACCTAAGTGAATACCCAACACACCTGCCACCATCTTCCACCCTAATGAAGCATATCTAAGTTTTAAGACATGGCAGAACTAATTTAATCTACCTTCTAAGGGGCCGTAGCACCATCAAATTAATTATTCATAAAGGACATGATATTATAACTCAACTGTCAACTAAGGAGCTGGTCCTTTCTTTTTTTTTTAACTCCCCCTTCCTGTCGCTCTCTTTTGTCTTGGAGTCTCTTTCTTTTAAAGAAAGTCCTTCGCCTTTAATCTATAACTAAGTAATACACGCTGTCATTAGCTGCTGAACAAAATAATTTTCCTTCTTTTTGTTTTTTTTGAAGTTTGTCAATGAAGGTGACAATAGGGTAGGGGAGAGTTTCTGCGATTGGCACGGCTCCCTGTGGGTTTTACGGTGCACTGATGGGGCCAGATTCACCGCGGAGAATAAAGAAAGACACAAAGAGAGAGTCATCAAGTCTGTAATAACACAACCTTAGATACCTTTTATTTCCCCCTCATGAATAATGTATGCCATCTGCCCAGGCAAATCTTGCCATAATGTTGCTTAGACAGGTTGGCCACCAGGGGGTGGGACACAATTTCTTTACACACAGTGGTTCTTTTAGCCAGGTGTCATTTTCTCTTCAGGGGTAGGATGATGGTATGCGACCCTGTCATGACTGACAGCAACAGCAGCGGCGTGGCATTGCTACAACACCCTATAGTGAGAAACTAATACTAATATGCTGATTCCTCATATAAGTATGTGGATCCTCTGTGCGAATCAGCATGACGTCCACACAGCCCAGGCAACCAAAAGGAAAAATAACCAGCAACAATTCTAGCGCTGTCATTTGTGTCTATTGTGACAGAGTATCTATGTGATGTGTGAGTACAAACTTTGAACACAAGGTGCCACATGATCAAGCAATTGCCACAGAACACTTGTATAAACATAAAGTATTTCCACCTCCGCGCCATAAACACCCACTCAGGTATAGAGACACATCACACGACAGTAACTTGGCAACTGGTCAAAGAGTAGATATCTTTTTAAGAATATTAAGCAGAAGGGAAACAGTTACTGGATCTTTACGTTGTATTCAATGGCAACATTTTTGCATAGTGCTAGCAGAGGCGGCTAACAACTACTGAACAGTTGTTCTGTCCTTCAGGAATATACAAGTCTATAGACATTTCAAGGAGCATGTTACAGCCAAGGCTCTATAATGTCCATTGGTATGGCTCATGTATGCAAGGATGGATTTCAGTTATGTATACATACTGTCCAGTGTGAACTGAACTGTGTAACATTCAATTCAACCATAGGGAGCCAATGAAGAGCCCGGGTCTGGCAAGAGTCCAACTTCAATCAACAACATAAAGTTGCATGTAGCTCATTTTAACCACTAGAGGGCATGAAGAAAATGACAGCTCTAATGTACGTAGTTGCTTTGTTGGGTATAAGGTTAGAGTGGAAATCCAACAGACACAGATCAACATCATTGTCCAATAAATTTAAGATGGTCCACAAACTTCCAGTTTATTTAGCTTCATCTTTCCTCTCCTTTATCTAGGGTGAAGCCTCGCTACACGCGACGGTACCGCGGAAAGCCATGTAGCTCATATTAGGATTACATTGGGTCGCGCCGCAAAGTATCGCCTTTGCGGCCCTATACTGCACAGCATCACTAAATTTCCTCCAGCTTTTTCTCATGGCTCATTCACGTGAAAGAAAACACCTGACCTGACATCATAATAAACCACCCAGCATCCAGCTTAGAGCTACATTGCCACCAACAAGACTTCAGTGTGGTAAATTGTATCACTGGATTTGTCTTTTCCGCAGTCGTAACTCGTTGCAGACTCTGATCGCGCACGCGATTAGTGCAGGAGGAGCGGCACGCACAGAGGAGGGAGGGAGAGACAGCAACGGCAGCTTGACTGACACATCACGATCCAATCATCGAGAATGTCGTGTTCAACATGATTGTTTTTTCCAAGCTTGTTTGTTCCACAGACGACTGACTTTTTACATTTTTGTGAAAAAGCATTAAAGTACTTGGTTGCAATCAGGGTGAGGAGAGGATTTCAAGTAATTCAGTAGAAAATGCCACAGTATAAGATCCCCAACCCGACCTTTAATGCAAAAATAAAGCAAGGTAACAATGTTATGTTTATGAAGGTTCATGCTATTCTTGTGCTTGTAATGCATGAAGAACCAAAGCAATGAACGCACAAATATGAAGAGGAAGAAAACTCTAAGATAGTAAGGATTTAAAATAATTTTCAAAAAAATAAGTTTCTTGTGGTAGGAAATAGATTCAACATTTTTCAGACCCCAAGAATACATATAATGAATTTAGGAGAGAACACAGACATTGATATTTTTCCTAAATTAAAAGAACACTAGAACACTTTTGGAACTAGGAATGTTTCCTTTTCTGTGCACTGATAACTACAGTATATGGTCTTATGATTTTGTTAGTCCACATAGGAATATTTATGACATCCACTGGAAACTAGCACAATCTTGACTGCTCTAATTTAAGGTTATCTCTTATGTGGAACACATTTAATATGAAGAATAGAGGTAGAGCCAAGCATACTTACATGTATTCTAATACAACAACTTTTCTTTGACAACTTCAACAACAGCAAGAAAGTTAAAATGAACAGGAGACTAAAATGCAAGTACTCTGAATGTGTGTCCTTTGAGTTATGAAATATATTCCATGGCAGCCAAGTGTTTTTATTGTGTAAAACTCCCATCTCAGGTCGTCAATGGCCAGCAATCATAAGGTTAAGTGGAGAAAAGAGTGAAGAGTAAAAGCAGCCATGAAAAAAAATACTAAATAGAATAGTAAGGATTTTTCAAGTGACCAGCATCTTGAAATATAATGAATAACTATCAAGTATAAGTGGATTTTTTCATGCACAGGAAAGATTGTGTGGGTTTGTCAATGATACAATAAGTATAAAAGACTAAATCAGTTGGTGCTAAAAACTCCAGCAAGCGCGATTTGCATGGGAGATAGACTATGGTACAGTGCAGCCATTAGAATTGCAATATGAGCTATGACAGTGGGCAGCCTTTGCATGCTCCATCCCCTGATTGTAATTGAGGCCGACGCGTGACAGCCCCCCATGTGCCCCCTCTGCTGTGGCCCTGGAGCATAGGGCGTGCTGACAGAAGAGGAATCGGAGACGGTGGCACAGGGTCCTGGCCTGGCACGGCCATGGCACGGTACCCTTAGGGGCACTGACCCTCCCCCTCTCAACCCGCCGCAACTTTTGCTGTCTCACCTCTGTCACCAGGCATCTCGGAGGCTAACGAGAGGGCACCCGAGACTGCTTAACAATTCTACCACATCCGATGGCTGGTATGCAAGCCGCTCTTTTTTCCTCTCTTCCGTCGCTGTTCCTCTCCCCCTGCTCTGAGACCTTTAGTGAAATAAGTGTCAGCCTGAGGAGACAGGCACTCATCAACACTCTATACCTGGGAGGTATATTAATGCTGTGATGGTTTCCTGGAGGAGGGAAGAAAAAAAAAAAGCTTTGTCCTCATAGAGAGAGATAAAGGACGAAGGCTTGGACAACTTTTGAGGATGTTAACTTTGGCAGTGTTTATGTGGATATAATGTGAAAGGTGTAAAAGCGCAAGGTAGAGGCACAGACAGAAAATGATCTCATGTATTGCAGTATCCCCAAAGACAGCTGATTCTTGGCCATGTGTTTCTACAGTAAAAGAAGCTATATTTACCTAAAGTTTCTCTTGATCAATAACTGAGATGGATAGGAATAACATGATGTTGGAGGGAGAGCATGGGAGTTTCAGGGAGAGAACAAGTGTGAGAGAAAAAAAAACAAGAAAATATGCTAGATTCTCTGCAAAGATCCTCCCCACCAGGATCCCAGTTACAAATGAAACTGCACTTCCACAACAAGTGGAGCTAGAAGCCTACAGGGGCATTCTGGTATCCAGTCGGAGATACATAATTAAAGGAACACGGAGAGGGAGCATGTTATTACCAATGTTTTCATTAGGCCAAGTTAACACACTGGTCTCCCCCAAGACCGACAGACAACAGACAAGGAAGTGGATGGAATGGGATGCTGCCTATTGGGGTCTAAAACTCTGTTCAAGAACTGCTCACATTAGTGCTGGTTCTGCATCTTCCCATCCTGGTCATACCGCTCTCTATAAAAACATTTAATTTTGACATCAGAAATATGAAAAAGATTGTACAGGCCGGCTTTTTTCATGATATTTTCACTCTTTTCCCCAACATCCAGGCTTAAATTAGCCAGGATTTTTAAGATCAGGGACTGTTTTTTAGGCTATGAAAAATGGATTAAATGAAGAGGAAGTCTGGCCTAATGAGCTCCCTGGGCTACGGAGCAGCAGGGACCATGAGGGGAAAGAAGGGAGACGAGGCAAGCCTTTGAGGAAGAGGGGGCCGCAGCCATGCCCAAAGTGTGCCAGCTTCTCCTCACTTTAGCGCCAATGGCACAGACGGCACCTGGGCGAGGCTTGGCTATCCTCGTCTTGTGCCAAAGGAGAAGGGAGGCAGAACAGCAAGTTTGTGTTGAACCTGAAAAAGTTCCACTGGCCATCTCTGAGGTGCTTTTTACATTTGTATTTTGACTTTTGTGCTGATCGTTCAGTCTTTAAGTGGGTAAACGAAAAAAAAAAAAGAGGTTCTTTACTGTGTCAGCCTATATATTTCTTTTCACTGGCAACACGAGTAGGGGGGCAGAAAAATAAAAAATATTTGACATTGCACTTTGACTGAAACTGGCTCAACAGTGAAGTGAGTCCACTGAGGCAAACACAACATGAACCTGTTAGGAACAGAGCGGCGCAGAGGACTCACCGACTTTTGTAGGTTTTCAGGATTATTTTTCTGATTGAATTTTTCAGATATTTCATTGTAAGTTATATTTTGTGGTATGTGGTATTTAGGTAACATTACAGTCAGAAGTCATCTTCAGTGCAGATACAATTACCGTTGGAATTTTATTCTTAACTTCAGCCAGAATATGTCTTAAACTGAGATAAACGTTAAGACACCCTGACTACAGATTCAAGTTCCAGTTAGATCTCATGACGAGTAAGGCTACTTTGTGGATTTTATTGGCAATACAAATGTTTAATTAATGGGATTAATACAAACTAATTTTTCATTGATTTTATTTCTTTAGTTTAGACGTTGTACTTTTCTACTTTTGTGTAAATCTCCTTTCTTTTATTGGGTATTTTTAAACACTGTTCCATAAACAGTAATTAAACAGTAGCAACACTTCGTAATATAACATGTAGGAAAATACAAAGTTTTTTTTTTCCTACATGTTATATTACATTGATTGTCAGAGGTGATCAATTTGAAAGGGATGAATAAACCTCTTTAAATCAACATTATTGTAGAGTTGTATTGATCACAGTGTGTTGTACTGACGTTTATGACACTGTCTGGCAAAATGTGCAAAAAAAAAAAAAGATAGATGTTTTGTCTCCTATTCTGACAAGATCTTGCAAGTTATGGAATGTGCAACGCTGGGAGCAAAGTTGATGAATAGGATGTGACAAGTTAGTGTCATCTTGTGGCATAATCTAAGACAAGGACAATTATTTTCATATAGTCTCTAATCTAAAGAAATCTAATCTCAATTTTTACACAATTGTTTGACAGTAATATGCCACAGGGTTTCTTCACATAATATTCTAATACGAGACAAAGGTCATGGGACTGTTAAAAAAGAAAAAGTTTAGATATAAAAGCTGTATAATTACTTGATGTTCACACTCATCATGCTCAACTTTTTCATCCTTTTATACACCTCATATTGGCTAATTTACTCCTGCAAAGACACAAGACAGCTACACCAGACGGCCTGCCAATGACCATGGGACGGACATGGACGGGTTGAGTCTTTACGGCCAAGGAATGTCAACAACTGTCCACAGCCACAGAGAGAAGGAGGTGGAGTTTATGGACAGGCAGAAGAAAAGGAGGAAGCTGCAAGGGATTACTCTGGCAGGTATAGTGGCTCTTGGATGCCCGCCAAAATAAAGAAAAGAGGGGAAGAGAAAACAAGATAAGGTGAGGAGACGAAGATCCTTCACTCAACTTAAAGAAATACAGGTCAAGAAGGAACACTGAGAAAGACACAGAGACCTCGGAGAACAACAGCTATGGTAGAGGACAGGAAGGAAGGAAGGAAGGAGGGGGGGGTAGCTGGCACATTCTTCAGCTACTTTTCCTGACAGCGATTAGAACCTGTCAGAGCCTCTCAACCTGCCACTCCTCTGCACTCATAGGAGGCCTGTCATTACAAATAGCCCAGATTAAAATACCACGCTCGAGGGACACAGGCCTTGACCCCCACCTACCCCACATTGCCAAATGTCTACCCACGCAGTCGCCCACCCTGACAAGTGGGAGGGAGGAGGTACAGACCGAGCTATAGGCTGCCAATGGTGAAAGAGCGGACGGGCCATAAAGGTTGGAGTTGTTAAAAAAACAGCTGGAAGTGTAATGGGATGTTTGTTTGGCAACAGATAAGCATCAATAAAATAATTATAGCAAGTTGAAAAATGACATCCAGATGAAACCGACGTCTCAAATCCTGCTCTGACACCTGGTCTGTCCGTTCATTCTTGGTATTAAGCTTAGAGTCTCCCACAACACTAATTTGTTTGCAGCGTTTACACATTTGAATTTCTGTGAGGTTGACTACAAAAAACAGTAGCACAGGGAAAAAAATCAAGACTGCAAAGCTCTTGATTTATGTGAAGTGCTGGACATTTCTTTCACACTTGTCCTGCTTCTGAGATGTACAGCAGTGCAGTTTAATTAGGCTAATGGTGACAAAGCACTGAGAAATACTATAGGTTTTCAGCTCAAGCCTTCTGTACACATCGACTTGTATTTCTGTAAGAGTCAGACATATGCAAACAGAGAATAATGAGTCCAACGTGTCCTGACTCTATCTTACGCCAACGTGAATCGTCTGTCCTGACACTGAAAAATGACCTATCTCAGCGAGATTTGGAGGGGGAGTCGGTGTGTGTGACAGCCACCAGCACTGTGCTGACAGCCCAATAGAGTAGACGGGGAAGGCATCATTAGGATCACACACACAAATATACAAATACACACATCAACGCACAAATATTTATGTACAGAAAACTCACATAAACTCCATCAGACGCGAGAAAATGTGTGCATGCCTGCTTGCACAGAAAAAAAAAGAAAGGAAGAAAGAAAACGTCTCTTGACTGATATTCTCTACCTCAAACAGAGCATGACGTTGTGGCCGCTGTCATGTCACAGTGGCAAGCACACTGTGGCAGAGCCAGGCAAGGCTAAACAACCAAAACAGACAGGAAGAACAGATTATGTGACACACCACATCTTAGTTATACATAGCCTTAATACCAGTATAAACACATGGCTGAGCGCAACTCCACGGGGCATGACATAATACAATACACACATCACTGTCATAAAATGCGATTAAAATAGATTAGCCTGAAATTACCTGACAGTCTTGCGAGCTATCAACATCCATATGGTGTCATAAAACAAAGCACCTGCAGTGGGTTAGAAACCAATTGAAATCAGTGTGGATACCTTTGGTGGTTCTAACAAAAGACAGAAACGAGAAATTAACCCACAGGGACTGATGTCAAATACATCAAATCAAATCTTGACCTACAACTTTTCTTTTATTTTCAACTAAAAAAAGCTGTAAAATAATCTTTGATGCACGGACAGCGTGAGAGACGACTGGCCTGACAACAGCATTAGCTAACCATCATGAATTTAAATGAGCAAAACTTGGGGAGTTGACAGGCTACTTTTGCTCATGAGCCTGTCTCCTGAGAGGAGATGACAACTGAATGATGTGTAATTAGGCCCATTGCTTGTTTAATTGTACAAACAAGGACTGAGGAAAACAAACAACAGGGATGAAAGCAAACCTACGACAAAACTTTTACATAAATCCCTCTACAAGAAGAAAAAAAAATCAGTGATAAGAGAAATTTCCTCCTCGGCCAACCGGTAATATTTATGGATTGGTCAAAGCTCAACTGCTGCTCAACGAAACCTTTTCAGTCATTTCTCTTTAACACCTATTTAGTTAGAAATGTTTGACTGTCTATAATAGTTTTCTGGGGATGTGGTATGTGTTTTCTTTCTTGCCAGAAACAGTGAGAGGCTTGAATTTTTTTGTATGAGCTTTTTATTTTTTATTTTTGAGAAACAGCTCGAGTTCCTATTCTGTTGGCTTGGACTGTATTCCTCTCATTACAGAAGAGGAAGCGAGGGGCAAACAGAGGAAAGCAAGGATACAAGGAGGTGACAGAGAAAGACAGAGATCTCCAGTGACATGTTGAGACATAAACAGCTGATAGTTATCTGTGCACCCAGCCCAGGTTGTGTTGCTGTGAGTGAGGCTTACAGGCTTACAGTGATGTCTGGGATAGGAGGGGAGGAAAAAACGGAGACATTTTATGACAGACAACCTTCACACCACTGCAGAGCTGTCAAGTGGCCACAGATAAGGAATGGGCCATTTTGATTGCTGACTTTTAGCAATGCTAAGTAGAAAACATGCAGCATACTTTACTTTTTTCCAAGGAAATGTCAGGTATAGTAAGTATACATACATGTTTATGGTTGACAAGAACTATTAAATTGCTTTAAGCATTTGCTGGGGAGTTGTTTTCCTAAGACACTGACAGTGTCCCCAAAAGACCCAAAGAGTAGAGTTACTACGTCCAAATAATGTAGCATGACTTGAGCAGAGCTGTGCCTCAGTTTGCAAGTCAGATTACCTCGACTGTCTATCGTACATCGAATTTTCACGAAGAGGTGGGAACAACGCAACACATCCTACATCCTCTTTACTCCACTCAGGTCAGTCTCTTCAAAAAATGTTGGAGAAAAAAAACCCCTCACCTAATTAAAATAACAAACAAAAACCCTAGTGCCAGCTGCACAGTATTCATACAGTATATCATACCTAGATCGTACAAGCATATAATGTATAATGTATAGCCCGCTTGCCCACCACATGTGAAAAATATGTACATATTCCAAAACAATGAGGTGGTACACAAGTGCAAGTGGCAAGAGGGAGAGGAAAGGAGTGTGTGTTTGTGTGTGTGTGTGTGTGTTGGGGTGTGTGTGTGTGTGTGTGTGTGTGTGTGTGGGGGGGGGGTTCTATATGTGTGCAGACAAACTCCTGATAGTGACCCTGTACCTCATCTCCAGGGCATAAATAAACATGTGTGTGAGCGAGCCTGTGGATTATAATCAGAGAGAAAAGGGAATCAAATTTATTCTGCAGCTGTCATTAATATTTCAGGGCTGTTACTGTAGCCCATGTGAAAGAGCATGAATGATTAATTTAGACATCACCTCTGTCACAATCCCTTACCAGGCCTGGCCCATGATCCACCTTTGAGAATAGTAAACAAAAGGTGCGGGCTCTCCCTCGTTTTTGTTGTGGTCTGGTTTTGGGCTGTTCTTGTCTGGAAGGTAGGAGTCGGATGGGGTGGGGGGGGTAAGGTTCTGCATGGTGTTGTGAGACAAGTTGGCTGCCTTTGTGGTTTTGCCTGTGACATTTAGGTGTTGTGTGAACAGCAGTCGCAAGGTGCGGGGACCAGGTCGACAACTTCCGAGTGCAACTTACTGCAGGATCATGGTGAGTAAGGAGTTCAGGCATGGTTAGTCATTTAAACCAACAAGCCTCTTCAGATGCCAGTCTAGCATAGAGGACCACTGTGTTTGGGTAAAAGTGACAATAGTGCAGCATCTGTTTTTTTTTTTTGCAACACTGCATACAGTCCATGCAGTATAATGCAGGAGCCATTACAAAACCACCATTAATATCCGGTTGTTTTGTTGTATTGACAACAAAAGCTCGAGGTAACAGCACACACACCAAACACAACTCTTCAACCCATTAGTCTGCAAACCAGATACATCAATAGCCCAAACAGTCTGACAGCCAGGCGCTGCACGTTAACACCCTCATTCCAAAGTGGATGGGTGAGCATCTTAGCGGGTGATGGATGGGAAGGCATCCGCGAGGTCCTATCAAACTGACATGTGCCCCATACCTCTGTTTTTGATTTGTGTTTGGGCTTTGTGTGACGCTTGTCTGACAAGTGGAGATCACAAGGAGACAGGATCCATCTATCAGACCAGTGATGCCACTGCTGCCGTCTCAAGGGCCCGAGGGTGTGGTGCATACATCTGTGTGTGTGTGTGTGTGGGTGTGAATGTGTATATGAGAGTGAAAATAAGTTTGTGTGTAGAGTCTATGTTTGTCTATCACAAAATGACTCACTGGGAGTGTTTTTGTGTGAGTCTGCAAGAAAAGAAAATTCATATGTTTATGTATGTTTTAGAGTACTATATGGTTAAGTCTTAATGTGTGTAGGTGTGTGTGTCTGTGTGTGGCTACCTGCTGAGTAGTGAGCCCACAGGGGCAAACCGAGGAAGGATGACACTGATGCGATGTGTTGGCATGTGCCCTCGGGTGGTTTTGGTGTGGTTGTCATTTTGTTGTTTTCGTACAGCTCCCCCCTTCGTCATACCCCGCATTATTCAAATAACGCGCCCCAAAGTTCCATAAATAAATAATGAAATCAGAACTAGATGGATTGATGAACAGTGATGGAGAAGTATTTGTTTTTTTTGTTTTTTTGTGTGTTTTTTTTCCCACAGATTTCTCATTGTTTGGACAAAGTCTTTGACAGGCACTTCTCTCTTGAGAGTTTGAGCTTATCAGAAAAAGAAGTGCTGGGTTAGAAGGATGCTGTCTCGCTGAGCTGTGTGTTTGTGTGTCTGTGTGTGTGTGTGTGTGTGTGTGTGTGTGTGTGTGTGTGTAGATCTATTCTAATTCAAACCACGGCTTAGCTTTTTAAAAATAAAGAAGTTCCACTCTCTAAAATAGTTATCTGGATAAACTGACTGCGTCGGTCAATAACTTGAAAGCAGCAACCAAGTGTGTCAAGAGGTCAAACTCGACAAGAAGAGCAGAAAAACACACTATACATAATACACACAAACTAACACGGCACAAAACAAAACACACACTGTCTGATTTCCTCTCCAGCACTCACATACTAACATACACACACACGCAGCGGAAATTAGCATGATAGAAATTACATATGGGATCACAGACTCCTGACTTACTTCTCACATATATATACATGTTACAACACCCCAATCCTTTTTCTAAACAAATCTCCATAGCTTATGGGACCTAAGGAGGTCAACATGCATCTAAAACTTCCTCATCTTTCTTTCCCCAGAAAAAAATGTGTGGGACTTGAAAGCAGCGGCAACTCGCTGACTCTCTTCTCTATAGTTCCTAAAGCCAATGCAGATCAATACGCAGCCATACATACCACAACTGGAACAATTCCTGTCAAAGGTTACTCCTTTTTCTCTGTGTTTTCTCTCTTCATTTTAGCGGGGTGGAGGAGGATGAGGAGATGGGAGAGAGAGGAGACGGCTAGAGAAAAGTAAGAGGAGAGCAAGAAAGATAAACCCAAAATGATCCCTCTCTATAGTTGCGGAACTCTGTGCTAATGGGTTTTGACACATCGCCAGCAGGCCAAAGAAAGAGGGGGCTGGGGGTGAGTCGATAGTTGTGCGCGGCGGTGGCCAGAGGCTAGCAGCAGTGGCTAGGCCAAACCCCTGGTACTAGCATGGGCTGGGGGCCTGACCACTAATCATTAGAAAGTCAATGAGTCCTCTAGTGCTTGCAGCTACGCGCTAGCCTTCCCAGGGAGCCACACCACCTAGTGAGGGCCCTATTGTGAGCATTCAACACACAGACACACACCTTAAACATGTATAAATATTTATATATATATATTGTATATAAATATATATGCACTCATATATTCGCATTAACAAAGGCCTTATGTACATTCACCTGCTGCAGGTTGACACAAATGGTCCCTTTATGTATGACATGTATGTTCATAAAAAGCATCTCAGTGAAAACCTACACAGAAATACACAGCACTGACAAAACACTTGACACACACACACAATGTTTCATGATGTATGCCATGTCAGCCAGCAGTCGTCTACAGCCTTTGATGCTGTGGCTCTATCATTAAGTGCGGTCCCTTCTCCTGCCCTATACTAGAAACAGCCTCTCCGGAGACGCCACACAAACTGCTCCCAGGTCACACTGGGGCTTCAGCACTTCACCTGGACCCCATGCATTTTTAAATGCCTCAAACTGATCCTGACACGAAGCTTCAGACTAGACTACTAAATGAGCCAGAGGTTCTCTAATTGGCAAAGACTTAATTTCAAGGAAAGTTAACATGAGTGTAAAGGGCACTCATATTAACACCATTATTATTCATATAAACATGTTTATGTTGCAGGGAACCTCTGTGCAGATGACTGTGTGTGTGGGATTCAGTTTGATGGGAGACAACAGTGCATATTGCACTTGTTTGTATCACACTGTGAGAACACAAATACATTGGCACAATCATATTAGGTGGACAAACTTGTTTTTGCGGTGCTCAAATCCAGTTTCCACAGGTTTAGCTGTTTATTTAGGGATAAGAGTTAAAAAATAAGAATTGCATTCAGTCAGGTCAGTCATGTATTTCAGTTAAGTTTCCAATTAAGTCAGGCTCTATTAATTTCAGTAATAGCTTGGTGATAGCTTTGCTGTAGTATTGTGCTGCACAGCCCTTGGGCACAAAGGAAACCACTGCGATTGTCACTTCCTGGTCTGAAAGGGCCTCAAGGTGCTGGAGCCACAGGTTAATCCCAACAATTACAGCAAAAAAAGTTGTACATGTTAATGTATGATAAGTCTATGTTAAGTTTTATGAGGTATGCTTAAAAAAAGTACTACAGAAAGCAACAGAGTGAACTATGAGTGAACTAGTTGAAATTAATGTCAAGTAGGTGTTGACTGATTAATGGTAATTACTTGGTCATTAATCAAAGATTATATGTCAGTCACATACAGTTAATAAAACTGGGTTGGGAACATGTCTGTATTTCAGATTATGTCTTTTCATGTACTACTGAAGTGGCATTTCCATTGTAATTACTCAACAGATTGAGTTTTAACAAGCTTGGCTGTCAATAGTCTACAGTGGTCATTAACAGCGATTCATTTATCCAAGTTATTACTTGTTTATTGGTTAATCTAATGTGCCCGTATATCTACACATGCCCGTTCTCCAGTCAAACACATAGACGAAATGAAATGAGCTAAAACAATGCAAATCCAAAATCAAATCAATTGCCTTACAACTTCTTAGCCTAACTGATCAATATGCATGCAATCAAACTTTTTGCCAGCATTGCCTCCACCACTATGCCCATCGATTGAGCACATTGATCCTGATGCTCAACCTCCTTTTAAGGGAGGAAGGTATGGATATTTAGCACTACAGACCCCATCTGGCCAGCTTTGTGAACTCTGACCTTTGTGTTAATCCTGAAACAAAAGGTAGAACTTATTGGACCCTATACAGTCTGACCTGGAACCATCCCAGGGGGTTAGATGCAAGCAGCGGGGTGCAAGAGGAGAGTCGAGAGCTCAGACAAATGCCCCCTTCTGGATGTGGGTCCTACTGCAACCAATTCAACCTGACAGAAATTTTAAATTTGTGACAAAATGTGTATTTGAAAATCAGAAAAATTCAGTTTGATATGTAAGTTTGGAGGAACTTTGCTAAGACACAGTCTATAGAAACACTGGTTTTACATGAGAGAGATAACATCAAGAGTAAAAGACATGAAGACGGAGCAGGATATGGAGAAAGAAAGAATGACAGAGGGTCAATGAGGGTGGGGCAGCCAGAACCAGGGTCTAGTGGGGGATTGGCGTTCAGTGAGGCTTCTCACTGATGTGCCGCCAGGCCCTTTGAAGGGATTATTAACACATTTTGATTACTCTGGTCCAGTTGTCACAAAAAATATAACCTCCATCAGGACTATAAAATGGGCGGCCCTTTTCTTCTCTAGTCTCCCTCATGTTGTTGCTCCCTTCACTCCCCGCAGTTCCTCCCATCGCCCTGGGCTGGCCTGGCTCAAAGCAATCCACTAATTACAGTCTCAGACATCTTGAAGACTGAGCTAACACACTATTAGTCTGATAGAGACAAGACAGCCTCTTCAATACACACACATATCAGTGGACACACACACACTCACACACTCATGCCCTGCATTGGCAGTGTGCCTGAAGTTTAAGAACATACAGTGTGAGTGTTATGAAAAACTTTCTTCATCCCAATTGTCTGTGCTGATATCCGTTACAGATATACAATAATTGAATGACGACCGCCAACTTTAACACGACAAAAGTGGCTTTACTTATAATGTCAAATCAATTTTAACTCTTGGCTGCAGGTTTCATCCTCTATGACTGTGAGAGCGCAGGGAGACTGACAGCGCAATTATCACCAAGCTGCAGTGTAAGTGGGAAACTTTCTATTGATACAACTAAATCTGACATATCTACCATGTCCCATTAATTGCCAGATTTCCCATGCCATTAGTTCCAACGGTGGGGCACATCCCCCTTCAACTATTGAGACCAGTTTGGATCAATTAGGTGTTAGAGTTGAACACTAATGACAGCCGGCCAGTTTTGACCTTTCAGTTGGAAACCAAGACAACAAGCTTTTGTCCAGAGGAGCTGACAGCAGGGACACTGACTGGCACTTTACTGTACATTGCAGCCTTTTCCCCTTTTCAGTTGTTTTGTGCCTGTCTGCCTTTTCCAATGCATTTGACATGCATTATGTGTCAATGTATTTTATTGCCGACATGCCTTATGCCTTATAACTTTACACACAAAGACACTGCACAGATAAGGTGTGACAAGAAACCTCCGTAAATGCTGAAAACTGAATACGAGACATATAAGGTGAGTTCACTGAGGGTGTGCTCTCCTCTCCCCTCACACTGTGATGATGATGCTGCAAAGCCTTGATGGCTGCAGATGGCCAAAAATAAAAAGCCAGTCAATATGTCAGTGGTACCTATATTGAGCAGGCGCTGCAGTTTTGTAAAACAGGCTTGAGGAAATGCTAACTGTACTCAAGGAAACAGTATTTCACAGCTAAAAATAATGGTGGTTATTAATTCATTTTGTTATTTTTATCAACACTTCACCCCAAGAGACTAAGACCAACAAATGTATCCTGCAAGTTTTTAGGTGTTGTCACAGTTTGATATTTGACAGTCATGCACCGTCAGCATCCAGACAGATCCTTCTATCAAAACCAGCGTGGACTCTAAATGTTTCCCTGTTGCAAAGCACAAAGTCTCATCACTAACATTCTGTGAAATCTGTCACAATACATTTGTATCACATGACAAAATTATTTGATATAATGCTAAACTGACCAGGAGAAATGTGAATCCTGTTCAGTTTGTGTTGATTTTACCTTCAAAAATAAAGCAGCCAACTTGGTGTCTTGTTAGCGTTTGTGCTTTTGACTTCTGAGATGCACACGCCTACCCAGCTTCACACCCTGTCACCTCAAGACTAAATGAAAAAGATGCTAACAGACAAGCAAACACACATTTCCTCACTGAATAAAGCTCATGAATCTCTCTGAATCTTTTCCAGGAACTGAGCTGAGAGATTCATAGGGGGAAAAAAAACATCAACAAAAAAGGAAAACAAACTCAGCAGTGTCTGAAAAAGAAAGGAGGGAATCAAGTAAATGGAAGAGTGGTTCTCACTGTGAACCTTAGCATCATTTACTGTGATAAGCACAGCTAATACATGAGAGAGAATGCTTCTCTTTGTAGACCATTAACTACATATCCTGTTTGTGAAATGTATATTCATAAACAGACTGAGGATTGAGCAAAGGGGCCATTTCCAAATGTACACATGATCTGTGGAAAGGGCCAACACAGTCGACATCAAAGGGTCCAGAGTGTGAGAGGTAAAAGTAGGCCAGGCCATGGCCTGGGAGAGAAGTGGAGAGGATACAGAGGGTAGAGAAAGAAAGAGAGGGAAGAGGTTGCATGGATGAAGAGAGAGGGAGAGAGAGAGGACGGTCCCAGGCTGGGAGCAGCTCAGGTGTGAGTTGAGAGGAGGCACCTTCTGTTCGTGGCTCTGAGGCCCCACTGCGGACAGAAGAGGGGCCCAGACAGACACGGGCCCCTCTTGTTTGGCCCAAATAAATCCAGGTGGCTCAAGATGCGTGCCCTTGTCACTCAACACAACTTCACCCCTCACACATAGGCACATGTGATGAAATGTACACACTCAAAAGACACTCGTGCACTTGCAGTTCACTGAAATCTGAACATTTGTAAAAGGCGTCCTGAGCATGGCTGACTGGGAAACAGCACATGTTTTGCTGAAGTCTAAAAGGCCATCAGAGGATTGGATTGAAGTAAAACTTTCAATATTTATTCATTCTACTGACTCACGTTCATCAGTTATGCCACTACAAAATCATTTAAAGATACACAAATAGTATATCCTTAGTATCTAAATTATTATCACACTATTGTGGCTACAGCTTTTTGTTAGTTTTGCATTTTGCACTGATGTTCTTACTTTACCGCAATAAAGTGCTTCCTTTTTACATATATATATATAAAACAGATGCAACAACCAAGGTTAAGGTGTTGCAGAGGCAGTAAAGAAAACCAAAGACCAGAACATACAATAGATTCATTGTATTTAAATCCCATCCACAAAAACGTCCACATTTACATGTAAAGCCCAGCCCACGAAAGGTCCACTGTAGACAGGAAACATAGTCGAGTACAACGTTTGCTTGTAATGCGACCACCTTCCCAACAGTTTTGTATCAGAGGGCTCTTTGATTTCTGTTCTGCTGCTGACATTTATCACTGTACAACAAACAGCACAGGTAGATGGATTATGATCCTGTGCTGCTGTTCCTCTCCTGTTTAGAGACCTGAGCACTGTGTGGCCACATGTGCCCATCCTGACGACAAAACGATTGGGTTTTTTTCCCCCAACGGGCTACCCTGTGGCTGACACTCAGAAGCAAAGGGAACGATGTTTATGTTGGACAAACAAAACAGCGTAGATTATGTGAATTACGACTTTTTTTTCCTTTTTTTTTTTATGTGACAGAAATGACCTGCATCCCTCTGAAGATCATCTTTTGACAGATCTACCCAAAGTTTCAACTTCTCCACAAGAAATATGTTCAAACCATTCAAATCAATTACATCAAAGATGGAGCTCACATATCGAGACTTGTTAAGTTAACTGTAGTCATATCGCAAAGGTAGGGTGCCGGAGCCATTGCTGTCACTTGACAACGCTTGCGTCTAAATTGGGAGTGAAGGCCTCCCCAGGAGAGATGGGCGAATCTGTCACAGAAGACTGAGGGAGCAGAAATGTTGAAAAAAATGCCAGAGCCACATATACACATACACATACACACAAACGCGCACCAACACTAAACCAACACAGTATCTCCATATGCTTAAGATCTTAATCATCATCACCATCATCTGTTCTGTCCTTTTAGTGTGTGTTTGTGTGTGTGTGTGCCTGCATGAGTGTGGTTCACATGAAAGAAGGACATCTGGAATACAATTATTTGAAGACACCCTCACACACACACACACATTTTCCCTTTGCTCTAAATTTGCATGAATTCCATACATCTGGCCTTTAAGAGGCAATAACAATTATTCATTGAGCTGGTTGTTACAGCCCAAATGCAACCGGCCACTAGTCTAAACAGCTCATTAAAATAGCACAATACCTCACTTCAAGCACACAGGAAAATTGGCATGCAACTCTATCACTGCAATATCGTATGGTTCTGAACGGCCATTCTGGATAATATAATGAATTCAGAGTAGCCTTGTGGAGAAAGTGAATGTACTGTATATTTCTTTTTGATTCTCTGGCACTGTTTTCTTGCACTGCCTTCTTTGTCTGCTCCCTCTGCCCGTACTGTCTGAAATTTAGGCTTTGCATTCTTCAGGTAAGCCTCAATTTGAATGGGCTGAATCTGGCAGGGACATTTGATCAATGCAGGTTTGGCAAAGGGACTTTGTATGCTCGTTTCTCCTAAACAGACAGTTGCCTTCTCTGATAAATACTAACAAAAGGTAACAGTGGAACATCTTGCACTCTTAATGTTACTTTATATATTATAAAACAATAAATATGTTGCAATTAATAGCCAATGTAATTATTGGACAGAAAAAAGAAAGTTTCCACTGAATCAAAATGATGGTTTTCCTTTCCTCTTCCTGTTTATTTTCCATTCCTGAATCACACAGTTCAAAGTTGAAAATGATCAGAATTACAGCAAAAAAAAACCCTCAAACAAATTACTGAAAAATGTTTACCAAAACAAACTGCGAAATTCTGAAAACAGGGATCCTTATGAGCACATCCCCACTATCAGGTGGCCTTCACCAAACATTCAAAAAAAAAAGTCTACATCAATGCGTCCACTCTGTTCTGTGTGTAGTCATAACTACGCACATATTCACATCAAACCTGAGATGCGTCAGACCAAGGGAAGTGTCCCTTAGGCCATCTTAGCCAGTCCTTCACAACTGAGCTTTAAAAGATGGGCGACAGTACAGTACGCTGCAGTTGGCCTTGATTGATGATTGAGTAACCCAAGATCATAGATGTGCTCAGGGAGGACTTGCCGGTGCAGAGCTGTGCATACATCAGCCCTTCAGGACTACCACTACATACATCATGCGGTGAGACTGACTGATGTGAGCATGGGGACTATGTAGACCACTTTAGGGAAGCTTTCTACATGGCAGTCAACAGTCAAAGTTGACTAAAAATGATTACAGCGCAGGAAAGGGATGACTTTGTTGTTATAAATCACATTTTATCTGAGCCTGAAGAAACTGAGGTGCAAAGCGCAAGCAACATGCACGTATTACTAAGAGAAACACATATGCAGACGCACAGAAAAGCACACACATTAACTTGTGCTGATATCCTTGACAGGCACAACTACAAAAGCATAACTCAGTGGTAAATAAATAAGTTCATGCTGTCTATGTGCATTCTCTTTTTAGGAACTCTTGGGCTCACATAGACCCGTCCAAAGGATTATGTGCAAGCATTGGTGCGTGCACAGAGGCCCCCCTTTCAGCACCTTCTTACAGACCTTCTTACAGCGCCTCCCTTGTAAAGCAGCTCAAGGGCGCGGCCTATCTACCAAATGAGAGAATGCACACGTGGAATTATGCTTCGATTCAAGCAGACGGCCATCCAGTCAGTACCTTGATTCATTTATATGAGAGACAAACTGTTTGTACTGTCAAGGTTATGTTATTTAACAGGAGAACAGGGGAAGGATATAGACAAGTTCCAGGCAATTTAAAAGTCTGATGAGTACTCCACTAGTTGTGCTCTACATAAGAAGTGAGCAGATCTGAAATGAGACCAATTAACTTCAATCCAGTTGAGGACAGTTCTTTGAGACCTATACATTTTATTCCCTTGAAATGTCTGCCGTTCAAAAACAAACAGGGCAATTATTTCTGTCCCGACTTGACAACAGAGAGTCCACATTTAAATTTTGGTCATTTTGGCCAAAATGTGACAATCCTATATGTGCACATAAGTTACACATAAATTAAAAGGGACAATATCAGCATGTCGTTTGTGCCTGGCTTTGCTCAGAACTGTGAACTGTGTCCCAAAGCAACTCACACATGTGTGTGTACACAAACACGCTTGAGCAGCACGCAGAACACTCCTAAGGTTACCCCCCAGGACAAAAGCTTTACCATCCCACTGACTGGCAGATGGGGCAACCAGCTGACATCTCGGCCCAGCTCTGTTTCATGTTCCCTGGGTGTCTTAAACGGGCGGGCACCCTGTCTGATGGGCACAGGACAGCCAAGGAGGAAGATCCTTTGACAGGGGTGGAGGGGGGTGGGGGGGTGCTCCTTGGGGCTACCATTGAGGAAAAGAGAGGCAAGGACAGACGGAGATGGCTAATGTGCTTCACTGTGTTTGTACAGTATAATTGTGTAACTTGCCACTCGCAGGGTGGGAGGCTCGGCAAACGTCTACATAAGATGGAGATTAATAAAGAGAGCTAATGACTGCATTTAGTCTTCGATGGCTTTTAAACATAGGATCAAATATTTTTCTCAAGGCTAGAACAAACATCTATTATTACAAAGAGTAGTTGTACTTGTCTAAGATGTAGACTTAGAAATCTAAATGTAATCTTGCATCAACTTTCCATTTTAAGCTCAGAGGAGTTATTGTTGTAGTTGGGTTGTTTCCTCTGGATGCAGAGAAACAATCAGAGGCATTGAAAGGCTTGAGTTTACTACAAATCAGTGATCTATTACCTAGGGATAAAACTTTTATTAACAATTTATGTTTAACATCTAATTGTTTTATAGCAATATATAATTCCTTACTCTCCATCCTTTTCAAATATGGGAGTGATGGGAAAATGAGAAACACAAAGTGACATGCTTTACAAAAATCACACTGGTTTTGCACTGGAACAGCACTTTTTTTTTTCCTTTGTTATGATTATAAGTAATTAGTTGGACTGTTTTTTGATGAAATATAAATACATTTAATCAAATCTTGTGCTGAAAATATATATAAAGCTCCACTGTCGATTAATAAATTACGTTTTTTATTAACTAAAAAATGAACTAAAGCAAGAAATATTTAAGATTGTGAACTTAGGTAATAGTAAAGGGCAAGAGAAGATGAGTTATTGAAAACCTAATTTATTCTATGTTTTGGAGAACACAGTAGATGGGTATAAAATATTACTTATCATGATATTCTAATTTCCAGGTTTGGGATATTTTATTTTACAGTTACAGTAAGGCATGTGCCTAAAAATACATTTTGCAGACTCAAACTTTTATGTAGCTTTACTCTAAGTGAATGATGGCAGACTACTTACATTGAAATGCCACCAGCACTCAGCTGGGTAGCAAACCACTATTAGTAACTTTGCCTTAGACTGTCTGCTTACTACTGCTAAATCTGACACACTAGTTCAACTGCACTGTGAATGCTATTTCAGGTCAGTATGAGGCAAGTATTCCTCATCTGAAAAAGTTATTTTGGCTGCAAAATCATTGATGAATTACTCATTAGTCCCTTCTGTCGAGTTTTTGCAGTAGTCAATATAATATTTAATGGTTTCACAGTCTGTGATAAATGTGTTTTCACTCTAAAACAAACAAAAAAAATAAGTTACTGATTCAATTCAATAAATACTGTTGTCTTATAAGATCTATTTGAATCGTTTGTGAAGAAAAAGGGGAAACTACTACTAACGTCATGACAGATCACAGGTACATGACTGAAATCTGCAGATTTTATTTTGAACTAACAAAATTGTCATTTTACATGAGCAAAGCCAAAGAGAAATACTAAGAAGCTGTAATTCTACCACTCTCCCACAATTTCCTTCCTTAAAACTCTGTTGAATCTGCATCAAAAATTGCCCATTTATGTCTGCCAGCTTGACAGAAGACTCGCTGTGAAGATACAATGCTAATGGTAGTTTGACTCAGTTGTCATTACTCAAGTGCTTTGTAGTAGCGCGCCTCTTGCCTCTTTTTAAATAAGAAAGGTTGTCACTTTACTACATTGCAAATGAGATCACATCTAAGGGAGGTTACTGGTCAAAGAAAAGCTACAGGAGTTTTTTTATTTTTTGAATCGGTAAACAAATGGAAAATGTTAAAACATGTAGCGGTTGTGAATATAGTCATCTCCATCCTATGGCTTATTCCTGTACAGAAGTCTATCCACATTCGCTCTGATAAGCGTCTCTTCATTTTTTTTTTTTACTCCTTTTAGGGTTTTAACTGTCATCAATCCTCTTGTCATGCAGTGCGTCATTCTCATCACTGAATTAATATTTCTGATATACGTCCTCGGGTGACAAGGTGGCACAATTCTCTCTCACTGCCAATCCTTTACTTTATTTCACTGTTTCAATTTTTTTTTCTTTTTTTGGTTCTCCCTTTCCGTTTTTAATATTTCAGCGCCTCAGATGTAGCGGCTCTTTAAAGCGCCCATGGGGGCTCTGAGTCCTCGCTTTTGTCTCCCATTTCCTTCTGAAACAGTTTTTCTTTAACCCTATGCGGCTCTTCACAGTTGTTGTCTTAGCACTCTCCTCTCTGTCGCTCTTTCTGCTGCTTTCTTTTTCTCCACCACCACCACCCCCCCTCCCTCGCTCAGCTTTCTCTGTGTCAGCCAGAGGTCAATGCTACACTTTTTTCTTCTGCATGCAAGAAGGCAGGGGGTATCTTTTTAGTTATTGTAACCTAAAAATAGAAAAAAAAATCTGATTTAAGGTGGGGACAAAGGTGTCTTTTAAGATATAGTGGCATACCACTATCTAGCAATTGGGAGGGGGGGTGTTTCATATCTTAAGATAAGGATTAGATTATATCAATAAATGATTTGGATGAGGTTTGATTGAGAATATAGACTAATTTACAACTTCACAAAAATTACTTAATTCAAGGTTATTACAAAGAGACACTGAATTATTTGAAGTTGATTTTTTTTATTTATTGTATACATTGTTTCTATATGTTATGTAGGTCTGCATGGTCTGCATGTTGGGTTGCAAATGTTCAGTTAACCATTGTAATGCTGTATACTCTCTGTAAATAATATATTTGATTTAATGTTGCATGGTCAGGATCTGATATTTGCAATGTAAGGAAATGATGTGAAGATGTCATTTGCTGTCAATTAAAGGTCTATAAAGTTAAGGATCAAAGTGCTTAATCAACACTGAAATATTTGATCAAATATGTGCGTTTAATACATGCAAGTTTGAATTTCATTTAAAAATGTATATTTCCCTACGAAATGTTGTCTCATGTTTGACTGAGCAGGAAAGCTCCAATAAGCTCTCTAGTCAGATCATTACTTCCAAGAGACTCATTATGTTGAGAGCCTTGTTGAAGCTAATAAATGACTAAAGGTCTAATTATTAGATTTTCTCATAATTTTATTAATGCTAGCTAACACTCAGTGCAGACCTAATTGACATCATGCATGCAGAATAGTGGCTGGTGGATTTCACTAATGCGTTATTTGGTCGGAAAATTATGATGGGCATCCATCTTTGGTGTGAGGTTCATTTAATTTTACACAAACACGCCAGTCATTGCTATCATTGTAGCGACACTTAACTTAAGCTAATATTTAGACGTTTGCGACAACACCTGTCGATACAGAAGGAAACTCAGACTTGCCCACGCACACACATGGAAACAGGCACACACATACTGAAGTCTGTTGGTTCAGCTCTTCCATTGAGAGTCCGTATGCTAGCTGGCCATTGTGCACGTTAGGCCTTTTGTCTGTGCAGCCTGAAACTGGTGATTGCACCTTAGCTACCGCAGTTCAAGCGTAAACAGTGTTTTCATGCCCTACGATATACACTGTTGCCAGTGGACCCCTAAATCCCTGGAACAGCTGAGTCCTAGGGTGTCAAAGATAATGGCGATTTATTGCAGTGCGAGGTTTTCTCATTGCCCCTCCCGCCCCCCTTTCCAATCGTCCCTCCACCCCTCCTCCTCCCTCAAACAGATTAAAATTAAGCCGTAAACATGTGAGGATGGAATTAACACATTTAGCGAGTCTCCTCTTCCCACATCCCATTTTCGCTCCAGAGCGGCTGATCCCCGCTGCCGAACGTGGGTGCAATTTTAATGACTCGCAACGTTTTTGAAGTCCACATGAAAAAAGCGTCGCTCGCCGTTTGTGGCGGCGCTAGATATGGCTGGGCCATGGCCAGCCATGATTGGGGGGGACACGTGCCGCCGACTCGGACTCCAGGCTCTTCGATAGGATCGGTGTCATTTTCCTCTCCACGATAAGACGCCTTGCTGACAAGGTCCGATTAGGAGAGAAAAAATCATTATTGCTACGCCTTTCATCCACCGGGGGTTTACCGATAAACAGCTCACCCACGGCTAGATTTTCTGAGAGCAAGATGTTAGGCATTGAAGCATATATATTTAGGAAATATGGTTTCAGGCAAAATTTTGGGGCGCATTTTTAACAATTATTTTCTTTTTAAATAGCTATAGGAAAACATACTTTTCCTTTAAAATCGTTTTTTTTTCTTACGCCCTCCTTTCTCCAGAGCTGAAAACTCAAGCTGTGAAATATTTAAGTCCTAGATCTCTGCTCCATTAATCAAACAATTATCAAATAACTTCATATTCTTTTTGAACACAATACAACATGCCGATTGTATCAGCCTACAAAAAAGTGATTTATTATGCTATACCTCATGGAAATCCACTTTAGCAAACTGTCCTTTTAAAAAGGGAAATGAAAAAGAGAATCTTAAAATATTCAAACTACATTGTAGAACAGAGAGAATAAACTATAGAAAAGAAGTGAGAAAAGATTCAAATTTTAACAATAATAAGATTTACAATGTATATATACTGTATACATTTCTACAAATCATTCATACAGTAACTAAAAAAAATCCTTAACCCCAAGTGTCAAGCTGGTGTATTAACAAGTGACACAAAAAGTAAAAAAAAATAAAAAATGTATATATATATATATATATATATATATATGTATATATATACATATATATATATATAAAGAGTAATAATAAAATTGATGAGTCAAACTGTATGAGTATTGACAAAAAAGTTCAACATTACTTTGTCCTAAGAATAAAAAGTGAACTGGAATATATCTATTTCTATATGTATGCTTTGTAAAAAGTAAAAGATAAGATAAGTAAAAATTAAAAATAAAAAGGACCATTTTCACTGGTTTTATTTGTTTGTTAATATGATTATAACATTCACAAATATTTCACTATATATTTATTAGGATTAAATTAAAATTGTAAATTATAAATAACTGAATAAAATCTGTCAAGAGCTAATGATAGAGTCTGCTTTAAATATCACTTCATAAATGTAACCGATTATGTAATTTGTTAAGTGTTTGCGTATGGATTTGAGGAGCGAGCGCCACTTTGGTGGCCCAGCACCAAAAGAATCATCGAGTCTGATCTTTAGAGGGAACAGGGAGAAATAAAGCGAGTGGGAGAGAAACAGAGGAAGAGACAAAGATGGAGGGGGAGAGATAGAGAGTCGGGACAAACGTGCGCTGTGTTACTGGGCCACTCCAGCGCCCATGGACTCTCAGCAAGACTCAAAGCCACGCTCAGCTTCAAAAGGGAGCCATGAAGATTTTTTTTTATGTTTACAAAAACATATTTATTTATTTCTCGTCACTCTGTCATTTATCTATTTATTTCTTGCTGTCCCAGCACCCCTTGCTCTGCCACTGAAATCATGTTCGATGACGACGCCGTGCTCGCCCTCCCCTCTTTTTTCCCCCCTCTCTCTTTTAATACCACTGCAGTTGAAAATCAAACTGCTCTAAAACAAACTGATGTACTCTTTAATATAGTCGTCACATCATCACAGGGTCCTCACGCGTCTGCCTTGGTGACAACTGCAGGGCTGCTTAGCTTAGCCCAGCGATGGCTGCCACTTTGTTGGTCGCTTCAATGATTTATCACAAAAAAGAGAGGGAGATTGTGAGAGCGGGAAGGGAGAGAAAAGGGGAGAGACAGAAAGCAAAAGTCCCCTGGATCATGATTGAGTCACTGGCACCTTTGATTGACAAGGTCTAATCAGCTTATCTCCATCCTAATAAAGTTGATAGCCTGCGGTGCTGCTCTCTACCTGGCATGGTGTGAACTTTGGGCTAGGCTGGGGCCCCTGGGGGCCGGGCCCCGACCCTCTCTGCTTATCTAAACGGGACTGAAATCAATCCCTAATGAGCTGTTTTCATTTTGCAGGATTGATTACAGGCCCCTAAACACCAAGAACACTTGCCTAAGAAGTGTTCTCAGCCTCTTGCTGGCCACCTTTAAAATGCAGAGTAGCAATGCTTTTGTCTGTGTCTGTCTTTGTTTCAGCGGCTCATTTTGCTGCCATAGCTAAGTTATTTGTGTCAGCTGAACAAATATAAAGGGGATGAATTTTCAAAGTAAACTCCACATTTGCCAGTTAATTCACTGAGTCATACAATTTGTAAATATTGCCACTGAGATGCATTTGTAGCAACTGGTGACTATCATGATGATAAGAATTAAAGGCCTGTATATTTCATGTTGAATGTAATTCTAAAAATCTAAATGTGTGACACCTATATTGATTTTGTATGTCTCTGCAAATAAACTGTAATAGTTTCCAGGGCATCTGTATCTTTATGTTTCCAATTATTATTAGTGTCCGAAAACAACTGCACGCAGTCCAATCAGCAGAAGGCATCTATATAGACAACAAAGCAAATTTAATTTAAAGCAGTTCTGTCATCAGAGTTGTGCTGATAAACAACAGTGAATTTTAATTACCATAACTAGAACATTTAAGTTTGGTGCAACAATTTTTTAGCCACGTTATGTACAAGCTGTCGATCACCAAGACTCAACTCTCTCCCCTTCAATGAATAATAATCAAAAAGGTGGAATAGCTAATCATTGCCAACTTAGATGTCTTATTTGACATGCTGGCTATTTCTAAACAAGCAATCATAAATCATTCAAAATCTCTTCAACTGTGGAGGGAAGGACTAAAATGTGGCATGTCTTTGATTTAACATCAGTCAAGGCTCCACATTTGGGCATTTCAAATGCCCCTGACTCAAATGTCTTTAAATTGGCTAACTGCATGCCCTCCCTCTTTATTTAGGGCCCTCTTTAACTGGGCTAGCCCCCATGTCTGCTTGTTGCTATGCCTGGGCTTTTAAGTCAGTGCTCCCCACTAATGAAGTTCTATACTTTATTTATGAGACAAACAGAGGACCCTGGTTCTTGAGGGTGTGTGTGGTAAATAGCTCTGCATGTCCAAAGAGTCTCTTCTATACTCCTCTGAGGGCCCTCACTGCTTTTGGCAAGTCTTTGTTTTCGCTAAATACACTGGAGACATTGAGAATGGTAGAAAAAAATGCTAAAATCTGATAAAATGGTACTGTGTGAAGATCCATCTTTTCTTAGAACTAAGAGTGCTCTTTTCTACCCTTAAATATGACCTAGAAGCATCCTGGTTTTTTTGTTCCTGGTCATTAAGAGATATATTGTCGACACTGAAGAGAAAAGGGGGCAAAGCTGAGTTTCTACGCCATTTCTTTGTTCAGGATCTATCTCTTTGAAATAAAATGTCTTTTAGTTCCACTTCCCCCACTGGTCAATTACAGTTCTTAAGTGCTACTGTGTCATTGTGGATAGAGAAAGCAACTTTGAATTACTGCAAAATAATGATGCTAAACTGCTCTTGGTAAAAAAAAAGTGCAGCTTAGATGTCTGAAGAGACTTGAGGTTAGTGGCCAGAAAAGTATTAACAGTATGACTAGAGAGCGTACGATTGGAAAACATTTAACACTCGTAATTATTCTTGTTTTACGTCTATGGATGCCACACCTCTATGTTTGAAAACTCAAAGCTTCTTCCTCAACAACTGCCAATGCCATTTTCATAATGTGCATGAATAAAGCGCGGTGCACTTCTTTATTTTATTCTGTTGTATTTGTTGGTGTGGAAGAGAAGGAACAACACGAAGTCTTACTACTAAATGAAGCCTTTGTTGGACTATGAAAGTAAACTATTTAGCGTTTGTAAACAGACAAATCCCAGCTCTTGGTGTAGCGTGTCTCAATACTCGAAGAATTGTGGCAGGACTATGATCTAAACAGTGGAGGATTTCATGAAGATGTCTGTGAAGTGTTGTGACGAGCCGCTGAGGAACCACAGAAGTAAATATATAGTTTGTGATGGGTGAACAACACTAAATTAAAGACTTTACTGAATTTGGGATGGAATGGCAAACGCTGTCAAACCAAATGAGCCCAGTGGATAAATATGGTTACCAAATGTTTGTGCCTGTGTGTGTTTGCTGAATTTGAGAACTTGGCATATATAGTAATTAGTCTAGTGAAAGAGTGCATGCATATAGCCAGTGTATCTATGTTCTTTGTGCAGATGTATTCCTGGTTTGACCCAGAGACAGACCATTTCAGGTTGTGCATCTGAGCGGAGGGTTGGTATCGACAGCAGAGTAAAGGAAGGGGTCATGGATTAAAGACGCAGGGGCGAAGCCTCCCCACCAAACCACAAACACACCCCACAGCTGGTGTGGACCAAGCCAAGTGTGTGGGACCAAGGCAGGATAAACGAGTATTGTTCTTAGCTCGCCGCACACACAGTGGATGAGACGGCCACCGGTGACACGGGGTCAAGGGGCATGTGGCCGACTATGGCTGGAGAAACCGCTGGGCCCAGGAGGTGCTGAACACTTTCAAGCCATGGCCCACTTCTTAAACACCAACCGAGCTGTGAGGCGAAACATCAAAACGAGCCTCTCTAGTGAAAGATACAACTGGGTGGAATTAACAATCTGTCGGCTGTCGCAGAATTTGACACAGTCGAAAAACCGGGATAACGGCAGGATCATCTGAGACATTTTGAATCAACATTTTTAAGCAGAGAATGCAGATTGTATTTATGAATTTGTGAATGCAAGTTACAGAGAACATCAAAAGCTGGTGGTCTGTGTGCGAACCTTCCTTGACTTGAATTATTAAATCTGTCGATGTCGCACACGCCAGCCACCCCGCGATTATAGTGTAAATTGACAAACTTTTTCAAAACTACAACGGAAGCCACAGAAAGCTGGTTGATACTTCAAGAATGAGCTTTGATACATCTCTGAGGAATACACTGTGCCTCAATAATGTGGTGACTGTCAGGAAGGAAGACAGGAAGAAAAAAAAAATATGCTAACTGGTTAAATCTATTTAAGATCCCAATGAGCTTTTTTCCTATTTTAAGATAAAAACCATCCTTGATAATGAGGAAAAAAAAGGAGTTTGTGTGTTTTTTTGGATGGTTTATTTAGAAAGTGATATTATGTTTTTTCTTCCTCCTGCACCCCTGAATTAAGAACTTCAGGAAGAACGCTGACGTTGTTTATTTTCATAGACCCCCTGTCTGTTTGTGTATTTAAAAAAAAGAAGAAGAAAAAAAACTGAAAAAAAAAAAAAAAAAAACATACCACCACCCACCCATAACACACGCATACACAACATGCACAGACACACACACAGCCATAGCGATGCATGAATTTTCTTCGGGAGCAGAGCAAGGAGAAGCGGCGCCCGATCTGTCGCCGGTACACCTCTCTCTCTCTCTCTCTCTCTCTGGCTTGCCTTTGATGTGCTCCCGAAAATGTCATCAGGCGTCAAGGAAAGAGGTTTTTTTTTCTTCCCGAAACCTCCCCATCCACCCTCTATAACCCCCCCCCCACCCAAACACACACACACACACAAACACACATATCCACCTACCTCACATATGAGCAAGACAATTTGCCGTCTCTCACTCATCCTCACCACTATCTTGAACCCCCCCCCACCCACCCAACACCACCACCCCACTTCCTTCCAAAACCCAATCCTAAACAGAATACGTACCGGTTTCTACTGCTATCTGGTAGCCGGCCTCCAGTCTCCGTGATGACCTTTCCAGCTTCTCTGTGTTGTCCAACAGATGTGCTCTCTGCAACAAATAGAGAAAAAAATAAATAAAGCCAGAGAAACAAACACAAAAAATTGATTGAGAGGGCTGGGACCCATTTCAAAGAAACACATCAACACT
Organism: Trachurus japonicus; assembly: GCF_045865225.1. Lineage (NCBI taxonomy): Eukaryota > Metazoa > Chordata > Actinopteri > Carangiformes > Carangidae > Trachurus > Trachurus japonicus. Next base: position 7,077,285 of record NC_140925.1, read on the forward strand.
GTCACCTAAACAGACAGACCACATCCACAGCGACAACATAATACCGCCAGGTTGGCAATAACCTTCATGGATGACAATGTGTTATATGCTGATGGAATATCAAGCATATGCATGTTGAGGCTGACAATGTAAGAGGTGCTGCTGCCTCATCTTGGACATGAAAACAAGAACTACTTTGAGGTTTGTTGCCTTGTATTGTTCCACAGCACAGCCTTCTGCTGCACACAGGGGAAAAGTTAATGCAGTGAGGTGCAAATTGAGATAAAATTTAATTCAATTTGAAGCTTCCCAGTCGAAAGAAAGACAAAATCAACACAGTCTAGCCTAAATTGCAGATAGCACTGTAACATAAAGTGTAAAACATCTGAAATAATCAAAAAAAAATGCCTAATAATCATCAATGTCCTAAATGTTTAGAAAATAAACATGATTACAATGCAGTAATAATGACCCAACACAAAACCACTTCATTTCTTTTCTGCTTTTTGTTTACCCACATTAGTAGACCACAGTAATTCATGATGCATGACTTACTGCATCCCCCCTTGGCTTACTCACAGCTCTCAACAATTGACAAGCCTGTCCATTGAAAACATGGAGTTCAGAGAGCATAGGTGTTCAAGAAAAGATGTCTTGCATAAAATATTAAATAGGCAATTTGATCATTTTTTCAAAGTGGATGTTTGTGAGTATCAAGGCGTTAGCTGGGTCTCTAATATCATGTGTACACATATCAATTGGTAGCAGTTCCTCAGATACCAAGAGAGGTAGAGGTTTTCGTTCCTCCTCTATAGCTTAACAATTTATGTCTGACAAGCAAGGCAAGAAAAGATCTGATCTGTTGACTGATGGCCTTGAGGTCCATCTTAGGGCTCTCAAACATAGAAATCTTCCATTATGATTTCATTGTGTTCACATATCCAATTAACGCTCCATTTTACAGACACATACACATGTACTATGTACGCTACTGAATTGCCCATTGGGATGAATAAAGTTTTCTGACTGGCGTATAAGAAAAAGCTGTGGTGAATGATTTTTATATTTTATCAGCTGCTTAAACACTTTGAATAAGTTGGTTCAGCTCGCATGCCGAAATAGAAATAAATACAGAAGAACCAATAGCACATGAACACAAAAGCTTGAACTGACACCATGTATCTTGATTGACATTTTGTATTGTTCATTGTCACCAGGACTGGAGTTTTTGTACACACACTGTGAGTGATTAATTGAGGTTACTTGAAGATGTCGTGAATGTTTCCCTGTTTGGTTTAAATACACATTCTTTCCACTGTCATCACTGTCATCAGGGGACCTTGAGTTTCATTTCAACCAGCAGCTACAGTTAGTCAATTTGTCACTGAGTACTGGCAACTGTTTTACTCAGGAAACCAGCTGGGAATACCTACTTTAATTTTTTCAACATTATATTTTTCATGACATGGTACAAAAGGCTCTTTACTAACTATAACTGATCTCACTGGCTTTGGGTGAGATTGCGTTAGACTGCACTGTGGCATTTTTCCCCCACTGTTTTTTTCCAATGAGCTTGTCCATGTTTTGGACATTCGTGTCAGATTTTCTTCAAAAGGATGACACATATGGCCATGAATTGTAACTGGTGACTGTTGTGGTGACTCTCAAATGTCTGAATTAAGTTAAATTCTGTTCTTTTGATCTTGTATGATTTCAACACGATTCCCGAGATCTAATAAACTAAGGCTCTTATTAAAAGATTCTGTTGTACTGTATAACAAGTGAGTTAATCAAGGTCGGTATCTGTTTGATCGTTCTTTGTTTCAAGTAGTGCCTGGATATTAAACTTTACATTAAAGTTGCTTTATTTTATGCACATGTTTTCTTTCATCATAATGCACGTTTCAAGTTTCTTTTAATGACTGATTAAACTGCGACTGGTTAAAATGAATTATTTTCACTTTTTCACAAAATTCCATTCAAGTATTAATTTATTTGAAAGACCAATTATAGTAATTCAAGGTTACTGTATGTTACCTACATAACACTTCCTGGCAGTCAATCCCATCATTGCAATTTGTTTGCACTACTGTGTAATCTCAGTAAGGTTTATTGTTTATCTCATGTTTGTTGAGTGCAATACTTCTGCCACCTATCTAACATGTAAACAACATAGTTTCACGCGTATACAGCCCCATATTATCCACTGCAGTGACACACTTTATGTACAAGTCCAAACTAAGACCCACTTTTCATTAAATCCATACAGCTTTCAGAGTAGAGGATCATAAACATCATAAACTTGGAAGACTTAAATGTTTACTCGAATGTTGTTGGTTTTGATGGCCTTTCTAATATGCTATGTTAAGAGACCGATCAGATGTAACACATTTGACACTCAAAAACAACCCGATGAATGGCAACCGCCTCTCTGACAAGGGTTTATGCCCATCAGATGAGCGAAGGGGACAGGGGGAGAAGTGAAATCTCTAGTTTTGGTTGGGCTGTCAAAACATGTACCAGCTAATCACTCAGAGGAAATGAAAAATGTGGAGGAAAAAAAAAATAAGTCAATGACATGCTTTTCAAAGTTTGACAATAAGAGGGATAGGAAAAGAGCAGGGAGGAGAAAACTCCCTCTGAACTCTTTCCTTTCCCTTGCTTCCTTTTTCTTTGCGCTGCTGACAGATGTCATTTAAAATTGCAGAGATACTTTTTAATAGTTAAAGGGAGGGCAGGGGGAGGATGGAGGAATAGGAGAATGGGTGGGTGGGTGGATGGGTGGTAAAATGGGCTAGGAGGAAAACAGATGAGGAGATGGTGAGTGGGATAGGATGCAAGGTGTGGTATATGTTTTTTTTTGGTGTATAGGGTGTGGTAGGGGTTTTCAGGGAGGGGTTACATGGGTGTGGAAGACGCGGAGATGGTGGCAGTGTGCACGTGGGAGAAAATGGATACCAAGCTTGGTCTATAATGAGCCCCTATGGATCAGCTGAGATGGAGGGGAGGTATTGACATGCAATGCTTGAGCTAATACACCTAGACCATGGCTGCACTGCCTGTGTGTGCCTGGGAGCATGAGGCAGCCGGGGATACTGACAGAGTAGCACACTCCCCGGGTTCTTCAAAGAGCTCAAGTGATTAGTATGTTATCATTACCATTCGAAACGTGATTTTCCTATTCCCTCTCGGCAAAGGTGACACGTCTCGGGGAGACGGCCGGCAGACTCACTGCGATGGAAAGCCACTTCAAAGCTTTCTCCTCCTGAATTTCTCTCCCTCTCTCTCTCTTCTCTCCCCCGTTCTGTCTTCTTTTAGGGCCGGGGGGAGGGGAGGGTGAGTGTGGGTGGGTGGGTGTGTGAGGTGGGGTGCGGTGGGGTGGTGGGGGGGTTAGTGGTGGCACTGGTGGTGTATATATGTGTGTGTGATCATTAGAATAATGCGCCCCGAGTTTGACGGTGACAAAACCTGAAGGAAAGGGTGAGAGTTCAGCCTCTAAGAATCCAGTAATGGCACACTGTGATGGCCCTAATAATGAAACAATCCAGCCATGAACACAGGATGATACCGAGAAAAATAATGAAAAGGAACATGTACAATTAAAACTAAACATCCTACACTACATATTCACAGTCGAGGAAGATACAGAGATTACGTCTACAAACTTAATCTAAAGTGAGGTGACTCTTACTCTCCAGGAAAGCAATTTTGCTCCAATATACGAATGTCACACACACAACAGCTGCGATTTTTTACTCTGCAGTTAGCAGGCAAAGTGTTAAGATATCCTTGTCAGCGTTTTTGTCGAGGGAGATGTAAAGTGGCTGCCAGCCCCTACTGTGCTACAATGTCCCATATCAAGGCTTGACCCTGTGGTTCTGATATAACTATTGGGAGCCCTCAAGAATAAGGCGAAGACACACACTCACAAACGCCTATTCAAGCTGAAATACTGACTTGCAATTCAGCTCTGCCATTAATTGACTTAAGAGAAACAAGGGATCCTGTCAAAATCATATCTGGAACCTTCTAGCCAAGGATTTTAAATACAACATATGATAAATATTGTGCATCTGTGAGTGCACTGATGCCATCACCCCCCCTCCCCATTTCTGCCTATGCATGTATGCCTTTTCATCTGACACCTACATTTTGAACAAAGATCTTCTTAGGAACCACGAAAATGGTGTTTTTTTGTTGTGCTTTTTTGCGTCAAGAAACACTCTTCAGTTGTAAGTTATTAACAGGGAGCCCCAGAACAATGCAGCTGTAGCTCAAAAGAAATCTCTCCCCTCTTCTTTCGCTCTCCTGCCTTTTTTCAATATCAAACACAGGCGGTTACTATCACCATTTTCCAAAGTTCAGATGATTTCCTTATTATTTCAATAAGGGTGGGGGAGAGTCAAAGTGAATAATGATGACAGCTGTGATTCAGACTGACTGTGTGATCTTCTGTGCCGTTTGTTTGGGACTTGTAAGACGAGGAATTACAAGTGTCAAACAGCTGTGAATATGGGTGCTAAATATTTAAACATGTTTTTCAGTGGAAGAAAAAAAGTATAGTTTTTTAAAAGCAAGGCTTAAGTGTGTATAAGCTGTGCCAGCCTTTGATTCAAATGGAAGGAAGAGTAGAAGGGTAAGAGACTGCGATGGAGACATACAATGGCGAAGAGGGCGCAGAATCAAACCCGATTACATAGATCGGGCCATTCCAAAAAGGCTAGACAGGTGAGGTAACTCAGGATGTCTTCTGACCCTCAGGCTAGGAGGAAATGCACAAAAAAAGGTGGGAAGAAAAAGGGGAAACAAAAGTATAGCTAAATAAAAGAAAAAAGTGTGATAACATGGCATCTGGGCCAGGTTGGTGTTCTAAATTATGGATAGGTGTGAATGGTGAGGCTTTGATAGGAATTGAATTACTCAGTTTCAGCGGGAGCCCTCTTGAACGTATACAGTCTCAGTCAAAGGCACATTTAACAACATACTGTAAGTAGTAGTACACCTGCAAATAAGTTCAGTCGAGCTTCAAAGGACAAGAATATAATGTAACCTGCAGAAACTGACAAGATCTGCCTCAATTAAAGAAAAGCTCTCGCATGAGTATTAATTAAAATATGACATTTACAATGTAAAGCTCCAGCTACAGGATGATCAAAATTGTAATTGTAAAATGCACACACAGAGCTATTATCTAGCAAATCAGTATTATTGGCAATTCTTGCAATTTAGCAAATGTATATACAGTATAATGATTTATCAATTCTTAGTGTTGATGAAGCTTTCACACGGCGAATCCAAGGAGTAGAAGATACAATAATAAATGTAAAGGTTGTCATGGCAGTGCAATAATAGATTTGCCACAATTGTTTTTTAACTCAAAGATGAATTCAACTTGCAGAGGGAGCTTGCATTTATGAGCGGAGCATGTCAACTGGAGTATCTCTGGAGTTACTGCTACATATTTTACATCAACATAAAAGTCCAAGAAACCATAATTTCTCTTGAGGCATCAGTGCCTCATTTTCACCTCAATACAAGGAAAACAATACCAACTGTCGCTAATGAAGCCTGACACAGGACACTGTAACAAAACTACATACATAATACAATAATCACTACTGCCAATTAGCTAGGTTCAACGAAACCACATGATAGGATTTCTAGTTTTGTTAGCTGACCAAAGCTGACCATGCAAGCTAACTCATTAGTTTACATTAATTCAACTTCATCTTTTCATCAAGTTTATCAATTAGTAGGATCTAAACGCTCGCAGTTTGAGGAATTTCACATGTTTCTTGACCTGTTTGTTTGAACTGACGAACATTTTATTTGAACAAGTTGACCCGGAACTGATAGACTTTCAGTACGCTACATGACGTTTCATTTTAGTACAATAAAATGTTGTGAATTGATAGTCGTGATACTGTAGAATAATTGTAATGTCAATGCATTGGTACAGTGGACAGTAAAAGTGCATCTACCTACATTCTTGTATCATTCACATCCACAAACGTAGCTATATTGTTTCATTTATGATAACCTTAATCCAGTTCTTTACAAAAGGCAGAAAGCAGCTAATTTGGCCCCTTTCAAGAAAAATTAAGGGACAGTGAATCTTACGAGCTGCTTTTCCCTCTTGAAACTAAGAAGTTGATCAAGTTCTAAACCGTATTGTGCTACTCTAAGCCTTGCTTCATTCCTCAATGTTCTTCTTCAAAAAGGCATATCAGAAATAATATCTTATCTTTACTTTCTGATATTTAAGGTAAGGGAAACTGGAGAAACTGGCCATCAGTGATTTCATTATCTTTGGCTTGGCATTTAAGCTGTTCAATCAGACATGTAAAAAAAAAAAAAAAAAAAAAAAGCGTCCAAATGAGATGATTTTAATTTTCTTCAGGAGAGAGGAGGGCAAATGGAAATTTCAGCAGGAAAGGATAATTTAAATTGTTAGAGCAGAGAAGCACTTACCTCTTCACGTAACTTTATCAACTGCATCATGAGAGCAAAAGGGAGAAGAGAGAAAGATGGAGAGAGTGAAGGAGAGATAAAAAAAAGCAAGAAACATGGCAGGAAGAAGATCAGTTATATGGCTGGGTACAGAATTAACCTTGACGATTTATCTGTTTGCATGTTTAGCATTTGGAAATCACAAGACAAACACATTAAACGAAGCTAAACACGCCGCTCGGGCTGACTTTTTTTGAACAAACAAAGATCAAGTCCTGGCGCTGTCACATTAAACAAGGAGAGGGAATGGATCGCTCAACTTGCAGTATCAACTAACATTATCAAGGAAGTCACATCACAGAAGCTGATAGAGCAAGAGGAGAGAAAAAAATGAGTAAAATATAGTCTGCAGTATGTTTAAAATATTTTGTATCTGTCATTTTGCTGAATTCTCTGGAAAAGGATGAAAAGAAATATGTGCCCACTGGAACTGAGCTGGAGAAATGCTGAGCCACTCCATTTGTACGGCTGTTTATCAGCGCTGATATGTTGTCAATATTTCATGTAGCTTATGCTTCTCAGTAAAGGTAGATGCTGTTTAGATTCTGCATGGAGAGAGTCATGTGAGGCTACCACCATTGTATATACATACAGTGAGGCTTATTATTGGGACAGCCACAGATCATGAAAAATGAATCTTAGCATAGCTATACATTTTTGATGAAAGAGAATAGCAAATTTAAAGTGAAGTAAATAAGAAATGCTAGTCCTATTCCCTGTCCTGGAAAGCCTTTGCATCTCTGTGATAATGAATCACACATTTGAGGGAGGGCAATAATTTGATTTGCTATTAATTATGCCTCGTGACAATTAAAAAGGTTGCTTCCCAGGCCTGTTTCTTAAGTGGGGGCTATAGAGGAGGAGAGAGAAGGCTGGGGCTTATCGTGGGAATGCAACATGTTTGGCTGAAAAAGAGGAAGGACACATTTCTTCACATGCAAGTCTTTTAAAGGTGATTTTTTTTCCCACGTTTCTTGGCCAACATTAAAGATGAGGAGATCTAAAAGGGGGCTCAGGACGACTATTACATTTACTGTTTCCTTTGAATTTTGTCAGTCTGGAATAATTTTGTATCATATAAAAAGAGACAACTCCCAACTTAAAAAAAAAAAAAGTTAGGGGGAAAAAAAGCTGGAAGAGTCAAAAAAAATGGCATCCTCACGTTAAGATAAATCACAGCATCATCTCCTTCTACCAGCACTTGAGACCAGAATGAATAAAGAATTAAACATTTAAAATTTGAACTTTTCTTAGACTCAAATCCTAAGACACAACAACAAAATAATAATAAAAAAAACAGTATGTATTTGTGTCCTCTACCTACATTACATCACTGATAAACACACTCAAAGAAATTTGTCATAATAACGAACCCAAGATGAATCTACACTGTATACACAAAAATATCAAGCATTTCACATATTACAATCCTGCATTTGTCACAGCATTTCTCACTGTAATTTTAGAGGCACCTCGAAAATAGTTCATTTTTGTTTTTCCCCCCAATGATAAAATATTTCCATGATGATTCGGTGCAGTATTGCAAATAAAATACTGTCAATATCTGTAATGTGGGAGGTAAACAAGTATAGCTGCATGTTTTTTCTAAAGAGCTCTTACCCTTGAAAATGTCGGCAGTAAGAAGACGCACTTTAGAGTGGAAACTGTCTTTTCTAACTTAAGTAGCAACTCCCCACCAGAATGCATTATTGAACAGGCCAAAGTTTAAAACTACACGGTGGATGTGGTTATTTAGGGCTTGAACAAAACCCAGCAGATCCTGCGATCCCTCACCCCAGCTCTGCCATCAGTCAATGGGTACCAAACAAAACTTGTTCTAGCTCATTTGTGCTGCCTGACTGATTGCAAGTCCTCGTAGAGGATTTGTAAAAACTATACGAGGGCCATGTTGAGCTGTGTTTCTTGTTTCTTCCTGTTTAGCTTTATTTTTCTTTGGCATCCATTCTTTAGTAGAGCCAACGATGCTCGCGTTGTTCAAGAGATACAGAGCAGTAAATACAGAATATTGTAAATGTTATAATTACTCCTGCATGAGCGCCTAGCCTTGTGTTTTTGTGATGCCAGCCAGTATTCAAAATTGCACTGCTGCAATTTTTCTGTTATGATAATCAGCAATTTTTTTTTTTTTTTTTCAAACAAAAGATTTTTCTTATCCAATACGGAATTCGATACAAGTGGTAATCTGCTTCCTTTGTAGCCTGTAAAATCTGGTCCATGCCGGCTCAAACCAGCACAATCTCTTGTGGCCAAGCCTTCTGCTGTGACTGAAATCGAAACTATTCCGTATAGTGTTCGTGTGTGAAAAATGTGTGTGCACTTGCTGCTTTGTGTGCGGTGCCTCTGTGTTTGTGTGTGTGTGTGTGGCATCGAAGTGTGTGTGTGTGTGTGTGCACCAACATTTGTGCGTGTGTTGCATGCAGAGGAAACAGAAAGAAAAAATGTGCAATGGTAGCCTACCACATTATTAAAAAAACGAGTGATAGTGCCAATTCAGTCTCTGTCCGCATACAGATAACGAATAAATGCCGAACTCTATTAAATCGTCCTTTAGCCATTATCGCAGGGCCAACACGCCATTTTCAGAACTTATGACGGTTCCCTATTTACTTAGCTATAAATCCTTGCCATGTAACCAACAGATTTGTGACTGGTAATGATCTGCTCAGCCAGGGCTATATGAAATGATCCTGACCTCTTTCAGATCGTCAGGAATTAAATTGACCGACTTGCCCCGGCCCCCACCATCTTTTCCCCTCTCCTATCACCGCCGTCTCGTTAGATAAAAAACCCTGAAGTTCCGAGTACTCCACTCACAGCAAGACCAAAACAAGTATTATCTCCAAGTTTTAAAATGAAAATGAGGTAAATACGGCACCTGGGAGAAAAAGGGAAAATGTATATCATCTGTTTACTTTGCTTTTGACCCCAGCATGAACTCTCTCTGTGTTTCTCAGTGTGTGTGTGTTTTAGATATATAATTGTAATTTTTATAAGTTTCACATCAGACATCATTATTGCCAGTTATTACTGTGTTTTTCACATTTCAGTAATTTATAGTTTGTGTTAAACATTATACAGTATTGCATTGGTAAAGACATGAAAAAATAAAATAATATGAACACTGGTATAGAAAAAAGCAAATTGATGTGTTTTTTTTAAAGTGCAGCATAACTGTAATTCACAAAGAGTAATATTCTTTATGTAAATATATTTCATACCATGGGCATACTTAGAGATTTACTTTATATTATTTTTCTTGTCATAATTTACAACATCATGTTGATAGCAACTGAGAATAAAGAATAAAGACAAAGATTTAGCTTTAAATGTCATATTCAACCACCTATTTTTCCCAATTAAAGAATCACATTATTAATTAATTTAGCAATACAATTTAATTATATAGTATAAATATAATTAATGTTTGATTATTTTTTAATTGATAATTACAGCAATATAAAAGCAATTTCCAAAATCATCCTATAATATCTCCCACAACACTAACTCCACTGACTGAGTATTATTATTATTATTTCAACAATTTTCTTTGAGATGTGCAAATTCCAGATTTCTAAATATTACTTTTAAATACATTAATCAATTTTTAATGAAAGGGAAATAATATTTGAAATGAAATGTGGTTCATTTTTTCAGATTTTCCTTTGACACAATTTTGATAGGACCCATCAGTGTCTCAGACGTGACATTTCTGACAGCAAATCTCCTTCCAACTTCTGCAGAAAATGTCAGAGTCACTTTTGTGTCTCGCTAATTTGCCAGGAATATGCATATCAATTACACATCTTGGCTCACGATACATATGTTTCTAAGATGTGCAGTTCATGGGTCATCATTGAAATGGTAATAGGGAGAAAAACAGACAACTTTATTTAGCTTTGCTTGGCTGTGAGTCCTCTAAATATACTATAAAGCACTGTGGGACTTAATGTGCATATATGCATTTGAGCATTCATCTTTGTCTTTTTTCTTTCTTTCTTTCTGAGTGTGCACGTTTGCAAATGCAAAGTGTTTATTTGCATGTGAGAGTGTGTGACTGTGTGTGCCTTGAGACACAGTAACCCCTGCAAGTTGACAGCTGAAAGGCAATATATAATTAGTCAAAAGACGTTTGGTCATAGTTGAGAGTGGCTGCATGAGTGGCAGCTGTGCAGGTGGGCAATAGGTAAGTGCATCTTAAATGTTAAAACGCTGTTTGCTGAATCTGTTGCTGTACCGCTGTTTTGATGCAGCTCTGCGTTTATTTAAATCAACTTATGTTTAAAGGAACATGTGGCATATTTTGGGCAATTAAGATCACAATTTGAGATAATTGCTTTCTTCTTTGTTGCCACTTTCATAACTGATGTGAATTATCCCTCTGTAGAAATTGCTGACAATGACTGGAAATTGCTAATGTAGTCTTCATTTGTGTTTATTTTCCTTAAATTCAACAGGCTGAAATGATATTCAAACAAAACACTCATCTTTTAATAAGCAATCAACCAATTGTGAATATGTTGATTGAAAATAGATCTAAATGCCTAAGTTGTCAAATAGAATTAGGGATTTTTTATATTTTTATCAAAGGCTTATATTTATTATAAATAATATTTAGGAAGTGAAAATATATATTATATATATTTTATATTAGCTGTGAAAAATATGAAAACCCACGGCCGTGTTCATTTTGAGTATCTGCATTGTGCAGGTTCGCCACCCTTGCAGTCTAAAGAAAGACGAGACGAAGATTTACACTCTGTGTGTGGTGTGTGTGTGTGTATGTATGAGTGTGTGGACCCTGATGGAGGATCTATTGCCGGCCTAAGTCTACACCCGGCTGGAGAACAGCTGTGGGATGGTTGGAGTGGAGAGGCCGGGCTTTTTGGATTGAAATTTGTGCTCGATTGTGTGTTTGTGTTTAGGTGTGTGCGTGTGTGTGCGTCGGTCACAATCTGGCTTTGGCCAGACACTGGTCCCATTCCCTGAGCCCACTCACTGACAGGCCAGCTTTGCATTAAACAGTGTTCCTTCCGCCTGACTTGGTGTCAATACTATGGTTCAGGCTCTTGACGGCCCCTACGAGGGGCCCACCTCTTCACCCTAGGGGCCAGTCAGCCACCCACACCGGGGTCGGTCGGGCCCCTGATTAGCACCTCACCTGGTTCTCAGAGGAGCCGGCGTCATCCCCCAGGAGCTCGTTGCGCACCTCATCACTGTAGGCAATACGTGACCTTTTCTGCAGAGGCAGGAGGATGAGGAAGAAGGACAAAAAGAAGAAGAAGAAGAAGAAGAAGAGAAGGGAGAAACAGAGGAGAGCAAAAAGAGAGAACAAGGGGGGAAATATGGCTTAGTACTGTTGTTGATGCAAAAACACAACACACATTCCTTAAGCACGAGAGCCCCCTAATGGAACTCGGTGACAAACTGAGTCATACACATGCAGGTTGTGTGTATGTGTGCAAGTGTGTCTCAGTGTGTGTGTGTGTGTGTGTTTGTGTGTGTGTGTGTGTGTGTGTGTGTGTGTGTGTGTGTGTGTGTGTGTGTGTGTGTGTACCTCTACAACACATGTACTGACAACAAGCATGTCTGGGTTTGTGCCCATGCCTCCTTCCAAGGTGATCTACAGTACCTACTGCACTTGTGCCACAGAAGTGGTGGCAAAGAGCCCCCCACCCTGCCCACTTAAACAAATACAAGTTGAGGGATAAAAAAGCTCATCGTGTGCGCGTGGAGAGGCTGTGGAACAGGGGGATAGGGGAGAGGGCCAGGGAGATGTATTATGAGGAAGTATCACTTGTCAGCGCTAAATCTTTTCTGGGGGCTGTCACTGCTGTCATCCCAGTGCAGTGGCAGGCTCTGTGATAACACCAATGCTGAGACTCAGACAGGGAATAATTCATCACCCATTGGCGGCCCATCGGATTTGGGGTTGCCTCTCTCACTCTCACACACTCACACACACACACACACACACACACACACACACACACACACACAAACTCTCTCTCACTCCCTCTCTTTCTCTGTCTCCAGATAGGCTAGAATAAGAGGGAATGCCATGTCCAAAAAAAAAAAAAAAACACCCAAAAAGACAAACACTCAGACACACACATTTCATACACACTTCAGAGTGTGCCACCTCCGATTGTGGAAGAGTGGGCTGCCATTGTACCGCTTGTTTACAGACGCCCGACCCATGGAAAAACAGCCTCTTGGCATGCCCTCTAAACTAAATACACACCAGCAGCAGACACAGAAAGTGTTTACTAAGCCTCCTTCGCTTTCTCTCCCTGCCTTGACAGGGTTTCTAGGTGGGCTGCAGGAGGTGGGCAAAATCAAAGACAAACACCAGCATAGGAATGAAAATATCACTTTTTCTCAACACGGATTCTTTCTATTTTTCTATATTTACTTAGTCCTCCACTCTAAACAAATAAAACAAAGACATGGAATCAGTGAAGGAACACCAATTACCTGGTGGGGACATTTTTTTCCCCCTCAAATATAGTATCCTTTCTCACTATCTTTCTATTATCAGTAAAAGTTTGAAGAAGCTATTGCATGAAGTACTTTGATGCTACCTGCCATGAGAAAAGCACAAACCAAACTTGAAAAACGACAATTCTACCCTCAAGACTGATCATATCAAGTTCCCTGATTGAAATAACTTTGGAACCAATCACAATCGAGCCAGTTGATTTTCTTTTTTTCTCTTTTTTTTATTTGTCTCTCCTCATAATCTGGAGCACTGAGTGGAAAGTCATGGCTGATGTGATTTGGCTGTTATTATCGTGATGGTGAGGGCCACAGTTCTCTGGAGTAATTACTGACTAGACGGAGGGCCTGATTGACCCAGACCACAAAACCCATTAGATAAAGAGTGCACCCAAACAATACTCAACCACGGGGACCTAAGCTAACCACAGAACGCCTACTGTGTGTAAAGGAGAATATCGGCAGCACAGAGCCAAATAAAACACACACCCCCCCCTCCTAACACACATTACACAGGAGCACAATGTCAAAATGTGCTGTTCAATATGTTTTGACAATTGTTCTGTATTTGTGTCATTCAACACTTGGCACAATTATTTGCTATTGAGTTTGTGATAATTGTTACAACATTTAATTATATGACGACTAATTCCAAAGTATCTGAGAAAAAAAAAAAGGTAAATCCAATCGATTTTGTTTTCACAGTTGCTTGCAAATCAATTACCGTCTTGACACTTCATCATTAAAATAAATACCACATATATGTTGCACTGTGGATAATATAGGTGACATAAATAACATTTTTTTCCCCTTTATTCTAAATACATCCCTGACTGGAATGTCAGAGGAAGAAAAATATATATATTAACAAAATTATTAGTGATCACATCTAACTAGATACAAAAAAATGTAAACTTTTACTTCAAATTCAACATTTTTTAACACTTCATCTCCTGCACAAGTGGTCACTGCTGCTGTCGGGACATTCAAAGATATTTCAGGTTTGAGTGAAACCAGAAAGACAATAAGCATCAATCTGAAGACGGCATGCACACTTGTACAGCAGGCACACACACACGCACACACACTCACACACACATTCTTTTGCCGGGAAAACACCCACATATTTCATTTAAGTCGAGTTACATCTTAAAGAGCTGCAGTGCAACTTAGGGGGAAAGACGACTTCACCAGTAATTGAGACGAGAAAGCCTGGGAGAAGCACTGATTTGAATGTTAAGGCTTACGTCGCCTTCAAACCATGTGCAGGGTTTTTTGGTATTTCTAAATAGCTGTTTGTTACAGATGAATGTATGAAGCATATCTGCAATGAGAACGGCGTAGATAACAAAGAAAAGTATAAAGAATGGAGAATGTCACTGAAATGAAAGTGTTGCCGCTTCTTCCCCTGTACAGTATACACTCCAGTTTTTGGATTCCCCCTCTGGAAAACAACTGATTCCTGAATGATTACTGCCATCCCATTTGATGTGAAACATAAACAGCTGTACAATATTGACTGCTTCATTCAGTGACAGATTTTTATTATAAGTTATGATGTTCAGCAAAAATTGTTAAGTGCCATTAGGATCACTCTCGAGGTCAGGAAAGCAGATATCAGATACCTGTTCTTTATTAAAATCTTGTATTTTATAAAGAAAATTCACTGAAACTGCCTCATTCTTGTTACAGCATGTGGAGACTAAGCTCTGCATCTTAAGACGAAACCAACTAATCAGACTTTGTAATACAAAAAAGAATGAGAGCTTTCAGAAGATACCTTATTGCTCAGAAAAGAAAAAAAGAGCTTTTTTTAATCCTTTTGAAAGGTCTGTCTTTTGTCACTTTTTTAATCTTGGGTGAGAATTTGCTTCTATTCCCGGAAGCACACATGAAAAGTACAAAGGTACATCTTAACTTTATGCAAAGTGGCCTGCCTTTAAAACTCTACGCATCCCGTCAAATGCAGCGATGGAGGTGCTGGTGTCCTGTCAAAAACACACGTTTTACCTCTGTTGACATGGATAGAAGACAAAAAAAAAAAGAGAGAGAGAGAGATTCTTCTTTACCCATCAAAATGTAATTACATATGCATGCATAACAATTCATATCAGATATGCTAATCAGTTTGGCATAATCCTCTGAACAGTAAATGATATTTATTTAATTATAACTGATATATGGATCTTTTCTTTGAGTGTAATTTCTTTCTAGTGTATGAGCATGAGAGGATATATACTGTCTAAATAAATATGGTGTTTTTTTTAAGTTTCTTCATGGTCCAGGAAGAAGAAAGTAAATCTTAAAAACGTCAGTTTCTAGAAAATGTATCAATAATTGTAAAACAATGAACAATCGTCATCTTTGTAATGTAAAGGAAAAGTTTCCCATTTATTAAAAAAAAAAAATCCTCATAATTAAAATCAAATAAACTGAGATTCATATACACATTCCAATGCCCTCCAACTCTCCTCCTTGCTTTTTGCCCAGTGCAACGAGTGACACAAGGACAAGCGCAAATAATTGTGGCGCCTGGAAAGCTGAAAAATGTAAACAGTTCATTAGACGGGAAATAAAAGGTGTAAAAATACCCAGGGGCAGAGTGTAATGAGGGGCCCTGAAGTTTCTCTGCACACGCTTTTTCCCTCCACTTTCCCAAGCTTTTTCCTTTTTCACCCTGCACACACGGCTGGTGGCATAGCATGGACAGTAATTAACCATATTCAATTTACAATTCTACGTTCCATTACAGACTTTTTCACCAGTAGGAGAGCGGCTGGGCATTTCCAAATTTAGACTTAATAACTCTCATGTCCAGCTCCATGTGCTTGCCTTAAACTGGCATCCAACCTTTTATTTTCCTATACTGTCATACTTGCTGTAAGAAGGTGGAAACATATCAGAAGCATAATCTTAAAAGCAAAAAAAGGGGCCTAAACACACTAAAATATCTTATCTAATCTGAAAAATATAAGTATCTCACGTCATCACCGAAATGACAATAAAGTGGGGTAATGAAATGTCTCTGTGTTCACAAGAATGTGTGCTAAAATCAAAGGTTATCTATAATCACTTCCTTTGCTCCCCCTGCTGTGATATTTTCCCAGGTGATGTGTGGACCAGTGCCAGCAGGTCCCGCTCCGCTTCCCCAAGTGGGGGCAGAGGTGGACTGATGCGGCATGGCGTTAAAAGGAAGCCGAGACCTTTAAGCAGGCACAAGTATCACAACAGCATCTTAAATAATGCATCTCTGCTTGGCAGGGGTTTAACACACACGCACGCATGCATGCAGGCAGCACAAATGAAAACACACATACAAATTGTTGTCTTGAATCATCTTCTCTTTAACACAAACAAATTGGGAGAGGTTGTTCAATTAAGTAAGCGCTTTTTTTTACGCATTTGATATATTATCAGACAAAGGCAAGCGGCTACAATTGGGATTGTCACAGGAGGGTGTCATTTGTGCCTTTTGTTTTACTGTGGTCTTTGGTGCAATCGGATCCTCCACTTCTGTCTGTTGTGTGTGTGTCTGTGTGAGTGAGTGCATACGTGTGCACAAGGGCTACTGTATGTAAGACGGAGGCTTCTGTGAGCCTTTGCATCCCGGGGAAGCCTCCTTTAGAGAACGTACGCATGCAACATATGTGAACGGCAGCACAGTGTGTGTTCTTTCCCCTAATAAAAGTGCAGCAGTGGTAGAGAAGCTGGAGCCTTAGATAACAGCATGGGGCCTCTCATTAGCTCACAGGTTGGTGCTTTGGTGGCTTCTACGCACATGGCATTGTGTTCCACTTCCATGAAAAACCTGAAGGAGTCTCACGGAAGCAGTTGTCGTAAACACAAATACAGGTGAATGATCAACCACAGCAAGGTAATAAATAAGCCTGCAACATATCTAAACAGGCATGAGGTGAAGAGACTTTTTTTTTAGGGTTACAGATAGTACCTGCTTCAAAAACATCTGACAGCACTAGAAAAAAAGAGAAAATATGGTCAGGAACAACTGTAAAAAATAAAAATAAAATAAAATAAAGAAAAAAGAAAAGAAAAAACTCATCTTTATTAACTTAATTCAAAAGAAGAAGAAAAGGGATGTTTCCCATTTTGACACTGTATGACTGAATCTGTCATCTTTTTAATATTAGACCACAACTAAACAAGATTTTATCTCTGAGGGGGGGAATACCTAGCTGTTTGCTGGTGGAGGAGAGTTACACTATTCTGATAGGGGCCTTTCATGGTTTTACCTCTGTGATAACAGTGGTGTATTTCCCTGTCAAAGTCATTTCTATTGCTAAGTACAACCAAGATCAGTCAATAAGCCTAACGACTGTACCCACATAGCGAGAGGTCGAGAGACAGCAAGGGGAGGGGGGGATGTTGCCAGTGAACTCCAAACAAAAGAGCAAATTCGAGGAGGGCTTTGATTGAAGAAGCACCATATACTTTTTGAAGGCCAAGGGATCATCTCTCAATGGTTATTTCTTTAAGGCATGAGGGCCCGATTAAACCCAATATTAAAATATGGAGGCGCTTCTAATGAAAAATCAAAGGCCCTGTATCCCCTACCACACCCCCATCCTTCTCTCATGTTCTGTCAGGTTTCTCCCCTAGCCCATGGTTGTGTAGGAGGGGACCGAAAGAAAGCGAGACGGAGAGAAAGAAAGTATGGAAAGAAAGAGAGAAGAGAGCAAGAGAAGGAAAGAGAGAAAATGGGGAAAGAGGGAGGGTTATAGAGATGAGGGACCTAGGTGCTGGTGGTGCAAAACAGAGACAGACAGCATTGGTTGGAGGAGTAAATCAATAGAGCAGAGCCGTCGGGGAGGCGGGCAGCCAGGGCAAGGAGAGAGTAGAGGAGAGGGGGAACCGGCACAGGGGCCCGAGCTCCGATCACAACGCTGGCTTCTGGCGTGCAGTGGGGAATAAAGTGGGCCTCCCTGGGTCAGCACCAGAGAAAAAGGTGAGATTAGAGGAAAGTGGAGGAGGGATTTTCACAGAGTGAAGGTGGGAGGGGTGAGTGTTGGAGGATGACGAGGAGAGAGTCTGTGTGGAGGGGGGGTGCATAGAAGGATACCTGGCAAGCCAGGGACCAACCGGCCCATTAGCCTGTGGCTACCTACATATGGTTCACTGAACCCTCTGCTGAGAAGAGCTCCTCTCCTATCAGTCTTCCCATCCTTTTTTAAAGAAAGAAATACCTTCACTTTTAACCCTTTCTCTGCTTTGGAAAGAGGCTCACTCCTGACCTCGATTTATGATTCATTTTTGTTTGATGTCTATTCTTGGAGTGTTATCTAAAATTGAAAAATGTAATAAAAAAAAGAAAAAAACCTAGACACAAAGGGAGAGGAGTCGGGCCTGCTGAGCATGTGCGTGTACGCGTCCGTCAGTGGACATGCACACAGAAGACTATCTTCTTCAGTGCTTTGCCTTTTCTTGTAATGTGACCATTGTTGGCGCTGAATGGCTAGCTCATTAGCATAAGAATACAGCAGCACAGACAGGGACTTAGCCAGATCATTATCTCTATATATTTATGTATACTTTGTTATTTCACTAGCCAGAACACATTCAAATGCTGATGAGGCCAGTAAGGCCCCTTTCCAAAGCCCTTCCAACATGTGCCCTCCTGAACTTCCCAATACACTTACCCGTTTCCTGGGAGTCTGCAGGTTTTGTACTGGAATTTACAACAGTAGTTCAAAAAATTATGAGAAATAGCCAAGTGAGACCAACAGAGAGGACTTGTTTACACCTCTTGAGCAGATTTTTAAAAGACTAAAGTGTACAGAAAACAACAGTGTCTATTCCACCCAGAAGTTGAATGATATAACCAAAAACAATCATTTGCTGTTCATTTTGCAAAAGTAGCTTAAAATATGAAAGCGCCGCTGCAAAATTAAAAACTAGCAAATACAGTCATTTAACGAGTAATTTGATCACTTTAAACAGGCCGCGTTTTTCTCTATCAGGAATTCCATTTGATACGAGCACTTAAAGCAGAGAATGTGTTAGGTGAAACAGATCATTTCTGAATAAAAAATGTACAAAGACAACAATGTACAAAAAGCTAGACAATGCAGAACAAACAAGTGCTCTATGGTGATGAGGGGAACAAAACTAAAGAGTTTAGTCTCACTGCAGGAATAGGCTGATGCTCTAATGGTGGCCAACCTCTGGGATAATTGAAAAAAAAAAAAACCTTAATTCATCTTCCACAATGTAATTCTGATCAAGGCCGCAGCCAGATTCCACTGCAGGCTTCAAAAACACCAGAGAAAAGGCAAAATTGTTGGTCGCTGAGAGAGCAAAAAGACTTTCCCTTTCTTTCTGGCACGCTCCCTCATTAGAAACACTTAGGATGAGAGAAAGAAACTAAGTTTAATTGTGTGTCTGTGTGCTTGTTTGTGTGAAGGCAGTGTGAGCAGGGGTTAAAACATGTGTAAACACGGAGCTTTAAGTATTAAGAAACACCAGTAAAGATGCAATATAAAGAGTTCTGCCTCTATTTTCGGAGGCTTTCTTATTAAAAAGCAAATGCCACAGCCTAAAATACAGGGGGAAAACACAGACCCAATGATTCATAATATATTTCATAAATACTTCATGAATCCCCTCACCATACTTAAGCCAGTCTGGCAAAAAAAGAAAACATTGTCACCTATTCTAGTACCCGCTTGTCAGCACATCACTGGGGAGTGGGTGTCACATGTCACTTCTGGTTTACACTACTGCGTGGGACAGGCTCGGTGCACGGAAATCGGGGGTAGGACAGAAAGAAGAACAGAAGGAAAAGTGAAGGGGAGGTGGAAAGGGGAGTAAAGAGAGGGGGGTGAGGGGGAGGAGGAAGGGGGTGTTATCATATCATCGCCCCATGTCTTTATATTTTCCCCCTTATTATCTTTGGCCCCCACTCACTCCAGTCACTCAATCACACAAGCCCTGAGGACAGCGAGGGGACCTGGGAGGGCCTTCGCTTCATGGCAGACTCAGCCAGACAAGCGTCTGAAAGCTATACTGATCGCTGTCAGTGTGTGTGGAAGTACAGCGACTTTGGAAGGGGCCAGGAGAGATAAGCGAAAGAGGAAACGATTGCGTCGAAGGATAACGGCCGAATTTGCACACTACCAAACAAAAACCTGTGCTCCAGGCACAATGCAGATACCCCATCCATACAGACAAGTGTTAACATAAAGACACAGAGAGAGAGGGAGTAGGGGGCGATCTGCTTACAAATTATGGACTATGTGGTTTCTGTGAGTCAACTACTGACAAGAACTCATCATCTTAATGACCATAAAGGGACGATGGCCCTCTGTCTGAGATGTTCACCTTAGTGCTCATCATATTCATACAATTGCATATAACATATGATAATGCTTTTCTTCTTCTTTAAAATTCAGGTCCAGGTCAGCTCAGTGCTAATTAGTTGCAAAATTGACTTTATACTTTATTGTTGTCACTATATTGTTATTGAAAATGCACTACTACAGCAGAGGAAAGTGTGATTTAATGTTCAACTGCTGTGGCATCTGGTTAAAACTACTGTCACGCTGCTAAAGTCATCTAGGTGCCACTCATACTTGAAAATGTTCAGCTTCGAAGACAGCGCCATCTATCATCAATTAAACTATTACATTAAAAAATATCTCTATCAGTAAAAAACAAGCAGCACATTGCAGCACAGTTGGTTAGGAAGTGGTTTTATAATCTAAGCATGTAAAATATTTTCCATACATTTTCATTACAAAAATGTGACAAAAAGAACCAAAGTCACATGTGACATTCTGGTTTTACAAACCCACAATTGAATTTAAACATGGCACTTCCAGATAAGAAATTATTTTGCTCTTCTTGTGAACTGTCCTTCAACCCAGGTTTGACCCACTGCTGCCATTACACCATCAAACCCATAAAAAATGGTTTCAACATGAGTGACAAAGGGCTAATCCGCAAATGAATCCCATCTTAGGGCCATAAAGAAGACATGGAAAAGCCTCCAATGCCAAAAAATCCACAAAGAGCTCGAGGAAGACATACTATGCACAACAACTTCCAAATGAAAAACGTTGATTCATAAGTAGAGAAGATCTGTTTGTTTACATCTTAAATCTGCACTCAGCTCAGTGGAAATATAGGGGAAAATCCCTGTCAATTGAGGGAGTCCTTTCATGACTTTTTATGAGTGATTAGACTTTGGTGTCATTTGATGGGTCGTTAAGCAACAAACCATAAAAAGAGTCAATCTGCCTTTAGTCGTCTGTGTTTAATAAGAACAAGTAAGCCAAGGCAACCTAAGGCGATTTACAGTGTCTAACATCCAACTAATGTTGGTCTGTCATGTTACTGCTTGCAGGAGTCACCATAATGAGGACAAGGGGCAAACAAAAAGAACCATTCATGATGGATTACAACAAGGGAAATTTATAATCACTACTGGTGTGGTTAGCGTGGGAAGTACAGTGGTCCTAAAGAAAATCTCCCATCAAAACCTATTATCACCATCTGGTTTAAAAATTACATTTATGATGCCAGTGCTTCTTAAGACAAATACATTACTTTCTGATATACGACTTTGCAAACTCTCATTTCTCTTCTTAGTTGATAATTGTGACAAACATAATGAGTCTCCGACCACTGTCATCTGAAGTTGGAGAGTCCCCACAACCTTGAATTGTCCATGACCACTAATTTTAAAAAATCAACACAAAGATTCATGCAGTAAATAATTGAAGACCACCCCCATCTTTATCTATCTAGCTTGGTTACATTTGGAGGACGTTCCCCAAATACATTCCTAGATATTTGTGTAAAGAGAAAATAACAGTTCCAATGCTGAACCCTAAACTAGAGCAGAAAGTATTCACACAGATGCAATGCCCTTTCCTTTACATTGCATTAAAAAAAGAAATAAAAAACTAGAAAATTATCATTTGTTGCCAAAGATAAGCCTATCACACATGACCCTCATACAGAGGCAAGAAATAGCTCTGGGGTTTGGAAAGAGGAAACAGTGGCTTGATGAAAACTTCTTTTAACATTCTGGCAACTCAAACATACAGTATACCCTGAGTTGTAGTAAAGTCAAGAGTTATCCATTGCTTCCTCTACTAGTCAATTTATTCAGATAATGCAGGACCAAATCAAATATAGTTACAGTATTCTGCCTTGGCCTCCTCTGAGGAGTGGTCCCATTTGATCCTCATCCGATTTGATAATTATCATTAACTAAAACTTATTTGTGCCTCTACATTTCAACCAATTGTTTCGCATTCACAACTTTCACTTAAAAAAAAGTCCAATGTGCCAATTCATTAAATGGAGGTCTCAATGTTTGCCCCAATTGAAAGCTAATTTTCAAGTAATCTCTAGAAGGTCACAATAACCACTTAAGAAATTGATATATCCAGGGAAAAAATAATTAAAAAAAAGAAATGAAATCAGCTCTGACAGCTTTTTCATTCCATTCACCTCAGTGGTACTAGCAAATAAACTGTTCAATGTTTCAAGGTTGGCCGACTGTTTGGAAATGCATTAATTATCTCTCTGGGTAGACACCAGGAGGCTTTCCATCGAAAGGTTTTTACTGAAGTAAAAGGCAGGCCAGACATCCTACTTGACCGTGACTGCACCTCCAAACAATAACTCAATAGTCAATCAGAAATTAAAGAGGGATATTGTGTGACAGTTCACATCATGATTAAATATCTGAAAACACAAGAAGGAACAATTATTGCAATATCCATGAAAGAAATAAAGACGAGAACGAGTAAGAAAATCATTCCACCATAATTTCAAACCTTGGTGAATAGGCCTGTTTTGAAGTTCAATACTGTATTTCAGCTGAATCAAAATGTGAACCGTATAACTATATTACGTATATTTTTTTTTTTTACATCTTGTTGTAGTCTGCATTATGTGCTGTGACAACATATTTACCAACCTCATATAAAGACTTTCAAAAGAAACACATATGCATGGTAATGAATGACATCTTTATGGTCATTGATGGAACATCACACTGCATATTGTGGTATATGATAGCTTTCTATTCAGACAAAAATGGGGTCGATCTAAGGATATTAATCCTGCTGCATTGTGCCACAAAAATTACACACTGACATTAATGGCAAAAACAAAACTGCCTTGACCATTGCGGGCATTAATGACAGAAAATATTGAGTATTCAACTCTAAAACTTGTAAGAGCTTGGTATTTTATTACTACCAATTAACCTTTATCAGAGTCAAGGATCCTTGAATACAAAGCACCTAACATTTGAATCAGAAGTCCTTTAACTGCAAATGAAAACAACTACAAGAAACAAAAAAGTGAACCCATCTGCTGAAACACAACAACACCATTTCATTCATATTTTATTTTGCTTCCTTAATTAACTTTCAGAGTACGGAAAGCTAGGCAGGGACAAACTAAAGCAAACATATAAAGTTGGCACCCAGACTAAGTCACTTTGTATTAAATGGATTTTTACCACAAGGACATTTCAGTAACATTATTTTCTGTCTCTCTTACACAGCATAAAGGATGAGGTCAGGCATAGTAATAAGTGGAAGGATTTATCATAGCAAGTCCACTCATACATCACAAAGAGAAAGTAATTGGTAAATGTGCCCAATATTGTCCTTGTCATGTACCTTAAGTAGAAGAAAATTCTTAGAGCAATACCGCCATCTGCTGCTCAGAGAGGTCAACAACCATACCAGGTAATGTAAGGAAGACTCATACTGAAACTCAAAGTTAAGGCACACAAAAAGACATTGCAATATTAACTTTCAAGACAAAGTACTC
Organism: Trachurus japonicus; assembly: GCF_045865225.1. Taxonomy (NCBI): domain Eukaryota; kingdom Metazoa; phylum Chordata; class Actinopteri; order Carangiformes; family Carangidae; genus Trachurus; species Trachurus japonicus. The sequence continues at coordinate 7,101,102 of NC_140925.1, forward strand.
CTTTGTAGCTAATATTGAGTAATTACAGTGAATTTAGGCACATGCCTTTTAGATTGACCAACAGTTCTGATAAAAATTCAACTAGTTTCTCATACTCATGATATCAGTGATGCATTTATGATTATGTACATTCTTGCTGTAAAGCACTTTGGGTATCGTTACAGATATAGTAAAGCGCTATATAAATACAGACCATTTACCATGTACCATTTACATTCTTGCTTAATGTTCTGATTACTTTCTGAATTCCTCGTTTGGTACAAAAGAGTGAAAGATTCTCAGCAAGGATATGTCAGCAAATTATAGGGCTGGGTATTGTTGAGAATCTCACGATTCGATTCGATTTCGATTCATTAGGTCACGATTCGATTCGATATCGATTCGATTCGATATTGATTGAAATGCTTCGATATCGATTCAGTATCAAGCAGAAATACACAAATAAGAGTACCAGATTTTTTTTTTTTTAATAATTATTTGTTTAGTTTCATGCCTTATGAACAGCCATAGTATAACTCATAGCATAACAAAATATGACACTGCTTTAACACTGAACTACAGTGCAGCTAAATTTAAATTAGGCTATGTGATACTTTCCTCTTGGAAAATAACTCATAACATTTTGAGTAATAAAACAATACAAAACAATATTATTAATAATAGTTGACTGCACAACTGAAAATATTGTAGTGACCCCGCAGTAATGTTCTTGTTATGATGTTTAAGTTCTGTGATTTCTGACTGACTGTCAATGTGTATGGTACGGGCAGGTGGGATGAGAAACTGGGGGGCTGGGGTGAGTGTGAGGAAGACAGAGTCCTGTCTGTGTGTAGGTGAGTGAGTGAGGAGGAGCAGAGGAAGAAGTGAGAGCAGCTGTCAGATAAGTTCAGGGTTTCCCGCAGCGCTTTCCTGTTAAGGCGGCCGCCTTAACAACAAAGAGCTGCCGCCTAAACTAACGTCTTAAAAAAAAAAAAAAAAAGTAGCGATATTCGCCGCCCCCCCCCCGTCGGACGATGGCCGCATCCTCTCACACACATACACACCACAGAGAAGCACGCATGCATAACAGCAGCGCGTGTTGAAAGAGAAAGTTAATACGGCACGGCGCGGTGCGTCCCTCCCCCGACGATCGATCCCCGCTGCTGCTGCTACTCACTCCCATATTGTTATGGTTTGGTCTAGTGCGGCCCCCGTCCGTACAGCGCGAATCACACGAGAGTGTTGCTCGCAGCGCCCCCACTGGCCAGGGGCTTGAATCGATTCAGAAGATTGCTGAATCGATATTGAATTGCAGAGAAAAGAATTGCAATGCATTGCTGAATCGATATTTTTACCCAGCCCTAGCAAATTATCCTGTTTTACTGCAAAATGTTCCATTTACTGTCCACTATAGGCAATAAAAGACGCAGCAAATGTGCACAAATGACAAGTTGAACCAAGGGAAAGGCTGGTCCTTGTCATCTTGATCAATAATTGGATTAACTGACTTTCTCCATCTGATTTAAAAGCTCTTAAATTGTGTGAAAACAATCTTTTTAAGTTTAAAAAGGTCAAGACTGGGCAGACATTGACATTTAAGAGACACCTCCATGAGTTTCCAGGACTAACAAATACTCCTCTAAATCTCCTTTATGACATCTCGTCATTTCTATGTTATCAAAGGTTTACAGTGACATATTTTAAATCAGACCCTCAAGTGTTTTGTACGATGTAGCAGACATCTGTGGACCTCCCAGCCTTCCCCACTGGGACGGACCAAACGTGGCCTTTTGAAGATGGAGGCTCTGTTTACCTGATAAATTTCATTAAATTAAGCTTATGTTAGGCCTCTTCTTTGCCTGATCAAAGCCACTGCTAAGAGCCACGCCATTCTGCTTCCCCTGACTTGTACAAGCTGAGTCCATCAAATAGGATTTTCATTGTCCCTTTCAATCTTTTCCACATTAAGTTTTTTTTTTTTTTTGGTAAGGCTGACATCCCCTTTGGCTCCTACAACGCCTGTTTGTCATCGCCCGGCACCTTTAAGACTCCCATCGTCCCCTCTATTATCGCAATGAAGCCGTCAGCCAAGCCAACAAAGCTCCATCTCATATATACACCTTTGGGATGCCTGTGTGATAAGTTGTCTTCCTGGATGAAATGGCTGGGTTACTAAGGTCGAATCGGGCCCTGTCTGGAAAGGAGCAGGAATGTGGTCTCAAGCTGGCACACCGGTGGTAGCAAGACTTCAAACCACGGGTGAATGGGAGGATGAGAGAGCAGGTTAAGGGGGGAGACACCCGTGGGAGGCCAGTAGGGGGTGGAGTTGCGGGGGGAGATTGGGCAGTGAGGGAGTGGAAAGGCCTTGATATCCACGGAAAGCACAACAAAGCCGAAGCTTTTTACATTAAAAAGAAAGGAGATTGCCTTTTTTCCACTAGACGCCTTTCGAGCCGAGTGTCATGTCCTCCCTAGGCCTGCAGGAAGTGAGAGGCTGAGCTCAGCTATAGCATTTGGCACATCTGAGGCACATCTGAGGGGGCTGAAGTTCTTGCCTTCTGAACACTTGCATCAGATTTACAGGACACCAGATATACTAGATGTTACCGTGTGAAGTGGGTGATCTTAGTTTAAATGTACACTGATCTGACCACGCCACACACAGAGGTGTAAAAATGAAAATTACTGGCAAACTGGGGATCACAGTTAGAAGTAGGCCAATATCCTTTTATTCTCTATGCACTATGACTACCCCGTTGCTACAGTCTGCTTTGTTTTGCAGTACTGTGCAAGTCAACACGTAAGACTTGCATACAACATCTCAACACACAATGATTTTGGATGTAAGGATGAAGAAGTGCTAACATTTTCCAGGTTAAAGAAACATATTTTTCCCCACATGTGCCCCTAAGACAGGCATAAAAATGCAAGTAATGAAAATTTGCACCAATATCAGCCACAGCAGGTGTTAGCTGCTTGATGATTAAGCACGGTAAGTGTGGGGAGAAGAAAAGTTAAAGATTAATCATCAGCCAATTAAATGCCCATGGCGAGGAAAGAAAACTGTCTTGGCACAGAGATCTCCTCTGTGATCTCTGTTTGCATATCTCAGTGGTGTGCTCACAGATCACTAGCACATGATATCTCCATGCACAGGGGTTGTTTATGCATGTTTGCTCGTTTGTTCTGCATTTGGAGGAGTGAGAGACTGGGAAGGTTGCATCTAAATTTAATTCAATATAAATTTCCATATGTACGTGGTGGTTTTCTATTAAATACATGTTTAGGTTGAATGATGAAGTTTTATTCCATTCTGTAACAAACACAAAAACAAATACTTGCAACAGGATCATATTGTCTTTACTTTAAAGAAAAGCTATCATAATGGTGCATTTTTTATATCACCACTTCCTTCAAGCATTAACTACAGACTCTATAACTCTATAGAAGTGGAGAAAAAGTTTATATTTGTGAGGAAACTATATCTTCAATTGAGTTCAAGGTTCAGTAAAGTTTGTTTTCTCTTCAGCCAAAATCTAAAAAGGTAACAAATTCTACGTTGAAACCAATTTAACAACAAGGTTAAATACTCAAGTCCCTGGTCAACCTTTTGTGAATTTATTTAAAAGTTCCAAAATGTTCGATTCAGTATTTATTTGTCCAACCCAATCTGAGTTTGTGGATTTATTTCACATCATATTTGATTTGTGGAAGGACTTGTCTGCTCTCGAGCTCAAGGTCAGCTCCATTCACACTAAGGGTTTATTATCATGTAAGCACCAGCACAACAAAACCGACAAGAGAAAACAATAGCAGACAGAGTGGGAAAAAATAAAGATATCATTAAAGATGCATATCTTTTTGCAAGAGAAAGATCTGAATACAAACAATGAATTTTTTTAAAGATATTTTGCAACATGAGGTAATGAGAAGGGTCAAAACAGACAGAAAGATATAAAAGGAACAAGCAATTAACTTAACTTCCAGATTCACAGTGAATAATTACTTATTTGTATGACATTACTGATTAAGTGAAGTTCGGGTAGCCAACTCTGTGGACTAAAAGCAAGTGCCCCAAAAGACTGGGCAGTTCATTAAGCTTTGATGGAGGCTAGAGATCAAGTCAAGACATACAGTGATTTATGAATTACTAAACAAGGCCAGATTCTGCAGCAACAACACAAACACACACACACACACACACACACAACCTGTTCTCAAAAGGCATCACTTGCGAGTTCAAATACCAAACAATGAATTAGCTTCAGTGGATGTGGATGTACCACCGAGCTTCAGCATAGGTCTGTTTGTATGTGCAATCTTTGTGTGTGTGTGTGTGTGCAGGAAGAATGCCGTTGAGAGTCCAAACAATGGACAAGTGACAACTTTTAACTATGTATGCTTGTGTGTACAGTTATGTTATTTGGATTTACATTTTGGGCATCACTTATTATTAAGAGGATTGTCTAAAGAGTCAGTGTTGTACATTATCATGAAAACATTATTATTAACTGTAATTTTTTAACGATCATTAAAGATTAAAAAAAAAAGTTAAAGTACTTACAAAGTCTTTCTCAAGCTTTTCCATTTCCTGCTTGTAGCTCTTCAGCCTGCTGTTGTACATGGCTCGACTCTGGATGGGAATCTCCCGCACCTCCAGGTCCATCTGCTCCATCTAAAAACCCGCAGTTAATCCAGTTACTTTAGCAAACAATTCACAGAAATTCAGATGGTGAAAACTTTATGATTAATTTCATGACTATAACATTGTTTGGAATATAAAACTGACAGGTTTACAGTTTATTCTCATCAAAATTCACACCATATTGTTAAGTATCCAACCTGGTGAAATGTGTACTTTTAATTATGATCATTTTCATGGCACTCTCAAACAAACGCTCGAAAATCCTAGGCCTCCATTTTCTCTAATGATCATATTTCTCTTACAATCTACACATTTCTGTTTATGTTGCATTGCTCAAAATGTTGTTACTATATGACAGAAAGAGGCTCCAGATAGAAATTGTGACAGCTCTGAGAGCATTAAACTTTGTGAAATGAGTTACTTCAGCGGCATTAACATCAATATGTTCCAGTGTTGATTGTGAAAAGAAAACGCCTCCCGCTCGTGTCAACCAGCAATGATAAAAGTTGTGACAGAGGGAGGATGTTCTGTAAATAAATACACAATCAAATATGAGGGCCCCTTCATTGTTGCAACATGCACAGGCCCAACAATGTCACTGAGAATGAAGTAAAAGTACATTTGATGCATGGCTAGACAGGTCTCTCTGTGGCAGATTTGGAGGGAACCAATCACTGTGACATAACAAGACAACTGCGACAACAATTTGTCTCTGTCAGGTGACTTTGCTCATTTTTAAACAGCAACATGAAGACTTCCACCTCAAGATAATGGCTTGAAATGTGTCATAGGGGTGTCACTTAAAAGCAGATTATGGGAAAGCAATCATGTGAGAAGGAAGCCTCCATTCCGCCCATGTGATGTTTATGTGAGTGTGTGTGTGTGTGTGCATGTGTGTGTCTGCATGTCATGTCACCACCAGGATAATACAGGTGCTGTTGTCTGGTGCCAGGGAAAATTGTCCCCTCCCTCTTTCCACAAATTCATTATTTAGGAAATGGGAAGAGGAGAAAATTACTGATCAAAGACATACCAACTCTCTGACTTCTTCAAGCTGTTTGTCAACATTTAGAACCAGCTGTGTCTTCTCCTCTGAAAGGGAAAAAAACAGCAACATATTGATCAGCCGACAGAGGAACAGCGCTTCATGACAACAACCTAACTCCCCCACAACAGGGGAAGAGACGGGGGGAGAGAGATAGAAAGAGACTGGGAGAAAACAACACACGAGGACACATTTGAAGATATATTTACACATTCTCTCCACACGACGAGCCAACATTTGATGTCTCTTAGTTATTGGCGTCTATGAGGCCTTTGTTGGTTTCTGTTGAGGAGCAGTGAGACACCTCGTGCCAACTCAAAGGGAAGGGAGGTGTCAGCTTTGCTCACTTGCCAGAAGTATGAGTCCCACTCAGAATGACTAACGCACCGTTCTGCACCTCACCCTGTGGCTGCTCTTCCACGTTACCCATTGAAACTCATTAGGACTGGCGAGAGTTCCAAAGAAGCGTGTAAACTACAGTTCATCCCATTGTTATTTAAGGCAGCAGCATCGCCACGGACGGGAACTCGTCTTTGTTCTGAAATTAGCTCTTTGCCATGAAAGTGAACCACGTGGAACATAGATGTTCAGTTTGCTTGTTTAGCTACACATAGCCTATATAAAAGAGGATAATAAGAAGAGAAGGTCGATTAAAACTCTCAAATACATGACAAAATGTGTTTGAATTCTATATCTCAATTTTGGCTGTAGTCACCGACACCAGCTAATTAGTGGCTCTGAAATGTTTTAATTTATCTGTTTTTCTCTGAATCATATTCTTGTTAAGATATGTGATTGATAGTAAGACTAAATAAACAATGTCAAGACACAAGCTGTTGTAGTGTGGTGTACAAAAATGACTTGGTCAATCAAGTCACTTTATATTTAAAAAAAAGCCCTGGCACAGAGTTTTTAGTAGAAATGTGTAACCTGCAGTCATATTAGTGTTTAGTTGTTAATATTTGAAATCCATTCAACAAAGGATGCAGAATTACAATAAGGGATAGGCCTATTTCACAGGAGTCATTTAGAGGGAAAAGCACACATTTAACAAATAATATTAATGATGGCTCAGTAAGCCCTGACAGCTGCAGTGTCACAAAATTGTTAGAAATTGGCCAAGTAGTCACTAAGAAATACATCGTGCAATTTGAGGTGATAGCATAAGCAAAAAAGGAAACCAAGCAATCTTATATATTGTGAGGTATAAACATGACACAATATCAGCATAAAAAACATCACCTAAGATAAAGTGAGCTTAAATTTCCTTAATCAAAAATTATCATTCAAAAAAAGTCATGTCACAACAGTAGCCTAATCAATACAAATATTTCTATTTTCAAACTCAATTATCTCTATTTCAGAAATGTTCTCAATCCTTCAACTGAAAATATTTTTTAATCAAATGTATCATGAGCCGAAAAAATGACAGTTCTTTAACCTAATAATTGACCACATTTTAAATGATATGCAAAGTCTGTTGACTTCAAACATCAGTATCCAAAGCAAATCACAAGGCTGTCGGCTATGGGACTGCATTAACACACACACAAAAAAACCTCAGGTAAGATCTTCATTTCTCAGGCACCATGGGGCAACATTACCTTTTGCCAATCCTAAAATTCATGTCCAACCTCACAACCTACACAGTAAACAGCCAGAGGCGATTTACTGAAAGGTGAGCTGGTGCATTCTTGCTCAAATTCAGGCCCAAGCCAGAGGGCTGTGAAATATGTATGGATTTTACCAAGACTACTACAACCTGCTGACGGTCGGATGAGGAGTTTTGTACACAGAAGTAAGGCGAATAAAGAAGAAATAGAGCTTGGCAGGTAGTTTCTTTATCTTAAAAAAAAGGCAACAAATTTGAGTTGCAGTGATTGACAGGCAATATCTTTCCATGAAAACTCAAAGGTGAAAAAATGACATTCATGTTTCATGGAACAAGGCCTAACATTTCCCTGCATTCTTATTCAAATATTCCTTGAACCTTAGGTTTTGGGGGATGGTAACAAATAAATATATAAACACACATTCATTTGACTGTTACATGAATGAAGACAGTCAAGGACATTTTTTCCTACACGCCATGGCCATTATCAGCATATGTGCACATGTGAAATAGAGAGATACAACAACAGCAATGACAAAAGCCCTTTGTCTGGAGCTATATTAACGTCCTAAATAGAGGGCTGTCAAACCACGGGCAAAATTCAGCCACTTCAGGAAGAAGAGCCAGAGGGACTTAAGAGAGGAAGAGAAGAAAAACCTTAATGAGAAGGAAGGGAATTGAAATTCAACTGTAAACTATTCTGTTGGTGGCAGAACACATAGAACAACTACTTATGGCTGCAATGTGTTTCCTGGCTTTGTACATATTCATATGGGCTTACTCTGACACAGTTAACAGATGGCGAGAGGAAGCAATGTGGAATTACTCTGTGGAATGGGCTGCCATGAATCTTCAAAGATGCCAATTCCAAACCAGAAATACTCAGTCAGCTGAGGTTTTGTGAGAGGCAGTGGCCTTTGAAAAACCAATGAGCAAGTGTGAGCCCAGAGAAGAAGATAAACATCCTAAGTGGATGGAAGCAGGTTTTAGCAATGAAAACTAAAACTATATTCATGCAAACTAGGTGCAGTAGTCAACTTGTCACAAACAATATTTTGGCCACATCGACCTCTTTTACACCAGTTCATGTGCAAAATGTCTATGCTGAAATATGCTACATGTGACTGATAAATAAGTAGTGCATTTCTAACACTAAATTTGCTCTTGAATGTTGTATTAATGTTGTTCAATGTGAATTAAAAACTGAGCTGTTCAGGATGTCCTCCACCCTCGCCCTATGTCTGCTGGGATTGGCTCAAGCCCTCCACCACCCTACATGGATTAACGTTATAGCAGATGAATGGATGAATTCTTATCTTTAGCTGAACGCTGAATTGTATAATGATTTAACTTAGACTTCAAACTGAGATGCTCAGTGCTTAGTGACATATAGTAACTCAGATTTATGAGGTTGGAGGTGCATTGAGAAACAGTGTTTAAGCTTTATATAAGGATAATGACAAGCACAAAGAGGACAGTGTGCAAAGCTGAATAATGGCACAATGATGGTGTGTGTTTTTAATGGCTCTATAAATGCAAGGAGGAAAACAAGTCATTAATTTGAATGTGAGAATATAGAGTCTGCCAGGAAATATATCCTAGGGCAGTGTGTTGAATTATCAACATTAAGACCTAATCAAAATTAAGTTTTAGAAAACGGCAAAACACTTTTGACAACAAGCAGACGAGAATAAATTGGTGCATCAGTTCTTAGCAACACACGTTGGACTGGGGAAGATTATTGTGTGTAGTTGGTAGCATATATCAGCCCTCTTGAGAGTTATTTTAATACTAACTGCAATCAACTGCCTGTTGAGTACAATAATGTTTCCTCATTTGTAGCTTCTTCGGGGTTGAACTGACAATTATGATGTGATTAAACCATAAGGAAGCATTTATCACGTACAGCCTTTTGCTGAAGACTGAAGCTTATGTCACTAGGCCTAATTCAGTGAGTACAGCAGCACCCACGTGGACAAGTGATCGATCACATCCTGTTTGCTCTTCATACAGGGCTATGCCTGCTGGCACCCATGTCCTAAATCTGCTTTAATCTGCTGGCACAAGTGCCCCACTGCACCTCTCTATTAACATGCATTGTTGTTACAAAGTTTTTCCTGTTCACTTAAATCACTCTGAGAAATTAGTTTAAATGTATTATATGCACAAATTAAGAGATTCTGAATAGGACTCAATACATCTAATCGTATTGCAACTACAAAAAAGATTGTCTGACACATGAAGTGAGATAATGTAATTTACCTTCAATCTATTCAATTTTTTATACCCACATATTAGCCTACATTTCACAGTCACTGACAATGGAACCTGTTCAAACATTCATAGGACAGAGAGCAGTCAAACAAGAAACTTATTCACCTCTATAGCCACTTCATCGTGGTTTGTACACTTGTAGTGTAAAATAATAAAAGTGCCCTTTTTGACAGACATCAAAAGCACAGGTGTACCTATCTAATAACATTAATCATGCCATGTTCTATTGAGGTGTCCCAGGGAGCCAGCATGCACAGTAGCAGGACCGTGACACTTGTTCATTACAGAAATGCAGCCCTGATTAATGTTATTAATGACACCTGTGCTTTTTCTGCTATGAAATGTAAAAATAATAATAATATTTTTTTTGAAAAAGACGGTCAAGAATGAGGTCTAGTCCACAGAGGTCTGTAAGGTGACAGAACTTACTGTTCAATGTTAGATAATGTTATGAAAGACAGCCTTAAAACAATATATCTTTATCATTGGAGAGTATAATATCTTCAATGGCAACTTAACCCCTTCCCATTTTCACACTAAATGGCTGAATCCATTAAAGACAAACCGAGCTAACAAACCAGCCTTGTAACAGGTGATATGCTCGTTTTATACACCTCGTTAAAAAAAAAAACATTATAGCTGCTTCACAATTTAACGTGACATTGTTACTATCACGTACATTTGGGTAAATAGGGTATAGTGATAAAGTAAGCTACACCTCGTACCGTTAGCTCGGCAGCTAACTAAAAGCTAGATCCAAGTCGGCGTTTCCAGCTAATAAACACAAGTGTCTTACCTCCACTTAGTTTGGGAATTCTGCCAATTTTGTTGGTTACTTCTGCTGTAATGGTACCAAAGTCCTGTTCGTAGGCTTCAAAGTCTGAAGACATGCTGGCGTTTAAGTTTAAAAACAGGTGGTTAATGTAGTTGACAGTTAGCTCAGAATAATAACAACACGGCTCGAATGGAGTCCCTTCCTTGTGTCGCAGTGAAATATGTTCGACGAGGACCTGGACTTCGTTGGTTCCGACACTGAATGTTTCAGCGTGTCGATAGAAAATGTTGTTTTCTTTTCTTTTTTCCTTCGATTTTCTATTTTTCTACCGACGTCAATATATAAATTATTTTTTTTGCAGTTTTGTGATGGTTAATTTTGATTTAAACGCGTCCGTAAGAGGTTGAGGGTAATAGTTTCTGAGACACCGTGAGAAAGGTTCCTCCCTGTACACACACACACACACCACACATACAAGGAACTGAAGGAAAAACAACAAGGAAGTGGCCAGGTTGGTCATTTAAAGTGACAGCCTTTTTCTCCATCCATAAAAACCGTGCATGTACGTTTACCAGTAAGCATTTGTTATGTCTTTAATATTCCGTATTATCCGTGTTTCCTCTTTGCACCTGAGGGCACCACTCCTCCTTGATTTTGGTTTTAGTCTTCACAACAAGCTGGGCGAGCAAGCTAGCTAACTAACTAGCTAACTGTTAGCCCCGGTGCTGAAATGAATCATATTTATAGCCAAATATATAATCGCTTGTCGAGGATGAGTTTTATTTTTCACCAAAATAGCTGTATTTGGCTTGTGATTGCGACCATGGGCAGTGTTGTGCGTGTAATGTTGCAGGGTTTTCTTCTTGATGCGAATTAGCTTAGCTTGGGAACATGAGCGAATTACCTAAGTCGCTGGTGAGAAGATGCTGTACTTATAAACAGTGAGTCACTCTTCCAGAAAAGCTGTGATGTGCGGCACTGTCCACATTGATGCCTTGTATATTTGTTATGTTAACTGTGTCAATATACTAAAAGAAAAGAGAAGTAGCTACTTATTCAAATAGGTTATTTGTGGTTGTTGCGGTAGTTGATTAACAATATTGCAGTGATGACAGAAATGTGAAATCCAAAATGAAAAAGATACACTAAAGGCAACAGTGGGATATCGTCTATACAACTTCTTTATGTGTAATGCAATGCAATTCAACAACTTTGTTGAGTCAACACCTCAATCAGTTGAAACGAAGACTGTACATAATCTTCTGATGTTAAAACAAGACTATGCATGCATTATTTTTAGTGTATGTACTTAGAAAAATGAGACTTGTGTGTATGTTGACCATGACAAATTGTTATTCAGCTCAAGATGGTTTATGAATCCATATTTTGGACTTGTAAATTGATCAGAAAATGGAGACTGTAGTTTCTGCAGTTCATCATGTTTTAAAATTTTCCCTCTCTCTTTGTCCTAGATGGGGAAATTAAGTTGAGTCACAAGGATAGTGTGCTCCAAGGATTGGCAGAAGAGGATGCTGCTCTTTGCTAGGGCAAGGAACAATGGGACACAGGGAGCCCCGGTAACTCCAGAGCAGGCCAGTTGCTGGTTACTCAGAAAACGAGAAAAAATATGTGCATGGTCCACAACGCTGACTTTGCAAGATAGCAGAAGAAAAAAAGTAGCGCACCATTGAAGCTTGGTCGGTAGAATTCAGGAACTCAAAAGCCAAAATATTAGTACTAACCTCGTGGTGAAAAAATGAACTTCCTGTCAACTTTTGTGACATTTGAGAACCTCCATGAAGTTCGGAGACTGTGCCACTGGGGTCCGATCATAGCGCTGTCTGTCATTGCTATATGCTCGACCATGGCAATTCTGGACTCCATTATCTGGTACTGGCCATTAGACACTACAGGAGGCAGCATTAACTTCATCATGCTCCTCAACTGGACTGTCCTCATCCTCTACAACTACTTCAATGCAATGTTTGTTGGACCTGGGTACATCCCCCTCGGCTGGAAACCAGTAAGACCGATTTTCATTTCCACTCATGATTATTATTATAATAGTGTAAAGAACAGTTTGGTACAATATTATGCACAGCAAAACCATTACATCATTAGAACTTGCTTATTTATTTCAAAACAGGAGAGTCAACAGGAAGCCCAGTATCTACAGTACTGCAGAGTGTGCCAAGGGTACAAGGCCCCCAGGTCCCACCACTGTCGCAAGTGTAACAGGTAGCTACATTTATTGCCAAAGAAACAGTAGGTTTTCTCTCACATTTGAGATCGACTTAAGAAAAATAAAAGAGCCCAGAGATGAAGTGACTAAAGCAAATTGCGGGGCTATTTCCAGGACACCAAGTTACAACTACACTACCTTGTTTATTTTCTGCTGCTGTGGACAACTGGAATCTCCTTATCACTGCACATTAGTCTTAACTAGAACTGACATAAATACAGGGGAAAAAAAGAATTATGTCATGGTAAGTCACATGTACACATCAGCTTTTACGTTGTCTGTGTTCCTATAGTGAAAAGAGGTGCAGTGTGCTGATGAACTTGTCACTCTATGTCCTCCCAAACAACCAGTCAATTCCCCCAGCACTCCTCTCCTCCTCTGCCTCCCCCCCCACAGGTGCGTGATGAAGATGGACCACCACTGCCCCTGGATAAACAACTGCTGCGGCCATATGAACCACACCTACTTCACCAGTTTCCTGCTGCTGGCTCCTCTGGGCTGCTCGCACGCTGCCATCATCTTCATTATGACCATGTACACACAGCTCTACGAGAGGGTCAGTGGCCACTACTATGTGATGCTTTCAGTGGTGCTTTCAAGGCAAATACACCTCATTCGTTTTATCATTTCATGCTGAAGTGACCACACTTCTCAAGGGCTTTTCTTTGTTCTTCTCACTGCAGATCTCATTTGGCTGGAGCACGGTGAAGATCGACATGAGCGCCGTGCGGCAGTTCCAGCCCCTCATGCCCTTCAGTGTGCCTGCGTTTGCTGCCACACTCTTTGCCTTAGGCTTGGCACTGGGCACCACTATTGCTGTTGGCATGCTTTTCTTTATACAGGTACATTTACACATCTAATCATAAGGCACACGTTTACAAGCTGTTGGGTATGGAATTGGAATGTGATATATTGTCAAAAAAAAGAAGAAAACAAAATAAAAGTCTGATTATGAAACAATATGTCTGTTTCAGATGAAAGTCATCCTTCGAAATAAGACCTCGATCGAGTCTTGGATCGAGGAAAAGGTCAGTGTCTTGAATATTTCCTGTGACTTTGTTTTGTGATTTAGGTGTAGTTTAAGATGGATGAGTATTTCTAATTGTGTGGTCTTCAAACCTTAATCTACAATGTTACAAGTTATTTTATTTATTTACACAATATTGATAGATAGATTTATTTAAGTAACACATCTCCAACATTTCATTTTTGAAGTTTGTTAAATTAAAGATGTCTCCTTTATGACCAAGGTATACAAGTCCCAGGATCACCTGTCCAGTAAAATGTAGTATGCTGCTTACAGAAATGTGACACCACCCCACTTACCCACTGACATATTATATATACACACACACACACACACACACACACACACACACACACACACACACACACACACATACACTTCCACTCCCTGTGTCTTTTCCATTAGGCCAAAGACAGAATACAGCACTACCAAACAGGAGAGGATTTCATCTTCCCTTATGACCTCGGCACCCGCTGGCTGAACTTCAAGCAAGTCTTCACGTGGTCAGGGACGCCCAAGGGTGATGGCATCGTATGGCCAGTCCATCCCAAGTGTCACCAGCACACCTTAACTGTATGTCCAGTTTGGTTTGTTTTCTTGTCTGTTAATCTTCTCATTTGCACAATGTGGTGTTGTGTTATTCTATAAATTACTATATGATGAATTAGGTTTCATTCCTGAAAAATGCTTTGACTGTCATGATTAGTCCATTATAGGGTGATGAGAGTTGTTTTGCAAAACCAAAGTGACTTCAATTGCATTGTTCTTCTTTAAACAGATTGAGCAACTGAAGCAGAAAGCTGATAAGCGAGTGAGAAGTGTAAGTACCTATCATATCCTTGTTTTGAAATCTATGCACTGTTGATTTGCACATAAACACACAAGAACATGTTTTGATGCAGTAGGATTTAGAATCATTACATTACAGACACATACTGTAGGTATGTCAATCTGAATTTAGTTGTTGAGCAGTAGAATAACCAGATATCCGGTATGCCTCGGCCAGCAGGTCCAGTACCGGGCAGTAGAGGACTACAATGGAGCTTGCTGCCCTATCAGCAAGGGTCTCCAAACCTTTTTCAGAACCCCCTGCACCGAGGAGCCCAGGATCCCCCTCTGCAAGGGCGACACCATCCTAGCTACACGTGGCACCAAGTATGTTTATCTACATGAAAATATGGTGGTGCTTGCAATTACAAAGGTTGTTTATCCAGGAGAATGGGTGACTGTGCCTCCAAGGAAGGTGTTAAAATTAATACCTGAGTAATGTAATGTGTCAAAGCTCCTGTGTCTTCATCAGTGTTTTTTTTCTCTTTAGGTGGTGGATGTATGGAGACAAAGTTCTGGGCGATGAGCAAATGAGAGGTAAAACGAAAAAGACAGAATTACAGATGCTCTTGCTGTTTGAATTATGTTTTTTTAAAATTCACATTAACATTAACTTCCCCTCCTCTTTCTGTTTTTCGCTTTCAGTGGGAGAACGTGTAAGGGGATGGTTTCCAAGGCGATGCGTGGAGAAGTGCCATTATGACACAGCTGCCAGTGATAGCACCAGCGAAAAGAAAGTAAATTAGTATATTTCGACTGGCTTTATGTAGAGTTGGGGAGTTAAACTGAACAGAAGGTGTCTGTCCATGTTCATCAACACACATCCACTTAAAGATGTCAGCCTGACGTTGCAGGCTCACCATGAAGAATTTCATACTTTGATTAAAATTTCTCACACATTTCAATACCAACTTGAATTTTCTAAAGGGAACAAAGTTTCTGTAAATCTTACTGAGCACTTTGCTGTCAACTCATGTCTTGAAGAGAACTACAGAGTTCACAAGAAGGACTGTTCCAGCGGGTTCAGTTTGACTCCTCTGACCAAAAGTAAAAACCCAGCAAGAGTCTTAATTTTCAACAGTTGCCACCAGGCTTTAATGTGACTTCATTGTGATTACATGACTTTTTACTTGAATATATTGTGTTGACTTGTTGATGTCCTTCTTTGCTAATTATGCAATGCCTCTGCCCAGCTAACCCCAGGGCTTCGTCATGCAACTCTTTCTACAGTATGGAGATAACACTTAATTTCTTTCTATTATTTTTGTAAAAACAAATTGTTGGCCTCAATATATAAATTGAAAATTAAAAAAAATATTCCACAAGTTGCTGGTGGCCTCAGTCTTTGTGTTTGTTGTAAATGCTGATGTGCTGATGCCGATGTCATGTTCGGTAATAAGAGTAGATTTTTTCACTTTTAGGTTGACACTATCTATCTATCTATCTATCTATCTATCTATCTATCTATCTATCTATCTATCTATCTATCTATCTATTTCATTTAATTTTTATTCATTCCATGCATAGACAATTTCAATTCATACATTATTGACAAAAAAATGTTAGATTCAAATAGTTGAAAAAGGTTCTTATATAGAAGACACGACGGGTAGAAAGAGGTTTAGCAGTACCTTGACATGTTTCAACTGATACTTAACTCTTCTTCAGAAGCGTCACCAGGTGTTGGTATGATGTGTCTTTATCAACTGATGTTATCGAGGCGTGACCGCCCTGTAACATTTGACAAGGCGGCCACGCCTGCCACCTCTTTCTACCCATGTCTTGTATATAAGAACCTTTTTCAACTATTAGAATACAGACACTATGAACCCTTTTGGACTATATATTAAAATATATATATATATATATATAATAGATTATATTCACACATTCCATGCATGAAAAGGAGCAGGATGAAGAAAATGTATTTTTCCTGCCCCTTACCCAATTAAATTTGAGATTAGAAATAGATGGTCTGCCAAATTACTTGTAAATATAACACCTACAAAAAAAAGAAAACACAGGTAACTCAGTTCAACTATCTATCTATCTATCTATCTATCTATCTATCTATCTATCTATCTATCTATCTATCTATCTATCTATCTATCTATCTATCTATCTATCTATCTATCTTGGCATTAGGCATTTAGCAGGATGACTACATGTCCCAGACTTCACCGGCCTCTCCTCAACCAATCAGGAAGCAGTCTGGATGTCACGTGATTACCCGACCCAGTTCATGTGGAAGAGTGTCTTCTCCACTAGTGGTGGTTACTTTAGCTCTTTGGACTGGAGTGGACTGGTTAAGACAGTTCTTCGTTGAAGATTAGCAGGAAAACAGAGCCGTCCAGTAGTTATTATGCGTCCATCCTGCGACATTCATCCGCCATTCACGTCGGTTTAGCTCTGCTCGTGCAGGTAAGCTCGTGTTAAAATGTAAGGAGGTTGCCCATATGCCAGATTGTCAGTCCAAATAACGATTTAAATCTGTATGTGTGTCTCACCAAATGTTGGTTATTACAAAATACCGACATTGCAGAGTCATAAATACCACGTAACGGTGCTCATTTAGATCTAGCTTAACCACTTCACATGGTGTTTTAATTGCTAATTTTCACAGGCAATTTGCAGGTAGTACTGTTAAGCTAGCTAGCTACTGTACGACTTTCAAGTGTACATACATGTTAATTTCCGTTCAAACTGTCAGCTGCTAATGCAAATTGACACTGTTGCTCATGATTTAAGTTGTCATACATCGTTGTTAGTAGCCAGATGGTAAACAAGAAGTCACACCCTTGTAATAAACTGTGTATTCATGCTCCAAGGATGTGTTGTTTGATTGGTCCACGGCTGTGTAGCCACAAGTAAAGGCAGGTTTAGGGTCTGTCCCGTCAGGGTGGGATCATGACAGGTGAGGTTTGTTGCTGTAAACACGCCTTGCTCTGAATTTTACCTTGTGACTCACTCCACTGAACTGGAATTCAAGGAATATGGTCAGATTCAATTCATAAATTGCAGCAGCTCTGCACAAAGTCACATTGTTCACTTGCAACATCAGCAGCAGCAGGAGGAAACAGTTTATTCAACAGGAGACTTATTGTTCAAGTCAGTTATTTGCAACTCAGTAGGTATTAGGTAAGCTAACAGAGCAGAGAGCCCATAGTGACACTGCATGTGTGATGATTACAATACCTATTAGGGCTGCACAGTTTATCATAATATATACAAATTGGAATAGGACATGTTGTTGCATAAAATGTCTCACAACATTGTTAAGCTTTGTTGCACTGCAACAGAGATTCAGTGGCCAACAAGTCATTCTCAAGACAAATGACGCTCAACAAAAGTCACATCCTTGATTTTATGTAAAACTTTAAAGCAATTTTAAGCGTTACATCTGAACATGCATATTGTAATCATAATACTTTCCCAGATAATCACATTGTGATTGTTTTTTCATGTTGTGAAGGTCGAACTTAGACTCCTTTAGCTTATCAGTAACAACCTTAGCAATGTGGAGCATGTTAACAGCCCTGGGAGCAAAGAGATACAAGAAGGATAAGCTCAAAGGAGGCAAGCACGTGTCATGACACAAAATAAACAATTTTTACTGAACTGCAATAGGTACAAACAAAACTGGTTATTATGTTAATAATGATAATGAGGGTTTATTTATATTGGCAGAGGTTATTCCAGAGAGTAGACACAAGGAAAGCAAATGAACAAAGGAAAAGTGCAATTAATTATGTCGTTACAACCTGTTTTTCAACATTGTAGCTTGTGGTTTCAAGTTCCAAAAAGCCTTTGATGTTGATTAAGTTAAAGTAGTTTCCTGTCTGTCCTCTTTGATATAATGTTGTTGTTGTTTTTATCCAGTATAGGGTTATCTTCTCTGTGTGTTAGGACTGGTTAACAATCACAAAAACCAAGACAGGGGTCCATGCCTATGTTCCCACAGCCCTATGTTCCCACAGTTCTAAGATTTTTCTCAAAATTAGGCCCTATGTTCCCACTGGACTCTCTCTACCTATCTGGACTCTATCTATCTGGCCTGTCTAGCCTCTACCGGGTCTTTTTACTAAACTTAACCAACTCTTTTCTTCATTGCCTAAACCCAACCAATGGTGGGACCAAAGGGCTGTGGGAACATAGGGCCTAATTTTCAGTGACAACAAAAGTTAGAAATGATGGAACATAAGGCTGTGGGAACATAGGGATGAACCACCACAAGTTTAGAAGATGTGTAGCAAATAGTTCCCTTCCCTCCCAACTTTGCATTGAATATAACACTATACAGCTCATGTAAAATACAACAAGACAAGACACACTGTTGAACTTTGTCTCTCTCTTTTTTTCCACTTCAGCGCCGTCTCCCCTCCCCTTCCCCCCCACCCCGCCGCTGTAACTCCTTGGACTCTGTTACGGCTGTGAATCCCCTGTGCTATCATCATCAGCCAGTAACATGTCCATGTTCAGCACGGGCATCCTTGTGCTGACGTCTCCTCTCCACACTCTCCCCCTGCGCATCGCTCCCGTGCTGAGCTCGGCCGCTCAGCTCGTGGAGCGCACACTGTACGTCCACCTCCACCCGGGGCTGAACCTGGGCAGTGGGAGCCAGCCTCGACCTGTCTTCATCCCGCCGGTGGTGGACCTGTCCACGCTCATCACCCGCCTTTACAGCAACGCGGCCGACATATGCGGACACCTGGATATACGGGTTTTGCTGACCAATGTTCGCGCTCAGTCGGCCGCCATTCCCAACAGCCCCTTCCCCACTCCACAGTCTCTGTCTCACTCCCCGGAGGTGGTGCTAACAGACTTTGCTCTGCAGGACCCAGCTCAGTCCCATCAGGTCACCCAGTGTCTGCAGAAGTACACCGGCCACTGTTACGTCTGTAGCCCCGGTCTGCCGTCAGTGCTGCTCCACCCAGAGTTAGTGCGCCTGCAGGAGAAAGAGGAAGGAGGACTGCAACGAGCTGAAGAAAATGACGAACCTTTGGAAACGTACAGTGACGTGGTGGTAGGGGGCACGTTTGATCGACTCCACGGGGCCCACAGGACGCTGCTCAACATCTCATGCTTGTTGGCCAACAGGAGGTTCCTCATTGGTGTGTGCGACCAAGCAATGCTGAAAAGTGAGTAGACAAACATTCACTTAAAGGGATAGTTCACCCAAAATTCAAATCTCACTCATTATATACTCACCCTCATGTCGACTAAGGGCTGGGAGAAGTTTCAGAGTCCTCCGTGCCTTCTCAGAGTTACAGCGGGGCTCCGTGCAGCACTGCATGTCCATATGACGGTTGCGAATGGGCCTCACTTTTCTTCGTCCAAAAAGACACACCAAAAAACATCCAAATACCTCCATAGTGCTCGTCTGTAATGTCCCTCTTGTATTGACGCCCCAACATGAGAAATTGTTCTGAAAAAAATTAAATAAGTATATATTTTAAGGTTGTTTTTGTAGCGGAAGCTCCCAGTGTTGCTCTGCCGCAATCTTGCACAATTTGCGGAGCCGTGAACTGGGTGTCAATGCAAATCGCGTGAGATTTGCACAGACACAGGCAAAGCAGTGAACTGAGACACTGGGAGCTTCCGCTACAAACAAGCTTGAAATATAGACTTCTTATTTAATTTTTTTCGGAACAATTTCTCATGTTGGGGCTTCAATATAAGAGGGACATTACATACAAGCAGCATGGAGGTATTTGGATTTTTTGGGGATGTCTTTTTGGACGAAGAAAAGTGAGGCCCATTCGCAACCGTCATATGGACATGCAGTGCTGCACGGAGCCCCGCTGTAACTCCGAGAAGGCGCGGAGGACTCTGAAACTTCTCCCAGCCCTTAGTCGACATGAGGGTGAGTAGATAATGAGTGAAATTTGAATTTTGGGTGAACTACCCCTTTAATAGCTAATATTTGTTGATATTTTGAAAGCAGCAATAAGTTAACAAGCCCCACACTCACTGGCGTCCTTTGTCTCCCCGTCCTCAGAAAAAGTGCTGAAGGAGCTGATCGAGCCGTACTCCCTGAGGGTTCAGATGCTGCGCGAGTTCCTGCAAGACATCAAACCGTCGCTCCAGGTGGAGATCGTGCCCCTCGACGACCCCTTCGGAGTGTCTGTGGTTGACCGTCTGCTGCAGTGCATTGTGGTTAGCGAGGAGACCAGAAAGGGAGGCGAGGCTGTGAACAAAAAGCGCATTGAGAATGTAAGTTGTAAATTAACAGTATGGAGAATTCATTTAGCAAACTGTACCTAACCACTGTTTGTGAAGTATTTTGGTTCTGGCTCCTGCTTGGACTATTCTCAGTAATGGATAGGAGACTACTAGATTATTGTGCACTTTAAAACATTTTTCTGACACATGTAACAAAACTATAGATTAAAAATTATAGGAAAGTGGAGTCACTGTTTTTGCTGTAGTGTCACATGATTCAGGAAAACTGTACTGGGGCTCATCTCTTGGACTCTAACCAAGTCTTTGCCAGTATGCAATTCATATGCACTGCAGTAGTTGCTAAATTTAATATACAAATGCCACAATACTACGTTATACTTTGTTGGTTTTGTTTTTCCATAGCTGATTTCATTATGGTTATATCCAAGATATAAGAAACACATTTTTATTGTTATAAGATCATAATATAAAGTTGAAGAGTTGAATGTACCTTCAACATATCCTTATGCCAATGTCATTTACTTCTTGGTCAGTTTTTCTTTTACATTTCAAATTTTACGAGTGTATATATAGAGTTATTACGTAAACAGTTCCTGATGTATGGAATTTAAATTCTGCAAGTCACTGATTTACTTGATAGCAGCGACTCCATAGGCTTGATTTGTGTTCTCCTCCTCCTTAACCAGGGCCTTCCAGTTCTTGTTCTTCATGAGATCCAGTTGCTGAAAGACGCTCACCACACTGAGACAGAGGAGGAGAAGATCAGCTCCTCTAGTCTACGCTCTCGACTCCTGGGCACCCTCCTCACTCCACCTAAAGTAGGTCCTGTTGAAAAGGTGTTTACATTTTGATAAGGGACTTCAGTGGAGGATCATGCACTTTGCCCTAATGGTGGTTGTGTGTACAGTGTAACACATTTAAGAAACTACAAGGAAAGCAAAGGGCAGTTTCATTTATTTTCAATCACTTTTTTTTCTTTTGAAACTGAGGCCTATATAAAGTGTATGTCACAATTGTATTTGATTTTGTGAAAAAGAAGGAAAGTATAACGTAACAAATTATAACAAAAATGGCGGCTGATCATTTTCTAACAAGGGTCAAACACACAGAACTTTTGAAACTTGAAAACCTTAAATATCTACCTCTTCTAACAGTAACTGTGTCATCCAGGTCATAGACGCAGCCTGTAACAAAACACAATGTCTGTTCTTCTAACTGTTAAGCATCATAACACCAAAGCAGACAGAGTTCAGTTAAAGAAAAAGTTTAAGTTTAAATGTCTTTGAGGAGGTCTGACTTGATGTAAGACCAGTTTGTGTCATTATTCAGTACAAATATACAGTTTCATAATTTGTTTTCTCTGTCTTCCTGCTTCTGCCGTGCCAGGACACATCTCATCTCCCTCCCCTTCCCTACGTGATTGGCCTGACGGGAGGCAGCGGCAGTGGAAAGAGCTCCATCGCCAGGCAGCTGGAGGCTTTGGGCGCGGTTCAGATCGACTGTGACAAGCTGGGCCATGAGGTGTATCAGCCAGACACAGCGGCCTATCACAGAGTGATAGAAACATTTGGGTCAGGTGAGGAAGTGCTTCACGTCCGGGACATGTAATTAATAAATTGTGTAGAGATGTTCCATATATTAGACATAAGACTAAAATTCACCTATGCATAGTTGTTTTTTATTAGATTTTGATGAGTTGATGCTTGGATTTTCGACCGTTAGAGCTTTTAAAATGACTGTGACTTTGCTTTAAAGGAGCTCAGTGTAAGTGTTTGCGATCACTACAAAGCCAGCGTGAGCATCAACCGCTGTTTACTCACCGGTCTAGAAGAAACGCTGCGAGTTCAGCATCCTTTGCCTCGCCAAGTGCCGTCTCAAGAGTCAGAAAGCAACCCTCTTGTTTTTTCCGTCTATTTCTATCACTGCCTTTCTTGTACTGAAGTTAGCACGCTGGCTAGCCCCGTTAACCGTAGCATCCAGTCTGCCCTGAAGAAGTAGCGCAGGTGTATTGTAACCTCTTGTCTTGTGAACGCCAACAATGTCTGAAGCTGTTGCCAAGCGATCATCTTCACCGCCCACTTCCAGCAAAAAAAACACGCTCTCCAGCAGAGAAAAGCTACATTTAGCACCTTTAAAGACACACTTTTATCGCCAAACATTATCCTGGCAGACCTGACGCAGGTGGGGAAGGGAAATGTTAAAATATGAAACTTTGCGAGGTCATAACGACTCCTTCGCACAACTGACTGGCAAGAAACATGCTGCATAACTCTAGCTCTTGATAAATGGTCCCAGTTGTCCTCAGTGTTTTGCTGTAATCAACTAAATATGAATAATTACACAGATTTCTTCTTTCACTTTTAGACCTTCTCAATGAAGACAAAACAATAAACAGACGTACATTAGGAAAGAAAGTTTTCGGAGACCAGGTAATATGTATGAACAATCTTTCAGTGCATTGCAACATTACAAATGATACGTCACAGTCCATACCTGTGTATTAACAATTTACCAATGATGCTGTTTTTCATGCAGGAGAGGTTAAAAGCCCTAACAAATATCGTATGGCCTGAGATAGCCCTTCTTGTGAAGAACACAATCAACCAAGCCAGAGAGGAAGGTACTGTATGAACTTGTATTTAGTAACCTTAACACCATCAAACCTGGTTTTGTTGGATACAGACTGTGTAGGGTTGAGTGTTTGAGTATTTCCTTCAGTCCATCCAATGTACTGCTTGTATAGATATATGCACAGATGATCTAAGAGCCTTCCTTGTGTTTTGCTCTCTGCAGGTAAAGAGGTATGTGTGGTGGATGCAGCAGTTCTCCTAGAGGCCGGCTGGACAGACATGGTCCATGAGGTCTGGGTCACTGTCATCCCAGAGGAGGAGGTAATACGTTTAGGATAGGACACAGATTAAGTCACATCAGCTCAATTTAAAGATGTGAATGTTATTGTTGTTTTGTTTTTCCTGTAACTGTATTAGAGAATTTAAAGCCTGATGGTGCAAGCTTCCTCTCTTTTGGTCTTCTGCCACTGGGGGGCGCCAATGTTTAGAAACCAAGAAAGTCTGTAAATCCAACCATCCTGCCTCCTCTTGTTTCCTCTCCTCTCTCAGGCGGTGTCAAGGATAACGGAGAGGGACGGCGTCACCAAAGACGACGCCCTGCGCAGGCTGCAAAGCCAGTGGTCCAACGCCAAACAAGTAGAGCATGCCAACGTGGTGCTCAGCACACTGTGGGAACCTGAGGTCACCAGGAAACAGGTCAGATACTGTACACATCACCCTATGACAATGTGGTCCAAGCATCTGAGTGACATTATAAAGAAATTGAGCTGTAACTGTATTTTTGTGATGATTTTCCATTCTCTTTTATTTCAAAGGTGTTGAAAGCTTGGAATCTTCTTCAGCACAGAATCAAACAGCGACAGTAGGAACATGTGTGGGTCACAACGTCACCCGACTTGTGATCCGTGCATCCAAGTATATGCGTCAGGCTCCAGGGACATGTGCACACACACAAATGACTGACTCACATAAGGAAACGCTGCCTTAGAAAGAAGTGAGAGAGGCCACTGTGCTTTTGCAGCAAGCCCAACGTGCCCCCTCACATCTTCGACCAAGACTCAGTGCCTAATTAACTTTCCACAGGTTTTTAAACTTTAGTTTTATTTCAGAGATGTTTAGGTGGATGGATAAGGAAAATGAGAAGTAATCTAAAAAAAAACAATGATTTTGCTATGGGGGGATTAATAAAATATTATCTTATCCTAAGAATTGTAGGTCTGGTTTCATCCAAAGGTCTTTTTTTTCTAAATAATTCAAGACCAAACCTCTCTGCAAATCCAATATTTTTAGCACCTCTTCGACGACACCACCAGAGTTCTGACGGTTTTTCATGGGTTCTTTGGATAAATAACCTGAAAGTAGCTTAGAAAAGGAACTAATGTTAAGGGAAAAGTAAAATAGTGTGTTTATCTTTGTCGTTGCAGGGTAGACTATTAACAAATTAATTGTAAGTATCTATTGAGAAGTCACAAATTACCAAAGTACGTTGTATTGTAGAAACATGTGCAATAGATTGACAACACTACAAAATGTAGTCTACAAAAAGCGGCCTAGTTCACACTGCCACTCCAAATCTGATTTTTAGCACATCTAGATTGTATCCATCTTGATTTTTTGACAGTCTGAACAGCCAAAAAAACACATGAGATCTTTACAGGTTTACGATACAGAGGTGATTAGATTTGCAAAAAAAAAGCAGATTTGGGCTGCAGTCTGAACAAGGCCCTAGTATAGCAGCCACATTGACGAGAGAAGGAAGACACTGAAAGGTCATGAAACTACAAGGAACGCTGCATTGGCAGTTGGAGGAAAGCACCTAATATACATAGTAAATAAATCAAGCTTTGTCTTTTGGAGATTATGGAAATCCCAAACCTGGAAAGGCAAATGTGGCCAGTAGAGAAAACATAATGATGATAATGATGGGCATTGAATT
The DNA here is from genome assembly GCF_045865225.1 of Trachurus japonicus. Lineage (NCBI taxonomy): Eukaryota > Metazoa > Chordata > Actinopteri > Carangiformes > Carangidae > Trachurus > Trachurus japonicus. The sequence continues at coordinate 7,126,218 of NC_140925.1, forward strand.
GGGAAAAAGTCATGTATCAATGAAATGTGCTGGAAGTTTTTAAATTATATATCCATGAATATATATGCCGGCTACCTTGTGATTTGTCTTATAAAAAAAAAACAGTTGTCACATGTTGAGACTCCATTGTGAGCTGAGTTCTCCATAATGTCATCTCATGCAAGACGGAAAGTGTTGCCATAACCTACAATAAGTTTGTTAATGAATATTTACAAACTTATTATGAATTCCATACATGTCAATTGAGTGTTTAAGTTAAGTTTGTGAAAATAATCTTCATGTTGTCTTGCATGTAAACTGCAAACTCAGTGGTCTGCTTAATGGATGGGTACAGAACAATAAACAAAATATCCTTAAACCCCCATGAGTTTACGCATTAACTTTTTCTAACGAACTGAATAAAGTCTGCATGAAGCTGCCAAAATAGCCATAATCAGTTTTATGGTTGTTGTTGGTGTACGATCATTTTAAAACATAAAACATTCATTTTCAACAAGTGGTTCTTAAAATGTTAAGTTTAATGCTCTTAAAATCATTTACATTTGAACAATATTTGAATGTGCAAAATGTACAATTTCCATGTGACACGCTGTGTGAATGGTGCTGAGCTGGGCCACGGTCACATGACGTCGCTTTGGTACAATGAAATAAAACCCTGTGCACTCGAAACCGAACATGTTAAAAACAGACGTAGTAAGTGCAGTAGTAACTGGTGATGTGTGAAACAAAGGACTCTTGAGTAAATGTGTCCAAATATGACTTAACCCCTTCAGTGGCTGGGGACCAAAACAACTCTTTCCACCTCGAACTTGGTGCCATTTGTGTGGTAGTGGTGGTAACTGTCCATCTATGTGCTGACGTGTCATCACCAAACCATTAAAAAACTACTCGTGAAGAATCCCCCCTCCAAACGGAGTACATCTGAGCTGCCCCTCACGTCTCCACTTTAAGTTTGGCAGAGCACATAGCTTGCCCCATCTTGTTTCTGGCCCTGCACACATAGACCCCGGCGTCAGAAGGCTTCAAACCAGACAGAACCAGAGAGCAGAGTCCGTCTTCATGTTGCTCCACGGTCACTCTGCTAGATTCAGACACCGGCTTCTCATTCTGAAGCCACTTCACCTCCGGCTGTGGGTAACCTAAGAACAACACAAAAAGACGTTACTGCAGAATTAAGAATATATAATAGGCCACTGGACATTGAATAACATCAACACAAAGATAACACTGCAAAAACTCAAAATCTTTCCAAGAATATCTGTCTTATTTCTAGTCAAAACTAATCTCTTTCCACTTAAAATAAGACTCATCACCTAAAAATGTACTTGTTTTTAGATAATTTTCACTTGTTTCAAACAAACTTTCACTTGAAATGAGTAGAAAAATCTGCCAGTGAAAGCAAGTTTTTTGTGCTTGTAATAAGAAAGAAAAACTTGCTCCACTGTCAGATTTTTCTACTTATTTCAAGTGAAAATATGCTTGAAAGAAGTAAAAAAAAAAAAACATGTTACTTTTTATGTATAGTTTTATTTTAAGTATAATGAGATTTGTTCTGACTAGAAATTACATTTTGACTAGAAATAAGACAAATATTCTTGGTAAGAGTTTAAGTTTTTTGCAGTGAACTGGCTAAGCAGCCCACTAATCTCAATCCCAAACCCTGTTGAGTTTGTAAATAATAAAGAACAAATGGTTTTAACTGTTTTCAAGCTAACCTCTGTAGAACTGGTTGGAGCTGTAGGTGTAATTTGATTCAACGCTCGTTTAAAAATATTCATTATAGCATTTTCAAGTTTAGCTAGTTAAAGTCTCATCCTACTGCGATCAAAGCATTTCAGACAGCATTGTTTTTTTGTTTTGTTTTTTTCCCCCCCTGCCCTTGTGCAACATAGCAGGGCATCATTTAATGAAGTGCATCACAGCTCTGTCACTCTACCATTGACAAGACATGTTAGCTGAGCAGTAGCTCCTTTGGGAAGGGTGGCGTCCTTCAGGGTCTGCTGGAAGCAAGGTTCGCTCTGAAGCTGCTCATCCAGCGACTGGATGGCCCCCTCTGCCTCTTGGCTCCAGCCTGGCTCTGGATGAGAGGGAGGAGGAGGATGATGACGATGAATAAAACGGAACCGAGGCTTTACTGATCACAAAAGGGTAAACTTGAAGTGACAATCTGAAACTGTGAGTCATCTGCCATATGTATGTAGCTGTAGGACGTTGGAGGGCATTGTGTGTGTGTGCATGTGCATCTATTTATCTGTCTTACCCTCTGAGGAGCTGCCAGGAGAGTCTGGCCTGTTGGAGAGGTTAGCCATCCGCTGTAGGGCCAAAACAGCCTTGCCAGTTTTCTACAAAGTTTAAAGGACAAATAGCACTGGATGACAAACTGCATTCATGTCCAAAGCTTGGGGCCTGTATAGCGCATTGAATTCAAAAAGGTCATCATGGGGAAGCGTTGATAAGAAAATTGTACATCAGTCCAATGCTGGGCTTAAACCACCGTAGAAACAAAGTGAGGTTTCTGACACAACTTCACCCACTTCCAAGGTACGTAGAGGAAGAGAAAGTCCAAATAGGTCCGAAAGCGGAAGAATTTTATCAGACCAACAGCTCATGGCCTTTATCGGGATTACAAACTGAAGTGTCAATGAACATAAAGGCCACAAGCTGCAATGCAACAATCTGAGAAAGTTTTTGTCCTCCTAAAACCATTGTTTCTGTTTTCTCCGGTTGCGTTACCTTCCACTTGCGCTTGGCCAGAAAGCGTTTCATCTTCTCCTTTCTGAGGGACTTGGTGGGTCTGCGGGTCAGGGGGGTAAAAGAGGCCATCCAGGGGTGGGTCAGGGCCTCAGTACATGACAACCTGCATCTATAGAGCAAGTGGAAGCAGACAGAGGAAAAAGAAAAGAGCTGTTAAATGCTGCCAACAGTTCACTGCCTCGAGGCCGTGGATTATTTCCCTGATAACTCTTATTCGGACTTTGGCAAATGGTTTGGGAACATGCATGTTTTCTGTAAGTGACAGATCTCACAAGGACTCAGAGGGGAAGAGCACCAAAGCATCTTCAGCTCCTTTCCTTTCCTCTCTAGTTGTACCACAAAGGTGCACTTTGATTGAATCCAAGAAAACACACCACCAACCTCCGGTCTTTCTTCAGCATCGAGCTGATAAAGTCTTTAGCTTGATCCGAGATGTCCTCAAAGCTTTCCTGGTCAAATTCGTAGCTGGCAGCGGTCACGAGAGCGAGAGTCTCGGCATCGCTGTTCCCCTGGAAGGGAGACTCTCCACTGAGCCTGCAGGGCACGAAACAATCAATCACAGAGATAGGATCAAAAAAGGTCAAGGAAGCTCTGTGTTTCTGCACAGAGAGGAAATCCTTATACCTTTACTACCTGTTCTCGCCCCTTCTGCCTGAGGTTACAGATTCAATGTTTTGAGTCAGACATTCTTGTTATGTCATCTTACCACTCAATTTGGGGCAAACTATATGCACACTAACAGAACTGCAGTATTATCACATGGGTCTGTGTTGAAATGCCACAACTTCACCAGTAGATGGCACCAAATCTACATTTGTAGAGATGCTAGAGTTGAGAAGATATGTAAATATCTACCTCATTAGATTTTTATCAGTGTAGGAATTCATGTCACTATACAATACATTCCTGTTATGTTTAGCTTCTTTGAAAATAGCTTTGCCAGAGTTGACACACTAGACGAGATGGAGCAACGAAGCATGAAGAGATAACATTTGCATGCAAACAGGTTCTACTGGCTCTCATTTAATGAAGACGTGAAATATTCCACCTTTTTTAACATATTACTGCGGCCCAGGCTGTGACCAACCCTTTCACTGTTGAACTTACAAGATAAAACAGATGACTCCGATGCTCCACATGTCTGTCTCCAGGCCAACAGGCTCATAGCTGATCACCTCGGGGGCCACAAACTCGGGCGTGCCGTGCATCACCATCAGAGGTTTATCGTCCTCTGAAAAACAGGACAAGAAGACCAAACACACTCAGATATTCACCCAGAAATGTTTAGCTTGCGCTTGTTGGTATTATTTACAGATGGCCTTAGTAAACTCTAAATAGACCGCCCAGTCTGGAGTCCATGTATTTGGAACGCCACCACATTTTCTGCTCCGAGTGGTTTCACATGCTCTGCTGCGTTTTTTGAGTTGAAGTAACAGTGATGGCTGTTTCAAGAGTTGTCTGACGTTCTGGTCACTGGTAGACGTCTAGGAATTTGGAGAACGCTCCTTGGTCTTATCTTTGCTTATTTCTGGACTGTATTGAAATTAATGACCTTGCATCAACTCTGCTGTGTTGGCTAAAATAAAGTATGCTGAGCAAAAACATGTTGGTATAAAAAATGCAGTGTTATTTGTTTTGCAACCAAGAATAAATTATATAAAGATAGCAGGAAGCTTTTCATTCTTCAAGCTGGACGCATGAGGCAGCACAAAGCTGAGGGCAGCATGTCTGTTTATATTCAAACAGGCCTTATAAGGATATTTGGCTTTTCCTGTATTGAATTGTTCACTAGAGTACACATGTTGTTCCTTATGATTTAATACCCTACTATGCAAATGTTTATAAAGTTAAAGGAGAAAAACATTCTGTCCTCTTATGTCTTCATTGTGTGTAATATTTACCTTGTAAGGAGAAAGAAAATCACTGCAAGTTCATTCTGAGGCCAATTCAAACTCACCCAGTTTACTGGCCAAGCCAAAGTCAATGATCTTGATCCGTGTGCCAGTGGTGTCCACGCAGACGATGTTCTCTGGCTTGAGGTCGAGGTGGACGATGTTCTGCTTGTGGACGTACTGCATGCCCTCCAGGATCTGCTGCATGTAGCGGGCACTGGTTGGTTCTGTGTGCTCGAAGTTGTCATCCACGATGCGTTCAAAGAGCTCTCCTCCCTCAATACTGGGCAGAGGGATAACACCATTCAGGCCAATGTGCTGAAGATAACCCTCAACAAAAAAAACATCTCCATCTGCCACTAGTATACACAAAAAAACAATACAACATGGCAAGAAATTATGTGAAACGTCACTTACTATTCCATGACCATGACCGTCTCTGAGCGTGTGGCATAGGCAGCCAGACACTGGCACAGCTTTGGGTGGTGGAGACAGTTCATAAGTTCAATTTCCTTGAGTGCCGCTTGCTTTTCCTTGGAGGTGCGGGCACGGTAGAACTTCCCTGCACTCTCCTGGCCCGTCTCTTTATGGGTCAACCGGTACACCTCGCCAAACTTCCCACTGGATTATATTTTTAAAAAAAGAAATCCAAAGCAAATAAACAGTATTACAGCTTTACACGTTTGATTACTTCATATCAATTTACATGATCTGAAGTGTGTTGTCAGTCTGAACTTGAAGTTTATTCCAAATACAAACTTACGTTCCCAGCCTTTCATGTACACTGTAGTGGTCCTGCACTTTGTGTTTTGTGTCAATGGTCACGGTGGCGTACGACTCAGGCTCTTCCTTCTTTTCACCTTGAGATACAAAACAATAGGATAACAAATCAACACAATTTTCCAAAAACAAAAAAATCACATTCTTTCTCCAATCCAGCATGTCACTCACTCTTCGTGGCCATCTTGACACAGTCGGACTCCTGGCTCGGCTCGCTGACTCCTGCTGAGTTGTAGGCCCGGACACGGAAGCGGTACTGCCCCAGAGGCTCCAGGCCGGAGCGGATGTGGTGGGATGTGTTCTTACAACGGCTGGCTACCTCAGTCCAGCTCCCAGCCTTGTCCTTGCCCTCTTGTTTGACCTCCACAATGTAACCCAACACAGCTGTGCCTCCGTCGAAGCTGGGTCCAGTCCAGCACAGGACCAGGGACTTGGAGGACAGCTTGGAGACGACAGGTGGGGATGCTGGCGGATCTGGTCGGTCTGAGGGGGGAAATTCAAGAATGAAAAGTTTAAACAACTCAAAACTGTGGAAATACAGAGCTGGCTGAGGGGGGGGGGGATAAAAGCTGAGTCTCACCTATAACACTGAGGGAGACTGTGTGCTGGGCCGAGCCTTTTCGGTTTCGTACGACGACAGTGTAAGAGCCTGTGTCCTCTGCACAGGCCTGAGACATCTCCACACTGCTCTGGGTCTTGCTGCTCCTGACAGAAACCCTTGGTCCTTCAACTACCACCTAAATAAGAGGACATGGGGGGGTTTTCAAAAGCCAGAATCTTAAAATCTCAAAATCTTTCCAAGAATATTTGTCTTATTTCTTGTCAAAATGTCTCATTTCTAGTCAAAACGAATCTCTTTCCAGTTAAAATAAGACTCATCACCTAAAAAGTAACTTGTTTTTAGATCATTTTCACTTGTTTCAAACTAATTTTCAATTGAAAATAGAAAAATCTGCTAGTAGAAAAATCTGCCAGTGAAAGCAAGTTTTTTGTGCTTGTAATAAGAAAGAAAAACTTGCTCCACTGTCAGATTTTTCTACTAATTTAAAGTGGAAAATTTGCTTGAAAAAAATTAAAAAGTGTCCAAAAACAAGCTACTTTTTAAATCTGATGAGTCTTATTTTAAGTATAATAATATAATTTATTTAGACTAGAAATGACATTTTGACTAGAAATAAGACAAATATTCTTGGTAAGATTTTGAATTTTTGCAGTGTATACTAACAATCACTGGGGTTGTAAATGTTCTTACTTTGTCTCTGTTGTAAATCCAGCAGCAGGCCACAGGGGCAGAGCTGCTCCTGAAGTCACAGTGAAGCCGGGCCTGCTCTCCTACCCGAACCTCCACCTGCTCAGGTGCGTCTACAAACTCCACAGGAGGTCCTGAGGGAGAGTTAAATAAAATATAGTAAACCTTACACAGTAAATTCAGGTGTTGAATTAATACTTTGTTCCGTACTCACCTTCACTGGTGGAGACTTCTGTTTGAAGGTTGATTTCCCTGTTACCTGTGGAGACTGAAGAAGTAGGTGGATTTACAGGTGTGCGCCATGATAGGGGGATTATAGCAGTATCTGACCAATCACATGTGAGCAGCCATGTTCGGTTGCAGTGGCAACAGATATTTGGAAAGAGGTGGAAGGTGTTATGAACAAAAGAGTTTGTGTGAGTTGACTGGAACAGAAATTAGTGATATGTGAATTTAGATTTAATTAACAAAAGAAAACAATGGTGTGTGTGTTTGTGTTTGCTTCCCTGTCCTACATTAGCAGCACATTTAGTATAAATTTGCATTATTTCTGGTGGAGTATTCAAAGTATTAAAGGTAAGAAGAACAGCAGAGAGAGGGGTGAGTTGATGGGTGTGTAACAATACAAAGATTTTTGTTATAAAGCTCAACAAAAGTTATTAATCTACCTTTGTCCTTTTTGTCTTCATGCTGGTTTTGTGTGCCGGGGACTTTCTTTGTAGCTGCTCCTTTGCAAACAGAAGAGAAACAGGTTTACTGTGGTTTACTGAAGGCCAAGCTACAGCTACCATACTAGATGTTTTTGCGAGGAATTTCAAACATGACACAGTGGTCCAGCTTTACCTGTGACATGTAACACAGCACTGCTGGACTGTTTCCCGGCACTATTCTCAGCTGTGCAGGTGTACGTCCCAGCATTTTTACGTGAACACTGGATCACATCCAGAACAGCGATGCCATTCTTGAAAGAAGCATTATCTGAAAGCACCTTCTTGCCTAAATAACAAGATAGCAATGGACAAATATGTATTTTCACTTGAGTTGATCAAGAAAATTCATCAAAATTGGAAATTGAGGTTTTAAACCTCTCTGTAGTTAAGTATAATTTCTTCACGGGGTATATGACAATCGGTCTCTTACCATTGTGTAGCCAGGATACGCTCAGCGGCCGGCTTCCTGTGATAACACCTTGAAAAGAAGCATCACTTCCTTCACTGACTGTACAATCGTGCAGTGGTTGTTTGAAGTGAGGTGAAGTCAGGGCCTGAATCTGTGTCTGTCTCGCATCTTAAAAGAGATTAGAAATCAAGGACAGTGGATTTTAGGTTCAGACATGATTCAATGGATTGCAAACTGTATATAAACTGGTGTTTCCTCTGCCACTAATCAGCACATGCAACTTTATATAAAACAAAAAAAGGGACGTAATTGGCTTTTTCAGCATAGATATTGTGTCACTGATCAAACTGTAGATGAATTTCATGCGAACCAGGATTTACAAATGTTAATATAGTCAGAAAAGTAAAATAGAAAATTGTAGCCTAATGTTGATGTTTGCTTTGCCTGTTTTGCCTCAAGGCAGATTAGTGTGTTTTCATCAGTTGCCTGTGGGTGAACAGCTGTGGGTGCCAGTTGTTGTTATGGTCGTTGTAGGTAAGTGTGGATAGTTTTACTCTGTGTTTACGGGCTACTCCCACCACATGTGTTTGCATGTATTGCTGTTGGTATTTCCATCCACGAAGACAAGGAGTGGGTGGTCCCCAGTCAGTTGTGGAATGTCATTAATGTGTTTGTATTTGTGTGTGTGTACATTTGGGGGAAATGAGGGGTGGGAGGCAAGTTGCGTGTCACTCCTATACATTCATTCTGTTATTATTTTCACAAGTAGTCAACTAGCCTCAGGGGAGCAAGCCCCATCATTTATATGCAATCTAACAGACTCCAGTACTTCTGTTTTTTCTTGATAGGCCTTTGCAACGGGCTCATGCAACGGGTTGAAGTTAACCAAGCACAAATTAAAACATTAGGCGCCTGCAGGGGCTGCTGTCAGTCAGAGTGTGGTAAAACTGCCCCCTATACACACACACACACACCTAATTTACATCAAGAATTGAAATTGTGACATTTAAAACTAGTTCTTCTTGTCTGTAAGCCAAATTTTGCAAGTGTTTACCTGTTGGAGGTGAAATTTGCAGTTTGTTTTTCCCAATGACCATCAATTTTGTGGTATCCAGTCCATTCTCCTTTTCCTTCTTCTCCACACAGTCCGGTCTGGATTGAGGCTTGAGGGCCACCCGGAAAGTGGACACATAGGTCTTTGGCTTCTTGACATCTTTTTTGTCCATCCCTGAGTAGAAAGGACAAGCAATGATGAGCTCCTCTTCTTCGTCTTCTTCTTGGTTGGTGTTGCTTTGTTTTTATACACTGTTTTTCTCAGCATACAAGTATGGTGTGAATGTGTGGGCTGTTTAACTCAGTACATAAGTTAAGTGTGAAGTTAGTGTGAGGCTGATGTGTGACATTCTGGCCCGTTCTCTCTTCACACATCCTCTGAGATGCTATAGCAGGAGGAGCCTCTGTTTTCAGTCTGCCTCTGAAATCACTACCCACCCTCAGCCCCACAGTACACAGGAAACAGACGCTTTTATCAGAAGGCCAATTAAAAACACACATGTCCTGCCCCCGCTGTCCCCCGGGTACTCTGGAGAACTGGTCTCTTTTCAGTCACAGGGAGTGAGAGACAGAGACACATGTGTTTGAAAACAAAAGAGATACTAAGAAACTGGAGTAGGAAATGTGTGTGGGAGACAGAAAAGAGTCATGGAGAGGAGGTGAAATGGAGAACAATGAGATGGATGGTGATTAAAGAAAGACACACACACCAAACAAGTCTAAAAAAAAAAAACAACAGCTTACCTGAAGCCACTCTTCATACACACACTTAATCGCCTCTCTCCCGCTGTCAGCTTCTTTTCGCCATTTCACTCTATTCCATGTAAACACTCAGCAGGCTGGAGGTTGAGCCACACTGCCAGTCGCCACAGGAATCAAGGAGATCCAGTAGGGCAGCTTTATGCAAGCATTGACTCCACTACTGTGCAAAAAAAAAAACAACATGCAGAAAGATGTGTGAAGTGGCCGTTTGAAACTCTGGATTTCCGGGGTAGAGTTTCTTTGAATGAGTGAACGAGGTGGAATCATGTGACCACAGACACTATCCTCCACTGGTAAATGAGACACCATTATTTCTGTTGATATGGAAATAGATAGCTGCTGGTTGGGTGTGTCCCCATGGTGTGCTTTCATTTACCCCTTTGTTGTGAGATTGCTGGTTACACAGAGTGGTTTTTCTCTAAAGCCTATGAGGGTAGTTGGTAGGTCCTATTATTATTCAGAAAGCAGTTTCACCCAGTCTATCCGGCAGCTTCATTGGCTTTAAGATTATTTAGATTTTATTTAGTATGTGAATAAAAGAACATGTTGCTGAATGATGCTCTTTTTTGTTTTCATCTAAGTCCAGTAAATAAAACAACATCACATGGATCAATAAAACTTTATCACCTTAGATTGTATTGTATTTCTTTATAATAGTGCCATCTAGTGCAACAAGCATATATGATTCATTGTCCCTTGTTGAGATACTTTGCAGACTTAACATTGAAATATTGAATTAACTTTAAGTAGCTGATACATTTGACACTGATTCGTTAAAAAGACCAAGTGCAGGTTCCTGTGTTGTGGTTTTAAATGGACACATCTCACTCAGTCGTGGTTAGTGGAAGAATGTAAGGAAACCATTACAGTGGTTGGTATGTATTGTGTAAGTAGTACCATATGGTGGGAGGCACATAATTTACTTGAGACTACAAACATGACCCCTGGTCCTAAAAGCATGTTGATTGATGGACCCAACCAACATCCACGAAAGCTTAACTGTTTACTGACGAGCAGACTCACTCTGCCCACTTCTAAGCTCTCCAGTATAAAGAAAGATCACAAATGTAGCCTACCTGAACACACACAGAACACACAAACAGTTTGTCTCAGTGAAAACAGTTTATACAGTTGTGGTCCAATGAATAAATAAAGTGGCTGATGTAAGGCGTTAGCATAGTAACTGCAGTCCATGAAGAGTGAAAATGTCAAGTTCTTTGCTAGAACAAGGTAGAGGAACATACTAACATAATGTGTTCTTGTCCATTTGGATATATTTAATAGATTAATCTATAATTTAATCTATTTAAATTATTTTTAAGGTAACTGCATGAATTATAGAGAGACAGCCTAGCTAGCAGCAGTGTCAATTTCCTTATTCCTTTGCACCATATTAAATTATAATCTATAATTTCTTATATTTTTGAAGGTTATTTTTATAGTAATTGCACTAATCAAAGCGAGACAGTTAGTTTGTGGTAGTGTTTTTTGTTGTTGTTGTGGTTTTGTTTTGTTTTGTTTTGTTTCAGTTTTTTCTCCATAATGATTTGCTTTTGTTTTATGTATTATGCTGTATAACAAATTCGATTTCTATAAGATTTAGTGACATTAGCCTACATTTGAATGTTCACATGGGCCTACAGGAAAGGTAAAAGTGGGTAAATTAGCTTTAGCTAAACCAGAGATACTCCACTATGACTAAACTACTGTTTCTAAACTGTCTTTGGCTAAACTATCATGCCACCTACTTTGAATGTCAGTGCAATTTGTTTTTTTCCTCCATTTTGATGTTGTGTAGTATAATTTCATGTTGTTGTTTGTTTTGTTTTTTGCATAAAGTGGTCATACCTTAGTTTTATTCAAATATCTACTGTGTTGTGGATATGAGTGAATGCTCTTAATATTCTATCATGCAAATGTAACAGAAAGGAAAGGAATGGCAGGATGAAAAGAAGCACATAATATCACCTAGTTGAAAATGTGGAAAATGTGAACTGATCCACTGCAGTCCAGATGTGGCACATTCTTTTGAAACAGCCATAAAAGGGGAAAAACATACCATAGGCCTCCTATGGGTATGGTATATGTAAGGGGCTTTAGTGGTGCCCCATTTTACCCAATATGGATCTTTCCAACAATAAGAAGTCATTGTACAACCTTTCATCTCAATAGTCTTATAACAAGGCCTCCCAGCCCCGCCTCATTCCAAGAAAATTATCCTTATCAGAGGGAAATCATTCAAGGTTTTGAAGGACTTACGGAATTCAAAACAGGAAAAGCAAAAAGTGGAAGGGACAATGCTCCCTCTCTGTGACATAACATCCCAACTATGGTAATCATTCAACCTCCGGTTCCCATGAAGTCCACCAAAGATTCTCGATCTCAGTGTCAAGTATTGAACTTCCTGTTCCCATTAATTCTTTCAAACAGCTGCAGAAGTAATCAATTCATCACTCCATGAACTCTAAAGCCAGTGAAGGCAAGCCAAGTATTTGTGAACCATACCCTACTGATAATATGATTTTAAACTGATACTATAATTTAAAAAACGTCAAATGGTGCCCTCCTGTGGTTGTATACCGTACACTGCAGAACTGATAAAAATCTGTTATAGGATCAATGGCCAGACTGTCGGATCAAGACTAGTATGTCAACCACAGTCCTTTAATAAACATTGGAAGTGATAGATTATATTGTGAAGACTCAGCTGTAGTAGTCGTAAATATTCTTCTTTATCTCTTCAGCCTGAATTTCTTTGCAGGCAAATGTGAACAGGCAGATAAAGTGGCAGACAGCAGAGCAAAGATAACACCTCACACTTCTGTGTTCATGTAAATGACTTGGCTTGCAACAGATAAAATAATGAGCTATGACAAAACCCTCTCACCCACTCACACCCATTTACAACTTTTTGGGGAAAACCTTGTGTTGTTGTCATCACGTTTCCCCGCTGTGATTCAGAAGTTAATGTGGACAGAGTAAAGTACATTGTAAATTGCTCTGAAATGAGGAAGCAGCGTGGTCCTTCACAGCCTGATGCTGTCTGGCTTGAGCTCTGAGAGAGCAGAAAATGGGGGAGAAGAGAAACACAAGAGATGGAGGCAGAAAAAGGACACGAATCAAAGAAGAGGACACTCAGTTCGGGCAGTGTGTCACAAACATCCTCTGGGTCTCTCTCCCCCCGAGGGAACCGTGGTGGAGACTATTGTGCTGCGGCCAGAGGCCTTGGTCCTTTTCCAGCCTGTGGAGCCGGATCAGGTTTCTCCCGCAGCTGCTTCAGATCCCTATACGCTGGTGGAGAAGCTCGTGGTGAAGAGCCTGGTCATCAAAAGGATGGAGGAAGCCCCTAAGGCAATGTACAGTGGTGAGATGGCTGCAAGTATAAACAGCACAGTGAGATGTGACAGAAAGAAACTGCAACTTTTTACAACACATATTTTAAAAGATTTAGTTCTGAATGATATAAATTTATATAGAATAGAATAAAATCGTTTCTTTGATCATATTTTCTCTGAAGAAATAAAGTTAAAGTGTAGAACATGATGCCAAACTCAGGAATCATGCAAACAGCTGCTAATATCAGTGTCAGATATGGCCTATTATACTCAGTTTTCCATTAATTGCATTGTATTCCCATCATACTAAGAGGTTACTACTTGATACCTACTGTAGATGCAGCTTTTTGTTCTTCAGTGATGCTACTATTCAAATGGTCCAACAGTGACATCATGTTTTGGTAAGATAAACTTTTATCAGCCTGCCTGTTCATTTTCATAAGTTCGTGTGACTCTGAGTAACTTTTAGCTCCTAATCTTCATCTGTTCACTTCACACCTTCGGACAGTTTGCGGCTGTAGCTCTGGTTTCCTCCTATTCTAACAGTATAAACCTACCGTATTTAAAAAAGGATCGGTCCGCCTGCATCAAGCCCTCACAATGTGCAGTTTAAAATGTGCGTTTATTTTCTTCAACGCGCTCTTCTTGGTAAGTAACATGAGTCATTTCATTTGTGAATGAACTATTGTGTGTTACTCCTTTGAAGCAGTGCAGGAAGTCTGCTGTAATTGTAATCCCTCATTTGTCAGACACTGTAAGAAATAAAAGAGGAGGCAGGGGAGTGAGAGTCATTTACTGGATACTTTGAAAGATTTTTCTTTCTGGTAGAATCAAACATATTCATATTAGATGGTCTCACGGGTCTCAGTGGTTGGGCAGAGTAATGAATATGAAAGATAATCAGTCTGAGTCTGGGCAAAATGAACCAGCATGGGGTGTTGGTGTGTGTGAACTTCTACATGTTCAGAAAGAAATCAAATAGTTGCCCAAAAAGTCCCAATTACTAACTATTGAAAGTGGAAAAGGTAACTTTCCAGCGCTGTAACTTAATTGTTATGTTGGAGAAACTATTAGAAAAACTTTGACAATGAAAAACGAAATTGGTGTTTATCCCTCTATTCTTTTTTTTTTACACACAAAGACATTTCATAAAAAGTATCTGAGAGATGCAACGAGGCGACTCAGCCCTATAATGGAGCAGACTGACACCAGCAGAGATAGCTGCGTTCATCGGGTTTATGCTGTTATATAAAGCGTTGAATTAACGTGGAGTTGTTAAATTTCTCTTTCAGGCGTCTGGGGTTGCCCTCATCACTATCGGAGCGCTGCAGTACTCGACTTACTCACAGATAGGCACTTTTGCAGGGAGCGGCCTGTCGAAAATTGCTATAGTCCTCATTGCAGTGGGTGTCACCATAGCCCTCGTCTCCCTCTTGGGCCATGTTGGGGCATTCATTGATAATTCTTCTATGGTGGCTTGTGTAAGTAATATCATCTCCTATAATAGGTTTGATGTTGTCTTCTCATTAGATCTTATGAAGAGCACATCTATGGGACATGACCGGTTCTGACTTTAACATGACACATTGGAAGATTGGTGTATGTTTTATATTATTAAAGGCAGATGGGACACGGCTGACCTTTTACACTATACTCACTCTGTTTCTCCATGAACTATAGTTCATCTGCATCTTGGTAGTGATCATCCTGTTGGAGGTTCTCACTGGCGCTGCCTTCTACATATTCCGCAGCAGGGTAAGATACTGAAATCCATGTCCTTTGGGAATTATCTATGACTGAAATCGGTCTATTAACAACAGTATTTCATTAGACTAGACTATAGACTAGACTAAAAAATGCTCTGATCACAAAACATTGTTGCGTATGATAGGCTACTGAGCTTGTGTAATACTTTGTAATTTGTTCTTTGGTTCGTTTGTTCTTATTATTATTTGTGTATATGTGTATGTATATTTAGTTTTTTTCCCTTTATTTATTTTCAAAATCTTTTTTTTTCTCTTTTCATTTTATTTTGTTTTTTTTTTTGTTTATAATGCTTATCAAGATATATTAATGTTTCTTTTGTTTGTTATGCTTTGCTATTTGTGCAATTGCTTTTATAGGTCAGGTTTAAATATAAGCCTGTAATGGGTTTCTACCTCACCCGCACATGTATTTTTTTCAATTTAATTGTTTGTTTTTATTGTTGCTTTTATAATCGTGCAAATAAACATAAACATAAACATTAAATAAAGTGCTAGTGTTGATGATGGTGACATTTCAATCACATTTTCTCCATAGACCGTCCTGCTGAAGCTTGGTAGTATGAACAGCGGTATGAATGCCAAAGCAACATCAGTGATCAGTGACTACAGCCCGGAGAACAGACACGCCATTGACAGAATTCAGGAAAAGGTTATATGCAATCTTCATCATGTTATTGTATTTGCAAGAGGTGCTTGGTGAAAATAATTTAAAACGTTTATTCCTCTAATAATCTTTCTTGTATTATGCTGTAATTTGCATCATGTAAGCAAGTAGGCTACAGTATGAATTGAAATATCAAAGTCTGACAAAAAAAAAAAATCACTCTATATTGCCACAAGGTGAACATGAAGCCCCCAGACCCCCCTAAAGGTGTGGGGCCTCAGGGAAACTGCCTGCTCTGTTGATTGGTAATTGGGACACACAGTTGAAAGACAATGCTTTCTGAATAATTAAGTAAATTTGTATAATAATGAAACACTCAATGTTCTGAGCTATTAAAAATACTTTTGGGCCCCTATCCAGCACCCCCGAAGAACTTTTCATTGTTTTGAGGGAACATGTTCAGTATAGTATAGCACATCACTGATTTAATGCCATCTTTTTGTGTTGTACACCATGTCACAGTTTCAATGCTGTGGCGCAGACGGCCCTGAAAACTGGTCCACAAGCGTGGGCTGGGAAAACCACGATGCTGTGCCGGATTCCTGCTGCATGGTGAAGAGTGAAGGTTGTGGACATGACAAGACCCACATCTACACAAAGGTCAGCTGGGAAAACACATTACAAGCTCAGGCATTTCATCTTTTTTTTTTTTTTTTTAATCTCATGTGTGGGCTCCTCTTCAGGGTTGTATCACGGCTATCAAGCTCTTCCTGTTGAAAAATCTGGTGTGGGTAGGTGCTGTCTGCATTGCTCTTGGAGTCACAGAGGTAAATTATTTGGAATAATTGTGGAATTCATACACTTTTTAATTTTGTATAACATATTTGTCTTGCATATGAGGATGTATTATTGTACAGAAATGTCATTTAAACATATATTTGGTATTTCATGATTTACAAATTCATTTAAGTAGATAACTTATATGCAAATTCCAACAATTTGCATGTGAAGATTTTCATATAAACAGCGGCAATGCAGACATTTGAAAACGAAGTAAGGAGAGGTTGACATGAATGATAATAAGGCCTTTCTCATTCTGTTTGCCCCAGGTCGTGAAATCCAGAATTAATTAGAATTTACCGAGAGAAAAAATCAGCTTGACCCGTCTGTAAGGTCATTTGCTGCCAGTAACTTACAACCTTTTTCTTGTTACAGGTTTTTGGAGTGTTAGTCGGGGTGTGCTTGTGTCTGGATATGAAAAGAAAAAACTATCAAAACTTCAGCTAGGCCATGGTGCCTGAACACAGCTGTCGACGAAAATTAATTACAGTTTTGCTTTGATTTTATTTGTTTCTTCATATATTTTCTCAGATATATTCCATTTTATTTGCTTCTGCTTTTGACATTTGGAAATTGTTTAAATTAGGACTATGGTCTATCACAATGGAAACACTTTAGAAATGTCATATTATTTATCTACCATGCATATGCTCAATAAAAGTGTGATATGTGGTGGTCAAGTGGTTGTCTGGTTCAATCTGCATGTTTATTGGTTTTGCATGACTAACCTTTAAAGAGATGTTCCTCTGCAAATAGTGCAAACATTAGCCTAAGTTAAAAATGACATTGTAGTAAACTGTAAGCAATGTATTTATTGCAAGCATTGGAGTTAAAATTAAATAGGATGATACTCTTCCATGCAGGTGATAGTTAAATTTCAACTTAACATCATAGATAAAAATAAATAAATAAATAATGTAAATCACGGGTAAGGAAATAATCACATTATGCTAGGCTAAAGAATAAACTACATTTCCCGGAAACCCTCTACAGGAAGTGTGTCCGCTCTCAAAATCGGTCCGACTTTAGCCAACCGGTAGCCTGAAAGCATGAGAAGCAGCATGTGAGCGGCAGGAGCTTGGAAAAGTGACTGGAAAGCAGGAGGTTTATCAGAGCCACTGAAAGAAATAACACAGGTAAAGACTCTGTTTATTTCCATATTGTTTCAACCGACACATAATGTATAACTTGGCACTCGAGCAAAACAGTCAGTGTGGGTTAATGTTAGCATTTAGCCGGTCAGGGTGCTGTATAAACTCCTGTAGTAACTCAATAGGTAGGACCTCCGTGAGTTAAGTCTAGTTGTACTGAATAAGAAGTGAATATCATTCTACACAACGTCCTTAAACACTGAGGTGTAAAATTGAATAACTGAATATGTAGCTGAGTATGTGGAATGGATGTTCAAATGATCAAGACTGTAGGGCAGAGTCAGAACTACTACTTGTAAAAGCAAAAAAAAAAAAAATCTAAGTCATCCTGTTTTAAACTGTCTAGACAAAACACCATGTCAGAAGCATTAACCCAGCGAATAAAGGAGCTGGAGGCCGAGGTGGAGAAGCTCAAGTCTCAGCTGAGAGGAAGCAGAGGAGCTGGAGAGGATGGAGAGGAGCTGACGTCCAGCCCATCTACCAATGAAACCTCAGACTGTAAGCCTGGTGGTAACGACAACAGCAGCAGCAGCAGCAAGAGGGGAAAGAAAGTAAACAAGCAGCGTCCTTTTGACTTCTCTGCCCACCCGCGGCGCCATGTGGCTCTGCGGCTGGCCTACCTGGGGTGGGCCTACCAGGGCTTTGCCGTGCAGGAGAACACAGACAACACCGTGGAGGCCAGACTCTTCGAGGCTTTGCTGAAGACTCGGCTGATCCAGGACCGACAGAGCTCCAACTATCACCGGTGTGGTCGCACAGATAAAGGAGTCAGCGCCTTCTCCCAGGTGAGTTCAACCAGACTGTGTTAAACGTTTTGGCAAATTGACCCATTGCCATTATCCCCATAGTCTTAGGAGTAGGTTCGTTACCTTTAATTGTCGGTGTAAGCTGTTTTTTTAACGGCGGAGCAGAGCCGCGAGCTGCTCAGAGCTACGCTACGGAGGCTAATGGGATTTCTTGGTTTCCCTCATCAAACTCATCAAATACACAATCCAACAACTCCAAAACGCTCTTGTGGACAAGTTGTGACCTGCACATTCACCACGCTATGAGATAATAACTGAACATTACGAGACAGTTGTTTTCAAGGCAACTGCTAGCCGAAAAACTGCCCTCAACAGAAACGCGCATCAGCTGTTTTGCATGAATTTACCTTGAAAACAACAACTCGTAACGTTCCGTTATTATCTCATAGCGTGGTGAATGTCTGTCAACATCATAACTTGTCCACCAGAGCGTTCTGGAGTTGTTGGTTTGTGTATTTGATGATTTTGATGAGGGAAACCAAGAAATCCCATGAGCCTCCAGCTCTGAGCAGCTCGTGGCTCTGCTCCACTGTTCTAAAAATAGCTTGCACTGACAATTAAAGGTAACGAACGAACCTACTGCTATGACTATAGCCATTAGCCAATATGCCAAAAATGTTGAACTATCCCTTTAATAACGAGCATGATCTACAGGTGATGTGTGTGTGGGGGTTGTTGTCATGTAGTAGTCAAGTAAAACTGCCTATTTTCCACAGGTCATTACCATCGATCTGCGCTCCACGCAGTTTTGTGGAGGACTGGGCGTCACGCTGCCCGAAAATGTTGACGCAAGCACCAAGAATAAAGCTGACAACGTCCCCGAGGTCCCGTATGTGAAGATGCTGAACCGAGTCCTGCCCCAGGACACTAGGATCTTGGACTGGGCGCCGGTCGCTGAGGGTTTCAGTGCACGCTTTGACTGTCAGTCCCGCACGTACCGTTACTACTTCCCCCGAGGGTCTTTGGATGTGGCGCTGATGGCAGATGCTGCAAAAAGGTGGGTGAAGAAGATGCAAAACCGGAAACAATGATGTCACACAGTTGAACTCGGCTGGATTACTGCAATGCACTTTATATGGGGGGCTAGTGGGTCCTCCATTGCACGTCTTCAACTAGTACAGAACGCAGCTGCACGTCTTTTAACTGACACAAGAAAATTTGAGCACATTACACCGATTTTAGCTTCACTCCACATCCACTTTAGAATTCATTTTAAAATCCTTTTATTTGCTTTTAAATCTCTAAATGGTCTTGCCCCATCGTACCTCTCTGAGCTTCTACACGGCCTACACACCCGGTCGATCCCAAAACTAGAGCGTTTTCTGTGGCAGCTCCAAAATTATGGAATGATCTACCACTGCACATTAGGCAGGCCTCCTCACTGTCTAATGTTAAAACTCTTCTTAAAACCCACCTCTTTTCTTTGGCTTTTTGCGCTACGTAGGTTGTTGATTTTTTGTGTACAGATATTTTACCTGGGGTGGACAGAATATATATTCCCTATGTTTTATTGTGTTTTTATCTTTAGTATTTTCTGCTTTCTTAGTATGTTTTATGGTTTTTATTTTACTGTACAGCACTTTGGAAACCTTTTTGTTTATTTAAATTGTGCTTTATAAATAAAATGGATTGAATTGGATTGGAAGTTATAGATATAACTTGAAGCCCCTCTCTTGGCACCTGACAGATACGAAGGCACCCACGACTTTCGCAACCTGTGCAAAATGGATGTGGGCAACGGAGTCCTGCAGTTTGAGAGGACCATCCTGTCTGCATCAGTTACACCTGTGCGGCCTGAGCAAACCTCCAGCACAGATCAATGTGATCTCTTCATATTTGAAATCAAAGGATTGGCTTTCCTTTACCACCAGGTATGAAGACGTGTTTTTTTTTTTTTTTTTTATGGCTCTTGTCTGAAAAATAATCTTCACTTTAAGATAAAGTATTCAAGTTCATTGGGTTTTTGTTTTGTTTTGTTTTTTTAAAGGGATAGTTCACCCAAAATTGAAATTTCACTCATTATCTACTCACCCTCATGTCAACTAAGGGCTGGGAGAAGTTTCAGAGTCCTCCGTGGCTTCTCTGAGTTACAGGGGGTCTCGGCATAGCAGTGCATGCCCATATAACGGTTGCAAATGGATACAAACTGTCTTCATAACAAAAAGACACACCAAAAAACATCCAAATACCTCCATGCTGCTCGTATGTAATGTCTGTCTTGTATTGAAGCCCCGAAATGCGAAATTGTCCCGAAAAAATTTAAATAAGTCAAGCTTGTTTTGTAGCGGACGCTTCTCGAAACTCCTCTTCCCGGTTCATCAAATTTGGACGAAATGGGAAGAGGAGCTCCCGCTACAAACAAGCTTGAAAAAAAGACTTATTTAATTTTTTTCGGGACAATTTTGCATTTCGGGGCTTCAATAATAGACGGACGTTACATACGAGCAGCATGGAGGTATTTGGATGTTTTTTGGTGTGTCTTTTTGTTACGAAGACAGTTGGTATCCATTTGCAACCGTTATATGGACATGCACTGCTACGCCGAGACCCCCTGTAACTCAGAGAAGCCACGGAGGACTCCGAAACTTCTCCCAGCCCTTAGTCGACATGAGGGTGAGTAGATAATGAGTGAAATTTCAATTTTGGGTGAACTATCCCTTTAAATAATAAAACCAACAACAGTGCTGCTTAGAAGTTTGCAATTCAGATATGCTTTCTTGTAGAGCTAATTTCTTTCAAATTTTTGAACTCTTTGATTAGTGACCTTTGCGGTCTCTGTTGTGTTACACCACAGGTACGATGCATGATGGCAGTGCTGCTCCTGATAGGGCAGAAACTGGAAACCATAGAGATAATTAATCAGCTTCTGGATGTGCAGAGTAACCCTAGGAAGCCCCAATACAGGTGAATTGAACAACTACCTTTTTTTTCACTCCCACTAGGAGTCTGGCACAAATATGCATAAAACATCTGCTTTATGAACTAAGTAACCTTTAACCATGTTTCTTCTTGTCCCCAGCATGGCAGTAGATTTCCCTCTGGTGCTGTATGACTGCCACTTTGAAGGTTTGAGCTGGAAGCAGGATGCAGAAGAGGTGAACTATGTCCTGTCTGCACTGCAGCAACACTGGACCCAGAGTGCAGTCAGGACCCAGGTCATACATGGTATGATGAAGGGTTTGGAGGCCAAAGGTAAGAGGTTAATTTACATAAAAATATTAATTAGCTTGTATCAAAAAAGATCACACTACAATAGGGCTGCAAGTAACGATTATTTTCATTAGCGATTAATCTGTCGATTACAAAAAAACAATTAAACAATTAATCGATTAGTTGTTTGGTCAATAAAATGTTAAAAAATGTCTATCAGCGTTTCCCAAACAACAAGACAACTTCCTCAAATGTCTTGTTTTGTCCACAAACCAAAGAGTTCTAAAGTGTTGTCATAAAGGGACCCAGAAACCCAGAAATATTCACATTTAAGAAGGTGAAATTTTGAATAATTTTGACTTTTTCTTAAAAAAAAACTACCCAAACCGATTATTAAATTGTCAAAATAGTAGACGATTAATTTAATAATTGATTATTGTTTGATTAATTGTTGCGGCTTTACACTACAACAGCATGAAGTTATTTATTTTGTAGCGCATTCATATTGTTTCCAGATGGACTCTCGAATTCATAGTGTCATGCTTTTCGGGCATAGAAAATAGCTTTTTGTTTTTCATGAGTGATGGTATGATCATGGCCAGAAGGTTCGAGAAGACGGCTGCTGCAAAAGTAATTAGTGATTATGTATGTATGTATGTATTGTTGATAATAAAGTAATAGCTTTAGTTTAAGTTTTTTCAACCCAAAATGCCAAACATTTGCTTGTACCATCTTAAATGTGAGGATTTGCTGTTTTTACCACTAATTAATTAAGCAAGCAATTTGAACACATCGCCTTGGGCTGTGAAAATTAAAATGAGCTTTTTAAAAAACGATTCTCTGACCTTTAAACTAAAAATTGTTAGTCTAGTGATGGAGAAAATCATTTTGCCAATTGATGGATAATGGAAATAATCCATAGCTGCCTCCCTGTGTTACCCATACTTATAGTTCTCTATCCTTGTATATTGTATTAATATTTTCATCATTTACATCATTTGGTTGTATAACTTACTGTACATAAATTGCTTTCACAGGTGGAGCGTCCTCTAACCATTGCTGGCTGGTAGAAGGCAGCAGGCAGAAGAACTACCGACCGCTGCTGGAGCGTCCGTGCTGCGAGAGCCTGGAGTCCAGGATAGATCATTTTGTTAAAAGAGGCAGACTGGAGCGGGAGGAAGGGGAGAACGGGGGTGAAATGGTCCACAGAGGAAAAAGGTCCAAACACTCCCACACTTCCCCCAGTCTCACCCCTTCCTCACAGATGCCATCGTCAAAGCAAAGTACGGATCAGGAAGCAGAGGTCTAAAGAAGAAATGGACTTGATACAAAATAAAAAAAAAGTTTATTTTGTACAATTTGTATTGTACAATCGCTCATGTGAAAAGATTATATTTAGGTTTTACTTCTGTACTCAAAATGAATTTAATTTTTTATTTCATAAAAGGTGTAATTCCATTTTCATTCACTTTTTTTTCTCCAATTTTTTTGTTTGTTTTAAAATAAACCCATTTTGGAGACAGTTGCAGTCGCTGTGTTTGGTTTATTAGACGGGCGGAACTAATCTGAGCGAAGAGAGACGTGGGAAGATTTTTAAGGTGGCGCCTACCAAACTAAGAAGCTAGGTCGTTAGCTGACAGTTGAATATAGTTTGGAGTTACCGGCAACAAAATTAATCAATAAGACTGTGTGTAACGTTTTTATCCGACTGCACAGTTGATAAAAACGGACACAACATGGCCGCGGCTTCGTTTGTTCGTGTTTTTGAGGTTGTTTTGACCTGATAAACACTTGTGCTAACCTTAGCCTGTTAGCAACCCTGGTTGTTTTTACTGCATCAGCCTCAACACTGAGGCTCGGCGCGGATTTCCATCCACTGCACGTCCAGTTGATTTAAGGAGGCTCTCACGTTTACAAGGTAAAGACACAAAAAACAAAGAAAAAAGGTGTGTTGTTTACTAGCAATAACAGAAAAATATAAAACTACGAAGTAACCAGTTGGTCTTCTTTACGGATTGATGATTCACATGTTAGCGGGTTGTCAAGCCTAAATTTAACTCAAGTAGTTCGTGTAGTTAAGAATAACTTCTTGCACACCAGTCAGGCCAGTTTGCCCCCCGTGTTTACTGATGAGCCGAGTTGTTATTCCCATAAGCTGAGTGTTGCTCATCACCTCCACAGCAGGGGGCGTGTTGTTAAACCTCGTTTCCTAAATGCAGGGAGAGTACTGCGTTGGTTTCAACCAGCAAGAAATATCTCCACCAACAGTATGCACGTGAATGCAACATTTATTATGGGAATTCATGGGGGTATTAAATAACTTGGTACATTTAGTTGGTGTAATATATAGTCATATTTTACATTTATCTTGCTTTTGAAATTTATAATTCTTCAGTATTTACTGAGGTGTTTGTATTGAGTACTTTGGTCACCACTGGAGATGTCTTTGATGAAAACATAGGTTTAGATTTAGATTTGAATACTTTAATACTTCATTTTCATTTGTGTGTTTTAACTTTTTGCCAGGTTCATCTGTGCGACACTTTTCCAGTCATTTCTGTTTAATTCTTCATTCTTCGTCACTATAAACAGCTGCAGTAACAGTCTCGTCACCTCACTGACATAACTTTGGATGCGTCTTTCTTTATCTGTGCTTGAAGATGTTCCTGGTGGGCCTGACGGGAGGTATTTCCTCAGGGAAAAGCGCGGTGTCTTCGATGCTGCGGGAGCTGGGGTGTCCCATTATTGATGCTGACGTTGTGGCCAGGAAAGGTAGGTGAATATCTGCTTCCCCTGCAAACTGCTCAGTCTATATGAGCTCCAATTAAATACAACTGTATTATCCTCCAGGAGGCAGCCTGTTAGGAGAACTCCCATATGGAAACAGTGATTCACATACATGTGCAAACTTTATGTAATAATATCATTTATCATTATTATTATAATGAAATGCTGAAATAGACATAAGGGGGTTAAGCCTGTAGGAGGTTCATTAGGACGAAGTCTTGGAGAGAGTGTGTGAATCATGAAGGCTGTCTCTGTTGACTCCAGGGATGATGTTTCAGTTATCTGGTGAAGATCAAAAGGTTGCATAACTTAGTGAAGTACACAGTTGCATGGAGGGCTGAACCTATAAGGCATTAGACTAACACTGTTGGTTGATGACCCACCCCCCCAATACTTATTTATCTTTTTAAAAATCTTACAAGCTAACTGGTTTTGTTTGCCTGAAAGACATTTTTAAACATTTCCCAATTAATTAAAACAATGATACAATGCTGCCGATATCACAACAACAGTTGTGGAGCCGCACACCCCCGCCTACTGTCGCATTGTCTACCACTTTGGGCCGGAGATCCTTCTGGAGAACGGGGAGATCGACAGGCAGAAGCTGGGTCAGCTCATCTTCGGCAGCGAGGAGAAGAGGAAGCTGCTGAACTCCATCACGCACCCAGAGATCCACAAAGCGATGCTCAAAGAGATCCTCTACTACTTTATAAGAGGTGAGGGAGGAACCGAGGTCTTGATGGGGGGGAAAAGCAGGAAAATTTACCGAAAGCGAGTCACATCTGTTTTGATGGGCTTTAGGTTTGAGGCTGTTTCTTTCTGCTTTATGGGCGAGATATTTGAGAATATTACCAGCAGTTTATCAGGTAGAGGGTGAAAGTTAGAGATGAAAGTAGGAAGTTGTTGCTGCACTTTAGATCTTTTCCTGTAAACTCACCAAACCGTAACAAAAAAAAATAGAAGTACAACTCCCACTTACTACATTAATTCTCTAGAAACTCAAGAAAATGCCTTAAAATGAACTTAACATGCTGGACTTGTATGTTCTCATAAAGCGATTAACTTGATTGTGTTACTGGTATTTTCACAGCGTTGGAGTGTAAATGTGTTGACACTAATTAATTCGGTTCACAATGCTCCCCCTCTTCTTCCATCTCCCTAGGGTACCGCTATGTGGTGCTGGATGTGCCTCTTCTCTTTGAAACCAGACGTCTCACACAGTTTCTGAACCACACTGTAGTGGTTTACTGGTAAGACCGCCGCTCGTTTTCCTCCGTTTGCCCCATCACTTTGGAGATTGTTTTTTAATACTGTTTGTTTATGGAGTTCATCTATTAAATCATGAAATATTTCCCAGTTTGGTTTTGACAGACGCACGCTGACCATTAAGCCCAGTTGTGTTATGGGTTACCTCTCTCTGACGCTCTCTCTCTCACTCTCCATCTCTCTCTCTGCTTTATTTGAATGACTCACTGCCTCTGGATTTTTTAACAAGGCACCCTGGCCGCACCATAAATAACCTCCATTGTCTGTTTCTTTTCAGTGACCCTGCCACTCAGCTATCGCGCCTGATGCAGAGGGACGGCCTGACCCAGGAGCAGGCCGAGCAGCGCGTGGCCGCCCAGATGCCGCTCAATGAAAAGCGCGGCTTGGCCAATCATGTTATTGAGAACTCGGGCAGCCGCGAGGACACCCATCGGCAGGTCCTGCGGCTACACACAAAGCTGGAGGACTCCATGGACTTCCTCTTAGTGAGGGTCATTGCTATCGCTGCCACTGCTAGTCTGAGTGGGATACTGCTCTATGCAGCCAAGATACTTTTGTCCTAACAGAGGAAAGATAAGGGCTTAAAGGGGTTTTGGTCCAAGATGTGGTCCAAGATGAGTAGAAACAAGGGAGCCAGGTCGGAGGTATCGATGCAATTTACTGTGAGATTAGTCCCACAGCACCCACCACTACAACTCAGTGGTATGATGTGCTCTGTTGACAGTTAACAAGGACTTACAATTTTGACTTTAACTCGCTATGACAAATGTCATTTGGTGTGAAGGGTTTCAATGTGCAATTTGTGTGGGTTTTTACTGTGAGACACTAAAACATGAAGGTGATACCTTCTCAACCTGGGCACAGTATCATTTGCAAGGCATGGCCACATGGTTGTAGAGGACAAAAATAATAGCTGTCGTCTTATTAATCGGAGCATTTACTATAATATCATCATAGAAGAGGTGTGTAGAAACAGCTAGCTACAACTTGCAGCTTTGCTCTTTCTCTCTATTTCTTCCTGGTTGACTGTTCCTTCACTTTTTTCCCCTTCTGCCTGCGGTTCGCGATAATGGGGAGGAATGGAATTAGAAAGTCGTATTTATAACCACAAACAGTTAGCGGGCTAGGAAACCAAACACGTTCTGCCCGTGTCTACTGATCTCCTCCTCTCCGTTTCAGGTCCGCACCTACACGGGCACCCCCCACTTTAACCACGCTTCATTTTACCGTTTCGCAGCACAAACACCCGCTGGTTTATCTGTGGGGCTTAGAGAAATCATATCCCAAAATAACTGGACACCAACCCCGTTATTCTGGCGGCCTCGTGACTCAAAAAGGTTGAGAACCACTGACTTAGATGCTCAGCTGCAGTACAAACTCCCCCACCTTTGCTCAGTCATAGAAGTGACAGCAGATTGGAGCTTGAAAAACTGGCTTAATCTTAATTTTTGACGCAGCAGTTAAACCATAGCTAACAACAGTGAAACCATGAAACTGGGACAGACTGGCGCCGGTGACTGTTGATTTGGTTACACCTTTATGAGGGTGTTCAAATTAGACATTTTGAGTAATTACACAGATTCATCTGACATTAGAGAGAGCAAATGAACAAGTAAAATGCTGGAGAAAGTGGTGTTGATTTATTATCCAGCAGCTCTCACTTTTACATAAAAAATACCAGTGATATGATATCCCCAAATCATGTACTGTATATGCTTTAAATTGGAAGTGGTACCCTCATAGAAAAACAAATTAAAGTGCTGAGTAGGAACAATCTGATGCTTACAGTACATGCAATGATTGTATATTAATGATGAAGATGTATGACAGAATGTATTTGACAATCCTTTTTAATGGGAACAGTGTGAATTTACACGAATTAATAGACTATATTTATCACTGTATTTTCTTACACTTGAAGATGTCCTCTGTAAGTCTGTGACGTTTTTTTGTTTTTTGGTGCACACTCACTTGGAACTAAAATACAACATTTGTAACAGGTAGCTGCTTAATTTAAATATAACACTGTTTTAAAAGAACAACAGTTTGATGGTGTCAGTGTGTTTTGCTCTGTTCAATTTAGTCTTATGAGGAGGGAAAGTTTCTTTGAGTTTGTGATGGACTAACGTGATTTTGTTACATCAGAACTACTTTGGATCACAGCTGTGTATAAAATATACACAAGTGTGATTTGGAAACATAAAAAGCTCCAATGCACATACACTGAAATCAAGTTGAAGTAGGTTTTAATGAAGGGAAATTAACTTTTCTTATGTTTTAAAATGTGCACGTTCTGTGCATGTTTTGAAACGGTGATCTTTACACCACACCTGAAGGATGGTTTAAGAGCCATTTAGGATTGGGTCTTTGTTAATTTTGGAGATTTAAGACTAAGGCATAATTTCAGTAGGACTCTTCAAAAGTAAACTGGTCATTATGTATAAAAGCTGGGCAGTGCTCTGACCTCCAGCTAGAAATGTTACTGTTTTTATTATGGATTAATTATTTTCTCAAGGAAAATAATGAGAAATAGTACTAATTTATGCAGACCAAGACCATGTCTTTAGATTTTTTTTTTTTTTTTTACCAATTGTCCAAAACTTTCATTAAGAGTTCTGTATGACAAAAATCAAATTCTCACAATTATTTTTACTCAATAAATCTAAACAGATTATACATTTTCAATGTATTAAAAATCATATTGGCCCCAGAGAAATCCATGTAACTCGATCTTAACATGCAGGAAATGTTGGCAAGAGGACTTCAGGAGGCCATGGTAATGAACTTGTATTAATGGTTCGTTGTCATGTCCTTGCTCTTGTTAACATTAGGCATGAAATTCCAGGCCCACAGGCAGGTGCAGTGACATCACCCTGGCACTGAGGGCCCACAAGCCTGCGTGGCTCACTTGGCTCCTGTCTAAAGCCCCCACTGGTCTGCTCTTTGTTTTTATCAAGCCCCTGCAGAATTAATGTAAAGTGACTCGGGCTGTGGTGGGTGGGGAGCAGTCAAGCAAAAGCTGCGTTGGACACACATTTGGATACATATGTAATACACAAAATAACAGGTCGCACGCACACAATGTAATCTTTTAAACACATGCAAACACAACACACTGTACAGTCGTCCATATAATACAAACAGTCTTATTGGACCCTTGTCAGTCCAGGATGGCCACCACTCAGAGCCAGGATGAAGAATATGCTATTCTTAGGTTGCGTTTTTTTTCCCCAAAAAGAAAAAACCTGGCTCTACCGTGATCCAGAGGGTAACATGCTTCCCTGAGCAGCCAGCTGTTCAGCAGAGATTTCCAAGTGTGCCTATTCTCAGTCTCTTTCTCAGACACAGACAGAGGCCAGATGCAGAGCGTGGAAGGAAGTCTATATCTGTAGCAGCAAGTGTGAATGCTCCAGGCAGAAAAAGGGTGGCGAAGTCTCAGTCTGAATTTAAATTGGGTTTAATTCTGACTGTGTCAAGCTAAAAGGTGAAAGTCTTAAGTTGCCTTGTTACACTTTGTGAAAGTGCATGGATGCAGGCGCAACCCGCTGCTTTATTGTGTGTTGTGAGTCCTCTCCGGGAGCAGAGCAAATAATTTTCTGATAGCAGGGGGGTAAAGACTTCTATAATCTCACCATCATGTTCAGAGAGTCGGCCCAAGGCACCACAGTGTGTCGACATTTTGGAATCTCCTGTCTGAGTGGTTTTTCATCATCCCACGCCTACTGCCAAAAGGAAAGGTAAAACAGCCTGGGCAAAGGCAAACAAAATAAAAAGCTTTGCCCCAAACATGAAAAAAACAACAACTGCGTTTTAGACTAATTTTCATTTTCTGTAACTTTTGCATTAGCAAGTTTTTTTTGTCTATCAAGTGTTTAGTTCTGGGGTGTTTTTTTTAATCAACATAATGAAACCACATGCAGTCCTAGAGGGTGATATGCTTCAGTTCAGTATTATTAGGGGCTGTTTAAATTAGTTAATTTATAGCATTAATGTGACTTATCAATGAATACAAAAGCCATTTTTTGGCTTTCTTCACTGACATGTTGTGTTTTTGAGTGTGTTTGTGTGAACATGGGTGTGTATGTAAAAGCAACAGTGAGCTCCCAAAAGTAGTATGATAGTATCACAGAGCTAATTGGTGAACTGCTGTAGCCGGCGAGCTACAGCATTAGTCCGTCTGAGCTACCTGGCTCAGAGAGGCTGTGATATTGTTAGCACCATAAGAGTTGTACTGCTACAGCTGACCAACAAATCATATTTTGAATACTTAAAGGGAGAGTCTGGAGGTTTTTGCTCAAAAATAAACGCTAGACTTAAATAGCAATCCATCTTAATCATCACATATGGGCTTCTAGTCCTGTGTGGTGGTGACTGTGTCTGCAAAGCCCCCTCACCCCGCCTGTATTTTGGTCTTTTGCTTTGTAGGTGGCAGTTAGCATTCGCTTCCCAGCTCACCGCAACGGCGCTCCTACTCGTTACAGCATAACACTCGTTGTCGGCCGGAGATCGACCCACCACTCCAGCGCTCTTCACTTGGACTGTATTTCCTTTTCTTTGCAGTTCTGACCGCTGCTGCTGCTGCTGTCAGGGGCAGGACGCTGCACAGTTGAGCCCTAGAGAAGGGTCCAGTTTGAATGTTTTGTTTACAAACTGCATCAAACAAACCTCCAGACTCTACCTCTGAAGGGACACGTTTGTAAGAACCAACAACAAAGATAAAGCAAAAAATGGCCATTCACACTGAAATTGCACTGTGATTTATTTTGCATTTCATACAGCCTTATATCAACTCTTGTCTTGTAGCAGTTTGCAGTAGTCTAACAGAGCAGAGGAGGTTGAAAAAGTGTTGCAATACAACAAATAATTCACAATCACTTCCTCTATTTTCAAGTCTTTCACTCTCAGTTCCCTTGGAGATCAGTTTTGCTTGCTGAGCAAATTTGCATAGCAAAGTTCATCAAAGTTGAACTTTGAGTAAAAAAAAAAGTGATATATAATTAGTGTTCCAAATTTAATGGCAATCTAGCTATTTGTTTCAGGATATTTCCCCCTAAAACCACAAAGTTAACCTTTAGTTGCAGCACAGGAAAAGTCAGGGGATCACCAATCAATGTTGGGGCACCAGCTGTAGAAAAATTTCATTAATCCAGTGGTTGCTGAGACATTGCAGTCTAGACCAAAGTGTCAGACGCAATGACACTGCTAAAAACAGGTATTAGCAAAGTAACAGAACATTTTTTACTCCCACTCTGTTGACAAAGGTGTTCCTAGGAAATGCAGCCAGAGTGACTCACGTTAAAAAGAGACTGAGAAGGATTGTTGACCTCATGTTGTGCAAGATGATGGTAGATTAGAGTTTGAGTTATTTGATGATTAGGACCACAGAGAAAGAATGATGAAAAACCCACTGAGATGCGACCGCTCCCCCTCGGTTCAACAGGTTACAGATGCAGCTCGACACCAGCGGGTAGAATAAACCGGCCTGAGCAACCACAACCACTGTAGTGTTCTTGAACTCTGGCTCCTTGTGTCATGCTGAGGAAAGGGGCACTCGTAGCGCCTCCGTTGCCCGTTGTCAGGCTGCATCCACGGGACTGTGGTGAGGTGAAGAGACAGGCAACACGCCAGCGGAGCGTCCCCGGCCACATGACTCAACCTGTCCCTACGTGTTAGCCTTGGCTCAGTCAGGACCATGAGGGAACAAGGCCAATGGTATTGAGTCATGACACACTGGACAGTCCCCAGATCAAGCGTGATGATGGGTAGGAAGTGGGGGAAGCGAGCGTTGTATGTTGTCATGCATGTACTATTATTTTGTGTATTCATACCCACTCTGCCACTTGCTGTGTTACATCCGTTCACATTTTAGATCACGACTACAAATTGATGACTTTTTAGCTTTTAATCATTTTTCCATGCTCCTCTATTTGAACTACTGTACCTCCACACTTAAAAAATGTGGAATGCATTATATTATACTTCCACATTATATAATATCAGTGTTGTAAAACTGTTATACTGTACCTTCTGCTCACCAACTGTCAACAAAAACATCTCAATCGCATCCGGAAATCACATCAAATTAGTTCCCAAGCTTAAGGTCCAGTCCTATTTCGTGGCCACAAATTAGTATTTCGTGGGAACGAATTAGTATTCCGTGGGAACTAATTAGTATTTCGTGGCCACAAATTACGATTTTTTTCTCGCATGTCATATCTGGGGCTCCGTAGTGCGTAAGAATTGGCAAGGTTTATTGGCAAATCTGAATATACTACCCATGAATATATTTGTATAAGTGTATAATCGCTATAAAATAAAATTAGTTTGGTTTTCGTAGCCTTATAATTATTCTTTTATATATAGCAAGGGTCTTGCTTTAGAGAGTGTCGCCATCTTGCGCCGCCATGTTTGTACGGCAGCTCGACAGCCAGAGAGCGCGTTTTGCGTTCATAAATAAACCAGCAAAGTAGAAGTCGGAAGGAAAGAAGAAGGAGTAGCAGACATATCGTAAAATGGTTTAGATCTTCACCTCATCGCTCCTGAAATACTCCCAGTCATCCCAGTCGTGATAAACGAGTTTTTTTGTCCTCGGAGGCCACCGTCACTTTGCTGATGGAAGGGGTGAGTGTGATCGAGTGCGTGCGTGCTGCGAACTAGAATCTGAACGCTTCACGGTTTTACCCCCGTTCTGCACACTGGACCTTTAAGTAGCATAGTTGACGGTAATAATAAAGAACCCATTGCACTGGGATTGCTTATCACGAATGCATACAGTAGGCAATCTCCCCTCTGGCTTTGCTGACCCTTCTGGTGGCATGAAGCTGGGAGGGAACTGATGAGAAAGCAGCAGGAACTGATGACAGTATTGTCCTTTTCACAATGGAAATTTTGAGGTCTCATAAAAAATCAGTCACTACCCTGTAATCATGTCCTTCATTCTTTGGATGGAGATTTCCCTCTGTGAGCAGAAATGTCAGAGTTGTTGACATGATGTTGTTTTTCTTCAAAGGAATATTGTATTTGTTAACTTCCCTTATAAAATGATATACTGTATGAACTCACAGCTGTCAAGCCTACACTTGAAAAAAAAAAAGATTCTGACAACTTTGCAAACTCTTGATATTTTAGTTCCACAGAAGTGTTGTGAGTGTGTTGCATTTCAGATTGTAGCCTGAAGGATAAGTTACACAGCTAGTGTACACATAACACTTACTGTTTATTTTTAGACTCCAAGGTGATATACACAGACTTGTGGTGACCCTTTAGATAATAGGTCTGAAGAAGATGGCAGAGCAGCTGGCAGGATTCTGTTCGATGTCAGTTGTTATTGACAGCCAGACAGTACCGAGGAGACACTGATTTTTAGCCACGCTAGCGGCGCGGCTCGTTGAAAGACGATCAGTCAGTCAGGCCCAACACTTTGGATCAGACTTAAAATATCTCAGCTAATGTTTGAGGGATTGCCATGAAATTTTGCGCAAACGTTCATGGTCCTCAGAGGATGAAACTTAGCGACTTTGATAGCACCTCCAGCGGACATACTACTCAGACTTATCTACTCGAAGGAATGGCGCAAAATTTTGTACGATGATTTTCTCATCCTCATGTCGGCTAAGGGCTGGGAGAAGTTTCAGAGCTATCCGTGGCTTCTCTGAGTTACAGGGGGTCTCGACGTAGCAGTGCATGTCCATATAACGTTTGCAAATGGATACCAACTGTCTTCGTAACAAAAAGACACACCAAAAAACATCCAAATACCTCCATGCTGCTCGTATGTAATGTCCGTCTTGTATTGAAGCCCCGAAATGTGAAATTGTTCCGAAAAAAATTTAATAAGTCTATATTTCAAGCTTGTTTGTAGCGGAAGCTCTTCTTCCTGGTCCGTCCAAATCTCGCGAGAGTGCGATTACTGACACCGGCGCAAATTGCGCGAGATTTGGACGGGTTAGCATGGAGGTATTCGGATGTTTTTTGGTTTGTCTTTTTGTTACGAAGAAAAGTGGTATCCATTTGCAACCGTTACATGGACATGCACTGCTGCGCCGAGACCCCCTGTAACTCAGAGAAGCCACGGAGGACTCTGAAACTTTTCCCAGCCCTTAGTCGACACGAGGGTGAGTAGATAATGAGTGCAATTTGAATTTTGGGTGAACTATCCCTTTAAGGCATTAAAACCAATTTGCATCCATCCATTGGATACACCACTTATCCATGCTGGGCCCATGCAGGGTGGTACCAATCCCAGAGTCGCCTGTCAACTCTGCTGTCAACTAGCATTGGACTGTGGGAGGAAGCTTGAGTACCTGGAAATAACCCACACAGAACATGCAAATTCCACACAAAGCCCCAGGGATCGAACCCAGAACCTTCTTCCTGTGAGGCACCATCATGCCGCCTTACTCATACTTCTGTTTGCTTTATTTTTTGTTGTGTGGGTGGTGTTTGGACCGTGTCAAAAGAATAACTCAATTAGGATATGTGTGACTTATTCCATTTGTTAAAAAAATAAGAAAACATCTTCCTTGGTGCGGTGGGTGCACACTCACTCAACTAAAACAATGAGTGCATGTTGAGCGTGGGCAGGTGGCTGCAGATTTAGAGGGAGGAAATGCACATGAGCACAAGGAGCAATTTAGTTCGACAGTTAAAGCATCTATCTCTAATTTGGATCTCCCCTGGTGAGTTAAGTGAAGACGCTCAAGATAACAACACTAAGGGCTCATTAATGTCACATCAGACATTTCAGAGGAGGTACTCTCTCTGAGCCCAGCATCCTCCCGTCTCGCAGAAACTAAAGGCAAACACGCACAACGCTGACCCATACACTGACCCAAACACACACACACAGACCCGCTAATGTGCACGCGCTCTCTGCAGTAGCCTGATAAGCCTCACGCCTCACCAATTGGCCCCTGCAAATGTCAAGCTGAAGCCATCTCAGTATACTGATAGGGGGGCTGGTGGGATTGAATGAATCAAAAAAATATTTCCTTATGTTACGTTTGCAAAACGCCGGAGATTACCTAAATTAAAACAAGTTTGCAATAGAGACGTAATCTTTGAAATCCCTCTACTTATACATGATGAAAAAAAAGGATACAGGAGAAAATCTCAAATTATCCCCACAGTCGAGTCCAAGAGACGAAGCTTACGTCAACAAAAAGCAGCTTACAGCACTTCTCAGAGGAATACTTATCTTCAGACCCCGAACCTGCTTAAAGTTAGGGAGGACATGAGATGAAATGTGAGTCAAACGTTCAAGCGTCACGTACAGTCTAGATGCTGCTTCATCACAAATTAACAGAGGCCCCAGAGTGTCCTGTTGGGTAGGTTGTTCAGTTAAAGTCACCATCAAAACCAAACAGCCCCCCCGCCTCCTCTCCCGCCCGAGGAGGAGTTTGTGTCGCTTACACAAGCACAATATGTGAGGATCACCCAGTTTTACAGGATGAGGATCCCACAGATGGTTTTGGGCTTTACCCCTTGTTGCCAGCGTGTAAATGATTTAAGGTAGAAGGCTAAAGAGGGAGGGCGGACAGTTATCTATGTTCTGGGAAAAATTCTCATTTCACTCTCCTCTCTCGTACAGTAAATGCTGTTGGACCCCCGATTTAATATGCTGCCTCTTAAGCGTTTTAATATAAGACTGGGCTTCGGTGTGTTTGTGTCTCTCCCCCTCCGGGGACTTTGGGAAAAGTACAGACTCTTAGGCAGTGTTCACTTTCAGTGGATTCAGCGGTGAAAGCTGTTTCTCACAGTCCGGGGGCGTTTGTCTTTGACATTGTGTCATGAATTTGACGATGTGCTCATACATCCTGCGAGGAGAAAACAGTGTGCGCTAGTGCTCAGCTGCCCCGTGGCTCGGGTGACCTCTGCTTAGGCACGGAGCCTCAGTCTTAATTGTATCTGGAGGAATTCTGCTGTCTTAAGACAAGCTTAAGTTCAGAACCAGAGGGCTTCCTGGTCTTTACCAACACAGAGCAACCAAACAGACAACAGGATGCTCTAAACAAAGCACACTGTGGCAATCTCAGTCTCTCCGTGATTGTAATCCGCTGTGTGCTGTCGCGCTAATTTACAGCTCGCAACAAAATTTAGATTTTAATTGAGCTTCATTCGTTTTGACAGGAAACACTGTGCCTACATTCATGTTTATGAGCGTCAGTGACAGAGTAGCTGCGGATTTTGACATGGTTCCCTTATCTCCGATTCCTGACACCATCAAAACTTTTGTTCTTGAACTCTTTTAGTTTGGTGTTTCAAACCGAGTAGGAGACAGTTATGGACCCCGCGTGGCCCGTGTCAAAGGCGAATTACGTCCAAAGAATTTCATAATATCAAAGTGAGGTCTTAAGAAAAACTCGAAAATATATTGGTTTCTACAGTTTAAGCCTGGAAGCTATTTTCTTGTCTCTGACACTTGTGTCGCAGTCACAGCAGAGCCTAATTTGCCCTGGATTACTTTCCGACACAATCTAAGCTTTGTCGTGATATGTTTTAACACCCGTTCCCTGACTTTCTGCTACCATATCTCAGCGTCTTCACACCCATTAGAGGAAAAAAACACATCTCCCCTTTGATTGTGAAACACAATCATCTCCTGCTTCATTTGGCATTTAATACAGCTGTGATTTCCTCTCCTTTTTCTCCTCAGTGATCATCTCAGCGCTGATTGCCTCTTGCTGTGCCGGCGTGGCTCTCTTTGCGCGTAACATTTGCAGCACTAAAGGCTGCTTTTAGTGGAAAATGAGAGATCAGAACAGCTGATCAGCAAATAGATGAGGTGAGCGACATTAACCAGATAATGTGTGAGGAAGTGCGAAAAAAAACAAAAACATTTTTAATGAAAAATCATGGAAATTAGGAGTAAAAGCAACAGCTAGATGCTCTTTAAGCCCACACTAGTTGTTTAAACTGTGTTTAAAATCACTGTAGTTCTCTTTATCATTTGTGGAAACATACAGAACATTTGAACAGATGCTGCATGCATGAATCGAATAAATAAATCTTTACAAATAAGCACATTAATAAGCATTACATGATATAATTGTACGACTATCTATCAACAGCTATATCGTTTTAATAGACACACGATAGAATGTATGTGCAGTGCCGACACTACTTTGACTGTGTTCAGACATCAAGATTCAATATCAAATTTACACCAACAATATGTCAAACATAATGGGCTGGTATGACATGATTTTCAGTTCATCACATTGAGACACAATACATTTTGTGACACCGCCTGCCATTCAAAACAGTCATAATCTCATTTTCGCTCTGATTTCTTTTGACAAAATATCTCTCTTCAGTCTTTCAAGTACAACATCGCATCATACGAACAGCATAAGAAAACAGGAGCTTGTAACATAAATCTAAACAGCACATTTACAAACACTGCAGTCGCTGTTGGATTTCCAGACTTGAATATGAAATGACAGCTCAAAAATGATGGTGAGGCATCGGCACTGTCAGAATTGTTACTGCACCTCAGCATGACACATGGCAGTGACTGTCACTGTTACGTTGCTCGCGTCCCATCTGAATAGCGGCGTAGGCACCCAGTATACAATAGAACGTACAGATGAGGAAGTGGGCAGTTCCCCATAGCCACGGATACACACCCTTTAACACTGTGTCAGTCCTGATCTTAAACAGCAGTGGAAAAAAAAGCATTCTGATTGTGGATCAGTGGCTATGGGCAACATGAACCTTACTGTGAAAGCCAAGTGAAAGTCAGGAACTGAATGTCCTCTGGCTGCGACCTTTCACCTCTGAGCCCACGTCCTGTCCAGTCTTCAGTCGGCATAGAGGATGAACCCTGAGAAGGTGCTATATTTGTTGCTGTTGCCCCCGTGAGCTTTGCCCCCATCCAGTTTTATGAAAACCTCATCGCCTGCATCCAAATGAAGGATGACACTGTTGCTGGCATAGTCATAACTCTGGTCCTGGTCTTGGGCGATGGCGCTGGCTCTGACCTGGAATCCCAAACACACACACACACACAGAAAGAGAGGAAGTGAAGAAATTCCACGGTGAAATACCACTTAACAGTTGTTTAAAATTCATTACTTTTTACATGAATAGTACATAATATTATCATCATCAAACGGAAATCGTCATTTTAAGATAACTTCCTGTTTCGTCAGCCGACATTTGACGACATCTTTACACAATACAAGTCTTATTTTAGGAAAGGGATGTTTGCAGGCTGAATTTAAGAGTTTGACTTTGTGTAAGTGTGTACCCTGTGGTGAAGATCTTGTTTTTCCCTCTCATGACTCAACTCAAAGGGTCAGGCTTGAGTCAGTCTGCCTCCGAGGAAGGATGGCAGTGCATCCTAACCCCTTGCCTTATGTTCTCTGGGTGGGGGCACTAAAAAAATGCTGTATTTTTCTAACCACAAGTGTCATCGTGTCAACACAGGCTAATTACTGAGGGTGTTAGATGTGGAGCATAACACCCAAATCTCTTTTGCATGTCTGCATAAAAAAGTGAAATTAGTTGGGAGTTACTGTGCATGTGCAGTTAGCCACCACTGGAGGATATATCCCCTGTAAGCTTTTGCTAATGTATGATAATCTGGGTTGCCAGGTTGGCTGATACGCTATGCGACTTCCTCGGACCAAGCATAAAAGTGTAATCCCTGCTCCAGACAGATTGTGCAGACGACAGGTTCTGGGCTAAAGCAGAACCAGAATAGGAACGAGGAGTTCCTAATTAGTGGCAATGGAGTATAGAAGTGTAGGGTCACGGGCCGCGGGGTCTGAGAGGAGAGATGACAGCACGATGATGGATTTCTGAGACATGAGGACAATGCAGCCTAAAGTCCCATCACTCCCTGTGTCCAGCCTAAGATCCACTACAGCAACATCATGTCCACTGCTAACAAATAAACACTGACGGACATTTTTTAATTTGCATTAACATGCCACCCCTCCTTTATGTTGTTAATGTGAAAAATGTCTAACTTGTTCAGACTTTAGTAGACAAAGTTTCTCCCTCTGGACCACATAAGTACATAATAATGATCACCTTGTCTTTGCCTGTCAGGTTCCTGTTTAATGGGCAACCATGTCATTCTATTATTATAGGCAGTATTTATTTCTCTGCATCTTTTTTCCTCTACGCTTTTATATTACTTTCGTTCCCCTTTATTTTTGATTTGAGATAATTTAGTTATTTGTCCTCATGCAGGTCATTTAATCAGCTGTTATTTAGTTTCCTTGCATGGTTGCTTGAAGCCAGCTTCACATGACTTTCTTCTTAGCTGGTCCTCATTATACAGATATTGTATTTGGTTAGTGTGTGTTCAAGTGTCGCTTGAACCTTTGTGTGTGAACATATATTCAGATGTGGTGAAATGTTTCATGATTTTTCTGAGGAATAATTGCACGTTAAATGGAAACTAGTTACCCCCCCCCCCCCGCCACCACCACCACTGTTCATTAGATATCCCGGAGCTTGTAGTTGCTGAAGACAAAAGGTCAGTTGTTGCTTTAAAAACTGAACTTCATCTTGGGTGTTTGCGCAGTATCCAGACTGGCAGTGCCTGCTAAAGAGAGCAGACAGAGGCAGAGATTAAGAGCTGGGGGAGGCAGCTTAAGGAAGTCTCTACAAAGCAATAGTCACCCAACAGGTGAGTCATTGTGATTAAAATATCTAGCTGCAGTTCTTACACACAGGGTCTCCAATAAATACATGTTTTTTTCTCCTTTCTTTTAAACTTGCTTTAAACTAAGAAGATTCTGTTTATAACTATTATAATAGTCTTTTTTTTTGTTTTGTTTGAGAGGTGAAATATCTATCAGGGAAGATTGTTTAATCTGATTTGAAGTGCAGATATCAGGATCACAAATGGGGAAGGTGGGGTGCCCTCTTTTAATTTAGCCACTGGCCCTTGAAATGTCTGAGTGCATCCTTGCTTGTGACACTCAAAAATACAAAAATACATGAGCATGTATGAATCTACAACCTACTGCCATCAGTAAGATAACTTTGCAATAAATACAACATGTGTGAAGTTTAACCTGGCCATTTGTGTTAAAGATAGATTTAAGGAGTTGGAGTTGTTATCTTTGATTACATTTGGTTCCTTAGGCACAACATAACATAACATTACAGTGTAAATACAGTCAAATGTGTTTACTGTGATTGTATCTTGAGTACACACCATGTGGTCTACCTGGCAAAAATAATCTGGTGAAGTTCTGGTCACAGAGTTTAAAGTTAACTTCTATGAAACAGTCTTAATATTAATAAAACATAGCCATTATTTTCACAAATGTGATATTTGTAGTGTGCCTATTGTACCCCACTGCATTATAATGTACAGGTGTTTGGGTACTTGTGTCTGTGCCCTGTAGCAATCTGTCTGAGATGTTTGCAGGAAAATGTCAAGGCTCAGATTAACATGGTGTTTGATCAGTGTCATCACCTGGGGCTTTAAAGACATTACAGAATTATCCATGAATATAGCAAATATCATGATTCGATATTGAAACACCCAGGCCTGACAGGCAGTCTGATAACGCATACTAGCACATCATGGTTCCATGAAGTTTGTTGTATTTCAAAGGGCACCAGCTTTGAACTAGCCGCAACCCCAGGCTGTGTTTTGATGTGTGCAGAGCTGAGATAGCACTGCTCTCCTTGCACTCACTTCAACGTGTACATCATCGGATGTGTAATATGCACAGATACACAATCTGGCAGCGTGCCACAGTGCATTGTTATCGTACTTGACTATAACACCAGACCAAGTCGGACCTAAAATCACCGCACACATGAATGCATGACTACTCAATTTAGACTGCCAGCACACTGGTTACACTGTTCCCTGAGCATTTTGATGTGGGTTCATCCCAGTGTATGATTCAGGATTCAGGATTCATAACTCAAGATGTCAGTGTGCAGATCATTTTGTACTATTTGTACTTTTAGATTCTGTTTTTTTCAACAATTTGTTAAATTCAACATGAAATCCTGAAACATTAGTAAGTGTCTCAAGAGTTAAAAGTGTTACCCACCAGACCGTTCTTGATCAGGTCAGCCCACATGCTGGTGCCATCTCCTCCCCTCATCAGCACATTGTAGATGAAAAAGTAGGTGCCAGGGATCTTACATGTGAATTTGCCCGTTGCGCCCTCGTAGTTACCCCCAATGTTAGTCACGACGTCATCAAACCGCAGAATATCGTAACCTTCTTGAGGGTTTCGTAGTCCTGCATAAAACGCTACCCGAGGCGTGGTGTTGTAGGTGGTTGTGCTAACTGCCCCTTTACCCCCTAAACCTAATATCCCCGTCCGCACTATGTCCACACCATCTCCCGGTGGTCCCTTTGGTCCCGGTGGTCCCGGCTCTCCAGGTGGTCCCGGGGGTCCAGGCTTTCCAGGACGTCCCGGTTTGCCTTGTGGGCCGTGAGCGCTGTAGGTGGGCAGTGGTGGACCGACGCTGTGATCGCCCGGATCTGCCTCGTCATCAACCTGTAGGCCCGTGGTCGCTGTGTCTGTGCCCACGTGCACGCCCGTGCCCGTCGTGCCCGTGCTGGGAAAGGGGTCACAGACCATGCGGCATGTCCCCAGCATCTCGTAGTGGCTTGCGCTGTCATCTACGCCACCCGTGCCAACAGAGCTGACCAGCACAGGGATGAGGACCACCAGAACTAGGACCAGCATGACCCCCACAGCAGCTGCCACCAGGGTCTTTCGCCCGATGCTCAGC
Organism: Trachurus japonicus; assembly: GCF_045865225.1. NCBI lineage: Eukaryota > Metazoa > Chordata > Actinopteri > Carangiformes > Carangidae > Trachurus > Trachurus japonicus. The sequence goes on from NC_140925.1 coordinate 7,167,258, forward strand.
CGGGGAAGGGGCTGCGCTGCCAGCGTGGAACTCTCCGGGGTGGAAATGGTGACTGTGGGGAGTGCGTCCACCCGGCAAAACGCAGAGTCGATGTGGATCTCCTCCGATGGTGGAGATGGTGCCCAGGGAGAGCTGGTATGAGTGTGTGAGTGAGTGACAGAGCCGTGTAGGAGTAAGAGAGAGGGAGTGGAGCAAGGGACCGAAGTGATCAAAAGGAGGGAGAGGTTGAGAGAGTGAGGAGAGAGAGTGAGTGGAGAGGAGAGGGGAGAGAGTAAGACAGCTTGAGAGAGAGAGAGGAAAAAAAAGAAAAGAAGCAAGGGGAGGAGAGAGTGAGCAACATACACTCACTAACCATCTGAGTCAGGGCTGAGGAGGGCACTCTCCTAATCACAGATGTGAAAAGCCAGAGAAGGCAAAAAGAGGGAGCGCGATATAGAGCGCAGAGAACAAATTCATTTATGTTAATTGGATGATAAAAGATTTTATAAAAATGCGAAAAAGATCTGAGGGAAGTTTGCTTGGGTGAGAGGGATTTAAATTTTAGGGAAACACCACATATCTATACTCCCACTGAAACATACAATGCACACTCCATTATTGTGTTCACTGCAGTTTCCAATTAGTTCAAATGGTTGATACTGATCAACATCAACAATATTTCATTCTGAGTAACACATGAAGATCCTCATTTGAGAGGTGTAGTAGTCAGCAGCCAGATAAAGATGTAGGTAGAGATTTAGATATGGATAACATAAAGTTTGTATAGTTTTATGTGAGACAGTGACACTGAAGGTCAGAATGTGTAAATTTGTCTTTATCTGCCTCTCTCTGTGTGTGTGTGAATGAATAGCGGGAGCTCTTGCATATTGGAATGGTTCCAGACATCTGTGGTCAGTCAAGGTGTGACCTTCACCAAATGGACTAACTTTTAAAGGTGCATTTCAGACTTTTGTTGTAGCCTATACTGCATTGATTTTATGTTGACAAGACAATTGACAAGCGTTTTCCTCTGGAACTTAAGTGCTAAGACCTCGCATTGGTCATACAAGTGTCACAAGTGGTCCGGCAATGAAACAGATCAAGAGCTGTGTTGCCTCTGAAATCAAAGGTGATCTCCGCCACTGATTTGCAAAAACAGTTTCCTGATTCAAAATTGATTTTAACAGCATTTTTGGGTTGTTAAAGTGGCAAAAACACAAGTATCTAATGGTATTATGAACATGTAAAGTAGTAACCAATTGATTTAGAGAGGAACTATGCAAGATTTTTACCTTAATTACGGTAAACAGCTTTGGAGTAATTGTGATGGTTAAATGACTTGTTATGGAGAGAATGGAGGCTCTCTGCTTTACACCTTTAGGGTCTCTAGGTGTGGTCAATGATCAATTGAGAGCAAGCTCTCTTTTTCAATGGCGCCCTGATTACATTACCCACCTCGGTAGACATCACTCCACAGATTGCCTTCTTGCCAGCTCCACTAGAAACACATGCACATGGCCAGGGAGGGAGGGAGGAAGGTTAGCGGTGAGTTTTTACGACAGTGAAAATATGCACTCCGAAACTGTAGGGGGAGCTCTGTAGAGAAAAGAAGCGACCAAAACAGCGAAAAAGCGACCGACTTGCATTGTCCCCTGTAAAGGCCACATGGGAGCAGCAGATTAGGCAAAAAACAAGGTGCATTATTGCCCTAAAAAGTAGATGACATGAACATCCAGCACACGTGGAGCAACACTGGCATTCATCTTGAATCGTAGATATAAAATGTAAATGTAAGCGATTTTCATGGCATTTCATGTGGCACCAAGCCAAAAAAAGAAAAGAAAAAAAGAGCCACAAATATTAGCTGACAATGGTATTGCTGTAGTTATTCAACAGCAATGCTGACAGTTAGCCAGCTCTAGCAACATTTGCAGCGTTAACAACAAACAAACAAAGGTCAGCTAATGTCATCATGTCTACTGCAGCTGGTCATTAATGAAAACAGACATGTAACATACTCAACAAGTTACTCACACGTCTGTCCTGGTAAAGCTGGACCAGTATTTGCTGCACAGTTGGTTGGAGGGAAAGAAATTCAGCTGTGGACTTCATTTTTCGCGAAGGTATTCGCATGCAGCCATTAGGACACTGACAAGAGTTGGTAAAACTTTTTGGGCACTTATACAGTTGACTGCCTGTTAGGGATTTGACCCCGTGACCTCATGACCAGTTGTCAGGGCTGAAAAAGTGGCTTCCCCAGAGGAGGAAATGATTTGGCTGCAGCTTTCATCTAAACACTGTGTTGACGACTGTATACTACCGCGCCAAATCACAAGGCACCAGTCTCGCTGTGTTTATCAAAGAGGGCAGGACCAACAGTTTAACACGAAGGACTTGCATGCACATACACGCACGAGAGCTTTCACTAACATATTTGCGTTATCAGACTGCCAAACTGCTCACTGCACCATTACGCCTTTACATAGATGGAAGTAATTTGATGCCATATTAATGTTTAAAAAACTAATTTACAGAACCTTTAGCTCTGGTCTGAGGTGACTTTATTTGCCAGTCGATACTTGGAAAATAATATTTTGCGAAAACCAACGCAAATACCTAAAAGTCACTAAACTAATGGCTGGGGATTTTTCACTACACTTTCACTCGGTTATTAAACAATTGTTAAAGGAATAGTTCACCAAAAAATGAAATTTAGTCATTATTGACTCACTCTCATGCTGATGAATAGGCCTACTCCGGAGTAGTTTTTTATTCCTCAAAGTGCATCTGGAGACCTGGGAGGGGGGTTCGTAGTCCAACAAAATCCTTAGGCGGTCGGATATATTTTGGACATTACCATGTAATGTCTTTCCAGGATGTTTCAGAGTTCGGCTGTCTGAGGTGAGTGACTACATGCAAAAACACAAAGTTTATACTGTTTATACTGTACACTATATGAGTTCAGTGGTGTCTGGTATTGATTCGAGTCATGTACCATAGATATTTGATTGTTTTTTGAGTGTTTGTTGTGGTTGAAAAAATTGCCCCCATAGGTTACCATTGTTGCTATCCCAAGCACAGATAGCCATGGTGTAACTCCGGTTTGCCTGCATCAATTTTAGTCATGTTTTCTGCTCCCTCCAACACTGGGTGACCATCAGGAAAACAATTTAGGGGTCAAAAATGGCCGGAATTCTCCTTTTAATGTCATTATAAGATATAATGGTGAGCTTGGGTTTACAATAAGGTGGCCCTGGAACTGACAAAATTTGACAGATTGCAGTTGCTATAAATATCATTAATTACACCTGTGCTTTACCTCCCATGATACATCAAAGTGTCAGCTATGAAAAATGCCGATTAAAAAATCACCTTCAACGACTCCGCAGTGACAGCAGATGGTCTAAGAAATTATGTGAAATTTATAAATACATACAGTCACAAGATTAGCCAAGACACACTTTCCTTACTTTTTTTTCTCCTCTACCTGACTTGGCCAACTTCCTTGTTAATTTCATGCATTATAGAAGTTCCAATTACTCATGTCTTAATATAGTGGAGCTCACATGCTCTAGTAGCTCAAGCAGACAACTGGAGTTGACATAACAGCCTTACGCCTTTCACATCAAACTTTGAGCAATAAAGCAGCTTCTTGTAAACAGTCATTGCTCTGCCAAGTGCTGTGCTACTGCTGCTAACTCTGCTGCAGACACTGAATGAAATGTTTGCTAAAAACAGATTTGGCAGAGGATTTGTCTCTCCTAATGCAGACAGAGTTGGACCAGGCAACACGTCCTCTGAGACGCCAAAGACTACTGTTTCACACTCAAGGTAAGTATTTGTTGCTTAAGCCAACATATATAGATGCTGTGGGGGTTAATGTCCATGTTTGTGTCCTCAGCAGCATTAAGTGTGTTATTTGACTGCTGAGGTTTCTGGCTGCTGTTGCTGCTGGGTTGTTCCTCCACTGAACTGCATGTGGCCAATGACATGGTCTTCTGCTTGTTGATCATTTCTGCTCCATCGCTGCTGTCATGCCACTATGTGCTATATTTACCAGAGTATAAAATATTTCTTTAAGTGGAGGAGATTATTTTGACATTGGTTGTTGTCTGGTATGTGCATGATGCTTTTTTTTTCATGTTCTTTGCTTGCATAGCTTTGACATATAAAAACATGTAGTATGTACAATGTTATATGTTTTGCACATGTTTTAGGTTGATGCCTTTGGGGATTTTCTGTCCTGCTGGTTTATTACAAGCTATCATCACACTATAGGGTTATATTGTATTGATATGACAGAACTGTCTCGCATATAGTCAATTTACATAATTATTTTTTCTTGGTATATTCGTTGTTTAACATAGATTTCACACATAAAAATTTTCTCTACATAAAAGTTTTCATCTAACAGTAATTTTACCACCAAAAAGTAGAAGCAGCTTGTTTGGGCAATTTTTTTTGTATTTATTCACTGTCTCTGGCAAAAAAAACATATTGTCTCAATAGGTTCTGTGTACTAATATTTGCAAACATTGCCCACCATGGCAGCACACCCAGATATTATTTACCTGACATAAACAGTGTTTGAAAATCTCTGTTGGTGAGTAAATTTATATTGTTTGATCATGTCACCTGACATCACTTGAACCCGGCTCTGCTGAGTGTTGGATTTATGTGCTTTCCTAATATCCTTGTTTACACACATCTGCTGGGCTCCTGTTCATCTGTTTATGTGCTGCTTCACTCAACTGCACTTAGTGCCAACCTCAATATACTAGTCTAATGGTGATCTGCTGTTTATTAATGCTGCAGCATGACATTACATAAGCAATGCCTGCTCTAAACAATATACTTTATATTATTATTTATTATTCATGCTATTATTACAAAGTGTATCTCAATAGCTGGATTGTATTAGCATGCAGTTGTGTATCAGGTGGAATGCTCATATCAGTCTATACTGTTAATCCTCTGCAGTGGTTGTTTTGTTAAAGAATGCCTGCATGGTGGCTTGTGCCCTCATATATGTTACATAATAACTGGTGTTGGGCTGAATGCAGTTTAGATGTTGACATTTTTACTGAGCCTCACTTGCTGTGTAATGATCCCAAAGCTGTAACACTGATCAGTTCAGTACATATTCTGTAATAACAAAAATGAGATGGCTGAATGAACTCACACTTGTCCAAACTCAGGCTCTGTTTGATTCCACAGCAATTTGCCAGCTCTTTGTTCGACACTAAACTGAGTTAATGTACTAGAGAGTACACCCAGAACTACACAGAATATGTTCAGTCATTTGTGAATCTATGAAAGAATTACCACAAAAAATGACAGATTTTTAAAAAAAATGTATGCTACTCAACCAAGCAAGCGAGTTCTTTGTTGGGTTCATTGTTCCAGATGTCTGTTGTGAAGAAGGGTACTGTTCAAAATTCTGCACAAGATCCTACATTTACATAGATACTGAATGTCTAATGCTGGAATATAAATCTGGTTTATTAAAGGATGTAAAACTTTGAAGAATCTAAAGTTAATACAACAGTGTGTTGGAGCCCAATGTTTTATAAGGACATACTAAAACCACAGAGGCATGTTCATTATACAATATGTTCATCTATTGGCTATACACTGAATACCTTGTGCGTTTTACCTCAGAAGGTAAGCACCTCCCTACTTATTGACCCCAGCGGATGTAACCACAAAACAAACCAAGTCACATTAAGGTCAGCTACACACACGTGACTACAGTATGACCCAGTGATAGATCTTCATGAAAGTATTGTAAGCAGAGAGTAGTTTGGTGAGTCCTCTCCCCATTTTTGATGCTGCTGTTATCACAGGGCATAACAATGGTACTGAGTCACACACCTTGAGCAGTGCTTTCTTGCTGACTCTCTCCAACTTATGATATCAGAGAAATGATGATGTAATTTTTTTTTTTTTTTTAATTATCTTCAATCTTTTATTATCAAAAAATAGTCAAAATTTCATACTTCACATTCAATTTCACCCAGGAGAAATCATATCAATGTTACAATCAAACAAAACAGACATAAAATAATTGACCAAAACTAACAAATTATGCTAGAAAACAATTAGAAAAACAGAGACAAATGCTGACAACAGTACAATACACGTCAAACATCTGTCTAAGTTCCCTCATTAGCTCCAGGGAAGCAGATATTAGCTAAAGAGTCAAAATAAATGAAAATCATCCACATATAGCCTACTGTAGAAACATGTGAATTTCAAACATAAATTGAACTGTTCGTATGTCATATGCCTATATAAAGTGTTATACTAAGGCAATTCTATTTGCAAACATGTGTGCCCTCATGTGGTCTTTTAATATATTACAAAATACATATGTCACTTATTCACATTGCATTGATTCTGCCTCTCTTATTTTAGAGTGTAGATGGCAAGATAAAACCACCACAGGCTTGTTTGTCTCTGGCTCAGTACTCACCCAATTCCACGGCCTGAGTCTGGCCCATAAAACAGCATGATTATGTCCACATCTGGACCAATTCTAATGCATGCACAGAAAAATCTTCTGGCTGCGTGATGGAAGATAACAACCAGACTCTATCGAGATGTTGGCAGACGATGTAGACATATGTTGGGCCAGAAGTTTTGTTTTGTCATCTTTCACAACTATGCAGAAAAGCTAAAATTTTTTTTTTTTTACCACAAATAATCATCATTGCCATAAATACATTTCTGCAGTATTAGTCTCTCTTTTCACTTTCTTTTTTAACTAGATGTCCACTAAGCTTAGCCTCTGGTCTTTGCTGTATTATCAGTGTCAGATCAGACTTGCCCTTCTTTATAAAGTGGGTATTTCTGAATGTTGAAGCTAATTCCCCATGCTTCCAGTCTTTCTGCTAAGATAGGCTTGATACATGCAGGCGCTAAGTCCAAACTTAACAGGCGTGAAATGGATAATGATTTCCTCAGCTCTCAGAAAGAAATCAAATAACTGAATTTCCTAAGATACTGAATTATACCATTAACATCTGCTTATAATTGTCCCATTTGACAGTAATGTGTTTTTGGAAACAAATGTCATGATGCACAGATTTCATTCATGGGATAATTTTGCTTCAAAGATGAAACTGACATGACATTTTACAATGGTGACTCAGCCAGCGCTTTGGCAGATCCCTGAAATTAAAACAGCTAATTGGAATTCAGCCATCGTTCATTTTATTACTTCCACATGACATGTCAAAAAAAGCACATAGTCTGGATGGATAGGTGAAAAAAAAAAAACACGTTACTTAGACACAGAAGACAAGTTCCTGTTACAGTAGTAAGCCATACTCATACTGTATACACATGTGGATTAGAGGAATTGAAGGGTAGCCATACTCTCCACAAGAGGTCCACACAGTAGGTTATCAAAAGCTGTCATTGTTATTTATGCAGTGCAGACTGCATCACGATAGGAGTGCACTAATATTCATTGTGTCCCCAACAGGCAGGGTTACAAATACTGATACCTCAAAGTCACAGATCAAAACTAAAGAGAGGACAATGCTTTTACTTTTTGAATGTTTACTATGTATTTCGACACACCTGCTTCCGCCAGAAGAGCCACAGTTCTTGAACAATCAGTGTAGAGGCAAATTTGTGCCCTCAGCAATTCTGTGATGATTTTTTCACAATAAGCTGCAGCTTTTCTTCCTGCAGATAGAAAAGCGACTCTAAAGCGAAGAAACATGAGTGAAGTGTGTAGCTTTTCCTGTTTCCATGTTCCCATTCCACTGGCTGTAGTTACTTCTTTCAGCCACAGGATGGCACCAACTGCTGACTTTTGTAGCGATTGAAAACGGAAACTAAAGAATGTAAAAGCCTTTAGCCTTCAGATGAGAAACCTTCCACTTGGTGAACTCTGACAACAGATGTTATATTGAATAACTCATCTGGCTGTGATGTAACTTGATAAAGAAATAAATCTAAATTTCGGTGTGTTTTGTTTTACGTAATTGAGTTCACTCACTGTTTGCGCTGGTTTGTCAGGACATGATCTAACCTCCCTGCAGCAGTAGTAGGAACCTGCCAGATCATTTTATCAGTAGGACGGTAGGGGATGGTGGAGACCACCCATCTTGAGCCTTGCTCACATTCCAGCTTGGACACAGGGGACGGCCCTGTCAGTAACCTGAGAGTTGAGAAGACGACAGGCCATCTTTGATGTCTAAATTCAGGATGGAGTCTCCAAGATAGTCCATTTAACTGATTTTTGGGAAATACAGTGTGGAATACAGTTGGTACTAATGTAAATTCATGTTTTTGTTTTGTCTTATTTGAATAAAAGGATATATATGAGAAAGAATAGCCTATGTATACTTAAAGTGAGCAATTACATTTTGTAGGTAGTTTTGCCATTGTAGCCACGTTCACCTCAGAGAATAGTTGAGTTTTCTAAATTGTGCCTGTGTTAAAAATAAAACCAAATCACTAATAATTGTGAAATCCAGGCCTCTTCAACATGATTATGTTTCACTGACATTTGGTGTAATAACCCCCTTATATAAAAGGAAAGCATTATCAGCCCCATGTATGTTTACAAAAGAGTTCAAACAAAGTGACTTCCTTGATTCTTTCATTTTGGACTCTTCCTTTTTAGGGAATGGGCTGCTGCCTTGCAGTCCCTCTTGGGATTCTGTGGGAATTCCTTAGCTGCTTTGCCTGGCAGTTGGTTTTCAATCCTCAAATATTGTTATTTCAGGGCGTGAGGATGGGACAGCGAAGGAATTGAAAAAATGTGCCATGCTGGTTTGGACAGTCTTTGACAAAGCTTGGTCCGGTTTGTTGTAAACAACTGTGAGGGGCTGGTGTTGGCTATAATAATAATTTTGGCTCTCACTGATGCTCTAAGATCAAAATCCATTAAGACTAAAATACATGTTCATAGGCTACTCTAGATAGTAATTCATTATTGAGTAGGCTACTGAGTAGATAGCAAAACTGGTTCTGGGCAGCCTATACATCACATTTCCCCTGTTATGGGTATCTTTTAGAGGGTTAAGTTAAGTTTTCTTAAGAATTTCCTAATTTATGACGTTTGTTTTCAGAGTGGTCTGAAATCTGATCTCACGTCAGCCTCGGTAGGTGCCAACAGAGCCTGTCTGACTATGTAATTTACAGCTGCAGGAATCTACTCTTCGTGAACAGTAGACACATATTTCCCTTTTTAGGGCATGAGGATCTATTACGTAATTTTGGGAGCACTCGGATTTCGAGCAAACTCGCCTGTGTGGAAGCGGGAGGTGCCCGACGCAGAGTGGCACCCCCGATCGACCAATCAGACGCCAGCGTGCCTTGCCTTCCCGCTCGCTGATTGGCTAGAAGGCGGACGTAACCGGTTGACGTTTATGCTCCTCGCGCCCACTCTCTGGCTGGGAGCTCTTCACGTTTATGGTTTGACGGGAGTAGTTGTAGTTCTCACACCGGAGGGTGAAACTGTCCTGGAGAAAAGAAAGAAAAGCTACCGGGATTGTTTTTTAAAGGCTTTTCGGGAGTAGAACCGCCTTAAGTGGTTGGAGAGCTTATCTTTTCTCTCTTGGATAGTGGTCTAAAGTTGTCACCATGCCGGTTTTTCACACGAAGACGATAGAAAGTATCCTGGAGCCGGTGGCTCAGCAGATATCCCATCTGGTGATAATGCACGAAGAAGGTGAAGTTGACGGGAAAGCTATACCAGATCTGTCGGCGCCGGTTGCTGCCGTCCAGGCGGCTGTTAGCAACCTTGTCCGGGTGAGTAGCCTAACTTTGTTCCCTTTGGTAAAATAAAAAATATATAAAAAAGCATGTGGTGAAGTCCCAGCGTGTGTTGCTGGCTACCTGTCGCTCTTTGTCCCACACCGTCCGCTCTCAAATTAACTTAAAACACAGTGGGCTGCTACTTTTAGTGCGAGTTTGTCTAGCTGCATGATGTGTATTTCATTGCAGGGAGGATGTATGGATGCTATCAAAGTTTCTTGAAGTTGTTTGACTTGGGGCAAAGGGCAGTTACGCCCTTTTCCCCTTGAAAATATGCCCTGCCTCCTCTTGTAGCTGACTGCCATATCTTGACGTAGGCAGTGCACCGCCGCTGGTTTGTATGAGCCAGGTACTAGAGCAGGATAGAGTCTATTACTAAACCACCACCACCCCGCACAAAACCCACTGACCTGGCTTTTCTGTGAAATCAGAAGTCTGAATGAACTTCAGATACACATCATGTTTGATTTACTCCAACCTCAGTTCATACAGGAGGCGGGACAGTTCATTGCCCTGCAGGAGATTTGCAACACAAGCTTCCTAGGCCCACTTACTGTTGCATGGGACTGTTTAAAGAATGATCAAGCAAAGATTTATTACACAAGCACAGATCATAAATATAACACATTAACTGTCAGCAGTGTTCTGTTTTAAAGCTATAGCACAGAAACCACTAAATTAACCACAACCGATAACAACTTTTTTGCAAAAAACCTGCAAACCCTCTTAATATAGTATGCACAGTAGCTGCTGCTTTGAGTTAGTTTTGATGCACTTATAACAAGTGCTCATGCATTATTATGTCTAGCTGCTACCCATGGTGTTTTTCTCACCACACAGAGCACTTAAACTGTCTTTGGACCTATTAATTATGCATTTTTTTTCTCCAAAAACATGAAATTAGATGCATCCCTCGACTAGATGCAGCTGCAGTTTTAGGTATTTTTAGAACCAAACTCAACCAAACCACAATGGTGTTCCTCTGAGCCACAATGTCGGTATCATAGTACAAAACTAAGGAAATGTCAAATGCAGTTCCTAAAAAGTATGTTGTCTAAAATACAGACTAGTACATTGCAGCTTTCTCGTAAAGGAAACAAGGAAATATAAGGGACATGACGGATATTGCGGCTTTTAAGGATAGGAAGAGATAGGCTATATTAAGGCAGGCCTGGTTCCTGTGCGTTCTCCTTTCTATCAGCCTGGTGAAGCACACACAGTCCCTGGCAGTTGTTGGGGCGATAAATTTGGACGATTGCTCCGGCGTCTCCTGTCACCAAAGGAATGCTTCATTTAGAGGAATTGCTTCCCATTGGCCCCCCGATTTATTTACCGGTAGTGGGTTTTCATGGTCCACAACCATTTCATGCCAGTACACTTCATTCTGCACCTTTTGTTTTGTTTGTAGGTGTGCACCCCTCTGTGGGTGTTATTTGTATGTCGACACCAGTCAGACTTCCTTCCTCTTAGGAAGATATGGTTTTGTAAGAGCGTCTTATGTGTATGTTTAATTTAAATACAGTATGTTGACAGAGAGTCTTGTCTACTGAAACATACTTATTAATGTCAGTGTTTTTTGAAGGTACTATGTTTCCTTGGGTGACAGACAGTCCAATAATACGGTAACATTTGGTTGCACCTTGTAAAACATCTGATTCACTGTATCTGTGCACAGTTAAACAAAGTTAAAGTGTCATCAACAAAGAATACAAAAGCGTGGCTTGCTCTGACGTACACAAAGAGAATTAAGAGCTAACTCCTATGCTTTACCAATATGCTAGATATACTATACTTTGGATGCACATTTGCAGTGCTCAAATAATCCCACTGTGTGCTACCTGGCCAGTACCAGTAACTAGGCAGCAAAGAAAGTAGAGGATATAAACAGCCAGAGATCAAACCACAGCTAAAATGAGAGTGACTGTTGGACTTAACATTCATCAAGTGAAATCATGACTTAAAATAATGTTAATGTTAGCAGATGTGTAAGGCAAATTTCAGCTAACCCAGCAACATAAAAGGGCGCTAATACGTCAGAGCTGGATGTCTGTCAGCATGTTGGAAAGTAACTCAGCCCCCAAGTGCCTAGAAACCCAATTATTGCATCTTTAGATACAGACACATTGTTGCAGACCAATTTATCATGAAAGCAGTGCTTGTCAACTTCTTCCGACACGTGAAAATATCTTTTGCAACCTCCACTAGCTGGGGGTGAAATGATCCAGGCGCTCTGGACACTCTGAATTGTGATCAGATGTTTCCAACAGTGTGGCATGAATGAATGGATGGATATGGCTGTAATTATTTCCAGTTGCTGTAGCAACACTACAACATGGACAGTGTTATGAGTTCATTGAAGTTGAGGATGAGATGTAATTTCGTCTGGTTTCAGTCCCACAAGTTGTGTGAGTCATACATTGCGAAGCTCAAATGAGAAATCATGCCTCATGGCTCATATCTTTTACTTCTTTGTTTTCTGATGACCGTTGAATACTATCAGGAAATAAGCTTTTTGTCTTTGCTTACTGTGTTGGTGTTGCCATTTTTGCCCGTGCATGTTTCATTGTTTCCAAAAATGAATGTGCAGTAGTCAGTTTTTGCATCTGTTAAGTCACTTGCAACTAAACGAGTGTATTGGTGGAAAAAGGGCTCATCCTTGGAGGGGAAAAGGATAAGGTTGTCTAATTGCATTTCACCAGACTTTCCCAGGGTGGGGCTGTGTCAGAAAAAAAAGCTATTTACCTCATTGTGTTGCAAGGAAAACCACATGTTGCACAGACTTCCTGCTTTATGGATTCAGTAAAAAAAAAATCTCTTGAGATAGAAGCATAAAAAACAAGGTGGATTTTGGATTTGGATGACCTGAATATCTGCCCAAAAGCCAGTTACAGATAATTGTACCTTTCAGACTTCATATTCTGTTGGTTGTGTCAGGTTTCTTCCCAATTGCCAGACAAAGAAAACAACGATGGGCTTTCAGGATGCTTGTGTGTGTGTAAGCCTGAGGAGATCTGGTGCATTCACTGTGATAAGTGTGTAGACCTTGTAAATTATTAATTTGAAAGGGCCTAATCTTATTATTCCAGATGCATGGAGATTAAAGTGTAAACTGACCCAGTGTTTTAAGCGTAGCACGACTGCAAAGCATTGTGAAGTAGTAAATGTGTTCAGTCTGACCGAGACCCTTCACAAACCATCAGCATCTTTGACCTCAATGTTTTCAGACCTCAATTAAAGATAAATATGAGGAATGCGAAGAATTCCCAGCGAGCAGGAATGCATCCTGGCTCGATGGGGGTGGTGGGTGTGGGCTGAGCTGATCCTTTGAATAAAATATTGAGTAAGAATATCTGTGAGCAAGCGTTTCCTGACAAAAGTCTGAGTTCACAGAACAGTTCACACCAGCCACACTATAAGGGTCTTTGATCTCTGTTTCAACTCTCAAGTAGCTGTAAGTTGGTATAGGGCTCTTAACCAAAGGAAGTGGTTGTTATGGGTAAATGGTGTATTTGGAAAAGTATAAGAGTTGTTGTGCATGGTGTTGCTTATGCAATAAGCAGGGTATAAAGTCAGAGCAGTTACCAAGCTGGTGGCAGGGTTGGTTCAAAACCTGCTGAGCTGTATGTAGAGAACAAACTCCAGTGTTTCTCCATGCAGCAATGGAGCCTGGGAAGGCAGTTAGTTAGTCTAGTTTTTTTTTTTCTCACACCTCTGAGGTAGAAGTTTCAAACTGGGAATGTGTTTCTGAGTCACAATGAAACCATTACACATTTAGATTTGGAGTTTAACTAAGTTATCGCTTGATTAAATGATAGTTCAAATATTTTCCTACTGGGATAAATGCAAGAACAACACGCTATGTCAGTAGTCATTCCTTTGAGTTGACAAAACAGGATCTTTTTTTAATTTCAGGCCTGTTGTACTTCATTATTTTTATTGCCGTTGGATAAAGAAAAGAATGCCAGTGATGTAGAGTCTTGGAACGGATAAAGTCATAAGTGTTTGTCTTCCTGTTTGCGCTGATCACAAGGCTCACATGATCTCTGGAGATGCTCCTGTGTGCAGATCACTAGGTGACTGTACAGTTGGTGCATTGCTGCTGCTTTTAAGAAATACCACTTTTTATGCAATAACACCACCGTCTTTTCTTTGGGTTGTGTGATATGACTTGCATATCACTTGTTGGTCAGGAAACGTAAACAACACACTTGGAAATGTTCAACAACAGTTTCTTTAAAGTTAAAAATACACATACAGTAGAAACAGAAAAGCAGATGGATGGTTTTTAATGCTAAATTCTGGTAAGAGCTGTATTTGATGAAGTCATAGCCTAAATAGTCATCTCAGTCAATTACATGTTGAATCCATAACAGATGGGAAACAAATGTGTTCATTAAGCAAAGGGCTTAAGGGCATACAAAGAAAAGGCTTCCTATTACCTGGCACTCCAACTTCCTGTAATTTGTCAGGGGGAATGTTTTCGAAATGCTCGCCATTTGATTTTGTCACCTTGGTAACAATACAAGGACGTGAGGCATTTGCGTCGTTCCCAATGAGAGGAGATAATCTCATCTTTACAGAAAGGATTCATGATGCATCTGAAGACTATTTTTCACGAGTTTGATGAAACTTTTATCAGACCGGGCGGCTGCCGGGGAGTGTTGAAATGATGAGGAAACGCCGGAAGCCAAGTCAGGAAGACCCAGCAGCTGTCGGCCCCTCTTAGGAACGGGAGTGCGAGCCAACGAAGGGAAACCCCTCTCCTTTGGCAGTGGGATGTTTATGGCTACAGGCCGTGACAAAGAATTCAATCCACTAGGGCTGTTGCTTTTTCCAAATATTAAAATGTCAAACTCAGATGAATGAGAGGTAACGAATGACGCTCCTCTGATTGGTGGTGCTCCTGCTGCCTCACAAAAGCAACAAGCTAACAAACACATGCCTGATGATTAATTTAAGCATATTAATTACTTATATGGGATATAAAATATGTAATTAATGTGCAGGAGTAATCCAGAAATGTACCCCTGGAAACCTATTTAGCTTTCTGCAGATGGCTAGTTCATGGAGAGACTTTTTATTTTTCAAACACAAGCAGAAATCTAAGCTATTATCCAGCTGCTCTCCAGTTTGAGACCACAAATTGGACGACCCACAGAAACTGTACATTTTTGTTCTTCTCTTGCAGTTTTTTTGAACAGGAAGCTGTTTCCCAACAATTGACATACACTTACTACGATGTTTTCTTCCACCAGTCACATAGAATATATCATGCCACCTGGAACAGTTTTGAGCAATACAAAATGATACTTCCCACTCATTGTTCTTCAACTCTTGCCAAAGAGGACCAATGCAGGACTACATTTTTACCTTAATTAAACAGCTTCAGAGTAATTGTGATGGTTTAATAAATGACTTGTAACTTGTTAGAGGGAGAATGGAGGCTGTCTGCCTTCCACCTAGCAGCTCTTGGCTGAAAACCAACCTTGTAAGATCAGAGCCACCGCCCCGGTGTCCTACTGTAGCTCCCGTCTCTGCGGCAATGCGACACAAACGCGCCGTGTAACACGTAGTCTCTTGTTTATGACAGATAAAACAACACAAATATATGCATTGTAACGTCATAATAGATAACGCGACTGCTCTATTGATTGAGTTCTCGCTTGTTGTAAACAAATGCACATGGCCAGGAGGAGGGTTAGCAAAACAGTGGAAAGGCGACTAGACTTACGTAGTTCCCCTTTAAAGAGCGAGCAATAGTTGAATTAATGATAAATTTAATATAGTTGACTCTACTGATGGGCCTAATATTGTCTGTCTGTCTAATGTAGGCAATGTCAGTGCCAATGTAAATCAGCCACTGCTGCAATTGGGTACAGCCGCACCCCTTTGAAGGGAGTGCTGAATACTGTACACTGTCCTCCAAAAAAAAAAAAAAAAAGAATTGAAATGTAACATTATTTTCAATTAAAATATATGTTTTTTGCAATATTCAGGATTTAAAAATACAAAGTGACAACCCTGTGCGCTGATCAGGATTTAGATCTCTTGGAAATTCAACAGCCGTTAAATCACCTCAGTGGATAACGGAGTGTGATGTTCCTTCCTCCTCAACCCTCAGTTGATGCAATGAAAATAATCTGTCTTCTTTTAGCAACCCTTGTTCTGGTGGATGACAGCTCATCTATGACCAGCCGTGTATTGACTCACTCTTCTTTTTAAAAGGGAAGCTTCCCACCGATGAGCGCCGCTCCCTAGTAACACTGTATGAGCTGCTAAGCTCCTGTAACATGAGATAGATAGTTGTGATATTATTCTCTCTGGCTGCAGAGCTTGTTTTGCCACGGCCAAGCAGGCCGTTTGATTTGTGACTTTTCATCACCCTGGACACCTCATGTGTAGCCGCTTCCTGAACCAAATTAATAAACCCTGTTTGACACCGCTTGACGGATGCATTATAAAGGTGTTGACCTTCAGAGCAACCTCTTTGCTGGCCCTGAGTCATGATTAGTCAAGAAGAGCTTCATGCTATCTCAGAACGCTGCACTTGCTGGATTTGAGATTATTGATCAAGTGTAGCTAATGGACTGCTGGGGCATCAAGTTATGACGGCATGTCTCATCGGGTTGCAGTGCAAAGTTGGGAGTAGGAATCATTGTCTGAGTCGCACTTTGAGCGATTACTGTAAACCTGCAAGCAGAGTGAGACGGTTTATTTGTAGGACATCGCTAAGGGCAGCGGTGGCGGCACTTGCCAGAATCTTACCATCGTAGATCCCTGCAGTCGCCACGATTAACGCAGCATTGTGCTAAAACTGCCCAACATGTGAAAGGCAGGCTGTGTCTTGGCAGCCTTGAGGCTTTCAGAGTGGCCTTTCTTCTCCGGGGCAGAGCGATGGGCTGCTGTCAACAAAGCCAGGTCTGTTCTAAAGGAGCAGCCACTTTATCAAGCTACTTCTCAACACAGGGTTTCCACACAGCTTTCTTGGATGGTAAAAAGGACTGTCAGTGTTTTCCACTCCAGATAAAAATGGTAAAGGAGACTGTCAGCCAGTAGCACAGTATGTGTGAACCAAGCTTTAAAAGGAACATGGAAGTGAACAAATGTCCTTCCTTAAAGTGATTTGCTCGAATCTGTTCAAGGAAGGGGATATTTGTGTTGTGATACCCTGATTAAGTACGAGCTGAAACTGAACAGCCTCACATCATCACTTCCTCTCTGGCTCCGTTTTCTGTCTTCACTATCATTTTATCAAACAAAGAAACCATGCCAAAATATTACTCATTTTACTGACCTGCTATTTTTTCAAGTTTTATATTATTGTAGATTGAATATCTTTGGATTTGGAGATGTTATCCCATTCTCTGGGAACTAGAGAGAGAGTCCTCTAAGATGTTATAGAGCAAACTATTAATCTTTTAAGCCCATAAAAACAAAACGCATGAATCAGAAGTTAAAAATAATCTCAAACCCTAATGTTGAGTCTGCTCAGTGTATCATAAGTACTGTATGTAGTCCAAAATCATGACAGAGGCTGAAAATAGGGAAGACGTCCAGGCACCACAAACTGCTTGACAACAACAGCCATAAACTTGGGTCCCTGTTCTATTTTTGCAGCGAATTGTTTGGATCGCTGTTCAGCTGTGGACTGTTTTTGAACTTCAGACAGCAGGAAGAGGCTCCGCAGGGAGCAGGAAAAGGAAGATAGCAGTGACCTGTTGAATGCCGTAAAGAGTCCTCAAGAACAGCTCGGGGTTTTAGACACTCTGCGTGATGCTCTAGGGGAGAATATGAGTCAGCGCCCATTAAACGCTGCTCGCGCTTTAGCGTTTGGCCTCCACATTGTTCGCCTATAGCGCAGCCAATCCTTCTTAGGTCTTTTGTTCGGTTTAGGTCACGTCTAAACTTGACTTTACTCTCATAAATCTTACTGTTGTCCCAAATCTGTTCCTGCATGAGCAAGTGCGTTGAGTTTATCAGGCCAAGCTGCATCTCAGGCGTGCATATTGAGTCATTTAATCCATTGACTGTCAATGATATGGCAGTGCCTCAAGAGAATTGCTTCATCTGATCTAAAAAAAAACAACTAGAACCTGTTTTTACAGGTAATCAACCAAATGAGGCTTTCCCTGCTGTTGCAGTCCAGCCAAAAAAACAATCCATGCATGCTGCAATAGGTTATAATCTGCACATTTTGCTACAGGTACTTGCAAACCAACAAATCAATGAAACAAAGGGCTCCAGTAGCTGTTGGGGTGCATACAAAAGCAATTTTAGTAGTTCAGTCAGTGCAAGCCCGAAAAAGAAAAGTTCAGAGTTGGTTTCAACATTTTGCTTGGCTTGTGTGACAGTCACGGCCAGACGGTGGTTTTACTTTCTTGAAGGAGGCTAATGTGTGTGGTTTAAATTGTTGGTAAGGCTATAAGGTCTCTGTGTTACTTCCTCCCTCCCCACCTCTATTTACTTCTCTGTCTGTCTGTGCCCTATATTCCTCCTCTGTAGCCCTGGCCGACTGCCCTTTAGTTGAAATGGGACAGAACAGCTTTAGTTGTTGTCGTTGGCTTTTGTTCAGAGCCACTCATTGGGGGAATGTCAGGGTGGCATGTGTACACTGCCACTTCAGTCTGAGATGGACACCCTCCGCTCGGCTTTAGTTTTAGTTTAGCACAACCTTTGGCCCTAATTTATAACCCCTCAGTTACTCAGAGTCCCT
Organism: Trachurus japonicus; assembly: GCF_045865225.1. Classification (NCBI taxonomy): domain Eukaryota; kingdom Metazoa; phylum Chordata; class Actinopteri; order Carangiformes; family Carangidae; genus Trachurus; species Trachurus japonicus. The sequence continues at coordinate 7,185,727 of NC_140925.1, forward strand.
CCGCTCTAGTGAAAAGAGAGTGAAGAGGTGTGTGATTGTGTGTGTGTGTGTGTGTGATTGTGTGATTGTATGTGTGTGTGTGTGTGTGTGTGTGTGTGTGTGTATTCTCTGCTCCATTTCAGCCTCCACGTCAACTATCTGGAATGGCTCTGCTACTGCCTGTAGTTGATCAGATTGACGAGCACTTGGGGACCGTTCACCACAGCATCATGACTCCATAATAAATAACCAAAATATAAGCAGTTTCTACTTTTAAAAATAGTTTGAACTTGTGCTTTTTTCCCCTTTTTTTTACCCAAGCCTGCCCTAATGTTTCTTACGAATTGCTTGTTTTGCCCGACCCAGTCTAACCAGTCTCCACCGTTTGTTAGCCTATATTTTGCACATTTTGCACATTTCAAATGGTATAAAAATGACTCTTTTGTCTTTTAGCATATGACGGCACGGCACATTGTAACATGTTCAAAATGTTGCATGTAGCTGAATTATGTGTGACAGTGAGGTAATGGCTCGTGTCGTTTTATATTTGTAATAATCATAATGTGAAATGTAAAGGAATAGCTTTAACGTCTCCCTATTGGGCGGCGATGCAGCTCATTTAACCCAGTCGGCGTGATCCGTGTCCCGGTATGAACGTGTGCGATCCCTCACCCGTGGCAGCTTGACGTGGGTGAATTGTGTTTCCCTACAGCGCTGAGGTCATGGTGGGGGAGGTGAGTCATTTTGGCATATGAAGGAGAGGGGGGCGTTCAGCTGCTTTACACATTACAACTGTGTCGAGGCTTGGTCCCCCCCTCAACAGCTGCCTTATTGAAATAATGGGCAAGTTAACAGGACATCATTCTGGAAAAAACTGCATGATTAAAGACCAAAAACTCCCTTAGGGGGAAAGTTGTGGTAACAAAGCTTAACTCATGCCCGTGACATGCCGTTGATGTAGAAAATGTGTGCTCGAGTTGCATTAAAAACTTTGTAATGGATCTAAACTTAAAACATTGCTGAGCAAGCGCAACTGTGCCAACTCTGAAACTCAGGCTGGAGCTTAAAGTGTTGACTGATACAAAATCCTCATGACTGATGAGCTAGTCATCAGGACTGAGAATGGGGCGGCGGGTGTGTCCTGTCTCGAGTGGAGTCCGTCTGTCAACCCCTGGTTCCACCTTTACCCATTCCTATATATAATACACTAACTAAGTGGCTTGTCAATAATGAAAGAAGAATGTGCAGCAGATTTAGGTTTTTGTTGGACTTTAGGAGGCAAAGACCTTCGCCAGTCAACAGTGCATTATCATCATGCTTATGAAAGATCAAGGGGAGGGAAAGAGGAAATGAGCTTCAAGAGTTGTTCTGATTAGAATCACAAAAGCAAATGTGAAGTTCTAGTGCTACTTCTGTAGTTTCTGCATTTTATCCTTGTGCATTGATTTGAAACAATGGTTAGACTCTTGCATACCTCGACTATATTTGAGTTATGGTTGTAACTGGCTCCGCTCAATCAAGGTGATAACACATTTACTGTGCTAAAAGTAACTCGACGCTACAGTACGATGAGGCGTTTGAATCGATACAAACTCTGCATGTTTGATGATATATAGATAAACTATGGTTCACCTCAGTGTTAAGTCAAGTCTTGGTTGCACATTTGTCCATAGTGTGAAATGCATATCATTTGGCTTTACAGTAATAACTCCTATAAGATGACAAGATATGATGGCTCCGTTTTGAGCATTGTCACTGCAAAGCAGTAAAGTGTGTCACATCTAGTTGACACACCCTCACTACATTTTCCTGGATTTCCTGCCACATGTTTTCTCCCACTGCTCCCAAAACTGTAAACTGTTTGTATGAAAAAGTGAGTGTGATTACACACTACAGGTTCTGTGTTGACACCGTAGTGGAGCGATGATCTGCACAGACATCTGGGGCCTCATGTATCAATACTTGCGTGGATTTCATACTGAAACATGGCGTACGCCAGAATCCAGAAACTGTCGTACGCACAAAGAAAATCTGATGTATCAAAGTGTGCGTACGCATGGATCCAAGCACTTTTCCTTTGTACATCCCAATCAACGTGGAATTGAGCGCACATGCCGAAGGGGTAATCTCCTCCCTGTCCACGCCTCCATTTAAATATGCAAATCAATGTAAATAAGGCCTGCACCAAAGATTCCCTTCTCTTTACGGTCAGATAACACCATGAGAAACTGTGAGGAACAGCAATTTAACCAAATTTGAGTTGAAGGTGCTCCTCGATAAAGTTGAGCCGTGTAAACATCTTTTTTTTTTTTTTTTTTGCCGTCCTCCGGCACCATCACAAAGGGGGTGGGAGAGTGTGTGTGTGATATAAAGGTGAACGTGAGGCGGAGGACCGCTGTCATCCCAAATGAAAGCAGACAATGTACTCTAATTAAATTATGTGAAATGGATTTACAATTTTATTTGCCTTCTTTTATACACAGATCGCGTAGTAAATAAATGCAGAAGTGCACCAGGGAGGCTGATAAAGACACATGTCCAACTTTACGCATGTGTTTATTGACATTAAGTACTTCACACAGTCTGTGTAGTTTAACCAGCAAAAAGGAAGTCACTGACAGTGTGATATTTCGGCAGACATGCTCAATGTGCATCGGGACGGGGGGTTACATAGGACAATTAAACAAATACATTTACTTTGCGCGCATACAGTCCCAGGCTGTAATCTGTCCTCAACTATGCTGAATGAATGAATCGTGCGCTGAACCAGCCACCTCGCCACAATGTTTGTTAATATGTGATGCATTTACGCATCACATATGATCTGTACATTTATAGTATAAAAATGCTTCCTGTTCACAGTGTGGTCAGCACCTGAATGGAGGCGACCCATGGCTCCCCGACGTGTCGCGCTCTCAGGCCGGTTGCAGCGCACTGCGCTCAGTTCCAAGAGAATTGCCCTCGGAGTCATCATGTGCAAAAAAAAAAAAAAACCTCCGGGACTCGTGTGCACTTCGCACTGCAGCATCTGCAATATCTTAAGACTAAAGCTGATGCTATTTTCTGCACCACTTTGCGCATGCTTTTCTATCCACCTATCTAATTGCAACACGTGGATGGGTTGTTCATAAATGTGTCTCTGATGTGCACATTACTCTGAGGACTAATAGTTTTCACATTATTAACAGTTTCCCAGCTTCACCTCTAAGTGTCGCCAAAGGAACAATAGCTGTAGAAACGTGCGTACGCCAGCTATGGAGTTGGCGTGGGCCACCGCACTTTTCCACGGTCATTTCACTTTTGATACATCTGAACGTTGGCGTGGAAAATGACGTACGCCACTTTTTTGTGCGTACGCAACATTGATACATGAGGCCCCTGGGCTCCGGCCTCCTGTGGCCTGGAAGGCGATGAAACAGACGGGTGGAGTTTGAAACTTACAGTACCGGAAACTTTGAAACTGAGTCAAAGTGAGCACCTGCTGTTGGACAGGTTCACAAAAAAGAAGAAAAAGAAACATCTTTTATTTACATGTGGTCATTGATTTCGTTGGAATCAATTATTAAATTACTTATGATAATGTTATGACTGATTTATTAAAAAAATATCCTAAAATACATAATTTATACAAATTATGTGAAATGTGTCAAAAAACATTGCTTACTTCTTTACTGTGGTACTTCTTTATTTACTCCTGGGTTCTGTTGCGTATCTCACTCTTACTGTTTATTAACCCCTTATTATATTATATTAAATCCAAACTCATGAAGTGTGTGTGTGTCTTTTTCCAGGTGGGAAAGGAGACTGTACAAACCACAGAGGACCAGATTATGAAAAGGGACATGCCACCAGCTTTTATCAAGTAAGCACAAGCGTGTCACTTTGCATAGCTCAAATCCATACAATGACAAAGCATCTGAGATGTGTTTTTGGATGAAGTGATTCTCTCTCCACAGGATGTGGAACCCACTAGCCTTTATTTGGCTCTCTTTCTCTCTCTTTATCTGCTGCAGTAATGGCTGGTTGTGCCCAAGCAAAGGTCAGACATGGCATGTTAAGTGCCTCAGAGCCTTGCCCTGGTGTAACGTAGATACTTTTTTTTTTTTTTTGCTGCCCAGGGAGGAGCTCCTTTACCCTAAAGGAGAAGGGCCACAAACTCATACTGTACATGTTTTTTCTCCATAAGAGCCACTGGCTGCTTCTGCTTTCCATTACTGTTGAAACACCCACATACACTCACAGAATTGCTGTAGCAAAGAAGAGGTGTACGTACTGTATTTAACCATTGCATTTGTTTCCCTGGCTGACTCCACATCAGCTAAATCATTAACTTGTGCCCAGCTGCTGTCTGTCCGTGTCACACAGTTTCACCGTTCCCCATCACACGAGAGACTACAGTTGTAGGAGGGGGGCGGGGGCCCTGGGAGCCCCCCCAAGGTCAGGGATGAAATGCATTGGCAGGCACAGGTCATCAGACTCAACACATTTGGCGCCTCAAAGTCACATCGTCACCCTGTCGTCATCCATCAGCACATGCGATGGAATGCGTCTCCTTCACTAAATATAGTGTCTGTCGGGGTCCGGTTAATGCATGGGCTGTTTCTCGCTGGTGCATGCTGAAGGACACTGCTGGCTGGCTCTGCAAAGACACACACACACACATACACACACACACTCACTGTCACGTCAGCCTCGATGTTATGCACATATGTTAGCCTTTATCCATAAGGAGCCTTGCTCCTTCAGAAGAATGGAGACTGAGCTCCTCTTGTTCGTCTCCTTTGCAACGCCTAAAATGTGGAAAATAGCAATAACGTTCCCATGTTTCCGCAGCAACGTTTGGCCCGTAGGCAAAAGTAGGAAGTACTCTGTGGGAACTACAACATGTGGTGGCCCTTGGCTCGTTGCCCGTTTCTTTGTGCAATATGGCTGTTATGATACTATGCAGGTGGCATGTATGACGATGACTCAGAAGACTGAACCCACAGATTTTGTAGCTCTGTAGTTCACCGAGTGCATCACGCCCAGGAGGTAACTATCAATCATTTACATTTCTGTGGAAGCAGGGGTGAAGTTGGGCCGAAGCCAGCTACAGCGCTGAGGACTGCTGCTGAGTTCCAAGTCACATCCTGGGAGAACAAATGAACTTCTAGGTCATGAGATAGATGTACTCTGTAGACAGCAATGCATTAAGTTATACTTTTACCTACAGAATATATTAGCGCAAATTCATAAATTAGGCTCATTACAGTGTGTTGCACCTTATATCCTTGACAAAAAAGAGAAAAAAAAGGGTCAGTTCAGATTTCGTCCAGTTGCATTTCCATGACAAAGGTCATGGAAAAAACACACTTAGTTCAAATCTACTTTTAGTCAAACTACTATTTAGAGATCACAATGACCTTTCAGGCTCAGTCCATCTGTTTTCTTCTTAAAGCCCCTTCTTCGGATAATGACAATACCACACCACATACAGTCTAGATTGTGCAACGATCATGTTTTCATGAATTTGTCAATCCCTATCATTATCAAAAATGGACCCAAAACTTATATTTTCACCATGGGTTTGCAGCTTAGAGAAACACACACAGGAAACGTATGAAAAGCAACTTCACAATATCCTGTGTCTGTGAAAGCATGTCTACACCATTTGCTTCGGTTGGTGCAATGTTTTGGTGAAGTTACTATATGATCATTTGTGTCTTTTGTCAGTGCATGCTGACCTATAGCTCATTGTGGACACAAGCTGCCAGCTGGACACAGCTTGTTATACAGAAAAGTTGTTCTTTGAAGCTGAAATCACAATCACAATCACATTTATTTGCCAAGTATGTGCATACAAGGAATTTGACTCCGGTTAATGAACTCACTTATACACATATAAAAATGGGATACAGAATGAGGACAGCAACAACTGAGCAATAACATAATACAACAGAGAACATGTACAAGTAGAAACATAGATAAGTAGTGGCAGGTGGATTAAGGTGGTCAGTTGGTAGTGCAAATAAACAATGAGGTAGTACTGCAATGAGATAAATAATAAAATACTGGAGATATATATATATATATATATATATATATATACATATGTTATTTACAGCAGGGATGTATTGCAATACCTACAATAGGCAGGATATGTTAATATGTATATATATAATATATAATAATATGTACATTTAAATATTGTACTCAGGTACTTTTAATTTCCTTAAGTTTCCTTAAGTTCTTATGGGAGTTAATGTATGAAGAGTAGATATTTTATGCTTTAACATAATTTCTGTGCACAGAGGACTACCCCCTTCCTTATTCCCAGTTTAACCCTGTATAGAGAATGATATTCAAATATTTCATCTGACTCCCATCAGCTTTCACATTACAGTTAGCTTTAAATGTGATGATGGGTAAATATAAGAAGAGAAAATGAAACAAAATCATGTTTAGACAGTAGTTACAGTGTGTTATGGCTACAGTAGCTGTATCCCCGAGCCTTCCATCGGTTTTTGCTGCAGGCAATTTGCTGTTTCCATGTGTACTACTGTCCATCTGGCTTCTGAAGGGCATCAGCATGACCTGTTCTTGAGGTGGTTTTGTTTTTTTCCCGACCAGTTTTTAAATCAATATTTTTGTGCTTCCTACAGAGTGGAGAATGCGTGCACAAAGCTGGTGCAGGCCGCCTCCATGCTGAAAGCCGATCCATACTCGGTTCCTGCTCGGGATTACCTCATCGATGGCTCCCGGGGCATCCTCTCTGGGACCTCTGACCTGCTCCTGACCTTTGATGAGGCCGAGGTATTCATTCATTCATACATTCATACATTCATTCATTGTATATTTGATTCAGAAAATTTGTGAGGTTTAGTCAGTGTATGCTATTGCACCAGGATGTGTTGTGTGTTTTCTCTGGGGATCTAGTGATGTCGCTGGTGGATCAACATGTCTGCAAACTAAACTGTGGCTTTTGCAATAAAAGTAATATGGGTCTTTTCCTTAGACAGACTGAAGTGCATTGAACCATTTCATATACTGTTATTTACAGTGATGTGTACGTGCTTTTGCACCATTTACAAACCACAAAGCAGTTATTTTCATTCTTTTTCTCCAAAGAAATGAAGATGCATGCAAAAGCGATCGCTACAGTAGTTTCAACATATTCTGTGCTTTTTTTTGGTCATAAATGTTTGTAATAGCAGGAAACAGAATTCGTGATAAGCTGAAGACCGCAGTGCATGTTTAACTGTCAGATATCCTGCCCCTGACGTATCTCCTTCACTTCTCCTAAGTAACCAAATTTCAGTGGTTATTATTTGTTTATTTTGTTGTTAAGTAAATATTAGCTGTTGCCCTCTCTGTCACTATCAGAACCGTATTATTTTCACAAATAGTACTAGGCAGGTTGTGAAAGATATGGGAATAGTCGAGAAGACATAGCTAATACAGCGTGTAACTGTGCTAACGGTTGTAGCATTGATTTTTAATGAGCAGGAGGCGAGCTGGAAGGGCTTTAATATCTTTTTAATGGACACATGAGTGAGGCAGAGGTCTGCTGCCACCAGCCCTTCTGGTATGAGGACAGTATCCATCTCCTCCGCCCTCTGGGGTACTGTAAGCCTTATAATGGAGACAGAGAGGTAGATAAATGTGGCAGACCTGCCAGTGGAATTTACACAAACTTCATATTTCTTACACAAACACTTCTTAAATCTTACACACCAGGCAGCAGGGGTATCATCCATCAGGCGCTTCCTCCCCTCATCCTCTCAGGGACGGAGAGCAAAATAGAAAAGTTGCACATCAGCTCTCTGTGGGCAGATATCAGGCGGGGCGGCGTCCCAGCGCTGTCTGCAGCAGTCAGCAGGACTCAGCAGGACTCAGCAGGAGTCATCAGTCAGCGGTGCCATCATGTTTTCAAATGCAGCTCAGGGATCACTCTGTATAGTGGAGTGGTGACTCCAGCAGTCCAAATAAAGCTGGAGTGAAAGAGGCTGGAATGTCAGTAGGCAGCATTGTCAGAGTGCAATTAGAGAGCATGTGAACGGGAGCGAGGGAGGGGGGGGAAGGGAGCGGGTGCTGTGTTTGCATAATCACTTTTCTCTGGAAATGCAACGTTTGTTTTTTGAAAATCAGTGCTTGATGTCGTTTTATCCCATCACTGTGACAGGTCCGCAAAATAATCCGCGTGTGCAAAGGCATCCTCGAGTACCTGACCGTGGCAGAGGTGGTGGAGTCGATGGAGGACCTGATCACATACACAAAGAACCTCGGACCAGGTCGGTCTGCTGCTGACACAGGGGCAGGATGATGTTGCTCAAGCCTTGCCTCGACAGTATCTGACAGCAGCGTCTTAGTTCACACTTTGTTTTTGACATCTAAGCATTTATACTACTCATTAAACAAAAAATAGTTGTGATATGTGATGAAGTTTCCCCTGTGAAACTAATATAAAATAAATGTTACCATAAAAGCAACACCACCATACAGAAAGTACAATTATACACAGTGTTATTGAAGTTACATATGTGAAATTCAGTTCCATGTAAAATCTCAACAATTATCAATTTGAGAAACTGTTTCCATCACCTATAATGAATTTATATATTCACATTCAGGTTTTGTTTTGTGAATGGCTTTATATAATGTTAAGGATAGAACGAATCAGTTTCATTTTGTATTTCCTCAACTTTAACAACAACAAAAAAAGTATAATTACATATTATATAAGTCATAAACTATGCACAACAACCCGAACAGTCAGACAAATGTAGATAAAAGTATTTACGAGTAGGAATTACAAAATGTCTCAGTGAGGTATGCGAAGAGTAAAAGTAAAAATTGAAATACTGAAGTACCATTGCTACATACATTCTTTGTTTAAATGTACTAAGTTTCTTCTCCACCTCTTGTTTTCTTGTCTACATCCAGGAATGACAAAGATGGCAAAGATGATTGATGAGCGACAGCAGGAGCTGACCCACCAGGAACACCGCGTCATGCTGGTCAACTCCATGAACACCGTCAAAGAGCTGCTGCCCATCCTCATCTCAGGTAATCTTACACCACCTGCACAGGGAGGACATTCTTATAGATTTTTGTTTTTTTACTCTTGTTGCATCATGTGTCTGAGCTCTGTTTTGTATTTTTCAGGTATCAAAATATTTGTGACGACCAAGACGTCTGGCAGCCAGGGTGTGGAGGAGGCCTTGAAGAACCGTAACTTCACTGTGGAGAAGATGAGCGCAGAGATAAACGAGATCATCAGAGTGCTGCAGCTTACATCCTGGGACGAAGATGCCTGGGCCAACAAGGTACGCACTTTAAATGATATCCCTCTAAGTGTGTCTATGGCCGTCAAAGTCACACGCACACTCTTTAGTTATAAACATAAATGAAGAAAAAGAGGCCGCTTTGCTCTTTGAGCTGCTCAGAATGTCAAAACTTTTTTTTTTTAGCTTTCTTTGTGAATCACAACTGGAAGATTTATTTATAACAGCAAAAACTGACTTTTTGTTTTTTGCTACCCACTGTGCCCTCACGCACTCCCAGAATGCCTTTTGCAAGAGGCTGCAGATACGGAGAGATTATGAAGTGATATTATTCTCATCTCAGCTGGTGTATTTCAGCCCCTTGTCTTCACGTGGAATGACTAAACTTCGCCAGGATGACCTTTTATTTCAAGGTTGACAGGTGTGAAGATGCTTTTGCATTTTAGATACATATTTTACATTATAGTTGGGGGGGGAAAGAAAGCATGCTTTATCTTTCTCTGTGTCTCTGTGTAGCTGGTTAATATGTTGGCTTCTTTGATGTTTCTCTGCTCTGCACGTTTGGCTTCTCCCCTGTCCCAAATTCACTCTCCAAACGGCTCTACCTGGCGCCACTGTTTTCTCTGTTGACATTTTTTTTTTCCGTTGGTCTCAGTTGGTATGTCCAGTTAAACATTTGTATTTATGTCGTTCTTCCTTTCTTTTTACCGTTTCTTTCTCCCTTCACCCCCTGTAGAAGGTAAGCCTTACTTCTCTTGCACCTTGGTTGTGCAGCAGCATGTCTGACAGATGTGTGTGCTGTCTTGTGCTTTGTTGTGCCATTGTGTGCATTTCTTTTTTATAGCAGGCGAGACCGCAGTGAGGTTAAAGTGTTAACTATCTATTAATAGGGTAGATTTGTAGTTTGATTATTGTTGTTCTGCTGTTGGAATGGTGTTTATTGAACGTGTTGAGCTGGGTGAATTGCTCAAATGTTGATCTGTGCAGTATGTTTCCTTTTTGTTCTGTTTTTGGGTTGTGTCTTTGCTGTATAACATCGACATTGTATCAACATCTGTGTGTCCTCCTCCTGAGTCATTTGAACCTCAGCATACGCGTGCCCTCAGCCTGTCTGGATATTGATCGAGCTGACTCATGCACTATTGATTTGAGGGAATTTTCTTACCGTTCATCTCTCTTTACTGTGATCATCAGGTTACTCCTGATCTCCACAGGAGGAGGACACAGACAATCTGATATGGATTTTGATGAATGGCTTTTTTTTTTTTTTTACTTTTAATCCAACAGACTTTGCTCAGTTCACTAACAAATCTTATTTCTGTTATTACTAAAACTGTTCTCTCACTTTACATGATCCTCATTACTAACACCATGACCACACCCTGTCTAATTCCATTCAGTGTCTTTACTGTAATGAACGACGTGCATTCGATTTGACTACAAAGCTCCTTGATCCGTCTGTATGTCTCTCACTTCACTGGTTTCTGCAGTCACACATACTCTGGTGTACTGTAACTGACAGACAAAACGGCTGCACAAGTTTGAACAGCAAACTAATGCCGTCATGCTGATCTGGTGACTGGTTACTTCACACCTTTCTACTTCCTGCTTTTTTTTCTCTACCTCCTTTTATTCGACTCTGTAACTCTACACTCACAGTTGTGCAAACAGACGTGCTCGTTGTTCTCTTGGGAACATTGCGAGCGCACAGACGTGTTGTGTGATTATGAGTATTTTTAGCAGTGTGTTTGTCCTTACTTGGTTTAATTTGCTATAAAATTTTCGCTGAACTCTTATGTTGGAGGTTTCAAGCTGCCTCATGAACAACTTGTGTTTTCTGAATTCCTATCATTGTACCACGGCAAAGCAAGCTCACTAAAAACCACTCATTCATCCGCTCTGGTCTCCTGCTTTGCTCCACGTCCTACAGGACTGCGCTTTGTTTCGCAGACTTCGACAATGAGGGGACTCATTGTCAAGTCGGGCGCTGTTGGACAGATTGTTGTATTTCCATCCACTCCGATTGAGATACAATGGAGAGTCGTTTGGCTTTTTATAACTTGACCTGCCCATTGTTGAGGATGGGAAAGAATGATGGAAACGGCATGCACTGCGTGGTTGTGTCTTACAGATGTTGGCAATGCTGCACATGGACTTTGCTGTATGTTTTCTTTTGCTAGAATAACTATACAGAGGGTTGGAGAAGTTTTTTTTTCTGAAAATGTATAGAATTTGCCCACGAAAAACTGTGAGTGAACAAGAACATCTCAGAAGAGTCATGACTAGATTTCTAAGCAGCATCACATTACACAGGAATGTTATCTTGACCTTAACTTTTAACATGAAAAGCTTATAAGCTTATAGTAAGAACATGTATACATGGTATGACTAAGGGAATTGATCCATTTCCTCTTTAGTTTCCTTTGGGTTCATTGATTTACTTTAAGTTATTCATTTATTCTGTCTTTTTAAACCTAAAGGACACAGAGGCCATGAAGAGGGCTCTGGGGCTCATCGACTCCAAGATGGCTCAGGCTAAGAACTGGCTGCGGGATCCAAATGCTCAACCAGGTAACAAACCCGACCTCTACCTCAAACTATTCATTCTGCCGCTAATCACGTCCTCGGGCTGACGACCTAATCAAATACCTTGACATTATTGAGCTGACCACTCTGCGTGCTGCTGTGCTTCCAGGGGACGCAGGCGAGCAGGCCATCCGACAGATCCTTGATGAAGCCGGGAAAGTCGGAGAACTGTGTGCCGGGAAGGAACGGAGAGATATCCTGGGCACGGCCAGGACGCTGGGTCATTTGACTGACCAGGTGTCGGAGATGAGAGCCAGGTACAGCATAAAAACCAGACTACATTGTTTGTCCATGTTGCAGCAACAGCAAGTGGGTTCACCACATATTTCACATTTCACACACTCCATAATATGACTTTCCTTGACTGTCATGCTCTGTTAAATTTCTATTGGATCTTTGTGTTGATAAGTGCTCTTCTTATGGACTAGTTTCATTTTCCATACTTAAAGGATCGTGAGTGTAAGGCAGTGAGCATATAAAAGGGGATTATGGTGTGTAAGACTGGAAGTCAGATCCCTCTGATATGAAATCTGATTGTCACCAGGGACCCTGAGTCATGCTACATTAAAAGCAGCTGCCTGGTATTAATCCCTAATCTACTTTAACCCCTGCTTGTAATACTCCTCTGGAAAGAAGGAGATGCCTCTGAGCCTTGTATGGAAATAGAGGCTTTAACTGAGGAAATGCTGTTAAACAAGAGCATCATGAGGCTGAAGCTTCAGAGTAAACAAACATTTGCAGACCAGAGAGGAGGCGATGAAACGTGAGCATGTGTGTGGTCTTAAAAACACATAGCGATTCTGCAGTTTGTGGCATCCATGTGTTCTTTGTCCACCCCAGAGGTCAGGGGGCATCCCCGGCCGCCATGCAGATGGCCCAGCAGGTCTCCCATGGGCTGGACGCTTTAACTGGCAAGGTGGAAAATGCCGCACGCAAACTGGAGGCCATGACTAACTCCAAGCAGGCGATCGCCAAACGGATTGATGCTGCACAGGTGAGTCATTAACCTCCCATGCAGTTATACAGAGTTTGTCTTTATTTAAGACATGGATTCAAACCTTTTGGGGTTTTTTTTATGTCTCTTTCCTGTTCAGAACTGGCTGGCAGATCCTAATGGCAGCCCAGAAGGAGAGGAGAACATCAAGTCCCTGCTCACTGAGGCCAAAAGGATCGCAGACATGTGTGAGGATCCCAAAGAAAGAGATGACATTTTACGCTCTCTTGGAGAGATCGCCGCCATGACTGCCAAGCTCTCTGATCTCAGAAGACAGTAAGTTACTGACCGTCTGAATTATGAGACTGTTTTATGCAGACTTTGTTCTTTTGTCTCCATAACCCCTCTGCTCTGCTTTCTCACTTTTTGTTATTCAGATGTTTTCTCAAGTGCAACTGTTTACTGCTGTTGCTAGGAAACAGTATTGGTGCCATGTATAAATGCAAAAAAAGGGAGAAATCTGTGCACGATATTGTGTATCAAGTTGGCCTTGAAAGTTATTCTCTGCGCATAAATCAGGGAGTTGTTTAATCACTTCCATTTGTTCTCCTCTATTTATCACTGACAATGATCGGCTAGGACTAAAGATCGTGTCACAACACGCACACACAAATTTTCTTCCTGTGGGAATTCAGATTTCATATTACAATTTGAAAAGCATTCCTATTCAACCTTGCGCAGGTGGGCTCAAGTAGTTGTGTTTGGTCTTCACCTCCAAGCTATAAAAAGTGCTCATTTTACAGCATTTCTAGTGCTGATTTGTACTAAACAGGCACTCTGAAAGCACTCTGTCAAACTGATTAATACAGTTGTTACTCTACTCTACTCTACTCTACTCTCTATGTACAAATAGCTACTCAAGGACATAATTCCAGCCATATCTCCATGATAAAACACAGCCTCAGACCTTTTTTCTTGCTGTTTTTAATTTCCTTGTAGGGGTAAAGGTGACACTCCTGAGGCCAGAGCTTTGGCTAAACAGATCGCAACAGCTCTGCAGAACCTGCAGTCCAAGACCAACAAAGCTGTGGCCAACAGCAGACCTGCGAAGGCAGCTGTACACTTGGAGGGAAAGATTGAGCAGGCGCAACGCTGGATTGACAATCCCACCGTGGATGACAGCGGCGTCGGTGAGCCTGGCCCCTACCTACCCCTCAACAACTTATCCCATCACTCTCTATCTGTATCTTATACTCCTTCACATTCCTTCCACTGCTCCTGTGGCTAAATTGCAGACCAAACACTTTGTGTACATGATGATTTCTACTGTACTTGACATACTTAGATGTTTACAACAAGGTTGCTCTAAGAAAAAATGTTCTCACAATATAATGGAGGAAATGCTTAGCTCAAAAAAACAGCATGAAATAATAGCTCCTGAGTGTTCCTACAAGTAGCTAGTAAAATACCCAGCAACCATTTAATAGGCAGCTATTTCCAGGAGGTGGCCAAGGTCACCACTGGCATAAATGGCACCCTTAACAGTTAACTATTGCTGAACCAATTAACAAATTTCAAATTTTCATTCTTTTAAGTCATATATTAAGCAAAAACAAAAATTATGATTTCAGCTTCTTAAATGTGCAAATGTTTAATGTATTAAAACTACTGCTGTCAAATATTTAAAATTTAAATGTAACTAATCTCCGCATTTTTCTAAAGTTAATTGCGATTAATCGCAATTTTTAATTTATTTTTTGCTCAAAATAACAGAAACTCAGTGTATTGTGTTGTAGTAATGGGAATGGAAACTATAAGCAACATCCAGTGGTGTAATACCGGTGGTATTTAAAAATCAGCACGAGTAAAGATGGCAGAAAGAGAGCAGCACTGTTTGGTCGACAGGAAGAACATGTTCTGTAGTGTACTGTGTAGGAACATGAGGAGCAAAAACATGTGCAAGGTTTTCCATTATAAGACAGCGTACTGCATAGAAATATTCATATAAAATAGAAGACACACAAAAATGCTATACAAAGTCGTTTGTCTTATTCATCTAAAGTAGTAAGACCATTGTGCACTGGTTTGGGGTGACTAGGTCACGTGATTGAAAAAAAAAATTAATATAAAATGGATTAAGCATGACTTGGAAGCTACCGAATTGAATGATTATAATGCTAATCAGTGAAGAAAGCTGATAATTTATTGTGAGTGTTTTACATTGATACGTGTGTGTGTGTGTGTTCCCAGGCCAGGCAGCCATCCGCGGCCTGGTGGCAGAGGGCCGCAGGCTGGCCAACGCTCTGCCGGGCCCCTACAGGCAGGAGCTGCTGGGTAAATGCGAACTGGTGGAGCAGCTTATGGCCCAGCTGGCTGACCTGGCTGCCCGCGGCGAAGGGGACTCCCCCCAGGCACGTGCTGTGGCTCAGCAGCTCCAGGAGGCCTTGAAAGTAAGACAGCTCACACTCAACAGCCTCATTTCCCATTTAGACCTGTAGCTTTTACTTCAATAGATCAGGATTCATTCATGGAGACAGTCAAACAACCCCCTCTGCTGGTTACAGAGGGGTGGAGGGAAAAATGGAAAAAACTGTAAACATTGTTATGCTGATGTGGGGAAATGGGTAACTCAAGGAAAATCACCCATGTGTTTAATTATGAAGGCAATAAGACATTAAGAGCACAATTACATAATGTATTTTTTGGATGTGAAATGTCAGATTTGTGATAATGAAAGAAAAGTAATCTGAACAGCTACAGAAGGAGCAACAGTTTGGGAGTTCCCCTAGTTTCAAACTGATTTAGAAATAATATGACGCAGTGTGAGAAACTTCTTTAAACTCTAAAAATAACATTGTTCTGAGAAGTTTTTCCTACTGTACTTCCCTAAAAGTCTGCACATTGTTCAAAATGAATCTAAAGTCTAGACAAACAATGCATGTACCAACAAATGTCATCAGATTAAATATGATAAAAGCAGTAAAAGGTGTAATATTCTCACTCACTATAAATTGTATAAAATGTAGACGTTGTAAGAAAAAATTGTATTGTAGGTTTTATTTGAACATTTCCTCACTCCCCACACCTGTTTCTACAAAATAAAACATTTATTATTTACAGTACAAGTGTCGGTTTCAGTTCCAGTTCTGAAACAGCTGCTGATTAATGTGGTAGTTGTCCTGCAGAAAATAGATCAACAAACATTTTTGACAGCAATATTGAACTTTAAGCTGGTTCTAAAGGAAGAAAATCATCACTGTTCACTTAATATTTTTGAGTTCTCTAAAATACATCAATCTGACAATCTGCCTGTGAGTGTGCTGACTTGTTGTGACATCTGTTTACCCCCCTACCTCTCTTTCTCCCAGGACTTGAAAGGGAAAATGCAGGAGGCGATGACTCAGGAGGTTTCTGACATCTTCAGTGACACCACCACACCCATCAAGTTGTTGGCAGTAGCTGCCACGGCCCCCCTGGACACCCCCAACAGAGATGAGGTCAGTGGTGCAGGCCTCCTCACTGTGATCTCACTGTGTGCTGAGCCTCATTCAGTGTTTTGTTATGTTGTGTTATGTTTATTGGCATGGTGTTACAGCTGTATTATTTTCCACTGCCCCTTTTGGTTAATTGTTTCATTTGATCATGTGTAGGTCTTTGATGAAAGGGCTGCCAACTTCGAGAACCACGCCAATAAACTTGGCACCACAGCAGAGAAGGCCGCTGCCGTCGGCACTGCCAACAAGAGCACAGTGGAGGGAATCCAGGCCGCCGTCAAGTCAACCAGAGATTTAACACCACAAGTATGTCACAGTTTAGTGTTTATATCGTTTCCGTTTGTGTCTGCCCTCCACTTTCTCTCTTGCTTCTCAAGCCAAATCCTGAGAAGTTGCCAACGAACTGATAAATTACTATGTGGAATTGTTTTTCAGGTGGTTTCTGCCGCTCGTATTCTGTTGAGAAACCCTGGCAATCAGGCTGCGTATGAACATTTCGAAACCATGAAGAATCAGTGGATTGATAATGTGGAGAAAATGACAGGTAACGGTGCCATAAAGATGCTGTAAATGACATCCAAACCATAACTCTGGGCATAATGTTAGTTAGTTAGTTAGTTAGTTAGTTAGTTAGTTAGTTAGTTAGTTAGTTAGTTAGTTTCATTTATTGTCCATGATGTGGAAATTTGTCTTTGGTCTCATAAAAAACAACAAGCAGGACAACAACAACAACACTTACACACAGACATTTTCAGGGCAAAAAGCAGGACAGCAGTGGCAGTTACATTAAAACACATCAACGGGACATGGTGTTCAGTGCCCCAATTGCATTAGGGATGAAGGAATTTTTAAAAAATATTACAATTTGCCCTTGGCACTTGGTAACGTCTACCAGAGGGAAGAAGTTCAAACTCCCTATTGAGTGGATGAGAGGGATCGTTTGCTATTTTAACAGCTTTTTTCCTAAGCATTTGCTTGTACATGTACATACAACTTAATTGTTTCTGTCCCTATGATTTTTGAGGCGAGGTTTACTATTCTCTGTAGCTTTCTTCTTCCTTTTATGTTTAGATTACCATACCACATTGCCTTTTTAAAAGTTAAGATGCCCTCTATCAGGTTCTTATAAACTGTTTCCATAATATGCTTGGAAAACAGTTGCGCAGTAGGTGAAGACGTTGGTTACAAGTTTCAAAAATATAGTCTGTGTTTTCACTGAAATTTAGGTTACAATCAATATACTGTATGTACCTAAATATTTGAACTTGTTTACTACCTCTACAATTTGTCCCCTAATTATAAGGGGCTGCACAGGGTCCTTTTCATGAAAGACAAGTTCCTGTGTTTTTGTTACATTGATCTCTAAGAAACTTTCATCGCACCACTTCTGGAGAGAAGTGTGCGATTCATAATTCATTATATTAACACATAATGGATCTTTAGGTTTGGTGGACGAGGCCATCGACACCAAATCTCTACTCGACGCCTCAGAGGAGGCCATCAAGAAGGACCTGGAGAAGTGCCGTCTGGCCATGGCCAACCACCAGCCTCAGATGCTGGTCGCCGGCGCCACCAGCATCGCCCGCAGAGCCAATCGCATCCTGCTGGTGGCCAAGCGAGAGGTGGAGAACTCTGAGGATCCCAAATTCAGGGAGGTGGTGAAGGCCGCATCCGACGAACTGAGCCAGACTATTTCTCCCATGGTGATGGACGCTAAGGCTGTGGCTGGAAACATCCACGATCCAAGTACGTACGCTGATGTTGCTCTCAGACTTTAAGATTTATGTTTGTGTTTTGTGTGGAACGTGTGTGATTAGTTAGTTAATGTGCTTGTGTTGAACTTTAGGTCTTCAGAAGGGCTTCCTGGACTCAGGTTATAAGATTCTTGGTGCTGTAGCGAAGGTGAGGGAGGCCTTCCAGCCACAAGAGCCAGACTTCCCACCTCCTCCTCCTGAACTGGATCAGCTTACTGTAAGTCTTTATTTTTCTTTGTTTGGAAATGATGACAAAGAAACTGCTAGAATCAAACCAGATATAACAGATTTTTTAAATTTATTTTTATTTTTTTTTACTTGTTAAAGGGACAACAAGGAGTTTTGGAAAAGCGAATCGTTTTCACACTACATTTATGAGCCTCCGCGCGCACCGTGAAATTCTTTGACCGGCGCAAGACGGACTCATGTTTTCATTCATCAAGAATTAAAGTCAGAGGTTCGAAGACGATCACATACCGTCGTAGTTCCATAAATGGCGATTCGGCTGCGTTTTTCTCATGACTCGCCACGAAACCGAAAGTAAAGAAACGCTGGTTGGCTCAACCAGCATCTCCGCCACCACTAATAGTAACAAAATAACGATAAAGACAAAACGATATATTTATCGAAAATGGGCCCATTAACAAGCGTGGGAAACGTAGATTCATCCACATTAATGTGAGACTTTTTTATAACCAAATAGAAACTCCTCGTTGTCCCTTTAATTGTTCCAAATCATAAGACCACATACAGTATTACTCAATCACTTTGACTTGTTCTCATAGCTCAACGATGAATCAGCACCTCCCAAGCCTCCTCTTCCTGAGGGTGAGGTTCCACCCCCCAGGCCTCCCCCTCCAGAGGAGAAAGACGAGGAGTTCCCTGAGCAGACCGGGGATATGGTGAACGAGCCCATGATGGTGGCTGCCAGGCAGCTCCACGATGAGGCTCGCAAATGGTCCAGCAAAGTGAGTCAACACAGACAAGGAGACTTTTTCATTTGAAGCCCAGTGCTAAGGGTATTGATTGTTTTCCTGTTGTATGTACCTCCCAGGGTAATGACATCATTGGCGCTGCCAAACGAATGGCCTTGCTCATGGCTGAGATGTCACGTCTGGTGCGTGGAGGCAGCGGAAACAAGCGCGCCCTCATCCAGTGCGCCAAGGACATTGCTAAGGCTTCTGATGAAGTCACACGGCTGGCCAAGGAGGTGGCCAAGCAGTGCACCGACAAGCGAATCCGGACCAACCTGCTCCAGGTCAGTTCAGTCAGTCTTTGTCAGAGGAAGGTCGGACAATAGCTTTTCAACCGTGGAAAGGAAAGACTATATTTGTCTCGGTGTCAGTTTTCTTAAACTCTGCTGACTCTCTGTCCTCGTTTCAGGTGTGTGAACGCATTCCCACCATCAGCACTCAGCTCAAAATCCTGTCCACGGTCAAGGCCACCATGTTGGGTCGTACCAACATCAGCGAAGAGGAGTCAGAGCAGGTGAGCAGAGTGTTTTTTTCCCCCCATTAATTCCCTAAAACGGCCGTTTAAGAAGAATCATTCCAGTCTCTTTCATCACTAAATAAATCTATCTTCACTTTCTCTCCACCAGGCCACTGAGATGTTGGTCCACAATGCTCAGAACCTGATGCAGTCTGTGAAGGAGACGGTGAGGGAGGCCGAGGCAGCTTCCATTAAGATCCGGACAGATGCAGGTTTCACCCTCCACTGGGTCAGGAAGACCCCCTGGTACCAGTAAGAGAAGAGCCACTGTTCCTCTGCCTCATGCTGGCTCTGTCCAGCTGTCCAGGAGGACACTTACCGGACAGATTTATACTTTATCGGAGATATGATGATATCGGTGCCCTTCACCCTAATACGGGCAAAGTTTCTCTATTAGTCCCATGTCCTGTCTGTAACAGTTGCTGTTCTAGTAGAATGTAAACAATGGGACTATCAGTACGAGCTATGGGTTAGATACTTATTCTGGGAACGTCTTTTTTTTTTCTAAAGTGTGTAAAAAATGTATTTTAAAGCTTATTTTGACAAATCCCAGGAAAATATATATATTTTTTGATTAGAGGTTGGATTTCATATGATGTAAGGTTGATTGTTTTTGGTCTCTTCTGGACGCAAACCACAGTAAGTTAAATTTAAATGAGATTTTCTCAAGAGACATTTTTATATCTTTGTACTGATAATTTTATTATGATTATCATTCATTCACCTTTGCTAGGAGAAGCACATAATCTGTAGGAGTTGTTACAAATACAGTATAGGCCTACGCTCAGCACACACTAAATATATTAAGTGGTATTATGTCTGTTTACACTATTCTTTATTATCACAAGTGAAAGAGAAACACTGTTCCTTATTTTACATTTTATAATGCAATTGTAATAATTGTTTTTTGTCTTCAAAGTTCTGCCAAAGACAGTGCGCCATGATCTTTGAAAGGGCTAGTTATTTAGAAAAGCTAATTCATTCAACTACAATCTCTACAGCAGGTAAAGAGGAGAAGCGCTTGGAAGCTTGCATTCTACATAATGTTTTGTTTCACATGTTGCGTTGAGATTACGTCGTGTAATAACCAGGCTTAGTGCAGGCGCTTGGGTCGCTTATGCCTCGGGCCGGCTCTGCCAACAGAAATAGATTTCGCTTAATCATCACGTCACGAAACGCTGTCTTTATTTCACAGAGCATAAAACTTTTCTCATTATGTCTGAACTTGGTGCCTTTTAATAGGAAGAACTGTTCAGTGTCTGGAGGTAGAGAAGGGTGATGGTGGTGGTGGTGGATGGGTGGTACTGAATATTTTAGGTTTTTCAGTCTGCTACATCAATTAAACAGGCGTGACAGGCTAACACTGTCTCTTCGGGCAGTGATGGACCTTTTCTCATTTCAACACCATGTGGAAGTTCGTTAATGTACCAGATTATCACGGTTTTAGAAGAAATGTCTGTGTTAATAAAGTTATTTTTGTGACATGAGGAGAAAGTTCTGTGATAGATGAAATAAACAAAGTAAAGTGATCTATTGTTATAAGAGGAAATATTTCTTGTATGAATGGAATAAATTGGTATCTTGTAAACATGACTCAATGTCTTGTCATAATGTGAAAAAGGATCTCAAATGAGAAATGTTTCTTGTTATAACACTAAGATATTTTTTTTTCTTATGCAGCAATAAACTGCTGCATCTCTCTTCCTTCTCAATCAACAAACAGATCTCAGTAAAATCATTGACTTTTTGTTATTTTTAACTGTCAAAACAAATGGTTTCAATAAAGGATGTACAACTAGATTCAGATTTCATAAATGCTTTCTGATGCCAATCTTTGCCACAGCACACTTCATTGTCTTTGTCTTTCTGAAATGTCATTTGCAATAAAAAATAGCATTAATTATTGATTGTAATTTACTATTTTTCTATACAAATTCTGGTGCAATAATCTGATGTTGGATATGAGTTTATATTTTGGGACTTTTTCAAGGACTGGCTGGTTTTTAGTGAGCTGCTTAGAAGTCTGTGTGTGTGTGCATGTTTGTGACCTATTGGGTCAAATGGGTTTCCTAGGTTTCTCCCATTTTAGACCACTTAAAAACCAGGAAATATCAGAGAACACAGCATGCTGTTTTTTACTTGTAAAATGTCCTTACATCCTGAGTCCAGCAGGAACCTGGCTCCAATTATTTGTCACCCTGCTGACTGCAGGAGAGGGAAAATCACAGCCTGGAGGACACATGAAGTACAGTATCTGGTAGAGAAGATGATGGGCGCTCAGAAGGTCTGTGTAAAGGCTATGATAAAATACTACACTATACAGAAAACATTCTTGTGGAAACTCATGTGGACTTTGAGTCTGCAAAAGAAATGTAAATGTGGGTCAGCAGTTGTATGGATGGATGTTCTGGCTCACTTGTCGTATGAGTTAAAATAATCTCATGCAAAATGAGACAATCAGGATGTGTGTGTTGTATTTGACCAAAAAATTCAATGTAATTTTTATGTAATAATATCATGACTCTGACTAGTTTCACCTCACTTCATCACCTGTATCATCTCACAGGTATCGTGCAGATTCTCAGATGACTCAGTTTGTCTATTCGACTCAGATACTTTCTCTCTTGGCTGGATTGAATAACCAAGGGCCCCTGAGACAAAAGTGAGCCCTCCTGTGGGCCTCCGGGTTTTTTTTGCACTCTGTGTGCATCAGGTCCTATTATTGCCAAATAGGTCTATCCAAAAAACCTAATTTCATACAATAGATCACACAGAACTGGTCCAATATATTTAAGAGACCCAGAAACCAAACACCACCTCTCTGTTTTGGACTTTAACCTGCATCCTGTTTTTGCTGTGTCAGTTTTTGAGAATTTGGTTAAACACTCATTTTGAATTTGCATTAGACGTGAAGGGGACTCAAACTACATTGTGTCCCATTGGAACATAACAACAAAGTGTGGCATTATCTAAATTGCCAGGGAGCACAATTAAAATTGCCCTATTTTTGAAAAGAGTTTGGTGTAGTGTGTTGTGTTGTATTATATAAGCTGATTAGAGAAGATTATCCTGATGTGTCAACGACTGTGTTTCCCCCTGATGCTGCCTAGATCTGTCTATTCACCCAAACCACAAAAACACATTTCTTCACTCACTTTGTTGTGAAGTAAGGTATTTTGTTAAAATGTGCTCTATTTGCTTCTGTTTCTTTTGCTTTTATATCCTTGTATTTTCCTTCTGATGTCTTTTGGGATGCCATTTTTGATGGCCTTTCATCAGACTACTGACACTGACAGTGTGGACTGACAATACATGGAAACAAGGTGGAGAGAGGCGGGAATCGGGATGAAAGCATTAAACATCCCAGGCCAGGATGGAAACCACTGCATTGAGGAACCACTCTATCTGCTTGTGAATAAGTTTTTTTTTTTTTAAGTCTTAAGTAATTTCGAATCTTTTAGTCATCTGAATCTGCAAATTCAAATTGGGTAACTTCATGATGTGTGCTCCTATTTTGTTGTAGAATTTATTTGGGAACATGCACCATGTTTATTGTGACACAAATTACTTATAATTGCCAAATAGCCTACACAATGGATATTTGGCCCTTGAACATGAGTCTTGGGGCCTGGTTCACAATAATGCAGCTTTGAGGGTCTCTGACTCTGATGTATGAACCCTGCAGCCATCCACATTGAAAGTTAACATGTCTGTCAGTCTCCTGTTTAAACAAAAAGGGGCAAACTGTGAAGTTTATTTATGTGGAACAGGTAAAAAGAGCACCAAGTCTATCAGATAACGAGGCTAGCCTACTATTATCTTTATTTCCTTTTTGTGTGGGGAGTCAAATGCACACAGCCTCAGCCAGGATGAGATAGCCTGAGTGAGTCTGGCACAATATCACTAGTTTTGTTTTGTTCCTAGTAGGTTGCCCGCTGTTAACCAGTTCCTCCATCATCACCATCACTATCACTAGCTCCATCCGTGTGGAAGGAAGCAAGCCGCAGCCTCTCGCCACTCTTCCCCCGGCTGAGAGCAGAGGTTTCCCAGCCTGCTCGGCGTCAACACAGCCGCTGAGAAAACAACACACACCTAATTGTCTGAGGAGGAAGAGCCAAGCAAGCATGTCGACAGGGAGGAAAATGACGTTAAGGTAAATAAATAAACCATTTGTGTGTGTATGTGTGCGTGTGTGTTTTGGGGTTGGTGTTTTTTTTTTTTTTTCTGTGTGGTTGGTTAGCAGCTGTGGCTAACCGTGGATGCACACACCGAGTGGCCGGTGGTAGTGCGACCTGCAGCGGGGAGGCGAGGCGCTAAACCGGTGAAACCTTTGAATCAACGCTAATGTTCAGGTGAAGCTAATGTTAGCATTTGGATTCACACAAGTGAGTGATGGGGTTAAACGGTGCTAACAGCAGCTAGCAAGAGAGGGAGGGTGGGTTTATCATCACATGACTGGGAGGAAACACACATTTATCCATTATTAATTAAACCTTTGAGAGAATAATAATTATATATAATAACATGACAGTTTGTGCAGCCTGCATGGTTAAAATGTTTTACTTTTAAATCTCTACCTGACAAACTTAGCTAAGAAGTTTAAAAAGAAAAATCTCTGATGTTCTTCACCAGATGTCATTAATAAGCTGATAATTGGAGGAGTCATGCATGTGCAGGTTTGCATGTTATTTAAATTATTAACACGGTAAATTCATGTTTATTTATTGGAGGCTATAAAAAAGAGAGCATGCAGGCAAGCTTGTGTAAAATGTACCATATGTCTTACAATGTCAACATCAGTCCAGCGTTTTAAATGTCACGTCTGTTTTCGTGTTGATATTCGTTATAAAACATTGACATTTGCAAGAGCTGGCAGTGAGGCAGAGCTGCTGCACTCTTGTTGATATTGGAGGGGGAAAAACAGCAACAACACACACAGCTACATTTTGCATAATGTGAAGTGAACAGTGCAAGAGTGAGGCGTTCACTTGCCTTCAGGAAAACAGAAACTCAATTTAATTTTCCATATTGTGGTCACAATTAATGAAGTTAATGAAGTTTTCTTTTACAGACTTTTTCAGCATGTTCACACAACATGCGGAACATAAACATGCAGAAAATAAAACAGGAACAGGAAGGAAACAAAATAAAACTAATGCTAAAGGACACATATGAGAGGTTTATGTGTTACACTTGTGCATGCAAATCATAAACGTATTGGCTTTGTCACACTGTCATGTCCTTTCTAAAACACATTAAGACAGATAAGAACATTATCTCAGTTCTCAGAGAGGCAGTGTAGGGGTGACAAATGAGATAATCATGGTCCTACAGTCTCTGGCCTTGTAACATATTGCTACTTTTATGTAACAAGAAATTGCAAAGATGCATGTGATCAGGTGATGTATTATTCCACCAATACATTACAACACAATACGTTGAAGTTGAGAGTTTACTCCTAGAAAACCACATGTTTTGCGCATTCCTAGTCCAGCACACCTCATTAAAAATGACCACATGCAGTAATCGTGTCATGTATGTAAGTTTGGGAATCTCCCATTTGTAAAGTCTCAGAACTTCATTAACTTATTACAATAAACTCATCAGGATGTGTAAGGAAGGTCCAGACGTTCCATTAGCAAATGTCAAAAATAATATACTTGATAAACTAGCATTGCTACTTATAAAACATATTAATTTAATTATTTTCTTATACTTGAAAGAAACGTTATTGAAAATATTTAACTGTTTTTTGTATTTATTTGGATAATGGAATTTAAATGAGTTTTCTATACAAATCAACATCACTAATGTTATTGTTTTATTACTTTATTACTGGAATTGTAGACCACAGTGTGCTCCTTCTTTCCCAGTGGTCTCAAATGCAGCACAGAAAGCTTGATGATATTTGGAAAATGTGTAGCCAATCATGGGCCTAGAAGAGACTAAGGCCCGCCCACTTCCTCCACCAACCAGTCAGTGTTGTCCAAAGTGCAGCCTCAGTTCCTGTAGTCAAAAAGCACGTTGCTTTGACAGAGAGGAGGAAGCTCTTGGTCATTTAATCATCAGGTTAGGCTGCTGGGTTTTCTGACAACATGCCAACTGCAAGGTAAGAGCCAGATGTTGTCCAGTGTCCCCACAGGAAACAATTCTGCTTTTAGCCTTGTCTTTTTCATTATGTAGAAACATTACTAGTACTGCAAGTCCTCCACTGATGCCAGGCTTTTAGGGATGAATTAACTTGGAATGGCTTCAATGACTCTGCATCTTCTTTAACATCTATTATAAACTGTGTGAAGGTTATTCTCATGAAGATTTGAAGAGGACAGTCACTGCATCTGTGTACTGTTTCTGAAAATTGGGTAACATGTTATGAAGACTGTTGTCAGGACTAAACTTTGACCACTGTGTAGTATTTCTTAAGTAGTATTACAACTACTACTTGAAGTAATCAAATGGGGGAAATGCTAGATTTGAAAAAAACAAACAAACTCTCAAACAAGAAATAGTTAGTTCCCTCTTTGACACATGCATTATTCTAAACTAAAGCATTTGAACGCCACACATGCGGCGCATGCCTGTAAATGAGTAGTGGAGGAAGTGGTAATCCAATTTGCTGAAGTGCCTGCTTTTTCTTTTCTTTTCTTTTTTCCAAATCTCCATTTGAATGAGGAAAAAAATAAATCATTGGTAGTTTTACCTTTCTCAGTGCAAACCGAAGAGCGGTTTCTCCCCAAGTAATAACAGTAATTGGACATGTTCATGTTCATTGTTTGGGTGTCTGTTGCTTCACTTTCTCAATGTGTGCTCGACACACATTGAATCAGAGCTGTTGGTAAAACACATGATCCTCCTCTCATCAAGGTTTCAGTGATTAAATCCAGCAAATTAGAAACAGATGACAGTCTGTATGACAGCAGGTCATTTGTTTTGTCTGGTGTGTGTGGGAGTCTGGGTGATACAATATGTTTTCTGTCTCCCCACAGTGAAAACACGCTTTTTGGGATGGGAAATCCCTTGCTGGACATTTCAGCTGTCGTGGACAAAGATTTCCTTGACAAGTAAGTCCAGGCAGTGGGCAGGCCATTTATTCCCACTGATATCTTCACAGTTCTGTGTTTTATCTAACCAGCCCACACTCGCAGGCTTTTAATGTTTTTGTTTTTTTTCTATCCTTCCCTAAAAGGTTTGGACTGAAGCCCAATGACCAGATCCTCGCGGAAGACAAACACAAAGCCTTGTGAGTCAGATCTCCACTGGGACACCACATGCTTCAGTAGTGTAACGCGAAGTGTTAGAATTACGTGGAACCAAATATGGGCTACGCCAGTCATTTATACCCACTACTACCATCTCAACACTGTTAAGCTGTGCTCAGAATAGCCAAGACATAAATCAGGCCTCTGTAACTGGGAGCCTCAGAACTTGACACGCCCACGTTTTTTTGCTTTACTGAATTTGTGCCAAAGTAAAACCAAGATATGTGCAGATTTACTGCTGCTTCAGTAGATCAGCACAGCTATTTAAACTGCATGCAATAGGACTGATACTGGGTTTTTAAATAACAATTACTAATTTAGCCTATAGGTTTAGGTTTTACTAAGCATGCACATTCCTGCTCTCGACCCTCCCTCTTTCACATTCTAAGCAGATGCCAAGCAGTAATGCTATAGCCTTCCTCGAAAACATGGTCATGTGTGACTGAACATAGCGCCTTGCTCACTTAAAAACGTACCTGAAGGTAAACAAAACAAGAAGACTAACTAACTAACACTAAAGCAGCACCCACGGCCTCAATGACTGACTGACCTTACAGCGTCCTACTTACTTCCTTTGTTTGATAGAGTGCAGATGGTTTCCTCTCAGGGAATTTGTCTGTGTTAATCTTAGTGCAGACATGAAAAAAGCACACCATCTGTAAGTAAGAAAATGATGAGAGGGAGGTGTTCTTTTGAAGTTTAAGGGATTAAATGATTTCGTATTCATAATTTAATCATATCCTCCAAATTTGGAGCACAATAGGTAAACATTTGGTGCGTGCTTGACTATATGAGTTTAAATCATGAATCACTTTGATGGTAAAAACACAACTTTGTGGAGCTTACTGCCATAGTTGTTCATTGCAGTCTTTTTTC
This sequence comes from Trachurus japonicus, assembly GCF_045865225.1. Lineage (NCBI taxonomy): Eukaryota > Metazoa > Chordata > Actinopteri > Carangiformes > Carangidae > Trachurus > Trachurus japonicus. Next base: position 7,213,363 of record NC_140925.1, read on the forward strand.
AAGCTTTTTAATAGTGACTTTGATATCAATGACTCTTATTTGGCACATTCCACACCAGACTGAACTTTTCAACCAGATAAGAGCAGTAATTCAGGGGAGAATACAAATGTACGCAAACATATACAATCCCAAATTCAACTTTGCACCAAAAATCTATTGTTTCTTGGCTACTGGCCCAACTTTTCACCTATTTATGAAATTGAAGGCAGTGAAGTTATTGTTGCAAAGCTTATTTCCCTTCGTAGTGACTTAATCATGACTTCACTGGTCAGTTTTCTCATGACCCTGATAACTTCCTCCGGACCTTAACAGATACTGCATGTATGTAAAGTGCACAAATGGACTCATTGCTCCACACTTGCACATTTCCACCTCAAAGCTGTCCAGTAAACCCAGTCATATCTGTTTGGTGTCAGATAACCATTCTCTTATCTAATGGTCTGATGGGAGTTTGAGGGCACTTATGCACTGGTATTTCCTCAACCGAAGTTCATCCTGCGGGTCTGCAGATTGAGGGACCATGACCTTCTGCTCACATCATGCAACTTTAAACTTTGAATCGGCAGTTGTGGCCCAGTTTACTGAATGAGCTGGGATTTTTAATGGTTCAAAACCACCAGCACTGTTTTCATGATAGATGCTTTTATTTACATTCATAGATAAATTCATCAGTTTCTATTATTAGTGGCAATATGTGAAAGTTTGTTCAGTGAAAGTTGGTGTTAAGTTAAGACAAAGGAGCCGGTGAGTTATTAGTTTTGATGCATTTATTTTTCATATCAAGCTGCATGTTTAACAAACTAGCTGTACTCGGACTCGGATGAAATCGTTTCCTCTTACAGAAATGACATTTTTAGAGGATTATGTTGTCACGGCGATGGTTTGTGCCCTGATTAATGATTTTAGGAAAGTGGACATCGATTTAACTATGTCCGGTGCTCGAGAAGGAATAAATTCAGTCGCAATGACTCGCGTATCGATTCCTCAGGAAATCACAGCGAGGTAACTGTAAAATTAGAAAAGCACTGGAGGGATGCGTAGAGACAGATCAGTGCATCGGATCGTCTGTACCTTACAATAGGCTACCTTGTCAGGTCTTGTTACTTGACAAAGGGACACATGTGACCTTGGGCGGCAGCAGCGGCACAAAGCAGCATCATCAGCAGTGTTGTTCTCCTCCAGCACAAAGGCAGCGGTGTTATCTTTAGCCCCGCAGACACCGTTCCCGCCACATTCTGCACAAGGTCAGGGCAGGATTAACATGCGGCTTTGGTGGTTAATTCCCAGCACAATGCATTTCAATGCATGTCCCTTCCATTACCACACACACACAGAAGCACACCCACCATCAATATACATCTAAATGTACATGTGGTATTTTTTAAAATGTCATTCATTATCTGTTCAGATCTGTAGCGTTTCAGTGCTGAGATATGAACTGCAGTTTTCTTAATAATGTTGTGTAAAAAAAAATTGTATAGGGGTCATCCACAAGGTCATTGGTCCATGGATGAAGAAGAACCTGGCTGGAGTGGTGTTGTGACAAGTAACGTTGTAACTAAAAAGGCCACAATAGACTTACAAGGCTAGCCAGCTAACACTATTGTTCCTCTGAATCTACAGAGTGTAACATGATTCATTTCTTTCCCCCATCACCCTGGTGGGAGAGAGATCATTGGATGCAGTGCACTGTGGCCATGCCTTAATTCAATTATCTAGTCACAGCAGAGCCCATATAATCCTGTTGTGGCTGAGAAATTGCCTGCTGTACAGTAGAAACCATCAACATCCCTGTTAGTACTGGCTGGGGACTTAATGGTTTTTTTTTTCCTTCAGTAAGTCTCAGCTGTGACTTTTGATGCCTTTTCACTCAGTTTTTAAAAGTGGAAACTAGAGCTGAGGGAGGCGATTAGTCGATCAACAGAGAACAGAGCGAATGGTTTAGCAAATTTGATCATTTATTAATTGATTTTTATATATTAAACAAAAGTTCTAAACATGTGTGAGTCACATGAAACTCAAATATGAGGATTTGCTTGTTGTCCATGTCATTATAGATTAAATAATGAATTAATTCATAATTGAAAAATAATTACCATCAATTAAAATCTATTAAGTGTTTAAATAGAGAAACAAATACAATTGCTGGTTTCCTCAGTAAATGTTGACAGGAAATGATAAGAAATGTACTATCTTTGACTTTTGTAGCCTGGAAACCCAAGACATGAACTTAATTTATTGAATAAACATAAGATTTATAGATAATTACAATAATTATTTGTTACTTTATTAATTGGGAAATTGAGGAAACAATCACAAGATGCAGTGACAGAGCTGCACTGGGGGGAAATACAGTATTCCTTCATTATGATAAACAAACACAGGTATTGCTGTTTATATTGAATCAGTCTCCCTGCTGCTGTAAATATTTACAGGCACGACAAATGATGATGAATCTGCATCTGAGATTTGCTCCTCAAAGATGCACAATTGGTTCTTCTTGCTAAAAAAGTCCAAACAATACTGTAGGTTCTTTTAGTGTGTGGTTGACTACTGCAGACAGAGAAAAGGAAATCAGAAAGTATTAAGACAGCAATAGAAAGTTGATGTAGGTTTTTTTTTGTGCGGTTTGTTGACAGGACAGGGTCTACTCTGCTGAATAAACATAAACTTCCTTGGTGTCCTGGTTGCCTTGTGGTTTAGGCACATACCACATAACCGCAATGTCCCCAGTTCACTTCCGGCCTCAGACTCTCTCTCTCCCTCTCCCTCTTCATTGCTCCTGTATCTATCCCATAAAGACTAAAATGCCCCCAAAAAATTCAGTTCATAAATCATCCGGTGTCATTTCATTGCAAGAATCACAAACCCATGACCTCATCAGTCTTTTGCCCATATAAGGAACTGCTGCTCCTCAATTCTTGTGGAGCGTCTACTACTGCGTAGAGCTTGGTGAGTCATGTTGCATTAAAACGTCAATGTACTCTCCTGGAAGTGCTTTTACTTAGAAGACGTTTTTGTCAAGTTAGTGGGCTGCAATTGAAAGAGTTATATTTAGAGGATGTCGGTTTTTTCAGAGGACACCGCAACTGTTTCGAAATCAGTATGTGAGAGCGGACCAATTAACCAAAGCACTCTCTGTAACTTCCTTTTTGCCTGCTCAGCTTCATATTGATGTAATATTGTCATAGCAGCCTTTTTTTTTAGGTCACTGCTGCCATCATTTGGCTGGAAATTATTAAGTGAAATAAGTTTTTTTTAAAGATATATGATTCATTTTTTGTGTTTATCTCACGTGATAAAACAAAATTGCTCGTATGTTAACTTGATGTTACTTACCAGTTTTGTCTCTTTCGAGTTGAGGCTGTTGGATTTTCTTTTTTATCATCAGCCTTTTAAAAGATGTTTGTTGTCAGTTGTTTTATTGTGATACAGTATGTTGACTTTCCCCTTTTTCTCTGTAGTCAACATCTTTGAACAGTAGCGGTGCTATCTACCTGTCATTGGCCACCAGGGGGCAACAGTAGCCTGCTGTTTTCCTGTGAAGCAGTCACCATAGGAAACAACATGTCAACTTAATGAAAACATGCCTCTTTCTGTAGGAGATTATAATGTGGGCAAATAGACATTTTATTTCAGGATAACTAGGCATTACAGTTTTTTTTTCTTTTTTTAGAACACCCAGGGTTTCATAATATCCTATCCACACAAACCCTCTTGGGTTTGCTAACCATATCATATTAGGGCTAATGATTATTAGTGTCAAATGAGTGAGTCATTGTTATTGTAAGTGTATTGTCACCTCTGAGGGGGGGAGAAAAGATCAGCTGGCTCCTGAATATTACTGTCGTTCAAACATTTGTTTTATGACTCCCTCTGTCCGATGATAATTAATTGTTTACTTTCTCATCTCTGGATGATGGCGTGACTCTTTTCAGAGGTTGTTTGCTCACAGCAATTAAGTTCATCAGTGCTCATCCTCCTCCTCCTCCTCCTCCCTCTCCCTCTCGCCTCCCCCCCACCCATCCCTCCCTCCCTTTTCTCTCTTTCTCTGTGCTAAATGCAGATTAGCAGCGTCACAATCGCATCCAGAATGAGAGTAAACTCCTCATTATGCCGTGTGACCCTCTGCTGCATGAATAATTCAGGGCTGCAGCGTTAGTGGCTGGCTGTTATTAGCATTCCGGATGGCGAAGGAAAGAGAGAAAGAGAGAGAGAGAGGGTGGGAGGCTCATATCACTGACAGGGCTGACTCAGGGGGATCAGCGCTGGATTGAGACACACATCACACACACATCATCACACGACACAGGAGATCAGTGGAGGTGCCTCTCCACTCACACACCCCGCTGTCTGTGTACATCTTACACACCCCTGCTGCTGCCGTGCAGCTCAATCTGCTTACTGGGAGGAAAACAACAAAGGCCCTCTCTCACTGAGTACATGCTAAACACTCTGGCTCCTGGGTGTGTGTGTGATAGATTCTGCTCTGTAAACACACTTGACTCTACCCTCTCTCTCTGTCTCTCTCTCTCCCTTTTTTTATTTATTTATTTTATTTTTATGTTTTTAATATATAACGAAGCGATATCGTGAGAAACCCCCAGCAGAGCAGAGCTATCCTGGTGTGTTAGGAGGAGAAACACTCCTCCCTGCGAGTGTGTGAGTGTTTGTGTGTGTGTGCTCACATGCAAGCATGCGTGCAGAAGCTGCATGTGCTTGCCATGGTGCCACTTCACTAGATGCACTCATGCTTGACTGAGTGTGTAGACACATTACTACCCCCCCTTCCCTTCCCTTCCCCTCCTCTTTTTTTTTTTTTACTTCCCAGCTCCCTTGTCTGTTGCTGAGGCTGAGAGCTGTACTACAGTACTTAAACTCACCTCCGCCGGCCCGCTGGGGGTCAGAACAAGCAGCTCCCACAGCCGCTGAGGGCAAAGGTCACGGGCCTGCATCCATCAGCCGACCTCTGAGCCAAAGAGAGAGAGCAGAGATTAATGGCACTCAACTGGTAATTGAGACATCAGAAACATGTTCAGCCGCCAACCGCGCTGCTGTTGATGTTTTATTGATACGCATGAATCCAACCCATCTGGGGTGCTTGCATAAATCTGACATGCTCACCAGCGCTGTACTCAACTGTAAGAAATGTGGATCTAGACCTTTTGAATTATAAAACATGAAAACTTTTTTTTTTTTTTCAAATAACTCAAAGGGGAGGGGGGGGAAATCACATCCTGTTCTGCCGTTTCTTTTCTTTCTTTTTTTCTTTTTTTTTGATGAAAGAGGTGAACATGCTGCGATGCGGGGTGATTGCCCTGCATTTAAAGCGTACATGCTGCATCATGAGAGATGGCTGATGCAATCATAATTAAGGCTCGGCCTCTCCGGAGCTGCAAACGCCTCTCTCTCTTGTTGAAGGTGGCTGCCAGCAGGTGGTGCCAGAAGGAAACATCACAAGTCAAAGGGAGTGGAACAAACATAATCCACATCTCTGTGCATGTGGGCGTCCCCCCACCACCGCCGCCACTACCACCACCTCTCCTCCTCTCCCTCCAACTCCCCCTTTTAAAGAGCATTTTATAATTAAAATGTGGGTGTCTCAGCCAGTACATACAGCATGTTCAGTTCAGAAAAGCATGCTCAGGGCTATTTTTAGTCGCTGTCCTTGTTCCCCAGCAGCCACACAGGAAAAAGCCACTGATGGCATCAGCCCTTATACATGTCGGCTAGTTAGTATCCTGTCTGTGCAGATCATTTCTCTACAACTAGCCCGCGCGGGGGCAGAGATGGGAGGCCTCGCTGGTGAGCAGCAACACTCCCCGTGTGTTTAAAGTTCACACTGGGCCATATGGTCCCCGCAGTAGGGGGTGTTGGTGGAATTATTCACACGGAGCTACTCTGAATCACCAAGATCCTGGTATCAACCTCCAAGATAAGGGGAATGTCTCAAAGGCTTTGTGCTCCGGCTTCAAATCTCAATCCTCAAGAGAACACCAGAAGCCCCATCCTTGCTTACACACTCCCTCTTCCCACTCTCTCCCCTCAATGTGTCCCTCTCTCTCTCTTTTTCATATCCTCACACACACACTCACTCAACACTCCCTCTCTCTCACATCCACACAGTACAGTGTGACAAACAACGCCACCCTCTGCAGCGCGAAGCCAAAAACCTGTGACATTTTAGAGGAAATAATATGAACTCATCCTCCATGACCAGATTTTGCCCTCGCCGCCTAATCCTTGAGTGCAGCCTAATTAAGTACAAACAGCAGTCCTCAGTTAATGCCAACAAATGGGCTGCTGCCGCTGCTGGATCGGCCGATTATTAAAGGGATGCACATTTGTTGTTTCTGCATTCTAATGCAATTACTCACCCATTATGACCATGTAATTGTGCAGTCATTAATTGCGCATCCAGTCTATAATGTAAAAAGGCTCACTGTAAAGACTTGTGGTGGCTTTTTTTTTTGCGCCCAGGGACTCGTGGCAGGTTTTTCTCAGCTGAATAGGGGATTTACCCAAATGGATTGAGATACCTGAACGATGGCGATATCGTAACGCTTTTGTGCAAATCAACATTCATCCCCCTACTGTAGTCTATTAGAAGATGTCAGAGGACGGGAACAAGGCCTCGCTCGCTGTTTGAATCATGACTCATTTGTGTTCAGTACTTTTATGCGCCTCATTCTTTGCCATCTATTCCCATCCTGCCCTAATGTTCCACTGATAAGAATGTCCTATTCATTCTGCGTTCCTCACCGGTTGCTACAAAGAGAGAGAGAGGGGGAGAGACTCTACAGGCATTGAATGAAAAGCACATCTATTTCTGAGGGGGAGCGTGAGCACGGTAGAAGATAATTATTGATTTGAAATAAGAAAAGATAAGACTCAACCTTGAGCAGCCCAGCGATAGCGTGCAGAACAGAATAATTAATGGGCCTGTCTTGTGTCGGGACAAGCTTTCACACTGAGACGAGCGTATTGATTTTAAACAGATAAACTGCGTAACCCTTTGTGAAGGGTTTGACAAACAATTTAATTGGGGGGAAAAACAACAATATTCCTCACCCTTTCCATCTCCCTTTCATCACGTCCCCGAGCTGTTTTTCCTCCGCCTGACCTATGGAAACAATTACTGTGCATCAGGACTTGTACTGCCTCCAGACTACCAAGGAAGGCATGGTGTAGGATGCACACGCTGATTGGGGAATCTAATCAGTGGTGGAACCTGTCTCCACTCCAGATGCCTGTGTTGAAACTGGGATTACTGGAGCCTTTTAGCTGTATTGCCCCCTCTCTGCTTCTGTCAGAGAGAGAGAAAGATGGATCTGCCTGTTTAAATGTACCTGCCTGCTCGAGCTGAAGCAGAGATAATTTACTGTTCCTGTACAACCCTCCTCCTTCCTAATCCCCGAGGAGAGCAGCAAAAGAAGCCCCAGTCCTCTCACTTCTTCCCTTACCCTCCCCTGATTAGCGATAGGGGCCGTTTGATCATGTTTCCCTGCCTGTCCTTGTGATTTGTAAGCTGTTTAAACGTGAACGAGGCAATTAAATAAGGACGAATGGCGCGTAGGAGAGTGGGTGCCACGGTGATCATTAGCGATGAATTACCCTGGTGTGCACTCAAACACTTGGGAGGACTTTCAGGCGGACCACTCCTGAGGATCCAGATCCAATCTAGCCATTGATTAACAGAGACTTGTTCTTCCTGTGAAATCACTCGACGGGGATTTTAGGGCACTCATCCGGTCTTATCGAGATAGGCTAACATCAAAGGCGAATGAAGAGGGATTGGGTAAATGGGCTCGCCTTGCCCTCCATGTAAGAGACTTAGAGGAGCAAATCTTGAATTATTGCCTCATGTAAATAATCTACTTGGCTTGTTTTTTGGGGAGGTGAGAGAGGAACTCATGAGTCACTCGGGGCAGAGAACACTCATAGTACTTTGGAAGCTCTCATATTTCCCTTGATGGGAATCAACGGTGGGGGCTCCATCTCCAGGAATGTAAACAACACGTTGTTCCTGACTTGTGTGATCTGCCCTAACAATCTGAGCGCGCTAAGCCGGAGAGATGTGGAGGTATTAGTTTTTGAAGGAGGACTCTCATAGCCTCTGAATACAAATATTGCATTCAGTGGCCTAATTCCCCTAATTTGAATATGATTTGATTTAAGCTGAATAAATAAGTGCCTCTATTAGTCTCAAATTGGAAGGTATGAAATTGAAAAATGGCACAGTGCCTTTAGTTAAGAGTGGTATTTAACCAGAGTGTCAGGGGCAGTCTCTTGTAAAAGCACATGTTATATAACACAGGCTGTCCATATATTAGAGGAATGCATGGCATAGTTGGAATTGCTCTTCCAGCGAACAACACCAGCAGGTTTTAAAAGCAGAGGTTACTGGCTGAGGACATTTTGTTCAAAACAATTTCTTTTTCTCTGCTCCCTCCCATCACCGAGTGAGCTTAGACTGCAGTAGATGGAAAGGGATTTTCTCTCCCTAAATGGCCAAGGGGGCCGTTTACGGTGTCACTACTATGGGATCACATGATGTTTGAGGGTGTAAAGGTCTCGAGGCAGCTGCTCCTTTTCGGATGGGATTTTCGAGGCGTCCAGGAGCAGGGCCCCATGCTGTCTGCACTGAAAGGTGGAGCAAATACTTCTAGGGAAGAAAAAAAAACTAGCTGAAATCCTCAGTAGCTGTGTGTCTATTTGAAATGGGTTCTGGAGTCCCTCGGCTGCCTTCATGTTATAAACACCCACAGTGCTCAAATTCTTCCTTTGTCAAGGAGTCATAACAGGTGTCTCAGGAAGGAGTTTTTTTCCCGGTTAGCATATTTTCCACTTGCATGGAAAGTTTTTTTTCTTTATTAGGAACATTCTGCCCTGGGTAGACCCCTTGCCTTGAGACATGATATGCAGACTTTCTTTGAAGCAGTAAAGGTTACTTTCACACTCGCTCAAAATTCGGCCATGCCTAGTTAAACTAGGTTGTGCTCAAGTATTAAACACCTCTGGCTGACATGTTGGTAAGCCATGATGCACTTTGCATACAGATTACTCTTGTCTGCAGCGAGTGCATTCACAGCAGATGCAACACATTCCTTGCTTCAGTCTTGAAAATCGGCCATTCTAACCCTAAATGTACAACCTTTGACCTCCCCTGAGATGTTTTTGTAATCCTAAAAAGGAAATGCATTGGCACTGTGCAGCAGAGCCTTTACATAACCAGCGCCCCTTGGGATTTACACACAAGCATTTTCTCAACAACCCCTCTTACTCAGTTAATTTAAGGGTGGAACTACACATAACGCCGCCAGTGGGAATGGTATGGTGCACCTTGAACTATTTACCATGTCATTGGATTTTTTTCCCCCTGATGTAAATACACTTACAAATGGACAGTCTTCAATTTACAGCAGAGAGAGAGAGGGAGAAAAAAAGCCAAGGACCTCCTAATGTGTCGAATCATCCTGACTGCAGTTAGGTCAATTTCCTTAGCAGAGTGGACACGTTTATATAGCCACCCCCTGGGAGGCTGTTTGTGCGAACGACGCGGAGAATACGCATTATTCATGTTCGCAGCTCCCCAGATAAAGGCTCTATCTCACTGCATAGCCCAGCTTTGCATCACGTTACGCATAAGCATTGAAGCTATTGATGTTTGAAATGGCAGTAAGATGGGAAAATACAAAAATGATAGAACCGCCTTCAGTATTTCACTGTAGACCCAAGAGTGTTCCTGTGGTTTCTGTTTGAAAACTCAGCAATTGTTTACTCCCCATTCCCCAATGTCATGTCTGTTTTCTTGACTCGCTGTGTTTAGTCTGTTACAGTCATTTCTAAACTTTGCTGTATGGTTCAGACATCAAACATTTAATCAGATACGGTCTCTCCCTAAACAAGTTATGTGACTATGAGACTATTGTACACAAGGAAATTGTAAAAGTTATTTTTGTAATTGCCCTGAAAACATATCTTATGAAATAAAGAATAGTGGTCCATCTCTACAAAGTGAAAGATGAATAGTTTCTTTTATTTCCCGCACCCCTTTGAGGAAGCAGTCCAGGTTCTTCAGAAATGACTTTCACTGCTCATCTTGCTTTAATATTGGATGGCAAACTACAAACATGTGTCGACAATGTTACTCTTTTGCTTTTATCAAGCTGACATTTAGACCCTAACTGCCTCTCTTCAACTCTTGCAACATTTGTGGTCACGTATCCCATTTAACAAAATCCAGCATTTGCTCGGTTCTTTTATAGCTGCCTGTTTTCCGTCAAGCAGTTTATATAAACAACTTTCACCTGGCATGTCACACTTGAAGGATAGTGAAAAAAAAAAGTGTCCCATTCAAGTTGATTATCTTGAATTGACATAACTGCTATGTTGTCTTTATAGCTCAATAAATTTAAAAAACAAACAAACAAATTCGCTCAACCTGGAGATAACCAGAACCAAACAGGGAGTCTTAGGATCAAGCCAAAATAAAAGACTACAAGAGTATTTAGAGTAATTTAAACAAGTAGAAATTACATTTTGATTATAGAAAATATACTCCACATAGAGTACCATCTAAATATCGTGTGATGGGGACTGAGTTGGTCTAACAGTTAATTAAAAGTGCATGAATAGTTGAAATAGTTAAATTGTATGAAAGCATTGTTGTTTTATATAGACTGTTGAATAATTAATCCCATCTCTTATATTCCAGGGCTGTGGGGGTAAACTCAAAAACAATGTCCTCATTACACCAAAGAGTAAAACCAGCTGTGATTCTAACCCTGATAATACAGCATTTGCTTCCCACCGTGTGCTGCTGATCCTATTATGTCAACTGTACATGTAGCAACATTAGCATTCATTTAGAGTTGTGTTTGTGTCCTGCTAATGAACGCTAGTCCAGTGCTCACTCTGCTTTTTAGCTTTAATTTGGTTTTTGCTCTTCAGCTTATGCTAAGGATGTTCCACTGTGCTCGTTAAGATAACAGCTTGCTATCTTACTAGCTTTTCTATGCATTAAACATAGTTGGTAATAAGGACTTCCTGTGCACAATCCTTTTGAGCCACAGAAAATAATATGTTCTCATGCAAACAGTCTGTTGTAATGACACATTTGTTATGATAGTGTAATATTAGCATGTTAGGATTAAGAGATTAGCATTCAAAAGGGTAAAGCTGGCATGCTTGGATGATACTGTAGACTGTCATGCTAACTACTAATGACATGCTACTTATTGTATAGACTAGTTATAGGATGCTACAGTATGTAAGCAGATGTAGATGTAGTGTTTGATATGTGTTCTGCATGTCGTGATGCTAACATTAGCGTATGCATTTAGCATGTTAGCCTGGTTCACGCATCAATATCAAATTCTATATCAATCCATTCAGTTATTGTTGAGATATTTATCTTCTGTCACAACTGCTCTCCATCTATAGGCCTGCCTGCAACCTTTTGTAATCGACAATATAGATGATTATATAACTCGTGGTGTTTGTGAAATAATTTCTCATCCCTCCTCCTACACATGTTGTAATGTGACAGGTGTTGAGAAACCTGTTGTTTGCCAGTGTAACAGGTGGTTATATTTGGTGTTTACACTAAGCCTTTATCAGTCTGGTCAAATTCTCTCTTTGCTTTATCTTGGACATTGTCTTTTGTAACAACTCTTGTCCTTTTCTTTATTTCAGGTTCGAGGAAATTGTCAAGAGGAACAAAGTTGAATACCATGCCGGTGGCTCAACCCAGAACTCAGTGAAAATTGCTCAGGTTAGTCCTCTCTGGCCCTCTGCAGTGTGCCTGAATGTGTTTTGAATATACAGCGGTATGCTTGTAACCTTAGATTTGTCAGCCTGGCAGCCCTGGGAATACAGAGCATAGCTGCACAGCAAGTTGACACATTACAGTTTTAGGTGTTGTGAATTCATCAGACCTGCCAGGGAGAGAGAAAGGCGGGAAGAATTCATAATATTTGCAGTGTTATCTAGCTGGCCTAATTTCCTGAGACATATCAAACATCAATTAGAGAGAATTACAAGTAGATGCAATTAACATGTCACAACAAATTATATCAAACAAATGCTGATCTTCTCCCTCGCTAGTAGACATATTTGAGCATCTAAAAGAAATTGGTGATTGTCGAAATCTAAAATGGCAATCTGAACTTGAGAAGATTATTCACTAGATCTGTTTTTTTGTTGTTTTTTTAAGAAGTGACTGCAGTTAGTCTGTGAATTTGACATGCAGTGATTAACTGCTGATAAGGCTTTGGTCTGCTCACAATAAACAAAGAAAAGGCATCCAGCTGAAAAATAATTCTCTTCCAAGGAGAAATGAGTGCAGAAGCTAATTGAGAGGCTGATGTTTGTGAAAGCGCCGACTCCTTCTTGTGTGTGGGTTTTTGTTTGTACATGTCAGTGGAGTGTGTAGAGTTCGCATTTGTACACATGTGCTTGTGTATGCGTGTGTGTATTTAGCACAAGATTGATACAGAGAGAGAGAGAGAGGAAAAAGAAAGCAGGCAGGCCCTCAGGCTGCCACCATCTCCATGCTTTGGAGACAGTAAACATCCTTTAAAAAGAGACGCGGAGCTGTGCACCTCCATACAAACACTCTTTAATTATCAAGATCAGAGGCGTTTGCATAAACTTCAGTCACTCTCAGACATTAACTGCCAACTTGATTTTTTCTCTTTTTAAATCTTCTTCGCTTGTTACAGTTGGATTTTTAAAAAAACACGATGGCCTCACTTTTCAAGTCGAATCTTTTCCCTACTGTACCTTGAAAATTGTACTCTCAAAATTTTCAGCAGATTATTCCCCCTGTCTTGTCATTACGCTAGCTAAAGCCATGGGTTTAACTCCATGGGTCTGCCTCAGTTAAGACATAGACCTTGACAAGGGTTTTTCATGTTTTATTTAAGAAGACATTGAAGGAACTGCCCCAAGGTGCGTATCAACTCCCTTGTGAAATCAGATGGAGAAGGAGATTTTTATTGCTGGCCCTTCCCGGAAAAAGAGCCGTCATGGCCTCTGTGCCCCAAGAGAAGCGTTCAGTCAACTAAATTGGTCTTATAATGCCATGGCAGACCCCAGTCAAATGTTATTCTACTCTGTTTATTTGGGTATTTACCCCCTTCAGAGGGGAGATGTCGAGCTGATTCTGAAATGCTCAAGATAACAAGAGTGTTTTCGTCCCACACCCAGAAGTCTCAGAAACAGTTTCTGTCAATATATACCTTGAAGCGCTGACTTTTCCACATTTCACTTTCAGGTGATGGTGTTCTTTTATGAAAAATGTATAATGCATAACCGGCTCCCAGATTATCACATTGTAGCACCTGCAATATGTGAAACTTCAAACCCTGCTGTATTGTGGAAGCTGAACCTTCAAACACGAATGATATGCACTGCAGCACTGAATCCACATCAAAGGGCCCAGTGACTAAATGAGATGCTCGATCCAGGGCAGGTTTGCTCAGGAGCACCATCGCCGCTGGAGGAGAGAGAGAAGTGTTCAGAGGCTTTGCACAGGAATCGCTGCACACGCTGGGAAAACCCAGGGTGTGGGAGGATCAATGCCTTCGCCAGTAGAACTTGTACTTTCCTCCAAAACCCAGCCGCTTCATCGGAGGCTGTAATAGGTTAAATACTGCCGCTTCATCCCAGTTAAGATTTCTGCACTATCAAGGAGAACCTAAACCTTGGCTTTAAGAAGATACAGAATCAATGGTAATTGGATTTAGTCAAATGAGAATTGACCAAGCTGAAGCTTAGATGGATAAGTATTGTTTTCCTCTAACCACCGTCTCTGGTCTGCTCTGATCGAAATCATCCGTAGCAGTGTTTTGCCAGTCGTCGATTGGTTGCACTCAGGGCTATCTATAGCACTGGGACATTACTTTTTTATTAATTTCCATGCATTATGCCTCCTGTCACTACTTATACAAATTCAAAGCACACATCATGACAAACTACTAGTCCCAAGGTAGGTGTATTGACACATTTGTAGGGCTGCACAATTAATCGAATTTTAATCACGATCACGATTTTGGCTGCCACGATTAAATTAAGATGATCGTCACGATTATTAACATGTAAAAAACGGGCTGTGCTGCATATCAAATCAAGCGCTTTCTCAACCAATAGTCCGCCAACCACCAGGGGGCGAACAAGAGGTTAGGGCTCCATGAAGCTGCCTAACTAACAAGTGAGCGCATCCTCCCTTTACATGTTGTTTACAGTCCAGAGTGTGTGTCCCGGCCGGTCTGCGCCTTCAGATGCTGCTGTACTGTGTCACCTCCTGCGCCCGATGTCACGTCTCACTCATAGGCTGTATGGATCTCACTCTGCAGTGAGAGTGAGACGATGTCGGCAGCAGACGGCGACAGTACAGACATGACGTGTGTCTGTGTCTGGTCAGTCAGCACCTCAGGCTGTCTACTGTCGCCGTCTCGCTCTGGATCGGATGGAGGTCGGGCTGCGGGGTGGTCTCGAAGCTGGACCGAGACCCCGTCACCCCACGCGGCCGTTTTGGTGTTAATTACATACGTCGTGTAAATAAAACGTTCCGACCGTGATCATAACGGCTGGTAACGGCGATCTATGGCCGTTTTGGTGGCAGCACAGTTGAGTCTGGCCGACCTGCTGGACGCTGCCTGTGTGAAAACACTTGGTCTGTTCATTAAATGTTTTTAATTCGTTCTAAATTGCTGCTGAACCACCCGTGCTGTGCTTTGGTCCATGCTAGACAGACTCTTGCCCACACATCTCTGTGTATCATTGATGGCAAAAAATTAAGTTTTACCTATACTTTGAAATTACATTTCAGAGCCTGTACTTTCTTACTTTTATTTGAGTAAAGGAGTTGAATCAGCAGCTACTTCTACCAGATTTATTTTTTATTTTTTGTTTTTTACACAAGTATCTGTACGCTACTGTACAGAATGACACCTCTGCACTCTGCAATGGCATTTATTTTTCGCTAGCCCTTTGTCTTGGGTAAATTTTATTTTAGGCTATTATTTATTTTTATTTTACGTTTTATTTTGAACTGAAAGCCTTGTTCCCATAGCCTATTGTTTGTTTCAAATAGAAAGTGCAATAAAAACATGTTTTATCTAACATAATGTATAATCGTGATTAATAATCGTGATTTCAATATCGACAAAAATAATCGTGATTATCATTTTGGCCATAATCGTGCAGCCCTACACATTTGTACTTCCTTAGCTGCGCACCAGTACTCCTCTATAAGCTTTAGATCTGTTTGGATCAAGTCAGTGAAGTTGCAAGCTTGTATGCAGAGCTCTCTGGCTCTGATTCTTAAGGAGAGAGAGAAAAAAGTGCAATGATAGAAGTAGGTTAGAGGTTGTTGTCTTTGCCCAAGCTCTAACAAACACCATGCCCTGAAGGGGCATCTGACATAAAGGCTCACCTAGTGGATGTTGCAGGGCTGTGAGGTAACAAAAACCAGCCCAGCGTTGCTTGCTCACATACAGCCTCACACATCAAAGGGCTTCTGCTCAGATAGGGCGCGGCGGGAAACCACAATCATATTTTTTTCAGTCATTTACAAAGTTGAAGGGGATGGAAAAAAAAAAAAAAAAAAGCTGTGGCCTCTCCGAGCATGTGATCCGGAATTTGGTACCACTGAGCACGCATGGTGTTTATCACAGGTGACAGAATCGGTGGGGGGAGTCAGTTGACTGGAGGGCTGTATCAAGAAGCACAGTCAATTCATTTAGACAGAACATCAAAGTCCTCCAACAGCTCCTTGGGGCCCTGAGATTGAAGTCTGAGCAGAGACAGGTTCATAGGGAGTTATTGCTGCTGCCAGGTAAGTAGATCCCACTCTGAGTGCCTCGTGTAAACCGTGCATTCTCATTATGATCGTCACAAATCAACGCCATTGACATATTTTATTTCTTTGCGCTGTAAGCAGCCTTTGTGCCCGTTCACCAAAGGGAGAAATTGCTTTGTATAAGTGCCCTAGCTGTGAATGTGTCACAAAAAGTTATGATTGAGTATGTTCCCTTTTCAGTATTTAGATTGTGTGTGATGTTTGCCATCTACATCATCAATTCACTGTGATGTCTTAATTATTGTTTAGAAAGTAAAGGCTTTTGAAAAATCTGCCGTCTCTGTTATGGTTATGATGCCTGTTTAACATTTCCTCAGACTTGGTCAGTCGTGGAAGGGGTGAATGGGGCCCAGACTTGGATGTTGGCTCTGAACTCTTAATTGGAAACGCATGTGCACCACACTGTTGAAAGTTGTATTTAAAAAACAGAAAAATCCCACAGCACTACTTGACTTCGAAAAAGGTCCTCACCAGCTCATATTTTGTAGAGGAATACTTAAACTGGGTTTGATGTCTCATTGAAGGCATTGACTTATTTCTTGGGGTGAAAATATTCCATGACCTAATGTTTGGCTTTTACAGCTCGTTTTGTTAAATAAATAAAGAACAGCAGCTTGCCTCCATTTGAATGGGCTAAATGAAGAAATGCCTACGTCTGGTACCACTTAGAGCAAAGAGGACAGTTAAGGAGAAAGAGTGGAGCTTTTGTGTTCAAACTATGCGACTGAACTTTCAGGAGGATGTGCTTCGACGCTAAAAGAAGGCATTTGTAATTTTACTGTTGCCTTTTTTCTGTTTTCTCTGACGTTCTTCTCACACTTTTATGATTTAGCGTTAAGACAAACATTCTTTGTCTGTGACTCGGAGGGCTTTCGACACATTTGTGATGGCGGATCGCTCTTTAGCGCCTGAGATCGACAGGCGAGCTCTCGGCTGCTCTGGTTTTGGTTTTTGATCACATTGAGCGAGCTTGTAGTTGCATAGATCTTGGCGCAGCTGTGCCGAAATGAGCATGCTAATGACCGATTAAAACCTGAACCCTGGTGGGCCTTTGAGTTGCACGCTGCAGAAATCAACCCTCTCAAGTATGCGCCTGTTGTTAAAGCAAAAGCCTCTTGTTTGTTTTAAGACAGGTTAATTGCAGAACCACTGTTGGCACCCACTCTGAGCCGTTTTTATGGCACCAGGGTCTTGCCGTTTCCTCCCCATTACGAAGCAGTGGAAGGTCACAGTCTGTTAAGCTTCTTGCGAGAGATGCATGAAACCAAATGGATTTTTTTCTCCCCCCTCTTTCCTTTTCATTCCCATTTCCACTCATTCTAGACATTCCAGGTGTGCAAGTGTGCACTTGAGGAGGGCGACGGTGGGAGGGTGGGTGGTTAGGTGGGGGGCTGCCATTGTTTTCCTCGGCACAAGCAGCGGAAGCTAAAGAACGCCTCATTCGCTTTGATGAGTGATGTGTTCATGCGTGGGCTTCAATGTCACCCGCCATGAGGCAGCTGTGAAGTCGCGGCTCACGTCTGTGGTGCCATTTACTCAATGATGAAGTGGGGAGCTCTCTGTTGGTTCCACATCCACCTCCCCTCTACACACACACACAGGGAGTCTGAGCATGTGACCCTCATCACCACCCACCCACCCACCCACCCACCTCGACTGTATTGTGACTGTACGTCACAGCTAATACCAGCATGCACTAAATCTCAAGCTCTGTGATCACAGTGATAAAGGTTGACTGAGCGATTATGCAAGGGTTTCTCATCACAGGGATTTGTTAACAGCTGATGGCCCCCGCCGCGTGACGCCTCCTTTCTTGTGTTTCCTTGAATTTGACTTTCACTCGAAAATAATTTGTTTGATTTAATTTTCCCCTCAGATACACAAGCCGTGTGTTGCCCTGGTGAGAAATGGCACAGATTGCTGTATAGGTGACATATTACTGTCCCTGTTGAAGTTAATTTGCCGTCAAATTTGCGACTTAATTTAAGCTGCCAAAGGGAAGACATGGGGAGTAGATTGTAACTCATAAGTATGCATTGGAAAGAGTGTTGATTAACATTGAGGGCTCGAGAGACAGACTCACTCAATGTGTATCATCTGGCCTCAGAGGCTGGCAGTGGAATTGAATGTGATATCTTGCATAACGTGTCCTTGCTTTAAGTCCTTGGTTCCAGGCTCAGGAAGAAAGGCTGCACCATTGGCTTGCTTGCTTTTTTTTTTTTTTTTTGCTTGGCTGTTGTACAGTTACTCGGGCTCCAGGCGAGCTCTGAGTGAAATCTGAAAGGACTTGTGAAACAGACAGTAGTCTACATATCTGGCAGCATTCTCATGTCAAATTACAGAATGATATTTTGCACAGGACACTTGGTACGCCCGCCACGTCGCTGCATTCTGCAGTTAAAAGCAAGCACTTAGGATATTTGGTTCACAGGCAATGAAAAAAAAATGTGCTCACATGGCTGTGTAATGGTCTGAGAGCCTTTCAGACTGTAAACAATGGTTCATTAAACGAACTGTTGGTTGGAATCATCCACTGACACAGGTCAAGTAACTGATGAATGAAAGGATGATTGTGCATTTTACACAACTGTTCTACATTTTCATATGATTACTGAACGATGCCCCTCTCTCATATTTCCCCGCAGAATGTCTGTGGCAGTAGTATTTATTTGGCACATTCTCAGCATGCTCCCACTCTTGCGGTTGAAGTGTTGCATAGCAACTGAGAAAAACAGCTTTAAATATTTTGGTTAAAAAGGTTTTAAGAAAATAAAGAACAGCCTGCAATTACTGTTCATTTCTCCCGAGTTCATAAGTTTAAGGAGCCGTAGTATTGTGCCAAGTAATAAATGAAATACCAAATTAGGCTTTGTGTTTGCTTGGAAAAACTGAGAAACGGTATGTCTAGAATATTGCGTCCCCTTGTGCCAATTCAGTTATTCATCTATAGCGATTTTTGTTTATCGAATAAATGCTGGCAGCTGTCTGCACCTCCACTAATTCACAACTGTTTTGAAACAAAGCTCGCAGTAGTTTTGCAGAGTGCAGCTTGGCTCAGTTTTAAAGCCATCTGAGTATGTCTGTGACAGGATGGAAAATGTGTAGGTGAGTGCAAATTTGAAGTGATGTGCCGCAGGAAAAGGGATAGGGATGGAGCGATGGGGATGGGGGCGCATGTGGAGAAAGAGAGAAGGCTGGATGACGCACAGCAGGTGACAGACAGACACTAATAGTAATGGCTCTTATCAGTGCTTCGCTCGCTCCCTCTTTTCACATGGGCTCTGACATCCTCCTCCTACTCCACCCCCTCCATCTAGCAGGGGGTGCTGGGAGCTCGCTGGGTTGTGCAGCCCGCTCAGACGGAAAGAGCCTGCCAAACACCGGTCCCCTCACATATAAATTGCATCATTAACATCGCCTAGATTATTCCAAGCTCTCCCACCGGGTTTATGGCAGCACCGGCTCAACTTAACTATTTGACTCACTGAAGACATTCAGGTTTCCTGAGTGAGCTGTGCTCAGATCTGTGGAGAAATGCACCAGTTATATTCTCTCTTAAGGTTTTAAACAAATCCAGAAGAAAACTGTTTTTCAGACTGTCAGACTTATTATACAGTCTAATGTGCTTTATTTCCTATTGTGACTTGTCAAAACCAAAGTTGTGTGTTGTCATACACACCAAAGGAGGATACTGTGGTGTCAGTTAGCAGTGAGGGATATGGCTGAAATCAGATTTCATTACAGTGATCACAATATTTTCATACTCTCTAAGTATATATCATAAATGTTTCACTTATGATATAATTATATTAACTTTGATTCAGATTTTTTTTTGTATGATATAGAAACTTTGATCACGAACTTACACTGTGTTACATTACTCTCTAAAATAACAGTGACACAAAATCCTCATTTAATCTCATATCCACTGAAAAATGATGAACACTGACATTTAAAAGGATAGTTCACCCAAAATTGAAATTTCACTCACCCTCATGTCGACTAAGGGCTAAGTTTATACGAGCGGCGTGGAGGTATTTGGATGTTTTTTGGTGTGTCTTTTTGTTACGAAGACAGTTGGTATCCATTTATATGGACATGCACTGCTACGCCGAGACCCCCTGTAGCTCAGAGAAGCCATGGAGGACTCTGAAACTTCTCCCAGCCCTTAGTTGACATGAGGGTGAAATTTCAATTTTGGTTGAACTATCCCTTTAATTATCACTCTTTGCTGGTGAAAATCCACTCCATGATATATTTTCAGACTTTGATCACATTGACGTGTATGACCATATAGACTTTATGCAAAATCACACATAAAATAACCAAATTAATATTCCCTGTGTCAAACAAAAACTTCAATAGCTAATTTCATTAGCTTTGAGTTACATTTCTCTATGAATCGATCATTTGGATAACTGTACTCTGTAAAACAATGACGAGATGTGATTCCATTATGATATGATTTAGCGCTGAAACGATTAGATTCAGAGTAATTGATTAGCCAGTGAAAAGAAAATTGAAGTGATGTATCAAGCAAAAAATGTCAAACTGTGTCTAATTCCAGACTCAGATGTGGGGAGAATTTGCCGCTTTTCAGAGCTTTGCAAAATGAATAACATTGAGTTTGGACTGGCAAAAGATGCGATGTGAAGTCATTAGCTTAGGAAACTGTCATCACTATTTTCTTCCATTTTGTAGACTAAAATGCCCAATTTATGAACTTTAGCAACAAAACAAAATCAACACATATATTGATTTTGAATGTAATAATTACTTTCAGTCTGAGAAACACTTCCAAACGGGACGTTGTTATGATATACCTAATGGCTAGTTGTGTTGCACTTAAACACCAAACACCCCTTGGCTGGGAGTGGAAATTGCCAGAAGCCTCGCAATACAATATTATGATACCAAAGTCATACGTTATTATTGCTATTTTGCGATATTCTGAGAATTGCAATAACATATCGTGATACATTGCGATTTCAATACCTTGATGCAAATTACTAGATGGCCTAAAAGGAAAACTTAAAACTTGCTTCAGTTATTTTATTCATGTAAAATGGGACCGACTTCATTTGACTTTACAGACTTGCCAACACAGACCTAAAAAGCAGTATTGTAGTTCCCAAAATGTTTAATGTTTACATACTGTAGATTTAATCATTAAAGATCAATACTTGATGTCTCTGAATCGATACAATATTGCTACACACAATATTGTGATACTATCATGTCTCAAGTTTCTACCCCCCACCCCTTCTCTTGATTCTAAGCTGCTAGTTGTCCTTTTAAATTATTTAAGACAATCCATGAGCCGTTGCACCTCAGATGGAGGCTTTTAAGCCCGTTTGACATCTGCAGTAGAGCTGGATGGAGCTTCCTCCTCAGATCAGTTGGCAATTAACTCTGTAATTACTATCCGAGGTCAGGGTTAAGCTCTGAGTTAAAGGTTGGAGCAGCAAACATTTTTATATGATCCTCTTACTCTGTTATCCTTTCTCACTGCTACAAGGTTTTACCTCATGGGGAGAATACATTACATAAAGCCCCTTGGCAATTACTCCTCAATGAATATCCTCATGGTGTACAGTCCATATGATTAATCTGGAATCCCCTTATGCCCCTGTCCAACCGCAGGCTTGGCTCTGCTTACCATGCAAGTTTCATTTTCACCTGAACAAATGGCTCCTTTAGACAAAAAGTGCCAACCTTTTACTTTTACTGGCTGCTTGGGAAAAGAGGAGGGGAAAAAAAACAACAGAAAAAAAAAGATGGAGAGCACCACCTTTTGCAGTAATAACAGATATCCCAACATGGAGAAAAAAGAGGGGTGGGGTCAGAGTAGTTGGTGCTGGTGGTGGAGGTGGGTCGGTGAAAGGGGTTTTTCTTTTTTTGGAGGGTGGACGCTTAATAGTGTTGAATAAAAGAACATTTATTTTTGTGCTTCGGCCTGTAACAGCCTCAGGAAATAGCTCAGTCTCTTGATCGGGAGCAAATCCTATTAACTTACAGTGCTCTCACTCAGGGTAATGGGCTCCACCTTGAGACTTGGGAGAGCACTTTTCCCTCTGACACATTGATACCGGTGTCTGGAGGGCTTGGCGTAGGGTAGTCTAACACTCGGGCAGAGACTAATCAAGTCAAACAATCTGCCGGGCTGGAGCAACACGGAGTGAGGATGTTGATATCCAGCGAGCTCATTCAACAGGCCCCTTCACACGTTCCTAACCCAATACCAAAGGATCAGTGCACGGGATCAGTTCAAGATCAGGTTATTCGAGCCCCTGAGAATTGTAAAGCGATCCCCGAGCAGCTTTTGCTTTCTCAGGAGTGATCGGAGCTGTCGGCTCTGTTATAGACTGCTAAGGCCGGGGCCAAAGGGAACTCCTGGGGTCTCCATTTATTTCTGTCCAGCTCGGGAAGGACTGTGTGTCTGTGAAAGTGTTTGCACAGTATGTGTGTGTGTTTGTGGGAGAAAGTGAGAAAGAGAAACTCAATTTACAGTATGTGGGTAACCGCCGTCCCCAAAGCCAATTGGTAGAGAAACTCCAATATCTTTTAGCGAAAACACAGGGCACCTCTAGTTTATTATTTTCTGTCAGGAATCTGATGTTTCAGAAATGGCTGTAGTTAGTTTAAAGCTGCCGCATACTGTAATTAGCCCACTGCGAGAACCTCCGGAGAAATGGGAGCTCTCTATCAAAGCATAACTACTCCAATTAAGAGTCTGGAAATCGCCTTTGTGGGTGGCAATGGGTTTCTCCTCTGCTAAAAAAGCAGCATATTGCTCATTTTTGCACATGTTTTTGAGTGGTGACATCTTTTGAAAAACACCTAAATGTGACCATGTTTGATGCTTTGTGACTCCATTGATGGATCGCCTCAGCCCGGACCCGCTCATAAATCCATGTTCAATGGCATGTTCTTCTCCTGTCACCATTACCCCTTGTGCCTGCTGTCATCCGGCTGTCTTATGTCTGCAGAGTTACAGTGTGCACCTGTCAGGTACAATTTATGGCAAGCAATTTGTTGTGTACCATGGGACTTACAGTTCCCTGAGAACTTTTTTCTCTGTTTTTCTGTATTTGTTTCACATTATACATGGTTGTTTCTCTTGCACCACTTCTGACCGAGTGTGAGAATTGACTATCTCCAGGTTTTATGATTTTATTTTGTTCCCCGATAAGTCGAAGGATTACGAGCCTCCCCCTTTGGGGTTTTAGATTATCTAAAAAAGTGCATTGTCGCTAAGCTGCAGGCAAGTCTGTTTTCCTGACTTCCTGAAGTGTTGACATTTCGGAGGTACATGGTTTTTTGGACTGCAAGTTTTGCTGTAAGTCGGCGAGTTAGTCATTGTTAATGGGCTTGTGATGAGCTGTCACCAGCTTTGTTTGATACAATAAAAGGAAATGAATGCACAGCAATTAGATGTTTGTTCTGTGTTATTGTTGCACGACTGCGCCACTGCTGCTTGTGCTCTCAGCTAGGATTATCGCCCCTAAGAGGGGGAAGCATTACAAAATAACAGCCTCTCATGTCGAACAAGTCAAGCTGATTCAGTGAATATTGAAGAGGTTCCCACCACATGTTCTCCTGCATGTTAAGGGAGCAGCGTTAACCTTGTTTTGATTTGCATCTCCTTAGCAATTAAGATAATATGTCGTAATTAGAATTTTAATGTACCGCTGTGAGATTTTTGATAATTATACAGAATTCTCTGCGGTGATTTTCTCTTTGCCTGCTTGTCTTCACAGATGAATTCATGGCTGATTAGATCACCGCTCTAATCAGATTTGAGTTACATTGTAAGACATCTTCCCACATGTCTCTGTCAAGCTGAGTTACTCAGTGGAACCGTGAAACAGTTAATGTGACTACACATATGTTTGATAAGGAGTTTACAAATTGTACTTTTTTACAAGCAGCAGGTTCCTCCACCACGGCAGCAGACAAAAGGCTGAGGTGAAACTTCAGTCAGTCAGCCAGTCCCATGTGATTAAGGATAATGGCTAGTTAGCTGAATACAGGGTTGAAGTTGCCCCCCTCCCTTCACCCATGCATACACTCTTCTGTACATAATTAACATGCAGGAAGTTGAGATTTCGAATATCACTGACAGATGTAGCGTGGCAGCACATCCAGCAGTAGCCTTCTGTTGCATAATGGGATGCTTTCTTGCTGTTGTTGACAAACGTGTGCATGAATTCTTTACCTTTTTATTCCATTTGAGTGCACTACGCATCAGTTTTACAGTCTGGCAGTGTCTGAAGATGATGTTTCATAATCATGTCAATGTCACCTGTTAGTAGATAATGAATGAACCTTTTAGTCACAGTGGTTTAATGGTATGAAATGAACTGATTTATAAATCATAGGGATTTTGTTTTCACCTATCACAAGCTACTCAAATTTCCACTTCGGCATAACCAACTTAAGAGTCAGCTAACCGTATGCATATTAAATGCTAATCATGTAATCTTTGCCAGCATTGATGTTGGCATGTGATATACCATTGCTAATACAACATATGATGCTAATGTGTGGAAAAATTAGCATGTTAAGTGCTAAGCATGTGCAGCATTAATGCTATGCACGCTAGTGTTAATGCTACTGTTTTGGTACTTTAGTAAGTAAAAATATCATAATCATATCCAGCAGTTTCTCAAGGGCAGAGAAACATTGTTAATGATCAACATTGTGAAACATTGAGATTTCCAGCTGTTACATAGGGATTGCTGTAATTCAGTTTGAGCAGGCACCTGCCAGCCAATCACACACGAGTGTTTTGTGGCCATGAAATAATAGAAACATTTGCTTGTTATCAGGACTAAATTAGGTGGCACTGACACTGTCAAGAGAGCAGACGTGACCCCATAAAGCAGACGTTTGAATCTGTTTATTTTGTATTTCATTACTCCTCATTACATGACATGGATATAATGAAGGTATATTAATTAGAAGAATGTAGATTTCCGATTTAATTGGTGGTGTTTTAGTAGGTCAGGCTGGCTTTTGAAAATTGATGTGAAGGTTCTCCCGCTCAGATTTGTCTCGACACCCCACAACGATCATTCCACATAATGCATATTTCATTAACCTCAATACATTAACTATGGTTGTTTGTTGTGTGTCTGCTTGTGTTTTCACTCCACTGTTTTCTAGCTGGTTGTTTTTATTCAGAGCAAGACAGCAGCCAATATCCCCCTTGGCTTTTTCACTACAATTGTACAAACCAGTCAATATTGGCAGGAGAATATTTTCCTGCCCCAAGTTGCCATAGTATCAATACTCAAGGACGATAACAGTGGCCAGGGTAAATGAACAGAGATGTGCAAAGAAAAACTAAACCTGAGATCTCTTTGTGGTGCGAAATTGGCCACCACAAAGGAATTAATGACGGATCCTTCCAGCATAATTGTCTAATTATGCCGGGCAGATGGGGCACTGCTTTAACTAGGACACATTGTGCTACCTCTCTAGACTCTCCACAACAAAAGGCAAACCAGTGTGACAGCCTCTTCAGCAGCGAGTGGGAGGGAGAGTGAAAGAAAGAAAATGGAGAGAGAGAGTGGAGAAGAGGAGGGGAAAAAAACTGGGTCTGTCACTGAGCCATTCCTCCACTCGATATGTTACCACAGAAACAAATGTATGGTGTAAACACTGCGTGGATCACAGCTCCTTGGAGGTGAATCACTGCAGTGTAATGAGGTTGGTTTACATGCTGCTTCTCAGCTTCCCACCCGGGCTAACTCAATACTTAAACCCTCTAATTAAAGAGAATCGGCCACTCGATAATTGATCACATCGGTTGCCTCGGCATACGCCGTCACTGTAAGGCTTCACGCCACTGTTTATTAGAGCTGTCTGCCTGCTTTGTCTCCTGGGAAGGAAACGAGGAGGGAAATGCTACAGGGGAGGGGTAGGCAGGGATGATGCAAAGGTAAACATGTAAAGAAATTAAATCTGCGCTCTTGAAAGCTGCTCTTAAAGCAGCAGCGTGAATGATAAGTGGAATATCGCAGTTTCACAGTTTCTGTCTCAAGGGTCTTTCAGGTACTTCAGCTGTAAATGTCACTAAGTGGAAATGCTGCTGGTCTTTAGAAGCATTACCTCCTCCATCAAAAAGTTATTAAAGGGGCATTAAGTAATCTATGACTTGTATTGACCTCTATCTGCAACCAACAGGAATTACAACAACACTAAAGAGACACGATGTTCCACTGCCACTATGATTTTCTTTTTCTTTTTTTTATCCTATGAAGCAATGCATAAGGGAAACAAAGGAGCTCTTCACAGCTGAAAAAATGTAATCACATTGCAGATGGTGGCAAGACAGCTACAGGAAAACAAAGCCCGAGTAGTAAATCTTTGGAAAGATAATTTGTTTTCTTCTTGAGGAGTTTAATCGGCGGCGGTATTCCAAGTCATCAGGTTGATTGACGTATGTTGATGCAAGTATTACTTCCTGTTGGAACACAACAGAGGAGTGATTTCTTGCATGCTAACTGCTAGCATAATAACATTGAAAATTAACACACTGTATATGCACTCTGTCGTACTGGTAGGCAATTTGAAACTGGGAAAGAGGTCAGGTGCAGCTCGTGTTAGCCTGCAATTTGTAACAGGCATAATTGCTTTGTCATAAATTATGTAGAAAACTGTGTTTTTAAAAGCCTCAGATTTTGGCAGCTGTTTTATGTATGTGTAGTTTCCTGTTTTGTTCTGTTTTTTTCACCACCCAGCTCCTCTTTTGCACTTGTGTCCGTCCTGTCAGATGGCTGTTATTGACCCGTGTTATCTTTACCACTGAGGTCCATCAGTGGGTTTTGAAACAGGCAGGCAGGTAGTGACAGGACTGGCTATTGAGCATCTTCAGGACCTCTGACTTATAGATTTCCTCTGCCTCCCTGTGGCGCGGGGTAATTGCTGAGTTTCAAAAATTGATTTATGGAAAGCAAATGTATCATCAAGACTCGGGCTGGGACTGGACTGGAGTAGATTGACATTGTAAGAAGAAGGTTGAGGAGACAAATGAAGACACAGAGGTGCGTGTCATTCCGTGGCATGTATTTGCGGTAAACGCAACCTGGGGTAAATACCCAGAGTGCACCTGCAGAGCAGACAGAGCAGGGTATGACGCGCAGACCCGAGCAGGTGTGGCGAAGTCAACGGAAGATGCATGATTGAGCTAATTTCCTGTGAAAGGTTATCATTCTTTTGTTTGCTTGACTTAATCTTTAAAGCACTATAGTCACAGCAGTGCAGTATCACGCTGCTCAACTGAAGCAGAATCAGTTATTAGTCATTTAAAAATAACACAAAATTACTCCTATTACGAATTAACATTAAATATTTGTTCCACTACTGAGTGAATGCCATTATTACCCTGTCAAAGGGGCTACTAGGTATGGAAGTGTGTAAAAATATGTAGAGGCAGGAAGCTATAATTAAGCCTTATTCATCAAAATGACTTTTTGAGTCGAGTCACCATTATTAGATTTGTTCTATAAGTTACATCTCATTTGTATTTATGAGCTTTACTCTGACCCGACCTCGACCTCCGACAAATAATTATAGTTTTCCTTGGCCTGATGTTTTTGTACAGACTGATCTGATCAGCCTGTCATGTCTGCATTGGCAGCCGACCATTTGGCACCTCACCAAAGACAAACATATTATTACCAAGTGGGTGTAACTTCCTTATGCCAATCACAAAGTGCTGGTTTGGCATTTCTGAATTCCAGTGGCTGGCAGCTGGTAGTGATTTCCCTGACAACCTTTTTAAAGAAGCCTGCTGGGGCTTTCCCATCATTAACAATTATAAAGAAAATCCTCTCCTTGTGTGAACACATACATACACTAAGAGGAAAAAAGCCCGTACACTGTGATACAGCCTAATACAAGAGTGCTTTGTGAAGCTCTTTTGTAATTGTGGTTGGCACTGGTAAATGTTAGAAATACTCTTAAATAAAATGAGGTACAACATCACACTGCAGAGTTCAGCCTGAACACAAACTATTTAGTTGAAATAATAACACCTGTCTGAAATAGTTTTAGAATAATAATAATGATGATGATTAAAATAGAATATTTTGCTTTCTTTGCCAAGGTTTCATAATCCTCTTATCCCTGAAATATTGTTGTTTTTAAATATGTTTTTTTTTAATAATAGATGTTTATGAATGTGTTATTTTTTAACAGTATAAATTTTATCGGCATCTGGATCGGCATCAAAGCAGATCAGGAGAACATAGCAAGAATGTTCGATATTTAATTATGAAAGGACAAGTCTGATGATAATCTGTGTTTTTTTCTCGTTGCCAGTGGAAAAGATGAAAACCAACAATGAAGGGATCCAAAGTCGAACTTATTCCTCTGTGCCATGGAGATCCATTGTTGTCCAGGAACTGTTCAGAACACACAAATGAGCCACATTGATGCTCTGGCTGATATGTTCCTTCATTACCATGAGCACAGACACTGCTTCAGAGTCTCTTTTGCTGCAGCAAACACTCACTACAGCATCAAACATGCTCATTTGCTACTGAAAATAGTGTCCAACAAACACAAACACACAATTAACCTCTGTTAAAGTCATGTGTACTAACAACTACAGTTCCCAGTTGTTTTACGACATTTCTGTACTTTTTTTGAAAAAACAAGATAAAAAATACTGGACCTGTTTCTTTTTTTTTTTTTTAATGAATATCTTCACCAGCGAGCCTTGGACTGGGATTTGAGCCTTATCCTTTTAAGAAGTCCATTA
The DNA here is from genome assembly GCF_045865225.1 of Trachurus japonicus. NCBI lineage: Eukaryota > Metazoa > Chordata > Actinopteri > Carangiformes > Carangidae > Trachurus > Trachurus japonicus. The sequence goes on from NC_140925.1 coordinate 7,242,003, forward strand.
GAAGTTCCTGGAAGTGCACCAAACACAGATTACTTGTTCTCTGACTCATTGGCTCAATCAACTTTTCACCAAATTTCATTGAAATCTCTAACAAGATTTGCAGATATGCTGCTAAGTTGCACACAGACAGAAAAACAAACTCAACTCCACCAAAAGCAGAACGTTCCCTGTCAGAGTCGATGACAGGTTTAATAAGAGTAGCATGTTTTTATTCAACATGTGACTGTTGTGCTTTATTTTTGTGTTGTGTTGTTGGATTGAATTACAACTCACAGTGCAGCAGTTTTCCATTTTCGTGGTTATTAAGCAGAAAACTTAACGTCAACTTGCTTTCCTATCCTTCAAGATATGTTGTTGTCTTTCTCTCTGACGGCAGCTGTGTTACAATACATTTCCCCTGACAGAGGCTAGCATGTCTGGCATCACTCTGTGACATTACAACACTAAGACGGCGTTCATACCGAGGAAAAGCTTGGCTTTAAACAGCACAGGGAGTTGGGGCGGGGGGGGAGGGGAGTTGCATTTGCAAGGGTGTGATGTTTCAGATACCAGTGAGACAATGAAATACGATCCGGGAAGTCCAGTTGGGGGAATGGATTTACGTGTTTAAAAGCTTATTATGTGCCAAAACACACCACAGCGGTTTTACAAGTCTGGAAAGTTATCATGGCAGCGAATGTTTTATCTTTCGTCACCGCAATCTGAAGGTAAACAGCGGGAGCGCAGCAGCGTTCACGTTACAAAATAGCACGGGAAATGGCACGGACGCGATTGGCCAGCTGCTGGATCGCGTCATGTTGCGTTGAAACAGGAGCTGAGGCAGATTAAACTTTTTCTGCCACATCGTTTTAAACGACCTCTGGCTCAATGGCCCCTCAGCTACATTAATGCTGCTTAGGTTGTAAACCACAGCCATTAGACTGTGGATATAATCAATGTTGCAGTGAAGGAGGTTCTGTCATGCAAACAACTGGTTTATACTTGAGTACCACTGGAACATATGCAGTTTGTTAGCCTCTTGCTTATTTAGTTTTCTGCAGAGGTTACAAGGGGAAGTCAAGTTTATTGAATTGGGCATCCTCCTGCACTCATTGTTTTTTATTTCAAGGGTGTGAGAGAGAGAGAGAGACACAGCAGCCCACCCCCCCTCTCCGACCCCCCTGGCTCTGAGCGGATCCACTGTGCTGTGTTACTGTAGTGGTGACCTTGGTTCTTCTCTAAAAGCCTTCTGTCAGTGCAGATCCGTGCAGGCACACAGCCCTGTAGTGTTGAAAAACTCACTGACTCTGCTTGGCCAAAGCCAACAGGGTTAGAAGGGTGCAGGTGCTGCGCTGAAATTGGTTTGCTTTTTGCTTAAAAAGTAAAGTGTGCTTCACTCAGAATGGCTCTCTCTAAACAGCCTCTGTAACCAGAACCGGCTCCTTGTGCTCTAGTATGAGGGTTATGGTTTCACTGGAATCAAAAAGTCTGTTTACACTGCGCGAAATAAATATATGAATTGGATTCTGATACTAGTGTGTATATATTTGGGTTATGAAAACCGCTCAGACGGTGATATGTGGCCTTTCCAATAAATATTCAGTGTGGGTTGGGAGTTAGGTGAATCAGTCTTGGCCCACGCTCAGTTTTTTAAAGATTATTATGAGACTGTGATTTCAAGGAGAAAATAGACTGAATAAGATCGAATTCAGTTTTTTGGCAGCAGGAAGGGCTTGTTGGCACGCAAAACAATATCTAAATAGAAATCAGATTTTTCACTCAAGTTAGATTTAACTGGAGTGCATTGTCCTCCTTTCTGGCTCAGAAACTTTACTGTCTAGAAATGTGAAAGTCGTAGCCGCAGAGTTTCGGTATATTAACATTATTGGCACACGGGGTGTTATATCTGGCAAGGAGAATCCATTTTGAAAGAGCCTGGAAATACTGTGTATGTAAAGAGCATCTGCCACAGACCTTAGTTTCTTCTCTCAACCTGCAAAGCGTTAAATAGGTCAGTAATATCCCCCCACCCCGCCCCCCCCTCTTTTTCTGCGAGGTTTGTAAAAACGCACAGGATACAGGACCAAATCATTAGCATGGACGGAATCCAGAGCATTAATGGTAACCAGGCAGAGTCGAATGACATTGTTATTGCAGCCGTTCCCGGGAAAGTGAGGGGAGCTGAAAATTTATATTTGATTTATAGCAGGGTTTGAATTTATGTTCCAACTCTCAATAGGAAAGTAAGTGATCTTCGCCCGGCTTCTCACAGGAGAGGGCCCCACAGCATCTGGTGCTGGAAACATCTCTGTATCAGAAGAAGTTCCTTCTAGTTTCTCTTTGCACTGCTTAACCACCAAGAATTTACACCTGTAGGGGATATAGTATTACTGTGTTTATTGGACGGGATTCAAGTCTGAGCCTTGAGAAATTATCAGATGAGTGAAATAAGCTGCTCTTTGTGGGAAACGTCGAGTAACAGGTTACGAGAAGCGCTTGATTTTTTTTTTTTTTGTTGATGTGCTCCAACTGATTCGCTACTGCGCTGCTGCTGCTGCTCATGATTGCAAAGATGAAGCCAAGTCATTATTTACTTTATTTTATCATGTACTAAATGGTGTTTGATAGCTCGAGTGTCCGCTCAGATCTGCGGCAGTATGGCACAGATATAAAGATCTTTGATTTGCTCCGCTCAAGTGCTGTTATTTATTGGGAGTTCTTTCTCCAATAGCACTTTGACGAGCAGAAATATACAGCTCACTGTCACCAGGAGTGTGCTTTTGAATCCTCGAAACATCGTATCTTCACATTATTATCTGCTTGAAGTGATGATACGAATACCGTTCTTTATGGTTTTGTAATAACTGCCTTATTTTTCATAGGGATGCAGAGCATTATTTATCACTGGCAGTGTTCATGGGGATTAATGATGCATAACTCTGTCAGAGTTGTCTGGCATACAGCACCAGCCGAAGAAATCTGGAAGGTTATCAGAGCAATAAATCCCAAGTTTTTTCGCCGTTGTTTGTCACGATGCACCGCGGCAGCCAGCAGTTATGATGGCTCCAGCTTGTTCCCCTCCTCTCCCTCTCTCTGTAAGCCGTCAGAGAAATAACACAACTTGTTTAAGCTGCCAGTTGATAAGGTGGAATTTGATCGCACAACCTCAAAGTTCAAAGCGGGCAACCGTTCTTAAATCTTCCCCTTATTACGTTGACTCTGTCTGCTTCCAGCTGGATGATGGGGTGCAGATAAGGAGCGCGCTGCACACTCTCTCCACCTCTGATGTTCGTTCTTGGCAATGAGAACACAAGCACAGTCTGTTCAGTCTTGCATTTTAACTGTTTTGTCAATTGCCGACATCCAATTCTGTTATGTCTATAAACTGAAAATTAAATTAGGTGTGCAGACTGTTACACAGGTTAAATCTATATCCGCCCAAGAGCAGCAGCAGTATTTCTTTCATCATGGCTTATTTTCTCTGTTTAATTTATTGAATAAATTGCCCCTTTAACTTGCCAAGCAGGAGGAAGCCATCCATGCATTGTCCATGATCCGGGCAGAGAGGAAGATTCAGTCTATTAGTGCAATGATAGGGCCTTTACTGCGGCAAGCTCACTGATTGAATGGCATCCTTCTCAAGGTCAGGCCGGAGCTAAGAGCTATTTTCTGCTTACCTGTGCAGCCAGCCGGCCACAGAATCTGCACACAAACTGCCTTTACACCGGTGAGCTTAGTAAGCGGAGAAGCTCATCACTGATATTTCCAGCTGGTAACATGAAGAGAAACCTCTTTGCCTGCAGAAAAGGACACAAAGGCATGAGTAATATGATAAGTGGGATCTTGCTACGGTGCGTAAAGACATTAGGAATGTTGTTTTTCGATCTGCACCCAGGGCCGAATCATATCCTCCCATTGTGTCCCCCCCCTGTCAAAGCAAAAAGCAGCGTGGTAAATGTGAGTCAGTGTGCGGCGAACGTGCAGACGAGGTCAGAGGTCAAGCTGGGGAGCACAGCTGTTTTGTCTGCCTGTTACTGTGTGAATGCGAGGCGTCTGCCGTTGCCAGCCAGCCTGCATGGTTTTCCTTGAAAACATAAGCGTTTGGCAGAAATAACGCAGCATGACCACCATTAACTTTTAAGCTGCTTATGCTCAGGGACCCACTTTCTATACATCCATGTTCCTATTAAACAAACGAATATAGAAATGTGTCAGCGATCCAACACTGGGGGTGTATACTGGGGGGGGATTAGGGTTAATAACGTCTGGGGCCGGGGCTGTTTTCATTGACGGATTTTGATCGTCGTTACATTGTCGCCAAATGCAGTCAAGACTCTCATTAGAGCCCACTTCCTCGCAGCACCTAATGTTTTGAAGTGAATTTTCCGCACTGCCACATTGAATTTAGCCGGGGCCGACCTGTGCTAAGCCCGCAACCGGGGCTGTCATTTGGCATATGTTCCAAAAAAAAAAAAAAAATCTCTTCGGTAGCACAGATCACCCGTATCCGGGGAGTGGGGGGGGGGCGGTGCCACCCCCACAAGATCAAAGCACCGTGGAAATCCACCATACTGCGTTACAGGGTGTAGAGAGGCGTGTTGTGGGGTGACGTGGGGTGTGTGTGTGTGTGTGTGGGTGGGGGGGGCGACTGTGCAGAACTGATTCACCTGTGCAAGGGGCCAAGCACAGCTGCACCCCCCCACCCCTCCACCCACCCACCCCCAGCTGGAGCCCACAGACCACAGATAGGATTAGAGGCTTTAGCTGCAAAGGTCCCTCATCATCTCTCCGCCCCCAAAACCTTGTATGGCAACAACAACCCCCCTCAAACACAAATGCCACTTTATGATCACTTAATAACACCCCCCCCCCCCCTCCCACCTCCCCCTCCCACCCTCACTTCACACACACACACACACACACACACACACATACTCAGTAAATCAGCTCATGTGCTTTTATAGCCACCATTGTCTGTGCAGATAAATAGGACAACCCAGCAGTCTGGGACTCCCAGCCCATGAATCTGGTGTGGAGGCATTTTCTTTCGTCAGCCCACCCCCCCACCCCCCCTCCCTCCCCTCACCTCTCCTTTTGCCCCCCCCCCCCTCCTCCCCAACCCCTCTGATAGGTATCACTGTAAAGCCCGCCATTGTGAAGCTGCTCCCCGGCATCTGTATCCCAGCTCAGCCCCTTCATGCCTGCCAGGTAAACCCGTCTGCCTCTCTCTTTGCTACTGCGATAGGGGAGTTTGGCTCTGACTGACTGAAACAACATCACCTTGTTTATCCTGTAAATAATTCACCCCTCCCAGGCAACAGAAACAAAATCAAGGTTGTGTGTTTAACAAGGGAGGCCCAAAAACAAAAAAACAGAAGAAAAAAAAAAAATCAGGTGTTTCCTTTTTAGATAAACTTGGCGCCTGGAGACAGCGACACATCCCTGATTCCTATGCAGCGCGAAGATGCGGCAGTGAGATGTGTTAGGAGAAGTGTGTGTGTGCACGTGTGTGTGTGTTTGGTGGGGAGGGATGTGGAGGTGTTTATTTTGTGTGCTCACTGAACTTGCCCTTTGATAGCTCTCTGAAGAGGGTGCAGAGATACTGTCGGGGACATTCTTGTCGTGTTAAACATCAGAACCTATGGAGTGTGTCGGCGCTTCATCGAGTTTGATGCTTATCAACGGGGGCTGTTCCTGGGAGCTGTCACCTCCCCCCCGCCCAGCCCCCCCGCCCGCCGCCCCGTCTGTGACACACACATGTGTACGGCGGACACGCGAGCTGAGCTGCCTTCGTTTGTTTTGTGTTGTCTAACATCACTCCCTTGGGGTAGTGTACCAGTGTCTAGCATAGACAGACTGTTTATTTCCCCCTCACTTGTAGCGTCCTCTCTGTTCTGGCTTTTTTTTTTTTTTTTGAGGTTTCAGACTTGGTTGGGACCATAAACGACCCATGAGTATTTGGACAGTGGTGCATTTGTTGTGTATGTTCATTTCACCCCCAGCATATCGGATTTGATATGATCCGATTGATAGTTCAGGTTTGCACATAAAAAAAAAAAGAAAATCACAGATGCCAGGAAAATGTCCAAAAAACTGCACAAATTTGAAAAAAAAGAAAAGAAAAGAAACATCACAAAAGTTTTATTCTTTACAAAAGAAAAAAACATGTGATAAATGCTGCCAAAAACAGATTCACAATGAATTTGTTGTACCGTGCTGTGTGAAACTTACATGTTACGCGTGAAGGATCAAAAGTGTAAATGAATGGGATGTCGCAATTACGTGAATTTGACAGGGAAAAAGCAAAAGGTGAAAAACTGTGATGGCGTCATTGACTCAACCTCTTAGAAGCGACTGTCAGCGCACCATGTGGTCACCAGTGAAGGATGCGCGCCGATTTCCAACAGGTCCCAGGACTATCCGTGTTGTTAAAACTCACACACGCACTTCGACCTCAGCTGTTAAATCTCAAATGCAACGCTGAGGTCGAGCCAAAACAAAAGGAAATGACACACTTTCTAAATACTTACAGATTGCACAGTACTTTTTTGAACACCAGTGGAGCATCATTCAGTTTTATATTGTCCTGCAGCCAGAACCTAAAGCTGCATGACAACTGTGAAACAACCATTACAAAAGCAGACTTGGAGTAGTGATACACAATCCTCCCCACCATGCTGGTGTGTCAGCAAGGGACGAGCCAGGCGCTGATCAGAAGACAACAAGGATCTGGGTATTTGAAGCTGATATTGGGCCAGATTCCCATCGGGCTACATGCTATGCCTCCCCTTTGAGTGTTGATTGCAGAGAGGAGAATGTGGTTGACTGATCTGAAAGGAAATTACTGGAGAGAGAGCTTATCCATGCCTTTGACTGATAATCAGCTCATTATCGTGTTGATCATTTACAGCTCTCCCTCTCGCCTGCTCTCTATTCTTTCAGCTGTGTCACTGAAGCAGAGCACAGAGACTTTTAATGGCTTGGCAGGGAGCCTGCTGTGGCGAGGCAGAGTTAAAACAACCATGCTAGCCCTGGCTAGTCTCCACTGTTGCACAGTACAGGTCCCCACCCCACTTATCAACCCTCCCAGGGACGAGAAAAAATTAAAGAAAAACAACAACAGCGACAACAACATATGCAACCCCGACGTGGGCAGTGCCCTAGCACCCCAACATGGCTAACTGTGCATGAAATTGAACTGATTGGAGTTATTGACCAGAAGGCTCCAGCCCCTGAGAGGACAGGGAGGAGTGTGAGTTGGGAGGGAAGCGAGAGAGAGAGGAGAGGAGAGGGGGAGAGTGCTTGTGTGTTACCTGATTGAGTGAAAAATCCTCAGCCGGTTGCTTTGATGCCTGGCACTTTACAGGAAAGAGTGATTTAATGGAAGCTGCCAGACCTCATCAGTGTCAGCGCTCGTGGCGAGGGCCCTCCGCTCCGCCGTGCTTCATATAAAAGCGCTCGCCATGACAGGTCCTGATGGACAGATGTTTGCTAGTTGTTTTAACTGCACAGTAAAAAGAAACACGGGTATCAGCCTCCACCTCTGGCTCTAAAAGACAAGCTGCGAGAGGAGTGAGAGGAGGCTGTTACAGGCCACCCCAGTGTGCAGCACCCTCGCCCTCTGCTATTTTAGGCCTCTATAAATAGCCCTATTGAATTTTTTTTTGCCGGGGTTGATAAGCCTATAATTAATGTGACCATCATTAGGCACGGACATGTTCTTCTCAAGAGGAGCCCGCTGGTGAGGTGAAGCGAGGAGAAGGGAGACTTCTCCTCTTGTCCTTGTGTTTTTAAGGCTGAACCGAGCAGCGTGAGCAGGAGGGGGGGGAAACCGCGGTGACGACCAGCCGGCTTTCCCAGTGATGTTGCAGAAGACGCCACTTTGTTGTCAAGCTGCTCTCAGCGTCGTCTGTCAGCTCCCCGCAAAAGCCCACTGTGCAGCGTCTTCAGTAGATCTGAATTGCATTGGAATTGCATCATTAATAGAGCAGAAATGATTCCCAGCAACTCCGGGAGAATACATTGACCCCTGAGGGAGACTAGAAACAAGACAATGTTTTTACAGTGCGGAATATCTAACTAGAGGTCCCATTACCACTTCATCAATATACAGCAGCAAGTGAGTGAGGAGATAGAAGGGAAGGGAGTGGAGCAAAAAAAAAAAAAAAAAATGGAAAGAGGAATGTAATAGCTTATAGTGCTAATGGCAGTCTGAGCGCTCAAGTCCCAAACATTCAGCCGCCTCATCTCATCTGGGCTGTGTAATTGCCCTCCTGGAAGCTGCCACGCGAAACGTCTGCCTCCATAGTGAAGAGTGGCAGCTGCTGGATGTTGAGGAGCAGGCCTGGGTCAGCTCTCCAAGTGGGTCTCCTTGCAACCATGAGATGTCATAATTAATAGCTATCTGGGGGCCCTGGGGCCAGTGCTGGGTGTCTGGAGGGGTGAGGTTTTTTTTTTTTTTTTGGCAGTAGGGGTAAATGGAAGCCAAACAGAAAGAGACGGCATACTTATTCTCCACTTAACATAATGTATATTTATCATCACTTTGCCTTCAGCGAGTACGTCTGTGCGGCATCTAACCCTCTGCTTTTCAGGGATGTTTTTCCTCACTTGTTTGTATTAGGTTTTTTCCCTCTGTATCTAAACGTACCTAGAGATATGTCGCTGTTGTGTACCATGGGAACTCCATAATCTTTGGGGACCAGCGTTCTCCCTAGTTAAGTAAATATACATGAGCTGCTGTGCGAGATACAAGCTCCCAGCACCTTCAGAAAAAATCTGTTACTTCAGCTCCCCTCTTTCTTCTCTTCCTCCTCCTCCCTCTCTCTAACATGCCACCTGGGGGCAAATCTCACTCTGTCTCATCTGCTGCTTAATTTCACTGGAGCGGCCCTCAGTAATGAAGCGCCTTGATGTACATTTGCCAATTTCTGCCTCTGCCACTGCGGTATAATTGGGATGTGACTAAGCATGAATACCCAGCGCAGGGTTGGTTGACCTCTCGGCGACCCCGCGAATAGCGCTTTTGTCATAATGGAGGTATTATCTCACATAATCTGGGAATGGAGAGGGATTGTCTGCAGGGTGCCAGGGATGGAAATGAATTGATATAACTCCTCGCTCCTGTGCGCCACAGAGGAGAAGAGAGGAGGGGAAAAAAACTGCAAGATATATTTTTTACATGATCATAATGAAGACATTTTCTTCTTATCTATTGCCGCTTTGTGTTTATTGGAGTAGGAGAGAAGCTCCTGGCAAAAGCAGGGGTGGATTTTTTTTTTTAGCAAGGGAGGGAGTTTTGATGCTGTGGTACTTGAGAGAGAATTTCACTGTATGTGTGTGTGTCAGCTTTTTGCCTGTGTGGGTGCACTGTGTACTCAATGCACATGTTAGTGTATGTGTGTCTGTTAATGACCCTGTAAAATGACAAGCTGAGCTGGCCGTGAGAGCACAGCCGACAGTCAGAGAGAGAGAGAGAGAGAGAGAGAGAGAGAGAGATGGAGGTGGAGGAAGCCGGAGAACTCAGATGGTTGGAGGGTGGGGGTTCGGGGGAGGTGGTTGCACTGTGATTCACCATGCTGTCATCAGGGGGACATGGGGCCCCTGAGTGGCCCTCTGTATTCCCACCTGAGAGGCCTGCAAATGGAGGGGCCGTGCTGTCATTATTTACAGCCCGCAGCTCCTAACCTTGGATTCGGAGCTCATCACTGCGAAGGGAAAATCAGATTGGACTTGACGTGTACCCGAGCCAGTGACCTTGATAAGTGTGAGGTGCCTGCAGCAAGAGGTTAGGGAAGAAGAGCTCGCTTCTGTCAGCTTTCGCTGTGGATTTGCGCGTGCGTGTGTGTCCATGTATTTCAGCCAGGTGGGGAGGGGCGGCGGCGGCGGCTGAATGACTGAACCATGACTCAAGATGACACGTGGTTAGGCCTGCTCACGGGCCACCATACAGCAGGCATATGTGACATTATTACTGTTCATTTTGCAGGCACCAGCGCCGGAAGGTCGATTAATTGATCAGTCTGTTGACACAATTAATCAACCGACTGTTACCGAGATAAAACAAATGCCAAACATTTACTGGTTGCAGCTGCAGCTAAACACAAGCACTTATCACTTATCTCCTGTCTCCAAACTGAATACTTGTGGGTTCTGAACTTTTTGGTCACGAAAAACCCACAATGTGAGGATAGCACTGATGAAAAGTTATGATGGGAAAATATCTCATTATAAAATACAAGAAGCGCTGAAATTCAAAATGAATATTATTTGCATTCTTATTTATTTATTTATTTTACCAGGTAGAATCTCCAAATCCCTCCAACATCAGCTGTGTTTGTAAATTGTCAGCCTTGGTCTGAAAATGCACCTGAGCCTTGTGTAAAGTAATGAATCTTTTCCTTGGTAATTTTATTTTTCGTTTTTTTTTTTTATTATTTATTTTTTCCATCTTGAACTAGTTACCTGGAGACCAGAGGGAGGGTGGAGGGGGTTACAAAATAACAGAGGAGAGCATCTCAGGAAAAGGGTGATGAAAATGCATTTTTCTTCCCCTACCGAGATGCTATTTGGTCGTGTGAAATGATTAATTTCACACATATACAGGTCATCCCCGAAAGCAGCAACATCTCATTCACCAGGGGCCCCCGTCAGCAACAAAACAGGAGGCTGCAATAAAATGAGCAAACAGCAGCACGTACTGTACGTCAATAAATCTTTGGAGGTTAAACCTGAGCACTGTAGAATTTGAGCAGCCCCCCTCTCTCATCAGGTAAAAGTCACTGAGTACATCAGGACTGTCGAGACCAAAAAAATAAAAAAAATGGCAGACGAGCAGTTTGGGGAATGTCCTGTGCTAGCAGGTACACACTCTCTCACACGCAGAGAGTGTGTGTTTGCATAAGTAGGATGGAGCCTTGAATTATTGGGTTTGTGTAAATAAGGAGATGAGACTGTTTTTAGCACACAGGGAGGATGGAGAGCTTGGATGAGAATAGTGGCTCTGTGTGGAGTGGAATTGGTCTTGGGTTGTTTACGACAGCTCGCAGCCCTCATATATCACAAGCAGTATGTTTGCTGTGAAGCTACAGTTTGTGTGCCATCTGCCTTAGCTGAACTTGACCCTTCAAACAGACTTATATTTTGTCAACTGAGCTTCCTGTAACTGCTGTTTTTTTTTTTCTTCTTTTAATTTTCTCTTTCTTAGTGGATGATCCAGGAACCCCACAAGGTGGCGACCTTCTTCGGGTGCATCGGTTCCGACAACTTCGGGGAGATCCTGAAGAAGAAGGCCGAAGAAGCCCACGTCGACGCCCATTACTACGAGCAAAATGTGGAGCCGACTGGTACCTGCGCGGCCTGCATCACCGGGGACAATAGGTTAGCCGTCTTTTAGTCACCCCTGACCAAGAAGTGACCCCCTAGCTCGGATTCGAAAGAGTCACTCCCGTTCATTTGTACATCCTCAGGCAGGCGTTTGACTCCTCGGGGCTGGAAGTCATAACAGGGAATCATAGCTCGGCTCACACATCAAAAGGAAAAAGCGCAGCTTGAGTGTGTTTTTCCAGGCTCCCACTCAGTCTCTGCCGCCCCAGTGGGTTGTCATCCATCTATACGCTGACAGTAGCAATGTGTTAGAGATGGCTGGGCTATCCCAGCTCTCACCTGTCAGCCTTCTCGCCTGTAAAACGGGGCTTTAGCCTCTCTGACGACTCTCACGCTAGCATCATCATCGGCACGTCTGAGGCAGCAGAGGTCAAAGCCCTGCACACACACACACACACACACACACACACACACACACACACACACACACACACACACACACACACACACACACACATACACACACAAATATCACTAACAGTGAGGGCTCCAGTTCATGATAGACCAGGTGTGGATCAATAACCTCCTTCTCTAAACACTCCCCTCCTCTGCAGCCCTTCATCCGCTGCTACCGGAGTTGTCAGTCAGTCAACGGCTGGACCCTGACCGCCCCGGGAGCCGGCCCCGCTGAATGGTCTTAGTGGGCTTGTTTGATGTGGGCTCTGACACCTGAAAAGGTCAGGTGCCGTGCTCAGGGAGACGAGCTCTGTAATATTTCTTACAGGTGTTTAACAGACAGCTCAGGAGGCCGGTAGAAAGGTCGCCGGCAGGGCCAGATTGGAGGGGTGATGTCTTTGAAGGATTGGGAGCCAGTGTGTCACAGCCCCCGGGCTTTGATTAGAGCAAGTCTTCAAAGAAAATAAAAATCTAGCACTCCCACTCGAATCTAAAACCCTTTTAGTTCCAACATGTGAAAATACTGTATTTTCAATAATCACAATGAAGGCGTTAGTAAATCGTTCTATTTATGTCTTATGTACCAAGTCAGGTCCTTCGGGATCTTAGAGTTTTAGCGTGATGCTTATCGTCCCAAATATGTAAACATGACTTTGCTATAATTTGTGACCAATTTAATATAGAGATAAAATGAGCTAACATTTAGAATATTTAGTCCCAGTTCTTAATAAGTACCAGCTGATTTGAGTCTAACCTTCTGACCATACCGGCACCACCAACTAAATGAATAATTTTATATGTTAGTTTTGAAATAGTCCAATTTTATTAACTTTAATTGAATTGCCAACCAGCAAATCTCATTTGGAGGATCCACAGCCTCAGCAGACGAGCTGTTGTGGGGGAAACAAAGTCTCTTTTACAGTCGTTTCAGAAAGTTTAATCAGGGAGACTTGTTGTTTATATTTAACCTTCATACTATTTTTATGCAGAAAGCTTATTCTAAGTAAAATTAGCAAATATGATTATTATTATTCAGTCTGAATAAACAAAATCGTATTGCAGATGGTGCAGATTCCTGGAGGGAATGACGAATGCGCTGCTCTGAAGTTCAACCCCTTCAACTTAGTAGTATCTGTTTAGATTGAGCTGTTATTTGAGAGTGCTGTGATGTCTATTGCACTTCCTCACAGTAATGACACACATTTTGTCTGTCATGCTCGTTCTAACCTTTGAGTCCATTACTACAACCCAGGTCAAGTGCAGCGCCGATCCTGCTGTCACGGCGTTGCCTCCGTCCTCACACTCTGATCAACTTAGCACACTGTTACTCTTTTTCCTTGACACTAACCACGGCGAGCAGCTTTTCCTCCGCCGAGCGAGAGCAGATCTCTTACTGTGGCGGCACCCTCCTGTCATATGGTCACCCCCTAAATAGCGATGATGGTTGCACTCATTTTGATGGCCGTTCATAAAGAGACAGCGAGGACCGGCTAATGAGCTATGTTACGATAATGCCACCTGCTTCACTTTCCGGCTCCCACCACTCTCTACTCGACTCAAGTGTTCATTTAATAATGCATTTCTGTTGTTTTCCCACCTTGGCAAACACCAGGTGATGTGCTAATATGAGTAATTTGGAGGTTGTTGTTGGCCTCCTTCTTAACCTTCCCTTTTTTTTCCTTTTTTTTGGTGTTTGTGATAACCCATTCCTTTAAAGGGAAGTAAAATGAAGAGATCCAGATGACTTTATTTCACCTTGGTTCAGAGATTCTAAGAAACTATTATCATCCTTTTATATCATGAAAGAACAAAGGAAAGTCTGGGGCCCGAGTGTTTTTAGGGATGTTTTTGAGACAAAATTAAGATGGATGATAAGCGAGGCAGAAGATTTATGGGGTCTGTCTCGGCAGGTCCCTTGTTGCTAACCTGGCAGCGGCAAACTGCTACAAAAAGGAAAAACACCTGGACTTGGACAGCAACTGGGAGCTGGTGAAGAAAGCCAAGGTCTATTATATTGCGGTAAGTGAGACCCTCTCCATTCAAAATGACTGTTCCCCAACTCCATTGCCAGAAGAGGACAAAATGTTAAGAGGCTTTATTCAGGAAATGCCTCAGCGCGCCTTCTGCATTGTCAATATATCCATTCATCCTTTGTCAAGTGAAATGAGCTACGTTACCTATTGAGACAATACAGCTCCATTCTCCCTATTTGCAGCACAGTGTGAAATTGTTCTACATGTAATGCATTCATTCATTCCTTTTTAACGTGAAGACAAGCCAACAGGTGCTGTGAAAGTGTGAAAATTGATTATGCAAGTTCATTCGGCTTTACCCGCTCCTACACAGTCTTCCCCTTACAGACAAAACACACACACACCCACACACCCACACACCCACACACATGCACAGATTGAGGAGGACAGATGTGCGCTCAGACGTTCACACACACTCAAGCTGCACCACTGAGGTAATGTCTTCACTTACAGCTTCTGGAGTAGGATGGCCTGCCATGCTCATGTTTCACTCTTTGGGATTATATTTAATTCCGGCAGATCAACAATTTCTCTGATCTCGAGTCAAAATGATAGCCCTGAAATCGTGCTGCATTCCACGTCTTTAAGCAGTTCATTATCGGCATAAATCAGCCTTACAGCCCCGGCTATCAACATACTCCTTGGCATCTTCTCCCAAGTGAGCTCCACAATGCTCCCCTTTTTGCCCCCACAGGCCCACTCTGAACATGAGTGCATTGTAGTACAATAGTGATGGAGGTTTTCATAATTAGCTGCCCAGTTGCAGAAATACACATTAAAAAAAAAAAAAAAAAAGCTGTCAGTGCTCCTGCCAGAAAACAGATCAGTCAGTCCATCCTCCAGAGTTTGTGTGGTCTCATTTTTAGCCTCTGCTTCACATTAGCAAACATGGCACATCCTCTGCAAATTGGCAGTTGGGTTTTGCCCACATCCGACAGTCTTGCGCGCAGGGAAAAGCTTCCGTGGGATTTGAGGGGGGATAGAAGGGCCACAAATGGGTGTTTGTCAGTGCTCGGAATCTCAAACGTGGTGTTCAGCGTCCCTCCTGGGCCTCTTTGTCAAAACAGGGGGATCATTCGCTTTATTAGAGTCCCATTCGCACTTCTAAAGTACTTAGCCAGATACACTGCCACAGCTATTCCCACTTAATACTGTGTGGCGTGTCTAGACTGGTGTTCACTAAGGCCTCCTCTCTCCATTAACCTTGTCGAGAGCACTCAGATGTATTTACCCAATTTACAGCCAGATTGTACATTTTCTCCCCCTCTCTCCCTCACTGTACTGTACCAACCTCTGTCTTGTATTAATGCGCTTTGTTGGTTTCCATTAAACGTCTGCCGCACCGTATACGCGCCCCCTTGTAACATGCTAATCTGTAAATTTAATTACCAAAAAAAAAAAAAGGCGCAAATGTGTGTATGTTAGCATGTTGTTTTGCCCCCGCACGTGCGCCTGTGTTTGTTGGAGCATTTGTGTTAAAGAGGTGATTGATGATTCCTGGCAGAGGCTCTCAAGGTGCCTGCTACTATGTGGTGTGATTGGATGAAAACAGAATTATTAGAGGGCTCCTGCAGCCAGTCTGGCTCATCCAGCAGCAGCGGCGGTGTGGCGGCGGCAGCAGCAGCAGGGCTGGTGGCAGACGCAGAGCAGGGAGGCAGCACTGCCATTTCTCACAAAGAGAGAGAATGTTGAACTCCTGCCAAATGTTTGGTGGCAGGCTGTTGCTAGGAAATCTGGGTCCTTAGGCAAATCATTGCACAAAGACCAATAACAAAGGCGTGAGGGGGAAGAAGGAATGGCTAAACGCATTTCAGGCTGACGATATCTCTCTCTCTCTCTCTCTCTCTCTCTCTCTCTCTCTCTCTCTCTTTCTCTCTTTTTGCTTTTTTCTTTTTTTTTCCTGAATGCCATCGCTGCTGCAGTGATGTTTACAGTTTCTTTCCCCAACGATTGTAAACATCAGAAATGGAGGGTGATGTATTGTGTGGAGGGGAGATGAGTGACTCTAATTGGTGGGGGTGATGTGTGCGTGCTGGCCCAGTTAGCCTCACCCCCCCTCACCCCCCTCACCCACCCTTTCCTTCCATCCCCATCCCCCGCTTGGCCCTCTATGGATGCCCCCCCCTCTCACTTCACCTCCTCCCTCTCCTTTTGCTGTCTCCTTTGCCCCCCCCCCCTCTCTCTCTCTCTTTCTACAGCCTCTCAGACACTCACACACACACACACACACACATACACTTGCTGCTAAACACACACAGCATGCACGCACACATTCTGCAGCAGCATACCACTGGCTTGTTTTTCTTAACACAGAGCGCTTTGCCCTGTAATTTGATCTCCACTGCTTGATGCATCCTCCATGATGCCACTTTGAATTAACCTATGGCTCCACAGCTCTCCTTAGCCCCGGCTAATAAAATGGCCTGTCCTAACTTATGCCATTTACATCCAGGGAAGAAGAAGGGAAAAAAAGAGAACCACTCAGGCCATCTCCTGGTCACACGTGGTGGAGGGAGTAGCAGAAATAAAGAAGAAGGGAGACAAACAAGACAATTGACTGTGAAAAGGCCTGTTAATGACTGGGCACAGATGGTCAGAAATAACCCAAGGATAGACGGAGGAGACGCTCGCCTCTGCCAACTGGCCTGATACACAAAACTCACCCAACGAGACACAAGCTGCAGTGCTGTCAGGTCACAAACCCGATCACAGCTGTGGACGCTGTTTCGTTTACGCCCCTGAGCTAACGGCGCGAATCCCCGTTAGCCAGCGAGAGGCTACGGCCACGCCTGAGGAAAACAGCTAGCCCACCTTTTTTTTTTTCTCTCCCTCAAACAGCGCAGCAAGTTGAAGTAGAATGCCTCACACTGTTAACACTGGCACACTGCATATAGCATTAATTGGCAGTTGTGTTCTTGCCCTCGCTGCAGGGGAAAGCTGAGTTCAGCCTCAGTCACTGTAGCATAATATGCAAGAAAAAAAGAAGAGGCGAAGGGGAGGGCAAAAGCAAAGGGGGGAGAGAAAAAAAGCGCAATACTGGCACCACAAGCAGCACGTCAGCTTGCTTACACCCCAGAGTGGCACACACACACACACACACACACACATTGTTACTCCGCCCCACCAGCCCCTGCAATTTGCAGCCAAAAAAGCAAAGGGAGAGGTTTTCCACACACACACACACACACACACACACACACACACACACACACACACACAACTAACTGACACCTCATCAGCCAGCCGAAGGGCTGATTAGCACAGAGGTGACTGCGGCTGTGTCTCTGTCCAACTCAGAGGACCACGCTGTCCTCACGCTGACCTTGAGCCTCATCTCCTCTCCTCCTCTATCCTTCCCTTTTCTTTCCTTCTACTTCTCCCGCTCACCACTGCTTTCTTCTTTTTTTTTTTTTAAATCTCCAGTCAGTGTTCCTCCTTTCCTCTGTCTCCATCTCCTCCCTCCTTCTCACCTCTCTCTTTTCTGTCTTTTCTCTCCCTTTTCTCTCCACTCTGTACTGCACCACTCTGCACTGCCCCTGTCCTTCCACATAGCCAGGGAGGGATCACGAGGCAAAATGCAGGCAGTGGAGAGAAAAGAGGAAAGGGAGGGAAGAGAAGTGGGAGGGGGGGAAGAGGAAGAGGGGGGGGTGAAAAAAAACTGGCAGGCTCCCCCTTTGTCTGCAGGCGATCAGTTACAGTCTTGGTTGCCGATGAAATTTAATCCCCACCGCATTTACATGCCAAGTTTGACTTCTGGCAAGCCCTATTAAATAGATTTGTAAATCATTTCATCTTGATTAGAATCTGTTCTCAAGGGATCAACATTTTTTCGCCTTGCTTGTGTTTTGTTATGTGCACAATCTGTGCCCACTGGTGTTAAAATCTGAAAGTCAGCCTTTGGTGGCGGTGGCGTTTTTCTGTCTGAGTGAGTGTGAGCAGTAGGTTTAGGGGACAAAGAGCGATGGGTGCCAAGTCCCGTCCGTCACCGGCCAAGCCACTGTGTCAGCATGTCTCCCATCTCTGGAGGTCATGTCGGTGGGCGAGCAACTGCTATGATGTGTCTTCTCTTTATTAGGCTGACACCACAGTGTCTTTAGCATGGAACAATGTCATTTCAAATTGTGCCTAATCAGATGGCATTTTGTAATTGCCAGCAAGCATCTTATGAATATGAATTCATAATTGTTCAATTACAAGCCGACTGCATCATATTTATTGGCTTATTTATTTTTTTCTCCCGCTGGCCTGGGCCAATTATAGGATTTCAATCTTGAGGCAATCAAGTGATAAGGGTGAGGCGTTTAGTGTTTGCTGTCACTATATAATTCTCTCGAATGTTAAACATCCATCTGGGAGGGCTGTATTTGTCAGAAGGCTGTGCGTGGAGGTGCACCTGCCTAATTGAGTGGTAATGAGCTGTCAGGAGTGCGGGCTTGGTGATTGGCTCTCGGCGGGGCGTCCCGTGCCAGTGGGATGTATGGGCTGGCCCGGCACTTCTGGAGGATCAGCCAGCTCCACAGCCCTGCAGGCCTGAGTGGGCGGAGCGTGGTAAATTAGGGTGGAGAGGCCAAACGACGCTGGCTGCAGAGACATCCTGTGGCTTTCACTCGACTAGGATTTATTTAGGTTGTTTACAATTACCCTCACTCCCGATTTGGTTTTACTACCTAATGTCAGAGGCGGAGGAAGACTTCAGATTAACTCAACGTAGATATACTGCACTGCAAAAACACTCCATGAAAAGTTAAAGCCCTATATATTTACTTTTTGATTAAAGTCACCACGTATCAAATTATTTATGTTGATTGTTGAATATTCTGATTGAATGTGTTTGTGCATATAAGAAAAAGAGATGCACTGTATTTTAACAAAGGCGTCATTATTACTGATGATTTTCAATGCAGATGTTCAGGATGGATATTAACTTTAATTACATTATAAACTGTTATGGTCATAACAATTTACCATATGTCATAAATGAGCATATGCTTTATGTAAAATCATAATCCACAAAGTTAAGAGGTAATAACTGTCAGATCAGTGTAGTGAAGTAATATTTACAGTGCAATAGTTTACTTTGAAATGCAAAACATTTACAGAGCACTTCAAAAATTATACTGTACAGCACCTGGGTAAATATACTTAATTACTTTCCCCCGACTGGTCCATTTATTTGTTTGTTTAAGTACAATATAAACACAGTGAGCACCAGAAAAGCAAATATGTTTGAAGTTGTTGTAGAGAAAGATCCCGGATGTCAGAGTTCACCTCATTTTGTTATTAAGTTCTCATCACACTCAGTGGCATCTATTTTTGTTTGGATTTGTGTGTTCGTGCGATTTATTTTTTTAATTTTTTGTATTTATTGTTAGAAATATGTGTGGAACTACTTAGAAGTTGGCAGGGCTGCACTGGTTTTATTTTGGGACGTTTTTATTTCCAGCATCCTAATTTGAACAACAACGAGGAAAAACAAAACAAAAACCGCTTTAATCTACTGTATCTTGAGTAATTGCCTCTTGGTGGGGGGGAGGCACACATTTTTTGGACTCTGGCATGCCTCCAAGCTGTAGTCCATATTACTCTACCAGCATGCAGCGACTTTGTCCTTGTACACCCACGTTACCTTGTAAAAACAGTTTTTCTTCTTCAGCAGGGAAAACACCATGTCCTTTCACCCCAGATTACTGTGTGCATCTGCTCCACCGGCAACAAGTCTGTTTTCCTCTGCCTCGCTGTAAAGGGGATGAAATAGTTCAGACTTAATGATATTTCTACTTTCCATCACCTTGTCCCCCCCCCTCGCTGCCTCTGCATCAAAGCGCCCAGTGTGTGTGCACGCCTTTTTATTCATGAGACCAAGTTGTAAAACGCGGAATAATGTTTCGGTCCTACACTGGGACGTTGTGGCCATTTGTGTGAGTTCCACGGCTTAATTGAATAGACTGAGTAATTATTTGTCAAGTAATGCTGAGCAGAAAATAAATAGCCACTTTGCGGCCGTGAATTGTGCCTGATGGCCATGTGTTGATACTCTCACCAGGGAGAGTAAAAACCTGCTCTACTGGCTAAGTATCTGATTAAGATTCACATGATGGAACCGCAGACGCTTTAGGATAGTGTCTCTCCTGGGCAAAGACAGTGAGCAGAGTTAAGTGTCAGACGCTGTTATATTATCATGCTGGAGCATAAAGCCTTGACTGAATAAATATTGCTGGAATATTCTCCTCACCACAAACCATCCGCAGCAGTCGGGTCAGCTTGACAGTTTCTGACTGAAAGCGGCCTATAAAGAATCCCCGCAGATGTGCATCTCTGTGCGGCAGATGCTGGACACTGTTCTTTGAGAATTGTTTCCTTCTGCAAGCTTTCATTTTTTCCCTTTTATGTTGCCTGTAATTTGTTTATGGTCTGTAATAAGCCTGTGCATATCTTCCTTCTGCCAGTTTGGCCCAGATCCAGTGTAAAGTGCCAGTAATATTTCCCCTCTCTCTTTTAAAAAGGAGACTAATGACTTCTGAGGATAATATAATACTTTGTAACGATTTGATAATTCATTTCAAGTTTGAATTCTCAAGATTTTCATTAAGTTAGACATCAACTTTTATACTCAGTAGTGTTTCAGCAGTAGCCTAGTCATGTTTGTATTCTGTGATTGCCAGTCTGTTCAGTAGTTTCTATTATTAACGTCAGATTATGACATGTGGGATGGAAATTTGGTCCAAAAATTAATTTTAAAGGAGATATTTTTAAGTTTTGCCATTGCTTAGACAGCCAGCATTACAATTACTGGCTGTTGACTCACCACTCGCGCGCCAAGAGTTTCAGCCATTGTTACGTATTCAAGGCAAGAGGTTATAATACGCCCTCAGAGAAGCTCCACTTCTTCAGAGCAAACCGGCTGCCACAGCATTGACTCAGCATTAGCCTTACCCAGCTAGGGCTAGCTGGTAAGCATGCTAATTTCATTAGTAGGAAAAGACATGAGACAAGAAAGCTACTTTGCAGATAAGGGGATGAAGATGCCGAATTCATAATTTTTCTAAACTGGTAAGCAAAAGTTATGTTAATGTTAGCTATAACCCTAACATATCTTTGGTTTGTCTTGTGTATTTTCCTGGTTTGGCAGTCTTAACACTACACTAACCACTGTTCCCCAGTCTTTATGCTACGCTAACCACCACTGTAGCTTTATTTACAGTGGGTAAACATACTCAATCAATTTCAATTTCAGTTAATTTTTTGTATTTTTTTTTTGTCTATACAGGAAAAATTGTAAAATTGTCATACTTCTCAGCCCTCAAGTTTATACAAAATTATTTATTTTGCCTGCCCAGCCAGTGGTCCAAAGCCCCAAAATATTCAATTAGTGATGACATGAAGTGGAGAAATCACTGCAGCCCATTTGGAACCAGAGAAAACAATTTCTGCTTGATAAACGTCTCAGAAGATTAGATTTTGTCAATTTATTGAATTTAATTACAGTTGTGTAAACAATTAATGGATTCAGTGTTTCAGCAGCAGTAATACGGTTGCAAACGTCTTTTTTTCCCCCCTGGGTTTGAGTTAACATGTCTGGGGTTAGCATATGTGGTGGGAAAATGTTTATTTTTCATACATGGTGCCACTCACAGACATAGGCTAGTACTCTGACCTTATCTATTGTTTCTCAAGTGTATATTGTAAGCAGCTTTGGAGGCTTTATGGAGACTTAGCCAGCAGGGCTGCCGTTGCTCTGGTGGAACATTTGGACCTCTGGCAAGTGTCAGATTTTCAGCAGCACATTAAATCTCTTAACCCAGTTCTTTTTTTTCTCCCCTCCCCTTCCTCTCTCTGTCTCTCTCTTCCTCTTTCCCTCTCTCCCTGCCATGCTAACAAGCTGGCTGTGATTTATTTTTCATGTGTGGCGTTGTTAGCCGCTGCCGCCATTTTTTTTTTTTATTTTATTTTCCTCGGCATGCAAACTGTAGTGCCAGCGGTTAGCCTGGTGCCCGGGCCCTGAAGGGGCAGAGTGGAAACGCAGCCAGAGCAGCTGCACATCCGCCCTAACCGGGCAAAGTCCTCCAGTCGCACTGTGATGGGGAGGCCAGAGCCACTTTGATTAGCATGTCCGTCGTTATTGGCCAGCTTGAATGTCATGCACCGTGAGCCCAGTTGTCTAATGCTTCAGCTGGCCAACGGGGCTGCTCCCTGCAATTACTGATAGGGCTGCTTGTTCCAGTGTGGAGGGGGAGGCCAGGGAGAGCGTCAAAGTGCCAAAGGATTGTCCTTGGTAAATAAAAAGCAGACATCTTCCTTTTTGATGTTCTATATGTGCGTGCCTTACTTTCAGATGCTGTGGCGCAATCACATTTGAAAGCATTTTGCGCTCCCAACATAACGAGGGGGGACCAATCAAAACAATAACTGCGGTTCCTTTTGACAAAGCCCTTGGCTCACAATTGTCAGAAGATGTAAGCTGACTCATCCACACAAGAAGGGCATGTATCCCTGGGAGCGAGGGGCGAAAAGCTATGATGAATCTTCCCCTCTGTGCTCTCCTCTCTCCACTGAGCCTGCATGGATTAATTACATGACTAGTAGCTAGTTTAGTCCCATTATTTATTTTTTTTCTAATGAATAATTTTACTCTCCCTCTCCGCCTAGATTTTATTCTACTCAGGACTTTTCAGCTCAACCCTGTGGAAATAAGAATGCATTGATTATTTTCCATCTAGCAAATATCCCACCAACTGAGGAATAACATGCCTTCCGCCTAATTGGTTTGTTTATCTTGAGCAACAGACTCTGGGTTTGTTTGGACTCTGGCTGGCATCCACACACTGCACCGCTCCTCAGCATGATTACTCACCTTGGGAGGAGGCTGCTGGAGCAAGGTTGATGTTCCCCGCATAGACATCAGGCTGTCATTCTCTCCGCTTATGTGACATCATTTGCCAAGACAGATTTGTTACAGGAAAAATAAATTCAGGCCTAAAAAGGGATTGATTTAAGGACAGGCGGTGAGTGGAAAAAGGCGACAGGAGGGATGGGGGCTCCCAGACACATTTCACCACTGAGAGGGCTCGGGCCGGATCCAAACAAGCTGCCAACAGAAGATGGATTCTGGCTTCATGTATAATTGATAAACTGTATGTTCTAGGTGTCAGCTTTAAAGAGGGAGCTAGGACTATATCAGGAAGCAATTTTTCCTCTCTGAGGCAAGCATCATTTTTATTTTGTCCTCCCCCGTTCTCTGGCTTATCTTCTCACTTCAGAAAGCCCCGTTGAAAATTATCGTTTTCTTTGAAGACGATGTTCGGGAAGTGCAGCTTTAAGAGCACATCCTGTTCCTGCACCTATTAGGAGTGCTAGTCCAGGGCAGATAGCCATCTGCAAAGTTGACTGTACATCCTGAGTTATCGGGATTAGCCATCTCACTCTTGACACCTAGCACATTAATATTAGCTATTGGAGACTCTATCCTACTGAAAGCAGCATAAAAGGATTAATGCAGCGCTTATCGTTTTGGAAATAATGCCCTTTATTGAGCGGATTTGACACTGTAAAGGCTAATGATGACATTGAATGGAGCCAGAATAAGTAATGGCGCATCATCCCGTGTCATGCAGCCAGAATAGTCGCTATTTGCATTCCGACAGCTCAAACTGTATTGATTTTGCTGAAGGGGTTCGGTTGTTTTTCCTCTGCAGCACTAAGAAAGTGTTACTCAATCATCACCGTCCTTTAGCTAATGACAGTGCCCTCACTGTAGGGCCCAATGACACGCTCCGTTCATCTTCATACTGTATGCTGCGATTTCACCTCTGAGCACTTTGCGCTGCAGCAATTACTGTACATGAAACACAATATGCCAGCACGTCCCTTGCCTGTCTGTCACGCAGAGACGGTGGGATTAATGTGGCTTTGGCCGCTCACTTTAATAGTGATAAATTTGTATCCTGCCAGCCGGATCTATGAGTGCTACGTGTACAATTCATCCTACGTACAAAGGTTTGACTATTTCAGTGGACAAGAGGAGGGTAAAATAGCAATTTAAACCCTGTCATTTCCGTTTGACACAGCAGTCAAGAGTGTTTTTCTATTGTGTTTCTTTTCTTATACAGGACCGGCCTGATTAATAGTATTTTTCAGTATACCCCATGTGCACTTGACACTGAAAGAACAGGAAATGCACCAGCATGGGGTAACCTGATCCGGCCGCACAGTGAGCATTTAAATCAAGCTGAAATGATTGTAATTCACTGGGTGAGAGTCTCCTTGTACCCTTGAACCCCTAACATGATTTGATTATAAAGAGGTTAAACAACTGTAATAATAAATCTGTCAAAGTTTTAATAAGATGTGCCATTTTGTATTGGGCTTCATAACACTGAGGGCCAGACAAGTGGCCATCAGGGCCACCTGAGAGCATTTGCTCTGTTCTTTCTGCTAAATTGCCGCCTCCCCAAGGTGTTTTTTTTTTTTTTTTTTAACTGACAAGATAGTAACCTTATCAATCACAGCTGCTTCCCTCTCTCTCCCAAGGACTTGTGTTGATATGTTCTAAGTGTTCTTCCCTTTGGCTGTTTTAATGGGAATATTGCATGCTCATTTCAGCAATGCCTCCCTGTTTCTTAATGAGCTGATAAAGCTCCAATTATAGAGGCAAATCCTGATTTCTGATTTGCATTACCGACTCTTGTTTCACCACACACAGCGGAAATGTTCATGATTGAGGTGCTGGGATGTTGGTCTGCCTTTCCAGAGACTTACATGCTCTGTGTGAGTGTGTGTGTGTGTGTGGGGACACAGGAGATGGACAGATTAGATTATACAGTAGATGCTGCACGGCCCCGGCCGTTTGTGCGTAGAATGTGATTTAGTTGTGAGGTTTGAGACGGGCTGTGGGGCTGCTCTGGGCTCTGTGATGGGTGAGGGGACAGACTGACAGTGACAGTGGGGTGGTAATGGCTCTGAATGAGGAGGAATGGCCCCTGTAAGGCCCCAATCCCAGCGGCAGAGCAGCAGCAGCAGCAGCAGCAGTAGCAGCAGAAGCCCTGTCCAAATACACTGCAAAATGAATTCTTCTTTACACCTATGTGGTTTTTTATTTTTTTTATTCCACACAACTTGAGATCGAGGCTATTTATAGCCTCACCAATCTGAGGAGAAATGGTGAAAGAAATGGAAAATGCTACCCTTAAAGAAATCCAACCTTCACTTTTTATTAAGTATCAGCAGCTGCAGTAACGCCACATCCCATCAGATGTTAAGACATGAGGGGAAGTAAAAAGATGAGAGGATGTTGTATCACATTTGGAGTTTTTTCTTTTTTTTTTTGAACAGCTCCCCAAGCTGATAGCCTACAGTAAGAGGGGAGACGTGAGGCTGATCAATGTCCTCAGGACCTGTGGATGTGTGATCACAGATATGGACGTATCAGGATGAGAATGATTGCATATGAGATCCCAGGTTTGTTTTCATACAGCCACATATTTGCTTCTCCTGCCCTCCGTGCCCCTTTTCGTCTCCGAGACTGAAACATCATGTCTAGAACTTTGGCTGGGGAGCTCTGCAGTTCATGAAAAATGCATTCACTCGGCTCTTTTTCTAACTCCTCGCCTCTGATACTCTTGTCATATCATATCCATGTCATGTCAGTGTGTGTATTAATTATGTAGCAGGCGCAGTTGAGGAGACGGTATTGATGCATCTCAACTAGACATCCTATGTATATTACTGACCCGTCATGGGGAAATATAAACAAGACTTAATTAAGGATGAGAAGACACTTTAATATTTAGCCTTGAGAGTAAATAACTCTCAGTCTGTGTTTACAGGAAGCATTTTTTTCCCTCTCTCTCTGTCTGCTTCTCCCTCAGGGTCCATTTTATTCTCAGAGTCTCACTCCATTCAACCATTGTGGTCATTTTTTCCGGTTCAACTGAGGTGTTCGACCCGGTCATCCCGCCTGGGTTTAGTTTCTCTTTTTACTCGCAGTCGCTCAGCATATTGTGGACAAACAGCGCCCCGTAGCACCTTTTGGAGGTGTCCCAAATTACAAAGGTAATTTATTTCTTTACAAGCAGAATTATGCAGGAGTTAAGAGGTCATGTTGTAATATGGGACCGCTCAGCAGTTGCACACGAGCCAGTTCCTGCCCAGGGTTTTGTGTTCCTGTTTATGAGCCCCTTCTCTGTGCTGTAATCATATGGAACTGAGATAGCACTTTTATTCCCTCAGCAAATGAATATCAGGAGGGAACACCGCTCTGGATGGATCCTCTTGAAATACAGCTGTTCCCCTGCGGTCCTCTTCCTCCTTCTGTAACAAATGGTCTCTCAGGATTAAAAACCCACTACAAACACTTCACAGATATTAATCTTCTTCCAGGACCTCAGTGCAGAAGTTGCATTTGAAAGGAGAATAAAAAAAAGAGAAAGACTGTTTAATGCCAAGACAGAAAGCTGTGTTCCTTGCAGATATAGATTATCTACATCATGCTATGAAAGAAGACTTGAAGTTGGTAACTCTGCTGTTGCCAACAACTGAGTCAACATTGATCTTGTGCGTTTAGTAATGCTAGGATGATTGTTTTACAGCGTGGTGATTGCAGCGTTTTGGCAGGAATAATTGGAAGTTCAAAGCGTCAATCCGTGAGTGTAGCCTGGGGATAGATTTCTGGAGAAGCTGACACTTCAGACGTATTATGAAGCCATCACGTCTAATTTGCAAAGACCTCTTTTGTAATTTACCCCCAATTCAGGGGAACAGTCTCCTGCTCTGCAGCACAATGCACACTCTGCTTGCATTGTTCATGCTCATTGGAAGAGACAGTGAGTGAATGAGTCTTGGAGCTCAAATAATGTGCAGCACTGTTCCTGTCATATTTGTTGCTGTGTAATGGCTCCTGATTTGTAGTTTCCTGCAGCGCCTTTTCAGCGCGGTGCAGAGCAGACAGCGCCGCGCGGCGTACTGCAACTGTTTTCTGTGCATCCAGTCCAAGCAACTTGTTTACAACTCGCTGTTGAAGCAACTGCTTGACAGATAAAGGACTGGAGACGTTGTATAGTCTTTGAGAGAGGAGGAGGGGGGGGGACCTCTTCAGAAGGAGGACTGGGGTTTTCCACATGCCGCCCAGACATTCTCACACATATTGAGTTTGTCTGTGTGCATCTTTTGAAGATGCAAATGTGTCAACCACATGTAACCAACCACCCAGCGAGAAGCTGAGATGCTCAACTGCCTTTCTCACGGCTCTTAAATGGCTGCCAGTGATCTTCAGCAGCTCTGCGTGTCTGTGAAGCCTGCAGTTCCTTTTTAACGGACAGATTAGTTTTTGTGGGATATTGAATAATCTGTGCACATTTATCATTTAGGGGGGAAAAAATGTCAGTTATAACCACATCAGAGAGTTTTGACTGTAAAATTTTATGACCTCTCATGTAGCAAACTGTTACAGTAGATAGTGTGTGGAAGCTTTTTTTTTTTTTTTTAATGATACAGAAGCCGTTAATTGGCCTGTAATGTAAACCAGAAGTTACACGAGCCAGTAAGTGGATTTATTAGTTTAACCTTTTCTATCTATTTTGCATGATAATACAAGTGTCACAGCTTTTATGTTGCACAAGCAGTCAATCCTTAATCAGGAGAATATTTATACCTCAAACCTGCCAGCCAGCTTTGACATGTGGTGTAAGGAGAGAGAGAGAGAGGAAGAAAAAAAAAGACAGCACATCATAGCTTGGCATATCCTGACAGAGGAGACATTCGTAAATTATTAATGTTTTCCCTTGCACTGTCACCTATCATTGCACTATCCTTCTACTCCCACGTTTTTGAAATGCAAGAGTAGTAGTCCTGCAGCGTGGCAAGTCATGTTTCTGGCTCTCATTTCAATATCTCAAGTGAAAGGTCAGGATGATATATTCTGTCCTGCCGTGATGACAGTGACTTACATGCTACTAGTTCAAGATGGTACACTTTTACGAGGGCCACCCAGCCTGTCGAGCAAACTGATAATGAATCAATCTGTGTGAAACATTTATGGGTGCCCCCCCCCCCCTCCTCCGACACACACACACCCTTCATTCCTTCCTTCCTTCCTTCCTTCCCTCCTTCCGTGAGGCCAATTAGAGCATCCTTGGTGGCCCCTGCTGTCTGAGTCAGGGAAGCCCCTTGCATTGTCATATCAATATTCCTCTGTTGATCTCCAGCTGAGGCGAGTCCGGCTGCTCTTTCCACACATTGCTAATTTGCATTCGCCAGCATGTGTGGGAGATGGCATGCTGGCTGCCTCTCCTCCTTGTTCCCAAACCTACTGTTGCCTCCCTCTTTCTGTCTTTTTCTACTTTTTTTTTTTTTTTCAAGAGAGGGAAAGGTTTCTTGATTCCTGGCATGCCAGAGAAGGGTCCTCTGAGGATTACATTGGCTAAGCCCTTATCACTCCAGGAAATTCACTGCCTGCTTAAAAAAGTGGTAGGAGTAGAAAATCAAGGGGAAGTGTTATTCTTTTTAAGTTTCTCCCTATTCCCATGGAAAGTTATTACGGGTTTGAAGAAAAGTCCTTTTTTTGGCACTCAAGTTTTCTCGTAACTGCATTTCATATTTCACCCTCCTTTTTTTTTTTTTTTTCCAAGCGGCTGGTGGAATTTTAGAAGTGGAAAATGTGAAGGCAGGTGCTTGAGAGAGAGCGAGGCAGAGAGAGAAAGAGAGAGAGAGAGAGGGGAGGTTTAGGGAGGGCTGTGCTCACTGGGAAGCGATGTTAAACATCCAGGGGAAATGTTTGTTATTCTAATGGGATACCACCATGGTAACAGCTTTTAGAGACTCCCAAGGCTTTGTGCGGAGTATATGCACGCTTTCATCAATCTCGCCTAATTTCTTTGGGGATTAGCAAATATAATCAGTCCTTTCTCCAAGTCGTCACCTGCTTATCGACATGAATATGATGGTGAAATTTAGCAGAACACAGCCCTGTTGGATGTGGAGAAAGCAATACACGGGCCATTAATATAAATCACAAATTGAAGTGAGTCACTAAATGGATTCAAAAGTCATTAGTATTCCTTTTGTGCTGAGTGACATCCCAGACAGAATAGCTTATATTTTGCACATACCTACTTTTTTTTTTATTTTAAATCCTTGCAACCGAGACCAAAGCACTTTTTTTTGTGCTCGTATTACATCTTCAAGTTAAACATGTTTCAGACAGAGGTAATGAATTATGTTATTTTCAGATTTAATACCTTTACGGGGGGTTTTAAAGGCAACGGAGTGAACTCATTTACAAGACCGGGTGAAAAAAGGAAACCCTGTCTGATGAGGAGCCTCCGTGTTTAAAAGGCTCCAATAACTCGTAAGCCCCTCTCAGTTTTATACCTTTTTCTCTCCCTCGACAGATTTCCTTAAGTGGCTTATGTGAATTGCAGTTGCCACATTGAAGCCGGCAGTATACAGAATACATTTCTTCCCGGCCGTGACCAGCTAACAGAGCATTGAACTTGTGCGTGTGGTGATGGAGAGGTTTCACACACAGCACTGCAGCGCCGTGGGAGTATAGCCTGACCTAAAGCTAAGCCCCCAGCCGGAACAGCCTTCCATCAAACTCACAACACTGCTCTCTTATCTACTGGCATTTCTGTCTGATACAAATAGCCAAGACGTGATATAGTTGGCTACATGTCATATCTGGCATTGTACTACGCTCTATCTGCTCCCCCCTCTGTGAAATATAATGCTTTTAACTCACCAGCTTTTTGCCTTGGCTATTTTTTCCATCTGTAGCAGAGACAGAGACCAGTGTGTTTGCTCGTCTTGGCCAAAGGCCAAAGGCTCTTTCTGATATAATCCCCACCATCGATCAGACTTTGTTTACTCTAACATGGTTTCTCTCCCCTCCAGCAATTAGAAGCCAACCTTCCACCTCCTGCTCCTCAGACCAGCTTTATACGTTTATTTTTCCCTTAAGTGGTAATTTTTCATGTTGCGGCTAAGCTCTAAGAAGTGTGGGTGTATATTAAGTAACCAGACTGACATGTTGGAAACCAAATTTTTTGTTAATGTCTCTTTGTCTTTGAAGGAGAATTCTCCAGTCACTGAACATTGGCACATATTGTACTGTACTATCACTATATTACGAAAAGATGATTCACACATTTCCTATGTAGCACTCCACTCACTGTGTGTTTCATTTAGGCTGCTCCACTTAGAAATCTCAAGCACTTTGAAATTTTAGAAAAATGGTGTGGCTGTAGAAGCTGGAGGATTACTCTCCTGTCCGTCTGAGAGTCTCTTGTCATAATAAATCAGGCTGTGGAGTGACTGGTCGTCTCTGTAGTCTTGGCTTAAGAGGTTTAAAATCCACATTTTGTTTTATTGTTAATGTTGTAATAACAAACCAAGTGACCAATTTATGCTCTTGGTTTAGTGCCCAGTACCTACATGAGAGAAGAGGGAGTAGAAGTAAAGTTAGTTTGGAGTTGTTGTATTTGACTTGGTTGCTTAGATCAAAAACAAAATTAAAGCAGCGAATAAATAAACAAGTTTTAAAAAAAAAAATTTAAAAAAAACATTGAAGGAAATGGTTTTGAAAGTTAGTAACCAACATTGTTGCAAATTTTCCCACACTTGCATGCTGCTTTACTTTCATTTTCTGCACAGTTCACCACAAACCAACAGTACTGTATGTGGAGTTTAAGTCTGAACTCTGTGCTGCTCGTCCATCACATGAAGCTCTTGTCTAGTTTCTTTTCTTCAGGGGGAGTTTAATCAGACATAACCTGGAGGTGTGTTATGGGTCATCATGTTGGTATATCTATAGGCTGAACCTCTGACCCACCAGTCTATCCTGCTTTGTTGCACACCCTTGTGATAAACCGCACCACTTCCTGCACTAGACAGTATCATCCTGACAGCACATCACAACTTTGTAAGTCATCAACAACTGTAGGAATTACATTAACTTTCAAGGCTTCATTTACTTCCATGAATCAATCGACCAGTTTTATTTGAAGCACAGATCACCATGCAACAGGGCACTAATGCATTTTACATTTAATTAAAAAGACATCAAGAAAAAAAATGAAATAGAATAAAAATAAAATAAAACAACTCTCAGACAGGCTGCTGCCTTCACTGCCTGGATATAAAATGGGGGAAATGGGGATTTCTTGATTTTTTTCTTTCTTTCTTTCTTTCTTTTTTTAATAAACTTGCTTCAAGACTTTTTAAATTAAAATATGTGGTCGACCAAGTAACTGCTTCAAGCTGCTCAGCTCTTTTCATTGCAGCAGTAACTTGACAGAAATAGACAATGCTCACAAGGACACTGCAGTGTGAAAATTTGCTAACAAGTTTCACAATACCAGTAAAAAAAAAAAAAAAAAAAACTGAAAAAGTAATTGTATTAATGCAACACTTGACAAGAGTGACAGAGATGTTAAACTAAGATCTGGTACACTGACATGTTGGAACGACACAAAGAAAAACATCTTGAGATTTATCATTCATTATGGTTCTTCTTATCCTTTTTGTCACTGATCAACAAGTGTTACTTATTATTACCATGGTAATGAATGAATTAATCATCCTTGGTTTTTGTAAGGGTGGTTTATCCCTGTAGATATCTCCATGAAACAAGTCCCTGATGTGTATTAGTCATCTATACTATGGAGAGTTAACGTCGGCTAATAAGTCTTGTAGTCTGAATTATCAAAGGCAAGCAGCATGCTAATGCCTCTGAACAATTTTAATTTAACATATAACACATTTCTTCACCCTGTTACTTGTGCTTTTGGCAGACAACCCTGACGCCTACCAACAGCATCTGAATTTTTGTGATTTTTTAGATTTCTTTTGATGCCTGAGAGAGACTCATAATATTTCCTGGCTGTGATTAGATCCATCTCGAGCCCGAGATGCTACTCTCACGTGGGAGAAGCTCTTAGCACACTACGCTGCTAATATTTGAGCGCTTCGAGGGAGGAAAGTGTCTGTTTAGCCCAAGTTTCACAATACGTCAAAGACAGAATGTAAGTGCTGGAATGGTGGCCAACTTTTAATGATATCATCAAGCGTTCACTTTTAAAAACTTGAAAGCTCCTTCAGTGTTTTTCAGTCTATACAGTAGGTTTTTAGATATTGAAGTCCTGCCTGATGAGCTGTGCACAGGTAGGGACACTAGTATCAAGATTATCCAAACTTTCTTTATTGATTTTTGCACAAGATTACAGACAATAATGCTCAACAATCATAACCAACACTCATTCCATGACAGGTTACTAACTCCAATTCCCTCATACCTGTCCCATCCCAGGCCCACCCACCCTGAATTACCATTTATTCCATTCACTCTTACTGCAGACATGCACAAGATGTAAATCATGCAAAAGCAAATAGTACATAAATAGACACAATAATAAATAGAGAAATAATATTAAAATATATATATATTATTAGTAGCACTACTCACAGGAGGGTAGGGAAACTAGTTTCAAGTTCAAGCAGGAACAGACTCCTTCTCTTATCAATGAAAATACCACAGCAACAAAAGAGTCCTTGTAGAACTTAATCTTGTATTGACGAGACTAGTAAACTTTCCATCGAGCGCCCAGTTTCTGCTCTTCGTCTTTGTTTACATCACCTGTGTGCACTCAGTATTTCTCCCTCCTTGGCCCGACTATAAACAAAGACAAGCAGAGTCGACTCGTAGCATCATCACAACACCGGGAAGATAAAAACATGGAGCGGATAAACAGGCTCTAAAGTTTCCTAGCCTTGACAGTATTTCTTACCAGTTGTCATTTTATATAGCTGTGTCGTTTTTTGCATAATTCCACGGTGCATTGGCTCGGCTTGATTTGATTTAGGACCTCCACTTTCAAGGAAATTGGGCTTAGGGTATGAAAGTTCACACTTATTGCCTCCAGGCAATTGATTTTTTTTTAGCTTGATTTTTTGTGCTATAGTAATACCAGTAGTGAGTGTTAGCACCGTGTTGTGTCACCGAGTTCTGAAGACGCTGAAAGTGTGGTGACAGGTCGACATAATTTTAGACTAAGCAGGCAGAAAGGTGTGAGGAAATATGTTTGACTTTGACTTAAATAGACAGAAAATGTATCAACGAGTTATTTATGAAGGTGAAATACCAAACATTGACTATTTTCTCCAGTTTCTCCTTTTATAAAGTGAATATTTTAGACTGTTAACTAACCCTAACCCTAATTACAATCATTTTTAATGATTACTTTGATAGTTCTGTCTCATTGCAGCTCATATAGATCTGTAAAATGCAACTTCGTATAATTTATACATGTTAGAGCTTTTTATACTAAAGATATAGAAAAGCTTGAATGGATTTTTTTTTCATGTTAGACATAGTTGGTAAGTTTTGTTATTTATTTTTTATTTTACTCAGAATGTTATTGAAACTAAAAATCTATTTTTCAAGAGTTTTCTGTCCAACATAAATCATTGAACACAAAATATTTAACAAGATCGGAGTTAGGGAGGCACTCTGATTTTACTCATAAAAGTCAGTTTACTTGTAGTGAGGAGAACTACCTCAGCCTGTGAAAACAGTCGTATAATGTCTGTGGTGCGGGAGGAACTTGGCTTTGGTTATGATTTACAAATCAACCCAGAGCCTATGTTACGAAATTCAAGCTACAGAGTTTGAAAGTCACAGGGATTAACTTGGCTAGGCAGGGTTCAGTGAAAAGACATTGTCATGTTGCATTATGGGTAGTGTAGGACTGAGGATATTGAACTGAGCCACAAGGATATCAACTTTTCCTGCTATAATTCCAGCTGTTGTGGTTTCCCCATCTTTATGGAAGAGCAATAGAAACCCACTGGAGAACCTCCTTTCAAACATTTCACCTTAGAAACTACCCACAACAGCACTTTGAAGACACAAAGTATTCATGCATGTTTGGCAAAAAAAAAGAGTCAAATTTGTGTTTGCATAGTGCAAATCTGCAGGATCTTTTTCCCTCTCTCTGCTCATTTCAAATTCTAATTTGGCGATTAGGCAAAAAGCTGTTGATAGCTGTTGGTGTTTTCATCCGGGGGGCCATCATATTACAGTTTCAATTAGATGATTTTTTTTTTAAACAGGCATGAATAATTAAAAGTTCCTATAGCCACGTGTTCTCCTATTTTGCCGGTGCTGAGCACACGCAGAAGTTATTATTAGACAGAATTTAAACGGCCCCACGTCCTCAGCTCTGAGCAGTGGGCACCGGGCTCCTGCATTGAGTTTGACAGCCTTCACACAATATTGTGCAAGGGCGCTCCCTTAGCTTTTCATGCTGGTTAAATGTAATATGGCAGATGGATAGTATTTGCAGGCAGAGCGGGGGTCTCACCCTCCCTCTCACTCATTTTTTTTTTCACCGTCTCTTGCCAGTACCTCAGACATTTCAAGGGGAGAAATATGTATCAAATTAACTCTTAGCAACAGGGCCTCCGAGCTCCCTGCCCTTGTCTTTTCAGCAATCAGAGCTTTGTTATTTTAGTCTTTCAACCAAAACCAAACTGGATTCAATGGCTTCAGCAATTACCTGTAATTTTCCAACCTAGTGCGCTAGCTTTCACCAGAGCGACTGCGAACAGTGAAAGATTGTCTCCTTGGTTCCTCATTTCACTGTTCAAGTTAAGTGCACTAATTCATTTACATCTACAGAGTGGCACATTTGGAAATGTTCACTTCCCAGCAGCAAGAATGTCTGCAGAGATTCGGTTTCTGTCTGTGCACAACCTTCAAGTCACTGAAACTGGAAACCCCTCTGCAGTGTCGACACTCCAACACTGAACCTCTGCTTTATACATCTGACCCATATATTAATACGTCCTTTCAAGCCAGTTGAGAAGAGACAACTCTGAGGCCCCGACATCTGTTTTCACATCACAGACTTTTATCCCATTTTTCCATCGACCCCCACAAACTCTCCTTTCCTTTCCCCATCCTGCTCTCAAGTCGTGTAAGAAACTACAGGAGCTCAACTTGACTCCAAAAGTGTATATATGTGTATGTGTGTGTGTGTGTTCCTGTGTTTGTGTATTTGTGTGAGTCGGGAATGATGTTTCCCCTTCAGAGGTACTGAAGGAGAGAGAACTGCTCACACTAAAATGCTAATTAAGTGCAGTGTGGCAGACAAGGACACTTGAGAGTGTATGCATTAGCAAATTTTAACTCCCTGCAAACCAAACAGTTTGTTCTGGGCTAATCTCCCAATGATGGAGGCAAGATTAGCATTGGAAACCGGAGAGCTTGGAAATATAGGTTTGCTTTTAGAACATGAAGAGAGTATGGTTTTCTTTTTCATTACCAAGATAACACAGTTTTAGGAGAAGAAAGCACCTCTTCTGGCATCGCTTTTGCGTTTCATCTCTTCACAGAGGTAACATATGGTATCTGTAAGGGAGAGCCAGTTTGTGCTCTGCGGTGAATTATTTTGTGGATTAGTATTGGCATTTAAATGCTCTTGGCTTTAAATCTTGTCTGTTTTAGATCTTAAGTACATTCCTTGGCATGCCGCGCTCCCGCTCAGGCTGGCCTCTTCCCCTGGCCAACACATTTTTGAAGCTGTAGAGCTTAACAGGAGAGCAAGAGGCAGCCATTTGAAAAGACCCTGAAGCTGGTCTCAAATTACTTTTAGTGAGATAACACTCAAATCAAACCAATTCTTCCAATGTTGTGATGCCAGAAAAACCTTAACCTCAAGTTGGAGTTAAAAAAAAAACAACAAGCTTTTTTTTATATATATATATATTTTTCCTGTGAAAGTAGTTTCCTGCATTACTTTACAGAGTGGAGGCGTCTGAGGTTAATGTAATTACAGTCTCTGATGGTTGTACAAATTGCAGGCTGGTAGTGTGACACACGCTCCCCTTAAGTGTTCTGTGGTTGGCTCTAATGTCTTGTTTTATCCATGCTCATTAAGATGACCTTGGCCAGGTATGTTTGGTTATCGGCAGGACCTCTTAGCTGCATCTCTATATTTCACATACACCACAAGAGACCTTCCTGACTTCGGGGAAAAATATCCGCTAGCTTGAAATGGGTAATATTTAAACCAGAGATAATGTTTTAGAAATAAATACTGCAGCTGTTAGTAAGTGATGTCTCTGCCCAGTTGTTAAATCCAGCGTTTGTGGCACATTTATGTTACCCTGGAGATCCCGGCTGACATGATAGCCCCCTTTCCCTCATCTCCAAGCAGCCTTTAAAAGCGCGGCCCTCCCTTCTGTTTCCAGTACAGTTGGCCTCCCTCCAGCTCCCTCAGAAGAAGTGGATGAATTCCTAGATGTCTGATAAGCTTCACCAGAACATCATTCTTAATGGAAGAGAGAAGAGAAGAAGAGGAGGCAGATGCTATCAGCGCCGTTGAATCGCCTCGCAGTCAGATCAAACATCCTAAAAGTGCAGGGAATGCTCAATCATGTTGCGAGGTTGTCGTGCATTTAATCTTCTCTGTTGGTTTAATTGAACTTGTTTCTAAATGAAAACCAACTGGCCGTTTTTGATGCAAACAAAACATCATTAGCATTGTGAAAATCCCAGTTGCTTTGTAGCCCCCCCCCCCACCCCTCACACACACACTCATTTTCATTCGAAATGAAAAGCCTTAAATGAGGTCTTTTCATCCTTGTAGTTTTTCCCCCCTCCACTCAAGGCACTTTGTGACACCATTAATCACTTACCTCTGTTTGTTTGTCCTCTTTCTTTCTGCTGTTTATCGAGCCAGAGACTGACACAGATTCCCCACACCCCCCATCACGAGTGAAGGTCTTGTTTGTCCCTGTGTGTTTGGGTGTAAAACAGCAGGACCTTCAGGATTGGGGAGTAAAATATATCTCGCAACACCAGCATAGCGTGCCAGAGGTGTCTTGATGGAGATGGAGTCATACTGAGCTAATGAAGCTCCAAACCTCAGCTATCGATCCACCTCGCAACAGTGCTTTACAGAGATAACTGAGGAGGAGAGCAGTGTGTGGCATCACGCGCGCTCTGATCTGTGTGACATCTAATTCTGTGTAATGAACCCTGTGCACCAGAGAGCATGATGGGGGGCTTTCTATGGTAATGACAGGGATAGCATGGCCGGGGCAGCTTTTGAAAAGCTTTGAAACACTGCCGGTTAGCTCACAGGGCTTTCCTGACAACCAGGAATTTATTACTAGAACAAATGCCTCTATACTTGAAATAAAATCGCCTTGCGAAATTGCACATATGCTATTTTTCAGTGAATACATATTGCAGCTCTATCACTGCTACTGTACATACACAAAGTGCTACCTGTTTCTCTTTATTGCAACCATTGCTACTCTTCAACAGATGTAACTATTGCATGCCTCCCTCTACTCTATTGCTCTTCTTGAGGTTTTTCCTATATATTTTTTTCCCAGTCTTACTTTTTCCTTATCTAAATAGGGTTCTTTCGGTCACATTAACCCACCACCCAGTTACACTGGCCAACACTTAGCCCCAGAAAAGGATGTGATATGCTTTGTTGGGTGAGAAGCAGTTATTGAGCAGAACAATCGCAAATTGTAAACAGTGTATTAAAGCAATAATGTGGTTTGTTAGTCTAGTAGTGTGACATTGTGCTAAACAGGGTTTAGTTGTTATGAGTCAGTCTGGTGGGGTGTACGATAGAGTGGTTGCTAGGGACTCACTGACATGCACGTGCAGGAAGGGGCGTGGTGTTAAGGAATTCTCAAAATTGGTGTCAGCTGCTCCCGAGGGAGAAGTCGGGTTTTTGGGCCGGAAGTAGGAAGAAGGCAGAGGCCAAGGTGACTCAACGACGCACCAAGGAGACTGAAGTGACATCCACCACACCACCACTTGTTTTCTTTTAACCCACATTTAATGAACTTAAAGCAACTGAACCAAGAGCAGTCTGTCCGGGAAACCAAAGTCAAAGGAGACGGCCGGAGCTGACCCACGGACATTGGGGCGCGCGCAGTTCACCTGGGTGAGGGAAACAAGACTTGACTTACACGTCGATGCATCACGCAGGGACTGGTACTGTAGGTTTATGTTAGGTGCTGGGCTAACCTTCGGGATGGGGTTTTGGTTAGGTAGGGCCGAGGCGAGCCTGGCATCGCAACAAGGGTAAAGAAACACAGCGACAATAATGGCTTTTATGTTCAAATGCAGTGCAGAAGTGTTTCCATTGGCCAAGAGCTGAAGAAAGGTTAACTACATAACCCATGAGTCGGTCGGAGTTTGCACCAAGACTTGAATCCTTCTATTCATCTGTTGCATTTGGCTGTATTGACATTGGTATAGCGCTGCATCAAAGAAAAACGCAAAGGGCTGCAAATGGTAAATGGACTGCACTTATATAGCCCTTTATCGACTGCTCAGAGCGCTTCACACAACAAGCCACATTCACCCATTCATTCATAAAGAGGTTTTTTTTTTTCCCACACGTACTGTACAGTGCTCAGTCATGCTCGCACAGCGATGATAGATTGGCGGCAATTTGGGGTTCAATATCTCGCCCAAGGACACTTGGATGTGCGGACCGGAGGAGCAGACAATCAAACCAATGACCTTCCAATTAGTGGATGACCTACTATGGGTCTATGCCGCAGTGTTAACTTACAACAGGTAGTGAGGAGAAGATGAAATACAATGTTGGAACAGTCACGTCTCTGAAGGATAATGAGACGCCAAAACAAAGATTTTACAACAGTCTCACATCTGATCAACCGCTGGAGTTTGTCTTTAATTACATTACTTTGTAAAACTTGAATCAAGTTTAGTTTTGTTAGACAGGCATTAGGGTTTAGTTTGTGTTTAGTCCCACTCCCTGTGCCAGTTTCATGGCTAATGTTGTCTGAACACAGCTTTAAAGATGCATTCCTTTATTTATATATTTTGGAGCATTGCAACATATCAATTTATTTAGTTTGAGCTATAAATGTTGATCCAACATTACATAGTTCTCCTTTAGCTGTTTTCATTTTTTGGTCTTCATCTCCTCCTTTGGGAGCGATGTCCAGGAACCAGCTGATGAAAACAGCTGCATCTGGAAAGATTTGACACTTTTGACTCCAAGACAATTGTAAAGTTTTGGGTCATAACAGCAACAAAAAGAAAGAAGTTGATGTTTCTTTGTAGGTTTGTCACCACAACTCACCCCTTTCACAGTGATTTCATCCACTGTTGATATAAAAATATTGACGAGAACAGCTTTAAGGATTGATTTAGATTATAAAGTCCTAAATTTAACACATGTGACTGTACAAATAGACTTGACTAAGATCTGATGAAATGTAGTGTGATTGCAGTGGCCATAATTACTCTTTTCACGGAGGTAGTGATGGTTTAAATTCCCACTGTCATTCCTTGAGTAATAGGAAGTGTCAAACAAAACCTTCATGACACAGTACTTTGAACACTCCCCCTCATCCCTGCAGAATTAAAATAGACCTAGAAAAAAAAAATCTCTCTTTCTTTTTCCATGACCACCTCTGCTGCTGGTGTAAATGAAAATGCCCTTCCCAAAATAGATCATTTTTACCCTTCAGATGTCCACTTTTATTTTAAGCCCGGTGACACCATGCCATTCATCACACCCAGCTTTTCAGATGTGAGCAGCCCTGGGGAAAACACTGATACAATGCAGGGGAAAGTGTGATAGCGTGCCGCTGCTGCTGTGTAGTGAGGACCTATGGTTAGATTACCACTAATTTCATCTCAGAGTAGCATTTAGACATTTTCTTTGTGTGAGTAAGTGGAAGTCATTCCTCTTTTTAGGGTAAACATTGAAAATGGATGCCCTGCCTTTCCAACTCTTCCCTCAAATTACCACTTGACACGGCCAAACATCGCTCCGCATTATTGTCTGCCAGGAAAATGCATTTCTGAATGCTTTATTGGATGTTTTGGCTGGGTGGAAATTGTACGAAGTGTACCCATGGCTTTGATCATCTTGACCTGGAAATGCGATAGTCACCCCACTTCACAAGGCTCTCTGACACCTGGGAAACTGGAGCTGGTATTCTCGATACATGATCTACACCGCAGCACTAAAGACTTAACTTCTCCTGTTTCGAAGTCGGCACAGACTTCTGTTGGGAACTGGAATTTCACATGGCTCAGTTTTAACCCCCC
Source organism: Trachurus japonicus (assembly GCF_045865225.1). NCBI lineage: Eukaryota > Metazoa > Chordata > Actinopteri > Carangiformes > Carangidae > Trachurus > Trachurus japonicus. The sequence goes on from NC_140925.1 coordinate 7,281,909, forward strand.
CCCCCCCCCCGCCACACAAGCCACTGGAGTCACAACATTTGGAGCCTGGTGGAAAAAATGGCTTGTATGATTTTTATGAACGAGATTCCTGCAGCATTACTTTGACTTCAAAAACAGAGACATGCACAAAAAAATGGGTTGATTCAGAAATAATGATAATTTCTGTGCATCAGAGCTGATTAATTTTGACAGATGTTAATAAGCGTTTACACTGAATGACAGATACAGCCCTTAGATTCCATGATTCATCAGCTAAATATTTTTGTTACTGTTGTATATTATCCTTTCCTTCTTTTTTTGAGGGTTAGTTTACAGGGTTTCCTGCATTTTTTTTGTGCAGCAGAACTGGGCCTAACATTATAAAGATTTCATGAAACATTGAAAGTGTATGGGCAATGTTCCACACAGCAAATGCCACATAACTAATGATGTGTTTAGGCTCAATAAATTGTTCATGAGAATAAATGCAAAAATTGGAGAGGCTCTCCATCTTTGATTGAATGCACGGGTGTTTTCTTTCTAGATCCTAACCTTCTCTCTTAAGTAAGATTATTAATAGCATGGATATGATAGAGGAATCAGTCACTGTATTTCAGCACTGACTTCTGGGCGATTCAATGTGATGACACTGGCAGTGGTGCTGAGGTTAAAAGTGAATTACACAGAGCCGGTGTGTGATTAGAGAAGCTGTGGCATGGCTTTTAAAGTTCACCACCCCTCCGGATATTTGATCGAGCCGCCGGCCTTTGATCAGCGTTAACATTACGGTAACCATGACAGTTTATTTTCAACTACCAAAAAAAGACCATTTGTGTCAGAAAACAATCTCCCCTTCCTCTGACACGTTGGCACACCGCAAAAGAAAAATGTCAGGGTCACTGATGGGCCATTAGCCCAGAGTGAGTTCCTTCTGTGCTCCCAGGCCCATTGAAAACACCTTTTTAGTCTTCAACAGATGGTACCATGACACAGCAACCGCAGGCACTGACCTGGGCCTTAACTTGAAGACATTTCCAAAAAACCACAGGACACACAGCACTGCAGAGGAATGACAATGTCTGCCCAGAGAGTGAATGACACCATGAATGTGTAATAAAGAATTCACCTGCTTAGCATGGCTGTATTGTAATGCCTTGTACATTTGACTGACTACATAGTCGCCCTCTATTCATCGGTATTATACCCTTTTCTTTTTCATGGAGGTCGCTCCTCCGTCGCTGCAAATGTCATAGCGCTTTAATGAGAACTGCACTGTAGCCCACAATGGAAGCTTTTCAACCAGATTAAATGTATCACTGTGCTGAAACTTTCCTCCCCCCTTGCCCCTATTGTGACACAGTGGTTTTACAGAGCAGCTTGTTGCTGAAAAACAAGGTTAAGAAGATCAGTATCAAAGGAGGAGTGTTTTTGTGTGGCTTGCAGGAGAGTCTCGCTTCAGGTTTCCACCTGAAACACAAAGGTGTTTTCTTACCTGATTTGTATTCATTCACACAATGAGTGGACCTGCCTCTCTTGTTTCCAAGTAAGGAGAGTCCAGACGAGACTTTTGTTTGCCCTATCATCGGATACGTGCATGTTGCTTCCTCCAGTACGCGCCTTGGAGCCCAGCCACAGGCTTTGTCCTGGATGGATTTTTTCCTGCCCTTTTTCCTCCTCTTTGTTGCTCAGTGTATGTTCTAAGAAAACATTTCAGATAAATGTTTGAGCTCTGCCGCTGCCTTTTTTTTTTTTTTTTTTGGCTCCGGTATTATTCCAGAAAGCCTTGTCACCCTAAAGTTGCCTTGTCAGAATCCAAAACCCACAAATTAGTAGTTAAAGTGTTTCAGTCCATAAGGGCCTGTGGTTCAGTCCATTCTGGCCAATGTTGTGTTACAAAAACACAGATAATGCAGCCTGTGCAGCATTACTGTACATATTAATTTGCTTGATTCCACTGAAAATATGATGTTAGTGACTTTTATTATTGTTTTATTTATAGGGTTTTTTCCTGACTGTGTCCCCGGAGTCAATCCTCAAGGTGGCGAAGCACGCCTCAGAAAACAACAAGATCTTCTGCATGAACCTCTCGGCGCCCTTCATCAGCCAGTTCTTTAAGGAGCCCTTGATGATGATCATGCCTTATGTTGACATCTTGTTTGGCAACGAGACGGTAAGTGAAACAAGGCATTTTGCCAATCCATTGTTCTGATGAAATTGTACAGTACATGTGTTTTGTGTTTATATACGTTAATGTCAACAGAAGAGGTTATGTTCTCAGTCATCTTTGCCTGGTTTATTTGGATAACTCAATAACCTGAATTCAAGCATTGCAAATTCAAACATAGCGAACATTTTTAGCTGTCAAGCCCACCACATGGGTCCAGATTGAAAATGTCAACAACCGATGGATAATTTGCTTTGGACTGGACTGGACTGACAATCATAATCCTAGAAGATGACTCCTAATCTATAGTTTTGACTAAAATATCCATTTATGAACTGCAGTCACTTTGATGCTCCCTTGACATTTCTATCCATCATCATCATCTGCCTTATTCTGCCCAACAAACAACCAATACCTCAAAAAAAATATATATTCCCATGAGCCTCAGCTGTACTTACGATTTAATGCTATTTAAGCGTTTATTTAGCATGCTGACGAAATAAACTTGGACAGTGAATGTGATAAACATTACACCTGCTAAGCATCAGCTTGATAGCACTGTTACTGTGAGCATGTTAGCATGCTGACATTGGCATTTAGCAGAAAGCACTGCTGTGCATACATAGGTAGTGCCTTTAAAATTCACTTTGACTGCTGTCCAAACACGCTGTTGTTTTACCCCTGCTCTTCCCTCTTTTGTTTTTTTTATTCTTTAAGGCTTTCCTAACTGTAAATATAACATATGTATATGTAAATATGAAAGGCTGCCTAGCTGCTGCTTCTGGGACATGATTAATTGAAATGGCTTTGACTCAGCGGTCATTAGTTTAGCTTGAACTTAAATGTAATTCATCCTCGTCCGAGCCTTAGTGTTTCTGTCAGGATTAAGGGTTTCCGTCTTTCTCCTCGGTATCAATTTAACTTCTCACTCATCACCGCGACATAAAGAGATGAATGAGAATTAGCCCTGTAATCGTTCATCTCAATCGCATCACCATTTTCATGCCGGTTAATCTATTGATTTCTCTCGGCTCTGTGGAAGTGGAGTAGCTGGTTGGAGGTCAAGCTGTGGTCACACACCGTGGTGCCGCTGAGAAGTATCCTCTAACAGGCCAGCTGAGCTCGAGGCAGAGGGGCCGCCTGGACAAACTGCACCTTCAGACAGGGTGGGGGCCGGTGGGAGGGGGGAGGGGGGGTGTACGATCATTGGCCTGAACTCGCCTCCCCACTGCTAAAGCTACTAAACAGAGCCCTGTCTTTGGGTAGAGATGGGGTCCACAGACCAGGACAGATCTGGAAGGAACTGCTCAGCATTTGAGGATTTATGGCTGTTGCTGACTTCAGCTTTTTCCTCTTTTCTTTCCTCTCCCAATATAAAACCCCCCTTTTACATATGCACCTCTCTCTCACTCCCTAATTGCTGTGAGGAACGATTCTGTCTTCCTGAACCACGGTGTACATTTTGCAAGCGTTATGTATTTTCGGGTGGGTGGTACTGTAACTGTTTGCGTAAGAAGTTTGCTCACACCTCCAGTCATTACAGTTTAATGACTCTGGATAATTGCAATGTATGTTTGTTGAAGGAGATTATCTTTTGGAGACTCTGTCGGGGCTTGCTCTCCGGAATTGAACCCGGCCGAGTCCGCCAAAATAAGAGATTCACTGGGAAACAGAGCTGATATTCACCACTCGGCCGCCTCAAGCCGTGAGGTCTTCCAGGGTCTATATAGGACTAATGCCTGTCCAGAGTGTTTTGACTCCTTTTGGCCTTCCTCTGTGTTGGCTGCTGGGAAGAGGGAGTGGGGGAATGACTGCTCATACAGTCAAGCCCCAGACCTCCCATTGTGCACAAGCCAGACAAGGTTGGCGGTCATGCAGCGGTGCATGGTGAGTGACAGGCAACAGGGCCGCTTCACCCACGCTCACCCCCTCCATCCACCCCCGGCCCTTCCTCTCGCCCCGACTTCCACCCCCCAAAGTGATGGATCAGCCTCAGCCCGTGATGCTTTCATAACAAGTCAGTGACAGTCAGGATCATGCAGACTGACTCCTATAGCCTTGCAGAATGTGCCATAAGGGAAGGCTAATGTGTCTGCCTGTCTCCTCCTCTCTCTCCCACACTCAAACTGAGTCACGATACAGAGCGCCGCACACTTGGGGGAAATATGTTTAAAGCAGCTGTTAAGATCTCATGTTTTGAAAAGCGACCGATACAGTAATAATTTTAGGCAAGATTGAAGTTTTTGAGAAACGAGCGCTGGGTTATTTGTCATGACTGGGATCTTATTTCAGTCGGATCACAATTCACTTTTGATCATGTGAAATTCCATAACAGCAACACCACAGACTCCAAAAAATGTCAATAGCCTCTGTTTCTTCTCTTGTTTTTTTTGCCTCCTTCTGATGTTGAAATGCGTCTGTGTTTCTGACTGAGTCTACCCTGGGTAATTCTGCTGTAACTCGATCCTGCTGGTACTTGTTTGAAACCTGGCATCAGCAGGGCCCTGCCTGGCCTATCAGCAGCTTTGCACTTATATAACAGTCTCCCATCCATCCTGTAATTACTGCCTTTTTGGGGCATAGTGTAGTGTCTGTCTGGGGGTGGAGGGGGGGAGAGAGAGGCTAGCGACGTCGCTTCTCCGTTGCCAGGGCCTCTGAGATGGTGCCGACGGAGGCACATAGACATCAGACGCTACTTCACTTAATTGGCAAACATGTCGTGTGATAACCTGGGAACAGCACAGGCCTAATTGAGTCCTCCTGTGCTGTCCTCCTCTGACTACCTGACATGGAACCCTGGGCATTACATTTCTCTCCATTTAATGGCTGCAGTTAATTAGGCCCGAATGAGGGAATCATTACTGCTGGAAAAACCACATGCCAGTGGATTCGCCGATAAAATTAGCCACAATTTGCTTTTGCTATTTGAGCATAAGAGATAAACCACACAATGGGGGGGAAAGGATTGGACCATTACTGGCGGATTTGTATTGTGGAATTTTAGACATATCATAGACAAATGGAACAATTAATCAAGACTGAATTAATCACCCTGACTGATGTTTTTCTAAGCCAGGATTCATGGCTTTCTCAATTTAGATCATTTCATGTGCTTGGGTTCTTTTTTTTATCTGTACAAATGGCTTAAAAATGTGCTTCCTTAATAAAACGGTACCACAGATGAGGAGCTTAGTTTTTTTTTTTTTTTCACCCCACAGCCAATACCCAACAACCTCCTCGCTCCTCTGCCATTAACATTATATACCACCCCCATACAGGAGCTCCACATGTCTTCCATTGCTGTCCAATGCGTTCTGCAGCTCCACACTCAGAGGGAGCTTATTTATATGGGTCCCAGCCCCGTCTTCCAAACGAGAGACAGCCATTGTAATTGAATACTCAATAGGTGAGCCATTTAACAAAAGTGGAAATGGCATTCGGCTATGTATTAATGTGCTTTGCTGAGGCAAAAGGAGCCATCATCATTTCAATGTTCAAGCTGTTTTAAAAGAGCATTTAGCCTGCCATCTCTCCAGGCCATGAGAGCAAAATGACACGGATTTCTTCCTCCTCTGTACTTTGTGTGAATGTTCCTCGCCTAATATTTTGTATGGTTATCTCACTTATTTTCCCATCCATCCCTCAGCACCTCTCCGTGATCTAGGTGGAGGGATACAAGCAGCTCTACAGAAGGTTATTGTCATGAAAAGCCCCTCAGGCGTTTTGGCTCTCAGCCCTGTTTTTCTACATCTGCATGCAGTGTGCGTTTGTGTATGTGTGTGTATGTGTGCGCGCGCGTATGTGTGGGGTGGCGGGGGCTCTAATGATTTTTCCAGGACAGGCTGTACAAGTGTATATATATATATATATGTGTGTGTCTGTGTGTGTTTGTGTGGATGGAAAAACAGGCAGGCGGAGGAGATACATGGGCAATATGGCGTCATTTCTTAACATCTCTCCAGATTCGTCATTTGGCTTTGTTTGTTTGATAGACTGCTTGGAAGCCTTATCTCTGTGGTGAGGCCCCTGGCTGTTTATCGCCTCGGTGACGTGTGCGGGACCGTGGAAGTGCGTGCTCCCTGCTGCCAGTATGTGTGGGTGATGGCAAGTTCACTAAAGACCCCTTAGGGTATGAGGGGTGTTCTCACTAAAAAAAAAAAAAAAAAAGGAAAGAATAGGAGATAGAATTTCCCCTTGACAGCTCACCCACAGCGGACTGGAGATGTGCTTCTCAACTGTAGCTCGGGGAAAATATCCCGTCTCACTGCCTAAAACAAAGAGATGTGAGAGCTAGATTAGCGTATTACTGAAACAGCTTTCCTTTTAGGCTCTTCTCTCTCTCCTCCTGTCAGAGCTGTCTGCAGAGAACTGGGAAGAACATGAGACATTAACCTCCATGTGTTTATTCACAAGGCCCCACAGGCCAACTGGGAGGATGAACACAGAACCATCTCTAAAGCCGGCGAAGCGGAACAATCACAATGTGTCATTGGAGGAAAAGACATGAAGTATTAGCTGCTGCTCTCCTTTGTGTCTTTCACAACTGAATTTTAATTGAATGTGCTATTTCTGTGATGAGTCACATGCCTTCCGTTCGGCGCCAGAGTACTTTGACCTTCAGTGTGGCGTACAGTCAGTGAGTTGTATGATGAGTCATAGCGCACATTAGCTGTGATGATTTGCTTAATGCACAATCTGCCTTGTTTTATTTTTTGCTTCTTTTTATTTATTTGTATTCTTTGTCTAGTACGAGATCAGTGGTTCCCAACCCGGGGATCAGGGCAATCAAAGTGATATGCAGTGTGATTCAAATGACTGAAATTGAGAAGAGGAAGAAAAGAACATCTTTGCTGTATAATTTATCATAATATCTTTTTTTTTTTTTCTCTAATCACACATGAGTTGAGCTGCTTGTAACTCGCACCTAGTCACAATGTAACAAGGCCGCAACACTGAACTGAAGTGTACTGTAGCTGTGCCCAACAATTTCTGTAAGTTTTCAGGACAGGCGACGTGATATTGACACCCACTTCACACCGCGATTGACCAGCGGTGTGCAGATGTGAAAAGAAGCTGGGGATTGGACTCCTCTCTGCAGCTGCTCTTTTATTTGCAATTGTCACACAACTATTTGTGGCACTTTTCATGTGAACGACAGAGCACAACAGTACGAATGTCTTTCTGGAGAGTCTGTCTGAAAGTGGTCGCCATTATCAGTTGTATTCAGACAATACCACATCGCTCACTCGCTCTCTCTGCGATGCCTTTCATACAACCTGAAAGTGTGGCCATTCCCGTTTTTCACTCGTCACTCGAGCACGTCTGAGAAACTAGCTCTGACAGACCATAAACTGGCACTCAAAACTCAGGACCTCCTTGCAGTGAGGAGATAGCGCTGCCGCTGACCACAACAGAACATCACTTACACCCTTCAGTTCTAATTCACAAAATACAGACTAGAAAAACAAAAATACAGCTGGGTCTCAATGAAATGAGAAGCACTGTGACAAGAGATGAATCAAACTTTTAAAATATACTAAAAACAATGCAAATCTAATGGAAAATGTTTCACAGTATAACATGTAAATGGGGAAAATACAAAGGCTGCTTTGCTGAAAATCCATAACATTCTTAAAAAAAATGTTTTTATTTTTTTGACAGGGTTGACCCACATTCGTGCGACCTACTTAGAAATGACCCATGATCCACTCTCAGGCCGCAACCCACCCATTGGGAAACACTGAATTATATCATCATCATGCAATCTGATGAGAGCGAGCAGAAGAAGCCTCCAAGAACAGCTCTTGGCCGGCTGGCAATTTTGGCAAAAGTGGTCACAATCAGAGGTGCAAGTCACACAACATCCGCTAGAACCAAAAAATGTTTCCCCATACAAAACAGACAGTGAGAACGATAATAAAAAAAAATGTCTGAGCATCACAAACACTGCAGAGTTACAATTTGCATTGAAAATGACCATTTTAGCCAGAAGACGAGTCGTATCATTTAATTATTTTTGTGCAGTTCATTTGTACCGCAGCCACCAAGAAAGTCTGTCGACTCAGCCCAAGAACAACTCTGCTCTGCTCATGCATCAGGAGAAGCCTGTAAAACCTTTATGACAATGTTTACCTCCTGTTTAAATGTGTGGGCACAGTCGGCAAACTTGACTCACGGATCAGTTTATGCAGCGACTTTAACCTAAACATGTAACATTAGCGAACATTAGGGTTTGCTTTTAAATGAAAATGTCATTTGTAAGTGTTCGCTCTAAGCAAATTGGTCGGGAACCACCACTCAATCACATAAAGTGTTGCTACAAGGGTTAGGGATTCTGCAACTCCTACAATTAAACCATTAGCCCGTTCCTTTCTGTATACAGGCAAGAGAGGGAGAGAGAGAGAGGCTTCAGTACAGAGGAGGAATGATCTCTCCAACATTCCTCTGTTTTTCCTGGCCTGTCTGTTTGCGAGTCATGGTACTTTGGGAGCCAGCATGGCTCCACCAGAGGAGTCCGACTAACCACTGTAATTGTGCCGTGCCGAAGCCGCCTTCCCCAACCCTGGGACTGAACCATGAAATATTTGAAAATGCCGGGGTTAAGAGAGGGGGGTCTTTGGCAGTGCAACGCGAAATGTGAGACCATAGAGCATCTTTAACAAGGAGGCGGATAGAAAGCCAGCCAGGCAGTCGGGCAGCCAGGGCACACGGTCCTCTGAAGGAGAATAATTATGGATGTAAGAGGAGATATTGCGCTGGGAGCAGATCAATAGTGCCCACGTTCTGCTGGCGCTGAGGCCAGTGTATTTCTGTCACAGTGTGAGAGAGCGCAGGGATATCAGCTTGTTGCTGAAAGGACTTGCAGAAGTTTGAACCGGCGGTGCTTCCCAGATACCCTTACAACCCTCATGCCTATCCTCCCCACAAATCACTGCTGCTCCGAGTTTGGCTGGTTTGTCGTCTCCCCCCACCCCCCCTCCAACCCTCCATCCCTCTCTCACCCCAGATCTACAATCCTCTTATCCACACAGAGTTGGCGGGAAGACCAAGCTTTGTCTACTCATGATTGTATTCCCACCGTCCAGGCTATACAGTCATGTTTTCCAGTTTCATTTGGAGAACTCCCTGGTTCTCCTCATGGCTAGACAATTCTGGAGAAGAAAAAAAAAAGACAAGATTTAATCAACAAGCATAATCTACCCCCCCACCACCCCCCCTCCCCGAAATACCAAATCAATTTGCCTCATGCCTTGGCTAATGGAACCTATGGGCTTATTTTAGAAATGTTGGTGAGCTCAATCTGCCCATCGCTCCCACTTTAACTGAATGAAATATTTGTTTTTCTAATTTGCTGTGGGTTTTCTTTTAATTGCACCATGCCAAGTATTTCCTTCTAGAGGAGCCATGTGGTTATTTGTCTCTCCCTCTAAACTCTATCACATGATAGTCGTACACATGCATGTGAGACGATTTAGCCTCCCGGTTGAAGGGCAGCCGCCCCTCCATCCTGCTTTTTCATCTGGCAAATGGCCATCTTATGCCACATCAACAGATAACGTGTTGGACATCATCTCAATTCTTCTATGGCCAATTTATTCAGACAAAGCTCTCATGTCCCCTGTGCCCGCAAATGGTTTGAATTATTCTGAGAGCTTTTCTTTTTTTCTTCTTCTTCTTTTTTTTTTCTTCTTTCCCTGGCTTATTCATTTTCTGAAGCATGCGAGTCCCTCCAGAGCAGATCTTTGTTTCTCATTAGGAGGTAAATAGAGCAGGCCAAATGCTCATATGTTTATTATACACAGGAGGGCATGGTCACTGTTCTCAGCAGTTCAGAGCAGAAAAAAAGCTGCTTGCTTTCTTGACCTTTGTTTGCAGGGCCTGCAACCAAATGTCTGTTGAATTTACTGGGTAATAAGCTGCAAGGAACTGATGGACTGCAAGGAAGTTGGGTTCAACCTCATCAAAAGTTCTTTTTTATTGCGTGTTTTTCCACAAAGGCTGTTTGTATCCAGAGTGAAAAAGTAAATGTAGGATCGTAATTGCCGTCACCATTCGCAGTTCATTTTTTGAAGCAAAGTTCACACAGAATAAAACAGCTGCACATATTCCCCTCAAAACAAGAGAGTAACCATGTTGGATTACACAAACATGACGGCACAACAGTTAAAAACAGCAACCAGCAACAGCTCCGTGGTGATTAAATAAACAGCAATCAAAATTAAAGTGAGAAAGAAAATCTTCAGCTTCAGATCAAAAACTCAAAGGTGACTCAATCAGGACTGCGTGGGTGTGTGTTGTGATCGGATTGGATTCATTTGCGGCATGAGAACGTAGCTCAAAGTGTTGTTGGATTTCTGACTGATGTGTGGAAATAACCCGGCATCACCTTTTTCTTCCCACTTGAAACCCAGCGAGAAGAACACACAAATACGCGAGTCTCTCGTGTGAAAAAAAAACTCAGGATGTTATTATTAATTTGGCTGAAAATAACGTGCTTATGTAGGATCTCATCAGTGATTAAGAAAATACATCTTCAAGGCCGTCAGCAGCAGGTTTATGACTGGAGGGCATTCGGAGAACTGAAGCTCCACGGCTGCTTAATTTACTGTTTCACCCAAACACATTATTTCTATCACTTAAATTTTTAGATAATTCGATGTATTGACCCTGAAAATGTGCCCCAAAGAGCTGGAATCAAAAAAACCGGCGTTTCAGCTGCTTTCTTATGCTTGACTAAGAAACAATAATCTTCTAACTTGTTGAAGTCCTGGATTCCTGTAAAATTCAATCAGGTGGACCTTGACCAAACAAGCTTCCAGACAATCAATAAAAAAAAAACTTACTGGAGCAAAAGTAAAACTTCACTTGAGAACAAAATGAGCTCTCAGTCGTGTCAGCAGCTCATATTTCCTCAGATAAATTATTCAAAGAAGTCTGGCAGCCCTAATTGCATTTTCCTGATCACTTTTTGACCCCAAACTAGCAAGAGGGTTTTAGTCAAGTTGAGTCAGGATAACTGCGTTCATGATATAAGCAGGAGATAACACTTTTATGATACAAAATTAATCTTGAAAATCTCAAAATTCTTAAATGTGGATGTCTGAGTGGAGTAAGAGTTGTAAGAACTGGATAAAAAAAGCTGCAGCATGAGCTCTGCTTGTTGAGCAAAGCAGTTCATCCTCCACTTTTCCTTCATCCACTGTTGTTCTTGTGAGATAGCCAGTCTCTGGTAGTTTGACGTCGCTCACTGACCCCTTGTTAGAGCCCAGAGGTGAGATGTGTGATAGAGGCCCTTAGTGCTGATAAGGCCATCAGTCTGATAACTAACTCCCCCCAGCACAAAGCTGCTACTGCTGCTGCCACGGCTTCCATTAGCCCCACCAGACCGGCTGAATGCCTCCTGCTCTATCTGAGGTTACATCCTCTGTTCTAAGCCCCTTATGCAAACCCTGCTTCTCCCGAGCTGAGATTGCTATCAGCGGAGATATTTATGTACTGCACATGTTTCCGATTGTTTAACCTTTGGACCTGTGCTGTAGGTGCTGCTGCTGTCCCTGTGGGCTTGCAAAGAGACCTCTCCCCTGCCCTTGTAGGCAGACTCAGTCAGATGAGAGCAGAGGCTGTTGCTAGAGGTGTGTAATGGATTGGCAGGCATGGGCACTGTTGAAATTGGTCACATGAAAGCTCAGGTCGACTCCGCACCTCCTTTCAAGTTTGGACAAATCCAGTCGAAATAGAATTTATTTTGATTATTTCCTTGATCCTGGTTCTATTTGACATTTTCCACTTACGCAGAGCTACAGTAATTAATTGGCATAATTTAACGCTGCTAATTCTGAGTAAATGTCAAATACTTGTTTATCAACTTCATGTCTGAAGCAAATTCTCTAAATATGGTTACTCTGAATCGAAGAGCAGAATCAGAATTGGCCTTTATTTTGCTAATCCTGAGGTTTTTCCAATCTGTTTGCCAGCTTTTAAAAAATGCTCCATTGCATTCCCTTAAAGAACTACAGCTGCAGTGTCGAGAATGACTTAACCACAGAATACAAAGAAAGAAATGAACAGCAGACAGCAGACTTAACTAGAGATATGACAGCGAGCAACAGTCATTTTCCATCTACAGTACTTCTGTGGCATTTTGCAGGTGAACCAAAACCTCTAAAGAGCTGCTGTCAGTCGGAAACTACGAATGAACTAAACTATTTTGCTCATGAAGATGAAGAGAGGCTGTTCAAATCCTGTCCAAATCCTACCGCAGCACATCCACACGGTCACGCCTCTTCCCCACAGAAAACAAAACACAACAACGCACTAAACAAATCATCATAGGAAAACATGCAAACTATGTTCCCTTAATGTTGAGCCATACAGCCATCAAACACGTTTAATTGTAATGTAGGTGTAGTGTAAGTGATGCATTGTGAAGCTGTAGTGACAGGGAAACGACATATGAGTAATTTAATTGAATCTGATTATCAGGTCAACAGATACTCAGTTGAAATGGATTTAGATTGGAAATTTAAAAAAAAAAAAAAAAGTGATCAAACAAGGCTCATTTCTAAGCAGATGCAGTTTACATTATATAATGAACATAGCTTCAGGCAAGCACAGATTTGACTGAAGTAGAAAATTAATACCATCTTCTGCACTGCAGAAGCTATTGCAAATGTAAAATGCTCCATCTCACAACAATATGCCATCTGGTGAAAAGTGGACCGAGTTGCATAAAGCATAGGTGGAAATAATGGAGTTATTTTGCAAAAAAAAAAAATCACAATTGCTAGCAGGTGTTTTGTGTAAGTGATTTTTCACAACTTTGAGAGGAAGACAAATTTGAGGTAATGCATCTGGGAGTTTAGAGGAAGCCCTAGTTAGGAATCCAGCTAAACTGTCTGTGCGCCGCAGATGTAAATCTGTCACTAACACAAAAACTGATGTGCATATTAAAACCGTGCGATCTGCACCCTAATGTAAGAAAATAACTAGGTAGAGATGAAACATGCCACTTAATGGCTCGGTAAAAAACTAAAGTGAAATTCCATCAGTAGCTGTTGAGTAAATTCCCAGAGGCAGTAAAAAAAAGCGACTCCTGCCTCGCTGGAGTGTGTTATTCCTGCGTGTGTGTTTACCCTCATGTTTGTGACATGTCATGCTTGAGCAGGATTGCTACATTCTCCTGGGAGCTTTAGGAGGGCTCGGTACAGGTGATTTATTCCTCCTAATCTGTCCTGCACAGTAGCAGGCGGCGCTGCCTTGCCTTCCACTCAGCGTGAGTGAGGCGCTATCATCTCGCCCCGATCGTATTGATAATCACCCGCGGTCGTTATCGGCCCACGCATCATCACGGAGGTGGCAGCTTCCTGTTCAGCGGCACCTGGACTCACGCTGGGGGCTGACGTCCTGACATCCAGGAGGAGTCATGTTTGTGACCCCGAGGCCAATTCAAGGGCGCTTACAACCTCCACTGATGCCATCGCCTCGATCAGTTATTCATTTTCCAACCCCCTCCTGTAATGTATGCTGCAGTAATCTGGCTGGAAATGCTTGAGTTGAATGCCAGATGTTGTTTTTACTGGGCATTTATGAAAAGCTGTCTGACTCGCCTCAGTGATGTCATACGCTCGCATTCAGGGAAGGCGGAAAATGTCATATGCCATTGTTATATATATCTGTAAGCAGTGATAATTTGCTGAATTATTTGAGGTGTCGTGACCCAGTCATGCTCAGTTTAGTTTAAAAGGTTTCTACAGTAAGTAATTTGTCATTTCCAGCTGATCTATCCAGACCTAATAATTTGTTCTCCTTTGGTTTGCACAGTGTGACGACTAAACCAGTTAAAAAAAACACAAGATTTCTACAATGGTTAAAGTTGGTTTTCTCCCACAATGGTTCGAGGCTGAAAACACTCATGTCTTTGAAATGAGCTCTTATTGAAATGCCCAGAAAGGAAGAAGAAAACAGAGGGTGTTGTTGTAAATAACTTATCAGGGCTATACCCTGCTCAGTACTGACAATCACCTCCTCCCAACACATATACACACACGCACACACAATGTACCATACAATACAATTCAATTTCTGCCTCGGCATCAGCTTGGGCTAACACGGTCAAGCAAATGCCTATTTTCTGAATGGCCTGAGGGAGTTACGCTTTTCAGCTTATCAACTTTTATTAACCTTAGCACTGAGGTTTGCTCTTTGATTTAGATTCTTTGGGAAACACTGAAATTGGATTTTTTTTTTCCCGCCCAACTCTCAGTCCTGCTGTGACATATGCTCAACAACTTGTTACACAGAGGAGACAAAAGTAAATGCTTGCTTTGGTTTGTTTCTGGTGATTTTTTCTGTTTTTTTTTTCATGAGAGTCCTTGGTTTCTTAATTTCATATCTTTTTGGCGTCCTTATCTACAATGTAAACGTGCAACAAATGTTATGACTGGAGATCCAGAGTAATAAAATCAACAGGCCCAGTTGTACTGAAAGTATTTTTAGCCACTGTAAATTTGCATTTCAAATTTTCCTGTGACATCGACATTCCCCAACAAAGCAGCATGGTATAATTGAACAATAGCTTAACAATCTTACTACATGTATTAAGCCTTTAAAGTATATGTAATATGTCCATTTTGATTCAAAAATAATCTAGTAATAGGTCTGTCTTAAATTTAAAAAATATACATATATATATATATAAAAATATATATAACTATTTAGTTTCCCTTATCTCCGTGGAGCTTTATAGTGAGTTTTTTTTCTTGCTCAGTTCATTTTTGTTCACTCGTACAAGCTTTCATAGTACATCACATCAGTGAAAAAGCTCTAAAAGCCCAAAGTACAATACAACCACAGACCCAATATAACAGAGGTATAAAATTAGCTTGTGTGTCAATGTAGTGGAGCAGCTGAAATATTTTCCTCAGTTGGCTGAGACCAACAACAGAGCTAAAAAGAAAATTATTGTTAGACTAGCATTAGCTTGGTAGCTAGAAACAGGATCATTTGCTAGTGTTGTGTTTTCAGTTTCAAAAACAAATGGATTGACCCCTACCATGAAAGTAGACTTATTTATCTTATTGTGAAATTAGGAGGATGATCTACCAGGTTTTAAAGAGGAACTATGCAGGATTTTTACCTCTACCTTACAGTAATTGAACAGCTTTGGCGTGATCGTGATGGTTAAATAAATGACTTCTAACCTGTTAGGAAGGAGAATGGAGGATTTCTGCCTTTCACTTAGCATCTCTTCCCTGAAACATTTCCTCCGACCCGGGGTCCCAGCTGTCATCTCAGCTGCACTGCGATACCCCATAATGTCTTGTTTATGACAGATAAGACTTCACAAATATACACGTTGTAACATCGTATATGATATATACAGTAACGTTATCCATAGCTCCATAGATTGCTTTCTCGACGGCTTTGTTGAAAACAAATGCACATAGCCAGGAGGAGGGTTAGCAAAACAGCGGACATAAAAATGGACTTGCATAGTTCCCCTTTAACCACGATAGTGAACGTTTTTAACCACAGTTCTCTTTGGGAGTTGTAGTTGAGTTCATTCCTCATGTTTGTTTGTTTTTTGTACATTTTAACAGTGTTCCTCTTAGTTTGAACTGTTGATTCAACTGGGTGAGAAGTTCCCAACCACAAGTCAACTCACATTATCTATGAGAAAAAGAAAAACAAAAAAAAACATCTTTGCTTCCAGAACGCTCACTGCCGTCTTGACTCTTCTATTCATGAGAAGGTATTAGATAAATACTGAATGCAGATTCAGCGTTTTAGGCTCATTAAAAAAAGAAGAAAACAGCACGGATAACTTCACCCAGAATAACAGCACACTGTGTCTGCACAGACTGTCTTTAAAGCAGGCCTGCTAGGCTCCTGTCACTTATAGTGTCAAGGAAAACAAAGTGTGAAGCTTTGAAAACTGCCCTTTGCGTGAAGTGTGTATTTCCGCTTTCATTTTGCTTGGCAAGAAATTGTAGACTCCCGCCCCCCCCCTCCGACTGGGCTCTGGATTATTAGCTTAAGCTCTCTAAAAATATCCCTTTGACTGTTTAAGCCTCTGACAGCAGTAACATCTCACACATTCTGATAGCTTTATACTAACTATGGCTGCAGCGGGCTCATGCACTCAGCCCGCCTTGTTATCTTTTACCTTGTTTGCCCGAGGAGGAGAGGGAGGAGAACTTACTGGCCCCCCGAAATCTGCAACAGTCCTCTCTCCTTTCGGAACCATCAAAGGCGAGTATGCAATCACAGCAATCCCCGAACAAACGAGATGCTTTTTTTGAGCACGAGGAGGATTTTGCCCAGATGTCACTCGAAGCACTTGTCATTGTTGCGACAGCTGTAGAAGCACATGGGCCGTCATTCGAAAAACCGTCTCCCACAACATACCAAAACAGCACCACGTCAAATGTGAAACACACACAGCCCGAAACACAAGATTTTTGAATAGTAATGCTATAAGCCCCTTAAGGAGCAGTGACTTTTATTGCCTATCATTTCATTTTTATTGGCCTGCTCGTGTAGTCTCGGTAATTGCATATTTACCACCTTACACTATTTATCATACCAATACATTAGGTTTAGCTGAGCTTCTAATACCAAATATTTTTGATGTTGGCATCCATAACAGCTCATAGAAATTAATAAATTCCTAAAAGGGATTACACTGTACACATGTGGCTCGTAGACATTGCTTCAATTATCTTTTCTTCTAACACCCACTCTCTCTCTCTCTCTCAAAGCTTTTCTCACAAATATTATAGCTGCTAACTAGAGAGAGACGGAGGGTGAGATAGAGGCATGCGCGGCTCGACAGCACCATCGTTATTCCAGCCTTCATTCATGTGTCTCTTTTTAAATGTTATGAGATGAAATATCACTGTTTTGACAAGACATTTTTCTAAGCTGCTCGTGTCCCTGCGAGATGCCTCGTGCTCGTCTGTGACGGAGCGTTCCTGAGCAGGGAAAAGTCAATATGTGGTTGTAAATAAATGAAAACAAATGTGAGACCTATAAGCCCTCGATGGATTGAAGAGGCAAAGCAGGGGAGGGGAAAGAGAAGAGAGAGACTACACACCTTTACTCATTATGAAACCCCCCTCCTTGACTATACAGTGGCTAATTGACTAGCCTCTCACCCCTCTGTGTGTGCTGGAGAAGAAGGGGAGGGTGATGAACTGACATATTGCTGGTGCTGTGATGTTGATCCAAGGCAGAGAGCCATGAGGCTGTTTCCTCCAGGGACCAGTAACCTTATTGTTCCATGTCATCTCCTCCCCTTCTGTTTGAGGACCAGGTTGTCAACCTCTCCCCAAGGTCACTCCAACACCAGCCCCCCTCCTGCACATAATTGGATTATTTAGAATCATAGCATCAACTTATTGCCCCGTCTGGGGTCAGAAGTGAATTTAGTGCACGAGGGGTTGTCTCTCATGATTTGTGGCATCGTTCTGACCTGACAAGCAACAGCTTCTGTCGTCAGTTAAAGGAGCATACCGCTGGTTTTGGCCTATTTACTGCAAATCAGATCACTGCGCATCACGGCTAACCACATTTCAAACTAACATGGGTGAGGTTTAGATATTTGGACGTAGTAATTCCCCTGCTATTCCAAGCATCCATTGGGTTTCGTTCATGTCTGTCCTGTATGAGAGCCCAAAAGCACTGGTATAGTATCATTTTCTTTTTTTGGATGATGACAACATTGTAAACACCCACTGTCTTCCATCTGTTTCTCCTCATTTCTCTTGATGAGAAAATCAATTAGGAAACTCTTGAAAATTACCACGTAGGGACATTTATTAATTGTGTAACCACACTTAAGACACGTTTATGCTGAAAATGATGAGATGTATGCATTACTTTCTAATTTCTCACTGACTCTTGAAACTTGTCCGAAAGCACCTTTACAACAAATCATTTGTACTTTTTTGTTGGTTGTTTCCAAATGAATTCTATGCAGTTTTAGATTTTTTTATTTTACATTTCCGGGCATCCATTGGTTTCCATTTATTTTTATTACAGAAATACACCAATATGCTTTTTTTTCTCATACTGTCCGTTTAAACATATTTTGACCTGACAGGTTTAGATTTGACTGACCTTCACCCCAGATAACTGATAACTATAAAAAGTCTGCTTATGATATCCATGGTTTTCAGTAATCAATGGAAATCAATGGCTGTTTGAAATTTATAAACAAAAATAGATATGAAATTCTAAAACTACAGCATGTATTTGGTAATAATATCATATATTATATGATAATATTGGCAAAAATATCAAGTTTGCATGACGTGTTGTAAAGAAGCAAAAAGTTGCATCCTTTACAGTGCACCTGTTAGGAAGCTACAGCAACATACTGTATAGTTCAGTGCTGGACACCTGCAGTGTTGGGGATTCCCACATTCCAGCACATATTCATGGTTTCAGTAGTGGTTTCATGGCTGGAGGCTGACGTGGTGTTATCTCATGCTGCTATGGTAAGATGAGATGAAGTGGGGCAATAGATTAAATGGGTGGGCTGTATGCCTATTAAATCAGGAGTTGGCGGAGCAACACTAACTCAGGTTACTTATTCTCAAGTGACACGGCCTCACATGTGAGGAGCGGTGTGAGGCGAGATGGCTTTACCTCCATGTCTAGAGTGTGACATTCTGCTCTGTTTGTGACTCTGTAATTAACCACTCATTTTTGTGTCTATGTGTGTGTGTGTGTTTTTTTTTTAATCTTTTCCAGGAGGCGGCCACATTTGCCAAAGAGCTGGGCTTTGAGGTGAGTTGACCAGCAATTGCACACTAAACAGATCCTAAAGGTTTATTTTTGCTGATAATGAAGTTCTTTTTGGACAGTGATTGATGTGCTATTATACTCTCCAGGCCTTGCAGCAGTTGCTATGGAAACCTGGCAGTCGTCATGGTTTCTTTGTTCAGCCAGCTCTCTGTTATGACGCACTCTGCTAGGTCTGCACCCAACATCGCCTACAGATGTTATTTATTGAATTTTGAAAAGCCTCTTGGGAAGCTGAGAAGTTGGGCATGGTTTCAAGCCTTTCTCTGCAGGCTCGGGGCTCATCAGGTTGCCTGGTTAAAAAGCCTCCTCATTATCTTCATTGCACTCAGGGATGATACTGTATGTCTTCTCTTCACTGCTATAGCATTACACCACACTAAAACACACTGTAGTCTTTAAATAACCAAATTACAGCCACCTGTGGTTTTATATTATGAAAATGAAAATTACAGTGCTCGTTACCCCATAGAATATACACTATGTATAAGCAGGGCTGCCTTGTACATGTAAGTGCGAAATGGATGCAGCCTTGCTCTATTTTTTTTCCTGTTTTTTTTTTTTTGCATATTCCTCACCCTGCTATTTAAATGTGAAATCAAAAACACAAATAGCCAGTGTGTGTATGTGTGTGTGAGTTTTTTTCAAAATGGGCTCAGGTATTTTAAGTGCCTTCTCTCTTTCAAAGGTAGAGCTGCCTTGAATATGGCTCTGCTCTGTGTGAATAATTGTCATCCAGAATCACTAACGGTGTGATCAACGTGACTGGAATAGAAATGCAATCCTGATGGCAGTGACAGGTTTAAGAGAGGAGTAGGGATGAAGGCAGGAAAAAGGAAGGGGGGGCGGAAAGGGGGGGGGGCTCAGATGAAAAAAAAAAAAAAAACCCACAAAGGGCAAAGTGTAGACTCTCCTAGTAGTTACAATTCTTTGACATTTTCCATGTCAACCTGATTTGCCAGAACACTCTGCAAAAATTGTATTGGATGAATGTGATTTCTCAGATAACATCGGTGGTGTGTACTGTACTTTCTGCATTTCTAGATGGATGCAGTTCAAAGAGGCTTTCTTCACAGTTGTTTTTTTCCCCCCCTCTTGTCGTTTTCTGATGACAATTTTCCTTGCATCGCACAAGCGGGCACACATATCTTAGCTGTACACTGACAAGTCTTCAAAAATATCAATAAATGCGCCATACAGTAGCCTCCTGCTTTAAAACAGGAAATAGGATTTCAGGACATATGTTATTCAAACGTCCTCCCAATGCAATATTTGTCAGGGTATTATTCCAAACCTCATATAGATAAATGTGTGTATGTGCACAGGAATCAAAAATCACAGTTACTGATCTTAAAAAAAACATTTGCCACTCAATTTTAACTTACTGGGATTTTTTGTGGGCTTTCAGACACATCACATGGCTTTGGAGTTTTGCTCAGTTATGATGGAGAGAGTTAAAAGATGTGTCTTTTGCATCACATCCAACAACCTGTTATCACGCGAATGAAATTATGTGGAAAATTATTGAACTGTCCCCATGGCAACCAAGCAAACTACGCACAAGACGTGGCTGAAAGCTCCCGAAATTTTCCAGTAAGTGGTTGTTGTTTTTTGTGTGTGTCAAATCGAATTCATGTGAAATTCCATTTGTTCAAACATCAAACACAATCCCACATTTGTACAAACAAGAGTTGACTCTTTTTTGACAACATCCTCCACAATCAGTCACTCAGAGATGTCTAAAATTATACTTTAATCAAATCATCAGTAAAACGATTCGATTACAAGGCACTAAACAAAAGCTGAGCAATGTCATCCAGCTGTAGTTCAAACAGACTTTATTGCATTACATCTGAAAAAACAGCAAAAAAAAAGAAAGAAATAACGGCTGTCACACAAACCTAATGCACAGGAGTGTGTGGTCCCTCTGGAAGGGGCGCAGCCTGTGATTGGATATTGTTGTAGCTGCACCCCACTTGTCAATTTGTGATTCCAAAAACACCGCATGATGCACTTTGGATGTATTCTAAAACACTGTTATCATCACATTATGGATGACTAACAAAAGTGACAGCAGCACTTCTTCAGTCTAAATACAAGATAAAAAGCCTGTCCTCTCCAAAACAGCAATCAGCAGATCTGAACACACTCGCCTGATTGTGATCTGTTTCCTTTAAATGCTCAAAGAACTATCTGCATCGCAGCTCTAATTGAATCTTTCCCTGGCAGTGTGTCTCAAGCAGCCTGCAGTGCAGACAATCAGTTTCTCACTGGCTTCAACACAGAAGCACAATTTAACACCCTTGTAAAGCTTTCATATTTCACGCTTTGTTGATTTATGTCTGATCAATTGCCTCACAATCGTAAATATTGCCATTTGTCAGCAGTAAACTAAATTGACCATGTCATTTGTCGATTCATTTGTTTTGCACTCAACGCCGTACGTTATGTCTCTGCATTATTTGGCCATAGGAAGTCGCCAGGTAAGTACGGTGTATTTCTACCAGGCTAGAAGCAGGAAGTTGTCCATATGTGTGTGTGTCTATGTGTCTGTGTGTGTCTGTGTGTGTGTGTGTGTAGCTTGCCCTGCTCAACAGCCATGATGCTAACCCTGCCACCTCTGGCCCTTAGAACCTCAGTAGAATAGAGCGCCTTTTTTATGTCAGGGAACATAAAACCAAAGGGTGACAATGTGCCGGAGCCTTGTGTGGTTTTGCATTCAGTGTCTGGAGGAGTGCTTGTGGTTACATCCAGTCACAGTGACAAATTGCCTTTTTTTTTTTTTTTTTTCGCTGTCGCTTGCTAACAGCCTCTGTATTAACCTCACCATTAGCACTTACTTAGAGTGTTACACCCATTTTTCCTCGGCCCAGGGTCTCCCCGGACCTCTCAGGGCTGATTAAAGGACGTTTGGGAAGCATTTAGAGGTGTAAAAGCTCATTGGTTTGAGTGAGCCAGTGTGGCTGGTGGTATTGGGCTGGAAGCCTATCTCTCTGATTACTCCCATAACCACAGTATTTGCTCACCCTGAAGGTGCTCCAGTGTTAGCTTTGATACAAAAGCTGGAGGCATCGACGACCCCTTAATGCTACAAGCTCCTCAGTGTGTGCTGTGTTACAGAAAAGCAAGAGTCCACCCCACTGTGAGATGGCGATAAAGACATTGCACCTGCTCATAGTACATCATGATGAGTTAATAATAAAGTAGCACTGACAGGTGTGGGTTTTTTTATCCCTCTCATGATCAAAGGCAAGCACTCTGGAGAGTTCTGTCGTCTCCAGGCGAGAATATCCATTCTGTGCAGATGCTGAGGAGAAATGGCCTGTTTCGGGGAAGAGAACGATACAGTACACGCACCACATATCCCCTCAGCTCGCAGAAGTAGCTTTATCTGACAACAGCATATCTTCACACGCTTATTTTCATCTCACTTAGGTAATATGACATTCTAATACTTTGCAGTTCGCCTGTAACTGCGAGGAAGCGTCATCGAGCGCTTCTATTGATCTTTTTTTTTTTTTTTTTTTGTTTCATTGCCCATCTGGTTTCATTATCACTTGATCCATCGGCCAGACTGGGAAAAAAAAAACTGACCTCTCATTCACTACGTGTGATTGTTAAATAAACTCCTCACACCTGGTTCTCTATAATGCAGTCATTCAATTAAACCTACTCACCAAGTGGTCTGATTGTGTTTTGTTTTTTTTTACAGACAGATGACATCGCAGAGATCGCAAAAAAGACCCAAAACCTCCCTAAGGAGAACGCAAAGAGGCAGCGAGTGGTGGTCTTCACTCAGGGCAAGGACGACACTGTCGCAACTGTCGGTAGGCCATTTTTTGTTTTCCATTTCTGTTTGGCTTATCTGCACATACTTTCACTTAAGTACCACTCAAGGCAATCCCAACTTTGGCCCCTTTTGGACATCTTTACCCTTCATTTAAACCTCATATCTCAAAACGGCAGAACACAGCCTTAAATAGATGCTCAATCGCTGACTGAAGAGAGCCGAATGCTATCAGTAATTTCTTTGAAGTTAACCTCCAATATTGACACCAGATGTTAAAAAAAAAAGAATGCTTGCACTACATTCTGTCATTTCAGAGCATAAAAGAAGTGTGGGGGATGCAGAGAGCAGGCATTGATTTGTGAAGTACTTCTAACTTTGTCTTGGACAGACTCCAGGCCAGTCCTCAGCAATTTTTAATGCTTCATCTCTTACATCCTGGCTTTTTTTTTTTTTTTTTTTTCACTGCAAAATGCTGCCAGAGCGACCTTGGGGAGAGGTTGACAAAATCGGTCTTCAAATCAGTCCAATTTCCTTTGATACAGGGGCATATATGTTAGTGGGACATTAAAAGGCACTGTCATCGTAACTGAGCAGTGGTTGCAGGCAGTGTTGGGTAGTAACGCGTTATTAGTAACGCCGTTACGTAACGCCGTTACTTTTTTCAGTAACTAATAACGTAACGCGTTGTTTTTTAAAATCAGTAACTCCGTTACCGTTACCAGACGCTGCGTTACTCCGTTCCTTTGGTGAGGTTTTACAGCGGCACACACTTCACATTACATTTTAGCGATCAATAAAGTTTCATTGAATTGAAAGAAAGACAGAGCACACTGCAACACTGTGAAAAACAAAGCGCTTGGTGGCCGCCCTCTAGCGTCCCACACGTAATCTAACACGCTCCATGAAGAGGACTGGACCGGTCAGGTCAGGGCATGACGGCGAGCTAAGGTAACGTAGCTAACGCAGCATCACAGACCGAAGCTGTGTGTCAGTTCAGGCTGCAGCCCCTCAACTGGGACACAGCTCGAGAGTCACAGCGAGACACAAGCAGCCACTCCACCGAGCAGCAGCGGGTGGAGTGCGACAGACGGACGCCTGAAACACAGCTGATCACTCCGGGTAAACACAGCTGATCGATCGAAAGAAATTACCGCTGGAGTGAATTTAGTACTTTCCGTCATTAAACAGGTTCTTGAACGTAACTCGGTCAAAGTAGTATCCTCAAGATGTTTGCAGTTCTGTCATGCTGCTGTAGGCTACATGCTGACATCATGCAGCATGATGATGATAAAGTTTTAAAGATAAAAAACGTTTTTTCATCAGCATCAGTACAGAACTGAAATGAGGTTAGAGGGGAATTCAATCAACCTTTATTTAATGGGAGCATTGGGGGGAAAAAAACGTTTTAAAGTAACGAAAAAGTTACTTTCTCAGTAACGCATTACTTTTTGGTTGAAGTAACTGAGTTACTAACGGAGTTACTTTTTTAATGAAGTAACTAGTAACTGTAACTAGTTACTGTTTTTCAGTAACTAGCACAACACTGGTTGCAGGTTGAAGTGGTGCAGGGAGAGATGATGGTTTCCGATTACTGCTGGGAGCCTTTGCCTTTGTTTGCAGCCACAGGGTGCCTCTCCTCATTGCCCTTGCAGTTCAGACTAGTCGTGCACAGGCAGAGATGGCCTCAGGTAAAGACTCCAACATATCACTCATCACTGGGGACTGCAGCTACAGCAGGACTGTTAGCACTACAGGGCACAGTCTTCACATGTGTCCAGTGTCCTCAATTTCATACAGTTCTGGTGGCAAGAGTATTTACAAGCTGCAGCTTTGTACAGTGCGACATTGATGGTGTTATTACACAATCAATAATTAATATGATGGGAATTTTCTGTATATTCTTATATTGTGATGGTTTTATTGCCTGCGAACCGTGCTGCCATTTTGACCAGGGCTCTCCAGAGATTATCTTGGTGTAATAAAGGTTAAAGTGGGAGTACTCAATATTTTTATATAAACAATGGGTATAATAACAAGGCGTAATGTGAAAAGGGAGTGATGAACTAAGAATTATTACACAACTCAGCAGTTGTCCTCAGCTCTGCGGAGGTTTTTCACATCACTTAACGCAGTGTTTTGGTTTTTACAGCCCCACAACCTTACAGTTTATTTTTTCTGGTTCACTCTCATCAGCACCATTTACAACCACAGTAGGCAGCTGTTTTCAGCAATAAAGCTCGGATAAACTCACTGTAAGCTACCTGTCCAGCAGTAAACAGCAGACAAAGCAGACATAGTGGAGAATTCAGCTGATAAAGAGCCTGATATTTCCCTCAGGAGATGGTGGAGAGGAACAACAAGTTGAAAGGAGAGTGAATGTTGGAGTTAAATGCATCAGGTGGCCAAAAGCATGACTCTAAAACATAAAATCAGTTCACAATATTAGCTTATATAAGGTGATAATGTGTCGGAGATTGTTTCTCTAACAAAAACAAAACATGTTAATCCAGGTTTATATCATATTAATTCACTGTGTAACATAATGCCATTTTATTTTCTTCTTTATTAAAGCTGCTTGACATGGCTAAAAATACTATGACATATAATACATGACATGATAATACAAGATTAACACTTTGGATAACGATATTTTTATATAATGCTCAATTTAAATAGTAGAAGAAAATCAACATGCAGTTAATTGTGCTCCAGTCAACACACACACAAGCCTTGTGTTGTATATCCATAGCAGTCATACTGCACGCACACATGCAATCATGATGTAAAATTCAGGATATGTGAATCTGAATAACACATTTTAATAGAATTGCAGATTTACTGGTGCATCTCTGAAAGAAAAAACTACATTGGTGAACCACCCTTCAAACTGCGATAATGAATGTATACCCCTGGAGCTGAAAAATTAGGCTAACATGGAAACAACAAAACCTGCAGTACCTCGAATGACCACTCCAAAAGTGAGTCAATCCCCATTGAGTCCTGTGTTCAAGGGACATTGTGTAACTTCTCCTGTTATCTATTCACGAAAATCGATTATTTCATTCAAAAGTATGTTTTTCATTAATCAGTAATCCCCCCATCAACAAACTGAAGTGTTCCTTTCCGCTCTGAATCTGCCGTTCATATCATTCATATCTACATGGAGCGGGTAAGCTCGGTGCTGGCTGCCATGTGGTGTCGCCATGTTTTTACGTTCAGTGGCAGCTGATGGTAGGAAACCACGGAAACTCACCGGAGATGATGGAGCGTTACACTGATGCTGCATTCACCTGCAGTCGGGCAGACGGCCGTCGCTAACAAACCAGATGTCATTTTAGTCACAGAAGTCGAGAGAAAGCCGGTAAAACGTGGATCAGGTAAACAACACGACGTCGCCATGACAACATATTGTCACGTGTATTGTTTTGCCTCGTGCTGACGGACCACTTGTTTACATAGAGGCTTGTTTATGCCGTTACGTGCAGCGCCTGTTGTCCGTCTGCGGTCTGCCCAATTTCATGTGAATGCAGCATGAAAAATACGATTGAGTTGCTTGCAATATACAACCGCAACGCTAGATGGGAGTAATTCATTCCTACACAATATACCTTTAAAGTGACCACCTTTATAGGCAAAAATAACCATGTTTAAAGCCTGGTACAAAAAAAATGTTTTTAATATATATATTAAATAACTCTCCCATTAAAATGTTATTATGGTTTAAAGTTGTGCATAATTTAGGCCAAGCTATTGTGAGTGACAGGTGTGCTACAAACCAGCACTGCTCCACCCATGGTCCACCTCTTTGCACATTTTTGGACGAGTAGTGAGTAAATGCACTGCCAAGATGGTGAGAGTGAAGCAGCCCACTCTGAGCGTCTCAGTATGTATATGTGATGTCACAGAAGCTATGCGCTTATTTAAATACAGTCTGTGGAAGTTGCCTGTGCATAGGCTTACGTAAGGCGACAATAGGCACAGTGGCTCTGTTGCACTTTATATTGCTACTTGTGTGTGCCGCTCCTCATGCATTACATCAGACGAAATGCTTCGGGCTTGTAAAACCGAGGCCGACTTGCTTGGAATCATTAATTCAAGCCACAGAATTTAGTAAAAAGAGGGTGATGTGATTATATCATCGCAATAGGATTCAAGCGAAAGTCTGTAAATGATAAGTAGCATTTATTTTAGCTGAACAAGCTCATTTGAATTTTCATTATGAAAGTGGAATTCCTGGAAGTGAGTTTCCTTTCATGAGAATTTGAAAAGAAGTGTTTAAGCAGAAGCCCAACAGTTAAAAAGAACAGGGATCCATCCATTGTGCTGGAGGTGATGGATAATTCCTGCCTGCTCCTCTCATTGCTCCTGCATGAAGACAGAGCAGCGCGCCGCAGTGAACTTTATATAAAATACATGATGAATGCAGGCGGGATGAAAGACAATGTGTTTCAGATGTCATCTACAAAGGCAAACATGATAAATGTCATTGAGTGTTCTATCATTACAGTGGAGCAGTTACAGTAGTAGGTGCAGCAGAATTGGTATGTGTGTATGTGCGTGTGTGTGAACATCACCGTTCATGCCAGCCAAATAAATGTCAATGTAAAAAGAGAATTAAAGATTTTCATTTCCCAGAGGCGGCGCTCTAATAAACTTGATCTCTCATTTTGTTTGCAATTTGTCCTCCTGTCAGGATTTGATCATTTGCCAGCCTCTGCATGTCATGTTAAACCATTTTATAGTGATTAAGGATGGGAGAATGCCTTCCCCCGTGGTATAATTCTCCAAAAAGAGATGTCAATTTGTTATTGTTCTTCTTTCTTTTTTTCCCCCCACTGCCCTTCATTTGGAGCCTTTCATCACACCACTGCTTTCAAACATGGCTTTTAAGAGCTGGGAGCACAGGAAATGGCCCTTTATTTAGCTGCCACTGACACTGCTGAACTACACTGGGCTTTTGCTTATACACCCATTAAAGAAGTAATTAAGATCATTGTGCCCTGAACCTTAACGGTGAGGAGATCTAATAAACGATCATTCAGCAGGGGTTGCCGCTCTAATCGCTGATAAGGACTTGATAAAGCCTGACTCGGCTTCTCTGTGGGTTTTAGAGCTCTCAAGGGGGCAAGGCAGGCAGATTTCAACTTAGAAAAAAAGAGGACCTGATCTATACATGTTAATCAAATGAGGTAGGGAAAGAAGTGAATACTGGATAGAAGACAAAAAAAACTCTTTCCTGTTATGTTTTGTTTTCCTAAAAGATATGGTAATTTGTCACAAAGTTAAACTAAATGTTGCAGAATTATTTAAAGAAGTACTCAAAGACATTTTAATAGTCTCTTTAAAACGCAGGATGTTTATGTTCTGTACCTCATAATAGACAAGTCAATTAACAGCCTGTGCTAAGAGGGAGACCTCCTCCTTTTCCCTTGGCATCTCACGCTGAAGTGTTTTCTTTCATGTCTCTCTGAAAGGATATTGGTTGGCGATGATCTTTTGCCTGTGGTTACAGTAATTACAGGCATATGTATTTTTTTTTTCTAACTCAGTTGTGAACAAAGATGCTGGTTATGATAGGGAAGCAGATTGAATGTCAACTTGCTCCTAACCTGTCGCGGTTGCCAAGAAAGCGGTAACGTTTTCCTCTCCGAAGGCTCAGAGTTTGGCTGAAACGCAGCAGGAAACGTTCCAGGAGAAGTATTCTCGGGCAAGTTTCTCACACAAAGATGTTGTACTTAAACTCTGCCGAGTACTTTTCGCTTATGCCTTTTAGCAAAAATAGTTGTGTAATTGAGCCACTTGGCAGCTCGGGCTTTTAAAAAACGATGTATTAATTGTTTTTACTTGTGTAGATGATCAAGTGTGGGTAAATCAAAGTTTATTTTAATGACCTGCCAACTATTTGATCCACCTGTTTTCTGTCAAAGCGACAATATTGAGCGCTGGAACGCCACCAAGTGAAGCGTGTCAAAACAACGCTCCATATGCTCATCTTCCAATAAAGGCGAGGTCATCTTATTTGCATGTACAGTCTCTTTTTCTACACAAGAGCATTTTCTCAGTCAGTGTTGCGCTGTGAATTGGCATTGTTCAAAAGAATAGTCAATAATAAAGGACTTAATTGATACTCATTTCAAAGAGACGCCTGTTGAAAGAATTTCTCAAGTTTAATCACCGCCGTTCAAGAGTTGTAATGAGGGAATTATGAAGAGCGAATTAACAAAAGCACACAATTATAGCTTACTGCAAGGAAGTATTTGAATTCCTTTGAGTTTCTTCTCACGTTTTTTTTTTTTTGTCCGCTGTTGCAGGTTACCTGTCAAAGCACAGCCATACTACACTCCCACGTATTCACCACCAATCTGTCGCTTCACTCATTTTTATTTAGCCAAACCAAGAAAGAAGAATACTGTATGTTAATGAAAAAAACAGCCAAGTTTTATTCATTGAAAATAATATTGACAATGTCGGTACAGTTAAATATGAAATGAGTTCAGTAAAGTGATGTTTTCAGACATTGTACAAGCCAGCAACAACAGAGTCAGAGTATTTTGGCAGGAGTTTTTTTTTTTTCATTGCCATTTCCATGACATATTTTTGCCAATGAGATCTTTGTTACAGATGGCTGGGGGATTGTTGGCCTGTAACTCGAGTTAACATGTCAGTCAAACCTAATAATTCGGATCAGTGAGGTTATGTGAACTTTCCCCCAGCAGCTAGGGAGCAAACTGAATTTGATAAATAGGCAAGAGGAATATACCATTCCTGTCGTGCTGTTTTTATGGAGGTGCCATCAACCATCATGCAGTCCAAAGTGGACTAATTAGTCAGGAGTGTGAAGAGGGCGTCTGTTAGGTGCTGAAATTCAAATTCACATGTTCACATCTGCATGTTTTACAAACAGTTCAAAAGGCTTTTGAAAAAACATCTCTCTGTTGTCATTTTCAAAAGACCAAAACATCACAGTACAAGCCCAGACACATGTCTCCCAGATCTCCAGAGTTTTTTGTGAGTTTTTGTGAGTTCTGTGATGTTGATTTGTGGCCAAATCGGGGTTAAAGATTGATAATGTTGTACAGATTTGTAGGAAATGAATTACGCAATATCTTTGTTTTTGGTTTTTTTTTTACTTTGCTTTGTAAAGTCTGGGCTACAGTACCTTTAAAATAGGGTAACATTACATTGCATGCTAACATGCTCACATGTTGATATTCAGTTTGAATGTTCAACATGTTAGCATGCTAATATTTGCCAGGAGGAAAATGTACAGCTGAGCCTAATTGGAATTTATTATAAGAACTCAAACTCAAACGCTGTATGAAAAGTCAGTGGGTTAGCAGAGTTATTACAGTCCATCCTCTGGGACCATGAATGTCTGTAAATGGCAATCTGAGATATTTCAGAATTGTCCAAATAGGTGGAGCTTCAGTCAATTTGTTTATATGAAATTTCGACAGTTAATAAGTTGGGTGGAAGTTGGATTATGAAGATTACAAATCTTGCAAATATCATCGAGTTGAATTTGTCAAACAGCGACTTTTAAAAACATCAATACAATCATCCCAGATTACAGAGTACAATAAAAGTGCTGCTCGACAAGGATTTTAAGACAAATCCAAAAACAGAGCTGTTAATTGCTACCTGACACCTCTGGGTGCAGTGTTATCACAAAGATGAGCGTTAACCTAAGGTGAGAGGTTACCTGATTGCAAACTGCCTTACTTAAAACAACCACACTCTTTTTTTGTGTGGTCTGCGCCGGATAGAGTAACCGTTTTTATTTTAGCTACTGTCAACATATTTACACACAGTTGTTTCCGTTTAACTCCTTGGCTACAATAAACAGCAGAAGAACCTGTGCTGAACAAGTGCAGCAGCTACAGATGTTGTAGCATGCAGGTTTTATAGCCGCAAAGTGCATCGCGTGAGCACGACCCGATCTAACGACTCGAGTTTCTTAACTGTGGAGTAACTGACGAACTGGAATTTATTATTGGCACATTTTTTTTATGTGCGGTTAATCATTTCAAGAGAGAGGAGGATTCTCAGGCTTCTCTGTGGCATTAATTAAGCCAAGTCGTTATGTTACTAATTAGCTGATCCTAAAAGGATTCTTGTCTTATTGTAATTTATTATCAAAGTGACAATCAGCTGCTTTGCTTTAAAGAGAAAATGTGTCTTTATGGAAACACAACCTTGCTCTTTATCTGATAGATCTTCAGTACCTGACCTGTACTAATGCATTCACATTCTGCTCTTGTGAGATGTCATTTTCAACCTCAACTTGAGTTTCGCTCACAGTTGGTGTATTACAGTAATTTTCTTTGACATCAGGTGTTCAACATATGCTCAGCTCTAGGTTGTGTGTCTTTTGCCCTGCAGGATGAGGGCAGAAATGTATTCAAAGATTGGTAAGGTGGGGTGTCTCGTCTGCAGCTCAGATATTCTGTGAGCCGTTGTTAGATTAGCAGGGAGCCTCATTAAACAACTTTTTTGTTGATTTTTTTTTTCTCATGTTCTCCTTAAACTCCCAACCTTTTTTTTTTTTGTCAATAAGAGGTCTGTCAGCCTCCTCATGTTCCTTTTATCCACATGTCAGTCTTTTGTCTCCTGCACCTTTTTGAAGGTTCACATCGGCACCAGATCCTTGGATTGTTTGAAGATTGTGTGAGTGGTTTAGATTGTTCTGACATAAGTTGCTGATTAAATGTCACTCTACACCTCTAGACTTTGTCATCTGGTAGATTTTTGTTTCTCTACCCCCCCCTCTCTCCTTTAAACTGGAAGTCCCTTTGAAGTGCATATGCTACTGATAATTGAAGCAGTATAATCCACTGAAGATAATAAGAGTCCCTCATTTAATGGATTTAGTTTTGAACTGGAACGAGTCACAGTAACTACTTTTGCATTGTTTTTAATTTGTCAGAGAACTGAGATTCTTTGTATTTGATCATCTGTTGCTTTTGGCTCATTTATTCAAAGTCAGTACAGGACAATGCACCATATTTATTTACACAAATGTCAAAACGACAAAACAAAAAAGTTGCATCAAAAATGTATTCACCAAAATAAATAAAAATCACTCAGGAAAAAAAAGAGCACACATTCACTGGTGTTAGCTTCTCAGATGCTACGATTAGCTGCTATGTCCTTTCAACTAAATATTTCTGAATAAATAGTTTGAGTTTATAGCTGTAGCTATGCTAACAGCTCTTTGTGACCACACTTGGTCTAACAACTTGGAAAAAAAGGCTAACACCAGCATGCTAACACATTCACAATGACAATGCTATGTTTATATTTCTAAGCAGATATAATGTTTACAATATTGACCATAGCTCATTATATTAGTGTGCCAACAAACATAAACCAAAGTACTGGGCAAATTTAGATTTAGACGTTTAAAAGTTTTATATTTTGACCTCCTTGAAGACTAGCTTTGAATTCCTTAACTGGCACTGAATATTAATTATACACAACACAATCTTCCATTTTAGCCTACGTTGTCTGCTAAAGTGCTTAAATCAAATGACCAGATATTACAAAGCCATGCTGTGTAAGTTCAAAATGACTATGATAATATGACATTACAATCAAGTAAATAATGAGCAAAACTTTGGGGGGTAAAAAAAAATGAAATTAAAATGCTAATGTTCATCTGTGATTAACAGTCTTCCTGTGTCCTGTCCACAGGTGAGAAGGTGACCATGTTCCCTGTTTTGGACATCGACCAGAATGATATTGTGGACACTAATGGTGCAGGCGACGCCTTCGTGGGAGGTACGTCATGAAAATTGTTCTCTACACAGCTTGACTTCTGTGTACATTCCCAATTAACCTTTGATTCTGGTCAACTATGTAACGCAGTAATGTCTCCAGATTATATGAGCGTGACATTTAGCCCGCTGTTTTCACTCTGTACGAGCTCATCATAGCACCACATAAAACAGTCATCATCTGGGTCCTGTTGTGGATGAAACAGCGATGTCCCTTTTTCCAGAAGCCATTAGTACCTGGCTCATATTAGTACTAACTGCTCCCCAAACTATTTTGGAGGTGATGAATGCTCACAGGTTTGGCCTCTGCTCCTCTTGTCTACCCAGGATTTCTTTCTGCCTTGGTCCAAGACCAGTCGTTGGAGGAGTGTATCCGGGCCGGGCACTACGCCGCCAACGTCATCATCAGACGGGTTGGGTGCACCTTCCCAGAGAAGCCAGACTTTCACTGATGCATCATCGGAGCACTGATCATTTGTCTTTTCCACCAGATACTTGGATATGTATGCTTCTTCAGGATTTTCTGTACATTTTTTTTTCTATTTACAGTGACTGACTGCATGGGACTAAGTGCTGCAGCTTGGATATTTTGTTAAGCTCAGATAAGCAGCTCAGATGTTTTAATACAATTATAACAACATACTAGTATCAAATGTTGGAAACAGTACAGTATGCGCTCAGTAAAAGGAGCATTCCACTGAAAATCTACTTTTTTGAGTATCAACAACTCAGCACCTACAAGCGGGAAAGGTGGAAACTTTTTTGTCTCATAGTTTCTTCACAACTGAGCCAAACACTCAACTTTGAAGCTTTACAGGAAGTTGTATATTTAATGACTTATTTGCAGATAGTTTGGATCATACTGAAGATCTGATTATCCTACAGGACAGGTTTGAAAAGTTTCTGTGGACATGTGGCTCTAAAACGTTTCTTGCTCCGTCATGATGGAGTTCCAATCGATTGTAATGACGACCCAGAGTCAAGGCCAAAACTAGCCATCGAGACGCCCATAGAAACTTCTCAAACCATCACTGCTGCTTCTACACTGTTGATCCTTATGCTCAATACGTTTCTAATTATTAATGCTACACCAATAAATTGCTAATCACGCCACTTCCTTTGGAGCTTCACAGCTAAAAACTTTTTAGAACTTATTTTCATGCCTGTTGGTGCTGAGTATCGTCTGTGTATACTATAAAATAAAGTTCATCTTCAGTTGAATATTCCTTTATAATTTACCTGTAATATTGCAAAAAGAGCATGGATGGAGTGCCATTATAAGTGGCTTTCCATTTTCCACAAATGACAGTTTTAACAGGGCAAAACTGGAAATAATGTTTATTTGTTATTGTACAAATAAAAACGATATTTAACTCATCCTATCGAGATACAACTGATGAAAAAACAGTCATTTTAAACATGGAATATTTTGGTTACGTGCTGTTGAAATTTCTCTAAATTGACACACACACACACACACAAAAAAATCAAAATGCAAAACAATGTCATAACACACAGGGTTGTGGATTTCCCCATTATTTAATCAGCCAGAGGCTCGCTCATGCTAATCACTTTTGGACAGCTCAACACCCCCCTATTATGAAGGGCACAGAGGATGGGAGGGGTAGGGGGGAGTGAGAGGAGGGGAGGGGAGGCAGGACCAGCATGGTGTCCTGGCTCCGCTCAGTCACCCCCCAACTTGTGCTCATCGGGTCCTAACTGGACTCTCGGGGTCTGGAGCCGCTCTGCAGGGCTGCAGGAGATCATTTTTCTCAGTTTAGGGATTAGTGGTTGCTCTTGGTGGCGATCATTAGAGGGACCTGAAAATTAGGCTGATCCTCCAGACCCAGCTGTGCTGTCGCTGGGGGTTGGAGACAAGGATCAGAGGGTGGCCCCTCCTCCCGCTGACTATGGGCCAGCAGAAGTGTTGGGCAGTGTCTCAAGTGTTTTGTGGAAAACAATTCAACACCCATCAGTTCTACAAAGAAGTGAGATTGAGGAAAACATTTTTTGATGCCCTAGAACAACCTGTTACATCACGTTGTCTTTTATTTTCTCAGAGCGTGTCAGCAGGAATCCAATTTTTACTCTCGCCGCACCAGAGCTCAGTTTTTCTGTAATGAGGCATAGTTTATGCATCTATGCTAATCGAGGCCATCTAGGTGAAAACATTCTCCAGCCAAAATGTTATTAACAACTTTGAGACACTTTTTTTCATCAGCATTTTTTAAGGTTTCACACAGATGCGCTTTGAAAAGGACCACATTTCTGATTGGGCAAGATCACACTCCATGGCAGCTGGTTCATTTGCTTCTCAAGATGACAGATGGCAAAACACAAACACAAAAAGAGGGAGCCATGATTAAGTAATGAGAATGCCTGCCACAATAAGGAAACTACTAAACATACTTTTCTCACTTTTCCTGGAAAACTTTTGCTTTGCTCAATGAATGCAATATGTAAGAAAACAAACATAGAATGTGTGCATTTAATTTACATTTTATAATACTATGCTATCTGTTTTGTAAGATAATGAGCCGTAGGCATTTGGAAAATGTTTAATGCCAGTTTTATTGTGTAGCAGCAATCTGCAAAATCTCTTTTCATTTACTGTTTTGAGTTCAACACAATGCTGTAAACAGTAGGGGAAGGAAAAACCTTGACTTTGTGATATTTGTCTACAAAAGTGAGTTCACAACCAGAATATATTTCTCTGAATGCAGGCAAAGGAGTAACTGGGGCCCTGGCCAGTGTTTTGCCCCGCAGATGGGCAGCAGTGTTTGTGAACACCAGTGTGGCAGTTGGCAGGGATTGAGGGGGGGGATGGGCAGATTGCAATGGCACATGCTCCAATTCAAATTATCCCTGGACCCATGCAGCAGTGGAGGACCTGCTGGGGCCCAGGGTGGCATTCATTATAACCAGACACAGGCAGGTTTGGTCAGTGCCTCCATCATGACACCAGTCCGACATGCATCATATCTGAACCCTCTTTCAGCCGCTTTAACACCATCACCTCAGTGCAACAACACTTTATTTGCATGTATTTACAGCAAATTGCCAGTTGATATATTGATTTAAATGTCAAGGACTGAATGGCAGAAAGATACTGAATGCACTGAAACTGTGTAAATGAGGTGAGCAGGTAAATAGAAAGCATCAACAAGGTGCAACTGATGAAGACGCAGCATATTGATACAATGGCAAGACTATTAAAACGTGAATTAAATCAATCCAAATCAAATTACACACCAAATATGTCTTTCCAAAAGGGGAAAATGTTTTCATTTGAGATCTTTTTAAAGCTGCCTACTGTACAGTATGTGTTTGTAATCTGATGGGAAGTTACCAATTATCTCTCTAATTATGTCTGTATTACTGCATGAAAAATGAGCTTTCTGGCATTTCTAATGCTGCTAAAGAGTTGGTGAATGAGCGAGGGGAGCGCAAATCCAAAGACTGAAAATTTAATGATCTACATTATTGCTAACAACTATTGCTCTTCCTTGGGTATGGTGAAGTTAATTAGCAGATTAGGGTGTTGGTGTATAATATCCCATACTGCCCTGGGTTAAATTGGCCAGTGCAAAGAAATAGCTCATTTGGAAGTAAAAGTCTGGATTTATGTGTTTATGTCACATTGAATCACACATGATCTTGTATCTGCTGCACATCATAGGAATTTAAAAATGCCCATAGGGAGTTAATGTTAATAGGAGTGTTATGACATAAAAATGTTATGTAGCCTGCCGAGACTAATCCACCAGAAACATGAAGTGTAAAAAAAAAAAAAAAAAAATGTTCCTCTTGGCTCATCACTGGACATGTTGATGGAGGGGGGAAAAGTGAAATTGACAATATCATTGTAGGAGCGCACTAAAGGGGCGACGGTCCGCTCCACTACACTGAAGTAGGGATGTCTACAGTGGAAGAAGAAGAAGGGGGAGGGTACCACTTTGTCACAGGCTGCTATGTAGATTAACCTTTCAATTAGTTGTTATCAGGTCCTCTCCATGTCTCGGCGCAAGCTTCTCAGCCTTCGTTTTAAGAGATCAGATCCCACGAAATCGCTCGGATATGTCGCTGCACATTTATCCTTCGACGTTTCCCCGATAATGAAGAGGAGTAACCGAGGGGGGGAAAAACTTGAAGAGGTAAACTACCAGCAAATATTTACGGTAGCCTGTGCCCGTCTTCTTTATTTTTTTTCTTCCTTCTTTCATACTACTTATATGTTTATCCTTGCATGAAACTTGGCGTTAATTTGTTGTGCCTTCTCGCCCACGGTGGCGGCAGATTACAGATAGGTGGGTCGGTTTGTGTAACATCTAACAAAACGGCGTGGAAAAATATCCGAAGAGGCTGTGTATCATTTCCCTAATATAATATGGGAAAAGCAGAGCGGAGCTGAAGCTGAGAAATGGGAGCTAAAAGAAACTAGCGATACATAGCCTAATTGAGAAGCAGTGATGAAGGAGCTGCTCTCCCAGCAGTCGTGTTAACTTGTATTCCCCCCTGAACCTCTTTTTTCCCTCCAGGGCTCACTATTTTTCCTCATTGGAGATATTTGATAGTTAATGGTGATAAAGAGGTCATGCCATCATTGCACAGCGCAACACAGGACGTTAATAATTTCGCTGGCAGACGTGGAGCGAACAGGAAAAAACCTACTTTTCAGCTTGGCGGAACATTTATTTATTGCCCCCCAATTTAACGTCATATAGTTTAAACGTTAAACATCGGGAGAATTACGGCTCCTCTCGGGAAATAATGAAAAAAGGGGGAGGAAGATAAAGACGAGGAAAAGGCGATAGCTTAGACACATTTAGCCTGCAGGAGTCTTGAATATGCTACCTGGAATTTATTTCTTTAAAAGAAAAAAAAGAAAAGGAAAATTAAAAAAATGAAATGTGTTCCACTTTAAATCGGCGCTTGAGCCTTTGCAGGTTTTATGCAAACAAATGATAGATTTAACAAACAGCCAATTAAAGTCTAAAATGATCCAAATCACTTTCAAGTGTAACCAACTGTTTCAAGGAGGAATCCAAGTAAAGGTGGGCTGGTGTTAAACGCTTTGCAAATGAGGTTAAATATTTATGTTATTTAATTACTACTCAGCCAGTTTGTGCTTGTTATGGTGTATTTATAACTTAAAAAATCCTGTCGCTGCGGTGGGACCCGTAAGTTAAGATATTATGTGCGTTGGAGGTGAATGATATCAATTCATCACTGAAGGCACCTTAAGAGGCGGGTCAATTGAGTGAAGTGACAGATCATACAGCCAGTGCCGTGCCTCTTAGAGTGAGCTCATACATAAAGATTGACATGTGCTTTATCAAACCAGAAATCGGATCTTGTCTTTACAGCCAATATTGAAGTTGCTAGGGAGGGCACATTAGTGTAGGTAAGGTTTAATGAGACTCCATTGGATTGTAATCAGCGTCATGTCGGATTCATGTAAACTACAACATTGTAACAAAATGGCGACTGTTTAGGTGACATCAGTAAATGCTGGCAACACTGTCATTTATCTGCTCAACTCAGCGGAACACAACTCTAGGTTTGTAACGTAGTTATTACTCGGTTTCTTCTCGTCGTTAAACGGCTCGCTGTCGCTCTGCAGACGTGCCTGCAACGTTTTTTGTGTAATAAGGACAGCTGTCAGGAAAGTGAGCATTGATTACGGAGCTGTCATTAAAGCCTCGCGCTGCTGATCAGTTTGTCTCGAGCGGACGTCGAGCTGTCAAAAGTCGCGTGCGGACAAGTAACGGTTAAACTTTACGTACGTTCTCCTCGTTTTTTCCTCCCTTTTTTTCCTACTTTGTTTACGTGTTGTAGACTTTGAAATGTTGCGGTGACATTTTGGGAATTTGGCGCTACGGATATAAATGGCAACTTTATGTCGGAAAGGCATCCGAAACCGAAAATATTCATATGTGGAGGAGGGTGTTTTTTCCAGAACTCGGTAGAAGTTTCTATCTACCTGTCATAGTGTGAAAACTTACTTTTCTGTAAAAATAGTCTCTTTTGAAATGGACATCTCGTTTGGTGTGTGGATTATACTGTCAGACTATGGATTAAGTCTAATTTCTTTAGCAGCCATGACAGCTCCTGCATCTGTTTTTATCCATCTGTTTCTCATGTTTTAGCACATCTTAAAAGTCCTGCATTCCTCTGGCTTAGTCTTTATATCCATCTGTCTGCTGTAACCTAGTTTATAGAATGTGAATAAGAAAAAATAATTACACTGGAGGGTTTTTTTTTTTACTTAAAAATGACCGATTTGGTTTTCTCTCTTTCCCTTTAGGTTTGATCTTGGATTGAATGAGTAAAGCTCCAGGTCAGCTGGTTTCTACCACTGTGGAATTTACTAGTGCCAACTTTTCCTCAAGTTCAATGTCAGACACCCAGGATTGAGAAGAAATATGTGGATGCTGGCGTGGAACATAACTTTTTGACCTTATTAAGGATGTGGATGTACCCAGTGTTCAGCAGCAGAAAGGGGGAATCTGTATGGATCATCACATTTTTGTGTGTCTAATTGTTCAACCATGGTAAAACTTGCAAACCCTCTGTACACGGAGTGGATTCTTGAAGCAATACAGAAAATTAAAAGGCAAAAGCAGAGGCCCTCAGAGGAGAGAATTTGTCATGCGGTGGCCACATCACATGGACTGGACAAGAAGACCGTCCTTGAGCAGTTGGAATTAAGTGTTCATGATGGCTCTATTCTCAAGGTTACAAATAAGGGGAGCGCCTCCTACAAGGACCCAGGAAATCCCGGGAGAGTTGGATCAATCCCATCTGCAAACGTGTCTGTGCCATCAAAGGAATCTATATGGAATTCAAGCGATCTGCGCCATATCGATTGGAATAAAATACTTAAGAGGGCCATTGAGGGCCTGGATGATACCCATGGCTCCTCACTAAAAAACATAGAGAGGTATCTGAGGAACCAGGACGACCTCTCCATCATCGTTGATAACCCTGCTTTCCGGCAGAGGTTACGGCTGGCGGCCAAGCGGTCAGTTAACAACGGCAGGTTGTTAAAAAACGGCCCACGGTACAAGCTCAGCCACGGCAGCGTGGAAGGAAGAGGCTCCCGGTGTCCGAGCACTTCCCCCTTGGTCCTGTCATCAGTGACACTCCTCCCCCACGAGCGAGACCAGGTACACACACACCCTGGCCTCTGCGTGCGTGCTGTCACTCCTTTTCCTCATGCTGAGCTGATTCTCATGTCACCCTGACCTTTGCTGCGTCTTGCGTTTCTGTTGACCTAAAGGGACACACCCCCAGTGACCACAGTAGTAAAATTCCTGCCAAAATAGACTAGAGGTTATTAATGTGTCACCGAGTTAAAACGAACTAAGGACTCTTTGGAGCATAAATGCTGGCATTTCCATGATACTACTACTACCCAAGGGGGAGGGGCAAAAAGTTCAGGACACCACTAACAGGAATTTTCTTGATTGGACCTTTACAGCTGTGGTCGTAATATTTGGTGGTCTTAATAACACTCAAACTTGGCAGATCAGAAGCAACGCCATCTAGAGTGTGTCCCTTTGGGGCTGTGTTTCTGTTGGTCTCCATAATAAGAGAGCTTGGATAATCAGAAAGTCATGCTGACAGTGTGTGGTGGGCAGTCTGCTGTAGGCTTCCCACAGGTTATGTAACTCTAGCCTAATGACCTTAAGGGATGTGGCTGGCTGTCTTGTGAGTTTTGAAGCATTAGTGAATAGAATTGGGACATTTTATTGCTAATTTGCAAGGGCAGGAGCATAAACTAGCTTCCCCCAAAGTAGAATTGAGAAACTGGGGCTGAAGTATGTGTGGTAGGACAGAATATTCACAGACTACATGCAGCTGTTATGACCTTTGTGCTAAATGAGGTGCCCCAGAGAGGAAATAAAACCGTATAAACAAACTTCCAGGTTGCATTGTTTCCGCTGCTTTGGCACCTCAGGGGGGTGGTTTTTATTTTATTTTACAGAGATTTTGTCTCTATTACTCATGGTGAGCTATGATGCACGCTGCAGATAGAATATTACGTCTAAAATGACAGCAAAAGCTTGCTGTCTTTAAGAAACACAGAGTAGTGTGTCATGGAAAATTGTGTTCATTGCGTGCGGTGTACAGTCATCTAGATAGTTTGTTGTGAAGGCTTTTTTTTTTTTTTTTTTTCTTGCAGATTGTGTGTTGAGGCTTATCAAGGTGAGGTGTGGTAAATAGTTGATGCACATGTTTTGCAGCTAAAGTGGCGAGCAGCATCAGGCTGTAGAGATGTCACCCTGCCTCCCCACCAGTTTCACAGTGAATAATCAGGAAGCGACACCTTGATACTGCAGCCACAACTGTGACAGTGTCTGTGGTCTGGCCAAAAGTGAAACTGAGAACTGTTTAGAGACACAATGTCCTGCAATGGTTCTCATAGCTGAGGAAGGCCTGCTGTTTTCCATTTGGAACATTTCAACCTATTGCTCCCGGCCTGATGACATCACCTAGCCCAGTCCAGGTTTACCATTCACTTCAAAGGATGAGACATCTCTTGCCTGTTCAGTTGTTGAAGCACAGGGAGTGTGTGTGCATGTGTGTGTGTGTGTGTATGAGAGTGTGCGTGCGTCTATGTGTGTTAAGAATAAGAGAAACTTTGAGGTAAAAAAAGAGCAGTCTTGGTTTAGAGTTTATTAGATTCTGAAGAGACTCTGGCAGGAACAAAGGCAAGGAATGAGAGTTTTTTTTCCTGCTGTGTTATGCAACCACTTGAGCTCTCTCTCTCTCTCTCTCTCTCTCTCTCTCTCTCTCTCTCTCTCTCTCTCTACCAGCTCTGTTCTAATAGGACCCCACCCCCTCACTCAGGACAGCCTGCTCTTTTGAAGCAGCATAATTTCCTGTAATGTACTTAATTTAGAATCCCCAAGTAAATCATCAGCATCTCTTCAGCTGTGTTTGTTTCTCTATTTTCGTATTTTTTTTCTCGCTGCGCAGATTGCAAATTGCTATTGGTTTTAATCACCAGGCCTAAGAATATTTTCTGATGGAAATTAATTCTCCAGTTCCTGGATTAGACTTCATAACTCAGTCAGTGGAGACTACTATGTTATGAACCGAGGACTTACACACTTGCCTATCAGCTCTGAGCATTTCATCAGCAATATGCACAGGCTGCACATTAGCAATGATGTCTTATTAATTTCAGGCTCTTTACATGAATCTTCTCCCTTGTATCTATGACTCTCTTGTACAGAGCATGTTATATTTTTTTGTTCACCTAGAATCAGAGTTCAATAGCTCACATGAACCGCTTCAACTCTGTGATTTTCGTTTTGCCTCTCCAGGCCACACAGAAACATAAAAATGACACACAACAAGTGCTTTTTGTACATAAACAAGGAGTAATGACAGCACTTAGGCCTTGTTGTCAAATGCTTCTGGCTGCGTCTTTCAGCAGTGATAACAGAATGACTCATGATCAAACTGATCAAGAGAAACTTTAATATTTCTCTGTCACTTTGCTCTGTGTGAATGTGACTTAAACTCTGTTGAGCCTCTAGTTAACAGAGTGTGTACTGTAGGGTTATATGTAGGGCTGTGACTTCCTCTTGTTTTCGCAGTTGATCAGTGCTTTTGATAAGACTATGTACAAGCCGTGGGAAGCCATTATCTCACCTTCAAATGGCTTGTAATGTCACACCAACAATGCAAAATCCAACCTAGTCTGTTTCTAGTGATATAAAAGAGACAAATCATGTAATTTAAGAAACTTAGAGGAAAATGTTTTGCTGATCATCTAATTGTTTGTGTGCCTTTGGGATGTAAACAACAGTTATAACCAGGATGGTTCAGCATAATAGTTGCAGTTGCAGTTGCAGGTGTTTCTAACTTATATGTGAGCTGGATGTATTTCATTTTTCTTCTCTGGCATGAGACAGAATGAAAATCCCTGATTACATCTGAGCCTCGGTGTTGTATCCTGGAGGTGTAGCCTCATTGCTCAGTAGCAATTTGATGTTTTTATGTCCATAATCACAGCTGTGTGTGAGCAGAAGTCAGCCCTGAGTGCTAGCGCATGCTTTCAAATATTGACCTGGCAGGTTGGAAAATAGAGTAATCATTGATGTGGCAGTAAACTGCTTCCCCTCACCGTAGCAGCTAATTGATACAACAGCCGGGAACAATGACCAAATTCACACTGAATCCCTGCTGCATTTCCCTCTGGGGTTCATTTAGATGGTGTGACAGGTTGAAAGGATGCCATGATGCTCCTGTCTTGTGTTTCGTCGATAGAAGAATGAGGAAAAAACAACATCCCCCTTTAGTCGAGCTGTTGATCGGGAGGTGATAAGAACCAATAGAGATTTGGAGGTTGCAAACTTGGTTGAGGTCAGGATGCTGTTCTGCGTCATAGAATCCAGGAACTAATTATGGGCATCCCCAGAGTGCCCTTCAAAGCTCCAGTCAATTGACGAGGCCTTAGTGTGTAAACTGATGATGAGGTAGGTTATTTATGGTCACACCCTGCAAGTGTTATTTTCCGTTAAGAAATTCCTGTTAAACAGGAAAGGAGGCAGCAGCTTGTTTGATGCTCCTCTCGAGGCTGGTGCATATGATCTAACATTTAAAGGGACACCTTATGAAAGCCGCGATGTGTCAGCCCGACTTAAGTCTGGTCATGATTTTGGTTCAGGTTTTGACTGGCAGCTGTATGAAGAGATGACACTAAGTATCTCCCAGTTTCCTCCGCGAAGACAGCCTCTCTCTTCATTCGGAGTCATCAATGAGGAAATCCTCTTAAACCTTGAGCTCATATTTTACTTCTTCTGAACTTTTCCATAAGCCCTTAAATGAGTGTTTGTTCTGAGACTTGCAACATTTACAGTGGATCATGGCAGTAACAATGAGAGCATGTGTTATTATTGAGGTAATTTGATTACATGCTGGTTAATCCTTTCAGACTGGAGTGCAAGCTTTAAGAATTGGATTAAGCCCTTAAACTATGATTACTAAGATCACTTACCCCTTCAGATGTAATGGATAAAGGAGGTGGATCTCAAACGCAGCATATCTCTGAGGATGAGAGTCATTTATTATTCATTTCTAGTCTGTGAGAACTCAACTCGGGTTTTTTTCTTTCTTACTCTCTGAGCTTATGCTTCCAGTTCATATTTTCATGGCTGTTTTCATTAAATCCACACACTGGTTTTTTATCTCCTTGCCTTAACCAGCAATATGTCTACAGTGATCTCAAAAATCCTGACAAGATAAAATGTCCGAAAACAAACACAGCCTGTGCCTGCTTCTATTTTTTAAACAGTTTGTCTCTGTTTGTGTTCCCACCCAGCTCCGGGTTGACCCCATCCCAATATGCAGTTTCTGTCTTGGAACGAAAGAGTCAAATCGGGACAAGCGGCCAGAAGAGCTGCTGTCCTGTGCAGACTGTGGGAGCAGTGGTAAGTCGCCTTGTGTAACACTTCAGTTATTGGGTGTTCTCACTTGCCATAACACACTGTAGACTGGACTAGTAGTATCTTAGCACAGCTCAAAAGCAAGACTGTGGATATATGTGAGGACTTATGGTGGGGAATACAGTTATAATCATAGTTATTTGATATTAGTATATGAAATCTTTTCATTTCTTTTAGTGTTAGTTATATAATTTGACTAAGTATGTGCACAAAGTGAAACATGACAGCACAAATCCTACAAATTCAATATTTCCATAGAGCAGCACATCAATTTACAGCATCTTCTAACACATTGAGGCCACCTCAGCGTGATTTATAGAGTACAAATCTGTGA
This sequence comes from Trachurus japonicus, assembly GCF_045865225.1. Classification (NCBI taxonomy): domain Eukaryota; kingdom Metazoa; phylum Chordata; class Actinopteri; order Carangiformes; family Carangidae; genus Trachurus; species Trachurus japonicus. The sequence continues at coordinate 7,326,220 of NC_140925.1, forward strand.
TTGTTGACAAATTTCTGTCATCTCACAATATGAAGTTATATCACCCAAGGCCTGGTGGCACTGGTTCTCAGCAGCGGTTAAACAGATGTCACATTCTTCCTCCTCATTTTTCACTTCCCTTAAAGGGATTTATTGGAAGAACAATGTTCAAATTGAGCGGCTGAAGGGAACCAAATTGCTCGCAACCCTCAGTGGGCTCAAGAAGGGCAGATGCTCCATAAGTGGCCATTAGAATCTGAAATCATTTTCGCTCAATTCAGATTCTTCTTATAGCGCTCACCAGGCACAGCGGATCAAAGATCAACCCTTTCCTCCGCTGCAGATTGGTGGCATTTCCTTTACTGTTCTTTTGTTCCAGACAAAACTGCTAACCCCCCATAAAATTACCTCTGCCAAGGAGTCATTTATGTTTGAACAATTATTTTAAATGCCGTAAGGAATTGTTCTCCTGGTGACATTTTTATAGCTCAAATTTGACTAAGTAGCGTCGAGGTGGTTTTCATTAACCGCTCGTAGTGTACACAAATTGTGCTCTCACTGTAAAACAGCTGTTTTACAACCATGAGAGGGAGCAGGGTGAGGGAGAAGGCGAGCTTTTACATGACTTTCATGGATCGGCCTCCATTAGAATGAGTGCTGCTACTGTTTCTGCCTCATTAAGATCAAATTATCTGTAATTAGTGGCTCAGATGTTTGATCATACTGTTTTTAGACACATCTTGCGGCAGGGTGGGGGGAAAGTGTTGCGGACATACAGGCCCACCATTGTTTTTTTGATGATGTAATATGTTAATATTTAACCTTACTGTGTGAATAAATGGAAAGCCTTGTCTGTTGCTCTGTGACACAGTCAGTGCCGGTAAGAATGCGTCATGCTAAAATGCGTTTTTGATTGCATCTGAAGGGCATCCATCATGTCTGAAGTTTTCCCCCGAATTAACCTCAAATGTGAAGAGATTACGGTGGCAGTGTATTGAATGCAAAACCTGCAGCTCCTGTCGAATACAGGGGAAAAATGCCGTAAGTATAATGTCGCATACATCTTAACACACACCATTTTCACTGCTGTTGGCTCGGAGGTAGATCCCATTTTGTGCATCCCTGAGGATTTGTTGGTTTTCCCTCAGATTTGTAAAGCCTCTCTTGTGCTCAATTGGGTTTATTTTTCCAAAAGACTTTAAATGACGGGTGGGTGTTACATGTATGCAACAGGGACACCCCTTTTTACACATGCCTGCTGTTTCCTTTCAGGATGAGATGCTATTCTGCGATTCATGTGATCGGGGCTTTCACATGGAATGCTGCGACCCGCCGCTTTCAAGAATGCCAAAAGGTGAGCTGTTTACACTGTCTGGCTTCTCTGTTTCCCGCTCCGCTGTCAATTCAAAGCCTTTTCTTCACAGACGGCCGTTTGGGGCTGTCACTCAGCGCACAGTGAGGCAGCGGTGGCTTATTAGGAGCTTTGCATGCATATCAAATTATTCCAGCATCCCCGGGGAGATTTGCTATCTCTGGATTACAGTACTGACCCTACAGCGAGGCTTGTAATGATGGTGCACGTACTGTAGTAGGACATTTGGCAGGCAATTCATACAAGTCACATAGCTTTGTTCAACAAGCTGACACGAAGTCTTTCTCTCTGGACAGAGAATTGACCCAATGTTTTTCTTATGGATTTTCGCTTTGTGCTGAGTAATTGATTGTCATTGTGAGCTGGTGGGATTCTCGCCAGTTCTCGGTATTAAAGGAGATGTTTCAAATGAATGTACTGTATGTCCTCTGAATTGATGAACCCACCCAAACGCTACTCTCTGTGTTTGGACACCCTCCAGGAACCTGGGTCTGCCAAGTCTGCAGGCCGAAGGAGAATGGGAAGAAACTGCTGCACAAGAAAGCCGATCAGATCAAACGTCGATATGCAAAGCCAATCGGAAGGCCCAGGAATAAGCTCAAACAAAGAATGTGAGTGTGCAATAATCTGTAAAAGGGAAACTCCGGTTGAAAAATAATAACGCAACGCTCACTGAGTTAATTGCAAAGATCTGGGAGCACAGCAACACTGCTGAAAAAGAGTTCAACGGGGCCAGAAACACAATTTTCAAAACAAACCCCCAGGTTAGCCCAACAGTAAAATTATTACCCAAACATCCATCACAGTTTACAAGCTGACTCTGAGGTTCAGCTTTGACCTACGCTTGGTTGTGTGCGACGGCTGTGTGTTTCCAGATCCGAGCAATTACTTTGGCGAGCACAATGTTATCACAGTAGAGGAAAAAAACGACAGTCCAACATATCAAAATAAGACACTCACTGTTATAAACTGGAATTATCCTTTCCAGAGAATAAAAACACAACCAAGGAATTACTAAGTAAATTAAAGAAACTGTAAAATCTTCTCTACTAATTGGAGTTGGTGTTTATTGACTCCAGTTCTGCTCAACTGGAACTGCTCTGGATGCAAAAAGTGTCCGTTGTTCCGAAAAAACAAATAAAGAAGAACTTGTAGAGAGGTAATTTGCAGTGCTCAGTGGTCAAAGATATGCTCAAGAAAAGTAAAAGTAACAATAGAATAATGTTTAATAAACATTTTACTATAGAAGCCAATATTTTAGAAGATAATGTGCTTTTTGTTATGATGTCTAAATCTGTAAACCAACTGCTAGCTGTATGTTAGCTAAATACAGTGGAGTAAAAAGCATAAGTCAGGTAGAAGCATGAAGACATATAATACACATACCTCAAAATTGCACTTGTGTAAATGTGATATTGGTGATGTGACCGTCTACAATCCAGTTTGTTGCTCTTGTCTTTGCAGATCTGTAACCAGTGGTGACGGCTGCATGGTAGCACTTGGAGGAAGGGGGTCACCTGGTAGGGGTCAAAAGATTACCGTCTGTTCCACACCTTCATCTGGTCATGCTGCATCTGTGAAGGACGCCAGAGACAGATTGGCTGTTGCAGACCCCTGTTGTGCGGTCGACGCCACCCAATTCACCACTTCCACCCCCACCTCCACTCTCCCCCTCACGCCCACCTCCACCCCAGCTACACTCACCGTTAACAAGAAAACCAAAGGGCTTATCGATGGGCTTTCCAAATTCTTTACCCCTTCCCCCGTGGGCCGTCGCTCGCGAGCTGTAGCCGTAGACTCGCCCGCCAAACAGTTAAGCTCTAGAGACAAGCGTCCGCCCAAACTGTCCAAGCCACCAGAGCCGTTTGCCTTCGCTGCTGATGCCAGTCAAAAGATAACCCCCTCGTCCTCTGCACTTCCTCCCGCCCCCACGTTGCCGGGTCTTAGCCCGCCCTCGCAGGTTTCCAGCAGCTCCACCTCTGCTAACTCGCCCCAGAGCTCTTCCAGCCAGTCTAGTGTTCCTTCCCTGAGTAGTCTCTGCAATAGCAGCCAACTTAAGGGACTATTTGACGGACTTTCTCACATATATACTACTCAGGGACAGTCGCGGAAAAAGAGGCTACCTTGCTATGCGCCGCCTAAGCGCATCATGCACCATAAGCAGGATTCGCCCCATGCGTCCAAAACGGGGCCCCAGCACCTTGGAAAAAACGAGTTTACTAAAAATAGGTTACACTCCACATCTGCAGGGCCGGGCCGACCCAGAGGACACCCGTTTAAGATGGTCAGTCGTTTCAAACGTAATCCCTTCCTTAAAAAGCACAGGACACTAGGCAGGCTGAGGTATAAAGTGAGCCCTCAGAAGGGAGCCCCCTCACCAGGAAAGGGAGACTTGACAGACGGAAGAATTAAGCCTGAGAATAATCATGGTAAGCAAGGCTCGCAACTCCAGCCAAGACCTGCGTCTCCACACCTTTTAAGTTTCTTCTTTATTATTATCATTTTTTGTTAAAGCTTAACACTCGCAGTTATGTTTTTTTGTTTTTTTTTTCAGACTAGAGCTAATCTTTTCTTTGAGAAGACACCCTCAACATTCTAACAGACTACTAATCCTCTGCCTAATTTGAATTCTTTTAGTTTCTTAACCCAGTTTCGTTGCGTTTTGACTTGGCTGCGGACTTTACGTGGCTTCCATCCTCTCGCCCGTTGGCTTTTGTCATAGTGCATGGCCCACTAACTCCCTCATGTTGCTCCTTGCTCTGTTCTTGACCCTCTGCGGTAGTGCACACACTGTGATCGCTACCTAGTAGAGGCTGTAGTCACATCAGCGCTCTCCCTCATCCCACCCTCACTCTTGAAATCACTGTCTCCACTCAGCCTCACTTCCAGCGGACATTAGACACATACAACCCAGTGATTCACCCACCCAAGTTGACTCAGAGCTGACATGATGATTATAGCCAGAAGTGCAGTAACCCTTACATTTCACTGTCTTGAGGAGTGAAGTCACAGTTTAAAAAAATAACACATAGGAGAAAAACAAACGGATATATGTTTCAAGCAGCTCCAAACACTATACTGCACAAACACTACTTACCCCAGCAGCACATTTCCATAAATATGTTAATGACACATCACTTCCACTTGTAATGGGTTTTTGTTTTGGTGGTTAAGTCATAGTGTTGATGTCTTTCATAAAATTACTGCCTGCTTTCCAACATCAGTTGCTTTTCATGTCGACACTCGCTCTCTTCACTGCATCTGCTTCTTAATTCATGGGAAACTGTCTTGGTGGATGACTAAGCACATGAAAGCGGTTACGCAATTAGAGTGATTTAGTTTCACTTCATTACATTAGGGATTTTCATAAAAACATGCAAAGATGATACATTATGAAATTCCTCAGAGACATGGCCTCAAACAGGCTCAGCAGCAGTACTCACAGTATAAGCACATTTGCATAGAATGCATTTATGAGATTATTCAGCCACGGCTGCTTCAAACAGGCCGGTGCTGATGTGCTATCTGATGTGTTGATGTTGTGTTATTGTGCCTGTAACAGGCCACAACGGGGAGCTGCGTGTGAAGCAGGAGACCCAGTTGGACTTTGCGGCCATGTCCAGAGACCACGTCACGGAAGACGACATTGAGACGTTCACGCGTGTCCAGGAGCTCTCCACGCAGGTGAGGAGGGTACGAGGGGAAATGGCTCAACGTATTGAGCAGTTTCAGGCTTTACCAAATAGTTTGCAGCTGTTTTTTTGAGTTAAATACTTATCAGCCTCAGTTATGTCAAGGTTTGTTTCTCTCTCATGACAATTTAACATGGACAGTTGAGTTAAGTGTTAAGGATAGGGATGAGGGAGAAGGACACCGTTATTATATTGAAAGGAATTTCGTGATTATCTTGATGTGTATTGTAGAATTTAAATATATTTTTGCCATTGATTAAACCATATTTTATAACATCCTGCCAAAAGAAAATTCTCCTGCTCACTCTTTAACTGCCCTTGGTTCCTGTTGCCTTGGAATATTTAAGATTTTTAGCAATAGTGAAAACTAATAAAACCCTTTGAAAATGCTTTAAGTACAAAGAGCTAGTGAATCAGGTGTAAACCCAACTGGATGTTATATATATTCAAGTATGTAAGTCAACATCAGTGACAGATTGTGGTTAGACTTAGCATATCTTTTGTTTTGACACGAGAACATAACGGCAGTCTTGCCTATGTATAACACAGCTATATGAACCAGTGAAGAGAGACACTAACATTGAGTTATCTGGGTCACTATATTTATCTGTTTGCCTTTTGTTAAATCTTTTCACAGAGAACTGGATCTCTGATGAGCACAGACTCGGTGCGATGCCCCGCCGTTATCGAATTCGGGAAGTATGAGATTCAGACCTGGTACTCGTCGCCTTACCCTCCTGAATATTCAAGGTATTGTTGACTTAACACCACAATTAATGTCAGTCCCTTTGTTACTGGTGTTGCATATTATTTCAGTGTCCTTTTGGGAAAAAAAAAGCCTTATGCTGAACTACAAACCACAGCTCTCCCTTTTGTCTTCTCCAGATTACAAAAGCTTTATCTGTGCGAGTTCTGTCTGAAGTACATGAGAAGCAAAAACATTCTCCAGAGGCACACAAAGAAGTGTGGCTGGTTCCACCCGCCAGCCAATGAAATCTACAGAAAGGACGACCTTTCTGTATTTGAGGTCAGCCTCCCTTTACAGCAATAAAGCAATAACTGTATGCTGCATGAGATTCCACTGAATGGGTTTCTGGGAGGAGGAGGAGGGAAAAAAGGGAACTGTTTGAACAGTGTCCTCTTGCTCTTTTTATTCCGTGTTTAGGTTGATGGAAATGTCAGCAAACTATTCTGCCAAAACCTCTGCCTGTTAGCCAAGCTTTTCCTGGATCACAAGACCTTGTATTATGATGTGGAGCCTTTCCTCTTCTACATACTTACAAAGAATGATGAGAAAGGCTGTCATCTTGTGGGCTATTTCTCCAAGGTAAGAATTACAGAGTGATTATATGGGAAATGAAGGAATACCGCACATCATTTTTGAATGGTGATACTGATACAGAGAGACCTGTCCTTTTTTTTTTCAGCATGGATTGAGTTTTTATTCACAGTTGTACTTTAAATGATGAGTCAACTAATCACTTAGTCAGACAAAAATGTCAAACGCTCACTGGTTCCTGTCTCTGACATTTGATGATTAGCTGCTTTTGTCTGTTTTTCATCATTTTTAGGTCGACTGTCTTTTTATGATGAGACTCTGAGCTCTGATGCACATTTGTCACCATTATCTCACATTTTGTAAACAAAGCAATTAATCAAATAATCCAAAGAATAATTGACAGCATAATTAAACAACAAAAAGATAGTTATTATTTATTGTAGCTGTAAATCAGAGCAGGGATGCTTTTTTGTGTGAGCTCATCACTCTACTGTGTGCGCGGCGTGCACGTGCACGTGCACAGCTTTAGACAAGGACAGTGGCAGGTGCAGTAAATTGCCAGCTTCAGCAGAGCTCTGACATACTTGATCTGTTTCTCCTTCCCTCAGGAAAAGCTTTGCCAGCAGAAGTACAATGTCTCCTGCATAATGATCATGCCTCAGTACCAAAGGCAAGGATTTGGAAGGTTCCTTATTGATTTCAGTAAGTTCCTTAATGCTTTTTCAGACCGCTGGACTGGAGTCTTTCCTTTTTTTCTCGCTGGTCTTTACAAACAATTTCAGATTAAGGGGTGAATTTGTTGCTTGTGGCAAGGTGCTGTTATTTGGTTAAGGCTTTGAAGTGGCCTAATCAAGAGCATTCATGTTCAGTGCTTAGGCAATCACAGAAGATTAGGAGTGAGAAACATTACATTCTGTCTGCATACATCATTTGATGGCCAGTAGTCTTTCACCAAAGCATTGCCTGAAGAGCTTTTTCATCGAAAAATGGCCCCAATTCTCTCTCCTTGACTTGTGATGAAGTGTAGATGCTGCTTTTATGTTTTAGTCCAGTAAATGCAACACATACAATATTTAAAACCTTGCGGTCCACTTATGAAAACAGTTGCTGCCTTGAGTGGATTTCTGTGTTTAGGCAGACAGCGTTTTTTCTTTCTTTCTTTCTTCTTCTTTTCTTCTATTTTTTTGTCATTATAGACGTTTTATTATTTTCAAGAGTTGTCTCTTTGACGAGTTTGTGTGTGATGAAGAGAGGGAAAAGGAGCGAGTGTGGGGCGGGCAGGCGGTAATGGAGCATTTGATTTCCTGTTCACTTTGGGAGACATTGAGACACAGAGATGCGAGAGGATCTGTGATATTGAGAGTGTGCTGATAACAAAGACAGGGATTAAGGGAGATTGAACACAGCTGAGTTCTGAGCTCTTTGAAGGCTTTATTGGAAAATGTAGCTTTGGAGCTGGAAGTTGTTTAGATTAAGATTTTCTGTTATATTGGACTGTATTAGAGGAACACTTTGTCTCAGGTAGCTGAGAGCGAAGCACTAGCCTGTGTAAAAAAAATATGTTCTCTTTCAAATCGTGATTCAAAGGATTCAGAGTCGCTCTTTTGTTTTGTTTTATTAACGATAATATTCTTGTAAAATTACACGGAATTAAAAAATTTCAATTAATTTATTTAAATATTCATTGCTAAGTGTTTGTTATCACCGGCTCTTCTTCTTAGCTTTAGTAATGGATATTGTTATGATTACTGGAATATTATGTGTTCACTGTTTGGTGATTAGATTTGCTTGTTTGGTTCTCGGTAGTGGGTGCACATTAAAAGGCATTAATTAATTTCATGCCGCTCATAATGGATGACCCTTGACAGGGCTGTTATAAAACTAATTACACACAGATACATATTAGTATTAGGTTTTTTTTTTCTTGTTCGTTATCTCTCCTAAGTGCAGTCTCTTGTGAGCAATGACATCCAGCTGCTTCTCTGTTTCGCTCTGTCGCTTTGTTTCCTCTTTACTACCCTCTTTCAACCTGCTTTGTTGCCCTTGCCAGCATGTATCATAGCTTCTGACAAAGGTTGAAGGAGAGGAAAACTGATTGCCTCGCCTCCCTTTATACCATTTGAAGGTGAAATCCTAAACAGGGTTCAGTGTCACATCCTTACATGAATATGTAATCCATAAGGGAGAGGAGGGAGAGAGGGGGGGTAGGGATTGAATTGCAATCTGAAATAACGCAGCAGCCGCCTCCAGCTTGACTAAAGCATTTTGTTTTTGTTTGAATCGTGTCTTTTTAGGTTACCTTCTCACCAGGCAAGAAGGACAAGCCGGCTCCCCGGAGAAACCGCTGTCAGATCTGGGTCGCTTATCCTACCTGGCATATTGGAAAAGTGTCATACTGGAGTACCTTTATAAGCACCCAGATAAACACATCAGTGTTAAAGGAATAAGCAGGGCCACTGGGATGTGTCCACATGACATCGCCGCTACTCTCCAGCAGCTCGGCATGATTGACAGACAGGATGGCAGGTCAGTTTCCGAGCCGCAGTCTCCTTCAGCCTGTGCTGCCGCTTCTGTGTGCCGTCTGACTTATCCAGGCCAGTGGGTATTTTTAACAGCATATCCATTAATGCCGCTGAATATTGACAGAAGTAAGTCAGGTTAAGCACCCCCAAGGACACGGAGCACCTGCTGTCCCAAAGAGCTCGTCTTTGTGCTCATATTTAACCACACATCACCTTCTGTCTACCTTCTGTCTACCCGCGGCTCGTTGGTTTTGTGGACGTGAACTCATGGGTTTCTCTCATTATGACCTAGGATCGTGTTGATAAGACGAGAGAGGCTGATTCAGAGGCACACGGAGAGGCTGAGGGCAAATCCGCGTCAGAACGAGGTGGACCCCGACGCCCTTCGCTGGACGCCCTCCACGAGTCTCAACACCGTCCTGTCTGAGGAGGAGCGGGAGGCAGAGATGGATGTACGTTTTTTTTCCTCTGTTCAGTCGGCTCGTTATTTGGTTACACATGCTCGCCATGCTGTTATTGAATGTTTGTTTGATTAGCTGTGGAGTTCAAACGGAGGGCATGAATGGGAAAGGCATACTCGCTGTCAGCAGGCATCTAATGTTGTGCAAAATTGCGCTAAATCAGTTCACTACATAATTGATAGTACTGAATATTCCATGAAATGCAATCTTTCCACGGTTACTATACGGAAATGTTTCATCCGTGACGGGGCGGACATCCAATCAGCGTGCTGCTCTTATTATCAGGAGAAATCAGCAGTGATTCATTTGTCATGATGTTAATTCCAATCTCTTGTTTTCCCATTAGCCTCATTGCTCAGATGTAGGAGCCGTGCGTGCGCCTTTTCCCAGAGATAATGCGTCTTGTCTGTTTAATTACCAGGCTGAGCGGCTGAAGGAGCAGGCCAGTTGCTGGGAGAAGGAGGAGAGAGAGGGCTACATGATGACTCACGGTAGCAGACAGCCTCTCACAAAGGTCCACTGCAAGGTTCCCTACAGGACCTACGAGCGCCGCCACGCACCGTCCTGGACCAGGCGCATCCAGCAGTTGGAGGAAGTTAGCGATGACGAAGCCGACGACGACGATGACTCCGACGGCTCCGACGGCTCACCACCCATCCTGACAAAAGCCCATGCGATGCTCGCAGCCAAGAGAAAGGTGACTTTTGTTGTTTGTTGGTATGAATCATGTTTCTTTTGCATCACCACAGCTCAGCCTTTTTTTTTTTTTTTCTCCCCCTCCCTCTAGTGTCTGTTGTATCTTGTTGATCATCTGGAATTTTTTATTCCGGGGACAAAGTGGAATTGAATGTGTATCATTAGATATTTTCCTTCGTTAGAGACCATGTTGTGTACTCTACTGAGATGGAGAGGTTTGATAAATATTCATGAATTCATTGGAGGGTTCAGCAGCTTCCTCGTGTCATCTGGAGCCTCCCCGTGTGCCTGCAGCTGTAGATAATAGATTGTGTTTTCACTGCTGGTGTCGAGACTGCGCGGGCTAAAACTTGTACTATTGTCAATGGTCATGGTTAATTTACTGCCCTCCTCTGTGCTTCTCACATCTGTTCCGTCTATATGGCACTGCCCCCTTGTGCTGGAGTTAATATCACAGCCAGCTGCGTGATGTCAGGGAGACCTTGTCAGCAAAAAAACAGTATGGAAACCAGAAAAAGAGTGACAGTGGCTGTTGAAGTTTATTTAGTGCATTAGTTACAGTATTGATTTCACATTCTTCCTGTGAAGGATTTCGGAGAGAAGAGCGGTTGAATCGCAGGCAGCTGGTGGGAAACGACTGGAGAATGTAAAATATAGACTGTGGTTTCTCCTTACTCTGCCTGTCTCATTTGTGGTTTTCCACAGTAGGCTGCATTGCTCAAACATTTAGTCTCACAGTGTGGTTTTGACATTTTACATTTAGCACAAAAGCCTGAATGAATTTCTGCTCTATCCTTATAGAGGTCATCCACCTAGTGCCCTAGTTTTTTTAGTCTGCAGAACAGCTTTGATAGGATTTTTCTCCGTTTTCACCGTTTTTTGTTTTTTTTTACGTTCCAGAGAACCATCGTGCTGAAGAAGAGAGGGCGCAAAAGAAAGAGAATAAACAGCAGCGTAACAACCGAAACCATCTCGGAGACGACCGAGGTGCTGAACGAGCCCTTCGACAACTCGGAGGATGAGCGTCCCATGCCCCTGCTGGAGCGCACCTGCAGAGTGGGCGAGATGGAGGAAGACGAGGAGGAGGAGGAACAGGAGGACAAGCAACCAATTATACCAATGAAACGGCGGCGAGGTCGCCCGAGGCTGGAGAAGAATGCACGGAAAGACAATCTCGAACACTGGAGTGAAGGTATTTGCATCTCGACTGTCATAAAAATCCTCATTATTACACCATATTGTAACTGTTGTTCTTCATTTTTTAATCGTTGATTGTTCTATCCCTCTGGCAAAACATTCAAATGTTCTAAATTATTTATTTCTTTTGCTCTGCAGGAGCTGATGTCCTCTCTAAGAGACCTGACAGACCCCGTCCAGTGAAACGGAAGAAAGGCTGGCCCAAAGGAGTGAAGCGTGGCCCTCCTAAGTGGAGGCTAAAGAACGAACGAAAGATGGGCTTCAAGCTCAACCTGTACACGCCCCCCGAGACCCCCATGGAAGCAGAGCAGCACCATATTCAGACGGAGGAAGCGAAGGATGAACCAGACCAGGACATCGTCAGCGCAGACGAGGACAGCAAAGCGGGCAGAGGCCCGGCCAGTCCAGACATGACGCTGGGGAGGCTCCCCTCCGAGCCCCCGAGTCCAGCCGACCACGTCTCCCAGAAGTCGAGCTCCCCTGAAGGGTCACCGGTGGCCTCTCCGGTCTGCTCGCCCGCTGCCTCTCCTGGGGCCTTTTCACCCAGGCCCGAGGACAGATGCGACTCCCCGGAGCCGCCGGAGGATGAGCAGCAAGAGAGCGAACACGAGGAGGAGTTCCCGGCCAAAGACGCGGAACACGGCACAGAGGGAGCCGTAACACTGGAGAACGACAACGAGGAAGACGAGGAGGAGGACGAGGAGAGGACTCAAATAGAGGACCAGGACGCGGACGACGAAGACGACAGTCACAGGAAGGCGGCGGAACCTGAGAGCAGCAAGGGAGCGGAGTCGGAGCAGAGTTCGAAAGAAACGGCGGAGTGCACCCCACCTTTTTTAGATCCAAAAGAAGACAATGACTCTGAGTTGAGTCAGCAGGTTTCTACAGTTCCGTGTAGTGACGAGGAGCCGGCCGCGGCTGCGGAAAGCATCCCGGAGGTTGTGACGGACACAACAGTAGCAACACCACCAGCTGAAGCAGAAGCCGTGGCTTCAGTAGCAGCCGTGGACTCTGATAACCCTGTGGACTCTGAGTCAGAGGAGGAAGAGAGCGCGCCCAGTCCCTGTCCAGATCGCCCGCCTCCTCAGCCCGCGGAGAGGCAAACACTCAGCCCCGTGCTGAGGGAGGATCCCCCGATCTGCGCAGAGATTGACTCAGAGACGGCCCAAGCTGTTCAGTCCCTGACACAGGAGACTGAGCGGGAGACCGAGCGGGAGACCGTGTTTCAGGACTGCGTGGAGAGCCAGGAGCCCTGCAGGAGCCTGCAGACGACGTACGCCCACGTGGCCCAGAGCCCCCAGCTCACTTCGCTGGATGACTGCCCCCAGTCGGACCACAGCAGCCCCCTCTCCTCCGCGCAGTCCCACCCCAGCCAGTCGGTACGCTCCGTCAACAGCCCGGCCGTCTCCATCCTGGAGAGCAGCTACACTCAGATCAGCCCCGACCACAGTGCCATCTCGGTGCCCTCGCTGCACAACATGGAGACCAGCCCCATGATGGACGTGCCGTCGGTCTCGGATCACTCGCAGCAGGTGGTGGACAGCGGCTTCAGCGATCTGGGCAGCATCGAGAGCACGACGGAGAACTACGAGAACCCCAGCAGCTACGACTCCACCATGGGGGGCAGCATCTGTGGGGCGGGCCCCACCCAGAACAGCTGCTCCTACGGCAGCATCCCCCCCAGCGGCCTGGCCCAGAGCAGCTGCGCCGTGAGCCAGCAAATGGCCGCCGCCGTCAACCCGGGCAGCTGCGGGATGATTCAGCAGAACAGCCTGAGCTCGCCGCCGCACTGCAACGTCAAGTCGCCGCAGGGCTGCGTGGTGGTGGAGCGGCCCCCCAGCAACAGCCAGCACAGCCAGCACAGCCAGCGCAGCCAACACAGTCAACACAACTCTCACAGCAGGCACGGCCCACACAATCAGCACAGCCAACACAATCAGCACGGTCCTCACAATCAGCTAAGCCAGCACAGTCAACACAATCCCCACAACCAGCATAGTCACCACCACAGTCACCACCTGCAGCACAATCAGCTCAGCCAGCACAATCAGCACCCTCAGCATAGTCTCCACAATCAACACAGTCAGCACGGCCAGCAGCAGCCCATGGCCCAGTGCGCCATCCCCACCAACTTCACCACCACCATGCAGCTGGCGGACATCCCCGAGTCCGGCAACCCCAACTTCGCCTCCCACCTCTACGAGAGGATCAACCACCAGGGGGAGTACGGCGGCGGGCACTACTCCCAGTCGTCGGGCCTCAGCCTGGCCAAGCTGCAGCAGTTCACCAACACGTTCATCGACCACCCTCACTCGCTGCCTTTCAACCACTCGGCCTCGCACCCCATCACATCTTATGCAAACACGCCCTCGCTATCGTCGCAGCACTCCAGCCTGGTGTCCTTGTCGCAGACGGCGCATCGAGTCCCCAACCCGCAGGTGCAGGCCACCATGACCCCGCCCCCGAATCTCAGCTCCCCTCCTCCCATGATGCTGCAGCGCAATATGGGCATCTCGCCCTCGCAGCGGATCCAGCCCCAAATGGCCTCCAAGAGCCACATCTCGGCGCGCTCCAAGTCGGCCCCGCTGTCGCACCACCAGCAGCAGATGTACGCGCGGCCGCCGCAGACCGTGGCCATGCAGGCGCCATCCAGGACGCTGGCCGCCATGCCACGCATGAACATGAGTGTGAATATCATGCCGGCGCCAGCCTACAATGTCAACTCCATGAACATGCCCTCCCTCAACGCCATGAACGGCTACAGCATGAGCCAGCCCATGATGAACAGCGGCTACCATGGCAACCATGCCTATATGAACCAGTCACCCCAGTACTCTATGCAGATGGGCATGATGGGAACACAGCCATACCCCCAGCAGCCCATGCAGGCTCCACCACATGGCAACATGGTGTACACTCCAGCTGGTCACCATGGTTACATGAACACAGGCATGTCCAAGCAGTCCCTGAAGGCGCCTTTCATCAGGCGGTAACTCTCCGCAGGACTGAGCTGGTTCTTCTCGTGTGCATTTTGCTGTTTAAAGATGCACTGATCTGGCCTTGTTTCCTTTCATTTGGTGTATTTTTTTTTTTTTTTTGTTATTGTTTATTACTTAAAAACCAGCAGCAGCACTTGGAAAGAATGCAAAAATTTTCATCAGTGAGTAAAACTTTGAAGCTAATGTTAAAAAGTATTTTTGTTCCTCCAGATGGGAAGCCTTACATCATTACGATGAAAATCTATTTAATTAGTGTTAGTGTCTCTGATGTGTCTTTTTAGAGCAGGCGGGTTCAGAGCTCAGAGGTAGAGATTTCATCAGTGGTCTTGCAGTCGTGTAGCAGCCTCAAATGAAGCCATTTAATGTGCCTGCTACAAGTGGAGTTAGTGGCTGTTTGAACCTGTTCAGTGTACCTGTCTAACAGTGCTGACAATTAGTTTGTACTATACTCATGCCTTTGTATATTTAAATTATTGTACTTATTTTGTAAAGTGACAACTAGCATGCTTCAGTCTCTGTTAGTGACAGTGCATTGAGTAGTACTGTACAAGTGTTGTGCTTAATAGCAAGCCATTTTAAAGATATCTGGCCTTTATTAGGTTTCCCTTCACAGGGAGAAAGATGAAACTATATTTTGTTAATTCTAATAATGTAAAAAAATGTAAACTTAGTCCTGATTTCTGTTCGGTTTGAGAGGTTTTATTGCTATGTATGTATAATTCTGAAGTCTTTTGTAACAGATCTCCTTGAGGCAGCTTTCTGTTTAATAAAGCAGACTGATTTCTGTCAAAATAACAAAGCATATCTCAGTGTTTGTACCCTGAAAAATTCTAAAACATTTCAAAATGTCCAGAAGTGTGGCAGAATTTAAAAAGAACTAAATGATTATAACGACGAATAACAATAAAGAAAATATAAATTTAGTCCAAAGTTGATATTTTACATAATGCCTTTAAAGCTACGTTTTCATTCCATCTGTAGATTTGTTTTCTATCTTTATAAAATGTTGGATTTATATTTTACCGAAGTGTAGAAGAATAGAGCCTGTGAATAGACCAAACTAAGCTAATGGATTGCATGTAAAACGCAACTTGTACTTGTGTTTTTGTTTATATTGCTCTTTTGTAGCCTTTGTACCTGTACAGAGTTGCTGGTAAGAACAGGGGGGAAATACCTGGCTATGTGCACAAAAATCGGACAGAATGACATTCTTGTATTTATGACTTTTCTCCTTTTGTCAGTCACTTAAAAATGCTGTACATTTTAGCATAAGAATAAATTATGATTGACCATGTACTTGATTGTTCTCCTTTAATTTCGTAAAACATTCGCCGGCGCCGGCGTGTCGCAGAGTGAGAATGCACTGATAATCCAGGTAGCTGTTTTCTCTTCAGGAAAGTATTTTAAAATGAAAAAAGCATCAGTAAAAGAGGAAACTTGACTCAGACTCGACTGCTCTGACATTTGATTTACTTGAAATTTCACTCTAAAAATCGGACTTGATATGAAACGTAGCCTTTTACATTTCAACTCTTACTCCAGCAGACAGGCTTTGAATGACAACTCACACTGAATATTTAATCATTATGCCTATAATAAAAATGACTCGATCTCATTAGTTGAAAAAAAAACACGAGAGAATATAATTTCCTGTGTCATAATCATGGTCAGAATTCACTTGCAGATTCAACTTGAACTCAACTTGAACCTGACTTTTAACTTGACTTGTGATGGTTGAGACGAGGCTTGACGAGGTCTTGTCTAGATCTAATTTGATTAAACTTGGACTTGTCTCCCGTGACTTGCCATTTAACTAGAACTTCTTTTTAAATGACTTCTGTCTCGTCTTGAATCTCCAGTTCCAGCTACTTCTGTGACTCGAGGCTTCACCCACGAGTCTCAAAATCAGCTCTGCTCAGTCGAGTCTCTTTCCTCCAGGAGATGCATGTCCAGCTCTCTCAGCTGTTTCAGGAAGCCCCAGTTTGGGATGATGCGCCTGCGTTTCTTCACGTGCTCGATGGCGTCCACCACCGTCATGTTCTCGCAGATCATGAGGTACGCGAGGAACAGCGTGGCGGACCGGCTCCTCCCCATCACACAGTGCACCAGCAGTTTATCTGCAGGCAGGACACACACAATGAAGAAAACAGCTGCGTCACACATTTTTGCGTTAACTTCTCAAAGGGTGAGCTCACCCAAATGTTTAAACTTGAGTGGCCTGTCTTTCTATGACTCAGAATTCTGCAGCCAACTTTCATTTGTGGTCCTTAAAAAGAAACATTGTCTGAAGTAAAAACTCTCACAATCCCCATGAAAACAGCAGTATTGAACTGCCCTTCTGAAAAACTGATGGAACAAGGTCAGTAGATATTCCTTAGAAACCAGGACAGTGCCCCAAGAAAAGAGTTTTTCAGATTTGGTTTTGGCTTCACAAACTGAAATTCCTTTCACTAAACAGGCAAGGTAGTAAAGGTAAAAGCACAGTTTGCTACTACCTCGGTAGGATAAAGATGGATTAAGTGTAATTTGAAGTTTGAAAAGCAAGATTTTCTTGAGTATTTTTCAGCACTACTAACAAAACTTTCTCCTTTTTTTCCTCAGGTAGTGATGGATTTTCTGTTGAAGACCATAAAGTCAGTTCTGCGATTTGGCTGAAACAATCCTGTACTGTAAGTATCTGTTCTCTCTCTTACTCTGAGGATTGCTCAGTGTCTCTTTTATGAACTGGGCCGCAGAGAAGAAATACTGGCTGAGGTCAAAGGTCGCGACATCTTCCGCCACCACCCCGTAGTATACGACCTCCATGTCGCTGTAGTAACCAGCGCCCGTGTCCACATTATTCCACGTCCCCTCCGCTGCGTTCAGGATGTGCGTAATCCCCAGCCTCTTCAGATTGTGCTTGTCCTTTGCCGTCTCCCTGCGAGATGATTTAGCCTGTGTGAATATTATTTTAATCCTCCATTATTTTATTCAGTTTCATAATTTCATACTTTTTTACTCACTCGTCCCCAATGTAGACATTAGGCCAGACCTCGTTGACATGAGTGTAAGCCACACTCCCACGGTTGAGGATTTTCTCCAGCTCATAGCCCCCAGGTGTGACATATTCATCCACTGGACTGGATTCCTCCACTGCCTTTGTAACATTTATCTTGGTGCCAGTCTTTGACTTGTGAGAAGCCATTTTCTCACTGTGGCTTCCTTTCACACATGATTTATTAGCTTAAGGGGAAAAAGAAATACCACACTTGCTTTTTTTTTTTGTCCTCCTTCCACTTTTCTCCGTCTACAATCATTACAGAAAATACAGGTTTTGTTTTTGTGTCTCTCACATGCATCTCCAGCTCCACTCACCGAGAGTTCGGAGTCCTTCGTTTTCCTGCTTGAACGTTTTGTTGTCATCATTGTGGCAGCTTGTTGTGAAGCCGTCCTTAAAGGCAGAACATGGTAAGGTTTAATTCTGGCAGGCTCAAGTCAGGGCACAGATTGTATAACCGCTCTGTGACGGGCATCAAATGCAGAGGATATTTTTAGGGCTGTGATGTGGCGGGCCCCTGACCTTAGCTGCCACATTCTGTGCCTGTGGGGAAAACTTCCACCCAGCCAGTCCCTGCCATCCACTTCTAAACACACAACTTTAATCTCTGCTGCTGGCAGGAAGCTGTGCTTATCCAAACTTTGCATTTGCCAAAGGATACCCATATTCACTGGAGTGAACAGGGCACTCTGAGCTTTTGCTCAGCCGTGTGAGCAACTCCTGGAAATTGTGTCAGTCTCTCTTAGCCTTTCTGCATATCTACAGACGCCGGGAGAAAGCGTGTAAAGCGCTGCCTCACAACACCCGTTAAGGATGTTCTGCATCTTCTGGAGCCTCTCGGGGGCCAAAAGAGAACAGAAATGTGTCAGACTGTTAGACAGATGAGGTTTTTCACAGGATGGCACATGTCTTTGATTCGCCGTTATATGATATGCATGGTCCATTCAGTGATCTAAATGCAAGCCCCCAAAGTGAGAGTGTGATGATGACTGTATTGCAGAATGGCTGGATGAAGCTGCTAACATGTCAGACAGAGTTTTCACACCATCAGACTCCTTTATTTTTCCCTCATATCTTCATACTTTGCCATCATTCATTCTGACAGTGAAATCATTAAACCTGTGATATCCAATTCCTTTTATTTTGACAGCATCTCTCTCACTCTCTGTCTCCCAGCGTGCTCTGGAGAGCATCTCTTATTAAGATGGCTTCAGCGTTTCATCTCTTTTCAAAGTCTGACCTGAATCTGTATACACGCTCAGAACCATGCTGGCATATTTTTGTCATCTTGTATCAAGCCTCTTTAGACATCACAGTTTTAACTGTACGACGCTGGATTGCAGCAGTTAAGACTCAGTATTTTGAGAAATGTGAATAAATAAGTGGAGCATTGTTTATTTATAGGCAACCACTGTCTTTGTGTTGTTCAAGTGCAGCGTGGGGCTTTGGCAGTTGTGCCACATTTGTTTTAATGGGCTCTGTAATATTGATTGCGCTGTGTATTAGACACAAGCTTAAAGGACGATTCCACTGCTTTTCTGTGTTGCAGCTCCTGAACTGCATCATTTACACACATTCGACTGCTTTCAAATGCACAACCTACATGTTTCAATCATTTTCACACAAAATAAGAAACCAAACCTTTTTTTTTTTTTTTTTTAAGTTATTTCGGTATCCGTGGTGACAGGTCCAAGTCAAGTCTGTCACAGCAGTCGCAGCGACATGCTCGTCTTTCAAGTCTCTGACTGCTGACGTTTAAAATGACACGACATTTGAACATGTTCCCCCTCAAAGCAGTTTTTAGCTGCAGTTTATCACATCTAAGGAGAATTCCTCTCAAAGGCTGCCATTGTCATTTAAAGCGAAACCATATAATACACTGTGGCTCGTTTATTATTTTATTTTTCTACTTTTTCAGGATTTTATCAGGTCAAATTAGACAACAGAAAGTGTCAAGGCAATTCTGAAATCCTCATTTTTTTGGACTAGAACTACTAGACTTGAATCCAAGGCTTTGCCCAAAATAATAATTCTATTCACTACATAGACCTCTACACTATTTGTAGTCCAAGCTGAATGTAGTGAGCTCATTGTGTCCCACAATGCATCCTGAAAAATAGTGTACAACCAATGGTAACTAACCATGCAATATGTACCATTCACAGTGGTCTTCTCCATTGAACGCCCTGGAAAGTGAGTAGGGAGGAGTGAATGGGCGAGTGATTTCAGACATGACCCAAGTATCAAGTTTGAAGTGTACAGCTCTATTGAAGAGGCTATTTAAACCGGCTTGACTTTAATTTAGAGTTTACACTTATTTTCATCCGAGGCTTTGAGGTTACACAGTGCAGACTGGTAAAAAGCATCTCACATAATGTGTTTTCTGGCTGGGTTTAAATATATTTGGAAATAAATGGAGAAAATAAAACACTGGTGTGGTCTGTTGACATTTAAATATTCACATTGGATAAAAGTCGTGCCCATGGCTCTTGACTCCACTTCTTGATGTCATGTTGTTCTCCTCTGCAGGGCCAAGGTGGAGTCCAGGTGACGGAGCTGATTCAGAAATCCAACATTGGGAAGAATGTTTCTGTGTTTGCGCACAACCTCAGCTGCCTGCACCAGGTTGAGTCTCTCTTTAATCATGAGGAAGGCCAACACCAGAGTCGCCGAGCGGCTGATCCCTCGGGCGCAGTGGACGAGCACCTTACCTGCAGGCAAGAGAAGGTGACACCTCAACTCTGGCAGTTTAGTTTTACTCACTCTGGCATTTTACGGTATGAAATTCAAGATAAACAGAAGTTCTCTGCCATAATTTCTCAGATTTGTTCAACATTACAATCCAGTAATGCATATTGTCAGATTTCTACACCCCCGGTATACTGAGCTATAGGACATACAGTATTATTACACCCCTAGCTTTATGTCTTCATTTCATTTTCTATGGCTCAAACTGGCTCTTACTGTACCTTTCTGACTCAGAGCGCCATGAATGAAATCAGCCGTCTCAGTGAAGAATGGGCTTAAGTCGAAATCTTTACAGTCTGCTGCTCCTACTCCATGATACAGTATGTTGGTGCCTTTGTAGAAACATGGCCCCGTGTCAATGCGCTGGGGGCCATCTGCAGCGTTCACTACATGTGTTATTCCCAGATTCACTAACAGGGTTTTATCCTGAGCCGTGGCCCTGTAAACAACACAAGAGATGATACCAGAAATGCAGTTTGTTGTGATCCCTCTTGCCCGTGCGAGCAGCATATGTTTGTGAATGCATTACTGGTGACTCAAATGCACAGATTCTATATCAGTTGGACAAATAGACGACTTGTTTGCAGCGACACTTTCACAATCAGATCACCATATTGCCGCGAGGCCCCGAAGTGAGAATGTCACTCACGCGTCTGCGATGTAGAGGTTGGGCCAAACCTCGTTGACAGCTCCAGTGGGGCGTCTGTTCTTCAGCAGAAGGCTGAGCAGATCGCAGGTGGGTGGTGTCTGATACTCTGGCTCCTCCTCTGGACGCATATCTGCATCTTTCACTTTGGTGGTGGTGTTGCCATATGATTATCACAGATTACACAAATTAAAGTTAGACAGCCTCCCCCAAAACACTCAATGTTCCTGGATGGAAGACTTGTGAAGGTGCCGCAGCCGTCCTTAATGCTCCTGTTTCTCCTCCTGTTGGCATTTAGTAAACATGAAGCATACTGGTGCGGCTTGCTCTGTTTTCCATCTGAACTGGATATGAGTGTTGTTTAGAGGCTGAGCCCCGCTGGAATGAGACAGCTGAAGATGCCAGAGTCTGGGCAGGAGCAATGTGGACTATTTATTCCTCAGATGACTGTGACAGAAGCCAGGCAGCTTGTGTTGTGACAACTTTAACTACAGAACCACAGCAGTGCTTACAGTTGTAATGTTACTCAAAACATAGAAGGGTTTTTTTATTTATTTATTTTTTAATCCGGCTTCCACACCGAGCCAATTCAAACCACATCCATTTGTACCTATACAGGAAATTTTAGGCTAAATGCTGAGGTTATATCTGCTTTTAATTTGAAACAACAAATGGTGTGATAAGCCAACAATTAATTGATTTTACAGACACAGGGACATGGTGTATTGTTACCACTGATGAGAGAAATAACCTACGCTGGATTAAACTATAACTGTAGCTCAATAAATTAATCTTGATTAAATAATTTCAGCTCCAGCTCCTCTCAGTAGCTGTTTTTGGAGCTTTCTATGAAGTCATGATTCTGTGATAACAGATTTATTTTACCCAGATTTGTCATGGCTGATGTTTTCTATGTCTATTTCTCAGGACCTTAAAGGTGACCTGAGGAGTTTTTTCGTCAACAAGCAACAGTTTACCTTAACCGAAGGTCTGTATTCTAGAGGTGTAACAAAGATGGTCATGCATTTGCTGATTTCTAAAATGCTTGTAAAGACTTTTTTTTTTTTTTAAAGCTTGTGGTCTTCTTCCCTTCCTGCATTACCACATCCTCTCCTCACTGCCACCTACAGTCAGTCAATGGTATACAATGAAAGCACCGTGGACTTCATGGTCCCTGTGCTTGCGTTGCACAGGCACATATATATATTTTTTTAAGTACCAGTGAATCTCCATGGCTCTTTTCTGTATTTTTTTTTTTTATTGTTTTCTGAATGATAATGGAGTAATATGTGTAGACAAACACTACTTATTACTTAAAGATAAATCCATGAAATGGTTTTGGTCTTAAAACGAGATTTGTTTATAACAATAAAAAAAGAACTAGAAGCCTATCTTAAAATGCAGTTTAGGGAACTAGCATCTTTAAAAAAAAAAAAAAAAAAGTAAGTTGGAACTAAAATACTGGCAACATGGTAATGCACAATTATGGACTGAACTCAAGTCCGCCCATTGACGCTTGCTGATGATCCTTGGTAGTGCAACTGTTTATCCAGCTCCCTGAGCTGCTCCAGGAAGCCAGCATTGGGTGAGACGTTTCTGTTGGCGCTGACAGCTTTAAGTGCATCCACCAGCGTCATGTTCTCATGGATCATCAGATAGGCCAGGACCAACGTGGACGAGCGGCTGAGACCCATCGCACAGTGGACGAACACTTTACCTACAAATCAGTGGAAACAAAATCTCAACATCCATTTCCTGTGGATCATTTCAGAGCTCAGCCGGTTTCTGCTGGTTCCCCGTCTGTATTTACAACCATGCAATGACTGGATTATTGTGGTGAACTTTATTCTAACTGTCTAATTTGTTACTCGGCTGTGGATTAAAAAACCATGCACATCACAGAGAAGAGTACTTCTAACTCCTGACTAAAAGTTTTCAACAATGTTGCAACAAATGTTTCTACACACGGTAATCCCTGGTTTCTTATCGGGCCTGAGGATTAGGGCGCAGAGGAGCGCGTAATTGAACTGTCTTGGCGTCTGTGTATTTCTGCCGGGGATTACTGTAGGCACCGCCACACACTGGAGCCCCCGATCAGCCAGCATGTGAAGGAGGAGGCCTCATCTTATTACTGTCATGTCAGATACTGACTTCACTTTGCATAACAGGCCAGGCAGGCACAGGCCACAAACATAATTGTGTAATTTCCATGTCCAATAAAAGTGTTGCTTACAAATTACCAGGGCAATCCATTTAAAACCAATTTTCCTGGCCAAGGTCTGAGCTTATGAGAAGATTACCGTGGGGGAAAGATATTAGCTTGATATTATGTTTAGTGTTTGATTTGCATTTTAATGACTAATACAACTGGGGGCTGCTGTAATGGGAATTGACTGACAAATGTTTCACTACCTTACCTTGCAGAAAAAAATGTCTTCCCCAAGTTAATGTGTAAAAATGATGAGGAATACCTTGAGCACAGTGAGAGCTCCTCACCTGTGGGCGAGCTCAAAGCCTTCTTGATGAAATTGGCTGCTGAGTAAAAAAAGGGACTCAAGTTAAAGGACTCCATGTCAAAAGCTTCTACTCCATGATAAGTGATTTTGGTGTCTCTGTAGAAGCTCTGCCCCGTGTTCACGTTGAACTTCCCATCAGCAGCGTTAAGTACATGGGTGATGTGGTGAGCCTGAAGTGTCCTCTTGTCTTTGGCTGCATACCTAAGTAGAGGAGGCAAAGCCTAATTATCTGCCAGTGCAGGTAACTGAAAGAAGGGTTGGTTGTCTCTATATGAGCACAGTTCATGAAAATAAACAATACATATGAGCATTATCTATAAGGAAAGTAGGCCTAAATACACAAGTTGTCATATTTACAGTATGATGAAATGTAATGTGTAGCCTTATGTAGTATTTGCTTTGACAGAGGAAGCAAACAGTTAACACAACTGTTAACCAGGGTGGTAACCAGGTAACCAGGGTGTCATCCATTACCTTAATGACCAAACCGGATAGTGAAGGCTACTTTTTTGGCGGTCAGGCATTTCCAACTATGTTTAAGTGCATATCGGTTTGGTTGAAGCAAATATGCTTCATTTCACTTCTCTGGCTATGGGTTTATATGATTGCCTGTTAGCTATTAGCTGACAGAATTAATCGGTGAGCAGTTGGAAAATTATGAAGGTTACATGAAGCAGCACTGCCATTTATTTGGACTAGGCTGTTAGTGTTTACGGCCACCCAATGAATGTAGCCTCCTTCCAACTGTCTTGCTGGATCCTCACTCCATTAGCATGTTGCTAACTTCGCTATTTGAGTCTAGCCAGGTAGCAGACTCGTCATTTTTAGCCAGACATGTTCCATAGGGCTTATGGCAGACAAGCTTATGAGTTTTTTTCTGTGTGGTCTTCACTACAAACAACACTATTTATGTACAAGTGATGCATTATTAAAACTACTGTAAATCCTTTATAAGCCTCACTGTGTAGGAGCTCACTGGAAGAAAGTTGGATTGTTTTGTGGGGGGTGTTCTATATTTCAGTCTTACATGTCTCCAATGTAGATCCTGGGCTGAACCTCATCCAGGTGGTTGCTGGCCCCTGCCTTTGTCCACATCAGCCTGTGAAGCTCTGAGGCCGGGGGGGTCTCATACCTGCCGTTTGACCCCTCAGGGCTCGCCAGGCAGCTGAGGCCTTTGGACATGTCAGGATACTTGACTTCTGCTCCTACAACCTGCCACACAGGGTATATTCATATTCCAACAGACAGAATTGGTTATCGCTTTAAAATGTGGACCTTCTTGAATGTTGAGAAATCATCAAAAAGGTCCTACAGGTTGTTGTTGTTTTTTCTTTGTTTTGCTCATTAACAGTTTAAGAAGGGAAATGTAGGTACCATCTGATTTTCCTGTTAATGCAAAATAGCTCCACTGATAACTTCTAATAGGCTTTATTGAAGTGAGGGCATCATCTTAGGTAGCTATAAATACAATAAATACAGTGTGGGATTATAGCAAAGATTGTTAATTATAACGTTGGGCCACAGGCGTAGAGCCATTAAATATAGACTATAATCATGCCAGTAAATGCACTCCACAGCAGCAAAGGACCATAGGAACACATAATGTAACATGACCTTATGATACTCTCATTATTTTATCTACAGTTCAGTAGCACTTGGTAGATTTATTTATCTCTGGAGATACAGAAAATTGTTATTCAAGGCTTATAAACATCAGCTTTTCATTTTCTGCAGGCAAGTCTAACCTATGCATTTACAATTTACACACTGGGCTTTAGAGAGACTTATACTATGCATACTGTATACATTAGCATCCATTTAAGCAGCTGTGTGATTCTGCTCCAGGCTGGGCACGTACAAGTGTTGTGTATGAATTGTTATAGTAAAGAAACCAATGGCAGCTCAGCTAATCATTTGCATTCTGCTGGTGTATGGAGACATAATGTGGCACTCAGGGTTTGGAGACCTATTGTTGTGTCCACAGGGATGAGTCATTGAGACCAAATCTGTTTCGGTGACCTTTTGTTAAGCTGCCGTGGCATATGGAGGTGCACTCAAACATCATGATGGCTTTATCCATCTCTGCAAGTGCATGGTTGCAAGTGTGTCACTCAGGGCATGTGTATGCAAGAAAAACTGCATCTCACCCAGCTTGCGCTCCATGCATATGAGTGTATGAGTCTTGAAGGCAGAGCAAAGTGTGTCTTTGCACAAGTACAACATATGCCCAGAGTACCTGGAGGCTCTTCTTTCTCCTCATTGATCTATAAGTACAACCCTTCCCTCCCTCCCACAGTCAGGGCAGAGAACTGATTTCCCTGGTGCACATGTTGAAGTGCAGCACTGCTTTCATAGCCTCCCCCCTTAGGCTAACCTGTCCTTCCTGCTCTACTTCTGTGTAATTAAAGATGCTATGTATGGGAAAGTGCCCACGGTTAACATGGAGGGCAAATAAAAATGGCTTTTTTACCTCCTCCGGGCCTCTTCTTGGTGGTTTATGAATTACACTTCCCTGTTTAGCCTTTTGGTTGTGGTTTGCCTGGATTTGTGAGCATATTAATGACAGAACAGAGTGTAATCCATTGGGCAATACAAGCATTGATAAACATGTTTACCTTGCAAATAAAGGTACACAGTACAAAAGATACATACAGTGTCATTTATGAATACTGTACATACAAAAACCTTTTGCAACATGGCCCTCTATCTGCAACAAATTCGTAAGAAGACATTGTTAGTAGACACTTGCCTTGGCTGGAAACGTTGCTTTTTCAAGGTCTCTCTGTAGAGCTACATGTAGGTCGACAGCACAACTGTCTGCGTTCTCCTTGGTAATCTACCCTGCAACCTTTTTTGCTATTTTAACATCTGAATCTCAGCCCAAAATAATTCTGGCATCATCTTCTGCATTCCTTAAAGGTTACCCGATCTGCCAGCACAGGAGGGAGGATAGGACACCGCTTTTTCAATAGCAAGAGAATTAGATCAGTGCTGCTGTGCTGCAGCTTAAATCTGACACAGTCTTTACTGAGATCCTTCTCCACAGTGAAATGTGTTTAAATCGACACCTGGACATTTGGTTGTCAGGGGGGGATTCTGATTTCTTTTACTTTAATATGGATCATCAAAAGCAAAAGCACAAAGAGTCACTTAAAATTGATCTCACCGGGTTCGGAAACCTGCCAACTTTTTAAACACATAGGAATACTCAGTCTCTATAAAGCATAAGAAAAAGAATTAGACAAGTGTAGAAAGATGAACATTTTTTTTTTTATCATGTATACTTCATTCTTTTCCAAACATCCTAAATGTATTGTGTCTCTTGTAACCAAATAATATACACACATGAAATTAAAACTGGACATCTTCGATACAGAGCAAAATATAAATCGTTTCACTTAAGTCAGTGTGGGTTTTCACATTCTACTATTTTTTTTTATCATAATAATCACACTTGCAACAAGCTTCTCATTTAAGCCACAAGGAAACATCATTCCTTTCAATTTACCATACAGTAGGTGCACGTGTCAGACATTACAGATGTTCTACACATCATTTCAGGGACTGTTGATGTACAGTAGCAATCAGTTCAACTATAGTAAAACAAGGAATTTTAAACTGTGAACAATGATGGGTTGGTCTTCTTAAAGACGCACATGCTGTGGATTGATTCCCATTTTGAAGTTTGAAAGATCCCTTGCAGAAATCTTCTTTTGTGAGTCATCTACAGAGTGTTTTTTTTTTTTTTTAAAAAGAAAATTTTAATGTAAGGCTTTGTAAAAAATAAAAAATAAATGTCCATAAGACATTTGGTCCATTGTGCTGTATGTGCTGAAGAAAAAGTCATCTTACAAGTTTGAGAGGTAAATACATAGTTCAAGACATAAATAGTCAATAAATCTCGATATCATTAGTGCTCTTGTCTCCATTTTCACTTCACATTACATTAAGTTTTAATTCGTTCCACAACCAAACTGTCTTTTTCTTAAGACATTTGTTATCATCAAAAAGAAATAAAGTCTCTAGCCATGTTAGCAGGTCCATGAGGAGGTAGTAAAGCTCAATACAAACTAGACAACAGATTTTGATTTTAGTAAATAGATAATTTTGCAACTCATTGATAAATCCACTCCACAAATAATAAAAATTTGAAAAATTTGCCTGAGGGTGGTGCCAGAGGAGAGGTCAGGTTGTTGCTTTTGTTTGCACAGTTTATCAGGCTCAGCTGTCAGATTTTGTGCAACTTTCTTAAGGTTTTGAAGTGTGAGCTTCAGCTGTATAAAGGCTAACCTGTGTGTGTATCCTGCTTCCAACTAGCCCATGGGTGTTAAAATAGATTAGATTAGATTAGAAATTAGAAATTTGTGTGTGCAGATTGTGCCCCTTAATTAATATGTTTTATGTCAACTTTAAACTGAGGGATAAGTAATTGAAAGGCAGTGGAGTTGTGCATGAAGGTTTCTCATTCATTTTCTTTCTTTCTTTTTTTAAATGTTTAACATGCTAATATAATATATATCTGTGCTAATCTCAAAGTACAACTCTGAGATAAATTCCCTCATTAGCTGAACCAAATTTCACGACAGTCATTAGCTGTAGAAGTATTTCAGTCTGGAGAGGAGCTGATCAGCATCGCCATCTCTCAACTGTGTGGCTAAATAGTGTGAACGTCTTGATTACAGGATCTGACAGGTTTTCTTTTTTCTTGTCAGCTGAAGATCCAGGTCCAACAGCAGAGCTAAGAAGTTCCTGTTGGGGTAGATGGCTCTCTTCTGGATCAATTTCTGCAAAGCCTGTTTGAGCGGGAGGTGACGGTAGATCATGAGGTACGCTAAGACCAATGTCGATGACCGGCTCATTCCCATGATGCAGTGCACCAGAACCTTCCCTGAAGAACAGAGAAGATGAAGGGAGAGAGCCGTGTGAAGGAAGGATTAGTGAGAGGCCTCAGTCTTATTAATATCATACATGGCTGCCCATCTCACGCTGTGGCCTTTCTTTTCTCCTGCTGTGAGCTAAAAATAGTTCCCACAATTCATCGCCTTTGTTCATTTAAGGTCCCTTTGCAGTCGGGCCCCAACTGTCTCTTTAATCCCAACTCGTCCTCTGCTTGATAGGTTCTTTGAAAGGTGCCATGGTCACATTATAGACTTAAATTCTGCAAGGTAAGACCCTTATTATTACTGCTGGCTGAAAATACACTTACATGCCATTACAAGCTGGGCTACATTGCGGTGACAGGTGACATTGAAAGGACAGCACGATGGCAGAATTTGAATGGATGGGTCTATAAAGGATTTATGGAGGGAAATAAAAAATTTGATGTGCAGGAATTTAAAAAAAGACAATATTTTTGTAGGAAACTATTCAGTTTTTATCGCTAGCAAATTGTGTTTAAAACTCAATGTGCAGAAACACCATAATTCATGTGAAAAGGAAACCTTACCATCAGGTGTCTTCAGAGCTTTATGAATGAAATCAGCTGCGGGTTGGAAGTAAACATCTAGATCAAAGTGTGTCGAGTCATCTGCTGGAATGCCACAATACTGAAAGTCGTTGCCATAAAATCTTTGGTTCCCTATGCTGCCTCGCTTGGAGTGAGCAGCGTTTAAAACATGAGTTATACCTAACTTCTGCAAGGCAGTCTTGTTTTGGGCTACTGCCCTAGCAAGACAAAGAGACAGAAAGAGGTTCAAGACTTATGTGAAAGCTAAGCATCAGAGCACAATGTTTTATAGCAGAGTGATACAATATTTGGCAAGAGCTATGCAAAAGGTAATGACCTTGGGATAGTATTTAACATTAAAGGTAAGAGGTTTCACATTTCCTTGAAAGGCAAAGTCATAAAGTCTGGCTCAAGATTGAAATAAAATGTATACTTACACATTCCCTATGTATATGTTTGGCCAGACTTCGTCAATTTGACTAAGATTTAGTTTACACGAGTCCAAAACCTTCTGCAGATCCTTCACAGACAGATATTCTTTTCTCTTGCCTTCCAGGGCTGACATTTTGAGTCCAAATTCCACGTCTTGGATCAAATCCTGCTTCAAATGTTTGTTGTATTAAAGTTGTTCCCGTCTACTCCGGCTCAGGGTGAGCTGTACGAGCAGGTGTTTATCTGCTGTCACTGGACAGTTACCCAATTTAGTGCTTAACCTAGCGTGTAGTCTTTCACGTGCTGAGGGCAAAACAACAAACAGAGCAGCGCAGGCTCTGCTTTTCACACCGCTGTGGGACTCTAATTTAATAAGCCTCATACAGAGATGAATCATTCCATAAAGCAGTGATAATTGGATGTAATTATGTTGAAAATGTTTAAGTGCATTGCTTATACTGGATGAGGGGAAGTGCACCATAATGTTGCATTTATGGAACAGAAATGCTGTAACAGCCCCATGCAACTAGTTTACTGCTCTGACATTAATATCTTGTGAAAGCAAATTGGATGAAAAGGGAAAAAACATTAAGCTCTGCCGTCGGCTGCACATGACATCAAACAGCACTCTCATTGCTGCAAATGTCTCTTTTAACCCTCCTATTATGTTGCAGGTCAATTTCACCCATTGCAGCTTTTAAATTGAAGAAAAACATAATTAACCTCTCTTTTAAGCCATGAAATGTAATGACACTTCCTCGTTCGGGGTCATGAATGTGTATGCAAAATGTGGGCGCAATGATGTGTTCTAAAATGTCAGTGTTGCTGTGCACAAAAGCAGTCAATAAAGGTCTCCAGGTCATTTTGACCTGGAGTCAGTTATTGATTGATTATCTGAAGAGTTGCTTCTGCTTATTGATGAATAGTGTAGTTATGTGTGTGTGTGGGGTGAGACCAAAACTCAGCAGGATATGTGCATAAAAACTGGGAAAGTATGACGATAACCTGCTGGTGGATGTGTGTGCGGAGGTTTGGCTGCTACAGTTGGTTTGCATTTGAGAAGCTGTGTTCTGATCATTTTGTGCACATAGTTGTCTCCAAAAGAAACACTTAATAATGAACTCCAGAAGATTCACTAGGCCATAAGAATTATATTTTACTCTGTTATAATAATAATACGATGTTTCTGAGCTCTGGGCTCTGTAATCCATTAAATTCTGTAAAAGACCACAGAGCTCTCAAGATTGTCAAGTTGTCATGGTCACCTTCACTACAACAAAGCCGGTACGGAAAGTGAGATTTTTTAAAATGCATGTATTCCTTGGGCCTGCGAGCTTGTTTCTGTGCTGAAGTGCTGAAATGCGTTACATAAAATTGACATTTGAGCTCTGAGAATATAATACTGGAGTGTGGTTGGAAGGCACTCATCATTCCTGACAAGGCCGACAAGCTCTTGCTCTAAGATCAGATGCTACTGTGCAAAAATGTTCAAGCTGGACCACCCAGACCCAGACCAGAATCAGATCTGGAATCGGCCACTGGAACCATGAGACACACTGGCAAGACAAATGACAGTTGGTGGGTTTTGCCTCCTTAAGAGGACAATGAAACCAACACCACATGTGGAAAAGAGTTTGCAGCTGCGCTAGCCACTCTGCAAGGTTCTACTTAGTCACACAAGTGTTTAATAATGTGCTCATCAATATTTTACAACCTCTCCTATGAAGCATCCATCACCTGGCTGTGTATAAACAGTTAATAAACACGTGGAAATGATTTACTAGCTGTTTAAACACATGTGCAAATAATCCACGGGCAAGTTTAAAACTGTTAATAGATGTGTTCACAACTAATGAAAACATGTTACACCTATTATGTAATCAGACACTGATTATCTGTTTACATACCATTTAGAGATGCTTCATAAAGTGACTTTATAATGACATTAATAATCACCTTAACTCTAATTATTCCAACGTGTTACGAACTATCTATTGATCATTTGTTGCTCATAAATATTTGAGGAGTTAAAACAAACCAGGGGGGGCTGACAAAACATACAAAATGTAATCAATAAATTGCAGTGTTTTCTTATTAAGTAGAAACGTGTACTATGTTAAATGTTTAGAGGGGTTTGAAATGAAAGGTTAATGTTTTGTGCATGGAAACACACACAAAATAAGTTTCAAAAGGTTTTAAAATGAATACACCTCTCAAGTTTGACTCACAAAATAATGGATATATTTTTCTTCAACATAATACAAAAGGTCATCATGCCTCATTTTCTGTTAAAAGAATTATTCTGCCTAGGGCCGATTACACTTATCTATTAATATAAGGATCAGTAATGTGTGAAAAGGCAGTATGATTCACATCAAACGCAGCAGCAGAGTCAAGGAAAATAGATTTGATTCAATATCGTTCTTGAAACAAACTAAAATCAAAGTACAGCATCTCCCTCCACTGGTAGATACTGAATCATTCATTTGTCTTGAGGAAAAAAACAACAAAACAAAAAGCATTTGAATCTTTGGAAGTTAGAATATCAATCCATTACGGTATTTCACTCAGTGCTCTTGTGATGCCTTGCGTAGTTTCATATCCAAAGCACAAAGCTGTTTGAGAAATCCTCTGTTTGGGAAAATCCACCTGTGCTCTTTGACCTTATTGATGGCCTCTAGTAGGGTGTAACGGTTGTAGATCATTAGATAGGCCAGGACGAGAGAGGCAGACCTGCTGACTCCAACTGCACAGTGGACAAAAACCCGTGCTGGTAAAGAACAAGATTACAGTGAGCCTAAAAGCATGAGCTGAATGTGAGATTTTATTCACGATGAGACTTCGCAGAGAAACCTGCTATGAAAAATGAGTGACATTAAAGCAACATGATAGGTATTTACCGCCAGTGGTGTTAAGTGCATTCTGAATATAGTCAGCAGAGGGAGAGAAATAGCGAGAGAGGTCAAAGGATGGTGAGTCATCTGCCGGCACTCCATAATAATCCACAGTGGATCCATAGAAGTCATGACTCCCCTGACAGTGCATCCTCCCATGAGCTGCATTCAGAACATGAGTGATTCCCAGCTTCCATAGACTGTAGCGATCATTGGCCACTGACCTGTGCACAAAGGAAACAGGAATTACAATAAGAGACACATTAGACGATTACAGAGCCTGAGGTTATTTTTGTGCTATAAACTGTCTAGACAAGCAATGCTGTAGTAGACTTACATGTCTCCAATGAACAGGTTAGGCCAAACCTCATCCACGTGGTTACCAAACCTTTTTCCTCCATACAAAACCTTCACCAGTTCTTTGACAGAGGGGGTCGCAGAACAATGTGCACTATTTTCCTGCTGATTATTCATTGTTTCCTACATGCACATTTATAATTGCCTATAGAGCTGAAACTTTTTTTTTTTTTTTTAAATCAATAGTAGCCTGCCAATATTTCTTTTCAAACTCTGTTGAGACTTTACTACACAACCTTGTTGGTAGGCCTACTGACAGGGACAGGTGCTCCTGGTCTAAAATTAAAACAGTGACCTATATTCTAAATCTTGATCAACCTGACACTTTTTAACACCTTCATATAGTGAAATTTACTTCCTACCAGGATATCTCACGTTGTGGCCTTCAACTGCATCGAGAATTAATCGCTTTTCTACAAAATAATCTCAACACTGCAGAATTAAAGACGCTGCAGTTCCCCGCTTCTACCGGTAGGTGCCACTGTTAACGAGCTAGACTAGCCATAGAGTCAATGTAGCTTTTTTTTTTTTTTTTACGTGCGCAGTTACTCCGGACATTACCGCCTTGTGTTGTCAACAGTCATGCTAACCAGCGCGAAGCCTGGGAGAAATGATTTCCAACAAGCCCGCGTTATCGCAGCAAACGTTAAAACGCTTTCTTCAGATCCCTGTGAGATGCCGTACAGCTAGCTAGCTGAATTAACACGTTTCCGTATCCTCTCCTGTTAACATCTCAGTCCGGGTGAGTGAGCGAGCGAAAGGCGCACACACACTACAGCGACGCGGCTAACAGGTAGCATAATAGCTAATGTAAAGCTAACACTGAATTAGCCCGCCTGGGGCTGGGTTTGTTGTGATACAGGAGGAGGATGATGCTCTCGTTTGCGTCCATGACTACTTCAGGCATACCGATAGTGATCAACACTGCCCGCTGCTAGACTGGCATGTTGTCTTGTAGGATAGTGAGGGGGAAATTAGGAGTATATAATTAGCTCCCGGGCCTATCTTAGTGATAGCCAGTGATGTGGGTCACTGCAGGTGGATTTGAGTAGCTGTAAATCACGAATGCCTCAGTAGTTTACTATTGCATTGTGTACTTAAAACCTTTAATACGAAGAAACACCGAGAGTCAAGTGAACAAACTAAAGAGACGAGGTTGAGCACACATCACTGATGGATTGTGAAGTTAAGATAAAACAAAACATGTATTATTCCGTAACTTACACTGTGTAGGACAGCGTCAGTCAATAATTAGATTAAGGATAATAGCCGTAAATTAATCACCCATAATTAGCACAAATGTCACAGTGGGTGTCTAGCCTGGGGGGAGTGTCTCTAGTCTGCACCTTCACCTACTGTACATTTCGTAAAGGCGCGGTTTCCATTGTGTGAACTTATGGCAAACCCTTGCCATTGTTTGCCTCATATTTGCTTACGTTGTGAAAGCTCAAGTTGCCTGTGAAACTTAGGATTTGTCTTATACTTGTATATCATCTGTAATTTTTTCACAAAGTGAAATTATATTCTGCCTATGTTGCACTCTTGCATGGTGCGTTTGGAGTTGATGGTGCTGATTCAGTGGAAAAAGGTGTGCCTCACTTCTCCTTAAGTTTCCTTTGTTTAGTGGGGCAGAAGTCAATAAGGAAGTGATATTGATGGCAAAGGGGAGCTCACTTGTTTGCGTTGGACTAAACGGTTTGTACTGTATTTTCTTTTCTCTAGCCTTCAGAGTGAGGAGGAAATGACCCAGCTGAGTGTCCGTCGCTGGACGCCCAAACATGTCGCCAAATGGCTGAAGGAAGAGGGTTTCTGTGATTACGTGGACCTGCTGTGCAACAAGCACCGATTGGACGGAACCAGTCTGCTCGCCCTTAGCGAGTATGACCTCCGCTCACCGCCCCTGGAGCTCAAGGTGCTGGGGGACATCAAGCGGTTGATGGTGTCGATCCGCAAACTTCAGAAACAGAACATGGACGTGTTAGAGGAGCTGGGTCTTCCCTTTGATGGCCACTCTCCTACAGGTTCTGGAGGAAGTTTGGATTGGTTGTGTAATGGAGATTCAGGCAGAGACTGTGACAGCACTGATACAGCACCAGTGGGAGAGGAGTATCACCAGTACACTAACGGAAAGTACAAGCAGCAGATGAGGCGTCTGGATCCAGAGTATTGGAAGACTGTGCTCAGCTCCATCTACGTGGTGTTTGTGTTTGGATTCACATCCTTTGTCATGGTCATAGTACATGAGAGGGTGCCTGACATGCGAACTTACCCTCCACTGCCAGATATTTTCCTTGATAGGTGGGTGTGTGACAGCTCACGTTAAATTCTAAGACATTATTTTATTCAGTGCCTTAAAAAAAAAAAAAAAAAAAAGAAGTCAGCAGTGTAATGACTAAGACAGCATGAAACTAAAATATATATTTTTTATCAACGGATGGAATATCACAACAGATGGTGGACAGTATAACTGTCCTAGTTCCCTGTAGCATGTTTCTATTATTGTCCTCACATATTCCTGATGGGCTAGCTTTGGTTCAAAGAGATCTTTGAAAGTTTTTTTAAGTGACCCACTTTGTAGTGTGACCTGTTGTTTATGACCAGATTTGAGCTTTTCATGGAATGCCTTAGCTTAGTGGGAAAGGTGAGTTCAGGGACATGCTGGTATTTCTTTGGAGAGGGAAAACATGCTGAGGCCAGATATTCACGATAGTAACAAATCCTCCAGATTGCCTCAGTGATATTGGTAAGAGCATGACTGAATATTTTGCTTTTAGAATCAGTGATGGGAGTTGAAATTTTAAATAATAGGAATGGATCCTGAGAATGTAATATTGAAACTCTTGAAAGAAGGTTTGGCATTTTGTGTGTACACAACAACATTTTTAAATGGTTTTTGCAAATATAGTACGGTAAGTAAATATATCAAGCAGGTTGATAAATTGAGTAATCTATGATGATCAGTTTGTGTTCCTTTTCAATAGCGTGCCTAGAATACCATGGGCCTTTGCCATGGCTGAGGCATGCGGAGTGATCCTCTGTAACATCTGGCTGCTTGTGCTGCTGCTGCATAAACACAGGTAGAGTCCTGACAGTCCTTTGCATCAGTGCCGTGCGGTGTAGTCACTGCAGGGATCGTTCTGTGGGACACCCACAGTGTGGCCCATAAATCAAAAAGACGGAAGAGTCGTGATGATTATTTCTCATGATTTGTAGGTCCATCCTGTTGCGACGCATGTGCAGCCTCATGGGGACTGTGTTCATGCTGCGCTGTATCACCATGTTTGTCACCTCCCTGTCAGTGCCAGGACAGCACCTGCAGTGCTCAGGAAAGGTAACGCTAATCTGTTTTGCATGTATCGTATCTAAAAAAAATTACATTTCTGCCACTTGGAAAGATCACAGTGTCCCTCTCTTTTCTTCTAGATTTATGGTGACATGTGGGCCAAACTGCAGCGAGCTGTGGCCATCTGGAGTGGTTTTGGGATGACCCTGACCGGAGTGCATACATGTGGTGACTACATGTTCAGTGGCCACACCGTAGTCATCACCTTGCTCAACTTCTTTGTCACAGAGTGTGAGTAGCTTGTGTTGACACAGTCTAGAAGCTTCATTTTACATTCACTGAGGAACAGAATCACTTAACCTTATACTTCAAAGGCCCTTTAAACCCTTTATGTTAATATAATGGTCAAATTAAGTTGGAATATTGATAATAATGAATAGGAACTTAACACAATTTTTAAAATGCCTTGTCCCCAATTAATAAAATCTAACCTCAAATTAAGTATTTGGCCTCTCCCCTAACATTGCAAGTTAATGGCATGAACTTGATTTGGAGGTGCCAATAAATCTTTTTTTAAATTGGTCTTCATTCTTTTTCATTTATGAACATCACAAGATATTATGAACTGAAGTTGTGAAAACAAGGTTAAATACAAAAAAATGCAAAATCTGAAGTGACCATATTTTTTGAATATTGTCCTTTTGTCACCACACAGTGGTGGTTTTTGGTATTTCAAGTGAAATTTGGAAAGGAGGCTGCTGCAGTTTAACCTGGACAGAAATAATCTTCCACACATGAGTATGCTATGCAATGGTTGGTATTTTATACTTTCAACTAAATATTCACAACTGCTCCTTCTGCTTTCTCTACATAGACACTCCACGAAGCTGGAACTTCATTCACACCTTGTCCTGGGTCCTCAATCTTTTTGGCATTTTCTTCATCCTGGCTGCACATGAACACTACTCCATTGACGTGTTCATAGCCTTCTACATCACCACCAGACTCTTCCTGTATTACCACACTCTCGCCAACACCCGGGCTTACCAGCAGAGTCGACGAGCTCGCATCTGGTTCCCCATGTTCTCCTTCTTTGAGTGCAATGTGAACGGGCCAGTGCCCAATGAGTACTGCTGGCCTTTCTCTAAACCGACTATGATGAGACGGCTGATTGGATAAAGAGTGGGAGCAGCCGCGGTTCTGTTAGACATTACCAAACCTGTGCTGTTTTGTCTGCTTTGTCAAGTTGCCAACTGAGGTCATGTGCGATATCCTCATTAACAAAGTCGACTGATGTCATCCTGTCAGCACCGAGGACTGATGGGATACACAGAGCCATACCTTCTTGTATTTTGGGACGTAGCCTCTAACGTACTTCCTATGTCACCATTTTTATGAGGATTAAGTGAAATCCACAAAAGCTTGTGGAGTTTCTTAAAAGCCCTGTTAACACTCTTTGCTTGATTTGAAAACTGAGTACAGTGGGAATATGTCCCATTGATTGGTTGCTTATTTTTCTTCTAAAGGGATCTCATTGTATGTAGCGATTGCATTTTTCAGTACCTCCCATCTTAAGATAGACGTAGTATTTGGAGAGCACATAACAAAACGGAGCCACATCAGACAATTCTCAGGCAGCAGTGTACCTAATCTTTCCCAGCAATTAACAATTACTTGTGCAGTTACAATGCCTAATCATTTCAAGATTTGGATCTTGATTCTTGACTGAAAGTTTTTTTTATATCCCACTTCGCAATTTACCAAAATGTAACTGGACCACAGGTAAAGCAATATGTAAAGATCTACCTTACAGTAATGCTTTTCCAGCCCCTGTACAGCAGTTTTTCATCACATTGAAAAGCAGATATTACAAATGTCCTCTGCATTCCTTGAGACTATGCTCACTTTTTTTGACAATGTTGCAAAAATGCTGACAGAGAAATTGATGGCTCTACGGAAGATAAACTGCAACATATATTGACTTTGTTGTTTTTTATTGTTCATGCAGCCGGATCTTTCTTTACCAGTCCTAAAAAAAAGATGCATTTAAGAAATGTTTATTTCAGCCAAAAACCTGGAATGAAAGATTTTTTTTTCAGCTGTCTTAAATATAATTCCATTTGCCAATTACCTTGAGTGTCACGATAGGTTTGTCTGTGTAGAAAGGTCCCAAATCTATCATGTTTACTGTTGGATAGTTGTATAGTGCTTTTTTAAATCGTCATAACATG
The DNA here is from genome assembly GCF_045865225.1 of Trachurus japonicus. NCBI lineage: Eukaryota > Metazoa > Chordata > Actinopteri > Carangiformes > Carangidae > Trachurus > Trachurus japonicus. The sequence continues at coordinate 7,364,007 of NC_140925.1, forward strand.
TAAATGACAAGATCCAAGTACCATTTGAGCTTTCCAGGATATTAATCCTTTGACATTAATCTGTGGTAATAGTTCTTAAAAAGAGCACTTCAATTTGTAGGTATTTGTTTATATTAATTTATTTCATTTTGTAAATGTTGATAGGTATTTTTATATTTCATGTACAGAGTTACAGCAACATGCACATGGAGAGATATGTTTACAGTTGCTCTTGACTATGTATTTGTTTGAAACACAATGTGCTATTTAAGTGTAATGTTGATTTCAGATTGGCCTCTACATTTCATGGAGTGAAACTTGCCACTTGTGAAAGACGTCATCGATTTGCTCATTACAGCATATTACTGTAGGAACATCAGTATTCTGAATGACACAGACCTTTCATCGAGGAAGGATGCTGTTGCATTCATTGCTCATGCAAAGCCACATAACTTGTTTCATGTCTTGTTAAGTCATTTCCATCATTAAAGAGCTGAAATCAAAGACAATATTCTTATCTTTTTTTTTCTCTTATTGCCCCTAATAATCAAATATATAATGAATGTGTGGTATGTGGATGCTGTGTTAATGTCCAAGCATAGAATATAGTTGTTCATATAGTTGTTGAGAGCTTTTCTTCAATAACAAGCATGTGATGGTTATTTGGTGAAACTTTAACCAACCAACCAACCAATATAACCATAATACACATATAATGATTACACAATATATTATGAATAAGATTAAAACAACTAAACTAAAAAAAATAGCCATGATGATCATTGAACAGGGATTCATCATAAACTACAAAACCGAAATCGAAACGTGAGATACCAATAGATGATACTTCTGTCTACATTTTAAAGTTTGAATGGAGTCATTAGGTGAAAGTATTTTTTATTTTATTTATTTTTTTAACCTCCTCCCATTCATTCTGGAAATTCACGTAGACTTTCATGGTTGCACCACCGAGTATCTGTGGTTGCACCTTTTTATATACAGTTGCACCATAGATCCATGGTTGCACTCATCATAGCTTAGTGGTTGCCATGGTGATTTCGTAGTCCTTCCGCTTGCCCGTGTGGTCGCGCACGATTATTGCAAGAAAAATATTTGCATATTTGCAAAAGAAAACAGTCTAATTCGTTGCTGCCACAGTACAGTAAAATACCGAATAACCAGGTAGAAAATAATAAAATGATTCTCTCGCTCAGATTTCAGACAGGCACAGGATAGACAGCCATACTTTGGGGTCCTGGCGCCGCCGAGGTCAGGAGGGTGTTTGTTGCGGTGTCTCCTCCATATCGTCCTACACCTGTCTCTGCCGCTTTTTCTGCGTCTTTTATAACCTCATTAGTTGACAGCACCATCACCACCACCAACTCTAATCCTAGTAAGTAACTAACCATATAATCAGTCGTATTGTTCATGTTGTATTAGGTTGTAATGTCAGCAAGATGGCTCTCAAAGCGTCCCGTTTGCTTGCTAGAAAACGCCCCCCACCACAGTGTCCAAACTCCTTCATAATACACCGACTGTCACTGTGAAGATAATATTTCTTTTCATGGGCGAGGATTCATTCTTATTTGAACAGTAATCATTACAAAAAAGCAAACTACAACTACACGAAACGCTTCTGATTTAAGTTAAAATTTGATATCAATGCGCATAACCGCGACTTTATCAAACATTTAGTCTTACAAATGACTTTAATGTAGGCTACATGCCGATCAAAAGATGAATACTGGAGACTGTAAGCAGACAGGTGAAGTATTTCAGTCTCCAGTGTAACCTTGACTATGAGGAGTCGTGACTACAGAAGCAGAGTAATGGAGACCGTAGTGCAGGTGTCAAGCAATACCAATATTTTACACTTAAAGGGCTTCAATATGCATATTTCTCACCTGTGATAAACAACCACAATTTCAATTCACAAGAGCATTTATGGACATTTGTAATCATTTATACTAATTTATTTATTTTTTATTTGTGACAGGCATAATGGCAGTTCCTCCAGCATATGCAGACCTTGGAAAATCAGCAAAGGACATCTTCAATAAGGGATACGGTAACTGGAAGCAACATAAAAGGCACTTTTCTAAGAGCACATTTGTTGAACGAAAGAGGACATGTAGGCTGTTTGTAAATGCATTACCAAGCTGTCACTGTCCCCTGCAGGTTTTGGACTGGTTAAGCTTGATGTGAAGACAAAGTCTACAAGCGGAGTGGTGAGTTAAACTGCTATTACAAATACACAGGAGTTTGCTGTAGTGTAGGTATTATAAGCTAATTTCCAGTTACGCAGGGTAAGTATTTAATAAGTAAGTGCTGTTGAATAGAAGACTGTGTATGAGGTTATTTAGTGAGAAAAGCAGAGGAAAATGGCATACAACAACAACCTGCACTGTTTTCAGGTAATGCCTGCTTGTATTCACTTTAGGAATTCAAAACGTCCGGCTCATCCAACATAGACACCAGCAAGGTCACTGGAGCCCTGGAAACCAAGTACAAATGGTCTGAATATGGGCTGACATTCACAGAGAAGTGGACCACAGAAAACACACTTGGAACAGAAGTCTGTGTTGAGGATCAGGTAAATTGAAAACCCTGATGTTACTGAAAATCTCATTCGTCTTTCAATGTCTTTCTAAAGTAGGCGTAACCATTGGAATGACTTTCTTTTTTAGATCACCAAAGGGCTGAAACTTAATTTTGAGACTACATTTTCACCAAACTCAGGGTAAGTGACGGTTTTTTACTGTAATTGAAAAAAATCATTAAGTAAAATCCCTGCTGAACCACCCATCTAACACTTCTTCATTTTTCATTCACAGAAAGAAGAGTGGCAAAGTCAAGACAGCTTATAAAAGGGAATACCTAAATGCTGGAGTTGATGTAGATCTAGATTTTGCTGGTCCCACTATCCATGGAGCAGGAGTGGCTGGCTATGAGGGCTGGCTGGCTGGCTACCAGATGACCTTTGACACGGCCAAATCCAAGATGACCCACAGCAACTTTGCAGTTGGCTACAAGACTGGGGACTTCCAGCTGCACACTAATGTGTATGTTTTAGGATCAACAAATATTTGAAGCAGACAGGATGAGCACCTTAACTGCATGGAAACACGAATAGCTTTGCAACCATGTGGTATTTTGTCAGGTCAAACTTTTTGAAGGATTCTAACATGCAAGCCTATTCTGTCTTTTTCCGCAGAAATGATGGTGCAGAGTTTGGTGGATCCATTTACCAGAAGGTCAATGACAAACTGGAGACTGCTGTGAATCTTGCCTGGACAGCAGGCAGCAACGGCACTCGATTTGGAATCGCTGCCAAATACCAGTTAGACTCCAGTGCCTCCATATCGGTAAGTTCCTAAGAAGTTACATTGACCTTTCTGTTTCTGCAGGACATCTGAAAATTTGGTTGAATTTTGGTGTTAAATTGGGTCATGGGCTCAGGAATGGTGATTATCAACTATAATTATGTGTTTTTATGGAGCTTTGGATCCAGATGTGCTCATTCAGTGCTTTCTAGTTACATACGTAATGCCTTTCTCCAGGCTAAGGTGAACAATTCCAGCTTGGTAGGAATTGGATACACCCAGACTCTGCGGCCTGGTAAGACCCATATCTACTTTTTTATATATAATTAAAAACACTGTTAAACATCATAGACCTTGATTTCACTTGCTATATTGTGTACCATTTTTACGTCAGGTATGAAACTCATCCTCTCCGCACTGGTGGATGGGAAGAATATCAATGCTGGTGGTCACAAACTGGGCCTGGGCCTGGAGTTGGAGGCATGAGGATCTTCTCTGCCATTTCATCAGAAGAAAAGGAATATCAGCTGAATCTGACCTGAGTGTTACTGTCTGGTCAGCAACAGACATTATAAAGAGATGAAGCCAAAAAAAACAACAACACAAGCCGAGTTCTCAAGCACTGTTAAGATGGAAAGCTTTCCAGTAGCCTCCCTTCATCATCGTTAGAATAAATAACCATGTTTCAGTCACAACTACTTTTTAATAAGTTACTCCCTCTGCCAATTTATTCTCCATAAAGAAAACCCTCTTCTGGGTGTTGAAAGTTGGCTTCCTTAGTCAGGAATGGTTTAAAAAACCAGAACCTTGTTTCATTACTCAAGTGTGATACTATAGAATGTAAATCTGAGCCGTTATTTTGCACAGTAGAGTACCTACTTTTAATTAAGCTCCTTCTCCTTTGTTTTGTTTGCACATTTTATTTATTTTTGGTAGTGATGTTCTGCCTATTGGCAAGGTTATGCTTATCAAGACTGGCTGCTCTTCACTTATCTTCTTAGAGAAGCTTAATTGTGCTGTGTGGTGCGTTTTAGACCTCCACTTCCTTAAATAGCTGCTATTAAGTTGCAAGAAAATGCTAAATGGATTTTTTTCCCCCTCAGTGTGACATGAGTGAGAGACTATCTGAGTGTATCATCCATTTTCTTTCCATTTCCCAGGACTGTGACACTAATCTGGAAACAGTTTGTGTGTTTGTGTGCGTCTACCTTTGCAATAAAGTCCTGAAATTAACCATGACCCTGTCCTGTAATTTGAATACAGTACATAGTTAGGCAGTGTGAAGAATGGTTTGACCCTTGTTTGGTTAAATAATGACACACTCAAAAAGAAACTGCATCTACAGTTTGTTTCTACAGTTTTTTTAATCAAATCACTCCCTTTCATTCAAACACTGGTTTGTTTTGTAATAAAACTGACATTAAAATTAGTTGAAAATACAGTGTTTGAAGATCTCTGCATTGACATGAGTTCAGCCATGTGTGTTTCAACTACTTACACATTTCAGTACACTACAGTGCCCTAACCCACACCTTCCAGTGTTAGTTTGTAAAACTAATCATTGCACTCAAAAGGCACCTGTCCTAAAGTTTGGTAGCAAGTGTGAGCCCATCTCCCACTGTGAGCATGCTCAGGCTGACCCGAATATCTTTGTGCAGCTTCTTGTTTAGCTTGTCGATGGCCACAGTGTCTGCATCATCAGGAGATGGATTCAGCACTTTCCCACCCCACAGCACCTGCAGAGACAATGTGTTGCATAGGATTAGCTGTTATCATACTGCTAGAAGTCACACTTGTCTTTGGTAAAAAAAAATAAAAAAAGGCCTTACATTGTCAATAGCAATGACGCCTCCTTTTCTCAACAACTGCAGAGACTTTTCATAGTAGCTGTCATAGTTCACTTTATCTGCATCAATGAAGACAAAGTCAAATGTTCCAGCCTGGCCAGCAGCAAGGAGATCATCTGAAAGAAACAAGCGGAAAGAAAGGGGAAATTTATACAAAAGATGACATCATGCGTAATAGCTGTTACAAGACATCTGTCTGCTGCTAGTAAAAAAGAATCCCCACTGCTAGATGAGAAATATTTAGAGAGACCCTCTCAGATTTTGAATGCAAATGTAGCCTAGTAAAATAGTTTCACTCTAAATGATCCATCATTTTAACCCATTACCAAAAGAAACTATAAAAAAGCAGTATTTCTCAAAGAATTTTATGTTGTAGCTAAATGTGACACTGCATCGGTTTTATAGCTGATGTGTCTCCATAAATTTTAGAGAACTGCTTAGTGAAGTGATGTCTTTTTTCTGAACATATGAATTGGATTTTTTTTTATATCTCCACGCTAACAAAAGAGTCAGTGATTAGAAATATTTTTGGTCCCGACAGGAAAAATATGTCAGCTTGAGAGCAGCTTTATGAGTTCAACAATAAGCAAATGCAAAGGTTTTTCTGTGATGTTTGGATGATATGGATGCTGTTTTTTTGTGATATAGAGGGTAATATGCACTTCAACACTATGGATAAACAATGTGCTTATAATTTGTGCAAATGTGAAATGTGCCTACATGTAGAGGCGAGCATAGGCCTATATAATGTACACAGAGAGTATTATGTAATTTCATGACTGGTACAAAATGTAAGGTTTTAGCAAGGATCTTGAAATCATGCTTAATCAATGCTTAAATAAATTAAATTGAATAAAACAGGTTATAATGTAAAATCGTTAGGGCTAATTAGTCCTCTTCACCACGATTTATAACACCTGACGTCCCCAAACGTCGTTACGCTCACTCCGGCTTTTAGCGTAAAAAATGGGTTAGATTTACGGGGTAGTGGTGTAGGGGAGTTTGACTCTCCACATTACACATTGGACATTAGATATATATATAAAAAAAACCGATCGTTTGAAGGGCGAAACCTAAATATCTCCCTCTCCTTCCTGTAGTTGTAAATATTACAATATATCGCTCATGTCCATGCCCTGAAGTGTCTTTTTTAAGTATTTCCGGGCACCCCTAAAGTGAACCATACCACTTCTTGGTCAACGCCAGAGCGATTCCCGCATTCAACCTGTTGTCTGCCACCCAGCGTCGTGAAGAAGTTTGTAAATGTAAGTACAGTAACCTAACATTAGCTAATTGTTTGTTCTCTTGAATACTGTACTATCTTATCTCCATAGTTTCTGAATTAGATTGTGACACGTATGAATGTGAATGAATGCTAATGTTGTTAGCTAGTTTCTAACTTTTACCTCAAGTGGCTGTTAGCGCGCCCTGCCATTTTCAGTGCTAGCTTGAATTTTTGCAAATATTTTTGTGCTTATTCACCCTCAGTGAGACAGTGAAGGATTTCTTGTTGTCGAGGTACGTGTTGTTGATAATATGGTGTATTTATTCCACTTCTACAGACATTTGAGTAGCTCTGCTGGTTTTCACTGAGGAATTCATGTTTTACCCTGTTTGCCAGCTAACACCTAAAATTAATATGTTATTAGGACAGTCATTTAGTACATTTTTTCCAACCATTGAACTATCCTTATGCTACTTCCAATCAATTACATTTTCATTCTTGTTTACCCAAACAAGATCTGTCCTGAAGGAAAAGTTGACCCCCTCTGATTGTACCTGTATCATTACACTCCCAGCCAAAATATCTAAATAATAGTAACTTACTTACTGTAAGCTATTTCTTAATTCACCTTTACATTTTTACAGATATGATCATAGGATGGAGGGACAAGCAGGAACTGGATTTTTTCTGAGAGGAAAATCGGAATTCAGGTATTGATCCAAACCTTTGACACTGTATGTAACATTTTGGTCAATATCAAAGTATTATTTAGTAGCAGACAGTAATTTAATTATATTAGTAAATTACTGACTACATGTCCTTGCTGGCACATCTTGTGCCTGTGTATTTTACAGTACATGGTTGCTATTAGTTTGTCATCAACAGTAATCTCATAGTGACTTGAGATAAAATTAACATGTTTATAACATTTATTATTATTTTTTATGTTGACAAATACAGATCCGAGCTGTAGAAATTTGAACTTTATGTCGTCAAAAACCTGTTTTTAACTACTGATATAGTGACCTCTTGTGGTCTTTAGGTTGTTTCTACATGAAATGGAGACTGATTTAAAAGCCTATAAATGTTAAACCTCCAGCTATGCCAGTGACAGTGCATCAACGACCCAAGAGAGATTTGAACAGTTGTGGTGGTAAAATACCTTTAATCGCACTGAGATGAGTATTATTTCTGGAAAAATAAGACACAACCCGCCTGGGAGGCTTTAACTTCCAAATCACAAACTTGTACACCTGTCAAATTAAGAACAGTGAGTTAAGAACAGAGATGCATTACCCTACCGAGAGTTTTCACCGCAGGCTGTAGGCGTAGATCAATTTTTTGCTCGACTCCAGCCTGTCAGAAAAAAATGAAAAGAACATAATTTTAAGTAAAAGAGTGCAGTGTCTGTCTTTTTGTGCACTTTTGTAGATATGGTTACAGACTCTCTGCTCATACTCGTATTGACTTACTAACATGTAGTTAAAATCTGATATTGTGACTTCCTTGACACAATAGTTGTTGGTAATTGTTTTGTGGTGTGCTGTAACCTTCAGTGGACTGGTATAATAGTTGTTTTTGTTAATATCACGCAAAAGAATCCACATGCAGATGCACAACAGAACTCCGGCAGCATGTCTATTACCTGTGGAGCATGAAAATCCTCTGCAGTGATCAGTGCTTTGCAGTATGGGAATAATACAGCAGTATTATATGTCATGTATCAAAACCCACAACATTAACACTGCTTTGACAGTGAATCATTAATGTGAATTGTACCTCTTTCCAGAAGGGTTTTCCAATGTTGGTGTACTCTTCACTGATGTCACATGCCACGACAACTCCATCGTGGGGCAAAGACAGTGCAATGTTCAGTGTGTTGTAACCTGTATATACCCCTGCAAATGAGACGGCAACAAAATCAACATGATGGATGACAATAGAAAGGACAGAATGGACACTTTTACTGTTGGCCTCTGATCTAGGGTAGAGAAACCTGGCTTTCCTTGTTGTGGAGAAACCAGTTTCTTGCCCACACATACAAGTAGGTTTCTAATCAGCTTTTTACCATCTGTACATGATCCCGATGTAGACTAAACTACTGCAGTAATAGATAGTGGTGAAGTGATGTTACCTCTATGTAAGAAAATGCATTTGACATTTCAAAATTAAAAATGCTGTAAAAAGTAAATATTACTTCAGGAGCAAAGTATAAAACTGACAAAAACAGACAAAATGTAGAGGCATCATGACTGGTATGGTAGTGTATCGGTGAATCAAACCTGACTGTAAAAAAAGATGTAAAGTGACAAGAGTAGATTAAAAAGCCTTTCTAAAACTGTAACAGATATCCAATACCTGAACACTGGACCAATCTACTCATAAAACTTGCATTGTAAGGAACAACCTGCAGTATTTTGCATCACTGATTCATGTAGTAAAACATTTAAGATATGATAAATTAAGACTGAGTAAAGATTTGTGGAATCTAAACCAGGATCTACTGTATGTGCATGCTGGATGTGATGTTAAATCTTACATCCTTACCGATCTCTAACGCTTTCTTGGTGTTTATTAGTTTGGCCAGATTTGCCATGAACTGTGACTGCTCACAGGCGACCATCATGATGTTCCAGGAGTCTTCCATTGTCCTCTGTAAGCAACATATGGAAACCAGTTGCATTACTTTAAACAAATTACACTGTGAAACATGATTATGTGTTAGGGCAGCATTATTCCGGATATCCTTACCAGCCTGAGTTTTGTCAGAACCGGATGCTCCCTCATGGAATGATTGAGGACGTACTGCATCAGTGGGTTGTCTTTTCCCCCGCCATGGCTTTTGGAGATGCTCATTGTGGAAGATTTCCTTCTCCCTGAGGATGAGGATGAAGATGAACAATGAAGTAAATTATATGGGCCTTAAGAGCATTATGATGTCATGAAACCTACCATCCAGTTTATACATCTCTCAAGGAACTGAAGTCTGGCTGGTGTACTTAATGTAATTTGGGGATTAGATAAGATCAAACTTTAATGACTTCAGTGAGTAAATGCAATCATTGCAGCAGAAGTAATGTATACAGACAAAGAAACTATTCCTATTTTGAGAGATTGGGATTGAATCAATCTGGACTGACAAGTGACACAAGTGTCCCTATTTTAGTGGTTTGCATGTGCACTATATGATTGCAGCATTCACTGAGTAGTAGCACTAGTGTTTTTATACCCACTATGGGACTTTGCAGTGGATATTTACATTTTGTTTTAAGCCTTCATAGTTTTGCAATTACTGTTATGAGGGTAAATAAAATCTGGAAGGGGACTTTGAACCGAACAATTCTGTTTATCTAAACCTGCGTCAAACATCTCCGGACTCCTTTTTTAGTTAAACTTGATTTAATTCATGTGAATTCAAGATGAGTTCTTTTTTTCTACTGATAAAACACAGGATTTCACTCCATACTGGTGTGTTATGTAATCTAAGCTCATAATGGTTCTTTGTTGACTCAACTGCAGGGCACTCCCGGTATTGATTTGTTACCATAAACCTTTGTTTATAATCCTTATAGCATAGTTATAAAGATGGGCTCAAAAAGTGGTATATTACTGTAGTTCAAATGAGGATAAATATTGGCCAGTTGCAATTATTAGAATTTATGCTAGATTTTGTAGAAAACTCAAAACATGAAACACAAATATTCAAAGGTTACTGAATTCACTTTCCCCCCATGATCCAGACCACATGAACTCACAGTCTAAAACCTACTACTTAACGGGCTGGATTTTCACTTCAAAGCAGTTTTTAAAAATGAAATCCTGTCATAGGACCAGATCATAGACCAGGTCATAAGACTGTATTAAAACAAATCTGCATATAAAACCACTCTTATAGAGTTAAAACAATGGGGGGAAAAAGAAAACACCCAACTGATCCCTTACTGCCCTCTGCTGATGCAATTCACCCAACACACTCTGTTGGTGAAAGGTGAATGAACTAGTTGCTATGAATAAAAACAAAAGCTTGTAAACGACGCCTTCTCACCTAAGAAATAGCCGGTGACAAACACGGCTCCCAGCGTGATAGATCCAGCCAGTGCCTCTTTGGAAACACTGCGAAAAGCCATGACTTTCATTCCAAATGTGACCCCACACACGATTACAGTGATTCAAGCTGAAGCACTTCCTTGTTGGCTGAGGACTAAACCGTAATACCACAAGTAAAGGCGACGCTCCGAAACCAGGGCGATATCACCAACCTGCGGAGACTTTGTGATGCGTTCACGTCGGTACAGTGCGAGTTTAAGAGTCTGGATACAACTATCATGTGACTGCCAGTGTGTCGAGCACCACGACTTCGAGGAAAATATAAAACAAGCAGTGCAACTACTATACTATGACCACACATGCCGAAAAAGGTGATGAAATAAACAGTTGATGAACCCGAGGACCCCGACAGATTCATCCAAAAATACGTTGCACAGCAAAGACCCGATTCAAGAAATTAAACCCACTTCCACCTGTAAACAGCTGCACGACAAAACCCACTCACCTCAGAGTTGCGTGTTGCGAGGATCGTCTTTTGGGTTTGGGAGAGCGATTGAGTGAATTCCGACTTCAGTCAAGCCTAAAAATTCGGTTAGTCATGTGGAAAACGAGAGTCATATGATCAGCGGCAGCCCTCATGATAGGGCTATAAAACGGACGCCCACTGTTAAGACTCATAGCTGCGTGCAAAGGCATGTCACTTTTCATTGGAAGATGTCAGGAAATGTTACTGGACAATGCATTGTCTTTTTTTCCAGCTGAGCAAAGCGATTACACTGTATTGTTGGCTGCCAAAAGTAAAGGATGGAGCTGAGTTTAGTTGCTGAGAATTTTGTGGGTAATCTGTAAATTTACAAGAAGGAAGACATGAGGGCATTTCAACAACTCCAGCATTTAATGTATAATGCCCGAAAATGTAATAAACGTATCATATGATTTAGATTTCAGAGATTTGGAAATTGTGTGTGTTTGATATTAGGCCCCAATGGGAACAAAATTCAGATCAGTTAACTGGACAGAGCTAACTCTACTGGGATCAATGGTTATGGTAAAAGTGTAATCATGAAATTAATGTCAGTTTATTTAAATGTTGCCAGATGTGACCTGTGACAATACTTGTGAAGTGTGTGGGTTTTGAACTGTTGAATAACATATAGCTCAGACTGGTATCATTTAACAGGAGGTGAAAATAAGCACCAATTAGCAGCAACAGTACAATTAGTAATTTACAGTAGTATTTACTGAAAAGAAAATGCTCTATTGAATGCACATATAAAATATTTGTCTGTGGCAGAAGTTAGACTATTCTCATATATTTATGCAAGCACTATCGATTTCATCTGCATATTTCACTGATATTACTTAGTAGCTGCACCATAACTAGTATGTACTTAAATCTCTGCCACCATATCATTCAACTTATAATGTAATTATTCGCAGTGCTAGTCATAGTGCATGTTCCAAGATGATGTACTACAACTGATACCACTACTGTTTCTGTTTAATCAATTTCTGTTTATTTCTTTTGTTGACATACACCAATTGTAAAATACACTGAACAAAAATGTGAATGCAACAATGATAGTTTTGCCTCCATTTGCATCACTTGAAATAAAAAATCGAAGACTGAAAGTAAGGCGTCTTTCTCGTAAATGTTAACAAAGTGTTTGAATACACGTCTATAATTTGATTAGAGCAGACAGTGTAGTGTTTGTAAATCTATACTTTCTAATAACTTTTTAAATGTATATACCATTCATATTTTACCTTGATTCTAGAGTAAAACGTCTAAAGTCTTTTAATTATCTGTATAAAATGTACCTTACTGTACTCTCAATACATAAACATGAGAATGCACAGAAATGACCACTAGAGGGGGTTATGGAGCCACGACAGGTTCTTGATGCGTTTTAATACTCTTTCTTTGGTACTACTTAACAGTGAACGGTATAATTTTCAGAGACACAAACCGTTGCAACAGTTCCATTGCATGTGTGCTCCAGTTTATCCTCTGTGAAGAAAGTAGTGTTTATAATCACAGAGAACAAGAGTTGGAGAAATTGCTGTTTTCTAAATTACATCTCCCATTTTACCTATTCTACCTGGCAGATAAGTTGTTTTCTGATAAACCCTCTGCTGGTTTCCAGGCAGTCCTGGCTCTTTGCCTGCTGCTGCTGGTTACTGACAGTCTGGACAGCAGGGGAGGACAGAGTATTCCTGCAGGGGGCTGGGACACTTACAGCTGGGCTGCTGAGGTGTGGGGCTTGCAGCACTTGACTCAAGTCTGCTGTCTGTCTGCTGTATGTCATAATCAGACCAAACTGGCATTTTAGTTTCACTTCATTATTTGTGCTTCATGTCCGTCCTGTGTCATTCTCTGTTAAGCAGAAGCTGTGGTTACAAAATTATGCAGATTTGTGAACTCTGCAAGTGTTACTTTGCAAAGCTCTAATAATTGCACTTATCAGGCACTTTTCCTACAGTTTGATAGCAAGTGTGAGCCCATCTCCCACTGTGAGCATGCTCAGGCTGACCCGAGTATCTCTGTGCAGCTTCTTGTTCAGTTTGTCGACGGCTACAGTGTCTGCATCACCAGGAGATGGATTCAGCACCATCCCAGCCCTCAGCACCTGCAGGAAAAATGTGTTTCATAGGATTAGCTGTTTGATACTGCTAGAAGTCACACTTGTCTTTGGTAAAAAAAAAAAAAGGCCTTACATTGTCAATAGCAATGAGGCCTCCCTTTCTCAACAGCTGCAGAGACTTTTCATAATAGTTGTCATAGTTCACTTTATCTGCATCGATGAAGACAAAGTCGAATGTTTCAGCCTGGCCAGCAGCAAGGAGATCATCTGAAAGAAAGAATAGGAAAGAAAAGAGAAAATTATACTTGAGATGACATCATGTGCAATAGCTGTTACCAAACATCTGTCTCCTGCCAATAAAAAGAATCCCCACTGCTAGATGCTACATTTGAAGAGACCCTCTCAGATTCTGAATGCAAATGTAGTAAAATAGTTTCACTCTAAATGATCCATCATTTTAACCCATTACCAAAGAAACTATAAAAAAGCAGTATTTCTCCATTTTAGTCGTGTTCAGCTTTAAATATTTTTGGCAACAGCTTTAGTGAAGTGGTTTTTTTTCCTGAATTTTTGAATTAGATTTTGATATATTCATGCTAACAGTCATTGAAGCAAACATTTGTGCTTTGTCACTGCCAGTGAGACAGTGAAGGATTGGTTGATGTTGAGGTACGTGTTGATAATGTATTCAGAGCAACTTTTGAGTAGCTCTGTTGGTTTTCACTCAGGAATGTTTCCCTGTTGGCCACTTTATCACAGATTATGTGTGTTTAAGACAGTAATCGAGTACATTTACTCTAAAAGTATTTATGCTGCTTTATACTTCCACTCAACTACATTTCAGACTACACAGCTACAGTACATTTCTTTGACAGTGTTAATTTATACAAGACTACTGCATACTGCATTGGGTTCCCTTTTGACCCCCTCTGATTGTAGCTGTATAATTTGTACGTTGAGCTAATCATAGTGTGTCCTTGTGTTATTTAGTAGCAGACAGTAATTCACCTGAATAGGTTCAGCTGACCTGCTTAAATTACTGACAAACTGACTGCATGTCCTTGCTGGCACAACTTCATTTTAAAGTACATGGTTGCTATGAATGGACCCTGTCATTTTGATATTAGAGAGATGATTACTGATAATGACAAAGTGACTTCAGGTGAAATTTCACATGGTGAAAAATTAAACTTTTTACTATAACTATCTGAGCTATAGAAATTTAAACTTTATGGGATCAAAAACCTCTTTAACTACTGATACAGTGACCATTTGTGATCTTTAGGTGATTTCTGCATGAAATAGACTAAGTTTGACAGGTTAAAGGCCTATAAACGTTAAACCTCTAGCTATGTCACTGACAGTACAACAACCCCAGAGAGATTAGAGCAGTTGTGGTGGTAAAATACCTTTAATCCCACTAAGATGACTATTATTTCTGGAAAATTAAGGCACAAGCCGCCTGAGAGGCTTTAACTTTGACATCACAAAATTGTACACCTGTCAAATTAAGAACAGTGAGTTAAGAACAGAGATGCATTACCCTACCAAGAGTTTTCACCGCAGGCTGTAGGCGTAGATCAATTTTTTGCTCGACTCCAACCTGTCAGGAAAGAAAGAAAAAAATATTAAGTAAAAGAGTGCAGTGTCTGTCTTTTTTTGTGCACTTTTGTACAGATATGGTTAAAGACTCCTCATATTTGATTCGTTAACATGCAGTGAAAATCTGATATTGTGACTGCCCAGCTTGGCACAATTGTTGTTGGTTATTTGAGTTGGTAATTGTTTTGTGGTGTGCTGTAAGTTAACTCTGACTGATATAATAGCTGTTTTTGTTTTAATCTTTCAAAACAATCCACATGCAGATAGACAAACTTGTGTCAAACAGAACTCCGGCAGCATGTCTATTACCTGTGGAGCATGAAAATCCTCTGCAGTGATCAGTGCTTTGTAGTATGGGAATAATACAGCAGTATTACATGTCATATATCAAAACCCACAACATTAACACTGCTTTGACAGTGAATCATTAATGTGAATTGTACCTCTTTCCAGAAGGGTTTTCCAATGTTGGTCTTCACTGATGTCACATGCCACGACAACTCCATCGTGGGGCAAAGACAGTGCAATGTTAAGTGTGTTGTAACCTGTATATACCCCTGCAAATGAAAAGGCAACAGACATAATGGACACTTTTACTGTTGGCTTCTGATCTAGGGATAGAGAAACCTGACTTTCCCAGTTAGATTTATCGTGGAGAAACCGGTTTCTTGCCCACATCCACATGCAAGTAGGTTTCTAATCAGATTTTTACATCTGTACATGGTCCTAATATAACCTAATCTAACATCCTTACCGATCTCTAACGCTTTCTTGGCGTTTATTAGTTTGGCCAGATTTGCCATGAACTGCGACTGCTCACAGGCGACCATCATGATGTTCCAGGAGTCTTCCATTGTCCTCTGTAAGCAACATATGGAAACCAGTTGCATTACTTTGACAAATTACACTATGAAACATGATTATGTGTTAGGGCAGCATTATTCCGGATATCCTTACCAGCCTGAGTTTTGTCAGAACCGGATGCTCCCTCATTGAATGATTGAGGACGTACTGCATCAGTGGGTTGTCTTTTCCCCCGCAATGACTTTTGGAGATGCTCATTGTGGAAGATTTCCTTCTCCCTGAGGATGAAGATGAACAATGAAGTAAATTATATGGGCCTTAAGAGCATTATGATGTCATGAGACCTACCATCCAGTTTACATCTCTCAAGGAACTGAAGTCTGGCTGGTATACTTAATGTAATGTGGTGTTTAGATTAGATCAGACATGAATGACTTCAGTGAGGAAATGCAATCATTGCAGCAACATATAGAAATAAAGATATTATTTCCGGAAGTCGTGAGACAAATTGTTTATAGTCCTTATTGCATAATTTAGGTACCACCCCAATTGAAGTTCACAGTATAAAGGTGAGAATGATTATTGTCCAGTGTTAATTATTAAAAAGTCCAATGCTAGATTTCATACAAAACTCAAAACAAAGATATCCAAAACAAATGAATCCCTGGCCTTGAGACCATGTAAAGAACAAATCTGCACGTAAAACCCGCTCCCCTAGAATCAAAAAACGTAACGCTTACTGCCCTCTGCTGATGTAATTCACCCTACACACACTGTTGGTGAACGGTCAACTAGTTGCTATGAAGGACCAAGGCCAGGGCGATATCACCAGCTTGGGAAGACTCTCAGATGCATTCACGTAGGTACAGTGTAAGTTTATGAGTCTGGATACAACTAACGTGACTGCCATTGTGTTTAGCACCAAGACTTGGAGGAAAAGGCTACAGCTACTATACTATGACCATACATGTTTGTTTGTTTGTTTGTTTATTTCACATATCAAAAAGTTAAAAAAGATATAGGCCTAACATATAGAATCCAAGACAATGTGAAGGAGAAATGGCCAAAATAACCTCCAGGGGCTTGTAGGGTGGCATTCTCCGACTACAGTTCTAAGCTAATGTGCATACATTTGTGAAGTACAAAAACCGTTCATACATAATAAATACAAATATGGTTTAACATGATTTAACATTGTACAATGCAATACAAAAGCTTGATAAACATGGTAAAATATATAAAGTAATTGTAACATGAGGAAAAAGGTGATGAAATACACACTTGATTAACCCAACGACCTCGACAGATTCATCCAAAAAAATATGTTGCACAGCAAAGACCCGATTCAAGAAATGAAACCCACCACCACCACCTGTAAACCGCTGCACAACAAAAACACTCACCTCAGAGTTGTGTGTTTAACCCTAACCCTTTTGGGTTTTGGAGGCTGAGTGAGTGAATTCCTACTTATACCAACCTTTAAAATTTGTTAAGTCATATATTTGCACGAGTCATATGACCGGCGACAGCCCTTATGATAGGGCTATAAAACAGACGCCCACTGTTCTGCTGCATGCAAATACATTTCACTTTTCATTGGAAGATGTCAGGAAATATTACAAATCAGGACTTTAATAATGCTGAAATTAGCTAAGAATATAGTTTTCTTTTTATCAACATATCATATATTTATTTTGACCTTTTATTGTGAAAATCTCACTCAGTTAAAGCAGAAGTAAGTGATATATTTGTGTAAATATAAGTCTTAAATAGTTATATCTTCCGACAGCAATCACTTACATAGAGTGTTTGGTCTGAAACACGGGTCTGTCAGTCCCTCTGCTCTGCTCTGAGCCGAGGAGAAAACATTTATCGTATCCTACAGTTTTTATCCAATGAGGAGAGAGAACGGCATGCAGGGCTGTGTGTGCAGCCAAGGGACGCCGTGAATGTGGCGACGTAGGGACGACAACTGTTATGGTGCGTTCAAGGAAACTCGTATTTTTCCGACCGTGAAGTCGTACCAGTTCGATCTGGTACGAGTTCACCGGTCGGAAGTTACGAGTGGCCGTTGTAGTGACTTTCACCGGTAAAACAGGTCGGAAAAACACGAGTGGGTTGCCTGGAACGCTACAAAGTCGTAAGTTGTGACTTGAAGCTGTAATTTACGATTTCAAAAGCCTGCCTGGAACGCAGCATTAGTGAAAACGACCGGACCACTTACTTCTGTTTTAATACAAGATGACGAACTACAACAATTTCTACTGTATATTAATTTCAACAAATTTCTTTTGACAATACACAAACTGTAAGATACACAGAACAAAAATGTGAATGCAACAATATATTTCTTGCCCTCATTTACACCACTCGAAAGAAAAGATCAAAGATTTTTTCCAAGTACACAAAAGGCCTCTCGCTTAAAAGTTCACAGTTTGTTTAAATACTGTTAGTGAGTACTTTTCCTCTACCTAGATCATGCACCCTTCTGAGGCATATCAGGATGTTGATACATACCATTGTTGACAGGTGTGCTTTTTGCCTCTCGTTGCCGATTGGCTATGGCGTTATCGGTCTTTGTCGAATTCCTATTTGCAGAGCCAGGGCTTTGTAGGGAGTTTGGATTGTTATTCAGCACACAAACACAACATACAGCAAGAAATGATGAATATATCCTGAAAGTATTTTGGATTAGAATTACACACTCAACCTTTAACTTACGTAAAGGTACCACGGTACCAGAAACAACATTTTTTAGTTTTAATAGTAATTTATAAATTAACCTTCACTGTGTTTGTACGCCTACTCTGTACGGATGTCAAGTCTGTATATAAGCCTATGTGTAGTAGCTATGATAACAGAGGGATCAGTATTATGAATGGATCATATGGATAATCTTTCAATGTAGTCTGTCTGAATAAATATTGCACTATGAACAGCCAGTTACATACTCAAAATTATAGCTGCTGCGCAGCGATGGGTCGGGTCCGGGCTACTTTTGGGCAAATTTTGGCAATTCTGAGCAACAAACAGGAGAATAGGAAGACAAGACAGTTGTCCTTATAATGTCCAATTTGGACCAGTTGAGGGTTGAACCCACAACCTCGGGAACCAAAGACCGTTGCCTATCGCACTGAGCT
Organism: Trachurus japonicus; assembly: GCF_045865225.1. NCBI lineage: Eukaryota > Metazoa > Chordata > Actinopteri > Carangiformes > Carangidae > Trachurus > Trachurus japonicus. The sequence continues at coordinate 7,382,559 of NC_140925.1, forward strand.
AATTGACAAGTGGGAGTGCAATAGTGGCTTCTCAAATTGAGTAAGCCATTCACTGTCGTGTAGGCAGATTTGAAACCACAGTAAAAAGAAAAATCAGTTTTTGAGGTAATGATATGTATTTGTTAAACATCTACTGTGACTCTAAGATGTTAGGAGCCTTCGCACATAGTCCAGTCCAAGCTATTTGGATTTTTAAAATTAGAAGCTTGCTGTGATGCCACCATTAGGACAATTGTCTTGTGTTTCATGTTGAGGACAACTGACATTTTGATCTGTCATCATCATCATCATCACCCTTGCTGGGACTCGAACCCACAGCCTCTGACACCAAGAACCAGCTCCTAACTCACTGAGCTAATTGGCTGGTAGTGAGACCTGCTGTGTAGCTTCATTTATCCACTCAGGTGGGCCAGTGCCCGGGCAGCTGTTGTAAAGGCAGATTTCAAAAATGGTCATAAAGTCAGAAATTATGTTATCTAAACAAAAATCTGTTAACACATAAATTGCATTTAGACAGCAAAACAGCTTGAGGACATGTGACATTTTGATCTGTCATCATCATCATCATCATCATCATCATCATCATCATCATCATCATCACCCTTGCTGGGTCTCGAACCCACAACCTCTGACACCAAGAACCAGCTCCTAACTCGCTGAGCTAATTGGCTGGTAGTGAGACCTGCTGTGTAGCTTCATTTATCCACTCAGGTGAGCCAGTGCCCGGGCAGCTGTTGTGATGAAATGGTCAAAATTTCAGAAATTCAGTCATCTAAACAAAAATCTGATAATACATAAATTGCATCTTGACAGCATGGAAATGTTGGTGATTTGTTTTTAATGATAAGTGTTTTGCTTCATAAGAGAAAATCTGATGTTTAAAAATTCCACACTCACATTGATTGCAGTTGTTCCCATGAGAGCAGAATTCAAAATGTTCTCAAAAATTCAGTTTTTGAATTAAAATTCTGATATTTGCCAAACTTCATTAACCATGACTCCAGAATATTCTCGTTTTTTTTCAGGAAGTTTGAAAATGTATTTAGCAAGAATTTGATGGTATATGTTTACAGTAGTGTTTACAGTCAAACGTTTTCATGCACTGTAGGCTCAATTTTTGCTTAATCAAAAATCCGAGAAACAAGTTTTGTGGAGGACGGTCTGGAGATGCTCTGTAGCAAGTTTGGTGACAATTGAGCAAAAATTGTGGGAGGAGATACATTTTAAAAGTTTTACAGTTATTGAAAAAAACAGAGTGATGGACTTCATAATTTGTAATGAGTTTAAGTGGACAAAAGTTTCAGCAGTATTGAGGCTACATTGTGGTGAAGTTTCAACACTGTAGCATCTACCGTTGGTTTGGTAGGAATTTTTAAAGTTTTTAAATTTAAACGCTTATTGTGCCCCCCCTAGGAGGGGGGGGCACATGTCCTTGGAGTTGAGTGAATCTGGCATGGGGTCGGATGTTTCTGTGAAGTTTGGTGAGTTTTCGCCCATGGGAAGTATGACTTCCTTGGAAGAAGAAAGAAAGAAAGAAAGAAAGAAAGAAGAAGAATTCCTAGGAATACAATAGTGTCCCGGCAGCTTAGCTGCCCGGACCCTAAAAAGAGAAAAATACTGACTGCAATGACATGTAATTTATGCATCCATACAGAGGAGGGCAGTGTTGTCATGGTAATGAAGCTCATTGATACAATTTCCACACATTTTGTTTTTGTTTTGAGTAAATGATACTGATGAAATGCAGAAAATAGTTTGGCGTTCATTGGTGCCAGCAGCATTCAGTGTGTTCACAAGTGGATTATGCAGGTGACCTTTTGTATTAGTCCCAGTTTGATAAATTCATATCACCAAACAAAAGGTATTTTTTTTTCAGGTCAGTATTAAAAAATGGTATGACACCAACTTAGCTCCCTGTGAGTTAGTGACCATGTGATTGGGTTACACCTTCTGTGTGAGACTTCTTAGTTGTTGATATGGTTACATCACCTGAGAGACATGAATATGGGGTCAGCTGCAGTTACACATGAAAGTGCTGGAATAAGCTGGTGAAACACTTGTCATGTTTAAGGATGAAAAACCTGCCACACAAAGTAAATACTTACATTTTGTTTGTCAGATAATATATAAAACATGAGTGCAATAATTGTAGAGAAGTATAAACCGTCTGTACATTCACAAGGTGTGGCTGCTGACAATGACAAAGCTGAATTAGTGGTGTATTTGTGATGGGCAAACAATATTACTATGTATTAGTGATAAGAGATAGTATTTGGAGTGGTGAACAAATATCAATACCTCAGTGACTTGCGAAAAAAGAAAAGAAAAAAAAAGAATTTATCATCTAATGATTTACATACTTGGGACCACATATATCTCTTAAATGAATGCCTCAAACTTACCATGACTAGCACAATATAAGGTCAGTCCACTTGAATGAAATTCAAATTAATAGAATCCTTAATTATTGTAATTAGAGTAAACAAAGTAGTGTTTACAAATGTATACTTTGTGAGAAGTTTTTAAATGTATGCCATTCACATTAATTCTTGTGTAAAATGTTGAATGTCTTTAAATTAAATGTATAAAATGTATCCTTACTCTCAATTCATATGGGAATACACAGAAATGCCCACTAGAGGGGGTTATTGAGCATCAACAGGTTCTTGATGCATTTTAATACTCTGTCTTTGGTACTACTTAAAGGCTAGGGAGGCAGCTTTTTTTTGACAGTATTAGGCAAAAACTTACACACTAACCTTGGGGATAATGTAAATGAAGTGATGTGAAAAAAGATCAGACGTCTGCGTCTCCCCTAGGCTCTGTTTTCAGCCTGCAAAGAATCTACCCGTGACGGTTGATTTTGACCAATCACAGAGCAGCAGCCCTTATTCGTATTATTTGGACGTTTTAAAACGTAAGAAAGAGACGTTTTTTCTCTACTCGCTGCGCTGGCTGAGGGGATGAAAACCGTGTGGACTCAACTCAAAGCTTTTTTCTAGATTTCTGCCTCCCTTTCCTTTAACAGTGAACAGCATTTTACGGAGATGTTTCTGAGTAGAAAAAGTGTCTCCGAAATAAAAAAAAAATGGCAACAATTCCATATTCCATTGCATGCATGCTCCAGTTTTTCCTGTGTGCGGAAAGTAGTGTTTATAATCACAGAGAATAAGAGTTGGACAAATTGCTGTTCTCTAAATTCCACCTCCCACTTTACCTGTTCTACCTGGCGGGTAACTTGCTTTCTGACGATCCTTCTGCTCACTGATCTTCAGGTTTCCAGGCAGTCCTGGCTCTTTGCCTGCTGCTGCCGGTTACTGACAGAGTCTGGACAGCAGGGGAGGACAGAGTATTTCTCCAGGGGACTGGGACACTTACAGCTGGGCTGCTGAGGTGTGGGGCTTGCCTCGGGGTAAGCCTCTTGTGTGAGTAAACACTATAATAATCCAGCAGAGTGACACACTCCTCAGGTCCGGGAATTTTCTCGTATGCCAGGACAATGTCTGACTTTGTGTATGATGATTGAATTTTATAGGCCAGCCTGACTCAAGTTTGCTGTCTGCGAAAATAAGTGTTTTATGATGTCCCTTACCACCAAGATGATTAATATTCTCTGAAATGTGTAGGCCCTCTTTGTATATGATGATGAGTCAGTTTTTATCACAGATCGTTAGAATCTTTATGAGCGTTTCAAAGCAATTGTTGAAATTCAAGTGACCCACTGTATCAATCACTTTATTACTTAGCAAACATGCCCTACAAATTTTAAACCAGAGCTGAACTCTGCCCGTCAGACTTCTCTGCTCTCCTAGACAATGACATGTCATGTAAGTCTGCTCCTCTCAACTCTTGAATTTGACTTTGGCAGCAGTCTTTCTCTTTGACTGACAGATGAGCGAGCGATACGACTCCATCAAAAAGTGCAGCCTGACAGTTTGATTTGACAGCCCTCTTCAAACCAAATATACTCCTTGTTCCTGGCACTGCATCAACTTGACAAGAAGAAATGTGGTAAAAAAAAAAAAAAAAAGTAGATATCCATACAGAATAACAGGACAAATGTGCATAAATGCAAAGTGTAGGCCAGTCATTCTTCTCTTCATGTTATCATTTTCAAGCTGCTACACAACACTTAACGGCTGTCAGACAAATAGTCACACAAGTGTAAAATGTCAACAGTAACAAACTATTTACCTCATAATCAGACTGAATTGCCATTTTAGTTTCACTTCATTTGCTGAGTGTGACATCATGCTCACATTAGGGATTATTGTTTTAGGGGAGGGTCGGTCAGTTTGTCATCATTTATGTTTCCTGTCTGTCCAGTGTCATTCTCTGTGAAGCAGAAGCTGCAGCTGCAGTCACAAAAAGCGGATAACCGCATGCTTTTCAAGATGATGTAAATTTGTGAACTGTAATGTAACCTGTAAAGCTCCATGCATGTTGAACCCTTGGAAGTTTTAATCAGTAGGTTGCTTCTAGCCATTAGTGACATTTGAAGTTGAAGATATGGGCAGCCGTTCAAAGAAGGGCCAAAGCAATTGGATATTTGGATATTCATAAACAAAAGTCTTGGTTCCTGCTTCTCTGTTGTGAATATTTTCAGGTTTCGTCGGGCACTGTAAATTAATGTTGGGCTTTGGACACTCTAAGATATCACTGTGGACTGTACCAAATTATTTATTAGAATTTGATTACACAACAAAATAAATTATTAATGACTTGACAATTAAAATAACCATGTTAACTGTCATCAACATTTTGTCTTATAATAAATTAATCTCAATATTTATATGAAAAGAAAGCTTCCAAAGAATGTAACATGAATGTATAGAATATATGATGTGAAGGACTTTGTCAGTGCCGGATCTTAAAGAACTTTTAAAACCTAGGGCCTATGGGTAAACATGACCCTTTTATAGCCATTAAACAACGTCTTTTGTCAATTATTAAACAATATGACTTGTTTTCTGCCATTAGCAGGGAACTTACATGGAGTTGCGATCGAGTCACTAAATATTCTTGTGCTTGCGCTGTCATCACCCGAGTGTGTAGGTCCTCATCATTGAGATGTGCCTACACTCTGCTCTCCCATTTAGCTAATAAAACGCATAGACCTAAATGATTCATGGCAACCATTTACATAATTCATAATTAAATCATAACCCGATGGCTTGGAATTTATTAATAGTGAAAATGCATGTGCCGCCATCGTAATATACTAATTAATATCTTTAGTTATCATTGGCACATTGCTCACTCGGCTGGGGTCTGGTTATCGGGCAGGAATAATGCAATGCAACAACAAATTATCTATGCATTTAAGTGGGAATGTCTCGGAGTGATGGCCACAATATGCATTTGCCTTAAGAACTTAATGGGGAATCTGTTTTATCGGAGATGTCACATGTTCTGGCTAATCATTTTGAACACTGTAAAGATTAGGGCTAATGCATTTCCCTCCTCTAGCTCCAGTGTATGACTGCAGGGCATCTCTAATCGCACTGTACACTTTTCCCACAGTCCACGAAAACATATGCCACACACGCTCTCAGTAACACAGTTTTATCTGAAGACAAAGGAAATAACATTGAAAACAGCATCCCTCTTAAAGCAAATAGATTTCCTGATTAATCACTAAATTGCTTGTTGTGCTGGAACGTCAAGTCAAGAAATTAATCAACCACAATATTTATCAATTAGTTGTTTGTTATTTTTCATGTGAAATTATAAAATATTTGGCACTTCACACCAGCTTGAAAGCCTGTCAACATGTTTACATTCCAATCCACCTACAGCACATACTTATCATTAAGACATTATTACATCAATATTTTGTATTATTGGTTGGACCACACCCATCTTCAGTCTTGGCCTTCGTGTTGATTTCAGCTACACGCCTGTGATGTTTTTTTGTGAATGCATCTTACACAGTTGTGGTGCTATTGCACTGCCAAAAATCTCTCCACAGACAAACATCAAGCTGGTTACATTGCAGCCTGTGACAACAATAGATTGCTTGTGTTTTGTCAAAAAAAACAGGAGGCTGATATGACCTCATAACATTATCCCACTGCTTTCAAAAACACTCAGATCAGGCTAATGAACTCGTGTCACCAAGCACCTTTCCTCCTTCTCTTTATGAGCTCAATGTATTCTTAGTTTAGACAGTTAATTCAGAAGTGAGCATCCACTAACTCTCTCCACCAGTGGACAAACAAAGGGGTCCTCTTCACTAATGGTCCCTGAGGCTTCACCACTATCTATTGATCTCCTGTCACCCAATTTCTCTGTGACTTATGCCCTGCTTAATTCCCATTACTGTGCACACTGAAGCCTTATCAGGGAGAACAATAGGCTTGTTGTCACTGAGGGCAAAAATATGAGCAGGCCTGTGACAGTGTGAGCGCAAACTCATGACTTCAGCTCCTGGAGCCCTCTCGGTGACCTCTACGCTCATGTAGGCCAGTTTGAGGCTCGGCGTCAGAATACTAAAGTCAGTCCGGACCGTTTGCAGATGAATCAGAAAATTGGATCTTGCTCGTTTCATAAAAACGAGCCCCAAAAAACAGAGGGCCGGCTCCTTAGCCATAAAACTGTCGCCGTGATATGTCACTAGCAATGATGATTCTCTGTTCCTGCATGCCCCCTCTCCGGCTTCTCCATCCGCTAGCTGCTATCTCTTCCTTTCAATTATATGTTTCTCTGCTCTTTTAGACAAAGAGTAATAAAGCTATAAATTGTGTATCCAGCAGAAGGTATGGACATTCTGTCTCTGAACTGCTGTTGAAACTGCCATAAACCACCCACAAAGTCAAAGATAAGGATTTACAGTTATTTAACATCATCCATGTCCCCTAAATCACACTGATAAGAGAATTAAGTGATGGCTATAGGTTCTTTGTCCTCTAGCTATTGATTTTTTTAACAGAGAGGGCCAGCGCAATGTTTTTATTGAGCATCCTATTTGCTTGAAGCTTAAGAGTGGAAATGGTGCTATTTGGATTCTTTTATTGAACTACACAATCAGCACCCTGAATTAATTCTATCTGATAACTGAACCGTCTTCTTGTTTAACTTCCTCTCACACAGTGGGAATGTTTTTGAACATAGGGTCGGAAAACATGACCAAGATGTCGCTAATAGAAATCTGAAGTCAAGCCAAGCTTGCCAAGCAGAGATAAACAGCCTCCTTGATAACCCAATGGAGTGATTTATATAGTTGAGGTATTTATATAGTTAAGGACAATTCAGTCTTTATACCAATTGTTTTTTGGTAGGGTACAATTATTACGCCCTTCAGGCACAAGAACTGAATACGCTGAAATTAACCAGTCTAAATAGGAATGATTGTTCCTTTTTGGCCGCTCCAGACAAAACACATGACTTGATTTACAGGAAGACATCCATCTATAATAGTAATTGGTATTAATATCAAATGTGGCAAATAATCTGCTTGTTAAAGCGACCATTGTCTCACCAACCCCGGAGTATATGTCCCTCCTAGTGCGTAATGTCCCAGTTAGAACAAAGATGTGTTTAGCTTAGCGGAAGTTAGTCACTCGTTTCAGCATGAAAACACAGTGCCTTCCAGTCGTCGAAGCTGTAGCCGTTCACATTTAATGATTCAAGTTCACGACCCCGGAGCTATGATAAATGTCAAGCGCAACAACATCTCGCTAACTAGACATGCCACTGCCAACCAATCATCTTGTTATTGACTGGAAAAGCATAAGGCGCTGTAATGTGACTCTAAATGCTACGTTTCAGCGTATCTAAGTGTGTAAACCATGTGGGCCAGTTATTCAGCCTGATTCCCGAGGCTCCGAGCACCACTGTCAGTTTCTACCCTGAATCACACGACAGGCGTTAAGGCAGTTCTCCCATTATATGTCAGTACTTTCATTAATCATGGAAATATCCGGGTGGAAGAACGGCTATTCATTTTTGAAAAGAGCCGTGGTCCACTAAGGTTTTGTGATCCCAAGTTGATGGAGAAATCTTTCTGTGTACAGCAGTGGTTTCCAACCTTTTTTGTTTGACGCACACTGACACTACTTACCATGTTACATGAAAATTTGAGTGGAAACTGTGCCTACTTCAACTGTTGATTATGTTTCATTAAATTCATAGTTTTCAAAGTCTTTAAAAACAGGAGCCACCTTCCCCTACTTTCTTATAACTTCAATGCTCTCTTAGTTTAGAGTTACAGTTAATTATGCTAATTATGACTCAGTCATGGAAACATCAGCCCTGCCACATACATCTCTATTTGTTCTGTCTGTCATTAAGCTACAATATATTCTTCTCTAAGCTCTCAGAGTCCAACAGCTGTTAACTTGTTTTAGAAATGACATTGTTCATACAGCTTTGTTGAAAGCTGTTAATTTTGCCCGGGTGTCATCTCCTTTAGCTTGGCCTTGGATTGATGTGATGACAGCAATTAATGGATGTAATCCTCAGTATTAAAATAGCCCCGTGTGTGCGTCAATGCCTGTTCCACATATCTTTCACATAAGAATAATGTGCTGACACTGAGGCCTAAGTTGTTGACGAACTTGTCATTAATGACTGAGTTTAAAGTTTGACAAATGAAAAGTTCCACTTTGAAAAACTAGAGCAAAGTGATACTTAAATCAGAACTTCTCCATTAGTAACAAAATCTTCTAAAAATCTCAACACAGCAAAAGAACCCATATAAAACACAAAGTCACTGATGTTGAAAACCTGTGATCTATTGCTATGTACTCTAAACAAAACTCTTCAAGTAGTGGTAAATAGTAATACAAACTAGTTTGCTTTTTTATACGAATTGAATTTTGTGAAATGATAATATACCATGGTCTTATGATACTGTAGCAATCATGTTGAAGTGAAAATCATTTTGGAAAAGTTTGTTATATAAGGATAAAATCAACCAATCCAATGTCTGACTCACCCACCAGGAAGTATTTATGACGGCTTTACTCCGTCATGCTGTTACCATATATCAATCTCACTTCTATGTATAGACCAGCTGGGTTTTATTATGGCAGAGGGTCACTCCATTTGTACACAGACCCCCCAGTCAGTCTTAGTATAGTGCCTACTGATGAGGCGGTTAGCAGGTGTAAGATGGTAACAACACTGACTGTAATCCTTGTTCTGTCATTACACCATGCTTCTTTTAAACAGCACTCACAGGAGGAGAGAATTAGGAAGAACTCAAACTATTGTCGGATTTATTTTAATTACTGTAACTGCATGTTGTGCTAATCTTGAATGTACCCTGTGACCACCAGAAGCGGTATGCCGCCATATGTTTTTACTACTACATTTAGTTTGCGTCATGTTTATAGGCAGGACAGCACATGTCCAATTTATGCTGTTCTGTTGTTTGTTGCCAGTAAGCATTGCTATGTTTGTAGAGAAGAAAGCTCCACAGGGTGTCTTTAATTTCTTCACCAGCAGGTTGTAGTTGAATTGTGCAGTCGTGTTTTGGAGAGATTTCAGTTCTCCTGCTCTAAAGCCAAAGTTTTGTATATTCAAAATTTCTGCCTTTAAGCAGTAATGGAAAACAGTCTGTCTCGTCTTATTCATGATCTTGAGATTTTCTGTTGTGTGATGGGTTTTGGAAGTAAGTCAAACTTCTACAGAATAAAAGAGCTGGACAGTTTCAGAAGATGTGGAGACATAAAAATGCAACATTGACAGTGACAGCTTAAGTTATTGCAGTGTAAACAAATCAAACATTCCCTGGTTAGCAATTCAAATACAAAAGCCTCTTTACTTGTTGCTGCATCGTACAGCGTCTTATACATCTTGTACCCACTGTTAGTCTGTCTGGATAACATGAAGAGAAAATTATATACAAAATAATTGATTAGTATGAAGAATTGAAAAATCATTAAGGAAAATAATCGTTGCAGCCCATGTTGCTCAGCTATTATGATGCACAGCTTAAATCCATCACCTGATCAAGAGCAATTTATTTGCCTTTTAGAATAATTTTAAACGCATCATCATGTCATGTTTTGGCAGGACCACATCTCAGCATCCTTCACTGAAATGCACTTGGAGATGACTCGTGGTGCCCTCCCTCATTAGTGAACTATTGGGAACAAATGACACGGAGCAGAAGAGTCCAAAACCCACATAAATACAGCAGAGCGGGAATTATGCTCAAATGTAAAACTCCCAAACAAATGAGATTGGAAAACTCTCCGGGGCGTCTTCTAAACTTTGCTGTTGTCATCAATCAAGAATATTGCCATGCAAGTCCATGCAGGACTTGGACAAACTGCTACTTTAAGCATTTCTCCGGGAGGCATAAAACTGTATTTATGGTCACCACAGGCAGGTGTAAAGGAAGATTGGCAAACATGAAAATCAAGTTCTCTCCCGGGTGCCATTGAGGCGTGCTCGGCTGTGTTAAATCATAGATGGAAAGAACAACAGTCTGGTGGCACAATGGTCCAGTCTTACAAAGCACTGCCTTGGGCCTGCGTTTTACATTCTCTCCAAATCCCATTATTGGAGTCAATGTTTTGTCTTCATACCTGTTTTCAGCTCTGTAATGAACTTCATACGTCTTATTCTGCACATCAATGACATAATATACACTTCATTTTAGTGTATATTACCCAATGCCAAGATTTAAGGCCGCAGAAGATCCTGTTTCTGCACTTAGCTGATGTGGGATTGATTTCCTTTACAAATATATGAATCACTGGGGTCATTACTGAGCCGGACTCTTTCATTAAATTGAGCTATATCTCCTGGTTCAACACTAGGCCTTCTGAGAGCTCTCCACCAAGAATATACTGTACCTCCACGGGCTAATGCACAACATTGACCCTCGGTGGAGAAAATAGGTGACAACGTCGTAGCCTTTTAATAATTCAGATGTATGTTGGGGGGGGTTGTAAATATACTTCTAAGTGGATCAGTTTAATAAATGGAAAAGCAAAGCAAAAATCTTTCTGGTTATTTGAATGAGTAATATCATGAGTGGTAGAAAATTATAAATATAATGATACACAAGTGTACTCATATACATGCCAGTGTACCTTAATGCTTTCCAAAACCCTTTTAATTGGGAGGCTTATAACGGATCACTGCAAGTCGCTCCCCACTAGAATATTCCTCCGGCACACACACACACGGGCAGTATTGACTTTTCAAATAAAAAGACATTAATGCAGATAACGGCCATTTTGAATCCTCATTAGTCACCGGTAATCTAGAAACATGGGCGATATATTAAGAGTGGTGTTCGCGGCTAGTCATTAAAGGAGAAATAAAAGACAAAATAAATCCAATCTTGGAACGCCTGCGATTAATCATGTTGGCCACCGCTGGCTGGCTGGCTGCTTAACAGTTTTATTGACTCATTTATGCTGGTTTTCCTGATAATCCATTTATTCTGAATAATGCCTCCCTTCATGCTTAAAGTGCTGTGTTCAGGTGATACCACCACAAACTGTAGATTTTTTTTTAGCTCCTTCCCCCTAGACAAACATATATTACAACAATTACACGTAACGGTTGACAGAAGAAAGGCCACAATTGCACATTATTCAGGGAGGCTTTTAATGAAAGTGTTAATTAAGTATATTTTCAATTATTCCTTAAGGGGATCACAAACTAAGATAGTATCATGAATAATTTACTGTGGAGTATGTAATTAGAAGAATGTTAATGTAATTTTCGCAGCAGGGAATTACTAAACAAGAGCTGCAACATATGCAGAAAGGTTCGCTGGTGTCCCTTAAATAGCACACGGGGCTGCACATAAAGTGTCATGTGATGTGAGACAATGGAGCGATAAGTAATGATTAAGATGTTCACACACAGTCGCCATGGAGTGTAATTCCTCCATCCACACCCCTGAAGTAGCTCAGACAGACGTGCATCAGCACCTCTGCACCTGACCCTGCACCACTGCCTTCATCTGCAGTGGTGAAGCTCCTCTTCATTGCCCCGATGTGTACGTTTACACAGGAAGGCAATATAGACCGTTTTTTTTTTTAAAGGCAGCTCTGTCAACAGCATCATCACACCTGGCTGGAGAGTGACAGGTCAACACCTTAATCAAATATGAGATAGAGCGAGCTGTTCTAGGGTCCAAGGTTTTATCATAAAACATAATCGTTTGTTTAGATAACTATTGAATAACCTTCCATGACCTTTAATACCTGATCTCTGGCCCAGTTGTCGAAGTTTTCAGTGCAGTGCATTCAAACTGCAATAATTACAAATGAATATACAAAAAGAAAAATTGTCGACATAGATAGTTCAATAAAAACTGGTCACTGTGTCCCACATCTTTACTAAATCCATACAGTATCTACTGCATTATTATCTTGGACTCTCAGCAGTTTATTTTCAAAAGCATCCACACACCGGCTGATATAGTTTTATACTAATAGGAAGTGATACAACAAGTGTTGGCTCAAAAGTTCTATCAACTCTGGAGAGCTATTAAACTTCAGAGACGTCAAAATGTTTTACCCTAAGATTTAATGCTTAGTATTTGTTTTCCAATAATTTTATGGAGCCACTTCACCACCATCCACAATTTATTTTTATTTTTATCAGCTGTGAGCCATTTCCTTTATGCATTTCACAGTGGGAGAAAAGAGTCCATCAACAACACGCTCAAAAGTCAACAGTATTTAGTCTGCATGTTGTCTAATTATTGTTGTGGAACGCATTTATTTGAACACAGATGTGCACAGAAAATATACTGACGTATTAAATGCGTGACAGGTAACTAGTTAGGTCAGTAGTGCATGAGAAAATGGCAACAAACATGTATTATTTCACAATGTTGTGCGATTAAAACAAATCAATTGTTCCAACATTCACCAGATTCCATTGAAATCCTGTTCCCTGGTTTTTGACATCTCCTGTTAAATTACAAATAAAGACAAGGCCAGAAACTGAAAATTTTGCAGCCGGGGGGTGAAGATCGAGATTCTCGAGGATTATCCCTTTAACATTTCTAGAAGCAAGAAAAAAAATCCACAGCTGCTGCATTTCAAACCAATCGTGAGCGGTCTGTTTCCATTCAACATTAGTAGATATGTGGCTGTGTATATATAGTAATGAGGATTTTGAGTGTTCTCAGCAGCGTCTCCGGGGACTTTCTCACAAGGTCTTGACTGAAAGTCTGAAGCCTATCAAGTATCCCACACAGCACAAGTCCTAGCACCTGACGACATGGTTCTGTAGGGAGTTTCTGCTGTCACAATAAATCAGACACAGACAGGATACAGTATAATCATGCTGGTGTCCTGTTTCTCTCGGCCTCTGTTGAGCGCTTCAGCAAAATCCAAGCTGCTCATGGTGGCACACACCACCGCGACTGCATATGTTGCCATACCCACAGTGCTTGATGGTTGACTTGAGAGGAATAATCCATTGGAGATAACATACAAAGAGCTGTTGATGGTTTACAGTATGCTGCAGGTCTACACAGTGATGCACTGTGCTGCTAGTAGCTTCTTTTATTCTTAAAACCAGCCCTTACTTTGATAGTAGATGGAAGCCTTTGAGGGGAAATAAGAACCCTGTTTAATATCTTAACATGCAGCTCAAACCTTAGAGCCGAGGCATCAAAGACATGTGACGGTGTTTGAAAACAAAGCGTTCCACTCTGTGACGGTATGAAACCTATACTTCAAAAACCAAAGTAAATTGAGATGTCGAAGCTATCAGAGTGGGGACCCGTGCTGTGTGCTTATATCTTGAGCTTCCCTCTCTTCATAAAGATGAATCATAATGTCTAATTCTCACAAATTACCCAAACATTATGTAGCACTCTCATTTCCAACACTGTTTAATCTGTGTCTGGAGTATTCGCTGTCACTTCATGTTGCAAACACTCCTCTCACTCTGGCAGTTCATTGTCTTTTGATGGGCCATAAAAGGCTCGGTTTGATGGATGATAACTCGGGGCGTCTCTCTTTGTTGTGGGATGTGACGACTGAGTGCACGTGAGATGTGAGGAGAAAGACGCGGTGTGAATGGGAGATGTCATCGATGTCTTGCGCTGACACCGAGGCCCTAAGCGCGGGCTTTGATCTGCGTGAAGGACTGCAAAGCAAACACAAATAAAAGATTCCAGTGTTACAGTTTCCAGGGAGAAAGTTGAACTGTTTTTTTCTGAGCATTTTTCCAAGAGGTCTCCTCCTGATTGGTAATGTGTTCCTACAGTAAAAGTAGAGAGGCCTGCTGGTCGCGGCTCTGCTAGAATTTAGAGGTTGACAAATTGGAAAAGGTGTTTTTGGAAGGTAGAGCGTGCGCCGGCTTCTACCTGTATGTAAAATGTGATTTATCAAGAGAGTGGACAGCTCATGTCACTGCCTTCTGATCCAGTCTAATAAATACTGAACGCTCTATAGGCCCCGGACTCCCCGCTGACCCTACAACATCTGCTCCGGCACTTACTACTTAATACATTAGCTGTGAGAACAGGGCAGGTGTTTTCAGCTGGAGCCAGAGAACATGAAAAACAGATTGTGCCTCCGGTTCATGCAATTGAATTAAAATGAGTCACCCTCAGCTTTTCTCATAAAATAAAAACACAAATAATGTTATGGCATGAAGGACAGGTGGGAATATTTCATCAGTCCGCTTGAAGGTAGCAAGAAAACCCCCCGAAATAATTGAGTGCAGCTCGCATAAGGAATCCATTATGACCTAAAGATTCCTGAGATAGATATATACGTATATATAAATCTCCCTTAATGAAAACAAAGGCTTACTATGCAATATAAATTGCTTTCCACCATATTATAGCCATAGTGCAGCTCTTTGTGGTGTTTCTTTGATGTTTACTCAACCAGCTGAGCCTCATTCACGTCATGGCCTTTACATTGTAGACTACAAAAGAAACACTTGAAAGGTCAAGTCATGATAGTACTTGTGTACACAAGTAAACATTTTCCAGCTATAAGCTCTAGAAATTAAAGGAATTGGGAATAGATTTGGAAGCAGAGTCATTAAGAGAATTCCCAGGAGGCAATGGGAGAGGTTGACCACACTGATTACAAATAAAAGCACATGATAAATATGAGCTGTTATGTGAGATATGCTGATTACGTTATACTTAACTGGTGGTTTGTTTTGTCCCCCGGAGAATTTCATTTGTGATCTTTATACAGTCGGTGTTTTATTATACCATGAAACTTTTGTGCAACATTGGTCATGTTGCATCATTCTTTTTAAAGGTCCATTTCACCCAAATTATGTAAAACAAAACAAACACTGGCGATCTCTGTACTTACTCTTGGACTGTAACTGACCTGATTAGACTGAGTGTGAATTAGACCTAGCATGACTTGGCTCCCAGGACCAGGGGAGATGACGAGGAGTTGAGAGGAGCTGTGAAAACTGTTGGTGTTTTGATTGTCAGAGAAATGGTTCAGGTTTTGATAGATCTGCCTCTACTTTTTTTCGGTACACTCCAGTCCAATGTGTAACATTTTGTTTTATGTTGCTGCTCATTGAATGAAACAAGATGAGGTTTTTTTGACCATGTCAAGAAGGAGAGTTGGAGAGTTGCATTGGAACATCTTCCTAAAGAACTTATAGACAGATATTTAATAGCCCAAAACACCAAACCTTCTGTTGGCAGGAATTGGGTTTGGACCTTCTGACCATCATTGCTATCATCATGGCTAGTATGGCTACACATGAACATTTATTGTTTCCAAAAACAAGATGTTTTTTAGCCAGAGTGATGCACTTGGTTTCCTCTTTATGATGAACAAGGGCATTTTAGCTCATTTTGAAGCAGTCCCTCATACACTATGCTGCTGCTGCTGCTGCTGCTGCGGTAAATACTCATTAGTGCATATAAAATTGTCCCCAACAAATGCACAATGCACTCTTGAGCAGAGTAGCATTTTGTCAAAACTCCACTGCCCATGTTGTTTAGGGAAAGAATTTAGCCTTTTAAAAATGATGGTATATTTCTGAGCTGTCTGGAGCTAAGTTGGAACAAAGCGATTTGGGACTTAGTGGTACAAACATGCTGACTGAGTCTGAGAAATGCACTGATGTGTTGTTAATTTTGGCCTTTTTTTGTTTTGGGCTTTGTAGGCGGCAACAAAATGAAGCCAGATATATATCCTTTAAGTTCTATTATGAAAGAATTATCTCATTGCAACAACTCATCAAATACACTTAGGCCAAACACATGCAGCTGATTTATATAAGAGCTGGTGTTGAGTTTGGCAGTGGACCAGGTAAAAAGTGATTTGGTTGTTGCAGATCAGACATTTAAAAAAAAATAAGTTTCCAACATTGTGAGATATGGTCATTTCATTTCAGTGACTAATTTACTTCATCTTGACTGTTGCACTTTTGTGAATGGGGGGGAAAAAAAGAAAGAAAATCAGACACATGTATCTCATTACTGTCCATCACTGATTATTTTGATACAGATCTCGGTCCCAATCCAATATAAAGAAATTTTGTCATTAATATACAAAAAATGATATTTTTCTGGAGCCTCACGAGAGGTCTAGTTCCAGACTAGAGTATATGTAGCTATGACTTTGGAGTTTGCACTCAAGCTCACCTGTGTGGGTGTAACACAGACTGAAACCACATTTCATTTCTCTTGTCTGTGGAGTAATGTGCTGCGGATCATAACCTCGGGATAAAGTCATATCAGTCGAAGTATTTGAAGCATATCAAAAACCCAGGATACCTCAAATTGAACCCTGTCATTCATTTCCTTCAACAATGTATGCGCTTTTTTTTTTTTTTTTTTTTTGGGACTCTTGTGTCTTTCTCTTCCATATGAGCTTGGCTTTATGTTATACACAGCAATGCTCAGCCATCTGGTTTTCATTTCCTGTGAGGTTCAAGATGGTTGGAGAGTTTAACAAAAGGAGCCTCGTTTGAACCGGGGGCTAATGTAGTCAGGATGGAATCTGTCACTCAGTCTATTGCATGTTGATGACTAAGAGCAGTTTCAGCTGTAAGCAGTCCATGATTTATGGACACTGAGTGAACTCTTGTAAGCAAACGCCAACTAGGAGTTCACAGCAGCAAGTGGGCCCTTTTTTTTGGCTGTGGCTCGCCTGCATTTTCTTTCCATTCATGCCAAAGTATTTCGCACGGCAATTAGCTCCATCCTCATTTGGGTCTGCAGTCCCACAGGGTTAGCGAAGCCATTTATCATCCTCAGGGCTTGGAACTCCACAGCTCCATCTCAGGTAGTTTCTGTAAACAGTCATCGGCCTGGCTCTTTCCATTTCACTAAATGAGAAGGAGATACAGTAGTTTTGAGGTCCTGCCATCCATCCATCTGTCGATTGCTTTGCTTTTTCTCTACAGGTGTGAAGGCAAAAGGGAAATGTCATTTCACATGGCTCATTTGTCATATGGTAACTACATAGTTAGAGTGAATGGAGTGATGACAACAAGGCCCCCTTGCTTTTTTTTCAGGGGGTCAACTGCTTTGGATTTTGAGTGTAGAGTGCGGGCATGACTGAAGACTGTTCTGGCTAATGAGGAACACGCTTAAAAGAAAAAGGACACAGTGTCTTTTTGCTTTTAGACATTATTAATATTAAGTCTTGTAGTGAGCAGGATTTATAGTGTTTTTAATAGCAGACCTGACATTTAATGCATAATGTTTACATGGATAAAGATGTAAGATATGAAACCTTGTTAGGCACACATTAAAGAACTAGTCATATTTTATTCTGATCTATGAATTGAGTTATATTGAAACATAAGTGTTGGCTCTGCTACAAGGATTTATATAGCTTCCAAATGCCTGTGGGGCATCATTAAAACACATATTTGAGCAGGCAGAGCCATAAACATGTGCTGGATGCAGTTTTTTGTGTTCTTAGCCCAAATATCTTCAGAAGCAGCCAGGAAAATAATTGAACTACAATATGTGCATTTTTCTATTTTCACATCTATCCTTGGAGAGCCATTAGGCCTACTCTACAAAGAGCCTGCCAACTGATTCCGAATCCATCATTTGTTGAACCGATATTTTGTGGTCTCTGTCGCCGCTATGTCTTTACCAATCAGAATTAAGGAATTAGATTAAGCTCTTTGGTTTTCTCCTTCTTCAGTGGAGTCACGCTGCAGTGCAGGCCCAGGGGTTACGGGGAGTATCAGAGGGGACTAATTGTCAAGGTTATGTCTCAGCGGATGATTGATGTGAGGCCAGGCTGTTTTTGTCAGCCTGTCAGGTGGCTGGAATGTTTAATGTTCTCATTATTGGTTGCTCTGTTGTGTATATTTCTCTGTCAGCGCCGCTGAGCCATCTGAACTGCCAGAGCACTTCAAAGGCCTGCAGGTCATCCGTCTTCCCCCTGACGCCCTGAATGTTCAGCCTCAGCTGAGTGCTGGTGATTTGTTATGACTTGAGAGCCAGCTGACAGACAGGTCTCCTATAAAAAAACATGCACCCATTTCCCTTTTGTCGTGCAGAGAAAGCATCGCTGCTCCTGTAACGTGGTGGTGGGGGGGTACACACGACTGTCACAGGAGGCTGACACCTGACAGTTGTGTCATCTCACTAATTTGCAGACAGGATGACTTGAAGTATTTCTTCTTCTTTTTTTTGCCTCAATGTGGATTTTTGGTTCTGGTGTCACATACTCTCATGGGTCACCATCTGTTGTGAAGCGCCACAAGGAACAAAGCTGAAAAGGGATCTCTATATTAAGGCACATTTTCATATTCATCGTTAGTCCAAGGCTTTGTATGCACCATGTGATGGCACTGAGCAGAGAGCATCATGGGAAGAGAACAACACTGATGGCTGCAGAGCCAGTCTTGTAATGAAAAGTGAGAGGTGAGACGCTAAAGACAAGAGAAGGGGAAAACAGAATCCAAAATCTCAATTCTTTTCCCAGGCCCTTTACAAGATTGATTGTTTTCTGCTGATCTAATTTTGGATCGTATGAAAACAGTCCATTTGTCTTCAAGAAAAATGATGTGCCACATGCTGCAGATGGAATTTTTTTTGAAAGCTGAAAAAGATTAAAGAGAAACTCTGCTCCTCAGCCCTAATCACGAGCTGTAGATTACTCTGCCGATTTAACCAGATGGCAGGCTCGATTCTGCAGGCTCTCCTGTATATTAATGAACAGCAGTCTGTTATATTTGACTTAGGTAAGTGAAATGTCCATCACCTGTAATGGTCTGCCAGCTGGCATTATGCATTTTGCACCACTTTGGGTCCTACGTGGCATTTTTCATTTCGCCGCGCTCTTGAAGGAATATTTTTGTTCCCTGCTATTTTCCATCATTGTCACTGTTCTGGTAAATATTTTTCTTTCACCAGGAAGAAAAGTCTCCAAGTTGTGTCCACAGCTAATTTCCTCTCATAGGTCAAGGCAATAATTCTGGCACTAAAACTGTCGCGCCGGGCGAAGCACACAACTTCGATATTAACGTGATTAAGTTAGCCTGTCGACATGACTGCAAACATGGCAACACACTATGTTAACAAACCTAATAATAAGAAGTGGGGGAGATAAAGTGGAGAGAGATGGCTGCACAATCTCTGGCCGCTGGTGTGTCTGGTACACGAGCCGCTGACCTTAAAGAACGGCTTGTGCGGCTTTTAGTCTATTGTTAGTTGGTGTGCGAGTGTTTCCTTTGTCTCCTCTCTCTTCTGTGTTAAATTGTTTTATTTACTTGTGACTGTATCGGCTTACCGCTCGCGTCTTTTAAAAGCAGTCTGCTAACTGTCTTCGTCTCAGAATGTCAGGCTGACGGCACTGCAGAAAACTTAAAGAGGCAATGAACACATGTTTGCCAGCCCGAGCGCCCAGAAACTCCATCCCATGAATATGCCAAGCCTAATTTTAAACCAACAGTGGGGGGAACTTTGGCTGGGTTTCCTAACCAAAGAGCACGAACAGCGAGGAAGAACAATGCCAGTGTGTCATACATTTAAACACTGTTAAATTAAAGGCTGTTTACTGTTCGCAGAGGCCATTCATCTTGCTCAACGTTAGTCTGCTTCTTGCAAATTTGTCAGTAAGAGCTTCCACATGCCAAGACCAGGAGGGGGGGAAAGTTGGGGTTATCAGAGGAGGGTTTTCATAGCGTGTCTCTTCAGTCAGCCTGTAGTTAATTAGCCACCTCCACACAATAAGGCCATAAGTCATTAATCACCCGGACCCTAGCAGAAGTCAGCTCGCTGTGAGCAAGACGTTGTGGAGACAAAAAGTTTGCCGCCTATGACAGACTTCAAAATGGCCCCTGTCAGTGGTGTGTAAATTATAGGGCATGTTGAGTGCTGAAAGACAAGGGCCCACTGTTTGACTCACTGTTGCTCTTTCCTTTGCTTTGTGTGTTGACAGACTCTCTTCGAGGGAAAATTCCCCTTTTTTCCTCCCTTTCGCATTGGCTGGCTCGTTACTGTAAAAGACTTCATTGTGAGTATACAACAGCACACACAAACAAGTTATCCACATTAAGATAATCTCAGTCCACCATGCTCACTTCCTTGGCTTTATGATGCCTCACTGGAGTTAATAGAAGAAGACAAGCTCCAAAGGTCAACGGCTCAGTAAGATCCAGCCTCAACTTTGTATTCCTACCGTTTACTTTGCTTGTCAAAGGGAGGAAATGATGGAGAGATGATAAATATGGGGCTTGTTTGGAGAAGCAAAAGCCTTTCTGCTGTAAAAATAAACCACCACGTTTCCCGGCATGATGGGAGACACACTTCTCAGCTGATTGAACATGCAAAAGGTCATCGTTTTTTTTTCCTTGTGTGTCTGTAAACAGAGATCTGCCTGCCTTTCCAGTGTACATAAGCACTGGAGGGGAGTTTATTCAGAGAAACAAAAGTTTATGAAAGACGGGGAAAATCTCGTGATTGGGTCTTTTAACATCGGTGACAAAAGGGTGTTAAATTCATTATATGACTGCAACATGTTTAACAAGTGTTTGAAAGCTGGCTGATGTGTTTCTGATGCATGAACACGTGTGAAAAGTCCATTTCCGTACACGACCGTGGCCGTTCTGAGGGGGGGGGAGCAGCTCAGCATAGCAGGCATGACATCCACGGCCTTCAACCATAACACAGCATAGAGGGTTGAACACATGGCGTGCAGCTGTGCAAAAGTGACCATTTTTAACATCAACATGTGTCTGCGACAGGCCGCGCTGTGCCGATCTGTTCTCCCCCGCAGGTGAAAAGGCCGTGGGTCCTGCTCATGCTGCAGTTCAAGGCAAGAACAGGTGGGGCCGACCCTGTGATTCAACATGGAGTCACAAAGCCGTCCAGCGTCTCATCTCCTGACAGCATTTTATATTCAAACATGTGGGAAAGACATCCTCTGTCACGGGGGAAAAAAGATTGATAGACTTTAGCATGGTAGGATAGATGCATGTGAAGCCCACTGGGCCAGCTAATGTAATAAACAGAGACCTACCAATTACCTCTATCCA
The DNA here is from genome assembly GCF_045865225.1 of Trachurus japonicus. Classification (NCBI taxonomy): domain Eukaryota; kingdom Metazoa; phylum Chordata; class Actinopteri; order Carangiformes; family Carangidae; genus Trachurus; species Trachurus japonicus. Next base: position 7,403,991 of record NC_140925.1, read on the forward strand.
TACCATGCAGCGCGTTCCCCCCTGCAACTTCTACATAACCTAAATTATTTTCTCTCCTGAAGATAAAATATATCGTGAGACTTCAGCTAAACCAAATTTGAACATTATTGATGCAGTACGGCAATATAAATACTGACTTCTTATTGATTGCACAACAAAACTCACATTGAGCAACTTGCTAGTGTTGGAGCTAACCTATTATTTTATGCAGTGTAGATTAGCATTAGTGTCATATACGGTTACATTATACAACATTTTTATTTATCTGGCTCTGTTGTCCAGGTTGACAACATATTTAAGGACATATTTAACTTTTTGTCTTTAAGCCAATGGTGGCAGATTAAAACATAAGTTCTTATACCAACACGACTGCACTTTAATACTGGGATCAAAGCAGCATGTTAACTTTAGAAACACTGTACCGCTTCACCACACCCATACACATACCGTAATAATGGAGTTGGATGCAGACATTAGGAGACGTGCTTGAAAATTTACAATATTTGTCAACTTTCTTTATGACAACATATATGACACATGTTTTAATATATTGTCACTTCACGATCTGTTTAAACAGCAGGCCAAACGTATGGCTAAAGCCACAGGTGTGTTGTAGCCTGTAGTAATAAAGTTTTATATCTGCTTACAACAACTAATAGACTATTACAGGGCGATATAAACGTTTATCAACCATTTTTACTCTTCTTATAAATACTTGATGAGGTTAAAGTAAAGTGTTACAGGGACACTTATTCATGGGGGACATTCATTTAATCACACTGATATTTCTAACAGCATGTGATAGTTTTTATATATCTGTCTGTCTTAGACATGGCTGATAAGTGTCATTTGGGATTCTGCGTGTGTGTTTGTGTAGTTCCCATGTCTGTCATGGAAAAAACTGATTTTTTAAGCAATATGCTTACATTATATAACCTACATAAAAGCATAATATACTTTAAATCCATAGAAAATGAGTGATTAAGATTTCACACAAGAATCAACTTGGCTATAAAACCCTAGACTTAATATTGACTATCAGATGACTTTACATGCATCATGCATTCATCCCTACAATGTATCTATCATCTCATACTGATAAGTTAAATCTGAGTAATTGATTGGCTGGTTCATATGTCCATACACGAGAGGATGTGCGAGTTAATACTAGTGTCACACACACATCTGGTAAATGGCGAGAAATAATGTTCGCGGGTCTTAATCCAATTTGTTCACATCACATTGTTGTGCTGTTTGTAAATGAAAAAGGATGCATGACATATGATCTACGCCGACTGCATGGCTGACTGGCTGCAGTGCTGAATTGTGGGTTTGGGGCTTTGTTACCATCTATCACTGAGCTATGTTTAGGACTCATCTACATGAAGGATGGCTGGACTTGATGAATATGACGTCTGACCATTAACGATGGTGATTTTATTGCTGGAGAACAGCCTGATTTAGAGAGGACGGATAATGACACTGTTGAGTTGATTTGTTTTAAAATGCTGATTAAATAGTTAGGCCTCGCTTTATTTCATGCCCTCCGCTTCATGGCTTCATTACAGCGATCACAAAAGCAGTGGAAAACGTCCCACATCTGGTGTCATCGTAAATCTTTGTTTAGGCCAGCTCCTCGCTGCTATCAGTGGCTCGTTTGTCTTCGTTAATGAAACAATAATGCATGAGCTCATGATTGAGAGGATTCAGCATGTTTTGATGGACCCAAGAGATATTGCATCTGAACACACACACACACACACACGCACACTGTGTCCATACTGTGGCTGCAGCACTGAGGCTTGTGAGTGTTTTTGGCTTCCTGTCACTGCAAGTTAATAAAATAAACGCTCACAGAAATCTGAAGAAATCTTGTTTCTGCATCTTTGCAAAACCCAGCGTCAGCCTCACACCATGACAAGGACCCACGAAGATGAGGTTGTAAACAAAAGGAAAATGTGTTAGATTCTACCATGACTGTCCACAATAAAACTGGATATGGTTTTATATGTGTGGTTATGTTTACCACACCCTCTAATATGGCTCAATTAAATAAATTAATACTACACATTAGAAAAAACACACACACACACACACAAAGCCTGCAGTCTGAAGCTAAAAAAAAAAAGAACTGAAAAATGTTGGAGATAAATTCCTCATTAAAACTTTTTGACCTTGTAAGAACTGATAACTCAATATAAACATTATAGTAAATTCGTTTTAAAAAAGAATCTCCTCTATCTATATATATATACGACATTGTGAGAGCTGTCTGAGGCGTTAAAAATGCCATCCAGGTATAAACGGGCTTCATCAAACGTTTGGCTCCCCACAAAATAAATCGAAGTCAATACTGAAGAAGCTGCTTTCATTGATTTTCCACGTCCATCACTCTGTCAGGTCACGCGGCACAGGCAGCTCTCTAACGCGGCGCAGAATTAAAATAACTTTTTCAAAGAGTAGGAAGATTAAAATCCACCATTATCGCTTAATGTTTTTTTTTTAAGGATAAAAGAAAAACAAGTTGTACAGGGAAAGAGTTTTATGGATGCACAGCAGGAAAACAAAACCCAATATTCTCCCCTGTATAAAATAATGCACATTGAGGCTTTTCAAAGTTATATTATAATTATTTTTTATTTTAGTCACGCTTGAAGCTATCGCAAATAAATACAATGATCCCCACATGGATCCAGTCCCTGCATGAAGTACAATATAAAACTCATTGGGCCTAAATCTCCTTTATAAATGTATAATTCTTTGTCTCTACTGGTATCCTAAGGCCGAGGCTGTTGTCAGTCTTTGTCCATACAAGGCGTAGGGGGAGTAGTAAGGCCCGGTGGCAGCGGGCACCGGCACCGGGGCCCCGGTGGGCAGGGGGCTCTTTGAATAGGGGTGATAGCGGCTGCTCAGTCCGAGGGGGTGGTGGGGGCCCCTGAGGGCCAGCGCGCCGGGGCTGCCCGGGCTGCCGTTAGGGGGCATATGCATGTGACAAGCCATAGCAGCGGCGGCGGCGGCGTTGGCCAGAGAAGACGACCCCGCGTACCCAGATATCAACTTCTCCGTGCCGGCAAAGGCCGTGTGAGTCCGCAAGTGGCTGAGCAGCTCCTCGGAGGAGGAAAAGCGCTTATCGCAAGGTCCGTTTGCAGACACCCAGTTGCACACGTGCGGGAGGGGGTCATTGGGCAGCATAAACCCGTAAGGATACAAGGGATGTCCGCTGAACGACGGGGCCGAGGAGTGCACGCCGTGCAGCGGGTGCGTGGGGTACATGAGCTGGTATCCAGATTTGAGCGCATTGGCGGCCGCAGCGGCAGCCGCAGAGTCATGTGCGCAGTTGGCGCTGGACGCACCGGACAAATGGCTTGTGCAGTGGTAGCTCAGGCAGTAGGGGTCTCGACACAGACTGGCAGACATTAGAGACGGTGGAGACGCTCCAGCCAAGGGACTCGTCCCCGCTTTACTGCATCCCAGTTGGCTGGCGAACTGTGCGCTCAACAGCTGGCTGCTAGATTTGGTGGGGTCAAGGGTCATTCCGTGAGGGAGGAAGGGCTGCGGGTAACCTGCGTAGGCACCCGCTAAACTTCCAGGGTAGGAAATACCAGCAGGTGGCAAAGGGAAAACTGTATGGCCGGGCTTATAGGGGGAAACGGGGGCCACCAGTCCGGAGCCGAGCACGGAGGAGGAGGAGGAGGTCACAGATGGAGAGTCTGATGTAACAGTCTTGGATCCAGATGTGTTCTCCAGGTGCTGGCTGCCATCAGAGGTAATTCCACTTATCCTATGGTTACCGTTACTCTCCGTCGTACTGCTTTTATTGCTATCAGACTCCTTCTTGTCCTCCTTGTCCCCCGCTTTGCCTTCAGGCGGCAGTGGAGAGACTGAGGTGCAGGAGCTGGGGCTGCCTGTCCTGGGGGTGAACGGCTGGCAGGTGGCGCTAGGAACTCGGAAACTGGTTTTATCTCCACTCAGGCTGCTGCTCGAGTCCTTCTTCTCTGAGGATTTGGAGTAAGGTTTGAAGCTAGACTTGTCTTCGTTACCGATGTCGCTCATTTTCAGCGGACCGGATTTGGTCTCCTTGTCACTAGATCCATTGGAGGTGACGGAGGACAGTTTGGAGGAGGACGGCGGGTCCGGTTTCCCGATCTGAGAGCACGTTTGAGCCAAAAGAGCCAGTGGACTTTTCTTGGCATCCAGCTGTGAAATAAAACACAAACAAATTAATAAAATTGCCATAAAACATTCGCAGATATTATGTTTAGGCTTATTACGCACATGGAATCTCCGCATATTTGCGCATAAACTTATCACTGGATGTAACACAACAACTCAGCATAATGAAGAGGGAGCGTAAGACATACACACACACACACACACACACACACACAGACACACACACACATACACACACACAACCGATTTACACGCGACACATTATAAGATTGTACAACTGCAACACGTCCAAAACCATCCCATACAAAACAACAATACAAAATGTTATTGATATTTAGAAGCGAGTCCAAATTCTACGCCTCGATCACTTTATAATTTCAATGCACAAAAAAATAAGATGAGGGGGAAAAAAAATCTGAGAAAGGAACTCGAAACCAGGTTGAGAAATTTGCAATAAAAGAGTCAATTCAGAGCCACTGGATACAATCTTTAGTTACTTTGTCCACATGAATTCACTGATCTTTCTCCGGAGTAGTCCGGTGGTTTCGGAGTCAAACACTCCGAAGCGACTGGACTGGACAGCCGTGTGCGCAAAAAAAAGAAAAGAGGGAAAAAGAACAAACGTTTTCACAAAAATCACAGTGGTGCTTACCTCGATGGGACTGACCGGGGTGGACGGTAAAGGTTGGAGGTATTCCGGGTGTAAAATGTGTCCTGCCCGAGCCGTAAGCATTTTCAAAACCTTGATGGGAAGACGACTGGCTTGGCGAGAAGGGTCTGCGGGAGAGACGAAGTTGTGGACGGATAGGTGGCTGATCTTCACTGCGCCCTTCTCTCCCGTGGAGCCGCTCTCCCAGGCTGGATTCGTGCTATTTCTCAGGACAGAGATCGTGGGCGATGTGATCATGACCCAATTCTCGTGGAAATGGTTGAGAAATACATGTGTAGAGAGTAAAAGAAAGCCAAAACGGGTTTAAAAGCAGAATAAGAGTAGGAAGAAGAAGGAGCCTTCGCCACAGATCAAAGAAACAATGTTAAATCCTCAAAAGAGACGCGGAGACGAGTGTGTGTGGGCAGAATCCGTGCGCTTCACAGCCGCATTGCTTCATCCCCAGCGTCGCTCTGACAGTAGTGTGGCTGCGGGTCCGAGAGCGGACTCGGTTTACGTGCAGCGAGGAGGGGGGATCACTCCGCCTCCTCGCGAGCAGCATCTGAATTAGTCCGCAGATCACAGCCGTTTACCGCCTCCCAATCAAAAAGAGATCCCGAGGTGATCGGAGGGCTGAGGCAATGTGACGTCTCCTCTTCACACGGCTGTCTATTTCATACCTCACCCACTCCTAGCGCTTTTAATTTTGACTTTTTATATATATATATTATGCGTCTCTGCGTAATTGGGACTTTGACGCATGCGCCGCCCCTGCGCCCTGTGTGGTTTCTTGGATAGGTGGACCACGGATAACCAGAGGATGGAGATCACCAAAACCCCTTTTTATGTCACCTGAGCACAATATGCATTAAAAAAAAAAATCTATGCAAACTCATCCAAAAAAAAAAGGGAATAAGAAAAAAGCAAGATATAGAGCAAAGTGACAGCTCTGGACACATTTACGCTAATTGTTCTAACTAGAAATAAATGAATCTGAGCTCATTTTCATTTGCGTAAAAGGACTGCAGGTACCTCCAGCCCAGAATGCCTCGGTCTTTCTATAAATTTCTTTGAAAAATAACTAACGGAGAGCTCTTCTGCTCACATATTCGCCCCAACGTGCACAGATATCCATCGCCTTGTTTCACATTTTCTGCAACTTTCTCCTCTCTGTCACGCAGCCTGTCATCTGTCAGTTCCCTGTCCTGCACGCCAGTTATCTGTCAGCTGTCTGCACTTTTTTTTTTTTTTTTTGCCTCTTCTCAGTCAGATTCAGGTCAACTGCTATACAGTGAATCCTTGTGAAGTGGAAAGAAGAAGCGATGTCTCTCCCTCTCACTCCTCCATCATCATTTAGGCCTGTTATAGTTTGTCTGCTCTGGTGAAACTCCAAACTGTGATTTGTTTAATTGAAGATAAGAAGCCCCCTTCTTTCCCTTTTCGCAGTTCTGCTAAAGACATCTATTTAATATCATGCCATTTATCAAGTGTTTTGTTTTACAGATTAAAAATATTCCTCCACATTTCCGGCACATTCAAGCCAAAAAAAAAAAAAAAATCATCCCTTTTATTCCAAAAGTGCTTAAAAAAGCCTCTTGTGGCTGCTATTAATCATTAAAGCTTCCACATTTCTTCCCATCGAAATAGACCCACTTATCTTATTACTCAATAGCCTATAAATGTCTTGCTGATCAGGCGAAAGTTAAACATATGCAAGTGTTTTTTGATTGATAACAGGGGTGCTGTTTTCGGCAACGGCTGTCAGGCTCTGACACAGCGCTTTGAGTTATTAGGGCAGAGAAGGGCGACCATAAATTTCCACCGTCAGGCAAAAACTCCTTTATTGTGGACGTGATGGATGGCTCGCCGCGGCAGGCACCAAATTCTCGGCTTTATCCTTAAATGGCTGCACTTTTTTTTCTTTCGTCGCCGTAATTCATTACTTTTAAACAGAAAAAAAGCTTGAAATCTCCCGCAAGTATTTTCACACAAGGACACGTTTATGAATCACCCCAGAGTCCGTGCAAATAAGTGTTTACAAGCAGGGCTGGGTACCTCAGGTCGCTGATTATACAGGAAACAAGCTTCTATCTGTATATTGCATTTAAAGATTAAGGATGAATATTTTCGTTTAAGGACTATAAGTACTGTGTTTTTTCCCCCTTTCTTTTAAAAAAGTCCCCCAGAGTTCACATCTTGACACAATTTCAATAAAAAGATGCCCAAACTCAAACTTTTCTAAATATTAAAAAAGGAAATTAAACCTGAGTGAAGGAATTTCAGCTTCATACAAAATTTCTTTATTAAGCGAAACCAGTGCAGTTCAGTGTCCAAAATGCAACCTTTTCTTTTCATTCCCCAGAAATTATATTTTTTTTATTCATAAAAATGTCAAAATGTCTTCATTAGCCACACTTTCAATAATGACCTTTACAAAACTTTTTATATATATATTTAATTTTATTTCTTTGTGCAGAGTTGCACTGCTGGCTACAGTACTGACTGTCTTTATCTTTACCCTTGGTTTTGGACAAATGATAAACAAAACACCACAAATCTGGGTCTTGAAAAGACAAGGTTATATTTTTTGTTTAAGTATTTTCTTTGAATTTATTCAGGTTAGAAAATCTGAATGAGCTAAATAGGTGGATGATCTTGCACTCCTTCCGCAGTACTTCTTCTTTGTACATGTAGTTGTTTTAAGAGTTAGTCTTGGTGCTTGAACTGTGCACCCTTAACGTCATACATGTTAGAGACATCTTCACAATTCTGAAGGTGAAGTCACTGTGACAGAAGCTGCTTCTGTTACTGTGTTGTATAATGTTGTATAACAGCTTTCTAATGGTTCATCTGCATAACAAGGTCATTAGACAAAAACATGTACATTTGATTGTATTTGTTTTGAAACAGACTCTTGATCTGTTTTATTAATTTGTCGTATGAATTTATTACTGATCTCTGAATGAAGTCAATACTTTTGTGTTTTTCTTTACCAGAGGTTGCAGGCCAGCAGTGGAGGATTGATCCATGCAGCACGAGGGTAAGTCACAGCTTCGCTCTTTGTTATTCTGCTCTCCTTAGACCTGCGCTTGTACATTAAAAACACCACAAAGGACCTGTAACTGAAACTATTAAAAGGAAAAAAAAAAGACAAAAAAATTCAGGTGCAAAAGCCCCTGACATATAGCTTTCAGAAAAGGATATGGTCGATAAATGCGACATTATAATGTCAGGCAAATGGAATAAGAAATTCCCCTGACATGACATGAAAATTCACCTTGTGGCAGGCGGCACAGGGCGCGCCGCGTCAGCAGCCAGACAGGCCGACTGGATCTGACAGGTAAAAAGGGGAGATGATGGTTAGAAGGTGCTATTGTTTCATGCCACTTTCTTGACCTGTCAGGTCTTGGCGCACAGGCCTGGATGGAGGACCTCCTTGTCACATGAAAACAGTCTTAAAAGGCCGTTATCCAGACTATGGTGATTGCTCCTGTTTAATTGATTTGCTTTGCACTGAGGCCTGTCACATTAATAATGGTTAAGTACAGTCCCAGCGTGTCACACAGAGTGGTGCGTCTATCGGGAAATTAACAGCCTTAACTAACTGCTGTCTGTGAAGCAAGAAGTGTGGGATCATATGAGATGCAGCAGTTTCATACTTGCGCTGAAACTCTGGTTTTTCTGCTCTCTGTTGATGTGCAGCCGCTGTTCATTCTCTTCTTTGTGACCTCTTCATTTAAGCAGATATATATACATGGCTATATTATATCCCCTTCTCATTATGGACTACCATCCAGAGTAAAACAGAGAGCCACAGTGACAAGTAAGTGGTGTTGAGTGAATAAGAGTCAGATTACACTCTCCACCACTTCACAGGAGCCTTTGACAGGTCGCAGTAGACATTAAGTCTCTGATATTTCCATGACTGACTGACAGTTTGAAATTGCTCCCATCACCTTGATAGCATGGTAATGCACCTTGCATGTGGACTGTCTTTAAAGTGCAGGAAATTAGACTCCTAGTTGAGAGTCGCCTTTCAAGCAAATATGACAAGAAAATAGACTGCTTTTCTTTAGCACCCAGAGAAGCGGAGGGGGAAAAAAAAAAGACCCCACAGAAGCTGGCGCAGAATAAGAGGTTATAGGAGAATGTGTCAGGAAGTATTACAGATATTGTGTGTTTAAGACAGGACATTTCAGATACTTAGAAGTCATACCCATTCCCCTTGACTACACCCAAGATATTTTTCTGCACACCCCACCTCCCCCCTCCCCCTCCCTCCCCGTCTGTGTCAAACACTGTAGCGTTGACTTCATTTGCAAGAGCTCAACTAGGAGCTGACACGAAGAACTTACACTATCTCGCCGGAAGTCAGACGACAGGAGCACAGCATGACAGAGAGAGTTAGAAGAGTTGAGGTGCTGCCAAGATCGCGGCGGTGAAGGGTCTTTTTCACTTTGTCTCCTCAATTAGTTAAAGCTGGTCAGGAGTAGGAAGCAAAGCCTATGGAGATTATATGCTGTCGTCCACTTGCCGTCAGGTGAGTGGGGGATCCTGGCGCGGCTGTAGTCATGCTGTAGAGAGGAGTTAACTTCACCTCCGCTCCCTGTTAGCGCTGGAACCAGTGGCTCGGTTCATCCTGACAGCTGCCATATTACTGGTAGAGGACTCTGTGAAAACTTCAAGAAGCTACAGTAAAACCCGCTGTACTGTCATCATGACATCCAAGTGTGACATGCAGGACTTGAGTTTGCTCTTTTTTTTATTACCATTAGGGCTCCGACTAACGATTCTTCTCATCATTGATGAATTTGTTAATTACTTATTTCATAAACTGATCAGTTGTTTGTCAGAAAATTGTGAAAAATGTTGCTTCAAACCCAAAGATCTTGCGATTGCAAATAAATGAAGCAGAAAAAGCATTGATTCCCCTGCATATTCTTTTTGCCTGATTATCAAAATAGTTTCTCATTAATTTTCACCTCATCCACTAATGAATTAATCAATTAATCAACATTTCATTCCTACTCTCTCACTTGCATTTTACATTAAACCTCAAATGTGTTAAAAAAGACACCACAACCCGGTGCATTTGTTTGTCAGTGCACAAGCAATATTCCCCACATCAGTGCACATGCAGCACTGATCCCTCACATTTACTTGTCTAGATTTAATTTATGGAGCCTAAGCCGGGGTGAAAATGTACAGGTAGCGTGTTATGACACTGGAAGCACTGTGCAGGTCGGGATGAATGTCTGTGATGGGCAGATTATTCAGACTAAAGTAGGCCTAAAGAATGATCTTGTCACATTTCACAGGCAGGATTAGGGATACACAGGAGGAGCGCTTCAGTCAGGAATTAGCGTCATGTGGTCGGCTGGAGACAAGCATGCAAGGTATTCGGCGAGACAGGCTTGGACACTTACTGCTCCATTTGTCTACTTAGTAATCAAATACCGAGGTTGATGGTTATTTCGCTGTCGTTTGTGGTTTATGTGATATGTATTCATCTCCAAGTTGTGAAATTGTGTGGATTTCGGAGATCGGAACACCCCGTGGACATCCAGAACCAGGTTCCTTTTTTGTACCCATCTTTATCCATATATTACATGCCATTATAAACACAAATTCACACAAAAAACAGATAATCAGATTCAACACATGATGCCATCACAAAGTGTAGCCCATAGCAGCACCTACTATATTTGTGGCTTTGCATTTTAAATGGGAGGGAGTGTGAGTGTCTCCGGGCTATCAGAGTGAGCTATTACCACGATGATTGAAGAGTGAGGGAGCAAGTGAGCTAAAAGACAAAGTAGAAGCAGCCTGACAAATGAAATCAAACTTCATAAGACCTGCCAGTGGTGTCAGTTGTTATCCATATCTCAAGCGCATTATGGTACTGCAACGCAGCATACTGCCTTCTCATCTGTCGGCTCAAATTCATCACATTCTCGACTGTTTCTTTTAAGTCACAAGTGTCAGTGTGAAGAGGAGTCTTAATTGACAACTGAGTGGCACAGACGTGGACCGCTGCCTTTATTTTGGTGCCAAGAAGGGTTGTGTTGTTTTGATGAGTTATTATTGGCAGAAGCCAGTAGCAGATAGCAGCCGGCCTGGATATGGGAAGTGACATCAGACAGAGAGGAGCTTGTCATTGTCTTCAGGCGAGTTCAATCTAGCTGTAAGTTAGGAACAGCCTGTTGAAATGTCACTCAAAACACTTTCTTATCTTCGGAGGGGAGAAATTGGGGCTGATTTGGTGAAATTTTATCTGAAATTATTTAGACGTTTGGCATCCGTTTTTTGAATAGCTAAAACAGGCTGGCAGGGCTTCAAGAAGATCCTTTCTGCTAAATTAGACTTATTATGTCGAACACAGAAAGCTATCATCAGCCTCCAGTCTTCATATGCGGCACATTTAAGATCTGTAACCTAAATTTGCTGCAGTGTTTCTCAACATATTATTTATTTGTCAAATTTCACCAGAGGACTGACTCTCTATCATAACATTTGGTAAAAGTAAACATAATTAAAGGCATGTCAGACAACTCCCCATTCCTGCCTTAGCTACACTGCTACCAAAGCGTGCACACATAATTTTTGATCTATGTGTTTTGAAGAAATTCATCTCATAAAAATGGGGTATTTTTAAGCGGATTCAGTGAAATCTATTCACAGTGAGCTCGTGGATCATTCAGGGTAACTAGGACATTGTTTCTAGAAAGTGATGCCGCTGCTGAATTTTTAAATGTATTTTTTATTCATGCAAGCACCGTGGCTCCGGGGATGATGCTGTTGGTTTTCTCTGTCGGCGGATCAATCTTTAGGTCCACTGCTTTGGTCCAGACTGAAATATCTAGTTCGATACCCATTCAATTTGCTTCAGAATTTCATGGTCTCCACAGGATTAACCCCACAGACTGTACATTTAGTGCTAATTGGCAAATGTTAGCACGCAGACTCAAAATGACGGACAGGATTAACATGACACTGGTGTAGCATTAGGAAACGAGCCTTATTGCATGCTGATGCCTGGAATTTACTGTAGCTCTAAGCAGAGAGCTGTGCTGTAAACACTACATCTGTTTGCCTCCATTGTACGAGGGTGGAGGCAGCGCTCTCAGGAATGGATGTCTGAAAACACGAGGGAATAAAACAAAACTATACGCATAGATTGCAGTGGAGCTGCGGGTGAGGGAGAAAATCTGTTTGCATAATTTCGTCAAACTGTCCCTTAAATATGATTTGAGGACCGTATTGCACTCACCATAACAACTAATGTAAACTGTTGTTCTTGATACTATAACCAGCACTCGGAGCACATCTGGCATTTATAACCAGCTCACAGTAAATCAATGAGGCGTCTGTAACGTGGAGCTCAATAGATGCTCTTCATAATCACAATGTTCTCCTTTGATATTCACTCAGCTGGAGTACAGTGTAAATAAATAGCTCTCAGCGCAGTGCGTCTCACTGTACATTGATCACGAGCACGAGACCCCAGGCAACAATGCACAAAAGAAAAATGGCTTCCTTATTTTCACTCATCCGAGGCTCCGTGCAGCCCCTTAATAGACAGAATCAGAATGTCTGCTGCGGTGTTGCAGGCTTTATGAGACCATTACCGCTTTTTATTGTGTATCCCTGGACTAATGGCTTTCTATAGTTCCTCTGATTTACGGCCTGTCAGCTTTGTGGCTGTCCATTAGAACGGGAGGCTGACATCAAGCCAGTGGCTGAAGTGCCCACTGTTAATAAAAATAAGGAAGTCATGTCTCACACATAGACGCCAGGCTGCTTAAACCTCAGTTATAACATTCACATTCACGGCTGCTTGTTTTCCAGCCTGTTTCTGTCTTTTTTTTTTTTAACTTCTTAGGTGCTTTTATTAAGTCATTTACTGCGGACAAATATTACACTGTTGCTGAGTGACATGAATGACATATCTACAGTTAGCAGGAAAAATGAAAGTCTGTCATATCCATTAACACTAATGTTTGGAGTGAGCTGCATTAAACTGTGATCCTCGCACTTAAACACATCATTAAATATTAGTTTGTCATTAGGATTTCATTTCGAGCCTTGATTTTTCTGTGTGGTGTGTTAATGGAAAAGGTGTTTCTGTAACATATGACTCACTCACTCACACATAGATGAGGTTTACTGGTGCTGACATCAGTTATACTGGGCAAACACCTTTAAAATGAAAGGATAATTCCAGTTTATTACAACTTGTGTCTTTCGGCCATTATTTGAGTAACAAAACTAACATTGTACTCAACAAAGTCAACGCTGAGATCTGGAAACATGGTGACATCGCTGAAACGAACCACGCAAGGGCAACAAAAACAGATTTTATTTCATTTTTAAAATATATTTTGGCAGGATTTTTTTTTTTTCAACTTTATTTGACAGCGGACCACATAGATGCTATGATTATATGGTCAGTATTTTAAACACGAAAGCCACCAGAATGACCAACAATCAGATTTTAAACAAACCTCCCTGGTTAGCTAAATTTGAAGGAGAGAACAAATGCGAACAGTAAATCTTGACCTAAAATAGCTGCCGTAAACATTCTGTGGTTCAACTTTGTCCCGTGATACTTACTGTTGTTGTGGTTGCCCAGTTTTGCTGCACAATGATGTACTGTATAAGTACCAACATTTTTACTGTGCTGTCTCCACCAAGCAAAGTGCTAGCTAGCTAACTGTGTTGTTGTGGCTCTTCGCTGTTTTGCTGCATTCCTGTATCTTTGGAATTGCTCCGCTGAGTATCACAACTTGATAGAGACGATGGCCAAAGCAAAACAGTTTAAAGAGACCAATGTCATAATAAACCAAAATAATCCTTTTAAAGAAAATGTTTATGTTCTCTTTGGAAGAAAGTACTATAATGAAACTAGGGAATAGGCCTTTTCACAGAAGACGTTTTGTTATTTGGTTTGAAAGTCCAGCTATAATACATGCCGGCTCATTGGCATGACTTCCTGGGACTCTCGAAGAGATTGAACCGTCGTTAATGTTATTAATCAACAATGTAATTAGTTTCACCCGTGCTTTTGAAGCCATAACTAGTCAAAAATGTTTTGATATTTAATATCTGAACCTTTGATCAGAGCCGTCTTTAAATTCAGAGCCAGACTCGACTCGGATGGTAATGAGTTCAGACAAATCATTTGCGTGCCCGTTACCAGGGGCGTTTTCAAAAAAATCGGAAATGCAAAGATCAGAGATGTGAAATCGAACATTTACCTGCTCTCTGTTACTGCTGCCAGCCAACGTGAACACATGCAGACAAACAGGAAAGAATGTTTAATTTAAAGGGGATCGTAAATGGATCACTATACAAGAAAGCAATCTCAGACTTTTATCTCAGTTGGCTCTTGTATGACCTTTCATACTGCATTTTTTTATGTACAGCTGGACTAACTTTAAAGCCCGTGGAGTCGCAGGACAGCGTTCTTACCTCAGATAATCTGTCCTGAATCTTCCATAAACCTCATTTTATTAGCTCATACACAAGGATCATCCATGTGGAATTAGAGCGCAGAAATTTTAACCGTGACAATTTAACTTCCTTCAGATGTTCTGACAGGAAATCACGTTGTGCAAAACACAGTCGGCGGTTGTTGTACACCGCCGCATGTGATATGACATAATTAGTGAAATCTACTCTGAAAACCTCAGATATCTCGTCAATACTTCGCTGTCTCTCCCCTAATTGTTAGCGCTGTATCAGAGCCACAGGCGGGGGGTTAGGCAGGTGATCCCTGATGGGGGTGGAGCCGGTCCTGCTTCACACAAAATCAATTCTGGCCTTTGGTGTTGGCAAGCCAGCAGGGTTGGGGGCAAGGAGGGGGAACACATGTCTGACACCTCCTGACTTTTTCATGAGGTAGTGTTTGAAGTTTTAAGCCCCCACAGAGGATTCTTGGGGCGATGAATATAAAAGGGGGTTCAGCTTAAAGCTCAGGCATATTATCATCAATGACGACCGTTACCCAGTTTGATGAGGAAAGGCAAATATTTTTATATTTTTATTTTACCATCATAACTCTCATTTTCAAGACCTCGAAAGATGACTAACAAATAATACGCCCATCAAAGTCTAATTGATGCGAATGCTTCTTCAATAAAGGAAAGTATGTTCTTTCATGATGGACGTGCCTTCATTATAAGCTCCTCTTAAGTCGTCCTTGTCTAGAGTGGTTCTGTTCTTTCTCTGTTCACGCGCTGTGGTGGGCACAAAGAAGAGGAGCATGACCTCAAAGCATCTTTTGTTGCAGAGGCAGTGGAGGGTGGTGGCTGTGATTCATGTGATGGGGTGAGGAGGTGTGGTAGGTACTGAGGAGGGTGGGCCGACAATGACAAGCTCGAGTTCTGCCGTCCCGGTGGTCCTGTCTTTCAGCTGTCCTCCTAATAACTCTACTCTGCACGACTTCTGCAAAAAATGTTTGATAACAGCGGACATGTTCATCTCCAACTATGAGAGTTTGATGTGTGTTTTGTTTTTAATGATGAGGTTCAATACAGCTTGGCAAACAGGAAACGTTTCCACTGCTGTTTATTTCTAAAGATATCTCAGAATACAATCAAAAGATTCAGTCTTTGGTATGGATCTGGGTCAGACAGAGTCACTGTAGCCTTTTATGATGCTCTTTACTTTTGGTGCATAACTTCAAGGGCATAACTTTTTTAAGCACCAAAAAAAATCTTCTACAAATAATAAGGATACCCCCATCTAATAAATAAACAATTAATTTATTCTAACTAATGTTTTTAATAATGGATAAAGAAATGTTTATAAATGCTCTATATACTGTATATTTCTTTTTTTGTTGTACTTTTTAGTCCTCTGGTTTAGCAGAAAAGATGTCACAGGTTATAAAACCTTTATAAAGGGTAAGTTAGCAGTGTTGGACACACCCATTTCTCTTCAAAGTGTTTCAGATGTGGTCTGTTCAGCATGAATTGGCAGAACAAATCAATGCAATGAATGATGAATGACATATTAGATATTTAAATGTAGTCATGTACAAGACTGAAATGTCCTGCTATTACTACACAGTAGGATTTTTTTTAGAAATGACAGCAGTCAACAGGGTTTTTATATGCCGGTTATATAAAACATAATAAAAAAAGATCATAAAATAGAGAGACTTGTACATTCCATGTGCTTTCCAGTTTTGTTTATTGATGAAAACACAGGCATTTTTTTTCCTTTTATTTAATTTTTCTCTTAACCTCACAGTAATTGACACACATTACATTCAACAGTGCACCAAATCCAAAGAAGTGTCATTTGCTGACTTCCTCTAACAGATGCTGGTGCTCGTCTCATGGAAGTGCAATGTCCTGGATCTGGTGGCGCTGCCATATAACTGCTGTATAAATAGATTCCTATGACAGAGCCATTCATCTCCAGCCATGAAAACATCAACATTAAAAGACAGCTCGCCGAGACCTCTGTGCTTGTTAGGGCAAGATCAGCAGTCCAGATGCCCAAGATGTAAACTCGTGAAGGGAAGATTAATTTATCTGTCATCCCCGCCTTTGACAGGAGTTATAAATCTGATTTAGCTGTTGAGCAGGGGCCATGAAGAAGGGCAGTTGGACATTAAGATTTCAAAGGAGTGATATCAAGAAGACTAACTCGTGACTCACGGCCTGCCACAAACGGGTCAAAAGTTCTTGTGGGATGTGGCGTGCATGTGGTGTGATGTTTTGCAATTTTTTTGGGGGAAAAAAAAAGGGGCCTCTGCTCATCCCTCTTTCTTCCGTGTATTATTTTCAAAATGGTGGCGATCATGTGAGGCGCCTTGGACAAAAAAAACGGGCACGGGGTGTCAAAGGAGCTATTTACTGGTAGATGGATGGGAACAGGCGATACGAGGTGGTCACATCCTGTGACCATCTGCACGGGAGTCATGCTAGTTATTCAGATCGGACACAGATGCTCGGGTATAACATGAGCCTCTATGCAGATATTTGGATGCGTGACAAAATGTTTAGTGCACCAGTTCATGGAATGTCAAGCGGATATTGACGTGCCAGAGTTTTCTACAAGTTCATTTGTGAATTTAACATCATAGCTACTTTGTTTTGCTGGTCTGAGCTCTTAGTATTTGTCCTATCATGAACTCCACTTTATCCTCATCAGAACTTAAAGTTGTCGATGTGAACTCGCAGCATTTCTGTTTTTGAGCCTCTAATTTTAAGCCGGGCCTCTGGCAGTGTCAACGTTATCATGCGTGTGTGTCTCTAGGACCTTTTTTCTTTTGAGACTAAACCCTATCAGAGGGTTAAAGGAACTGTGAGGCATTCGCTGCCACTGAAATCACTGCATAACACACTGCTCTAAGATGCTTAAGGTGGGGATAAAATGCCATACCACATTAAACAGCTAAATGACCTGATCACAGCGATGTGTAGGTGTAGCGTGGGTGGTGGGAGGGGCGACACATGATGATGAATCTCTTCCTTTGAAGCTTTTTTTCCCTTTCCCAGCGCGTCTGTGTTGCTTTCACTCAGATGAAACCACATTCTTTGTATGGTAAACAAGACGCTTTTGTGACAGGAACAAAGAGTGAATAGAGGTTTTTAAGGGAGTCTATTGTTGCTACATATGGATGTCAACTGGAAGGACACTGAATACACTCAGCAGCCACACATACTTTTGTAATGTAGTCTGCTGCAGTGGCGGAAAGAGAATACATAAGTGCTGCATTTAAGTGCAATTTTGAAGGACTTCAGGATTTCCATTTCATATTATTCAATATTATAAACTTATACTAACTTCACAGAGGATATTCTATTTCTTTATAACAGTGACAGAAAGAATGCAATTTTGAGATAATTGTACTTTGGTATTTTATATTTCTTTACTCTATACTTGTACTCAATAAGATTTCAGATGCAAATATTCACTTTTATTTCACTACTTTTGCTGCTTTTGCAGATTCAGATTGTGAATACAAGTTTGATATAAACCATATATTATATTGATGTAAACCATATAAAGTGGATCAAATTAGCCCCACCATTACCACCTGCTATGTTAAAGTAATAGAAACATTAATGCCTCAATAATCATAATGCTCCAATAACAAATAATGCATAATGTATAAAGGGATTTCTCACGTATGAGATCTGAATTCTTCTTCCAAGGCAGCTGTATAAATATAGTGAAATACACTTTTCACTCTACACGTATTTGACAGTTATAATGTAATGTCTTTGCTACTGTCCAAGCTCCTGTCAGACCAAGTCAGGCCGTAGCTGTGAGACCACTGAGTCTAATGAATGTAGGAAAGGTGACTTTCATTGCTCATGAATTTATAAATGGAAGATTTGTTTTTATTTCGTCTTTCAAAAGTTCCACAGCCTCGCTTCAAAGAAAAGTCTGAATCCAGGACACTAACACGTAGGCTTCATGTAATGGAGCGTTCTACTTTTATTTAAGGAAATGCTTTGAATACTCAATCAATCGTGGGTCCGCTGCATTTTTTCATCCTCAGCTCCAGTAACTCACAAACTGTTAATAAAGTAGATTTCAGTGGTCTCCTCTCCCCAATAAATTCCCATACGTTACAGCACAAAGTAAGTCATAACATACTGCTGACTTAAGTGAACCTAATTACATTAATGATGGCATCAATTACTCCACTGGTGTGGTTTTGGCCACTGTGGTGCATTTTTCCCAGCGCTGTGGCACATGAGGACAGTGGGAATTTTGACATGTCAAAGCATCCAGGGCCAGAAGCAGGATTAATGGCCGCCTGCCTGCATCCAAGGTCCTTCAGCAGTAATTGCAAGCAGAATCTGACTCTATGATCTCAGCAGCGGTATGCAACATGCCAAAACAGCCTCCCTTTGACAGATTGCCTTCCTGCAGTAATAACTTAAGCACGTTCGTTCTCTCAAATTAGGCACCACACGCCTCCCACAGGAGCAGCGACGTCTTTCCACTTCCTCTGCATATACATCCCAGCATATATAACCCACTCCCCCCACTCCCTCCTCCACCAGTGCTTTGACAGATCTGAGGTGAAATCGCTTTCTAGTTCACAAAATCTGCTTTTGTTGGCCCCGCGTCGCTTCACCTGCCGCTGACAAGTGTTTGGGATTAAACTTTTTTTGAATAAAAGATGTAATATTCATCTCTCGCAAAGCTTTGCAGAGCAGACCTAATGAAATGCTCCTCCAGAGTCACGCCACAAACGTCTTCGGGGCAGCCTCGCCGGTTTAGCCACTCTGCTATGTTAGCCTCCAGGCCTGTGCAGGAATAAATCCCACTGTGCTTCTTCTACTCCCTCTCTCTCTCTCTCTCTCTCATTCTCTCAGTTGATAGTTTGTGTCCAGCCTCAGGACAGAGGGACTCCTATGTGCTGCTCTGTGGTGGGTTGTGTTCTCTGGAGCAGTTAAAAGCCTGGCAGCTCCACCCCATGACTGTCCAAACACAGTTGACTCTGGGCATCCACATCAAACACAGCTCTCTGCAAAGCCCATTGGAAAGTTAACCACGGGGTGCTGAGCTTATTTATTTATTTTCCACATATAAAAATCCATCTGGCTTTAAATTCCTTCCTTTTTTTCCCCCCTTTCTTTTTTAATCAAAATTTACTCATTAGTGTTTGTAATTGACGGGACAAAACTGTATTTGAAGAACGGTTTTGACACTGCAGCCGGTTCTACTCAGCTCCTCTGGATCGAGTCGAAAGCGAGTAACAAGAAAAGACAAGTTAATGAAAGATCCTTTCAGTCTGCTCCTCAGCGCCACTCACAACGGACATGTCAGAGCGAAATGAACTTTCTCGGCAATGTGTGTTTTAGAGCGCATGCACCGCGATCACTAATTCATCCCGCCTTGTGATCCCCCCTGACGCTGACATTCGAGGGTAGATGCTATGTGAAAATGTAAATAAACTTTAGAGGAGCTTTGGGTCAGTGTGGGATGAAATTTATAGTTTTGGCATTTACTCTGCAGTCATCATTCATCCCCCTGTCGAGAGCAGAGGCCTTGATCAGCAGAGCCTCCGTTGGCCCTCAGATGACCCGCAGCCTATCTGACCAGCTGTGGTTCAGATGCCTCAGTCTGAGATGTTCACATTACTGTAATAACTGGAGCTATTAACCCCTTCTGTGCTGCAGCAGCCCCAGCAAGACATCATCTGTTTGTCCTGTCCGCGGTATTGAAATACTTATGAGAATGAACATTTGCATCATTGGAATAAACCTCAGAGGGATACACACACACACACACACACACACACAAACATACACAGTGTGTGTGTGTCTCAGCTCTAGGTGCATCTACTTATTGGTTTCATGCAATGACAATTTGAGAAATCAGCTGGCGAACATTGTGTCACTGATGCAACAGAATGGAAAACAAATTTACTCCGATTCACCTACACACCTCATCTTTCTATTTTTATTTCTATTGAATTTGTAGAAATGTGGAATTCAAATTAACCAGTGGGTTGTTTTTTTTTCTTCTGGATCGAGATGCTGCTGTTAAGTTTTTGCAAATTTCAAAGCATGTATTAACTTGCATTGGAGCGATGGCAGAAGTCTCAGACTGATATCTCAAAGCCTTGGCACATAAAACAAAACTATGCACTATGATCTTCTGATTTTAAGTGAACTAACCCTTCAAAGAAGAAATAAGATGTCCTCACTGTAACCTAGATTATAATGGATTTGGCAGCGGCACTCAACTCTGCAGGGCATGTGCACTATGTAACGGAGTGTACAGCCTTGTAAAAGCCAAATCAAACCCTAATAATGGGAAGGTGGCCTTCAAGCAAAGTGCCAATTATTTTAAATTGCTCTATTAAAGGCGGCAATCACAACTGTCATGTTTGCATTTGTACATAACGGCTCACTTGTGGTGCTCCGAGTTCACGTGGGTGGAACTGCGGCGTAATAAACACGCACAGTTTTACATAACCTCATGAAGCAAATGATTTTGTTTGCTGACTGCTTGCCATAACACATAACCGACTGACAACAGGAAAGCTCGATATTTTCTCACCTCAGCTCGGGAGAACAAAGCCCCTCTGTGTTTTTCCTCCTTTTAACAGGTGAGCGCTCCAGCTATTAATTTGTGTAGGGCCACCTACTTTAATTGGTCTTAATCTGGAGTGAGTGGCTTTGATCTCTCTGACAGTTTGACTGCATTAGCACGAGTGTGCGGGCTAATCCTTTGCGTAGCTTGTTCTTTTGGCGCAGCCAGAGGCCTGTCCAACGATAATATGTCAGCTGAGGGATAAGCCCTCATCAAACAACCAGGTCTAAGCTTCTGGAAAATGGGGGTTGAAGGGCCACCATCATGCTGTGCTTCAAACAAAGATAGAGACATAAACCAACTCCGGCTCGCACTTGTAACTCTCAGCTCAAACCTCCAGAGGGACTTTTTTAAAGGTTTCCGAGGTTCGTGTCCTTTTTTTTTTTTAATGCAAACTTGTTGCGTCTCGGCTGCGTCGTCCATCCTGTGACTGCACACTTCCTGTTTTATGATAAACACTATTACATGCTCTTCTAACCTCGAGCGAGTCCCCGGGCGTTACGGCGAATTCAGCATTTCCATCATCTCGCCACCGTTCATACACATAACTGCATGCATGATCCACATGTCCAAACAGTGTCTTTATCTGTGCTGTGTCATCTTATTAGAAAGCAACAAGCGTATGAAGTGTTTGTCCTGAACTTGCGTTGAACTCTCATGAATTATGATAACCATCGCACAGTCAACAATATCTGCTTTCAGGAAAGGAATAGAGAGATAGTGTTTGAAACGGAGAAAATAGCAGCACTTGTGCTTCCCGAGTGATTATATCACACATCATGGTGATTTACTTATCACGACTGGCATATCTTGTCTTCAGTGGATCTTTTGTTTTTCTGTTCTGTAATGGAGGGATGTTAGCCGCGCTGTCTTCAGCGTTGCATGTGAAAAGGCCAAATATGTCACTTAATACTAATTCAGAGAGGACAGTTAGAAGGCAAATGGGTTCGCAAATATTACTATGTTCATAAATCAGTGTTAAATTCATTCCTTTTCTTCAACTTTTACTGCCTGTAAGTTCACTATTTGCAAAGCATTGACATTTATTGGGTCTGTTTCTTGTTGGCTGAGAACATGTTGTTCAAGCCTTGAGTGAAGAATACAAAGACTGAATATAAATTCAAAACAGATTTTCAGTTCTTTCATAATACATTTTACTTTTAATGCCTTGAGCCGAGTCAAATCTGTGTTTTGAAAAAAAAAAACCCTCTTTGAATTTATCGTCTGTGCTATAAGATAGCCACAGGACATGAATTAATTTTTCCCAAAATGTAAGTGTGGTTTGGTATTTTTGTGATTGTATGTGTCTTGTGACCCTCTGATTTATCTCAGGACCCCTTTAAGGGTCGTTGAACCACTGCCATGAGACATATTTGAAACCCTGTAGAGCAGCTTAACTCTTTTTCTTAAGGTAGAGTTGCTCATTTTTATGCAAATACAATAAAATATGAGAAGAAATTCTTTTACGTATCACATTCAGCATACAACATGCCCTCTCCAAATCTTCTCAGCTCACTGCCTCGACTCACTGGAGGCCACCTGTAAGTTGTCATCTGGTTTCATTTGTATTTTGGGAACATTTGGCCGATCTGTCATCCGTCAGAAAATGGCAAAAAAATAAAAATATTCGGTACACCAGGGACACCATTGGAAGGTGACTCGCCAGTCATGGGCACAAGGTAAAGATTAATCAAACGTTATGTGTACTATCACCAGCTGGCAGCACCAGCCTCTAAGCTTTTGAGTGAGTAAGTCCACAGAGAGGCCTGTGGCACAGCTGAGTTTGTCTTGTAAAAGTGCAGCTGTCCAAGACATGACAGCTACAGCATTAGCAGGGCCATTAAGAGGTGTAGAACATTTCCAGGGAAACCATTTGAAAAATGACAACCCCCAGCACTGCTGAGATATTAATTATACGCAGCACCCATGGAAAATAAGCGAAAACAGTTGGTAAGACAAAAGACGCCTTGTGTTCTCACAAGATGCCATGTTTGTGCATCGAGCATTTAATAAGCAATAAAAACGAAGGAAGGAGAGAGGGGAAGAGCTAAATTTTAACCATTGCCAGTAGCAAACAGTTTTGAAAGGCGGGTGGCTAGAGTAATGACTAATTACCAATTGGCTCATTTTCTAAAATTAAACAAGAATTCAGTTTGAGAATTAAAGATGTTTCCTGAGGAGAGCTGTTTGAACGCAGCTTTCTTTTAAAGGATTTGCTCTTAGGAAAATAAAAGTAGATAAGTAGATGCAGTGTGAATTTCTCCTGAGAGTGTCAGTGCAGAAACACCACTGTTAGATTTGATCAGGTGCGAAACTACAAAATCTCCCTTTTGCAGAAATATATATTGTTGGAAACTAATGTAAACTGTTGTATGTAAGAGAATAATGGCTTTTCTTTATGAGCTACTGTAGGAATAACTTGATTTCAGGTTCATATCTGCAACAGAGCCATTTAATAAACTAAATGAAATGTTGAAAGGCTGAGGAGTTGTAGGCTACATGTTCCTTTATGTCAGTCTGGGTGTTAATCTTTCCCCTGGCTATTAATTCTCCTGATGTCACTTGCTGTTTTGGGCATGTCGGAAAGCTGTAAAGCAAAACGCAACATTCTTGTCATGCATAGCTGATACATGCGCCGCTCAGCTGTACAGGTAGTAAAATTGAGACGCTGTTTTTGGGTAAAATAAAGACTCATTTTACCATAAATCAACCTTGCGAGGCAGCTCTCAACTTGTTTTGCGACGTTACAAAGGACAAGACGTGGAGGTCAGTGGGAAGCTGAACTTGTTTTGGCCCTGCAGAGGCTGCACAGAATGGCAATTAAACTTTTAAAAAATGCAATATTTTCATCCCTTTATGCAGAGAGCAGTTTCATAATGACTAAATCTGCCTGTAGTGTTAATTGGGGATTAATTTGCTGTGTTTTCAGTAAGTTGAAGGTATTAACAAGGATCCAACAAGGTGCCTCCTAATTAAAACTGCAAGTCCCTGAGAGTGTTATAATTCCCAGAAGAATGTAGTCCATTAATTGGTCATAACTAAACCCTGTGTGGACTTGATTACACTGGTGGTGGTGAGCCTAGTCAGAGCAAGTTAAACTCTCCAACTATTGCATATAGAGGAGCTATTTCCTGTCCTCTTCTCAAGGGAATGAGGGGAACTGATGATGGCCACATAATGTCTATTCGCAGAGTCTCATAAATAAAGAGCTGCCCCTGAGTGCAAACTATGTTTATTATAGCCGCCTGAACCTCCGTGCCAGCCCTTGGAGTTACTTATGCAGATAAATGCAGCACCATTCATCATCACTTCTATTCATAAATAGCCAATAACTCATCTCTCTCCATATGGAAGATTAGACCTTGGAAATGTGACTTAAGCACAGGAAGTATTCAGTTCATGAAAAACATGAGTGATCGCGCGCGCGCGCACACACCCATCTCCCCTTTACTCATTATATCTTATTCTACATGTCATTTCCCTGCTCAGCTATCATCTGCGAGGTCCATAAAGAATCATACGAGGAGCTTCTCGGTGGTATGGTGACTGAGAGCAGATGAGGTGTTTTTTTTCTCTCCCCCCTCTTTCTTAGTGTGCTGGTTTGCAGGGAAGAGGCCACAGAGGTGCATAGACTGATGAGAAGGGATGATATATGTAGCGCCGGTGTCCCAGCTCTCCTCTGGCCCATTGTCATTAATCACGGCCATTAGGCTCCCCCTCCACCGCTGCTCGCCTTGTCTGCGCCCAGCCATCACAGCCTCCCTTTTGTCTCATATCCATAAAGGGAAAGGCCGTATACTTTCACCTCGCCTCCCACTGCAGAGATACAGGGATGCTAAAAAAGGGCGCTAGCATGTGTTCTGGGGAATTTAAAGTTATAATTCATCTCATTATGACGTCGAAGAGGTTGCTTAATTCAGAGGTTTATCGTTCTGCTGATTTTTTTCCCCCTTTTCTCCACCCTCCGATCCCCCAACCGCCGGCGTGTGATTTACTATTTTATCTTGGAAATAAGTCGAATTGTTCTAATCTGCGCGCTCGCATTATCACGTTGTTGTCGCGGCGAGCTAATCAGCAGTCAGAGTCGCTCTCCTCTCCTCTCCTCTCCTCTCTCCACAGTCTTCACATCGTTAAGTCTCCCCCCATCCTTCGTGTCATCAAACCCAAGAGGTCTGATATGATAATATGTGTGAACTGAAATGTGAAAGCAATTCATATCACTTTCCAAGGGCTTTGAATGTTTGATTTGCATAACTAGAGAAAATGATATTAGATGGGCATATTGATTTAATTTCATCCTAGAGCGCTGTTAATTATGGTATCATAAAAGTGTCATCTCTTTATTATCGGGTTCAGAATAGGGGTTGATAGCTAGTGTTGGCGAAGTACTCGCATTGCTAGGGGAAGGCTATCATCTTGATATTGTTTAGCATAATTTTACATTCTTGAGTCTGCGTTACGATACGGCAGATATAGCCTTTTTTATTATCATCATCTCTCGATCAAACTCGAGATTTGGCTTTAAAGGATTAGCTGTATCTATTCTTACTTTGTTCTTTGATATTGGATGAATACGTCTTCTCAATGATCAGTTCTGAATGTTTTACATCTGCTTCACTTTGCATGCCTCCCCCCAACCCCCCACCCCTCCCGTGTGCTGGGGTCTTGATTTATATTCCATATTTTTTTTTACAGTATTACATGTCGAACATCATACGAGCAGAAAGGGAGGACGTTCTTGCTTTCAAGTTGATGAGTAACATGTGTCTTGCATATGGCCTTTGTGTGTGTTTTCATATCATAAAGGCTCCAATCTGTATGGGATTATGGGAGAGGTACAGTACCTTTCCCTGCGTATGGTTGCACACCCAGTGATGGTTAAAGGGGAGGATGCAGAACAAATGAAGTATCCCCTCCTCTGCTTCCAGCTGAATTCAGATCTTTACAAATGGATTCCCTGAGTGCAATTTATCTAAATGAACAGTAATCATTATTGTAGATCTACCCCATCCTTAATGCTAGAGCACTATTGAGCAGATATCTCTTTAAACACAGCAAATAGGTGGTCCGGGCTGAAGGAAGGCTGAGTGCATTCATTACTTCTTGTCCCTCTTTTTTTTTTCCTCAGGAACACAAAGCAGTGCATAATGTGCAATCTGATAAGTGTTCTCCTGCGCACGCCAGACCCCCCGCCCCCTTCCAAACACACACTCACACGCGCACATTCATCGTCCTATACATCACTGGCCGGCTCAGCTGCGGTTTGCGAGAGGAGAACTCTGGGATTGGTGTGGCTGAAGTTGATGAATAGGCCTGCGAGGGTGAGAAACTCCAGGGCCAAGCTGTAGGTCCATCCCCATGGCATGTGATGCTGATTGGCTTTGTCCTGTGCGGCCGCTCTGGAGAAGCGGACATTAAGATTAAGTGATGCTGTCGTGTCGGGGAGCAGTGCACTGCATCATCCTGGGGAAGAGACAGCTGCGGTGGTTAATCCTTCATCGCCAGGGGAGCGCTGCCAGAGCAGAGATATACAGCCAAAGATAACCCTCCATAACTTCTGCTAAAGATCAGAAACTTTGAGTTCGCATCCATCTGTCCTCAATCCTCACTTAAAAATGAGGAATGAGCAGAGGCAGATCTGCAGACAGTGGAAAACAAATGGAGCAAATAACATCAAGATGAGGTGAATGTTTTAGTGAGAGGTAATGGCTCTCTAACTAACGGCGAGTAGAAACCGGTCATTGTGCGACGCGTTCTGGAGCTTCTGCGAGACGGCGGGGGTAGAAGAAACAAGGGCAAACAAACAGAAAGCCATTTACACAGCTTCTGCAATCGCTCTCGTGTCAGCGGCTAACGGACACAAGTGTACTCTATCACACGTCCTGGGCTGTTGGAATTTCCAGTAGATGGAAAATCACATTTAAACAGAGAAAAAAGCCACTCAGAGCGGAGCCAAAGTGCTCTGTATTTATGTGTCTGCGTGTGGCATCAGCATATTTTAGATTGCTGGGGTTTGCATGTTTGTTGTTGGTTTGATGTAGCTGTCATGATGTGATGGATGAACACCATCATGTAAAGAGTAAAAGGAGAGGTCTGAGTCGTGAGAGGAAGCTGACGTGTTATAGAGCCCGCCATGGCCTTAGAAGACGTTACAGCGGGATCAGTCTCTTTCCATCCACTTCACCTTCTCTGACGCCCAAAAGCCCAGCCTGCTTGAACTTTACCATTTACATTTTCATACCACTTGTGCTCTCACATCTATTTTTTTTTCAGAATATGGTAATTTGGTTGAGAAAGCCTCTAAGATCCTGTGGGATGATATATTTTGTATGGCGGAGGCATACCTGCAGAGAGCACTTGTGACAGTGACATATTAGTTACGGTGTCTCCTGGAATCTGATAACTTCAAATTTGCCACCTTGTTAAGTTTTGATTTATGTGATACCATTTCACTAAAGTAATTGGCCTGGCCTGTTGTAGAAAATAATCAGCCTCTCTGCAGAACAAATGCTGGGCCATGCTAATGAGGCAGCCCGAGTGCTGAACTGATGCTGCCGACTGACAGTTATTAATGATTGTTATGATATACAGACGAGTCGAGATTGGACTGAGTTGGGTGGGGAGAGGAAAAAAAAGTGACATTTAAAAAATACGGCATATTGGGAAGTACTAATGAAGTAATATACTGCTAGGAAAACAATCATGTGCGTTGTCAAGGCAATGTGTAATTACCCAACAGCCACCCTGGCTGGCTGTTTGGCAGGCAGGCTGGGCTGGGGGGGGGCGGAGGGGGGGGCGAGGAGAGAGCTGAACAACCTGGCCAGTAATGGATAGAGCTCTGCTGGCAAGGGGGCTAAAATGCACTAGGCAGTGACAGAGGTGTACAGATTGATGAATTAATTGGGTCTTTCTTGGGACATAAGGGGAACCGCTGCGGCATATGCTCGCCTTGTTACTTTGGAAAGTCTACTGACCCTGAAAGTGAAGCCATCCCACGCAGGGAGTTGTGGCTTCTTTTTTTTTTCTTTTTTACTGCTCTTTTTCCTGGGGGTTTGGATTGCACACACTGGAGTGTAGTCAACTGCAATTTGTCGCAATTTTATAACGGCGTCCTGTTAAGTATAGTGCTGAATTGGGCCGGGTGATAATTCAACACTATCAACTTTCAGAGGAATTATATTTTGACTATTTGATTATGTTATGTGAAGCTTATAAAAATGAATGATTCAGTGGAATGTTTTACACATTTCAACGTTTGTGTATAGTGGGACACAAATTCAACAAAGTTCTGCACACAAACTGTCTTGGTCTTACTAAACCCCAACCCAAACAGGGTTGGACTGGTCCCAGCGTCTCTAATGTGAGGACTCGATGTGTTTTGTTTGATAAATATATGGAGTATCTTTGGGTTTGAGCTGTTTTTTGTGTCGAAAATTGGCAATTTAGAGACGTCACCTTGGGCTCAGTGGTAGGTTTCATTTTAATCTAGCAATTAATTGACAGATTTAATCATAACAAAATGAATCATTAATTATCTTTGGCAAGTTAAGTGAAACTTAAAATAACATGTAAAAAGGCAGAAGGAACATTTAACTCAGCGGTAGGTCGGTTTTGTGAGGTTTCAATGCTTCAAAACAGTCAAAGAAAGTTAAATAGCAGTAATAATAGACTATGCTGGATGCAAACCAAACTCATGAAACGTGGATCAAAGAGTCCCGTAAATGACATCACCATCCTCCTGACCTCCATCATCCACCCGCAGCCACTTGCAGAGGTCTGCACATAGTTGCCATTTAATCACGGCGCTGCGACACCCCTCTGTCAAACCTCTCAAACATTCTTACTTAGCGCTGACTCCCGCTGAGTGAGAATGAAAGTTCTCACAGCTGCTAACTGTCACTGTGGTCTTACTTCAGCAAGTGCCCATTGGCTGCGATCGCTCCCCCTCGCTCATCTCCCATCAAGCCAGTGCATTAGGGCCGACTGCCGACCGCATCAGTGGGCCTCCTCGGCCCACAGAGAGTCCCAGGCCCATCACCGCGAATTAAACCAGAGGCTCTGGTAGTGGTGCTGCTTTTGGTGCCACTGAGCATTACACTGATGCAAATGCTGAGGATCTTTGTCAGCTATTATTTCAATACATGAATGTGTGGTGCCTTGTCCATCCCAGTTTCTCTGAAGCTCACATATCCTCCTCCTCCTCCTCCTCCTCCTCCCCTTTTGGAACAATTCGCCTTTGAAGTAAAGGACCTAGCCCTTGGATATTGATAGTTAATTAACCTCATTTTCTTTGTTCTTTATGAAGGTGTTTCTGTATGTCATCTCACTGTCCGCCAAGAATGGACTCCTATAGAAACGCAATGAAAGATTAGTTTCAGTTTAGTAATAGCTTTTAAAGTTATAGTTAGTTATAGTAAAGCTATAGTAACCTGCCTGACTTTAACCTACACTGTTAAATGTCTTTGTATTGTTTTTATTCGAGAAAGCTCAGTTTTTAATTAGAAAATAGGGGAATTTTCTCAAATATCGTGACTTTGCAATGTTTTGAAATCCTTCCTGGATCCACACCAAAAACAAATCAGTTCATTTCTGGCCCATGGCCCAAAATTTTCCCACATTTAATTGCGATCTGTTAAAGTGTTTGAAATAATCGTCTGACAGGCAAACAGATGAGGCTGGGAAACACAACCTCTTTGCTTTGGTGGGGGTGGCATCTCAAGGTGTTGTGTCCTCCAGTTCATGAAGTGTCTTTTCTATACAGCCCTGCCGTTCTGTGTGACGCCCGAGACAAGATACTCCGCACTAAACATCCCTTCCCTTCTTCTCTTTCGCAGCCCTCTCCATCTCCCTCCCACTTCCCTCTGCTCAATCTTTACACTTATCAGAAGAGACAGGTGAGTTAGTGCGCGCTCAACTTCAAACTGGCGTAATTGTTTTTCATACGGAATGAGATCCGCAGACTAGACATGGATTGTAGAGGAACAACAGGACTGATTAGCGAGGGTTAGATTTGCTTGCTGGACCATTTTGACACCTGTCTCCCCGCTTTCCCTGGAAGCTGGACCTGATCCCTCTATACTGTCAGTCACACTGGTGGGCAGAGAGAGAGGAGAGAAGGTGAGATAATGGACTGAATAAGAGTGGGAGACTTTTCCCCTTTCAGTCAGGACCGTAATCACAGCTTGTCTTGAAAGTTCCCGTGATGGAGCTATTATACTGTACTCGCCTTATCTATGGCTCATATTCTGGAGACAATAAAGCTTGGGAGCAATTAAGTCCAATGACTTTTCTATCCCATTACTGTAGTCATTGACGTAATGCTATTCTTAGATGGATTGTGCGGCGTCAATGAGGTATAAAGTTTGTTCCATTAATGCACTCTCATCATACATCACAAGCTGTAACAGTGTTTTAACAACATTAATATTAGGCTTATTTAAAAGTGCATTGAATAGCTGTGTGCCCTTATGGTCTGGAAAACTAATGTACAGTATTCAAAATATGCATCCCATCTGGCTGCATCTTGTTTACAGAACACAGTGGCAGCTTGGGGTTATTAATCATGTTTGTCTTAATTACCCCGCATAGCTGCTCCATCCCCAACTCCGCATTTGACCTTTTTTCTGGATCCTTTCAAACCATTAATCATGCAAAGATCAACGCCAGCCAAATAAGAGTAGATTGCATTGCATTGCCTCAGCTCCGTGTGGAGGCGCAGAGTCCACTCGGAAAGTAACTTATGTATAATTATCTCCAACTATGAACTATCAGCACAGCTGGTTTCTTTTTCACCACTTGCATTTAAAAAAGTAGAGTTAAGAAAAGTTTCCCAGTAGAAACTAAGTCGTCGTATAGGGTAATAAGAAAGTCGTCTCGTTCTGTAAGATAAACATAGTTGTCCCCGTACGCCTCGCTTGCTAATGGTTCTTGATTTCTGAGAATTAATGAGCGTTGACATTTTCAGAGACAAACGGTTCTTTCTCCAGGTAGGCGCTGTTCCTGTTCTCGTGCCATATGGCCGGCAGCACAGTCGCTCCTAATCTTAATCTGACAGGTAAATGAGAGTGTGTGTGTGGTCTATCTGTTGACGAGGGACAGTTTAGTCCTGTGGGCTTCAATGTCCTTGCCAGAAAGTCAATACAGTTGAAGAAAAGTCTTAACCCAGGCCGTTTTTTATTTGTCGCCACTAGGCTGTCATTAAACAAATCACAGAGTGACCACTGTGTATAGAGAAGAGACAAGAGAGACAGGCGGCATTAATTTTTATTTCAATAAATACATTTTAACCGGAAACATTAAATCTGACTACCTGGGAAGGGGATGTGCTGGTTTTTTCTTTACCCTCTCATGTGGAGTGTTTTCAGTGAAAGTCGTGTCATTCATCATTCAAGTCGACCGAGCGGTGGCTGAAATTTGCATCACGCTGTGCGGCGCTGTGATACGGAGGAGAACTCCCTTTTCCACTCCCCCTCACCTCCAGTCAGTTAAACAGATGAACTATTGCAGGACAGAGATTAAACAGTAACTGGGGGTGCCGCAGCACTATGTGAATGGGGGCTGACAGACATTTTATCAGTAAACCAATTAACATGATTTATGGTCGGGGGTAACCATGAGACTTGCCCATAAATACAAAGGGCTGGCCAAGCAGCTCCTTCTAAAGCGAGATGTTATCAGACTCCTCTCCATTCCGCTTTGCTGGCATGGAGTCAGCATGCATTTGTAAATGCAGCTACTGTGCATGGACCCCCCCACCCCCCTCCCTCTGATGGGTCAGGAGTTCAAAGCCCAGCCTGAAGAGTTGAAGAGTGGGGCGTGAACTCCCGACCTCCTTAATGTAACAGGGCGATCGGTGGAAAACAAGCCTAGTTCTTATCAAGCTTCTCCCCACCCAGGTGCTTCTCTGTTCCGTCTGTCCATCCCTGATCCATCAGATCTAAAATTGAAATAACTGGAATTCCTGGTGTCATTTCAAGATGCCCCACACAAGAGACCACAATCCCTTCAGGTTCCAATGACTAAACTCTGTGAGGAAAATGCAGCAGCTGACTCATCTGTCAAGAGACTGACACGTGGTTCGCTGCACCAAATATTCACTCTCTGGCTGTGTGGAATTTGGGCCTTTCCCGTGAGTTCAGGTGTACTGTTTGCTCTGGAGAGATTTACTGTTTCCCAAAAACACGTTAATTGGGCTCTTGTCTTTTTCTGCGTGATGTACTGTTTTAACTCACGCAGTCAGAGGTCGCCGGGTCGTCAACGTGAGCTAACCTCATTTCTAGGTGGCACATTTTGACGATAAACAAAACCTTTGTTGCCACGTCAGCTTAAATTTGGATTGGAGTAGACAAGGTTTAGTTTGATTGATGTAAGAAAAAATGACCAAAGAACCCAATGTTACATTTTCATGTTGCTTGTTTTGTCCAACAGACAGTCCCAAACCCAAAGATTCCAGAGACTTGCTCAATGTAGGATCCTGGGAATGTTGGGAACATTTATTTCAATCACATAAAAGTTTGGGAATGTAGAAAAGCCCAATCAGAAGCTATAGCTAAAGCTAATGTTTTTCCATTTTTAATCACTTCATGGTTGGTTGGTTGGTTGGTTGGTTCCGCCACTTGGGGCCCAGATTGGTGAATTCTACTGAATTTGTCCATCCTCTGACTTTTCACCAATCACCACCATTGTACTAATGAAATATCAATATATGTCAACATTGATTTTCTGTTAATTGACTAATCATCTTATCATTTCACCAATAATTTAGGTAATGGAGAACTATAAATAAGGTATTGCGTATATTCCGCTTATTTGCTCAGAAACACATCAACTTAAACTTATATTTTTATATATTATATCTTATATATTTTGGCTTATAAACGATAAAGTCAATTTGTTGAGATTAAAATTAACTGTGTATGTGTGTGTGTCTCTGTGTGTGTGTGGTTGCATTTTGATGGTGACAGTCCGTGTTATGAGACAAAGTAATGATGAGCTTCTTATTCCCTCTCTCAGATCAGTGTGATCAAGTACTTGTGATTAATCATGGCCGAGTGATTCTGTGATTAATGTTTGTACTATCCCTAAAGGATGTGCAGGACACACCCTCACATCCTTCAGCGTGTTTACAGTTTTACACCTATTATGAGGGAAGATGGAGAGCTCCATTTACAGTTCACTAACCTTTGTGACGGCGGTCTCTCATCTGCATTTCATTTCCTTTTTAACACTTCGAGTGATCTACAAATGTCATAATAAAACATGCCCATGAAGTCTTCAGCCTCGGCTTTTGAAAGAACAACGCTCTTTGATTTAGTCGAGGGCGTTCCACTCTCATTCCTGTTTTTATGAGCCCTTTTAATTTTTATTGAAGGACGGTGCAAAGTAAATGGTTCCTCATCTAAGGAAGATTAAATGGTCTTATACAATTTACAGAAACACGAGGGCATGAGGGACAAAGGCCTGAGATGAGCTTTACAGCACATGTCCTCTAAATAATGTGAAGGGAGGCGGAGGCGCACAGGGAGACGAGCTGCGAGGAGGATGTGTTTCTCTGCAGACACATGTAAATCAATTTCTATTGATCCAAACAATACAGCCAGCAGCTCTGCACATCCATTGATTAAACAATTAGATAACTGCTTGATCTATCCAAATAGAAAATTATATTTGATTTAGCTAAAACGTGACAGTCGTATGTGCCCTCAGACCTGCTTGATGACGATGAGCTGTTTTTTTGGATGGAGAAATGCTATATCCACTTTATTTGATTAATAATTTATCCTTCTGTGGCAAAACTGTAAGATTTATAGATACTGGTTTAAAAATATATATATTAGCACCAGTCTTAACCTAGCCCCTGATGTATTTTCTGTTTAATTGTAGAACATAAAGTCCTTTTTGAGGTTGTTAAAACCTTCACAGTAGAGGACAAAGCCATAATAGAAGCTACAGCCCTGATTACTTACATAACTATATGACATTCTTATGGTTATGATGCATTGATATAGAATAAATGAATGTAATGTAGGTAACTACAACCAAGTTCAACATAAAAATACTGTTTGCATGGCACTGTATTACAAGCATGTCTTGACAGTCGTCATTCTGCATAACATTAACTTTTAATGTGGTATATTTAGCTGATCATGATGTGTAATTTGAACACAGTTTTTTGTACTTTCACTTAAGTAAAGGATCTGAATACACGTTCCGCCACTGGAAATTCACAGTAGAGCCATCATAAATCCATCTAATATTGTGACTATCATAATGTTTATTACCATGGTGATCGCTGAATGGCACAACAGTTTGTGTTTCTATTGTACTCTGCCGCACCCTCTCATATTTTTCAGATCTTTGGCTGCTGTGTGGCTTTTTTTTTTTTTTCTCTCCATGTGTCTTTCAGGGTTTCAGAGGGCCAGTAAACCATGGCTTTCAATTCCCCTGCTCTGGTGTTTTCACTCAGGAATAGGAGTGATGAGCAAACGCTTTCAGACTCAATCCTTGAGCAAAGGGCTGTGCTGACAGGGATTATTATTTATTTGTCATGGTGGATGTAATAAGCTGTAGATACAGGATGGAGGGCCTGTGATTTATTGCTCTGTCGACCGCCACTAGCAGGACGTGCGCTCTAGCGTGCAGGATGAATACCGCACTGTCAGTTCTGTCCATCCGTCACCATCACCTCTCCCCGCCGCTGCCTCTCTCTCTCTCTCTCACACACACCTCCCATTTCATGCCACGATACATAAACAATCTTTCATTATTTTGATACCTCCTTCTCCATATTTGTTTTCTACCCCGTAACCTGGGGCCTCAGTTTTATGTGTCCCATTATTTTGATGCATTAGCTTGAGTTGTGCACCTTGGAATTATTGGTAAAAAGGTTGACGTTTCCATCGACTACTCATCGTTATGAGAATCAAACCGGTTTCTGTTCACATTCTGGTGTTTCCCACACTCTTGTTTTCCCATTTTTGAGCAATTGAATTAACGTTTTTCTTGCACAAAAATCCCCCTTGACTCAATAATAAGCTTCTTTTCCTTCAAAGATGGGCTTTGCAATATCACATTTCATAGTTACTCACATGCAGCTTGCCTTGCTATTGTGAACTGCATGGCTCCGGCCACTGGGAAGGTTGTACTTCAAGTAATTATGGCCGTATTTTGCTGCTGCTTTTAATGTTATTGAGCCGCATCTCGCAGAACGAGTGACTCTCTTGCCTCTTGGTAGGTCATGTAATCTTGTTAAAAGCCTTCATGGTTTTAGGATTATGTTATTGAAATGTCACTTAATTGGATAAACATTTTTCATGCCGTAAACACGCAGCACTAGGTTCTGTTTAGTCGCCGTGGATATTGTTTACATGGCAGGGGGATTTGCTTAAGTGGAACTGACTCTGTAAACAGCAGCTCCCACTAGAGGCTTTATGTGAAAAGCAGGCTGAGAGTGAGGCATCAGGGAAAACACTTAGCCCACATATCAGAGCTGCGGACATGTGCTTGGCGAGAGGGAGCGAGCACGTCGGTGACAGCGCTTAATTAATATGAGGAATTGCCTTTGTGTCCGGGTAAACGACTTGAGCAGGAGCCGCTTTGTTGTTTAAGCTCACTCAGCTGAGTGTTTGGTGGGGGATTTTTTTTTTTTTTTGTGAGTGGAGTAAGCTGTAATCTGCAAATAACATTACACCGTTGCATGGGAAGCACCGGGCACATGAGAGCAGCCAAATATTCAGTCCTTGGATCAGACTTTGTATCAATCCTTCCTCTTTTTTTTCTTTCTTTCTTCTATTCAAACAGCAGCCACTTCCTTTTCTGTCCAGGCCCCTCAGATGTCATTTACCACTACCCAGCTTGGTATCTGTCTTATTTAAAGGCTCATTTTTCCTGGGCAAATTGTTATTTATGGACTTTTGTTTGTTCTCAGGCGTCATTACTAACAATACAGTTAATAGCAATCATTTGTTATTTGGCGTTGGTGCTGATGCTTGCAATGGGGGCAGTGAAGTGAGAATACTCATTTGGAGGTTGAGGAAAGTCTTGACAGGGCCCATTTATAACAAGATCATTTTGCAAAGTCCAACCTATTAATAACCCTCCATTGCAGTCTAATTAGTGCTCCCTGATGTAAACGAGTCTGAATCATGGCGTTGTGTGTAGTCCGCCCTGTAAAGATCATTGTTAGTGTCATCCATGTTTCGTTTAAACAGCTGAACTACAGAAATACAGACTATGCATTAGACCACCCTCATTCTGTTGGAGTCTGTGTACCTGATAATACCTTTAATCTGAAATTATATCAATCGCTGTCTTTTTTTTTCTTTTCTTTTTTTAGAGCTTTCAACTTCTTTCATTTCCAGTCCAGTTCCAAGTCGGTGAAATGAAAGTGAAAATTTAAATGAAAACAGGTTTTGAGTTTTGAGTCTTACAAATCAAATCTATCGCCTCCCATTTTTAATCAACAAAAAATATAATTATTTGCAACTTTTTTGTGAACTTTGTAAATATTGTTTTGACCAAACCATTAATGGAAAAAATAAAACAATGATCAACATTTAAGTATGCTCATGTTTGATTATGATACCCTTAGAGGCTCCGTGGGTGTCCAGCCAATCAAAAATGTGCAATACGTGCAAGTATGTACAACCTTCATACAATACATCACTTCACTACAACTCTATATTTCCGCTGTTTGCGTTCGATCCTGATGATGTAAGATGAAATAGAAAGTATTTTGATGTCTGAGAAGCCTTCATAATCATGAATCTGTGACTCAAACTAGACTTTCTAAATCCAATTTCATGTTTCACCATTACCTGTACCACATCTCCACCCTATCGCCTATCAAATAAAGGCACATCCCCCCAAAATACATGGGGAAAAATAATAATCAACAACCATACTAAGAATTGTTGCAAGCTAAGGATTCAGATATGCAAAGCAGATTCAATACTGAATCTTGCTTTAACAAAATACCATCAAACCACATAGCTTTAGATGTGTAGAAAGACCACTGAAGCCTCCATGAGGAATAGCTGACTCCCTCTCCTTTTTTTCCTCTTTCGCTCTCTACAAAGTACAGTTGACTCACTGCTTATTAAGCCTTAATTAGTGATACATTTTCTACCCGTGATGTCTATTGATGTATTTGAGAAGAAAAGGCAAATTGAGTTGTGGCCTGACCCGAGAACCAATCCCTCTTGAAAACGTTCCCCCTCTTTACCTCCCTGCCTCTCTCAATCTCACCTCATTCCCTCTCCTCCCTGTCTCTCCCTCTCTCTCTCCTTTTGCCATGCGAGGCCAGGAGCGGTCTGGAGAAATGAGGTGCAGCATTAGTGTTTTTTTGCTTGCCTGTGCAATAGAAAACACTGCACGTCAGGGGCCCCGTCAGCAGATCGGGGAGATGCAGATGGGAGGTGAAAAAGCTCCCCGGTGGCAGTCGGGCCCTGCTCGGATGTGATTGCAGCCGCCAGGATGAAGTCAGCACTGACAAAGTGCGCCCATTGATGGATGGACAAAGCCGGGAACTGGATGTGAGAATGGATGGGGCCGGAGTGGGAACTTAACACAGACAAACAAAATGAAAGACAGAGAGGAATTACCTGCTAAAGCATTCCGGCAATACAAATCCCAGAGCAATTTACTTGCTGCTAACTGAGCACAGGAGGACTGTTTGCATCGGTACAAGTGCGGCCGACAGTGGGAATGGCTTTCATTCAGTTGATAGAAGTTGCCTGATTTTACACAATTGTTTTATGATTGCCTGTTTTTCACACATAGTGCAAGCACACACTCCCTGTCACATAGTCCTGCTTGTATACAAACACACACATATATACACATACAGACCTAAACACAGACTCGGACAAATCCAGTCTATACAGCTGCAGCTTCAATAATCTGTCATATAATATTTCAATTGATCAGTCATTTGTTTTTTGTTTATAGATTAGTAGTGAAGAGTGGCCACTGCAACTGACCAAAACCTGTTTAATGTCATATGAAAACTGAGAAAAGCACCAAATCCTCACACACACCAGGATCAACCTCGTTCCTGCGGTATTTCAGACTCTGTTTAATGCTGAGTAAAGGAGCTTTACATCGTCTGTGTGCTCAAGCACAGTTTAATTTGTCCTTCCTCAAAGTGGACTGTAAAACACAAGATATTTTAGGTACCTCATGGCCTGAAGAGAACTAATAACCCCTGAAATTCAGGGCCAATAACCTTCCCAAATCCAGGACCAGTGTGGGGGGTAGAAGAGTTTGCTCCCATGTTGGGGAATGAATTCTCATTACTATTGCACTAGCACTACATTAAATGTCAGTGTTGCTGCTGGATGGGGCTTGGAAGATTAAGACTAATGCTGTTGGCCTCAGGAACTCCGATTAGAACTATTCTCATTAATCAGAGTCTCAGAGATGGAAGCAATTTAAAGCCCCGGTCCTTTCTGAGCATGGGGCAGGGCAGCACCCTGTCACCAACGAGGGGCGACGCACTAGCACCCATTAACTATCCCTTCATTACGGCCGCCAAGGACATGAGAAGGCCAGTCACCCCTCGATCCTCGTTTCCACTTAATCTGACCACGAATGATCTCCTTTCACTCACAAACAGATAATCAGATCAGGGTAAATAAAACTTTGCTTTTACTTCGTATACCTGCACGATGCAAGTTTCACACAACAGTCAGCTCCCGGTTCAGCACGATACAGAGTACAGTACTACAACAAAGTGTTGCCTATATAGTATGAATTTAAGATGGATGAGTGCAGACAACAAGTTAATCTTTATCTGTCTTTTACTTCAAGCAGACACCTTGACTCTTCCCTAAATTTGTATCGGCACTAATCCTTATTTTTTATAAGAACAATTTTTCATCTGACAGTATGAAACCCACTAAAAGTTATTACCTAACTCTGCAGTTTTCCTCAGTCCTA
This sequence comes from Trachurus japonicus, assembly GCF_045865225.1. Lineage (NCBI taxonomy): Eukaryota > Metazoa > Chordata > Actinopteri > Carangiformes > Carangidae > Trachurus > Trachurus japonicus. The sequence continues at coordinate 7,442,824 of NC_140925.1, forward strand.
TGACCTTTTAGTGTATTAGGCATCACCACCTTTAACAGTGAGGTTACATTTTCAACTCATTAATCTGTCGACAGGATTTGGGCAAAAAGTTATGAGCCTATTTGCACCAAAATTGAAGGCGGGAGGTGATACGAGCCTGAAAACACACATGGTGCCTATCTGGTTAAAGGGTTGGATCACTTTCCTTAACATTCTCAGATGGGACATTTTGTAACATTTTTGTCAACAAATTCATGGTGTTGATTAGTTTATAGATGCTGATAATCTGGAGCTGGTGGAAGAAAATGCTGAATTTGCTCAACACACGTTTACTTATTAATAGCAAGTAAGAGAACATATGGCACCAGCCGCATTTAGAAAATGCTTACATCAGCATTTCCTTTGACATGCAACTAATAAAGTTACACAATAAGAATAGCTGTTGTGACAAAGCAGTGAGACAATTCACACAGCTGTAAACCTCTATAAGTTGTATAACGCTGACGTCATCATTTCATACCACCGGTCATTAAACCATACAGCTGGCCTGCGTAAAGAGTAAAGACTAAGAACAAATAAAGCTATTAACGAGAACAAAGGATGTGTGTAGGATTGTTTGGCCTTGGTGGAGGTGTGCACGCTACTGTCTGCCATTATAGTTGGTTTGGTTTTTTAGCCTCATACATGTTACTATAGGGTAGAGTTAGGGTTAGGTTAGTTAGGGTTAGGATAGGGGGAACATTTACAAATGTTGATGTTGTACTGTCAAATACAGTGTCATAATCGATTTTTTGTAGAATTGTCCTTTATTAATTTTCTGATTCTGTGGTAGAAAGAATGTCCAAATTGGGAGCGTCCAAACCCTAAAATTTTCCCATACGGAGTAAGAACAGTTGACAGTCCCAATGGAAGACACTTATTCACTCCCTTTAAAGGGACTACAAGGAGTTTCCGAAAGTGAAGTGTTTTCACACTACATTTCCCATGAGCCTCCACGCGCACGGTGAAATTCTTGGACCGGCACAAGATGGACAAAAGGAAAACATTTGCCAAGAATGTTTTCATTAATCAAGAATGAAAGTCGGAGGTTCGAAGACGATCAGATACCGTCGTAGTTCCGACCATAAACGGCGATCCGGCGGCGTTATTCCCATGACCCGCCGGGCAGCGTCCAGGAAACTGAAACTCAGAAATGCTGGGGAGTCGACCACTAAATAATAATATCAAAATAAGTATATATACAGAACGATATATTTATAGAAAATGGAGCCATTAACAAGTGTGGGTAATGTAGATTCATCCACATTAATATGAGACTCTTTTATAACCAAAAGCGAACTTCTCGGTGTCTCTTTAACATTTAAACTAAAAAAAGTGCGTTTTGGGAGCCATATCTGGTCAGCTATAGTTAATATTTTCATTTTTTTTTGTCTTTTAGTATTGTGACACATAGTCTTATGATTTGTATCTTTGTGCTGGTGGCCAAGGTTACCCAAGCCAGTGAGGAAACAGGAGGGCAAAGAGAAAGCTCTGAGGTTTAAACTGGATGCAGCCAGTGTTTGGTTCTCAATTAGCACCTGTCACAGGAGACGAGCTGCTGGGCTCACGCTCTCTGTGACACCCAATAGATGGGCTCTTGCTTTGTAAACCACCGGGGACGGGTGCAGCTCCTCGGCGGGAGTCAATGTATTCTGTAAACAGGGAGGCAAACCGGAGTGGATCTCTCATAAATCTTGTGGTGTAGCGGTATCATTTCCTTCAGCTGACCTTGGCGAGGTTGCGGGATGGGAAGCCTGGGTGGTGAGGAGGTAAGAAAAGAAAGAAAGAAAGAAAGAAAAAAAAAAGCATCATACTGTATGATATACGGCGAAGTGGTGCGAGGTGCGCCATGAATCAAAGCAGCTTGTGATTAGCTGTGAAATCTTACACATGTGAACACTCGCTTTGGCGTTGCTCATCACCTGGACTATTTACTTCCTACCTCTTTTGATCTGGCCTCGCCGCCGGAGTATGAAAAGCAAATCTGATATCAGTTTGTGGTAAGAAAAAGGTCAGAGATGCTTAGAAATATGTCTGTCAGTACTGTGGAGCAGGATCATCGAGCACATTTCTCCCCCTGCCCCATTTGCGTTTCAAACAAATACTTACCAACAGGCCATGAAGTAATCAATGGGGATAATCCATCTGGGAGCCTGTCGATATGGTAATCACTCTGTCTCATCGTTATTGCTACACAGCCATAAATCATTTGCTTTACCAGAATGCTTAGCAGCTGTTGCAACAATCCTGTGCTTGTGTGGAATAAAGTGCTGCCTTTTGTGATTAATGCCTCTGCATTGTACTGCGCCGCACGCTGATTGTTTTCAGATTTTGTAAGAAAGCTGGACGGATTGTATATCAATAAACCAAGGGGGCGACTAACACAAAGGTAGGCTGCAGGTATATCACTCAATTAATCAATGTTTCTGTTATGCTTTGTTGACAGTGCATTCATACGTAGTCACGCCAGGTAGGTATTAAAGGAACAATTCATGATCCAAATGTAAACAAAAGAGCCGCGGCACCGAGCTTCCCGTCGCTCTTCGATTGACTGACAGTGCACACATGATTAAAGTTATTAAATGTGTTAATATTTCCCCCTGTTAAAGGTTTGATATGAACAGTACACAAAATCTTATTCTCATCTTTAACACAAACCACTCTTTAAAACATTTGCAACCTGCTGTTCCTGTAAATGCTGTAGTTTGATAACATGGACGTGTCTGTACCTTTCTCCTTTATCACCACTGCCCCCTGAAAACTGCACTTACATAAATTAACATGTTACATCTCATTAGTTTATTCTGTACAAAGGCTGAAGAGTAAAAATGAGACATTATCTTTATACATTGGGCTACAAGGAGTTTGGACAACAAACAGATCCAGCTAATAATCACTATAAAACCACATAGTTTGCAGTTTTAGAGCTGAGCTGCTGCGTGCTGTAGCTTTATATTGAGTTTACAGACATTAGAGAGTGGTATTGATCTTCCCATCTACCTTTCAACAGTGTCACTGAACATTTCCTTCAAAACATTTCACAAAGCAAGCCGGTAGTATGTAAAGATATTTTGAGAGAAAGAAAGAGCGCAGCACTGAAAATAGCTTGTTTAAGGGTTATTTATTGAAGAAGAGGGTCATGTGCGAACACTAATAATATTTACATTACACTCATTTATTTGGTCAGAGAAATTAAGTCATCACAGATTTCACCTCTGATGTTTTCCTGATAGTCTGCAGATCCCACGAACTCCCGGCAGATGTGAAACATTTACAAAACATTAGAGTTCTCGTCCGCAGTCATGTCGTACAGCTTGTTCGGCCAAAACTCAGACTGAACTTAATTTATTTTGGCCTTGTGTTCCAGAGAGGCAGGAAGGAGTTGCAGGCGCGGACTGAGTGAGGGAAGAAAGACAATTAAAACTGATAGCACTCGTCCACATGAATGTCAACAGCAGCCAGGATGGAAGCAATTTATTCAACCAGTCATCCAAGTACATGAAGTGCGCCGGTGTTCTGCTGCCGCTGCTGCTGCTGCTGCTGCAGTGGGACGCTGGAAAATGTGATAGTTGTTTCCTCCCTATGAATCACTAGAGGCAGGATGCTCGTAGGACCCAAAGTGGATTGTTCAGTGTCCTGATAACAATTTAAATCCTGTTATGGATAATGCCGGGTAATGCCGTCCTGAAAATTGAACGTGACACTCAAGCAATTTGTTATCTTTGTGTTCTTAACCTTGGATATCGGATTGTTTGTCCAACCATATCCTTTTGATCCTCTGGAAAGTGCGTGCTCTGGATACGGACGTGCATTTTTCATTGCATGTAGATTGCAGTTGTGAACAAACAGATGAAACCAAGTGAGAGAGAGATGGAGAGGAGATGATGTATGTGTCTACAAAAGTACAAAAAAAAAAACGGATGGTGAGAGTTACGCTAAATGGCGCTAAAATGCTTTCAGATGTCACACAGAGCAGGAGATATGCTGTGTTTGTCCGTGGTGAAATACGTAGCGCTGCATTATGCCACGAATGCTGTTTAATGTCGGAACAGTTAAATCTTTCATGATGCAATTTATCACGTCGTAATTTTAGCCACAGGACAGTTTCAGAGTCAGACAGTTTGCAGATGTGAGGCAGTTGTGGGGGTAAGAAAACAACAGCTATCAAATAAATCACTCCAACAGCTTTTTCAAAGCTTTCTTGAATGAACAAAGCCTGTAATCATTCTCGACGCGTTACCTCGTTAAACTCGTGCCATTCGTATGAGTTAGTGAATAACCGATAGTTCCCCTTTTACCCAGAGGCATGTGCTCACGGCTTTCATACTGTAGCCTCTTTCTGTCCAGCTGCTTTTTCAGGCCCAGCGGGTATTTGCCAAAAAATCCACAACAAATAAGCCTCCCTTCAGCCCCTCCTCATTGTTGTGGAGAGTTTCCTCCCCCTCTGGTCCGGAGCTGACACCAGGCCCGGCCTTTGGTCTGATTTAAGACCCTGGCCTACTGATGACCCTGCTGGCTGCTCTCTCCCTCCCTCTGCTCTATCTCCAGCTCTAGTTTAGCTTGACTTAGGGAAATGCTTGCTCATTCTCTCCACCACTCATTAATCTAGCGAACAATGAAAGGAGCTGAGCACAAACACTGTTGTGCGTAAATCTTTAATGTGAAGCTTTTACTTTTCTGTCCTTTGTTTTACGAGGCCAGGGCTTTTGTCATAAACAGATTTTGAAATATATTCTGTGTCTGAAGCGGCCGTACTCCGAGGGAACAGATTATTGCTTCCAGTCTTTCAGAGTTGTGTTAGCACATTATCTGTTTTCCTGTCACAGGCTGGGAATCGCAGTGATCCTGACTTTCCTGCTCTTGACTCTCTGACATCAGGGTGCATGTTTGATGATTCATGCTCTCCAAATGAACGTCATTACTTTAAGACAAATGACCAGCCCTTGACCTTGACACTAGGATTCTTGCACTGGTTTTTTGGACAGAGATGTGTAGCCTGTAAACACATAAATATATTATTTATGTGTACTTAAGCTACTGCTATTGTTGTCTCAGCGCATACAAAGGCCAGAGCTGTGGCCTTGGGCCAGGCGACAGCACACTTTGTCATGGTTTTTCATTCTCATGCATAATTAAAAAACTTAAATTACTTGCCATGTACAAAATTATAATGCTGCAGGAAACGGACTACATGAAAATTTATTTTCTTTTCCACGAGACTGACAGGAAATCAATTAATGCTGATGTATTATTTTATGCTGGACAGGCAGTGGGCTCCAGGAGAGAGAGGATGGAGATTGGCTACAGCTGTTCTCATTGGTGCAGCCATATATTATACGCGGCATGTGTGACAGCTTCTGAGGAAAATGGCTGAAGGGTATCAGCCAGGTGACTCGATTGTAAAAAGCATAACACTATGGGATACAAACTGTTTTTAGAGACTGATATAAGATTTGTGGTGGTGAAGTGGCACTTTATGCTGCGCCGTGTGTACTGCAGGTTTCCCCATATTTTTTCCCAACAACGGCTTCCTGTCACTCTTTATGATGAAGCTTTCTGTAGCTCGTGTCATTTTCTGAATGTGCGCCAAGAGTTGTTGTCAAACAGCTTCTTTGCACTTTCTGGTTCCACACACACAGGCTTAAAAAAGATTGAGTCCACCTCCATTTTAGTTTAGTTTGTATAATTTAGGTCAAAGTTAGCATTGGTATGTACAATTTCCTAAACTTGTGTTGACCTTAAGGTCTTTACTTAAAAAGTGAATGCCACAATGATAAGTATTCGCTAACCTAGAAATAAAGGCTGGTCTAATGCAGGCCTATAATATCAGTATCCAAACTATTGGCCCACCAACTCCATGAAATCATGTTTACAAATCACTGTTAAGCAAACTTCCCAGCATGCATTGTCTCTGGGTTTAAACTTTCTTCCTCTGCTTGTTCTTTTGATCCACAGACAGTGTTTATCTCATTTCGCAACATTTGTTTATACAGATAAAAAGTAAAATGGTCGAGGTGAAGTTTGGCTAATTCAATATGCTAATCTTTTAGATGAGGATGTTCATCTCAAAATGATACAGCAATGGCACTTACAAAAGTATTTGCTAACATCACACCAAAACCTGAAACAATATGATTAGGCTGGAAAGATGCTACAACTACAACAAATATTTAAATTAACAAATGAACTAGCTACCTTGAGCTAACAGGTAACTTTTTTACAGTGTAAATCAATGCAGTAAAGTTGAAGGGTGCCATAAATTCTCATACACGTGTTCTTGGTGAACATCTGTACTTGTCACTTGTGAATTTACATCTTTTATTATTTAAGGACAGTTTGTGCATAAATGTGTCAGTTGTAAATCAAAAAAGAAAGAAAACATATCTTCTGCTGAGGTAGCCTATCACATACCTCCACGTGCTTGTTCCTCTTGTTTGTGAGATATGAAGAGCAGTTATTCATATTTAAGGCAAATCTCCTATGTCAAATGGAGCAGCTTGTAATAAATGCGGCAAGTCACTGGTTCACCAGTTGCACTACAGCATGTGATTGGTTTATCACCCTCACTTCTTGTTAATGGAGCCATTTTATGAATGAAGGGAGATGCAACCACTCGGTTCTTGTTTGGAGCCAGATGATACATGCATTTACTCATCTCCCTATATCATGGCTGTCAAAATATTGAGCTGTAAATTTTATTTTGAATTCATCAAGGTTACAGTTGGTTCCTAATAGTAACACATCATCCCTTCATTGGTTGTGTAGTGTAGTATCTCCCCATAAAGAACATGAAATCAGTTATTCACGATTATAAATATTTGAAGTAATGATTCTTCCAGTTGATCTGCTTCCTTAAAACAATGAACAAACAAATTATGTATCATTTTTATTAATATTAAGATTAATATTTAATATGATAAAAGTATTATCTCACAAAAATGTATATTTACAGCCACCCACTGGGAGTCAAATTCAAAATGTCCTGTGAGGTGTGACATATGAGGAGACACACACCAGATAACACAACGCAGAGTCCTGCAGAGGTCAGATAACACTTCACCCGTGAACCAGGTGAACCGTGACGTCCACACACAGTCACAATATCAGTGAAGATGAACACACTGCTTCTTTTTTTTTTCCTTTGGGTTAATTCATTAGATGAAACGTTGTGGCCCATGGTGTGTCATATATAAAAGACAGGGCATCAGTAATCTCAGCTCAAGGGCATGGATAACAGGCAGATAGACATGTGAATGAGATGGAGAGAGGTAGGTGGGTGTGGGGAGCAGCGACTCATCCCTTTCTGCCATCGCCACGGTGAAGATAGTGGAAGATTTATGGGGCATCAGGAAGCACATACTAGCTGGCTGACCATCCTTTCATCCCTCCCCTCAATAACCATCCATATTGTTTTTTTTTTCTTTCGAAAAACCAAACAACAACGCCATAGCATTCAGTTTACACAGGTATTTAGAGATTGGATTTGCTTCCTGCCTTGTGTTTTTTTTGCCATTGTTAGTCAGACCTTCGTCACCCCCGATGCCTTGTACTTTTTCCAAGCACAAATCCAAATTTGTGAGAGGGTACCGATAACTGATTGGAGTTCAGTAGGTTCCAGGTCATTGACTGACACTGATAAACCCTCATGACTGACTGTGTTTGGGCGGCCTGACACATACATCCGTCTTGCGTTGTGTGGTTTGAAATAATCTTAGAACAACCATCAAATTTCTCCAGGGATTTTCAAACAAAGAGCCATAACACAAGCATATCTGATGTTCAGGATATCTGTATTTGTTTTTACACATTAGCAACGCATTGACGTTTGATAAACACAGATGGTTTGGAGCCCGTCCAGTTTCCAAAAGTGCAGCACAAAGCACAATAGTCTTACGCATTATTTAATTGCAGTCATCAGTAATGCTGTCACCGTGACTCCACCTTTGTTGCGTGGCACGGAGCTGAAATGCAAAAGTCTCGCGTGCAAAACCTGTGTGACAGAAATTAGTGACAGTAATGCGTTTACATTTAAATCGTGTGCGATCGCCGGAGTAGCCCTGTTATGGCCTGTCTGATGGGATGTACTCTGAGCCACAGATAATCACCGAAGTACACGCCGACATCTGATGATTTTCTCAGCTTTCCTGGAAGACAAGTCATCACATCTGCCTCACAGGTCACAGTTGATTTCCGAGGATCACAGCTGGCGCCCTCCCTCGGGACGCATTTATGTGTTATCATCCGTCATTACAAAGAGTCTTTATAAATTAAATGTTTCGAGTCCCTTTGGGTATATCAACTGCACCATACACAGCAGAAATATCCTGGAGTGCTCTTAGATTTCAAATTAGAAATTAGGACGTGCTGCTTTAGTGAAACTACAAGGGAGGAATTGTTTTTTTATTTTATTTTTTAGCTCTAATACAATTTGGCGGAAAGAATGCACAAATCAGCACAAACATCCTCAGGGAGCAAGAAGAAACCATTGCAGACATTCTGTAGAGCAGCCAATAATTTCAGGTGACAATTTCAGAGCAGGTCGAAGCCCCTTCAGCACAGTTATTACTCGTACTTTTTTTTTTATTGTTGAAGACAAAAAGCATACAAAGTGGCCAAATGCTTAATCTCCAATAATTCAATGGGGCCTTTTTGTGTGCAGTGTGTGTATGTCTGCACACACTGCACATCAGAAGCAGTAAATCACGATGCACTTTGGATGTTCCCTTTGGCGAGGAAGTGCCATCTTTCACATAACTCTGCTAATTGACCAAAGTAACCGATGAGAGCCGGGTGAATTATAACATCCACAGCGAATGCTCACTTGTTACATAGCAGTTTAAGGAATCTTGTGAAGGACTATGAACAAACTAAGTAATCCACACCTTCCCCCCCGCCCCCACAATTGATTCAGCTGTGTGACGTTGCATTTAATCGTTGTGAGCGAGCATGTTCAGTCTTTACTTGGATGACATCTATGGCCTTGTGATATGGATTGCAGTCGAGGGAACAGAAATGGGACAAACCGCAACCTCGGTGTGTATCAGGTTGCTTGCCAGGAACTATTGAACTTTCCTTCGACAGGTCATTCAGACTGTGACAGCAGCGAAAGGACAGTGGGATCAGCTTTAAAGCTGGGAAACAAAGTAAATGCGGCGACTCTTGCCTCTTGCATCTGATCCGCCGCAGATCGCCCTGGATGGCGTTCACGTACCTGTCAGCGGCAAATGAGTGGAAGGAGCACATGGCCGTGTTCGTCGGGGGATATCCTTCCTCTCTGCAGCGGCGTGGGAGAACGCCCTGCTCACACAAAGGGTAGCCTCACTCCTTCGCACTGTTTATTTTTAGTCATAACATCCACTACAATTGAAAGTATGGGTCAAGGTGAGGCTAGGACACTTGTGAGGGGGGGAGGGTGCCTGAGGAACAACAAACAGATGTTCTTTGATGATAATTGCAGAGAAGGGAAAAGGAGTGTGGACGGCGGGCTCGTAAAGCGCTCACTTGTTGAGGCTGTCCCTGCAGCCCCCTGCCCCCTCTGAAGCCCCGTGGTGGTATGTTGTTTAGCCCCAGGAGTCAGAGTGGGCATGCTGGTGTCATTACCCTTACTCGCCAGAGGTGACATCTGTTCACAGTAGCGGCCACAAATTTGAATGCCAATATCCTCGCCTTGCACCGACCTGAAAAGGGGAGAAGCAAAAAAAAAAAAAGAAAAAAGTTGGTGTCAGTCAGTGACAGTCTTTCTTAACATGAAAGGTTAGGGAGCCAGACAGTGTGGCTGTCGGCAGGCGCCCTTTAAAATGGAGCTGTAAAGACAGGCTGCCAGCGTTACAGCCGATGAGCGCTAGTACAGGATGATTGATTTGTATAAATCATTTTCTTTTTTGCTCTGTCCCTCTCCTTTACGAGCATCAGTAGCGGTGCAGGATGGTGAGGATACCATCATGGGATTAAGTATAGCTCCTCTAGGCTGTCCTGGTGATTAATGAGCTGCCACAGCATTCCCAACTGTCACTAAGAGGAGCATGGGTTCAAACCATGTCTAGACTGATGATACCGAGGATAAAAATCAGTTGTGTCATCATGTCATTAATGTCCTGTAGTTCTGGTGTTGATTTAGCAAGTTGCCAATCAGCCTCAGGGCACTGTGCAACTCCCAAATCCCTCGTTTCTGCAAAATCATCATGGATAATTTCATATTGGAACTATTGATTCACATTAGTATATCATGCAGCTTAGCATTTTGCTGTAGCACCAGTTTAGAAGAGTGTCTTGTTACTTTTTACTTAGATCAGAGGTTATAGGAGCATTAGTTTGGTTATTACTGGGTTATCTGTAACCAAAACAGAAAAATCATATATATATATTTTTGGTGATTCCTTTCATATTATGTTTGAAACCAAAAACTGAATTTACAAAATCATTTGGTCTATTCTAGCTAGAAAACCAAATTCAAATTTTGTTTTTGCATTACATTTCATTTTCTCATGTATCATTAGACAAAGACAGTACTGTAGATCGGTGGACAGATAAGGAAAATGAAGTGAAGTATAAAAAGTGTCACATAGAATTGCAAAAATAATATATAATTCTCATTCAAAATTTCACGGGCAGCCAGGACAGGAAAAAGCATTGACTACGTACTAACTATCAAAAGCTTATTCTACAAGTTATCATCAATTTATCAAACATTTTATTCTCTTCATTCTGTTTCCATGTCTGTGAAATCACTTTCAGCTGTCACCGTCTACTGCTTTCATTCTTTTATTTTGAAATACACAACTGAGAACATCTGGTGTCACGCTACTTTTCTGGATCTGAGTTTGGGCAGTTTGGACTTGAAACCACACAAGGTGAATTCAACTGGTTGGATCACAGAGTGAAAGACCTAATAAGTCCTAATGTGGCCCTAAAGTGCCAGACCTACTATAATATTCATAGTCTCCAACTTCTTCTTCTTTTTTTTTCTTTTTTTTTTTACACATGCCAGCAAGTGCTGAATTGTAAATGGACACTGTCTCATCCTTGCTTGTTATTTACCGCTTTTAATCTCAGACATTGACAGAGATGTCAGTCTCTGCTAACAGTTAGCTGTCTGTCTTGTTCTTCACATCCTCCAGGGGATTCTTTACATCTTGTTTCTAAGATTGTTCATTGCAATGTCGTCTTACCTTTTGCATTGAACTGTGCAGAGAGCTGTGAGGAGAGCGAGCGAACAAGCAAGAGGGAGAGAGCGAGAGAGGGAAATTGAACCACTCTACATCTATCCCCAAGGAGTGTCGTGTTTCTCTTTCCACCATTTATTTGAAAGCTATCATTTCCTGGGATTCATCGCTGAAAAATGGCATTGATCCTCCGGATGATAGATGCTAAGTGTCTTTCTATCGACATGCCTATTGACAGGCCTGTGTAAATTCTGCATCTTATTACCCCCTCCCCCCGCTCCGATATAAATGATACACCTTGTGAACGGGGAGGATGTAGCTCAGTCGATGGCGCTGTCTGAGCATCTCCTACAGTGGTGGATGTCACTGCTGAACAGCGTGATTCATTCTGTCAGAAAACACCTTATCAGTCACTGTGCTGAATAATTAAACATAATAAGACTGACGCGAGATAACGTCTCTCTGCCAAGCGCGCCCGCTGTGAAATAAGACTGACTACAGGCTTTCATTCAGCTGTGTGCTGCAGCTACTGTAGGAAGGTCAAGTCTTAATCTAAAGGTATTTTTTTGAATCTAATATCCTTGTCTGGAAAGTTTGCTGTAGCATTAAAATGACTTATGTAAAGCCTTAAACCCACTGCATGTGCTGTGAAGCAACTCGTTTCTTTACTGCGTTGTTTACAAGGGCTATTTTTCTTTGACTCCGTGAGGTTTATTGCATCTTAATCCCACCCTTTTGTAGCACTGCCTGCAAGGACGTTAAATAATGTCCCACTGCCAACCGCTTTCTCCATCTCAATTTGTTTTATAGTAATACACAATTTAACCTTCAGAATAGCATTTGCAGGTTCATAACACTTGGAACAGGTGTAATTTTTCTAACAAACGGCGCTGCAATGTGACCCTATTTATCTATGTTTCTTTATAATGCATTGTATTAATCTGTGGGCCATTCATGACCCATTATTTCAGCGGTACAATAATTCACTCTTATTGTTCAGCCTTGCTACTGAAGAAAATCTTTCTAGTCCAGTTGTGTTTTCGTGTTCCACCTTGCAGCTGTTGTGTGAGATCTGGGGGAGTTTGGCTTTGAAGCTTTTTGCACAAGAACCCATGAACCATTATAGGTTATGGGGAATGAAATGGGCTCTTGTGATTCAGTCTCTTGAAAATGTGAGTTTGTTGAATTGATTGCTCTCTGTGATTTCTGTTGAAGGCTTCTGATGGCTTTTTGGAAAACACGCGTACAAGACGTTATCAGTACTACATGACCTTACACAGAGACAACTTTAAAATACCAGTTTGTGTATGTGTATAATCAAACCATCCATCATCCATCAAACACCATTTATAATTATGTTATTTCACTGAGATCATTTAAACTTTCTGATTGGAGTGAATGTGAAGATGTTTACATAAAGGCTGCAGTGTTGAGCAGAGCTGTACTGTTTCTGCAAGTGTTGAACCTCTGCGCCAACGTTTCTCCCCCTTGTTCCGAAGATAAATTAGCAGCTTCTAAATAATGCAGTGAACCCTAATTCTCTTTGATTAGTAGTGAGTTAGATGATGGCGACCCACTGAAATTGGTCATCAGCATAAATAACGAGCGAATGAACTGATAAAATGCAAAGTCCTCGGCCATCATAAATCAAATGGAATCCACTGGCCGTGGAAGCGGGTGGAATTAGAAGTCCATGCTCCTATTAATTATGTTGCCTTGTGAAGGCGACAGCGTGATAAATCAGCGCTGAAAGGCCCTTCACTGGCTGAGCCTGAGGAGTAAGACTGCCTGCAAATTGCTTTGTGTATGCTCCTAATTGTTTCTTAAATAACCCACCTTTTTGAGGCAGGTTGGAAAGGTAGTCTACCAAGAAGGGTCAAGTAAGTTGGAGCTGCCGCCTGTCTGGAATAACATCATCTAACCATCTCTCTTTCTCCACTGTATAACACAACAGACAACAACGCAACATACAAAACACAGAAAAACGTAATGTTGAAAATTAGCAATTCGAGTATAAGGAAATTAAAAATGTATTTCATAAAAGGTAGGCTATATTGCATAAATGTGTATAAATATACATACACATGAAATTATGGACTAGACCTCATTACATTCTTGTTTATCTTTTCAATTTCTTACTTTGAAATAGCATTCTCGTCCCTGACTAACTTGAACCAATACATTAACCCATTTAAAAAACTCACTTAGCATTATTAGTCCATGACTGTGTCTTTCGTATCAGTTTTTGGTTTGACTCATTGAAATCGTTAAGAATTACAATGGTATAAAAATCTGGACAAACGTCAGTGTTCTGAATTTAGTAGATTGCACATTTACTTAGGTAATTTACGTCTTTCCCTCTTCTTATGAGCTTCAGAACCACGTGCCAACGCTGTTTTATAACTTGCTTTTATGTGAGTCCACCAGAGTCGTATCTTTTATTTTCATCCCTCTTGTGTAATATTTCCCCACAACTGCTTTTTTTTGGTGGCCAAATGAAATCAAATGGATTAAATTAAATTACTTTAGCTTTTGAGGCATGTAATGACAATCAGACCTCTGAGGAGCATGTAATTAATGTGAACACTGAGGCAGTCATGAGCTATTGCTCATTAAACTACAAGCAACTATAAAACTGTGAATTTGGCCCATGCAGGAACCTAATCTGTATTTGTTGAGCAGTGGGCATTGTCTAGCATGAAATGTAGAGTTTCCAGAGTATTTAAAAGGAACCTGTAGTTAAGTTAAATTGCGTGTGCTGCCTGAAATGCCAGTGGTCATGCGATGTCAGTGCATGGCTTTGCGCCCGTGTCGGCTGTCAGTATATAAGTGATGAAGGGCTTCGGTGCTTTGAGCGCTTTGATCCACTGACAGTTCTGCTGTGGAAAATATGTGTGTATGTGTTGTAGGGCAGTTATTGGACGTTCAATTCATCAATCACCAAGTGACTTGTCAGTCCCAGAATTCCACAGGTTTTCTGATTGTCAGTGAAAAAATGATGAATACAAAAACTGGTAGCTATAAAATAAATAGAGAAGCTTAGTGATCGTCATATGTAAGAATTGTGGACCTATGAGTTTCTGTTAGCTGCTATGCTACAGACTAGCTAGCTAGCCAGAAAGTAGGACACTCTTCTCTGTTTTTCTTAACCCAAGCGTGAGATAACCATGGTGTTTTCTATCATGCTACGTAGCACTGTAAAATTCACCATGTGCTACAGTAAATGGTTAGTCTAATGTCAGTTTAGACTTAATAACTTAACCATCAGTACTGACATGTCCCTGGGGGCAAGCATTGTCATAGAACAGGGGTTATGAAAAAGGTTTTCTGGCATTTTTACATTGGAACAAACAGTAGTGATATACAGTAGGACAGGCAATTAAAAAACAAAAATCATATTCATTTGCGAAAATTGGTGTGGTGGGATATGTGATTGTTTTTGTGATTGCCAGATTATGAAATTATGGATGAAAATAGTTTGACAATTTAATCTGAACAACAAATCCAAATCCAGACTTAATTCAGTTCAACATGATGTGAAATGAATTAATGAATTCATAGTTGATTCTTTTGTCTGAAAAAGTGTTTAGTTTACTATCAAAATACCCCAAGGATCAAACATCACAGCACTTTTTTCATCCGTTCAAAGCAGCCCTGTTCAGAACGGCTGGTTTCAGTGCCTGTCCCTTTAAGTGCAAATGAACCACTGCTTGCCCCGCCCCGCCCCTTGGTACCAGGTAGGGGTGGTATTATGCAAATTTGAAAACTAGTTACATCATTGCCAGACAACTTAGGGAATAGCTTGTAAAACCACATGGGTTTTAACCTCAGGAGCCTGAAAATTACAGATTTCATTTGTCAGTTCTCACATTTTGGGGGCCAGAAGGCAAGACAAACACCTAAATACATGTTAAAGAGCCTTCAAAAAGTGATATTTCCATAATATGTCTCCTTTAAATTAATCTTCTGTTGATCACCTAATCAATTAATGAGCTGAATGTGGTTGCAGCTCTAACAGAGAAAATGTTGACATCAGAGCAGCTGGATTCAGAGAGCGCCTGACCTTTTCGCTTGCTACGTAAATGGCTAGAAGGATGAATTGATTCCTAATATTGTTATGTGTTCATTTTGTGTGAATCATCTAATTGCCTCAGCACTAATATGTGTGGGTGTATGTGGGTGCGTGTGTGTATAGTTGTACAAAAACAGATGTGTGTGGTGTGTGGGTGGGTGCCCTTCCGCTGACATTCAGCCCCTGGTATATGTTTGAGTTTAAATAATGCTCCTGTGCGGTCGGAGGAATAATGGTGTGGACTTTCATGACATTGCGTCAGTGCCAAGGTGACTGACTGGAGGACTGATTGCTCCCTCTGTCTCTCTCTCTCCTTCTCTCTGTCCGTCCCCCCTTCTCACCCTGTCAATAAGCATCCTCTTGTCTGATGGAGTCACATCAGGGCACTGCAGCTGACACCATGGTGTCTTTATTTCCTGCAGCAATCCTTTTACAACACACATCAGTGGTGATTAATACACTGACAGCAGCCAGGAGGTTAACCCCCTGCTGCCAGCCAGCTACTGTTACTGACAAACACACACTACTCACCTTACATACCTAACAACACCACACTGCACTTTGATATATACAGTGTATAATCAAAGGAGAGAAATGATAGTGCAGGATTTCACTTGCTTGCCCACCATTGTACACTTTAGACTTGATTGATGGGAGCAGATGATACTTGGTATTCCAAAACTGTCTTTTACATTAAACCAAATGGTTGCTCCCACTTGCAGCTGTCTGCACGGTTATTAAATTGGAGGTCTTCCGATTTAAATTTATGGCATCCATTACTCAAGAATTTACATGTCCAGGTGTTGCATCTGTTTGGCTTCAGGTAGGGGTCACTTTGATTTATTAATATCCACGGGTTCATCTGCTAGACAATCACTGACATATTGTCACTTAGGGCAGCGTGTCTCTCTGTTTTTAACAGCTGTGACAACCTGCGTGTTATTAGCTCCCCGGCTGATTATGCAGACGCACATAGCGAACATGTCATCGTCTGTAGGGCGAGATTACACAGCGCACTTAATGCTTATAATAGCCAATAAACAGCAAATCATAGACTCCAGGCTGAATGAGGATTTTCTCGTTAGATCTTATCAACACCTGCTTAATCGCTGAACATCTCAGAAATCTCATGATAGAAGAGATAAGTTAACAGTCTTCAGGAGTGATCGCGCCATCTGGGTCATTCAGAGCCATATGTTCCTACTTTGTTATTCTTGCACAGGTTCAGGAAAACAGTTTGTTTGTTAGAGCTCCGTGGTTACGCAGCTTTTTTTTTTTTTTTTTGGCACAAGTCGCTGCTGGTATGAAGGAGGGTGCATTAGTGCTGAAACAATTAGTCACTTAATGGATTCGTTGATCAGCAGAGAGTTAACCTTCATACTTAATTGGACTAATTCTAATTGGCTTTATGTATAAAGTGTGAATTTGATACTTTTCAAAATGAATCTTTGCTGTCTCTCTGTCGCCCTGAGGTCTGGAAGCATTTCTCATATTTCCAGTATTGTAAATCTTAATTAAACAAATATAATTTATGTCATGATCAAAATTGAGTCTACTGATCAATTTCTTGCCCTTAGACTCTTCATATCCCACTGTAATATTGGATTATAACTAGAGCTCTTGTGATCGCATATGATCTTAAAAGACAAACAGGACACTTGAATTTTAAATGTCACTTGTTAACGGTTCCATCCTTCATGTAAATTCTTCCGACCCATGATCTGCGTGCAAACTTCCAGCCAAGACAACTACTCCATGCAGCAGACAATCAAGATACAAGCGGGGGGGCTACAACCTGGTCTGGCATCCAAACATCACTGTCTCTCCGTTCACAGTGTGTGTCAGCAGGATGCACCACTGAGGGCCATAGGTGGCCCAGTTGTTAGGACACAGCAAATGTCACAGGCTGAGGGAGAGAGCGTCCCCTCGAGTCCCCCAGATGCTGCTCCCACCTCTCATCATTAACTCTCACACTGAGATAGTAATTAGGGCTCCTCGCGGCATAAGACAGATTCTGCATCAGACCAAATTTTCTAAGCTGTCATTCTAATTATATAGGCCAGGGCAAGATGGATCAGCTTGGCCATGTGGTAGTATTGATGTCGGCTAATCATGGCGACTCGGCCCCAAGCCACAAGACTCTCTGCTGTGTGTCCATGTGAAGGTACAAAAAGACAATAAGTTTGCACTAGATCTGATGACGCCCCGAAATGTTTACACCAACTTTTTTTTAAGCCGAAGACGTTCAGCTGTTATCAGTTGTATCTCACAGCTCGTAGCAAACAAATTATAACCCCGCTAAGAGTATTGTGTCATGCCTCACAGTAACAGTTAAGCTGCTCATTTAAGTCTGACTTTAGCCCCCGCTTCTCAACCAACTGCCAAATTATAACCTTTTCTCACTGTGCAAGCGAGGACATGTTAATTGGATTTGACAAGGGCATATTATGCACAACAAATATGCATAATTTGGCAAAAATGGAACAGAAAATTGGAAATAAAGAAGAGAACAAAGTAGATTTACATGGTCGGGTAGTCTGAATGTCTGGTATCATATTCTCTCCTGCCGCCTGCATAAAAAGGCACAGAACTGTAACAATGGGTATCAGTGGAAAGTGCTTTAAAGTTAAAGCTGATGGATGGCTTGTCAAAAAAAATAATTGCACTGGTTGGAAAGTGGGTCTGCGTGCTTAGAGGGGGGAGAGCAGGATCTACAGAGAGGATGATGGGAAGTGACAGTGGTCTGTCAAGACGCAGGGGCTGCCCAGAGTAGTGTGAAGCCCCAGCTAGAAGGTGGCAGAACAGAGCATGCTGTCAGAGCAGGAAAGTGCCTTTAATACATTGAAAAGAAAAGGAATCCGCCTGTCAGACCTGTTCAGCCAGTCGAGGGAGGAAGAACGAATATGGTGGAATAGGTGCAGATGTGGCGGAGCTGGGTGAAGCCGGCGGGCCACTGGGCCGGCCACAGGTACAAATCACGCAGTCGAATGAGACGCACCGTCAGCCGCTATGTGGCTCCTACCAGTTACAACTGGTTCCTTTTGCTGTGACAATTCATTAATCAGTTTGACAGATCTGGTCTTATTACATGGAATATTTGACACTTCAGCAATTGGATTGTCAAATACATCCTATTATAAATGCAATTCAGTGTGAATTTTGCATCTCCTGTTATCTTTAAGGAGTCCTGCATTGACCTTGGGAAGCAAGTACTATATATGCTTAAATTTAGGCGTTATTAGTGAATATACATATAAAAACCTTTTAGAAAATAAAAAACACGAACAATACGCTGCTCGTGTTCATCTGCTTGGTCCCTGCTCATGCATGATATAAAAGTGTCAGGCTTTGATTGGTGGGATGATGTATAGACTGACCTAACAAAGGATCAAGTGCCCAGTAAGACAGACAGCTAATAGATAGAGAAGCAAGAAGAGCCTCATTTAGAGAGGAAGGGCTGTTTGTGCTGCCAATATGACAAAGGGGAAGTCGACAACCATTGATCCATGCTCATGGATGACAGCTTAAAAATTCAGCAATAATCATGACAAATGAGGAGAGGCACCACAGCCAGAAAATTATCAATAATCGGCGGCTGAGAAGAAATGCCAAGGTCAGAGAGAAAAGGCTACTGAAGTTCTCTTTGTATGTGGACGCTGCCAGGTGATATATTGGTAAAGATAGGAGGAGCAGCTTCGAAAGCGAGGTAGAAGTTATTAATTAAGTTTTGGATCCCACTGGGACACGAATGTCCCTCAGTATGGATTCCTTGCCAGAGCTTACTGAATGCCAAGGGCAAAGAGACCATTATGTAACAGGCAGTTTCTAGTGGCTTTGATCCCTCACATGGGAGCTGGTGGATGGATTTACTGTATCGATAACTCAATCTCTTTTCAAAGGAAACCTAAAGAAGACTGTGGCATTAGTAGCATCACGTTTCATGACAGGTCAATGCTGACGTGAGCTCAAGCTAGAGGGATTTACCTATTCATTCATCCAAATTTTTTTTTTTGGCCGTGGCAACCAAAGCCGCCCAGTGTGCAACTTTTTCCAGCAACAGGATCTTTAACTTTCAGGCCAACTGGGCGTTGTAGTATATCCAGTGTGCTGGGTTTGACCTCCATAAAGGTGTTCTAACTTTGTACCCAATCTACTTTAACTCCAAAGACCAAGTCTTTCCAGATCTGAAGTCTAGCTCAAGAAGAACTAGCAGCTACCCAATGGGGCAGCTTCACCTAAGCTGTTTGTTTCTCTCAGCATCTCAGTCTCTCTGTGACTGATTTTCCTGTAAATTCACAGACCAAGCTTTGCTTTAAAGCTAAACTTTTTTACCATTATATTGTAACTCAACAAATACCCATGATCCCTCTGCCCGAGGCAGCTGCCCCTGCTGGTTTCAGCCTTAGAGGTGTTAGTCTTCATTCTGGCCCCACTGAACTTTTGCAAACCACTACAGATCACTGGTCAGATAAAGACAGTGAAGATATTATTGTTACCAAACCCACTCCATTGATTTTATACATCAAAGTTTGTTTACAGGTCTTGCTGAGTACTACTACTACTACATACATGGAAAAAAAAAAGTTGTATCCAGCCTTTTGTGGCTCCAGAGGGAGCTGCATGAATCTCATGAAGGTCAGCTGGGTCTGAAGACTGAAGGTCTTAAAGGGATAGTTCAACATGTTTGGCAAATACGCCCATTGCCATAATCCCGTCATAGGAGTACATTAATTACCTTTATATGTCAGTGCATGTTGTTCTGAGAGAGGGGCGCAGAGACGTAGCACACAGAACTTTCAGTTTTCCCTAAATACACACTCCAACAACTCCAAAACACTCTAGTTGGGAAGTTGTGACCTGCACATTCGCCACGCTATGAAAAAACTGAGAAGGGTGTTTAGAGTTGGAGATCAGTGAGCTTACCAGACCCCTGTGGTCCGCTTCTGGTTTCTGCTTCAGGCTAGTGGCTCGAGACTACTGTTTGGTTGCATTGTGGGTAGTTGTTGCAGCCAAGTTTTGACAAGAAGAAAAAAAAATGCATTTAATGAAAAATACTTGATATCTGGATCTGCTGAACTGGTTCTGATAATTTTGATTTTCCATTTTATTGCAACGCTACATGCCAAGATGCTAAAATCAACCAACGCAACTTTTTCTGCAAACTCGGTTAAGTTGTTCATCTTATACACAAGGTGACCCTGGTCACAGCATCATAGAGTCATTACCTGTAATGAAGTTAATGACTTGTTTCATGGTTGGGAGTAGGGCCCCTTATAGTTGCATCATTAGACTTAGCTCTCTTTTCATTTAGGCTTAGCAAGTTGCATAACATCAATGTCCTCCTTAGAATGAAAGGGGGGTAAACTGTAAAGCAGTCAAAGGAGTTGCTGACACAGGCACCAGAGCTCATTTCTTTGAGATGCAAACACTGTAAAACGGTTACAAATGGACTTTTTTTGTCAGGTCACTTGTTCAGCCAAGGTTCAATAGGTCACAGGGTCAAAAAGACAAGAGAATTATTTACTAGTTGTGTCATACTCCTGCGATTGAGTCGTCATTCTGGCTTTGGGACTTGATTTGTGGTCTGCATGTGAAAAGTGGCATGTGGCCGTAACTATGTGCTCTCCAGGGGAGGTGAGCTTTCTCGCATCTCTGGTCCAAACTAGCACACCGCTAACAACAACACAAGATATTAATCCTCGGCTGGTGAAAATGATCATGCCGCAAAGAGAAAAGACCTTCGGTGGAGGTGTGAAACAATTAAGCGGCCACGGGAGCTCATTTGTTGAAGTGTGTTTGGCATCCTTACCGGGTACATAGAATGTTCACATCCATTCACACAGAGTTGTAAATTTTTTTTAAAGAACTGTTAGCATCATAATGTGATACGTCGCCTCAAGAGGGATGATTATTTTGTCATATTATTGCCGCCCAGACGCTGCCCACACACTTCCTTTGCCTTTGCTGTGAGGATAAAGCGCAGTTCCTGTTTTTCTGGGACCATCTGTAAGAAAAAACCAGCCCAAGGTAAAAACGATGACTGCAACTTGGCAGAAGATTAAACGGGCCCTCCGCAAAAGCCATTAATAATTCTCATATTTTGGAAACAGACCATACATACAGAATCTGTGGTATTTAATCTCCTCTCTCAGCGAATAAAAAAAAGGTCAGCTGGGAGGGAGAGTCTTTTTTTTCTCCTTCCCCGGCCCAGAGTGATGGGCCTAGCTTTTCCAAGGCACCCCATTTGTCTGTCAGGGCTGTGAGCAGAGCCAGTGATTTAGTTTCCATCACATGAAGCTCATGTCCGGTTGATGATACTGCCAGGCGGGATATGGGGAGAATTTGTCACCTGCAGCTTTGACAGGGAGATAATTGCTGATAGTTAGCAGAATAATAGGATATGAGCATTACCAGCCTCACAGGGTTTAGTGAATATTTGTTGCTCACACTCCAGAACACATTCTCCCCACATCGTTTCAGTATTGACGGTTTGATAATTTACACAGATAATTTGACCTAATCAATGTGAAACAACTGACATATCAACAGAGGATGCAAGATGTTTTTTTGTTTTTTTCATTACACTCCTGACACATCAGTTATTATGTTAAGACTTTAAGCTGATTTATTGTTATTATTTATACCAGTGTTTTTGCTTTCAGCTTTTGGAACAGTGGGGGAAAAAAATAAACTTGAAATGAATTGTGAGTGTTTGTGTTTTCTCTGTATGCTCTCATGCACCGCTTCTCACCTACAGCTGGCCAGAGAGACACAACCAAACCCAAAGAAAACACAACAAAGACACTCCGCCCAGCAGCCGTGTCTGGAATGTATTCTGGCTTTGCATTTACCTAGAAAACAACTCTGTCTCGTAATATTACATTGTTATCTTATAGCGTGGTGAATGTGCAGGTCACAACTTGTCCATGAGAGTGTTTTGGAGTTGTTGGATTGTATATTTGATGAGTTTGATGAGGGAAAGGCGAAACTACTGTACAGTTCGCCTCCGTAGCTAAAAACAGCTTGCACCGACAACTAAAGGTAATGTACCTACCCCTAAGACTATAGGGAGTATAGCGATTGGCGAATTTGCCAAAATGTTGAACTATCTCTTTAAGCATGTTAAAACTCACAGTTAAACTGGCACTGGTATGCCAGGCATCGACAGTGCCACACACTCTTGTATCTTCCTGTGTGTCATCCACAGGGTCAGGCAAGAACCCTCTGGCCCATCAGCAGGTCTCACACAGCCTCAACACCTCTGCCAAACAGCATCCACAAACAACAACTCTGCCCGTGGCTACAAACAAGGCGAGACACATTGCAGCACAATACAAACCATTTCAAACTCAAAAGGAGTTACAGTCACCCCCCACCTCCTCCTCCTCCTCCTCCTCCCAGTTTAAGTCAAAGGTTATTTTTCTCTCATTATTTCTTGGTTGATCCTCAACCAGTGCCAGCTGTAACCTCTAAAGCGCAGCAGTCAGTGTGCGCGATCTTTCTAGAGATTTGGCTAGTCCAGGGTCTCCTATTGACATAATTTCCACAATCCTCACATTTCCACATACTGTAGTAGCTGGTCTGAGAGTTCATCTGGGGTCTTTAAATGCTCTGTCTCAGGGCTAATTTGGACGTCTTTAAAACCTTTTAGCCCAATTAGCTGGAATGAAAACTCTGAAGTTGAGCGTTTTATGTGAAGTTCTGCTCTTGCCCCTAGTGCTTCTTGATTTTCCTTTCTAATGGTATTGGCACCACAATGGGAGGATGAAGTGTTGTGTGTTTTACATTCTTTTCAAATATAAGACAATGAGGATCTTTGTTGAGACTTAATTTGACCCAAATGTTGGCAAGATGAGTGACTTACTACAGAGACAGGTCACATTAGACAGTCATAATAGATGGAGCAGCAAAAAAAAGAGTGGTGCAGATAAGGGAAACGTGCCAGAAAAACTCAGCTGTGGGGGTTAGGGAATAATGTCTCTATAATAGCCAGTGTTGGGTCAGAGAGTGCTCCCGGACCCCCTCGCTGTCCTCCTGTGTGTTAACTAATGCTCACCAGAGTGCTGCCTGAACTCAGGACTGGCAGAGCCGTGGAGTGGGATCCAAATTCTCAGCAGCTCTGCGACCTGGCTGAACCTCCACCTACCACCCCTCTGCGGTGGCGGAGGTGAGGGGGAGGAGGAGGAGGAGGAGGGGAGGGGGGTAAGCGGAGGCTGCTGAAGAAGTCCTCTGAGCCAGTAAGAGGCAGATTTAGACAGATTTACCTCACTCCCAGCAAAAATACAACTTTGAAATGAAACACAAATTATCTCTGTTGGGAGTGCAGTGAAATATTTATTGCTGTTGTTTCAGTCGGTGTGGTTTTATGTGCTGTTTGTGTATTGGATAGTTAATGGTGTGTATTTTCCACCCGTTTGTTGCACGCTTTATTTTTTTTGTCCAAGGACACATAAAGGGATAAATCTCTTTACTCATGAAAATATGAAATTCTTATTGTTGCTCCAAGAGCGTCTTGATGCACAGATGGAAATATTTCAGTCTCTCCTGGGCTCGAGTCGAGGTCCGTGGACACGAGGCTTTTTAAAACAATGATGTAGTTCACATTGTCCAAGTGGGAAGTGCTTGCAAGGCATGCAAGTCCCACCTAGTAACAGGATTTAGCCCTATGACTTGCCTCATTCTAACTAGGCCTAATGAAGGGGGGCTTTAAGAAGTCTCCAGCATGCAGCCAGGCATTACCGATTAGGTCATTGGAACGGCCGCTGGGCTGAGCATGATGGATGACTGGTGGAATGAGTTTCTGCCTGGCGGTATTGTGAAATCTTTTCATTGTCACTGATGGGGCCTATGAAGGGGACTGATAAATGAGGGAGCAAGTGTCAGAAACGCCCTTCTTTGCCCTGCTGCGGCTTTAATATCTCCCCCAGCTATGGAGCAGCAAGTATTGATAAAAAGCAAAAAAAAAAAAAGTTTTAAAAATAACCAGGGCCGTTGAGGGCCGGCCAGAGCGAGGCGGATGGAGGAGGAGGATGATTAAGGCGACCGACTGCCGGACTAACCCAGGGTTGGTCGCTGTAAACACCAGTCGAGGCCAGTCGGTGCCCATGCTGGGAAGAGGGAACTGCTTTTTATGGGGAACGGGTGTTACTTCAGTGACACGGTGCCGTGATGAATGTGTTGCCTCCATCTGGTTTCAGCACATGTAATAAATATCTGGACGCATGTTTGACCTCTCTCACTTAGCAGACACATCTTTCACATCAGGAACATCCAAGAGGGAGTCACAATTACGGGTATGTGGAGGGGAGGATGCAGGAGCAGTAATTCTTCTGTATCCTGAGGTATTACTGCAGCAAAAACAAGTGCACAACAGTAAGCCGTACTATAATTTACTTAGTAAATTAGTCTATTATTGGTTAGTTCATAAATGTAGATTTAAAACACGCACATTTGTCCTGCCCAATAAAAACCTCTCTGATGTCGCTCATGGACGCAGTAATGCCTCAGACAGGGCCGGGTCTTTATTGCTCAGTGCTGGATCTTTTTTTTTCTTTTTTTTTTAAACTCCTGAAATATGAATATGAATTAAGAGTTCATACAACCACTGAATCTTTTCTGGCAAATGCAATTATCCCCAGCACACACACACACTGTTGTGATCTCAGCCAGCAGGGGCACAGCGTCTCCTCTCCACTGGCGCCCACACCAGCAAGTTGATAACCATGAAGGGAAGAGAAGGTCTCAAAACCAAATAAGTGTTGAGCCACTTGCTAATGTTTTTAGTTTACTTTTAGAGGTATTGTTCACTAGTTTGGTAACTAATAATGTAAAGTTGCCTATGAATAAAGACATACTAGCTAAGATAAGATAGCAAGTAGGCTAATGCTAATCCAGCCAAAGGAACAGCAGTACGTAATCTGTTGGCAATATGGGACATTGAATTTGCGAGTCTTACTCCATTTTATTCCATTATATTCTGAGTTGTCACCTTAAGACTGATTTGAGGTTACATTTCTATAAATAAAACATCTCCATAATAAATTGAAGCTCAACATTTTCTACGGGAGAGCTTCCAGAGCCCCCACTTAATGTATCCCACCAAAGATAGTCATAAGTCATATAGGAAGCTCCAAGAGCCCAGTAAACATTTTGGATTTGGTGTTTCCATCCAAACAAGCGGCCTAATATCCAAACATGTTAATTTCAGAACAACAAATCCTAATGTTTGACAAAATGGAACGAGATAATGTTTATTTTGGCCGATAAATTAGTTAGGATTACTTAATTATTAAAATTCAGTGTTGATTATATTTCTGTCAGTCCACCAATGGATCACTCCACTGATTATTTCCGGGCTTCCCTTGAGAAATTGGTGTGTATGAAGCAAAGGCAGGAAAAGAAATGACCAGTGTAAAACATGCACACACAGGCGCAGCCCCTTTTTTTATTCCCTCCCTTCCTGCAGCTTTGTGGTCTGACCTTGCAGCTTCTGTGCCCCATCCATCTTGGGCTGTTTAGCCATTTCACTGGATACATACTGCGCAGATTAACACAATTCATCACCACAATCATCCTCGATTCATCACCCTTCCCAATGAATGTTTTGACATCTAGTTAATTTTCTGCTGATGATTTATCAAATTATAATTACCATACTCTGAAGGAGTCATTCATTATGTTGATACATGATAATGATGCCAAAGTGGATTGAATTTTAAGTAAGTTCTCTGTGATTATAACATATGCATTATTGTGAGTAATGCCTTGCACTTCGGTCGCCTCCAGCGGTAGAAAGTCCGGGTGATGCCGTTAATGTTGTGACAATCAATGCAGAAACAGGCAGGTTGTTAATCCAGTTTTTCACTACAAGTTGCTGAGAGAGGGCATGTGGCGCATAAAAAGTTCACTGAGATCCAAGACTCTGATTTAAGGTGCTTGCTTCGTAATTAAAGGGTGCACTAATTCAGTCAGGGCTTCAGTTACGCTCCCGGGGAGCAAAGACTCTGTTAATGGCTTCAAGTTTAGCTGCAATGCTCAGGTACTTTATTAGCACCTCACTTGTTCATTGAGCCTTACTACTATGGCTCAAAAACAATCAATATGGAGACTAGTCAGCAATGCATACCACAAGACAGATAGTTCATCTATTGATTATTCCTTCAATTCATTTAATTAAAGTGCTCATAAGGCAGTTACGGCTGAATTAATTTGTCACTTATTTTTTTCCATTAGTCTATTAGTTGTTTATAAAATGTGAAAAAAAGACCATCACAGCTCTCAGGGTTAAATACTCTGTTAATGACGCACAATCTCAGTCATGACGGTGATGATATGAAACAGAAAAGTAGCAAATCTTCCCATTTAAGAAGGTGGAACCTGCAAAATGTTCAGCGTACGTCAGCAGTTATTGGACAAATTGCTCAAGTGCTTGTCCTCTGGTAATGGTCACACCGACAGTGTGCATGCCATCCAGGTGTGTGATCTTTTCACTGCACCTCTCTCTGTTGGTTTGTGTAACTGTGAGCGGTTTGTAGTCGTCTTTGGCTTTGCGCCTCTCGTTTCACCAGCTAATTGGAGGCAAGTCAGATTGAATTAATTTAGTGTTTGGTATGCAGAAAGCATGAATCTATTGTTTTGTCCAGGATGACTTTGTGTGTCATCATGCAGGGTATGCTGTTGGGCAATTAATTAGTACAGTGTTCGCAGGGAGCGCGTTAGGAGGTCAAGTGGCCATTCCCCCATTACAGTGGTTCAATGTCAGCTTGTTGTTTCAGCTCTGATAGTGATGACAGCCTTTTTCAATAGGTCGGATGTTTGTGTGTCATGGATCTAAAGGAGGGATAGATATGATAGGGACACTATGATGAATTTGGGGAGGACTGGAGATTGCGGGGTGATTGTAACCTCCATTCCCAACCAGGAAATTAATCTTTTATTACTTTTTTTGTTTTTTATTGTGTTATATCTTTCTAGCAGTAGGTTTAACCAGATAGGAAGAAACAATATAGGCTCACTTAAATATTTAACTTCATGACAAATCTAAATCTGGTTTAAGCTATTAAAAAAGGTCACAGTTCAAAGAGGCTCATTTGGTCCTGATTGGATCCAATAATTTTTCCATTTGGACATTTGTCTTCACAGCCTTCTTCTTATCAAGAGACTTATTTGGGTCGTCCGCTTCTGTGTTTCTCGAGTGGTCATTTTGTTTCACTGTAAAAAGAAAGAAAAAAAAAGACACCTATTATGATTATTTTTATTCTTAGCTCCCTAACCTCTCACCTCCACCTCTCTGTGCACTCTACTTCCCTCTCTCCCCTACGACTTGCCCTGGCCCCCCAACAACTGCATTTTGAGTAACCTCCACTCCGGGCTTGTCAGCCCCAATCTGCAGTCATTTGGTGTGAAATGTGCGCCTTGGTCCAGGGCTCTCAAGGTCAGGCCCTGGTAATTGATGTTGCTTATTCATCTGTTTCCTGTGTCTTTTCTCCCTCCCTACACAGTGGCCTTTGTTTGGATAAATTGTTTGAAGATTTACTGTAGTTCTTAAAGGCCCTGAGAAGTGTCCCCCTGCTGCCTGAGCTCAATGTCTCTGCCCCACTGGAGGCCCAGCGCTGATGACACACTGCTGGTCTTGGACAAAGGCCTGTTTTTCTTACACAAGATGGAGGGAGCATCTCCCCGCATAACAATTGAGGCAAGACTTGAATGAGACTTACAGTTACTCTTGTGGGCTCTAAATCAAACTTAAAACGTTTCGTAAAAGAAAGGAAAGAAAAAAAGATGATTGATCGCAAGCATGAGGACTTTTATCCCTCTCTTTTTTCGGAGACTTCAGAGCTATAACCGAAGGATAAAGAAGGGGATGTATTCATAAATACAACAAGTGCTACATCCAGGCTAAAATTGTATGTATATCAAAATTTCTTTCTCCTAAATCTCCTAAATTGCCTTTTCTTTGGCAGGAAATCTTGGCAGTGTTACAAATCTAATTCAGAATTCCCAAGAGCTATGAACATCTCCAAACCAATGAAGAAAAAAAAACTTGAAGCATAGGCTGAAGAGAATCCCCTGCAAGCACGTGAAGTGTCTGTTTCGCCACTTCCCCTGCCTGCGAAGGCTCTGTGCTCCCCCTTGATGGCTGTCACCCAAGGTGCAGATAAACAATGGACTCATTTGAAAACAAAGAAATGATTATGGGGGTACGTTTAATCCCAGCTTGACATGTCAGCAGGCTGCATGGGCGACAGCTTTCAAGAGAGGCTTTGAAGTGGCAATCTTTTCAGATTCTTGGCTCATTACACAATAAAGAACACTTCTCATGTAACTGAAGTGGGCTGGGAAATCATGGTTAATGATGTTCATGGGCTCCTTGACTTGTGAGTGAATTTACAAGAGTGGCCATCATGGGGCTAGCTGGTTCTTTGTAAATAACACAGAGGCAAGGAAACAGGAAACGTCTCGGCCACTCAGGGTGTTTTATTTGTTTAAAACAACCTACAAAGCCACAATCGGTTACTACAATAAGACATTAACAGACCAGAATATATACATATAAAATTAAAATTCCTGTCAAGCTCACTCCTGTCACGCTTGACCTTTGCCTGAGGCTGAGTCATAGAAAACCCCAACCTTTTTTCATTTGTTAAACTATTATAATGACTTCCCATTGGTAATAAATTGAGCATTTCTCTCCTTTATCATCCCCAAACAATAGTTTTTAATCTCCTTGATCATGCTCTGTGAACAAGTGGGGAGGAATGCGAGTGACATGCCCACAGTAAACATAGGAAATGCACCTGTGAGGACAATGTGTTGTGGGGGAACAAAAAAAATGCACACAAGGCAGCTGGAAACCTTTTAATTAGTGCTAATTACCTTAGCTGAGGAACGTCGGGAGGCTTGAAAGGATTTGTGTCAGCGTGTGAGAGATCAAAGATTGAGGCGGTCACGTTTTGTTCTGCTGAGTCAAAAACTAATAAGGAGGGTGATAATGGGGCCCAGGAGAGTGACAACCCAGGTGGTGGTGCGTTTAATCCTCACTCAAGACTAATTCCACTTACGCAATCAGATGGTTCAATTTTCAGTTCTTTTTTTTTAAAGAATCAACTTTTAGATTAATATCTTTAATAAGACATGAAGATGAAGGATGGCTGTATCTAACGGTGTTCAAATTACTCAACCAAGAGTGAAACTAAACTCTCTAAAAAGCCGAAAAATTCACATTAAGATTTACATTTAAAAGGTGATAGCTGGTGTTTCTGTATTCATTATTCAAATATGAAATAATGAATACTGCTACGATGTCAGGTAAGCCTGTCAGCCAGCAAGTTTCATTTTTATGATTGTATGAGCCAGAGGGTCAGGAGGCTTTTCAGTCACAACCCATCAACCCAACCCGTGTGATGGTATCTGCAAGTTTTTCTGGAGGTGGGTCAAATCCAGCTGAAAGTCGGTCCCCTTCACATCCAATTCACCGTCACATTCTTACCTACAGGCAACCTCTGCTGAGCCCCGGTCATTAATCAAAGCGGAGTGCTGTCCTGACCTCAACCCCTTCCCTTTGAAGTGCTCTGTCCTCTGCAGCATGAGGAAATCATTTGCTGCCTGATTCAATGAGCCATCAGTCGAGCCAGCAGACCTAATGACATGTGAGAATATTAACCTCCTACCACCAAGAGTGCTGCTGCTTGGGAAGCAGTCTATTATTCATCCAAGGTTTTACTCGAACCCTTTTTCACAGACCGCTCTCTCTGTTATACCCTCCTACAAAAACTGTACCATGGGGGCATCCACTGCTCAGCTCTGATATTAATCCACATCTACTTTTTGTGAGGACTTGATTCAAGTCTTTTTTTTTTCTTTTTTTTTAAAATCTACCTCATCCAAGTAAAAAACATGACTTCACGGGTACAACCTGTATTTTCAGTTTGAACAAAATGGTGATTCTGAATTCAAAAAATAAGAATGCAATGAAGTCTCAATTGCACTCAAGGAGCAAAGCTTATTCTCCTGTGTAGGCATAACCTAGGCTATGCAAGTAGACCACATAATTATTAGTATTGTGCTAGTTGGATGTGAAGTGTATTTGCCACTCTTTGAGACCAAAATTGAGTGGATCATGTTGGATTTGGAGAAATGTTGGACAACATTTCCGTTAACTGAAATAACAGCAACACAGAGAAGAGGGAGGATGTTTGAGGACAGTGAAGCTGTGTCACCATTGAACTGACTGAGGCGGAAGGAGGGTGAGTTTTCTATGCTTGTCCTGCCACTGAGAGACATGGACATGACATCCCACCAATTGGACCAATCATATTTGTTGCTACGGTTGTCTACATTGGCAAAATGCGCGGTTACATTTCTGTGGAGGTGTACATCAGGATAAGCAACCAACACTCCATTCATACGAGTCCTATATGTGTATGTGCGTCATTTTTACACAAACACATTTATATTTTCAATCATTATCTAATCCTCCAACATTAGCGCACTAATCTTGAATCATATGTTAATCATAATTCCCATGGAAAAACAACAAGAGTTGGGAATTTAATCAACAATGTCATGTCTTTTAAATTAAGGTAAAAATCCTTATCTTTTTACAACCATGCTCCCCCACGCCATTCATTATAGTTTCCTATCTCGACAGGCAATCTGTACCGAGAAGCATCCAGTCCATTACACACATATGAGGCCCATCACTCCTGCAGTATTGACAAATTCATCAGGCATTTTTCTCTCTGCTCCCTGAGCAGAATTTAGATTTGACTGCCATTCCCAACACAGAACGGCCTTGTTAGAATACAAACATGACTTCTCCACTCTGAAGCTAGTTGGGAGCCCTTACAGTGATGAGGCATTACCTGTCAGCGGTTCGAGCATGGCCCAGACTTTACACTGATTTGTCAGGTACAACACAGTCTCGACTAGAAATGCATCTTGCATTACTTGAGGCATAAAAAAAGGCAAGGCCACTATTGGATTGTGCATTTACAGTAAAACCATGAATTTGTGCTGCCAGTGTACAATGCGTTGATTTCAATTATTCATTTAAACCTAGAATAATAGATTTTTTCTGCTATTTCGGTTCCAACAAAACTGAGCCACTTGCTGTGTCTTACAATAACACTGATGAGAGTGAACCAGAACAGTAATGTCGAGTGGAGAACCAAACCAATGAGCTGCAAGACGTGAGGGGAGCTGCTGAGTCGGGTGACGAGTCTCTATGGACTCATCACCAAGAGCAATCCCTAGCATATAAACCATTTAATCAATTGTTATTGCACCAGTTATGAAGGCCAATACATCAAACATTTGTTGGCCTTTTCCTCTGAAATATTATGGTGTAATTATTTTTTAAAGATCTTATATGACTGTAAATTTAATAGATTTAGGCTTTGGGACTATTGGTAAAAGAAAGCTTGCAAACAGAGTTGCCATATTTACCATTTTATGTATCTATTTTGTTTTCCATTTTACACTTAATTATCAAAAAGATCTTCTTAATCAAAAAACTGAAGCAAACCCCACTGTAGATTAAGTGATATAAAAAATCGGCAGCATTTTGTCATACAGTGACTCCATTGAGGAGCAACATGGGGCCCTTTAAACTTGCTCACATACATTATCTATTCATCACTGTCAAATATCAAGACTGCCTTATTCCTTGTCACATACAGTGGCGGAGAAGTCTGGACTGACACCAAGTGAAAGCCAAGCTGACAAGTGATAAAAAAGTGTTTTGGCATGTTACGGGCCTTGTGGGCTGGCCTTAGTACCCCACGGTCACAGGTTGAGGACATCCGACCTGAAATGCATGCAAACTAATGGCCAGCATGACTGACATTTCCACCGATGAGCCCAAAGTGTTCGCCCGTTGTCAGCAGGAGTTTATCAATAGACACGTCTGCATATGCAGTCGTGTATCGATCCATCCATCTCTGTCCGCCCGTCTCTGCATCACTGTAGCTGTCTGTTGTCATTCAGTGGATTGGCTGTGAGGAGAGATGGCTGCAGGAGCCTACATTTGCAATCCTCCACCTTGGGAAGGGGATTTAGAATAATGGCGGCGTCATTTCACAACATCGTGTCGAAATCTCACCTGACCTTGTGGTTTTGGTGGCAGAAAATCTGATTTATGTTTTTTTTTTTATTATTTAAGCCGCAGCTTCACACTTTTAGCACCTTGTAGGAAACATGCAAGTGCATGGTGTGAGCTGCACTTGTGTTATCTTGAGTCTTTGTCATCGCCGTTAACATCATTAATGGGTGCGAGGTAGCCAGGCCTTGTTTGCACTATTTGCCCGTGGAGACCAACTTGCTGTAGTGAGTGTTTTGGTAACAAGGCCCCAGGTTAATTGCGACGAGTACCAGAGGTCTTGCCTCCTCCAGATAACGCGGATCTTTAGAGCTGTGAGATGCTTTGTGATTAGAGAAAGGGACTGGGTAGGTGACTGGGGTGAGGATAAAGAAGCCAGATCAGGTCTCTGGGGAGAAAAACGGTGCGAGTCTACGGGGGATTGAGGTAAACAAGATTGTACCTGTGAGGGAGAGAGAAGCTGCTGCCCTCAGGTCATTATTGCCCTTAGAGCAGAAGGCAGAAGGCACACACACACACACACAACTCAGTGCTTATCAATGTCCAGGGGATAATAGGGTTACTATTGTGCCCTAAACTGTCAGCCAGTCAAAGCAATCTCACGTGATGAGCAGACATTTAGGGGCTACAAGGAGGAAGTGAAAAATTGAATTAATGAAACAGCACTATTAATGCAATGAAGGCGCGAGACAATAACTCCATCCCATTTGGCTAATCAGTGTTATTCAGTGCACATACTATATGTAAATCATTCCAAGAAATGAATCGTAATGACAGGTTCATTGCCAATATATTATTATTACACCTATAGCGTTAAACCTGGCTCGGGCCTCAGCTCCCATGGCAGTGAATTTAGCTGATTAAATCAATGGGTGCACACAGCAGTGGTGACACGAAAACAACAATTAATAAGCCAACCCCCAGTGCACAGCGGCTCCATTTTAACCAGGCTGCTAATAACATTACATGGCAAAAATATCCTAATCAGACCGGTGAAAAGGGATTTGGAAGCAATTTGATTTTCTTTCTTAGTGTGTACCTTCACGGCCATCAATATTTAAGGACTTTATTTTGAGGAATATTCACCATTTAGCTCCATGTTGTAGTATATCTTGTGCTAAGGAGGTGGCTTGCTTTACTTGCACTAGAGATTAGAGTTCTGTCTTTACTGACTCCACTGTTTATCTTGACAGCTTTCTGTCTTTATCTTATTCCTATCCTCACTCCCTCATTCCCCCACCCCCCCTGAAGCCCATCCCTCCCCAACACACACACGCACGCACCCAATCACTCACAAAGAATGCACATTAAAAAGGATTTGTTCCCCAAAGAAGGTCGGCATTTGTAAGGCTACTGACAGATTTAAGTGTCAATTAAGTTGATGTACAGTGGGCACATTATCATACAAGGTTGTCAGCTGTGGCCATTTGAGGGAAACAAATACCCGGAGCTTTACACCTTCCACGGCTTGAACTTTGTATGGACCCACAGTTGCAATGAATGTCACAGTCAATCATTTATCCAGTTGGCAAGCTTTCTGGTGGAGTGTGAGATCAAGTCATTTTATACAAATAATAACCACAAAAAAAAAATCAGGGTTCCAAAATGCTTTGTCATATGCAGTGGCACGGCCCTATCCCTGGCCTGTTCGGAGGTCTTAAACTCATTACTGGTGGTGGGGGGAGGAATTATACCTTCGCACAAGGATGATGGATGACAAGTTAAATTTGTGTCCAGGGACTGAAGGTGAATGGTGACAGAGGTATTTATCTTGAGAATGGAGGTTGGGGTCAGGCGAGGCTGGGCGCCTTAAGGCACAAGACATTGACAAATTTATCCAGTGGACCCCATTGCTTGGGCCTTTTCTTTGTTTTGAATCCTGGCCACTCGCTAAGTGACCCACATCGCTCATGCTGCCAATGTGTGAAGAATGCCCTGCCATGCCAGGCATCCTACTACTGCTGATGCTTGTAGTTCATTCTTCTGTGAGGCCTAAATCTTTGACTCATTTTGAACCATGTTTGTTTGGGGTATGATTCTGGGTCACTGGGTTAATTTGATTTTTCAAAGTTACAAAAGAGCCTCAGAAATATTTTCTCTGTTTATCTTCTTGCATTTCTCTGAGTTGCTCTATGGTGTCCTAGTAGGTGTATGTATCTTTTAATCAAATTCAGTGTTGTATTTTTCCTGCATCATCCTTGGTGTTTAAAGTATAGATGCAGCAGTCTGTGTTTACATGTGCCTGTATGGGGTTATGCTATAGAGAGAAGGGGGGTGAACCACAGAGACCTCTAGTGGAGATTGAAGATGCCATATGAGGGTTGACAAGTAATCTATTATACTTTGTACAGTGTATAGTGTGTCTGTCAGTAACTGTCTGTAAACAACATCTCTTATAATCTAAAAAAAACTGATACATTCAGAGCTAATGAAGTGAATACAGCAATGAATTTCAATGATTTGTACATTCAGTATTCATTTGCATGCTGTAACAGTCCTGTTACTGTACTACTAAACATGATATACAGCTATTGATTATCTTACATTTTCTACCATGTACAGTTTTTGTACCTTAATTTAATTAAATTACATTTTTGTAACCGTAATTAACATTAGGAATTTCGTGAATTGGTCAGATAATAGCAAACATAACGCCTGTGTGAACCCTTGTCAATTCTAGTAGTCTGTCGGAGTAGTAGCCTACTGTTGTCACTGGCACTGGGGCTATTGATTAATATGCCACATGCTAAACATAGATAGAGTGAAACAATAAATTGGAAAAAAAAACTGTTGCTGTCTTGGCTAGGAGATGCTAACCTTGGCTAAATTTGGTAGCGATTGTTGAGTTTGTGACATCGTAAGAAAGCAGGTGGAACTCAGATATAATGAAAACAAGACTATAACGAGATAATATTTTTCCTAAATTATTCCACAATGTATTGTTTAATTCATATATTTTAAGAATTATGTCATGTGATGATATATTACCTACTAACATTGAATATGTTGGGGTTCAATGGCTAAAGGGTTGATTTAGTAATGTAGTCAGGGGAAATTTGTATTCCAATGCATTGTGTCTGTGGTTTTGTGTTTTGATAACAAGGGTCTCATTTTCCAATTAGGACAATGTATCAGTGATGGATACAATGTGAAGCGGTCATTTGTTTGTGCTTTGGAAGAAGTTTTCAGAGCCTTTACAACCGCTAACCACTTTACCATGCCTCATCCATCATTTTGTCAACACCCTAATGTTTTGGACCTATACAACCTCGGCCCAGAGAGGAAAGTAACACAGACAAAGCAGTTGGTTGCTTTCACAACATGCCAAATTTTCAGCCTATCTTGTACCTCCCTCCTTTTGTCCGTGACCACCATTTTGAGAGGATTTGTGAATTTTGAATGGCAGGAAATGGGTTATGGGTTGAACAATGTATGTGTCTGGGGTTCACAGTGTTATTCAAGTTACTATTCAAGCTAACACCACACCAAAGGCTGTTGTTGTTCAGATAGATGTCCAGTCATCGCTCCTTTGTTTCAAAGACAGATGACTACATGCAACATGACAGTTATATTAAATTGATATTATGTCACATACTTTGATACACTCACAACATTAATGAAAATTGATGCTATTGACTTCATGAAACTGCGTCATCAGCAGTCAAGGCGTATTGTACTTCTTAAATGTATTTCCTGTTTCTTTGGAGAAGAGTATTGATTTCCTGTCTGAAATAGTGATGTAAAAGTTAAATTAACTGTAACACCGAAGCATTGATTGTATTTCAAACAAAGCACAGAACGCACGTGTTACCCTTCAAGCAATTACAAGAATTAATTTATTCTTGACTGTAAGATCTTTTTTCCCCAAAAAAACTCCATCAGTGAATACTTGACGAAGGAATAATTCCATTAAAAATATAGAATGACTTACTCTGTCATGTTAATTGACCTTTCAAAGTTTCTGAAGGGTGCCAGGATGGATCTATTCAAACAAAACACTCCTGAGCCCTTTGTATCCATTAACAACCCTGGGCATTAATATGCTTTCAGACAGCCCTGGATAATGCTACAAGCCTTTTCACCATGACTTATATTTACTTTAACCAGTCCCCCCCTTAAGTGCTGTTTTTAACAATGCAGGCACTATGAATCATTTACCATACAGGAATACCTTAAAGGAATCATTTGCTTTGGAGACGTTTGTGGTTGGTTTGATGCTGACGAAAAGCATTATCTCCTGAATGACAGTGTTGCGGGCTCCTCTGATGCAATATTTATTATGTGTCACATAGCTGCGCATTAGGCCAAGAATGGGCCATTGTTTCTATATTATGCAAGAGGATGACAATGGATGGGCAGAGGCAAGTCAGGGGTAGTGAAGCCAACGCAAATATTAATCTGTAGTCACTGCACAATGCAAACACATAAAAACATAAATCCCAGATTATAAATGATCTAATTACACTAATGGTAGAAGGATCTAGTGCTTACTATAATACCAGTGTTGGAACAATTAGTCCATTAATTCATTAGTTGAGTTTTATTGATGAAATGATCTTTCATTGTATTGAAAAAAAGAGATTGATTCAATAGAGGGAAATATTGTTAATTGCACCAGTGAAATACAATTCAAGTCAAAGACCAGCTACAAGGATTTAAGAATCATCAACAAAATATATGCAGTTATTGACATTAAAAGTATAGTATTAATCATGCAGAAGGCCTTGTCCAGGTAATCTTTATACACTGTTGGGTTTGATCTATGACAGAAACTGTTGTAGTGGGGTGTTACAGCCTGCAGTGGTGCCAACTTAGTATATTTCAAGCAACTTCTTGAGGTGGTTAACTGAGACGACCTTTTTCTTTAGATAAGTTCATGTTGCAGTTTGCTTAACCTGTACATTGTAACTGGTATGGATAGATCACATGCTACGGGATGCTCAAAATGTTCTTAATGATTAGACTAGTAAACAACAAGCAGTGGTTTGGTCCAAGGATATAAGTGCTGTACTTTTCCAATTGTAGAATGAACACATGCAATGACAACTGGCTATTAGAGAGAAATGAACATACTGTACTCTCAGATGCTCAACTCGCTGGTTTCCAGTTCATATCTCTCATTGTGTTTCCACTGCACTTTATATAGCCACAGAGTTTTGATCCTTATAGGGACTAAAGGGCTGCTTCTTTGTTGGCCACAGAAAATAAACAAGCAAGCAAAACAACATCAACTAAGTTCAAATATCCTGAAGAGCAAAACAAAATGGCATTGTAGCAGACGGGCTGCAGGACTGGTCCTTCGTTCTTTACTCAGGCAAATGATCCCCATAACTCCTAGTGTTCTCCACGGCCTGAGTAATTGAGATGTGTAATAACTGTGACAGAGGGCATTATCTGACCCATTTTCCTTTTCTTCTCACATTGCTTTGTTTATACATGCCTCCCTGTCATAATCCCTTACAAATCTCCAAAGTAAAAGGCCTTTGAAGACATAGCCTCTCGTAGCGTGATATCCCGTGTAAAGGAGTTCTTTTTAATGACCAGGATCTGACCTCATTTCATATGCATAAGCCCACATCAAAGTAGACAGCATCCGTCCAGTCTGCGCAGCGTTCTTCCACTTGACAGTCTTTCACATTGGAGCGACAAAGCACATACACAGAGCTTGTAATTGCTTAATTAGGTTCAGGCCTTTCACTTTTACCTTGGGTTGACCTTGTATGAAGGAGGGACACTGTTCCCCTCAAAGTAACTTATGATTTGATTGATTTACATTACCATTTTCTTTTTCATCAGTCATTATTAGACGCTAAAGGGCACCTCTCAGGGATCTGACATCTGTGTCTTAATTTGCTCATTGGATTGTCTATTTCAACTTTCTCCACTGCTTCGAGAAGTAACAAATTATATTATTATAACAATTTAGCAAGTCTGAATCAAGGGTCAAGTCTAATTTTGAAATCTTAATTATTTCCAATCCATCTTTTTGCTCTGTGACTTTCTTTGACCTTGTCTTGACAAATTTTCCCTTTTGCTTTAAGGAAAAATCCAATTTGGTTTTCAGTGGGAGACCAAGCTGAATCTGGAATAAACACAGACTGGTGGAAATATTTCATTTCTGCTTTATCATTTAGGCAAAGTGAGCTCATAAGTTCCTGCCTCAGTCATTTATCATTATGGTGATGTCATAGATCAGCTGATGTAGGGAGTTTTAACCTACCATCTATGTTATTGTTTTTCTTTGTAGCATTGTTTTCTGATATCTTTTTTATTTAGCTACATTAGCATTAGCATTCTGCAAACAACAAGACTGACTGAGTCAACAGAAATGTTAGCACTACGTAGCAACAGTAGTGTAGCATGCAAACCATTTCTAATGATCACTGAACTGAACTAGTAACACAAATGTGAACATCAGGATGGAGCTGCTTGTTTGGCTAAAAACAACGCTAGTCAATGGGTTTTAGTGATTTGTTGAGCTCAATGAATTCTGGTGTTTTAGCAACTTGAAGCTTGATCTACACTGAAAGTGGCTATATTTCGAGGGATATACATTGCTGTTGCATAATACACTGACAATCAGCTGTATATGCAGAGAGGACACAATGATATTTAACTATTAGAAATGCATCACTTGTTCTAACAAAGAACTTGGACAAAGTTTTGCTGCAGAGGCAATAACACTGATCTAAAACTGTTGCAATCTCGCTGTATTTGAACAGTGAATGATCATCGGTCAGTGTTTCTAAATGCCTTCAATGTGACTAAAGGCTAAGACTGTGATATAAATGGGACTCACATCACAACACATGTCTAGGACTGGCAGCGTTTCAGGCTCTATCTAACCTGAAATGCTGTGAGCACCACCTGCCAGCTCTGCGGGCACATTTTTCAGCTATTTGAAGTTAGTTATTGACCTCACTCTGCTCTCTCTGTTCAAACAACAAGCCCACAGTTCAGCACCTCTGCCAGGTACTCAGTCTTTGTGGCAGCTCTTTGATGCTTAATCTAAACACTGGTGTTTATCTGACTGGACGTCCATGAGATCATCAGGACAGCGTGTCCAGTTGTTTTGCTTATGATAACAGCTGGGTGTTAGCTCTGTTCACAGTCAAAGGACTACATCATCTTCTTTATGCTCTCTTTACTGCTACAGCAGCACGTATTGTCTCTGACACTTTCTTTAGGACTTATCTTTGTCGGCACTGGCACTGAAGGATTTTCCTTCCTTTGTTGTGGCTGTAATTAAACTGCTTACAGTTATTTTCCTGTGTAACAGCTCTGAGGTAAACTGTGTTCACAAACTAATTTTCCCTTACAAAACAGTTTACATAAGTTTAAATACAGTTGTGTGGTCTCATTTATTGAAGCTTCAACATTCCTTCTGTCCTTAACTAATTTGTTTTATTTAGATCTTTGATTAAAGTGAATACGTTTTTTTTTTCACTTCTTCTCTGCTCGCACCAGGCGCTGCCATTACAGTCGTTTCACCAAAGTATAGTAGGAACGCTGTACATGGGCTAAACCATCTGCTAACCATCGCAGCTCTTGGGTGGCAGTTTTAATTATGACTTATGAATATTTTATACATCATTATTAAATGGTATGTACTTTTCTACCATCGCTTCATTTAACCTGATGCTTTTCCTCCCACTATCCAAAGACACGCACATCGTTCCTTCTTCATGTCTCTGCGGACAGTGTTTCCTTGCAAGTAATTTGGTTCTAAAAAGAACTATAAACTTGATCTATAATTTGTCTCATTTAGACTGTTGAATCCTCACACTAATTCTGCTGAACCTTTGTATGTAATTTCCCACAGAACAAGAACTGTGTAGATCATTTAATAACTTCCACTGACACTACATTAGCAGAGGATTGGATTACTTCACTCCCAGCGCAGAAAGGAGGAACAACTGTTGTGACTCTTTCAATTAATTTATAGACATGCAAGTACTGTTTTAAGCTAGAAAAACATAGAACTAACTACAGCATGTTTACTTTAAATAAACAACTATTAAAAGTGCTCACAGTCCTTGGAGCTACTTTGGGCCTTCGTTAGTCAGGATAACACCCCAGACACGTGCAGAACAGAACATCTGCGCTTATTAAATTTCTCTTTTTTATCGAGTCAGCAGAATAACTGATGTGTCTCCTCTTTAGTGAATGTGTGAGGGTTTAGGTTCACGCTGCAGCTCCGGCTTTTAATCTTGCCCCCATGTGTTGTAACCTACAGTGCCAGAGGGAGGGGTGCAACTGTATGTACTGAGGTCATACTTAGGTCATCATTGAAAAAAACAAGCACAATTACGGCGATGACTCAACTTGTTCGCATAATTCATTCAAAACAGCACCTCATAAACCAGACTGTTAAACTTTAAAGCACATGTGATTACTCATAATTGCTCCAGAAATTGATTTATTAGCTCGGGTGTGAGGCTGTGTGAGCCGAGTGCCATCTGACCTCCAGCTGAATGAATAATCAACAGGCTCCCCGAGCAAGCAGATGTTTGCAAGTGTTGCTGTTTTATCAGGCCTGTAATGTGAACAGGCATGAAACCAGATTAAATTAAATGATGTGAGGACAGACAGCTGTGACACATTTGGATTTGCTGTTTTCCCCTCATTTTGTGCAAATAGCAGCTCGTGTTCCCAAACAACAAACGGCGCTCTGCTCTGCTCTACCTAACAGTTTTTAATCAGTGTGCTAAAACGACATGCCAAGAGGAGCCGTGGAGAGCGTTTGTCCACTTTTTTTCCCTGATGTCTGACATAAATCATAAAAGTTAAATAACCAATGGAAACAACAGCTCTACAAACAACAGTAAAACCAAGGCTGTTTTTTTTCTCCTCTGGCTGATGTTGCACCACTGGCTGTTTTGTAATACATGGTATCCTTCAGGGACATGAATGATGATCCCTCAGCTTCAACCCTTTTTCTCTAATTGCTGTTTAATTTCTTGCTTTGATTATAAGGTGTAGCCAGCTTAATGAAGCACAGATGAGTTGTTTACGAACCCCGTGCACTTTGTCTTGCTAGCACGGAGGTTAGTTTATACAGAGAAATACAGTGTAGGCGATTTTTTTGTTCTAGTAGCTCGCTTCTTTCACTGCCTTTGAGACCATTTTAGGCAGCACAGAGCAAAAAATACTGTGGAAAATTGTCTGATGGCTTCTCTTATCTTTCAGTGTTTCCACCACACAGTAAATGATAGTTTAAGGTGGGAGAAGCGGTGGCTGTTGTGCGTTGTTGTGTTCGCCCCCAGGAGCTGTCGACTCGAGTGTTTTTCTCCAAACCTGTCACACTTTTCAGGAACAATTAGAGAAAAGAAAGTAAATTGTTCCCAGGCACTTGGATTGCTGTCCTCGCGACATCTGCCACCGCGGTGCAGATGATAGATTCCTCCTTCATTAGCCAGGGGTGTGGGATTACCCAGTGAGAACACATTAATCACCACTTTCTGTGGCAGCCTGAATGCACTGCGCTTTGTTGGAGAAAAACTTTTTTCTCCTGACGTGTCACTCTTCTCCTGTGACAGGCCACAATCAATCATCTTGATTGACAGCACTGATAGGTTACACTGTTTACACAATGTGTAATGAAAGATCATGTTACCCACCATTGTTGTTCCTGAGACAACTCTTTTGGGCTGGATCTGAATAGAGTGGGTGCTTTGGTACAAACTCGCACACACACAAGCACCCACTCATTTGCTTTCCCTTTCTGTATCCATAGTAGTTCCCTTCTTTTTACACTCTGTATTTCCCTGTAAAACACTGTAGACATGCATTAAGTCTACCATTTTATTGCAAACATTACATCATGTTGTAATATATGCATAGACAGTAAATTATATGTTACTGTAAATCAATTGAGAAATAAAAGTCAGCACTGCAAATTATTCTGGTTAAACACTGCTGTGGTTTAGGCCCAAAAGGCTAAGGTTACCTACAGATTGTAGTTTTGGTTTAAAATTAATAACTAGCTGGTTAAGTTAAGAAGACTTCTATTGCCGTGTTAAATTAAAAATCAACAGTGATTGTTGTTTGAACACGAGAAATGAACAGCGGTCTCCCATATTGACGGCCAAATGCATTGTTAACTCATCCATCCATCCACCCACACCTTCTTCCTTCAGCTCGATGTTAACATTGTGATACTTTAGCGTCTTATAGCCCTGTCATAACAGCTCAAGATCTTGATCTTTGTCAGTTAAACATATGCCATTTTTAGTCATTTGCACAACTGTCATTATTCTCTTGAGTGAAAAAAAAATTACTCTGAAGATGGAAATTCCTGTTTTTGGCCAATTCAGATCGCTTTAACAGGAAAACCATGGCAACAATACTGTACAAACTCTCACTGACATCAATCAAATGGATGACAAGCAAACTTTTGAAAATGAATGATATGATTTGATATTTTAATAAGTCAGAACTCAGAATACATTGTTGTGTGTATTATTGCTTACATGACACCCAACCCCAGCACCTGCTGTACATTTAAATCGCACCGTTGCATCCAAAATTCAGTATATTCAGCATATTCACGCTCTTTCAATATCAAAATGTCGCACCCCATGTCATTATAACACACTGTGAAACAACCATAAAAGTTACACATCGTTCTACAAGGTTGTTTTAATGATGCCGCTGTGACTG
This sequence comes from Trachurus japonicus, assembly GCF_045865225.1. Classification (NCBI taxonomy): domain Eukaryota; kingdom Metazoa; phylum Chordata; class Actinopteri; order Carangiformes; family Carangidae; genus Trachurus; species Trachurus japonicus. The sequence continues at coordinate 7,485,836 of NC_140925.1, forward strand.
TACCTGTCAGACAGCATGTAGACTGTTTTTTTTTTCCACCTTTGGTGAAGAAAGGACACAAATGACCTTTAATCCTTCCCTGCAGCCTTCAAAGCAAGGGCATGTGCTGAAGTGGACACGCTCTTATCATTGTCCAAGTGTTCTCTCACTTTCATGTCACCCCTAAATCAGGACGTGCACCGTACAGTACCAACACTGTTCTAATGAGAAATGTGTTAAACTTTCAGGAGCCATAATACCTAAAACACTCATACATCAGTTTAATGTGGACAGGTTGGTAATTGTTCTCTGGAGAGATCAATCAAAATCAGCCCGTGAGTTATAATTAGCCATTCCAGATTGATGTATTGACCATTTGTACTGAAGTTCTTTGTTATTGGAGGTTTCCCATTGGCCATCCGTCTCACACTTTCCTCCTTAATCTGGGCTGTCTACCTGGATGACCGCATGTTCACAGATGTGTACTGTACACACAAACACATACCGTACACTCATACCTATACAGATGACGAGTGGCCTCCCAGGGTCATGCTCTGGTCAGGTGCAAATCACACAGTCAACATATTGGTCAGATTTTTGTTGATAGGGATTGTGATTGTGTGATTGTTTTATCATGGCTCAAAATCATCAAATTTAAATGACTTTTAAAACAATATGTTTATTTTTGTGTTATTTTTGTTATTAAGAATGTATTCACCTTTGTAAGTCAGTTGTAAAAAAAAACAATATACATTGAATTCCAGTGAGCGTGAACGTTTAGCATTGGTTTAGTATCTCATGAACTTCTCATACATGGACACTTCTAATGGCAGTCTTCTATCCCCTGAATTGAGACCATGGGGTAAACTTCATGCTCCTCTTGATGCCTTGAAGTAGGGCTGACCCAAAAAAATTGAAGCTTCGAAGCTTCGTTCGTTGCCATGGAAAATCGATCATGAAGTCCGTGATCGATTGTTTTTTTTTTGTCTTCCTTTTTGACACCGGTTCTCATTGGCAGTTGTTACATTGAAATTAGTAGGCTACTTGGCATCCTGGAAACCTGCCTGATTTTGGAGATATGCAGTGTTTGTTTGCCATTATTTCCGCTTCCGATTTTATGTCCGCAAAGCTTCGATTATCAAAATATGATAATCGGGTCAGCCCTACCTTGAAGTACTGACAGAAAACTCCATGAACCGTGTTTTTAACTTGAACAAAGGTCAGTTGGAAGAGTCTGGGCTGAGCGATACTGTACAGCTTGGAGTCAACTGCTGCCTTAGAAGACAAGTCATAGGGAAACAAAGTCCTGCTCCTGAAGCTGGTTGAGTTGAGCTCAAGGCTTGACCTTTATTGGACTTTGGCTCTTTGAAGTTTGGTCTTTGAATATTTCATGTTGAAAACTTGGGGTTTGGTGAAATCATGAAGCTCAATTGCATGTGGATCAAAAAGAAAAAACTCAAGGATCTTGCAGAGATGGTGAATTCGGGTTGATTTTTGATTCTTGGAATTGCAAATATATTCGCATTTTCACTGAAACAAGGACTTGTCAAATATTTTTGGTATTTTTATTTTAGCTCTGAGCAGATCCAAAGATGTTTTTTAAGCTTTAACAGTCATGTTGAATGACTCATATGGAAATATGCCATTATTTGGCAACGGTGGACAAGTCTCTTCCTCCTGGGCATCAGAGATAAGCTGTATTATTTTACATCTCCTGAGCTGCAGGGCTGTCTTTCCTTTTCTGGTATCAAGACTCTATTCAGAGAATTTTATACTCCCAATCATTTGATACAGTAAAGTACCTGTCTGACCCAAATGAAGGTGTGATACTTTATGTCCTTCCAGACGTCACATAGCTGTGGAGATTGGTTTGCAGAAATATGATGAGAGCACATAAACCAGTTGAACTTGCTGCCCTTTTCTTACAAAAGAGCTTTTTGTCCTATAGCTGAACATCAGTCCACTTTTATATAGGGATATTATGTATTCTTGAACTATGTGAAATCTCATTGCCAAATTACTTTTTTTTTTCTTTTTTAGCAGTAATCCAGAAATAACTGCCAACGGAGCAGTGTTAATCGGCCCTCACATTGGGCACAGACAGGCACTTCTGTTGTTTTACTTCAGGCAAGTGCTGGACAGAAAGTTGACTTTCTCTCTTTCATGTTATGTTCAGCACATCCACCTAGTTAGATTAGAGTCCACAAGACAGAAAGCGACAGTGACCGGGGGAGATAAGAGCTGCAGTGCCGACTGAAATAAAGCCAACTCATTCCCACCCACATGGCTGCAGGAAGAGACATCAATTCTTCCCTGTCATCTTTTCCCCAGTACACTGTCTCATTACAATTATCTCTCAAATACACACAGTGCATAAAGCTCCAGTAAATCAGATCCTCAATCAGATTCTTTTACTGGTTGGGCTTTAGTACTGTAATGAAACTCAATGATCCATTATAGAAATGGGGTACAGTGTCAGGGAGCTTTGCTGTTGCCTGGAGAGGATTATATGTATTTGGTAGTTTTGATTAAGCTCAAGATTATCACAGTCATACAGCTTTCTTAGCAGAGACCCTTCTCCGGCTCCTCTTGGGTGGTCTCTCAAGGCGACTTTCTCTGTGTGCCTACCTCCTGCTTGACGGCCATTGTGTAATGCCGGCGGAGCACAACAGCAAGACACACACTCCTGAGGAGAGAGCCGCAAAACACACTCTGAAGCTTGAAGCTTTTGGCGTCTGCCTCACTCCTTTAAATATGAGTCAGCTGTTGTGCTTGGGACTCCAACAACAGCTTTAATTCCTCTGCCTCCCCCTCCTTTGCTTAAAAGGGGGCTTTATGCCTGTAGGGCCCCCATCAGTTACCTGCTGACAGGCCGAGCATGACTGATGAGCTGCCCGAGGCGCCCCAGTATACTTTGTCAGCTGCTCATAATTTATACATCTTATCTCTGTCAGAACAAAAGACAGAGCGCGGCTTTATGGAAATGAAAACAGAGACTTGTTTAGACTCCAGCATGTGGAGTGAAGTGGAGTGATCCTATTGATAGTTGTTTCTCTCTGCGAGCAAGACGAGCTGCCTCGTCTGGCTCTAAGCACTCCACACCCATTCTGTCTGCCCACACCTTGACGTGTGTGTGTACACGTGTGTGTGTGTGTGCGTGTGTGTGTGTGTGTGTGTGTGTGTGTGTGTGTGTGTAGTGACCCAAAGGGGCCATGTGAGGTTGTTCTGGTTGTGTGTCTGGCTCTGTAGTGGCAGGTGACGAAGACAAAATACAGCAGTGTTTATACAGGGACATATCAGTTACTGTGATTAGTTTTCATGTACCACCGAGGGATACTTTTGATACAGGCATGTAATCAGATTACTCATCTTAGTGTACCTACTGAGAATTAACATACAACCATCTCTAAAACTAACTTTTTCTTTTTACATGATGTATCTTGTTTCTTTAACCCATTTGGAACAAGCTACCTTAATGCTAAGCTAACTGTGCCATGTAGCCTACTTACTCTTGCTCTGTACACTTCCCATAGGCATTGTATTCATCTTGATCTTCTGATCTTATTCCCCAAAAGAAAGAAAAACAATGTATTTTCCCAAAATGTAAAAAAATAAATAAAATAAAATCCCTTTAATCCCAGTGATATTGTTATGGTTTTGAAAGACTACAAAATTAAAGAGAAAAACCACACGGACATCAGTGTTGCCAAGGAGCACACCTAGCTACCTCTCTTTTAAAAGACAAAAACAATAACAGGATGAACTGATCTACTAATCCCACGGCAATTATTGATGAAGCACCTACAACATGACAAATAAAACAAGAAATATGTAGGCTATAAAACAAGGCTTTTACTAAATCTCTCATCAACCCCCGCAGGCAGCAAGTTCAGGCAGAATCCAGATTACACCAACATAACAAAAATCTGGCAACACATACACTTGGCTAAAAAAATAAAGTTGCTAAAAAGCTAGGTGTTCTTATTGGTGGAGTTTTGGGGACCAAACAAAGTTAAAGGGAGAGTGAATGCTAGAATTCATCAGACAGAAAACAGGCTTTAGTGGAATGATGATTTTGCTAATAATATAAATAGAACATTTTGGCTAACATGTTGGCTTTAACAACTCCATGTTATCTCGTAGCTGTCTCCTTGTTTGGTTTGTTGCATTGTTGCCTACGGTGGTTAGAAATCACTAATGCTGTCAGAAAGGAGCTGTAGGTTGCTATTGTTATGTTAATTTTCACTAACGACTGTTTACTGATCACTGTAGAAAAAACGTTGTATTTGTTTATTTGCCAATAGCTTTATCTAGCAGTGGACAGCAACACTAACGTTAAAGGGGAACTATGCATGTCCGGTCGCTTTTCTGCTGTTTTGCTAACCCTCCTCCTGGCCATGTGCATTTACCAGCGAGAAATCAATCAATAGAGCAGTACATAACGTTATATACCTATCATACACAATGTAACGATGAGTATATTTGTGTTACCTGTCATAAACAAGAAATTGCGCATTGCGGGGTGCGTTTGTGTCATGGTATGCAGAGACGAGAGCTAGGACACCGGGGCAGCAGCGCTTTTGTTTTTCAACCAAGAGACTCTATGTGGAAGGCAGAGAGCCTCCATTCTCCCTCGTAACAAGTTACATGTCATTTATTAAAACATCACAATTACTCCAAAGTGGTTTTATTATGTAGCATAGATAAGCTAAAAAATCATGCATAGTTACTCTTTAACTCTTGTCTCCATTACATCATTGTTTTTGCTGAAGTTAGCATGCTAACTAGCTCTAGCCCATCCCGACTCACTGTGGCCTCCAGTCTGCCCTGAAGACATAGCGCTGCTCAGAGAGCGTATTATGACCTTTTGTTTTATAAAGACAACATTGACCTATGTTTTTGTAAAACTACAATCAACACCACCCTCTCCCATCAAGAATCCATCCAGTGGCAGAGAAAACTTTCAAACAGCCCCCTTTTGAAGTCATTCGAAGCATGATGGATTCAAAACAGATTAAGATGTAAATGTTTACAGAATGTGTACACTGTATGGTCGCCTGTACAGTTTGTTTTCTGAACCAGTTTAATCAGCCGGAAATGTTGTAAAATATACATTACCGATACCTGTGATGGGAGTCAATGCATCATAATGAATGGGATATTGATGTGAACCATGCGGAAGACGCTGCGGAGAAAGGCAATTTATCACTGCCGATGGAGCACTTCCCTGCTACTCTGCAAATGCTGTGCTTTGGTCTGTGATATTGAGAGTGATTCATTCACTGACTCATCCTCCACTACTTTGTCAGTCTCAAATTGTCCTGCCAACTCTTTTTGTTTTGGTTTTCTCATGGCCTTGAACATAATGTGGGATATGCACTTACTTGCAGCAATTGACACGGCTGCCAAAACACGCTGCTCATCTTGCTTTTGTTTTGCTTTGGTTTTTGTGCCTCATCAGTAATGAGATACCCAGAGTGTGACTATAATAGCTAACCCGTGGTCTTATTGGTATAATAGGTCTAAAAAAAATAGATAATCCTCAGCATTGTGTGTGTGCGAGTTTCACCAAAGACTCTCATTTCTCTTTCCTTCCTGACACTTGCTATTTTCATAGAACTCGTGCAAAATAGATTTTCCTTTGTGCAACTGAATTTCCAGCACTCCTTCCTTTTTAAGGTGAGTGTGAATAACAAAGGCATTGCTCTAAGCGTACACAAAAGATAATATTCAAATCGTGTGTGAAATAAGAGAATGATAATCCAGGACAAACAGCGACTTTGAGGAGACCTCGCCCAGACAGGTGTGTCTGCTGAGGCGATGAAGGACTGCATTATCCAGCTTCCGTTGTTACCTCCAACACTTCTTGCTGTATTTTATCTAAGACAGCTCATTATATGCAACTGGAGTGTCCATACAGCTTCCTGGTTGAGAACTGTAACAAGTAAGCCAGCTGTAGCTATCAAGCAGAGGAATGAGCAGATATCTAAACTGTTCAGCTGATACCCGTATCTTTGTGTGGATTCTATTCGTTGCACTCGGAGCTGGCCGGGCAGAGGATCATTTGCACCCCTGTGACAAGTACATCATCATCCGCCTGTAACCTTAGCTTGGAGAGACGATGCAGGCTTTGTTCTCCGCCAGGCTCACTTGGGGATGTTTGGCAGTGTGCTGATAGATATGATTATCCTTAATGTCAGTGCATAGCACCATCCCTGATAACAGATTCTCTCAGTAGAATCCACCCTGCTTATCTTGCTGCTATGTTGTAAGGCTGCGGCTGCCTTTCTGTGTGGGGAGATGCAGTGCAGGCATTTTTTTTTCTTTTTTTGCAGGCTTTTGAGACTTGGTTCAGTGTATAATTTAAAGCATGTTTACAGATTTTGTTTTTCTTGGTAAGCAACAAGTCTGAATTATTTAGTCTACTCAAGTACAGTGAGACTGATGGAGGGAGGGAAAAAAAAGACAAAATCTTATTTCAAAGTGAGCTGGACGGAAAATATAGTGTGCAAAAAACACAATTATAACATCTCACTGCACAAACCTACCCTAATAAGCCTTCAAGTTATTGATCAGTAACAATCACTCAGCAATTACTATGTCAGGTGATGAAGTTAGAGACTTTCAAAATCCTTCCTATAGTCTCCGTGCTGCTGTTTATTTTCTAATTTAATTGCATTTCCATCCCCTGATAGTAAGCAATCAGTGTGTCTGTGCTTTTTGTTGAAGAGCCAAAAACTGTAAAAGCCCCAACTTTTTTTCTTTTTTTTCTTCCAGTGACTATGACACGTTCCCTTTTTGTTACATGTTCCTGCTTTGAAAGCTTCATCTTTTTTTCAGGGATTGTCTGATTTATATATTTCCGTGGAAGCTGATTAAAGCCTGAGATTTCTTTAGTTTGCAGCTGTGTTAACAGGAGACGGTAGACAATCTCACCTGACACTTGTGTGATGGGGGCGGAGGGTCGGGTGTTGACGTTGTAGTGGTGGTAAAGGGGACAAGGAGGAGGCCTGAGGGGGAGCAGAGGATCCTGTTCAGCTCCACTCAGCAGCCCGGTGATGAGCCTGCAGGAGAGGACTGTGTCTGCAGATTAGAGCCAGGAGATGAGACAGGGGCCTGGGGGGGTGGAGGGTGGGGGTGATGGTGACCTGGGAATGCCAGCTGCCAGACAGTTCACCGTGTGCAACACATGTCTCTCAGCACCTACTGTTCCACTATGCAAAGCCCCCTTCACCATTAAGATGACAGAACAGTTCATATCCTGCGCCGCGATGATAGATATGTCATATCTCTGAAAACCCTGTTTGTCTTCCACAGGTGTATGAGCTCTTTTTTTCTCCTCTCCCGGCAGACAGCGCACATGGCACTTTTCGACACTCTTTCCCCGATAGTGATTTGGCATGCAGACAGTATCAAAGGGGAGATCTTTCCCATGCAATTATGGCAGAAAATAAAGGTGATGAGGTGTGTCGCACAAAAGAAAGCAAAGGATCAAAAGGGCTGGAATGAAAGCTGATTACAATAAAGGGAGACGCTTCTACCCACTGAATGCCACGATGTGAGCGAGTCGGTAAATAAGCAAAGAATGAAATGAAATGCTTTTTATCTGCTTGTGCTCTAATGATTTCAATAAGCAACATTGTGCAGTAGTTTATAAAACAGATCTATATACAATAACCTTTCACATATAGAAATTTGGTTTGTAAAGCTAACATCAAGCGCTACGCTATTTAGCTACATTGGTGCTAATATGGAGTTGATATTATTTAAAGTAAAATAATAATTTAGCCTATACTGTTTATGACCAAATACCTGAAAAACAAATTATATTCTCATTAGCTGCACTTGGTTAATGAATATTTTGTTAACCTCCTTAACAAAGATGGACAACAGGGTCATTACATGCATTTCAGCATTAACAGTGTTAGCGTACAGCATGTTAGCATACTGACTGAATCGAAAACAAAAGCACTGCCGCGTCTAAGTATAGCATCTCACAGCTGCCAGCGTGGGCGTAGACACTCAATCTTATTGCTATTAATGACAAATGATTAATTGAGAATCAAAAGACTTGTCGCAACAACGAGCCAGTCTCACTCTGAGCACTAGTGTTCTGGAGGAGAAAATATAAATCTGCACCAAAAAACCCCAAAAGTTTCTATGTTGTTGACAGCATCAAAGTCAGCGAGACAAATTACTCTAATTTGTTGCATTTTGTGAACAAGATGTGAATCTAACTAGAACAGATACATTGTTGTAGCTATTTGTGAACACTGATGGAATCTGTCTGAGGCACTGGTGGGTAATTTTTCCAGGCTGTCAGAAATAGTGGGTAATTGGTAATGAGTGGCCCCTCGCAAAGCCGATTCTGTGTTTTTCTTTTTTTTATTGCTAATAATGCATGATTGTTCTCTGTAATCTGCAGCACCATTTCTCTTTCATCTCAACGACGAGATAGAAAAAAAAGGGGAGAAAAAGGAGATTTGCTGGTCAGGCAGCCCCATGCCATGCTTAGACGGCTCAACTCTTTCAAGGGGATTTATCCACTGTTGTTATGACTAATACTCTGTGGATTACAAGTTAGTGAGAGGTCACCTATCGCTTCTATTTCCTACAAGTGAGACTCGTGGTGCTTCAGTACATTCCCTCACCCTGACTGCTCCAAAAAAAAAAAAACTTTACATCACGTCAAAGCGGTGAATGACAGGGGTGTAGTCGACATGCTGCTCCAGATCATTTACCAAAGTCTGACTTGAAAGCTTCCTCCTTTGTCACTTTCTCAAATTCAGAGTAGAAATCTGCAGCTGCTGAAATAATGAATTAGGTTGATGGACAGAATTATAACAGGCTGACTACCCAGCCATTCAGTGACACCCCGCTGCTCCCAAACGCCGCCAGTGATTTAGTACCTCACCCAGGGCAAGATGAGGGGAATTGAATTTATGCACAGGAAGGTGGTGGCTAGCACTGACTCATAGCCTTTTTATGCGGCGAGGCATATCCAACGTGGACGTTCTTCCTAAAAGGGCAGAGGAAGTTTATAGACAGCAAGTAGTTACTTATTTATGAATCAAGTCTCGAAGATGTTAAACCCCTGTTGGGTAGAAACAAACTACCCCGCTAAGAAGGCTAAACGATTCCAGTCTACGTTGCATTAAAATCCATCTGGTATCTGATTTATATCTTCATTGTTTTCGAGGATTTATAAATTCTCACACTGGTGTCACACTGGAGTTTCTGGCCTCTAGTAACCTGCCCACCCCCCTCTCAAAAATAGTAAAGTCCTTAAAGGGTTGATAGGTTTTGGACTGATGCTTAGCAACAGCATTCCTGTGCCTTAAGTAGCAGTAAGCCCCTCACTGCACCCTTTGATGTGGCTGTCAAGGCAGATTTATTTCCTCTTAACACATTGTCTTCTTGTCCTCATACATAAAGGGATGAAAGAGAGTGATGTTTACACTTTTTTTTGTCGTAATTAAATTGTGTTGCTCATGATTTTTCAGGTGATGTGAGACATACATATTGGCGGATCATGAGGGGAGGTCTGACAAAGCGGCTTAATTCGATTTTTAGCGGCTGACATTTGAAAACTGAGACTTTCGGATTCTTTCGAGGCCAACGTGATGTCTGCTGTTGGTGATGACCACAGAAACTGAGTTATAGGTGATGTTTATTTTTATCTGCAGAAGTTTCCCAGAAGGGAAAGCAAAGATTTAATTCCCTCTCTCAGTCAATGCTGGTTCAGCATTGTACAGAGTTACAGTATCAGCCTGTAAGGTAAACAATAGCATCTCGGCTCGAAAGCAGCGTGTTTACCGGCCTCCTCGCTTTTGTGTTTTCACTAACGATCAGATTACCCAGCAGCTACGTACCTGCTAGGTGACATACCCCTCACACAATACTACTGAGCTCTCCCACTGTGTGTACCGCTTCTTGTAAAGCAGCACTTTGACGTCTCCTTGGCCCACCTCCATGCTGCTCATCTCCACCAAGCTCTGACTAACCCTCTGTGTGTTCTCATGGCTCTCACATGGGAATCGGGCAGCTGCAGAAGTGCTTGTTCTTTGTTCGTGTGTGTGTGTTTGAGACAGCCCACTCTGTTCTCAGCCATATGTCTGTGAAAGAGATGTCCGAGCGCAACAAAGCGCCAGGAGTTTTCCTGAAAGGACCAGATAGAATCAAACCAGTGTCCTCATGTTTGACCGTGGGCTAAACATGACTCATGAATATATAAATTGAAACTGGCTTCACTTCCTGGGGTCCCCATAACAATAACAATATTTCCTAAATCAATTACAGTGTACCTTCCTGCTCTGTTTGACCCTTTGAGGTCAATCAGACCCAGACTTCTCACAAACAAACTAAACAAACTATGAATACAACTACACACTTGGGATTTCTGGGCTGTAATGTTGTGTTAGAAACACTGTCAACACCAATCACAGCTATTCAACAGGAAAAGCTGTGTCAAGTAACATGAAAATACACTTTCGGGGTGTTATTCATCAACACCTGATAACAATTATGAGTTCATATTGTCACTATTTCATTTCAGGGATTTAAAAAAAAAATAATTCTCACAGTACAATTGGTGTTTGAACAGTTTTTTGGATTCTGAAGTGATGTTTCCAGCTTGGATGACTGTGAAGGGGAAGATCCAGGATGAGTCAGAGGGTCACTGGACCGGGGCCCTGACACATGACAGACATAGATATTTATTGAGTCAGAGTTGTTATTGAGCCAGTGCCCCTGCTAACAGCATATTAATCAGCCCTTAACAAGTCTAAACACAACCACATCTAGTATTTCTTGCACCATCGCTGCTTCTTCCTCAGAAATCATAGCTCAGGTCATCAGATGTAGTTTATCATACACATTGTCTCCTCCTGCTCCCAGGAGCTCCTTCAACTTTAAAACACCATCACATATTTTACTGACAAACCATCTTCCTCCAAATCCAAGGCCTTGATATATCGCTGTGAGAATTTAGCTTTCTGCAGAAAAATGGTTTCTTCATTCTCTCTGATAATAACTTTGAATGCTGACAGCGAGTTGAGGCGGGCCGCCAGAATTTCAGGGAAATGTGAGGATATGCTCCATGCATGTGAAATGTGAGAAATACATCTTTTTATTATGAAGTGAAGAAAGCAAAAAAATAAAGGCGAGACTGTAGGATAATACTTGAATAACAGCTCTGACAACTGACACAAACGATGTGACATTTCATTGTTTCTTCAAGGTACCCCGTGAAGTTTTCTTGGGAACAAATACAACTTATGTTTACATCAAGTGCTGCGCAGCACAACACAAGATGCTTATCCTTGATTCCTAACAAATGTGTTGAATGCATTTGCGTGTTCAGAGACAATTGAATACAACAGAGAACCTTTAACCTTGAAGAGCTTGGCAACCGCCCAAGTCCTTTAATTTTTTCATTCGGTATGTTAAATCTGCAGTGATTGATTCTTTGGCCTCCATCCGATCTCCTTTAATTTGATATTTCAAACTTGTCAGCAAATGGCTGCTTATTTTTTTTACACATCTGGAAGACAAAAAGCAGCCTTAGCATTTATCAGGAGTAATTTATCTGAGCACCTGAGTGATATAGGTCCAACTTCCACTTCCTTCTAAAGCTGTTTTTCATCTCCTCCAACTCCCGAGGGAAATATTTGGCTCCACTGTGCACTCCACTGTGTTCTCCAGCTAGGTGCTAACTTTGATGCTAGAATGATACATAGAAGAGCTTACATAGAGGAGTTATGATGATTCCCTATGTGTTTGTCATTATAAGACACCCTTCACACATTCATAGTCACATTATCATTGTTAATATAAATATTTTGTACATATTAAGTCAAGAAAATCAAGTATATGCATTTTCTTTGCTCAAATGTGAATTATTCATCTTTTTCTCCATCATTTTTCCATTTAGTTTACCTTCATTCTTAAAAACTTGTTTCCTGTGGCTCCACCCACTGAAGTTCAACTCAGCAGAGAGTGCAGCTCTGGCTCTGAGAAATGTTTGTTTAACTAAATCTTTAATCTGTGATGATTCACTGCTTAATCTCCAAAGGCTCAACAGCGGCAGAAGACAGCCTTGTATCTTTCAGTATGATGCTTTGGTAAACAACATGCCTCAGCTCAGTGGGGCTGTCCTCGCAGTGGGGCTTCGTTGTAGATCTCAGCATAATCAAAGCTCTTGTTTGGAGATGTGAACGCCTAGTTTTCAGTCTGGACATCCCCAGTAATTTCTCACCACTAACAAAGCTGCCTGCTGCCTTCTGTGTTGAGTGGAGCCTGAGATTTAGATCTAAAGGCCTTATTTGAAAGTGCTGGTCATGCATGCAAACTAGGGGGTGCTATGAAACCATGGCCTTTGTCTGACACACAATAGCATTTCAACCGCTGGGGAACAGCTTGGATCTCCATAGAACTGGCATTACTTTCATGTCAAGTGACACTGAAGGCAATAGAGTGACCAACTTCTCCAAAAAAAAAAAAAAAAAGCCTCCACACATTCAGCTCTTATACTCTTTACGCTTTCTCTCCTCTAGTCTTTCAGAACTGCTGGATTGGGACATTATTTCATATTCTTTAAAGTTGTGCCAGCCCATTCTCACAGCTGCAGCTTTGATCAAGACTATGATTTGTGGAGTATTTGCTAACGGCAAGAAACTTGACTGGTAGAGTTCACACCAGTTGATAGCTACTGTAATCACATGGGCAATATCAACTTCGCCTTAGATTTGAACCACTGATGTTTAGTTTACAATGACATAAAACAGAGAAAAGCAGAAAAACCTCACATATACTGTAAGAAAGTGTTTATATTTTAAAGTTATACGAGTGCTTTGACTGAAGTTACTAATAAACAAACAACTTAACAAAATTGTTGGTTCACCAAGGTGCTGAATTCCAATATGGTCCTTCTCCATCCTGTTCTGCATTTTATACTGGCCAAAATACAAAACAATGATTTTATCCAAAAGAAAATTAAATCATCAATGACCAAAGGAAGTTTTAGTTTGAGTTAATTAAAAGTTTTTTTTCCTCAGTGTTCTTCCATATGAATAATGTTTTTCCCCTGATCACAATGATGAGTTTCTGAGGAGTAACTCTGGGGAGATCACAAAGACAGAGACAGACAGGCGGAAAGAAAGACACACAAAGGTAAATGGGTAGAAAATTGAGAAAAAAAACCCTCAACTGTGGGGTTTGTGGTGGGAGGGGTCATGTTGTTTGATCAGCAGACAAGGGGGTGGGGTGGGGGGGGGGTTGCGAAGCCCTTGATGCTGATAGTGGGCAGCGGTTTAAACCCCTGGAGTGATTGACACTTCTGCCACTCCACTGTGGGCCGAGTGCGGGGGTGGGGGGGTGGTGGGGGGCGGGGTTGCACACACAGAGGCCTGTTCCTGGCTATACATTTGCATCCTCTGCCCATGGGTGGCTGTGTTAATAATGTGGCAACTGGGAAGATTAATTGTGGACAAGCAGCAGGATTACGAGGGTCTTTGTGGGAGCAAAGGGAGCACTGGGTGGGAAAGGCCTGTGATCTGTGAGGCTGAGAGGAAATTAGTCAGGGCAGGCTGGAGCTGCCTTTTAACAGCGCACCTAAGGAAATGAAAGCCTTGTGCAGAGAGGATATTGAAATAAGTAGCCAGAAAATTGTTGACATACTTGAGAGGCCGATATCGTTAATGTTCATTAATGTGAACGCACAAAGGAGACAAAAAACATTGCGGAGGGAGAAAAATATTTCTTAAAATTCACTTAAGGTGTTACAGTACTAAAGAAGACACTACGATAACTCAGGCAAATATGGTACATGTTACTTTCTCAGATTAGAAAACAATAATGTGACTCCTCTCGCATTATCAGCAGCAAAATGCGGAAATTAGACTCAGTCCCTGTCTAGTATCCAATTAAGAAGAATAGCAACAACACAACAAAGGAGGCTTCAGTCCCCTGCAGCTGTGTCTCCTTTTCTGTTGAAGACAGACATGAAGGAACAGGGCAGGAGTCTCATGCCACCTGTTGGATTGTCCACACATAGCAGCGCAAACTCAGACAGCATTCATCTGCTGCCTGACCCTCATCTGACCCTTTCTTCACCACATTTACTTACAGAAAAAACAAAAAAAAACATGATTTATTTTATGCTAATTAGTGCTCTGGGTGCGCTACATTCACATAATAGACAGCCTAAAGAGACTGTCCTATCTAATAGGTTTTAAAGGACTTGAGTATTTTAGCAGTATCAAGATAACTGTGTGCTGTTGGAGCAGTGCGGGGTCCGTAATGGCACAAACAGCGTGGTCTCAGCTTGGCAGAGCCTTAAACGTCAATTTCAGCCACATACACGAGAGAATTCTCACTTTGCAACCTGCTTGCCTTCATCGATGTCGGGCTGCTATGCTCGTGCCTTTCCCATCAGTAATCATTTAAAAAAAAAAAGGTAAGCATCTGGACATTTAGGCCTCTTAATTAAAATACTGGTGTTTTTCCAGTTTAAGAGAAATCATGAAAAATGGCCTGTCACGCCGAGTTTCTAAAACCAGATGACAAAGCTGGACGACCGGGTGGGGAGGGGTTCCAAACACAAACACCAGGCTTAATAGTTGTTAATTAAATGTAATTGTTCAAAGCAAAATCCACGGTGTTCAAACAGCACGGCTTACACATTCAGCAATTTAAAGGCAGATTGCTATTACCTACTTATTCTTGATTAATTTCAAACATATTGACTAATCTCATGTGTGGAAAATGATCTACAGCTTCATTTTCTTTTTCACTCGTTCAGGGAAAAGAACTTACACAGAAACAAATGTGCCATTTCAAAATCAATAAGCTTAGCAGAGGACCATGCAAATTCAAGATGTGCTGTAGCAATAAGCTAGTCCACCTATGAGCATTACCAGACTTCCAGCATCACTCGCCAGTATCTGGAAAGATATACAGTTGCAAATGTATGTGTGACACGATGTGCTTTGAAATAAATTCCTAGTACACCGAGCCTTTGTGATTTGTGGTCTCGGAGCAGAGCATCTGAGCTGTAGTCTTATATTTCAAGTATGTTTTTAGTTGTGCCAAGATGTTGCACCACTCATTATTTTCCTCAGATTTCTGAAGCACCATCGTCTATCAGGGAGATTTATTGGCAGATGGACCTCCAGATGTTTTGAGTATCTTTTGCAGAGAAAAGGAGAGCGTGCCTTAGGAGTCGGGCCACAACAGCGCTGTAGACATGTTATGTTTGAAGCAGAAACATATGCAGTGGATTAGATCTGAATACACATTGTGTTATTCAGATACTTTAAGCTAATTAAGCTAAACCCAAAAAAACTTCAGCCGATGTTTCACAGCGTCTGGTCTCCAGAACTCGTGAGAGTGTGCAGTCTCCCCGCTTTCTGTCAAGAAAAATAAATCTGCTTTTTTTGACAATGAAACAATGATGATAATATTTCTTTGTTGTTTTAAGGAATCCAAGTTATAAAACATTTAAGTGCAGTATAAAACCAAATCAAACAAATAGTACTTAGCCTTGATTAGATCTGTGCTGTTATTTGTTCAGGTGCTGATCTCTCCGCCTCTTGGCTTCTTCATGTCCACCCCGATACAATGGAGACAAGTGGAGACTGTCTTCCCAAGAATAACGACAGCATCAGGCGATTCAAAGCTGTCTGGCAGCCGTGGTAATTTGTGACGTTATCAGGGTGGAAAAAAAATCACAGGAAAGAGGTCAGGGTGGATTGATGGGTCGACAAAAACAGACCTCTAGTTGTTTTCACATCTCCAACCAACAGTCAACTTTTTTGTTCTTTAAAAAGCATGACCACAATCGTTTCATAAGTGTTTAAATATTGTAACCTTTAAAGATGAAGGTCACCTAACCTTATCAAAGTAGTTATGTGATCTTAAACCACGAGTATTCAACAATTATAGTGCATGTTTTTAAGATTTTACACAGTGGAAATCAAATCCCGTTTACCGAGATCATAGAGTTCTTGTGGCAGAAAAAACATGAATATCTCTATACATACTGTACATGGGTTTTGTAGGAAATACTTTTTTTTTCAAGCTGAGAGTGGATAATCGACCGAGTCATAGGAGCTGCTAACATGATACATTATGCAGGTCTAACTCCTTAAAGTCAGCTCTTCGAATGATCCTAATTTTTTCTATTTCAGTACATTTCCATTAGTGCGCAGATGACAGCTATTTAAGAAGTGAGAAGTTAAATAGTGCTGTTACTTCTGTAATAGACTTGTGACTAGTTGTAAAAATAGTCATATTCACAGGAATAAGTGAATGCATATTATATTAATGGACCCCTGAGGTGATTAATCACTGCAAATAAAAAAAAAAAACATCCTTGTGCCTGACACGATGAAACTCAAGTTAACATCTGACCCCTGCGTCTGCTCACAAATCGCCGCAGCAACGATCACGACCCCCGTTATGAGATTATAGAGCTACTGCACAGAAACTAGGGAGGGAACAGATGTACAGTATCACTTGACTTAGTTATGTTTTGCCTGTTACTCTGTGAGGCTGATTTGATTTTTCAGTGACTGATTCAAGTTTGAGCGAGAATAATGCATCATTGTTTGGAGGTAAATGGCTTCTTTGAAGGAGGCAGCGCAAGGATTTAGTCATTTAGGAAGAAAAACAGAAACAGTTGTGTGCGTGTACAGTGTGTGTGTGTGTGTGTGTGTGTGTGTGTGTGTGTGTGCGTCTGGAGATACTGAAATAACCTTGGGAGTGGAGATAAGAACCCACAGGGCCACTTTTGTTGTCACTAACAAAATGTGACATTTGGATATTAGAGCTGTTTCAAGTCGGCGTGCATGCGAAATTTGTATTTGAACAACTGGCTCTTTCCATCTCGTGCCTCGTGATCAAGCGGGAACAGGTTTGGCCTGGTGCTTATAGTGAACGTATCCATAAATTATCATCAGAGAGCTTGCTGCTGTTATTGTACGGCTTCGCCCTCTACGCATTGAGTTTCAGCTCATGTTCCACTCCTCTCTCCCCTCATATCTCAGCTGCGACTTTGTCATGCAGCCAAGCACGTAATATGCTCTGAGCTCTGTATCATGTCCAATTATAATTAGCTTTGTCAGGCCTGAGCCCTACAACCCTCATGCAGATAATATGATAATATGTCTTCATAACCAAGTGACCTTACATGTGCAATATTTCTCTCCTCCTTAAGATTGCGTGTCAATAAAGTAATGGAGTCTGGGAGGCAGTGGCAGGGGAAGATTTAGATGATTGGGCTCTCAGGTGCAGTGATGTATAACCGTTATTATTCTACCTGTCGGAGTTGTATACACAGCTGAGTGCAGCATGGTGGTGGCCGGGGAAGAGAGCCGGGCTTTCAAGGGAGGCCTTTGTTAATAAGCCTTTAATCCTTCGTTAAACCCGCCACTGAGGGATACTTTCTCATTTTCACTTGGTGCGCAGAGATTTTTGAGTTGAAATAGAGAGTGCTGTTATGAGAGCGCCCCCGTGTCAAAGATGTGACATTAATAATGCTAATCCCATTGATTATTTTGGATGTCAGCGAGGGGGCACGGGTGACATCTGGTGCAGAAAAGTGACCTTTTTAGTCAATCAATTAGTCAATTGACTGAAAAAGAATTGACTGGACATCGTTTGATTATCTTATTTTGGGGTTGATTGTTTAAACATCTGTTCCATGAGCTGCTTTTTGGTACACTGTTGCCCATAAAGTTGGAATCAAATATATATTTTTTTTACCTCTTCTCATGAAATGATTGGCTATAATGTGATTTATTCTTTATTGATCAATCTCTTCCAAACATATCACTGTGAAAATTAAACCACAATTAACTCATATAATAAGAATAAAAAGAGGAATGTGTCTGAAAACAAAATTATTCCAACTTTATGGGCAACAGTTTATTTAACAGGGACTTTTGTTATACTTTTTGTTCTACATTTTTGATCTTCATTGAATTATTCAAGTCTAATAAAGCCAAGTAATCAGCTGTATATGTTAAAAAAAATATTATATTTGGGGATTTATACAGATTTATTTCAACAAATCAGAAACAAGGCCAATATATTACAGTACAGGCGAAAATCATTTTTGGAGTTTTTAATGTCATTCTGGTGAGCGCGCCTTTGTCATGAATAATTTGTTTTGAAGGTTTGCCTCAGCTCATGGGCATAGATGTGTTCAGTCATGCAGATGCGTTGCTTTTCGGGTAGTAGCAGAGGTCAGCTAAAACACCAAACACATTGACATCTATGTAATAGCTCTGAGATTCCCATGCGCCGTTACACCTCGCCCCGGTGTTCCCACCACCCTGTGGTTGATAGAAACAACTGGACAAGAGAAGCTCTTTTAGAGAGAAAGACGGCAGTGAATTCCTGACAGGCTGAGGTTTCACTAACACTGACGCAACGTAATGAGGGAGCCAGAGGTGAGGCCTATCTCAGCACGTCTGCGTGGATTTCCCTGAGTGATTGATGTGTTCCAGTCAAATGAAACAGTGGGCTGAGTGATATGACACTTGTCTCGCTGTGACACACGTGTTCACAGCTAACGGTTATTGGTGTTGATGGGCCCCACTCCACTCAGCCAGCCAGGCACAGTTATTTTGATCCCTTGTTCTTTTATTTCTGTCCCCCCTCTCCCCTGTTTTCTGTCTCCTTGCCACATCAAATCAGAATTTAGAGATGGAGGCAGGACCCCTCAGGTACTAGCTTATTAAGCATCAGGAGCTGAGACAAGATGAAAGTAATAACGGGGACCAGACAGTCAGGTGGGCACCTAACATCTCAGGTGGGAAGTGACATTTGGGATTTCACTGGTGGAAGAAACTCAAAATACATGAAGTGCCTCCCATGTCAAACAGACAATAGTTGTTTTTTAAAACAATTGGTTGTGATATATTTGGTCATAGACGATTTACAGGCTGTATTTACATTGCAGTTCTCCTTTTTTCCAATATTCATTGATTTTTTTTTTTTTACAAAGATGAAAACAAAATAAATAGTGACAAAGGTTTCATCTTCAGTTTGATTATTTAGCCTTAACAACCAGAAGCTATCACATACTGTATGAAACAAAAACAAAAACACATGCTAATATCACAATAAATAGGCCAGAGATAGCAAATATTTGGCATATTTAGCCATGCTAATTGGTTGATTAATGGGCCACCACTTTGATCCGAATTGAAACATCTTGACAACTGTTTTGATGGATCGCCATGTAATTTGTGCTCTTCCTCTAGTACTGCAACATGTGTGGTTCAGAGTGAAATGTCATGGCAACTATTGAATGAACTGCCTTGATATTCAATGCACACATTCACGTCCCTGTCTGGGTTAACATCAATAACTGTGATGATCCCTTCACTTTCAATCTAGTGCCATTCCCAGGTTGATTTGTTAGGGTTGATGTGCTCAATTCATTGTGTAAAGACTTGCAAAATAATGACACTCCCATCAGCCTCAGCTTTAGTTGCTGTACAGTGTTAATTAGCAAAATATTAGCACGCTAATTAAATCAAGATGTCGACTATATTAAACATTTAACATTTTAAAAGTGTGTTTGTTATTTTGCATTGTCATTGTGAGGATGTTAGCATGCTAATATTAGCCTTTAGCTCATAGCACTACTGTGCGTTAGAACAGTATTATAGAGCAGCTAGCATGGATGTGGCCTCTAGTCTTAGATTAGATTTCTTAGAGTCTTAGATTTTCTGAATGACTTGAAATTATGAGTTTATAAAGGAAGTTGATTAACTGACGAATCACTTCAGCACCTCTGTGACTGACACTTGATAATCAGTTTTACACAAAATGTCACTCAATCTTTAATAATGGCCTCCATTGCCTCAACAAGTTAAACATCCAGTGAACATTACCATCCAATAGAGCTTTATCAGTTAATTGATTTATTGTATAATTGTGTGTAAGAAGTGGTGTGGAAACAAGTATGAAGGTATCTCTCCAGGCTGTTATCTTGCTGTCTGCACTCAAAACCTTTCCCACGTCAGATGCCCTTTCTTTCATTTCAGCAACCCATGAATCAAGCACTGATACACACTCATGGTCTAATTACTAATAATTGGATTAAAGTGATTCCAGATTGATCAGTGACTGTTCTTCAGTGAGAGCTGCTGTTTAAAATCCCTGAAATCTTTTTTCTTTCTTTTCTTTCCTTTTTTTTTTTAAATGCCTGGGCTGGTAGATGTGGGCGACAGTTCCAATGGTCACAAGATGGTCGCCATCAAACACTATCCCCTTCTGGTCTCGGTGACAGCTCTCATTATTGGAGGCCACCGAATAGTTACCAACTGATAAAAGCATATCACACTGCGGAGGAAATTGAATTCTGGAGGACATAAATTCTGACTGGGAGAGATCATAGTCAGAAGCTAATTTAAGGAAGATTAAATTAATTTCAATGACATCCATTCTATCTTGACGAAGTCGGTACATAACATAATGTAGCTCTGTTGCCTTGAGATAAGAGGATAGTCATTTTAGACTGGGCACAGCAGTAGCTGAGGATCAAGCCCTAATCCCATTGCTGCAACCTTTTTTTTTTTTTTTTTTTTTTTACAGAATATCATGGAGGATACAGAGTGTCTGACAACCATTATTCAGTAAGGGGATTTTGAAAGTCTTTCAGTTTAGTGTGATAATTTAATTGACTGCTGACCCAAAGCCTCAGGACACAACTTGCTTTCATACTGAGCCAGCTCAGTTTTTTATGTTCACAGTCGTATTCCTTATTTTATGTTTAGTCTCACATCAAAACTCAATGGCAATTTATTATTTTTCCAACAGAAAAAATGAAGTCATGATATCTTGCTAGCTGATGTCTAAACTTTCCTTTGGCCTGTACATAATTCCTCTCCTCTTTGTGGTGGAAAATGGGTTGTGTCACACAGCCCAGGCCTCTGTTTTTCTGTTTCAGAAAAATTCAAGACAGATTGGCTTCCACTGCAGCGCTTGAGGAAATCTGTGAAGATAAACAATGATTGTGATCAATTTGTTTGCATACAAAAACCTCAATATAAAAGCAGGACTGCACGACACATCATTGTAACTGGATTTCTATCACATCCATAATATCCACCACCACATCACAGACTTGTCTTAATCAGCCACAACTCTGGACTTTGTTGTAGTCAGAGATTGATTCACCCCCATTGTGTTGAGCTGGTGATGTTTAACCCATGATTGATTGGAGTTTATTAGAAATAGAGTTAACAATGTCATTATAACTGCAACAATACAAGACAAATATCACAAATTACACTTGTCTTTTTCCATTACTAACCTTATCCAGACATCTAGAGGGAGCCATACATAAAGAACAGAGCACTAATGTCCCTGTCTCACATTGCTTTTCTATAAAGTTTCTATGGCTTACATGTTACCAAACATTTGCTGCGAGCCATACTTGCCACTTTGTCTCCATGTACAAACTACTGCACTAATAGCTAATTGCTAACTTCTGGTACTGGGCTTTTCTTTTGCTGCTAATGGACTCTAAATGGACCTAAGAGCTGTGAGGCTGTACAGTATTTCAGCTCTTTTCAACTCAATAGAAAAGCTGGGTTAGAAATGACTGATGATTCTCTATGGACTCATCCCTGGGAGCGACTCCTTTCACAATACATGTAATAATTTGATGAATGTTAACATATGTAGTGATTAAAGTATACTGTGATGCTGTATGGGAAATGTACATACAGAAATGTCTTTATTACAAATCTTCCAATCAAAACCACATGTAATCTTTCCCATTCTGAGAATTAATCATTTTCACAACATAAAATCTATATTGTATGTTACTGTTAGTCGCATGCCTTCATGCTTCGACTGCGTGAGTCCTTGTGGTCGAGCTGTCTCAATGGCTAATGAATTACAGATGAACATTGATGTAAATTAATCTCCCAGAAGTCCCTAGGTAATATGGCAACCATTTAAAACTTTAATCAATAACCCTGAAGTTAAAAGTGTGCAGGCGCAGCACTTGTTTGGTCACAATAAAGCGAAAGCAGAGCACAGCCTCCTCTAAACTATGGTGACAAGCACAGTCACGCTAAATCACTGAAAGTGAAAAATAAATGTCTGCATAACTTTATCAGCTGTGCTTCCATGTTTCCTGTGGGAGCGGGATGTCAGCAAAAACAATAGTGGGGATGAATGATTTATCATCTAAACTAATTCTCCAGTCCTCTCATATTGGTTGTTTTCAGTAATCTATGATGAAATACGTACTGCACATAAATATTTAGGCCAAAGTAGCATCCAGTAAGTATCCTAGGCCTTAGGAACATCTACATATCTGTCATATCTATCATTTTAACCTGCCTTGACATGTTTGACCGTATGTAAACACTGCTCATCTTCAGTGACACTGAATGCACAACAGTTATGTAACAGTGAAATTTACACTGCATTTCAGTTCAACACAACTGTGGAGTTCTCATAATTCAGACAGTATTAATGGAGAAATACATTTTTTAAAGATAAAAAATATATCATAACATAGATATTTTCAAAAACTGGCTGACTATTGACTTTTAACTAATTGGCAAAATATCCTAAACAAATTGTATCAGCAAGTCTATTTTAACCATTTTTGGATTTTCCATTAATCTCAGTGACAGAGTCCATAGCGGTAGCTGATAGCTAGCTTCAGTGCTAAGTGTCAGATCTGTGGTGGTTTGACACAATAATGACTGTGAAAAGCTAAAAGCTCATTGCTGTGTGAAAACGTTCATTAAATTCAGTGTGAATTCTTGGCTCTGACACATTGTCTTTGTTGTTTCCTCCACAAGGTAATGGATAATACATCTCCTGTCATACACAACCTGTGCGTGACTTTCTTTGCGTCATATTTCATAATCAAAGTGTTTTTATTTGTTCTTATGTATAAATATACAGCATGTGTACATTCATATATATGAATGTCAGACAAGTGTGATCCTTTCTTTCTTCTTGACACAATAGCACTTTATTACCCTCCTCCTCATCTTCCTTGTTCTCCTGCATTTGGCCCTGATCCTTCTCTCCGCCTCAGACAGATGATGTGTAGATGCAAGCTTTGCGCTTCCCTCATCTGTCTCTTCCTCCCACTATCCCTTTCCTGCGCTCCATCTTTCAGAACTGTAACCTACGGTCGCCAGCTGTGCAGGGAGCCCCAGAGTGTATTTACGGCGAGCTGCACTTTATCACACACAGCTGCAGAGCTGCCAACATTACTCTGAGCATATTCGGGCCTCTCTGCCTCTGGTCATGTTTTTTTTTTTTTTTTTTTGTGGCAGTGAGATCTTGCACCGCTGCTGCATGCTTCTTTCCCCCCAGCTGCTGCCCTGCTGGAGAAGGTGGGGTGAACTGTTAATGGCCTGTAGAGTACAAACAGCGGTGCCCGCTCTTGCCACTGGGCAGGCTTACAGCACACCTTCCAGGAAAAGCACAAAACTAAAACAAACGCCACCATTCAGAGTTTTAAATAACTCTTGTCACGCAGGCTAACAGTACTCTTTCTGTCCTCCAACTTTTTTTTTGCAAATGCAATCCTGTATCAATTGTTGGTGCTTCTCTCTGCTGGCCTCTTGTTGATATTTTGATACAGTATTAAAAATATCTCCCCCGTGTTTGCCCCGGTAACAGCAGAAATCTGTCCTGAGACTGCAGGGGGCCTGGTGATGAGCTGCCTCCTTCCCTGCCGACCTCTTGTCCCCGGGCGGACAGAGTGGAATACACCCCTCCACCCCCTCCCTCTCTCTTATAGGGTCCCAAGTGTCCTTACAGCCTATCAGGATGGAGAGATCTCCACCCCCTCCCCCCCCTCTTAGCATATCAGGGGCCGTACATCTTCCAGTGGCGCAGAGCTTTATGCAAGGTGACAGCTCCTCACACTTCAGTGTTCGGATCACCTCAAGTAGCTCAGATATCGGAAAAAATGAGCACACTTCCCACCGCGGTGACCAAATGTAGATTGACTGAGGGTATCCGCGGGCCGCCGCGCCCCTATCCTCCTGTCCTGACAGAACAGGCCTGCTGGTAACTCTCTACACAAGAGAGAGCAGAGTCTGGAGACACATCAGAGGGGAGAGCTGGCTGCAGACAGAAGAGAACGGGGGGCTGGTGGTGGAGGGGAGTGAACACTTTGAAGCCATTGGAGGTGATGTCAAGTTTGCTTAGACTCAAGGATGGTGTTTGAATATGCTGGCCACTAATACGGCACCAGTATCTCTGTCCTCATCTCTGTTTTCTGTCACTATGTACAATCCGGGCTCGTCTCCTCGCCTCCTGACAATGTCCTTTCACATCATGTTATTGCACACTCTGAGCTGCAGTCAGCAAGCCGTCACTCAGCTTCTTTGTTTGAAAGTCAGGCGCTTCTTTTTTTTCTTTTTTTTTTGTGCCGTTAATGCGCTCGCTGCCTGTATTAAAGTGACGGGAATACGCTGTCTGCTTTCCCATCAGGAAATCGTTGGCGGTGGAACCACCTCAGCTCACTCACCACCCGCCTTATTTATCCCAGGATGCAGCTACGCTCTCCACAATCTGACAAGTGGCATTTTGTGTGCAGAGGTTTAAGACAAGGACCTAACCTGAGGTCTCTTTATGAAAATCCAGGCTTCTTTCCAAATGTATACATCAGCACCATACAGCCATACAGTATAATTTTCCTGTCGGGGGCAAAAATGCATTCATCCACCAATTTTTTTCCCCCTGAGCATGTAAATATATTTCATTCCCTTTGGTTTTGTTGGTTTTGGTGTGTTTGTGTAAGGTCAACTCACCCTGAAACCTTGCTGGAGAGAAGCCTAAAAATAACAAAGCATGTTAGATTCCTCTAATTACAAAGTTGATGTCGAAGTCATGGCTCAGCAGCATGCTAGTGAGCGCTCAGTCTGTCTGTCTAGACACATATTTTGAAGCCCAGACTCAAAGGTTTTCATATCCTGTATTATTTTTTTTCCTTGCAGTTTAACAGAAAGATGAATTTATTTTTTTTTAAAAAGAGATTTTTCCATCCAAACAAGTCTGGTTTTTGCTCATAAGGAGCTCCATCATCTACTATGTCGAAACTAAAACAGGACAAAAAGCCGCGGTTTAGCAGAAAAGGTCAGACCATTTTTGAGTTTATTCAGTTGCTTGTTCACAGGGGATAAAATCAGCCATCACTTTATGGCCACAGAGCAATCAGACACAGCCCTCCAGTGTCTTCATCTGACTCTTCTGCCCCTGTCAAGTCCTCCTTCAATCTGGAAGTCTGAGCAGTCGCGTGGAGGTTGACATGATTGCCTTTAAGCAGCCCCTCTTAGCCAGTGACACACAGCTGCAGCCAGGCACCTCTTCTGACAGTAAGAGCACCATGATGGATTGCCTTGCCAAAACTGCTGATCAAAGGGGGTCGAAGTTCAGATGTGTGTCTGGCTGCACTAGGCATGTGCAATCACCAGAGATGGCTTTTCTTGTCCATACATCTAAAATTCAGGTGGAGTATTTTTTTTTCCCAGTGACAACTGACTTAGCTTAGTAATTATTATGTGAATTATTGGGAATTTATCAAATATATATGTATGAAAAAGCGTTTGTGTAAAGAACATTTGAATTTATCGATCTGACGGATTCAGCTGAGCTTGAAGATCAATGTACAAGCCGTCCTTCTTATCGATATTGCAGCAAATACAGCTCACCCTTTGACCAGTGTTCATGCACACATTAATACTCATAAAGTGCCATCTTTCGGGCCGTAGAAGCAGCGTGCTGAAAAGAGCAGACGTTTAAAAGTTTCTGACATGTGTCGCGCTACCATTGAGACACTGCCACTGATGTAGGTGGAGCTGACAGCATCCCAGCCAGTGAGGATGGCTCTGGGACATACCAAGTTTGGTATGTGTCAGCTCGCATTGTTGTCAGGATATATCCTAAGTGAAGTCAGAATATGTAAACAGCCTCATTAAAAAGGGAATACATATGAAACATTTTGGGTGGAGTGACGGGAAAATGTTCTTTCAAGTTTGCCCTCGAAATTACAACACAACAGATACAGTACCATAAAGATTTGAACATATTCTCCTCTACAGTATGCAGTGGATAATATTTACTCTTAGTATATTTGATTGACAGACTGAATTGCTGTCTTGGTTTGTGGGAAATCAAAAGTGAATCAAAAGTCTTAATTCTAAATGGTCACATGAAACATAGTGAAAAGCCTGGAGTTTGCACTGGGCCATTCATACAGAAATATCTGTGTTACAAACAAAAAGATCAATCCCTTCTTACCTCTAGTCTGCACGGTCGACCAGTCTTTGCCTGAAGTAGGTGTGAATGTAATATCATCAATTTTGGAAAAGAGACACAGCCCCCCCCCCCCCTCAAACTGATGTCGCCACTGATGTATTAGTGGGTGGAGTCGCTCAATCTTCCAACAAACACTTGTGATGAAGCCAACTGGTGCTGATTTAAGTGTGTTTGATTGCTCAGTGGAATAATACACATAGCAACCTAACAAGAATGATTTCACAATTTGGGGATTGGAGTTCTCTCAGACTCTCTCTCAACTTCGTTCAGGAGGAAAAGACACAGAGTGAAACATCCCTATGTGAGGATCCTCGCCGGAGAGGGAGAGACGTTTGCGGTTGAGGTAGCCTTGGAGTCTTATTTCTGGGCCAGATTCACATTAGTGACATTTATCATGGAGAGGGAAGATGGTATAATTAGCTTGTCAGTCTACTTTAGGCTGAGCTAGTGCTCTTTGTGAAGAAGAATGGACTGCGAGCCCAAGGAGCTGACAGCCAGTCGATAATGTGGCAATTAATGTCATAAATAATTCCAAAGCCAATTATATTAAAATGGACCTCACACTCTAAAACAGCACTTTATTTCCTATCATTTTATGATGTGTTCGATATCAAACAGCAGGAGCAGATTTTCCTCTTTATTTCTACATATGGCCGGCATATGGTGAAGCCATAATGTGAGGCATAAAAATCAGAAGGGCCATGCAGTAGATTTATTTCTTGATTTAGTTTGCCTTTGACTTACGAATGTCTTCCTTATTGCTGAAGCATCACCCGCGGTAAAAAGCAAATACAAAGTGTAAAACCACTTTTAATCAAAATTATATTGCCTTCATGTTGCTAGCTGTATAAAATGGCTACAGCTCATAAAGAATGTGAGTAATTTAATGGCAGTAGTGGTTAAATATATCAAATGCTCCTTCTGGCCTTGGGAGGGTCAAGCCCTGTGTGATATATAGAGAAGACTGTGATGGCTGAAGGTCGTGTCAGCTTCTTCTGCATAATGCATGAATCCTGTAACTCTCTCCGACTCCAATCTTCTGAACCTGAACCTTGGGATGAAAATTTTACTAAGTAAATCAGCGAGCATGCTGGCATTTCTATTAACCTCCAGTGTGGTGCTGACAGAAACGTGAATCACAGTAAATAATATCTTGCAAATTGTAAATCATGTTTACAACTCGGGCTGAGAAGTGATGTTATGGGATAGTGCCATCTGTTTGCTGTTTGTTGCTGCTAATTTCCCCACACGGAGGCAAAAGAGAAGGTGATTTGAATGTGCCAAATTATAATTTCAAATCAGGAAAGATCACATCGCTGGTGCTGAAACAAATGAAAGCATTTATATCTTAGAACAAGCCCATGAAAATTCAAAAGCATTCACACTTGACACCTACGGATGGTTATTTTTGAATTAAAGTCAATATACTCTATGATAATACAGGTTAGATGTAGCTTTTGATGAGTGGTATTTCCCACTTCAAACATGAAAATAGCCAGGAGCTTTGATTTATGCATGCATGGAGTAAAACAAAAGAAAAGGAAATGTTGACCTTTACAGGGAACATAAAGGGTCAGTGCGGCAACTGTGCCTCACAGGCAAATTGCCTCCCAGTGCTGGTGATCTATCCTTACAACAGGGATGGAATTCTTATCTTTTGCCATTTGTTTTTTTTTTGTTTGTTTTTTTTGGTTGTTGTTTCTCTTGTAGAAATTTGCAGAGGCACGATGTTTCTTCTCTGCATATACAGGTCACCTCGCAGCAACTGTAAGAAAGTAGTGAACAAATGGAGCTGCGGTGCTGGTAATATCAACGGCCAAGTTTTTACTCTATTTAAATCGGATTCACAGAAGTATTCAAGTGGCAGACGCTGCGTGCAAACCTAGCAGCTCTCCTGCCCTCCTTTATTTCTGTATCAAAGGGTAAACTAATGCAAAATGTATATGGCCCTTGGCACAAAAGATGGTGGTGCGGCTCGCTACAGGAAGATCCGTGGTGCTAAAAGCTTGAAACATCTGTGTAAACACATGGCCTTTTTCCAACCATGTAGACAATGTTCTCATAGCCTTAAGATAGATGTCCAAGGCAATATACCTCGCCCTGGGGCTTTGAACATCTGAAAAACCAGGAGCTTCAAGCTATATCCAGTTTTAATATTCTGACTTCATGGTATAGAATTATAGGAGGATTTAACCCATGGCTTTTATTTGACTCCCGTTGTTCTAAGCTTTGGATCAGCTGCACAGGCACAGACTGGAAATGTGTTTTTATAATGATGCAGTGATGTTTTATACAGTAGCAGTTGTTGTTTTTTTGTTTTTGAAATGTGAGATTTTATAAAATAAGGGTTTGAAAGCTGCACAGACAGACCAAAAAAAAGAGAGGACCCTCTGCCTTTGTTGTTGTTCTTTAATTCTGTTAATAGCCCAGGGTAAAGATTTATCTGCTCTTGTCAATTTACCTCAGCCTCAATATAAAGCACCAAGGTCACTTTTTCCTTGCCTGGCCCACAGGATTAAATTGTCATGTCCCTCTAATAGGCAGCACAGGGAATCATTAGTCCAGCTCAGCTGCCTGACTGATAGGCATTTCAGTCCAATCATGGGAGTGTGCCGCCACAGGCCAGCCAGTATTGACACTGTGTCAGGACTGAGAGGGGACGCCTTAATCAGCCAGGACACTCTCAACATTGATTTGACAAGCTGCCGTAATGACCCCCTTGTTTTGGTAAAGGATCACTGTTTATCCAGGCTGGCATTGATGCACTTGGAGTGCTGCATTGTCATGGAAACTATTATCACCAGCCAAGTCTGTTGCAGCTGGGTAAGAGTTGTCTTTAATAGAGGAGGAGGAGGAGGAGGAGGGGTGGGTGTGCGTGCGTGTACTTAAACAACCTGGTCAAATTTTACGTACCTAATTTCTTTTTCAGTTTTCAACAAGTTAACTATTCCATAAATTTAAATAACTTTGTATTCCATCAAGTGAACACAGCTCTCCTTAGTTGACCTCTGCTTTAATCAGTGTTGTTTTCCGGTGTTGTAGCTACATGTGTTTATTATAAAGAGCTGACACTGTGGCTGGCAGGTGGATCAGGGAAATCAGCGCAGCGGCCTCTGCATGAGGTGTTAGACTATAAATATTATTGGCATGCTGACCGTCTCCCACAGCGCCTTGGTGTGTAAAATCGTTAACAAGCAACATGATGGGCCCTCTGCATCCCCAAGGTGAGAATGTGGAGAGTGTTTTTATCAGCCATTATCCCGAGGGTGCAACGAGGTGTCCCGTGTCATGTGATGTCTGGTTATCAGAACATGCCTCCTGTTGTCATCACCCAAGAAGCCTTTATATATAAATATAAACAGTCATGACTACAACTGCGTGTCCGTTGGGAAAATAAAAGACCTGACATAGCACAGAACACAATACATCAGCTTTTAATTTGTGAAAATACAAAATGAAATCATGTACAATTTATGTACAAGCCTATTTGTACAAGACAATAAACTGTATTTATTATTGGGTATTATGACATAGTCAGAAATATCAACTTAGCACTGTCATTGTATCCACAAGTCAATGTGCTAAAAGAAAAATGCACAAAATAATACAAACTAGACTGCAATGCCGAATGTCTCTCAACCCCACAGGTACTGGCAAACAAGAACACACTAGAAAGAAATAGTTTACATTAAGCTTTACAGATTTCTTTGAGTACATAAAAACGATTTGATATCAGCCTCTGCGATTGATGATGCATCATTTAAAATAGTTTTAAGACTAATTACTTACTCCAGTCCCTTTTTTTTTTTTTGCAATCTCCAGGGAATTACAGCCTTGTGTTAGGAAATTCAAAAACTTTTTTTTTCTTTAAAGAATGGTCTCTGAGCTGGCGAGATGGAAAGCAAAGAGGAAAGCACATTTCTATTTTTTTTTTTTTTGCTCAAATCCAGCTAAAGTAGAAGCCTCTTTTCGCAGCAGTGGGTCTTCTGGCGTCCTCCGCTGGCTTCAGCACTGCCTGGCACATTACTGGCACTGAGGGATGGATGGCTTGGATGTTTCAGTGCCAGTAAAAATGTCACAACCTCTCTCTTATTACATCCAACGTGAATCCTCAGCTAGACCGTGACACATATTCCGTAGAGTATTGATTTCATGGATTGCTTTTTCTTTTCTTTTTTTTTCTGAAGTAAAGTGACAACAGTGCCAATATAGCTATGTTGTTTTTCAAATAAGACTTAATTAATAACAACTTTAATTCACTATTCTGGCCTACGAACTGAAACAAACAATAGATGCCTCATCAGATGTGTATACATTGTTTTTATGGATATATCAGATATGTAATAAATCACCAAGATAGATTATATTCAGAACAAAAAAAATGATGGAAAAAAAGCCAAACCCACTTTTTTATGATAGAGCTGTTTTTCATTTATCTACAAAAAGCATGAGCATGTCTGATTATGGCATTGAGATTGGTCATGGAGTACATACAAGCGCTTAATGGCCTCCAAGACAATCCTGTGTCAGGCAGTGCTTACAGCCAATGGAGGACTTAAAGATGCCCACTTCATGCGATATGTGGCTTTTACATTCAACTCACTCAGACTTAAAAATATGATGCCTTTCTAAATGATAATATTTGGCTTTGCTGTCTATGGTGTCATAAGTTAATCAATTCTGCCACTGTGTTTGAAACGATGTAAGATGTTTGGTTCTATTGAAATAGTGCCAACAAAACAGCTCTATCATATTTGGCCATTACAGTAGCATAAAAAAAAGAAAAAGGAAAACAAAAAAAAGTATTTTCTTCCCCTGGAGCAATTTTGCAGATACTTAAAAGCTTTACTCTGTAAGATTTCTGGGCTTTTTGGACATTGCAACCAAACAGTGACACGAAAAACATTTATAACAAACAACTCCAAAAAGGCAAAGATAAGACAAAAATTTAAATGGATAGAGATAAGGCTGGAGCCAAATGCCATTTACGCATGGGCACTGGCCATTGTAACTGTCACAAATGTTGTGAATTAGCTCCAAATGGCAAAGGAATCACTGAGAGTCAGTCACTAGCAATGCCATTGTGGTGGGATCGCAGCTGGATGTAAAATACACATTTGAACATACTGTACAGAATAACTCTGCAGCACTGGGTTAAGGAAATGCATTAATAGTAGTAGTTGTTCATCAACAGCTAAAAAGGCAACTTTTATAATTGCAAAATTTGATCCAGTAATCATGATAATCGCCGCCTTTAGTAATATTAGTCATTTTTACATTGCTTGTCTCCTTTAAGTGACCCTCATTCCCCAAAATGGAACAAAAAAAGTCATGGAGTCTGGTCACCACTAAAGATTAGCTGTGCAAACTAATAGCTGAGTGGCTGCGACACTTGAACTATGATTGTCTTTATGAATATTTCATGTATCACTGCTTGTACAATAAGCTTGCTGCAGCGGTGAATGAGGGAAGCGGTTTGTGTTTCATCTAATGTCAACTGATGATTTATGTTTGCAGATGAGAAGATATCCCGAGTCCCAGCCCCGACACCTACACAGGAAGGTCTTCTGAGAGCCGGGGCGTCCAGGTGTCGGCGCGGTTCTCAGGCTCAGCACTCGTCCTCTGCTTCTCTGATGGGTGGAATTAAGCTGCTTGTGGATTTACACTGACTGACTTGGTTGACGGCGAGAGTATTCACAGGCTTGATCTGTATGGTCCGCAGGT
The DNA here is from genome assembly GCF_045865225.1 of Trachurus japonicus. Taxonomy (NCBI): domain Eukaryota; kingdom Metazoa; phylum Chordata; class Actinopteri; order Carangiformes; family Carangidae; genus Trachurus; species Trachurus japonicus. Next base: position 7,517,858 of record NC_140925.1, read on the forward strand.
GGGTATTCTCTGGCTCATCTGTAAACCATGTCTTTTCTGAGAAAGAGCCAAAATCATATAGAGACAAAGAGGAGGGGACATGAGACAGTTAATGCTACATGGCCACAAATTACAATTTCAGTGTCACCAGTTTGTTTTGTTTGTGTTTTTAAGTGCACACAGAACATCCGGAAGACACTGTACTTTTCAAAAGAAATTATTGTTTGAATTACTGGTATGGAAAGAAATTCTGACATGATAAAAAAAAGGAGGGGAAAAAGCAGAGGTATAGTTTTAATGGCAGGTAAGTATCATTCAATGTCCCATTGTCCCACTTTTCACCTCTGCAATATCACACATCAAAATGTTTTTCATATATACCATACTGCCATTGAAGCATGCTGTTTTGTTGGGTCAGCAGACATGCAGGTCACTACCCAAACAAAATCCTTTTCCATACCTCACTGTACTAAATTAGAAGTTAATACTTTAAACTTCACAATTCATACATAGTATATGTTTGTTTGTTTTTTACTCTTTGAGGGCTTCAGGCTGTCTTTTGTTTTGTTTTTTTTGGCTTGATGCAACTTTCTTTTGTTATTGAGGGAAGAAATAGATAAGCTGGCAATAGTATATCACTGGTGATTCATCCACTTGGCAATGTCTGCGGTCATGCATTTTCATCGACATGACTTGAGGCTGTGGTGCTACAGTGCATTAGCACCTTTGCCAGCAGACACAAGTTGCCAGTAATAAAACAACAAACATGACTCGATAGGGAATGAACTAGAAGCAGCATCAAACCGTTGCAATTACACAGTCAAACCTAAAGTGAGAGGTACTGCATAGGTCATAACCATGCGCTCCTGATGCAGCCATTTGGGAACACCAAACTACTTGGCTTTCATTCAGAGGGCAAAATGTCAGCAAGGACATGACTGTGTTTAATGCATTATTTAACATCATGCATAATCATTCACTTCCATACCTTGGCCCACTCTATGCATCCTTGTTGCACTTTGGAAAAAGAAAGTAGTACTAAATGTAAGCTAAATGGGAAATACTAATATGACCATTAATAACAGGAATTGCACAGTATGATGATCAGAGGCATAAGAACAGCAGATGCTCTCATTGCATATGGATGTAGAGTAGGTTAATCAGTGCGGTGCGACCAAACAACACAACTAAAAGTAAAGAAAAACAGAACATGGATCATGTCAGAAAATCTTTAAGTGCCATTACAATGCATATCGCCACTGTAGCACGTATCAAGCAGCCATATTGTATCCATGCCTCCTGCCAAACCATTTGGGGGATGATGTTGTCCATGTTTCAGATGTAATTTAAAACTGAGCAAATGAGCAACATGCAGCTATCATACCAAATGTGTCATATAATGTACTTTAGTTACCACAAAAAAAGTCCAACATAAATGTATTTCTATAAAAAAGTGCAATGTAAATGAATTTGTGCAGCTCAACATGTTTTGTCTAGCACAGATTACTGACCATAGAAAGCCTGTAGTATTCATTCAGCAGCTGTGGAAATGTAAAAGTGCTCATTCTTTTAAAGAATATCAAAGAATACATATATTTGATTATTTTCTCAATGAAACAATAGTGTATTATTAAGTACTTGGAGAACGCATACCTCTGCCAGTTCTGCAAAATCCTTCTAAATATGTTCATAACAGAAAATCTTCAGATATTTGTAATTTAAATACATATGCTTATCCACTAAAAACCTACATCCTGTTTGGGTGTACACTGTAACGAGTTATGCTAATTTCAGTTCATGCTAGAGTATTAACAACCATATTCAATATAACATGCTCCTGGTTGTGGTTGGATTCTCTTGTTTTCTTAGACTTGTCCAGGTTGTAGGTTTGGGAATAATCATAAACCACCATCTGAGTGCTGCTGTCTTGGAGTAGTCCCTAAAAATGACAGGATTGCCTTTATACAACTGAAAACTACAAAGATTACTGTGAGGATCTAAACCTGTACAGTGCTTTGTCATCAGACATGTTTGAATACTGGGTTGTAGTTTAACGTGGTATCAGAAAACCTTACACTCCAGTCGGTACAAAGTTTGACCATACAGTAGAGTTGTTGGTGTTCATTGCGGTGGCAAACCAAGAGTTCTCTGTTGTACACAAGTAGTGATGTGCAAGCGGAAGGAAGCTGTCCAGGCTTGCTTGTGTCTGGGGATTCCTGAATTGATGGGTAGAAAATAGTAGGCCAGGAGGACTGAAGCCTCTATGGTTGCAGGTGCACATGTACAGGTGTGGGAGGAATCTGATGAGACTATAGAGTAAGTAGCTTCTGGTTACACATTTGGTTATACAGGAGTGGGAGTGGCCGTGGGATCTTGCCTACCGAGGCTGACAGTGTCGTGCGCCTGTGGAAGGTTTATGTCTGTTTCCCTTGTGGTGATTTGTTGGGGTACTACTACTGATTATGGGATCCTAGGGTTCTTGCTACAAGAGTGAGAGCTGCGTCCGTATTTTCAGTAATAAGTCAAGCATGATCTGCACTATGCTCTGCCAAGAATGATTTTTCGTTGTTGTTGTCATGGAAATAATGTATACTGTAGGCCCAGATGAGGGATGTCGAGAGTCCAGTTTGGTGACTTATGGACAGAATCTCCGCCTTTTCACAGATGATGTACTGTTGTTTTCTTTAATAACCTATGACCTCCAGTACACATTGATACAGGTTGTAGCAGAATGTTTTAACATGAGCACTTCCTTATTATCGTTCACTGATGAAAATGTTATCACTGGTAATCTTCCAAGTAAAAAAAAACCATGATGTTTGGCAGCCAAACATTCACTAAAATGCCTTGAAAAAATTATAAAATAACACTGAGATGTGACACTTACATGTGAAGACAATGTAATTATAACGGTGGTGTAGCTTTATTTATAAGTGTAACATTTGCTGCTTGCAGATATCTTGACATAATTTATACGATATATAAGTAAAAGTAGAGCATTTCAGCGTTAATGGAAATCAACAGGACATGATGTTCATTATTTCATAGACATGACAAAATATGAACTTTTAAGACATGTCATTTAAAGTGCAGTTCAAGTACAGTAAGTTTCAGCTTTTATTCAAACAAGACAAACACAAGTTTTAAGAGAGCAAAACTTGGAATGCTTTAAGATAGAGAGACCCAGTGACTTTTATCACAGAGGTGAGAGTGGCTACACAGGTATAAGTTTGAAATGTTTGCCAATTGCTCCTCTTAGACACACTCTGTTCTATTATAAATTGTTTTGGCCCATATCAAACATATAAAAAAAATACTTTCTTTTGCCACTAGGGCCCTTCTTTCACATTTTGATTAAGATAGTATCATCTCATAGAGTTATAATTGGTTCTGGCCCTGTAGGTAAGAGCACCATAGTGAAGCCAGCAATGAAAATTTGAAATTATTATTATCATATTATATATGATGTGAACTTAAATAAACCTTAAGTACGATCCAAAGTAAAACCAGGATCAAAACCAGGTCAGTAGTTTTGTTTTTTTTTAAAGATGAATTCATCATCTAAAACTGCACAGCCCTTGTCTACAGGTGTATTTGTCTCAAAGATTACTATAAACAAAATGTAAATTCAGAATTCATTGAAAATCAAGAAAACATTGTGTTAAATTATGACAAAAAAAAAGACTCAAGAATAATGGAATTATGAACAATCCTGCTAAAAGTGTACTGTAATTCTTGGCATAAAAAAATGTACAAGAATGGAAAATTCACAACCACAGTAACAACCAATGAATGGAAATAAACCTTAAGTGCGTGGAGGGGGGGGGGCGGGGGACAGAAGCCCTTTGTGGTTGCCTGCTTTGCCCTTTTTACCGTAGGATGGCCCCGCTGAAGGGGCAGCTGTTGTGTACTGCATGGTGTTATTGAATGCACAGTAAGACATAAAAGTAACACATACATACACATTCAGACGAACATACAGACAATAGCCAGCCAGACGTGTTACAGTCTGTCTGGATCCTGCAAAATGACACACAGGACAACACTGTCGGCAGGCACTGTTCACGGACATAGAAAGTCAGAGAGCTTTAGAGGGGCACATACTTTTGTTTGTCTCGTGAGTCCCTGCTTTTGATGCGGTTGGTGCGGTTGGTTGTTGGGATAGAGTGGACGGAGGAGCTCTTTTTGCTGGAGGAATGGGACGAATGGGAAGAGTGGGAGAGGCTGGTTCGAGACTGGCCGGCGTTGTGGTCGAACTGCATCAGGCAGAATATCAGGTCTGAGGGCACCAGCTCAAACGCATACGGTGGATTGGTTATGACATACCTAGAGGAGAGAGGGAGCAGATGGGGAGTCGGTTCTAAATATAGTGTACTGTAGGTAGAAGTGATTATTTTGACAAAGCCTTGTTTTGTTTTTCTTTGTTTTTTTTTCAGCATGTCTTTTCAAGGACACGTTAGTACTCACCTTTTGGTACATTGGCTTTGTGCGTTTAGATGTGCATCTCGTAACCGATAGATTCCAAAGCACAGCATGTTGTATGTTTTCAGAGCTTTGCAAAACAGATCACCATAACAACCACCATCCTGACAGAAAGAGACAAAACCCACAGTCTGTATTTCAACAAAACAATGCTGTAAACATTTAATACTGGATATCAAGATATTGTATAGAAATTAGGCTATACATAATAATCATTTATATGGTCTTCATATACATCCAGCATTAAAAATGAGTCCTGGACTGATCCCTGTTTGCCTGCTACAGATAATGATGGGGAAAAGATTTATGTTGTAGCCTATGTAAATTATTGACATAATTTTTCAGTGCGATTTAGTTATTTCAGATGTTTCACAAGAGTGTTTATAAGATATGTTATAAAACATGAGGCATTAAATTGCGGTAATGTATTTTCCTGTTAGCATCTAAACTAATGAGCTACAATTTGAGGTTAGCTAATAGCTACTGTAGTTTGGCTTAATTTTTCCCTACTAAAAATCTCTTATTGAATGCAATGATAAAAGCAAAATCTCTATAACCTTTAACCTTATATTTTACCACACAGCCTTACAAGACAGTCCCTGTAGACAAGCATTTCCTCTAGGTCTTAATGAGATTTCTTCACTAATCGATTGGTAGTTTACAGTATCCCACTCTTCTTCAGTAAACTGCTCCAGCTCCTTCAGGTTTGATGGATGCCTGTGCCACACGAAGCAAAGCAATCCCATAACATAAGTGTGCCTCCTCCACAGTATACTCTGTGCTTTCATGGCGTCTTTGAAAGCCTCCCCCTTTTTTTTTTTTTACTCCTGTGAACAAAGAACTGATGTGACTTATCAAAAAGCTCTGAAGGACGTTCTTCCAGAGACACTGGGACTTGTCTACATCCATTTTTTTAATCTGCAGTCAAGTGTCCTCTTGTGACCTCTTAATAATATTAGTCACAACGGTCACAGGAACATCAGGTTGCTTAGAGATGATCTTATAGTCTTCACCTTGACCCTGCTTGGCAAGTCTCCCTTATCTCCTCTTAGCTCCATTTAAATTGGATGAATAACTGATTATGAGATTGGCGATATCACAGCCTCACAGACAGACAATAGTCTGCTTGAAATATCACAACAATCCACTTATTTATCACCCCATCTAAGTACCAATAATTATGTTCAGGCCATTTTAGAAGATCTTTGTAGAATAAGCAGGAATTCGGCTCATTTCACAGCTTCTTTGTTTTATTCTGTAGCAAACCAAAGGCATGCATACCTGCATGACGAATGAGCTTTTTTATTTCAACACTTCAACTCAATGAGGTGCACCAACACGCATTAGTCATATAAAATGGCTTTTTTTTCAATTGAAAGTCTTCCAAAAATCCTCCATAAACTGGAGCGATGTAGGCTACAGCTGACATCTTATAGTGTGTGAATGTATGAGTATGAGATGTAATTGTCAGGATTATGTTCACTAAATTTATCTGATGATGATTCATTTGGATTTATCGTTTTATTTCATTGTCACTGAAGACAAAAATCCCTGTTACCTGAACTCTGTATCACAGCCGTCCCTGTTCATCTAAACCCTTTCACTAAAATCAGCTCCCGCGTTATAAGCAGACAAAGATATGTTTGGCCCTTGGGTGACAGGACCAGTCACTTACCCCGAGGTCGGCAAAGGGCCCGTCGTACAAGGCCAGCTGTGCCACGCGACACCTGTCCCTGTTTGCCAGGGTCTGTGGCGTGCTGTAGCCGCCCCGTAACGCGTTCTCCTCCGCCAGCAGCCCCTCCAGCTCCGGGGTCGCCCCGCCTGTTACCAGCGTCCGGATCAAGGTGAGGATATTATCATTGAAGTATGTCTGAAGGAATGAAGGTAGAGGGGGGTGAATCCTTAAGCAAACGCCAGCAAAGTCACAACTGAACCTTCTCAAAGTGCCAGCCGGCCCGAATGGTGCTATCTAACTCTTCCCTGTCACGTCACATCGCTCTACACACCGAGTGAAAAGACAGGAGAATCCAATTACTGCAGGTTACTTTCACTCGGATCAGAGAGAAACACAGGAAGTCTGTGTACACCTTCCGTGCTGTCCAGGCATACATCCAACAGCTAAACTGCCGATTAAATAAAAAATCTGCCTAACAAACTTCATATTAAACATAAAGAAGTGTATTACACCCTAAGATACACTTTCCCTGGTGTATCTTTTGCTCCAATCTCATTCTTACTTTGTTAATTCTAACAAGGGCAAATGTCTGCCCCTTTCTTTTCACTACAGTCTCTTGTCTCCCCCTGCTTGTACGGCACGGTGACATCTCCCTCGGCTGCTGACAGCACTATTGACTAAGATGATGGATGAGGGCTGTCCATTAGGTAGCATTACCTTTGTCTACACTGCAGCGCACTTGAAGGCAGCTTTGCTCTAACCTCACTCAAACTGAAAGGCAGACAAATGAAGCCATCATACCAGGACAAGTTCCAGTCATGTCATCTATTGTTTTAACGAGAGCAGAGTGCACCTACGCGTCTATGTTGGGGACCAGAGGTATTCTGCCATCTGTCCCCGTATCAAAAACTCAACATTTCTTTGCATATTTCAGACCGCTGACAGATCTGATATGTCATCACACAAAAACCTCTTTCACAATCTTTTTATATCTGCAGATTAGTCTGAAAGGTAAATCAATTCTGACTTACAGCACTCATTAAGGAATCCAGCACACTGACTGCAAAGGCTGTCCCACAGGCAAAAGGCTGAGTGAGGTATAACTCTGTGTCTGGGTCGTCGTCGTCATCTTGGTCCAGGAACTGAACATTTGAGTCATTCACTGTGGGATAAACATATAGATCTAGTAAGTTATTTACATTTTTGCTTGTTTGTTTTATCCACGCTAAAAAAACAAACAAAATAGATCTCTGAGATTTATTTGTGGTTTGAAAAAGCATGGATTGTGTGCTTAAACATACATCAGGCAAATAAATGACTGACGTGAAGAAAGAGGAGGACACAGAAGTACAGTGGTTGTGCACAACAGTCAGACACCGCAGATATGGACTGTAATAGAAATCTCTATATGATAAATTCTCCTTCATTACATTTGAATTCGGACAAAATTGTCGTTTTCTTTCAATCAGCTGAAGTAAAACTGTGTCTCGTCTTTGTGTTTGGCCTTGTGACCAAAATTCCTCTGCCACATTCCATATCCAGGCCATTCATGCACAATCATGACACCATGCATATTGTCAGAGCTTCTGGCCTTGATTCAAAGTCCTCCTGAGGTCAATATCAGTAACACCAATATGCCATTGTTTGTCTTGTAAATCCAAGACAGAACTTCCAATTACTTGTACTTGCATGTCAAAACAAATGAAAGTATCTCATTGCCCCAGAACCTTCTTTGAAGATGTCTTTGAGCACAAAAACACATGCAGTAGCTGGAAGAAAGTAATGATGTAAAATTTAGTTGAAGAACTGCTGCTTCTGTGAGGACAGAAATAAATGTCAGTCATATCGACAGGGCTGAGATGAAAGAAGGGCCAGAGAATGTGATCCGACAGAAGATGCTATGAAAACAGCCACAAGGACTTCTGAGGGATCAAAGGCCTTGTAATTCTTAGAAAAATAAAAGGGAAAAATTTTGCTTTGAGAGAACAGGCCAAAACAAGACAGGCAATTTCAAACCAGAACCAAGGGTAAAATGTGCTCAAAGTGATGCTATGGGAATGGACTGAACCTCTTGTGCAGTGAGAGAAATCAAAAGAAAGCTGATATGGAGGCAGTAGCAGTTACAACACTGCAGTACAGGACAGAGGCACTTCTTACCAAGCTCAGTTATCATTTGTATGCTGGTCCCAAAGCTTTTATCCTGACTGAATGAAATCACAGGCAGTTTTTTGCCTGGCTTTGCTAATGGTGCTAGACAAGTGTTAAGGAAAAACAGTTACTGGAGCATGTCAACAAGGGACAAAAAAACAAAACACAACATAAAAACTCAACTTTTAGCACGTTAATCAGGCATTGACAGCTTGTAATTGCAGAAATTGTGTTTTCAGATCTGTTTACAACTACTTAACTGGGAAAAAAAACATGCAACAGTACAGCTAACGTATCAATCATCTGATACAAACACACAGCAGCGAGCGTACCTAGCTCTGTTATGATGGGAATATTTGCTCCAGTTGTGACAGAAGTCTGCCTCACTAATCCATGGACGGGGCTGTTTTCAGGAGAAGATCTATCCATCCCCGGCGGTGTGAAGCCTAAAAGCACATAAAACACACAACATGAAGCACATTCTGTTAATGCAATATTCAATACTTTAACAGAGACTACAAACAGGCACATCAGCAGAACTAATACACTGGGGCTATTTCATCCATTCCCGTCTACTGCCAAAGCATAAAGTTGCTGAGTGCGATGTTACTGTATTCTTGACAAGGTCCAATATTAGTCTATATATAATAAATGTGACACATAGCTCATTTTGTTTCCCTTAGACTGTGTGTGCATGGAGACGGAAACCTTTTACACACACACGCACACACGCGCACACACACACACACACACACACACACACACACACACACACACACACACACACACACACAAACAAACAAAGAAAAGCATGTACAGTATGGAACCATGAAATAGAAAATAAGTGACGCAAGATTGAATTCAGATTGACTTGACAGTCCTTGCTTTCTTCAGACTGACAAGTAAGCACATTAAATCAGTGATGCTGTATGTATTATACATGGGCCATGTTTTGACATCCATCACTTACTGCTGACTAAGGCAAATGCGAGGTCATACACGTATTAGAGGAATAATGAAAATTGCAGGGATCTCTCTCTCTCTCTCTCTCTCTCTCTCTCTCTCTCTCTCACACACACGCACTCACTCAGGTCAAAAGGTTTCTAAAAGCATATCTCTCAATGTCAAAGAACGAACAGTATTGAAGGCCGTCTTGAGCCGGCTGCTTGCTTCATTTGCTAATTAGAAAGCTGTAACATGTAATATTTATGGATGATACACATAATATTGGGCATACGAAGCGGCTGAAGATATTGGGAAAACTAAAGCCGTGTGGAGCCAGGTGAGGCTGTTGTTGTGCCGAAGCTGTGCTTGTTGCCACCAATTAGGTTTGTGAAGAAAGCAGTTGTTACAGTAACCTGAGGAATAGTCAGTAGGGTTTAGTGTCAAATGCAGTGACACCAGGTCAGCCAGGCAGCACCCAGTGAGGGATATTCTGTGTGCCAGGGCCCTGTCCCTTACAGGCAGTGCAGTGAACTATGATAGGGCACTCCTTACCTTGGGAATTAGCCTGCAAGACCCCGATGCTGTCGTCAAACTGCATGGATTTGATGTTGAGTGACGCCAAGATGCATTCTTTGTCCTGCAGTGATGCGTCGTCAATATTGTTCTGATTGGCTGACAGAATGACACACATGTCGCAGAGGTTGATGTTGACAGCCCTCAGATCTGCCCGACTCAACGGTGTGCCCTTTGAGAGAGAGTGAAGGGGAGAATTTGTTATCTCACCTATGTGATACACGAGGTAAATGAAAATAGAGCCATGTGATGTTTCGAGTGCAGTTCTTGGGTTCAGGGTTGAGATAGTTCTCAAAGACGGGACAATATTTTGATTTAATAATGTAAAACTGTGAAATAAGATGTGAACCATACTGAGGCAAAATGGTGCTAAGGGTGGGGTGGTTTATCGTTAAGATGAACCATTATTCTTTCCCTGACTTTAAGCAAGTGCTTGAACTCAACGATAAAAATATCAATCACTAGTCACTGGAAGTGAATGTTATGGAGAACATAATACATATTATATCCAGTATTTATAGTTTGCAGATATGATGCAAATATTTCCTCCTATTAGCTAAAAACATAATATAAACATATTTGTTTTTGCAAACAAATTGTACAAGTTGTATATGAACATAGTCTTGCAGCAGTACAGATAAATGTACATTTTGCTGTACTCACTGGCAGAATGGAAACTTTGGGAAAGTTGTGAAGAGTCTCCCACTCTCTCTTCAGATACTCGAGGGAGCCAACAAACACGATGTGCTTCAGCTCATGGTAGTGAAAGTTGCTCGCTCTCAGGGGCATGACAAAGTTTCGGAGGCCAATCAATGCTGATTTCACATCTCCAAAGATGCACACGACCACGTGGCCGCTCAGAACTGTCATGGCTGCCTCGCTCCGGGTCTGAGAGGAAAAGGAAAGAAAGAAAGAACGAGGGATTTTTTAAAAAATGGCTAAAAAGATGTTTATGGCTGAAATGTTGCATGAATAGGCTTTTTAAACAAAGGTTAATGCTTTCTCCTCTTTTACTAGGCTGCTCAGCCAGTAAAATATATCATGCGGTTTATGACTGCACTAGACTATGAAAGTAATTTGAAAAATGGCATATGTATTAGTACAAGAAATGTTCTATGTACAGGGCCCCCATATACCAAATGACAAGTCAAACACCTCATTAGAGTGTTTAAGTGCCCTGTCAACCTCTGATGGTGCTTTGTGACATGACACATCTGTCACCGGGGAGAAGAGTGTCAGGGAAAAATGACGTGTGCCGCGTAAAGGAGCAGAACCCACCAAGATGACCTTCTCGATGTCTTTGGACGGGCACCAGTGAAACATCCCTGTGGAGTCGTATTTCTTTACATTCTCGTCCATGCTCTCAATCTGCTCGTTCCCAGAGATGAGGAGTGGGTCATGTCTGATCAAACAAGAGAGGAGGGAGGGAGGACATGAGAGAATATCACATGACAAACACACATAAACGGTGACTACTGTAGTAGATTAAATTGACCTAGTTCTTTGTATTACTTTGTATTTGGAAATTATTATAAATGATAAAGGAATAAACCTTAGACTATCTTGATATCAACTATCAAAGACACAAATTACTGTATAATGAAATTTTACGATTTGTTTAGTCAAAACAAGATTACAGTGATGAGGAAAATCAGGCGAGAAGCAAAAATTTAATTGAGATAAATAAATTGAAATAGTAATAAATAAAATATACCAAATTAAAAAAAACAATAATTAACAGTCAATGTAAATATTTAGGGATCTCCATCACCCGTATTTCAAAATAAAAAAAATAGCTTTTCCCTTTTTCTTGCATGTGCTCATTCCTGTCAGAGACCATCTGCAGAAATGCCAACAACACTGCCATGTCATCCAGCAGAGTGACATCAGCAGCGGCAGCCAGGCGGAAGGAGATGGCAGCAACACACTGCGCTGACTGGCATGAGCACGGAGATGCAATTACGCCCCCTTACTGCATACAGCTTCCGACGTAGTGTGCTGCGCCGTAAAAGCTTTAACAGACCAGACTTTAAATATTTCAGCAATTTGCCCAATCATATTTGCTTTCCAAAGTGAAGGGCATTAATTTTTAAACGCAGCATCAGAACTACATAAACTAATCTCACTGAACGCAGCGGTGGTGGTGGTGAGCTTCACGCTACCCAAGGCTGACCATGAAAGTGGTTTCCAGACATGAGAACCTGCGGTTTGTACCGCGCTACTTCTGGTCAGGGTGATAACAAGATATATTGAAGATACACTTGAACAGTTTTCACCAAAAACATCATCTGACTTTCAAACTCTTCCATGTTCAACCCTGCCTCCTCAAAAACAGAAAAAAACTATTTAATAAGTAAATTAATTAGCAAAAAAATTCAGACCCAATGACAGATTGTGTTAAAGGACTCCATTTTTTTCTCTCCCATTATGTATCTGAGGCTTTTGTCTTGAACCATGTCTCCAGTTGTATTTGAAGTATTATAATTCACAAAGCTTTTTGCCCAGAAACATTGTTCTGTGCTGAACTAAAATCCTGTTGTTCTATTGTTACCAATTTAACTCATTTCTTTTCTCCATCGTTCCATTTTCTAATCTGTCTATCACTGCTTGGTGGCGGTGGACTATCCCAGCATGCATTATGAGAGAGGCAGAACATATGCTGAGCAGGTCCTCAGTCACACACACTGCACAAAGACACCTCCATTTAAACTTACATCCAACTGGATGCGACTGGACAATTATGGCTACAATCAATGTTTCATATAATACAATAAGAATATGGTTCCATTTTTTATATTTTATCACAATATGGTAATTTAATGAAAAATTTGGACTCAAATGTATGTCTTACCTATATTGTGAATTTAAAAACCATTGATAAAACCATCAAATAAAACACTGTATTTTGTTTACAGTTTCCAAATTTCCAATTTACCTGCCCTGCACGTCTTTCAAGTGTGAGACAAATCCACACAGACAAAAGGGGGGAGGAAGAAAAAGAAATATCACCACAACCAGCAAATGCGGTCAAACACGACCAGCCACAGTGGTAACTACAGAGCCGTCTGCTGCTGCTGCCCAACACAATTCCCCTTTGCACTAAATCAACTTTGTCAGATTCAGATCACAGCTGAAGATGTTATCTTCTGAAAACATGGACAGCAGCCTTCTGTCTCTGTCGAAAACCTTTTAAATACTTCAAGTCGTCTCCCCATAAGAAGAGCATCTCTTTAATCCATGTGAGTACTTTAAAAGAATGCTACCTTAAGTAATGCGTTAAGTATGCATGAAAGTGTCAGCTGAAACTACCATCCCTCAGGCTCCAAGAGACTGAAGCCAAAAAAGCCTGCCTTTGGGCTGATATACCCCTAGGCAAGACCTGGATGTCCTTTCAAGAATGGAAGGAGTAGGAGAAAGAGATGTCTTTACTGCCACTTTCTACCTCTCAGACTCCAACCTGTCAAAGCCACTTTAATTTGAAAGGACACGGAGTGTGCAAATTAAACTCTGTGGTTGAAAGTTTGTAAATATTATCTCTTAAAAATATAGAACTTGTTGACTTGGGTGTGCAATGTAGGAATAGGAGTAAATAACCCCAAGTAAAAGTTTCATCACATTGAAACTGTAGGTCTTTTATTGTATATTGCTCCAACAAATTTTCATGATCAAGTTTTTACATTATTTATCAGTTATACTATAATTAATCAACATGTCTAAAAGTAGGGGGAAAAATCCCCATAATATTTCCTAGACCTCAATAATAATGTCTTGCTTATCTCACCCAAACATATTTTATTTAAAAGGATATAAAACAGCCAATCCTCACATTTGAAAAGCTTGAAACCAACAAATATATATTTACTGTTAATAAACTAACCTCTTAATTCAGCCATGAGTTGTTCATGACCATCATCCTCCTTGTTTCTTATTATAGTATATAGCCTCTCGGTTGAGTCTGAAATGCAATTTCTAATAAGACTGAAAGCATTTAGTGGTTTTACACCTCGGCTAAATATTTCATCAGAAGTCGAATGTTTCACCACTCACTCAGTGGTGCCGCTGTCACTTCAGTTTGTCCTTGTAGAGATGACTGGTGAGGCAGAGCTCTGCCAGGATAGCTATCGCTCACTGTCAGCCATGACGGCCTGTCACTACCCTGCACTGCCAATTGCCTCAGTGGTCCTGTAGCAGACATGACGTGTATGTCACGGCGCAGTCCGATGTGACCAAACACGTTGTGACATCCCACAATTAGATGTGTCTTATGACCCATCAAGGAGCCTGTGGAAATGGTGTTAATTTCAGTGAGCTCGTCATTGCTAAGTTCCAGACAGGACGAGTTAGTTTGCTGATACATCTGGAAACAGGAGACAGTTCTGCTTCCACAGCTGATCGCTTCTTTCTTTTGTGTGGTTTGTTTCATTACACAGAGGCGTCGGTGAGTGTCACTTCAGTAGGCGCACTTCCAAACATTCAAAATGATCAGCGCCGTAATTCCACTACTTCATTCGTAAGATGACACGTTTGACTAGACTTCACACGTCACGACCGCAAAACATAAGGCCAGGTGTCTTCTAGAGGCACATAATGACAGCTGAGAGAGACATAAAGTCGACTCTAGACATGCATATTATGCAGATTTTCTATTTCAGCATCACTGCACTGGCTTACTGTAACACAAGCAGCGAGGGCAGGCAAAGTCTTTGAAAATCCCTTCCCTCATGCAAACTGACAAAGACTTGATCTTCAAAACCCACAGCCAATCTGTTGATCATTACTTATTTACAAAGGCCTTGAGGCCGCAGGTCCTGTAAAAACACATTTGATATAGTATACACCCAGATGTTTTTTTCCCCGCTTGTTGCAATGAAGTATCCCTTAGGCTACCGCAGCGAATCCCTCTCCAGCATGTAGGCTGCAGAGACGCAGGATGAAATAACACATCCACCTGTATCGTTCCATGCATTAGCATGGCAAATAGATGGATTGGTTTGGTGGGATGATATTTAGCTGATGGCTATAGCATTGGAAAAAGCCTGGTTTTCATTCCCAAGAGTCTGGAAATCTCCTGGAGCGATTCAACTTTGACACCACTTTGAACCAAATCAAACAAGGGCAAACGCCCACCTGAACAAACAGAGGCCACAGATGAAAGAAAGATGCTAAATTATGCGAATAAACACTCCTTTTAGATATAATGCTAGGTCATTTTTTATAGCTACAGTACATTGTTAATCTGTATTGTATCTCAGTACTAAACAATATAGACATCTGTGGGTTTCATGCCAAATAAATAGCAACCAAAGTAGCTATGGGAACATAATGTCATCTGTCAGTTTTAATTCAATTTCTCTTCTACAGTTCCACTTTGCCTACATCAGGCTGCGGGATTTCCTTGTTGCCTGCCTTCTTTAGAACATGGCACTTAATGACAATGACTATTTCTATTATCATCCTTCTAATGGCCTCTTGTTGAATAACAGTGTTATCACCAGTCTAAATCAATAAGCGCAGTTTTAATTTTACAGGACAAGATAAAAGCAAGGTAGCATTTGAATTCGCCTTTCATTGTGATGATACATATCATCTGTGGCCTTACGTGCTGAAAAGAACTCAGAGGGATCCGACAATAGATGAATAGCCTTGGGCTATCTATCCTTTAGAGCCTCTCTGACTGCCTTGTGCTGTCATTAGTGCCAGGCCTGTTTAAGAGCTGTAGTCTGTGGGTGTCACATGAAACCTCGTGGCATAGAACCCTCTGACATGTTTTTCCATGAATACAGGAGCACAGAAAATATTCCTTAAGATGTTTTTCCATAATATATATAATCTAGATTTTTACTCAAACTGTAATTTTGTGTCCAATCTCAATACTTGACAGCTTGAAAAAATCTGAAAAAAGATATATCCACAAATATATGTTTTCCATTATAAACATAACAAACAAAACATTTTCAAAAAGAGTCCACAGAGAATAATCTGACTGCAGTTACCCTCAACCGCACATAGTGTTTTTAGCATCTTTGAAGTCATTGTGTTGCTTTTATAGCTTCACTGTTTAAGTTCACTTTCACTGCAGGCAGCTTTTGGCAGCTACAGTATATTCTACCTGCACAGCACCCAATTGCAAAGAGACTAAGTTAACGACTAGCCAGTGAACACAGTGAAGGATTTATCAACTAAAGATGCTGTATGCTAAAGTTGCTTTGCATCTAAGCAGTGTGTTGACAAATTTGTCTTTCGACTATTTTATGAAGTGATGATATATCGGTGTTGTGTTTGTGGCGCACTGTGTTGCCCCCAAGTGGCCAAAAAAGGTAGTTGAATTTAGCTAACAATTTTTTTAAATTACGATATGTTCTCGGAGGGATACTTTAGGGTGATAAACTAGTCAGTGCAAACATGTCAGCAGTAACATCCTACCTCATTATCTTGGGTGAGGAGTTTGGAGAGTTCCTCATGCCTCCGTTACGTTGCTTTTTTTTGGGCGATAGTGCCGACTGTTGGTCCTCCTCAACTGCAACAAAAGGTAGCGGTATGAGGGCGGGAATTATCAGAAGACATGCAAGAATCAACACCAGTCAACACCAAAAGAACGACAAGGCACAATTTGAGGTCAGTGAATTCAAAGAGATAGTACGGTCAGTGAGAGACAGAGTGGAGAGTGAGGTTGGGTGAACAAGATGGAGTGGACAGGACATTTTTACTCGTGTGCAACGCAAAACAGTCCAATGTTTGCATGATGACGACAAGATACATTAGCACATCATTTGCATGGTTGTGTATGAGGATGCAAACATGCAATTGTGCCATCATCAACCATCATGCCCAATGCTAGTCTCATCCGCTAATATCGAGAATTGCTGTAATTCATGTTAGCGATTTAATGATTCAGATAATATAGTGCCACAGATACATCAAGGGGTACTTGATGTACTTTAGTTTTTTCAATCCCTAGTTGGAATAAATTTCCTAAGATCTAGACTTGGATAGCTTCTCTGTTGACTTCACATATCACTCACAGTCTCGTTTAATTAAGGTAATAACCTATAAATATCAAGCATTCAGTAACATAAATAAGGCTCCTTAGGTGCCAACACTGAATCCGGTCTGGATTGCTGGTCTTTCTTCATCTTGGGAGTGACGCCCTTGGCTCATATAATTAGGTTGGTCCTTGTGCCAGAGTGATTTATGTACAGCTGAGATGCCCCTTGGACATTGTCTTCATCACTACACAAAACTGCACTGAGCTCTTCATAGGGAACGAATTACAAGTTTTAGCCTCGAGTAAAAGTAATCAGGCAAATATTTTCACAAGCTAATATAAGAGTCGTGGAAAACAGTTCTGCTCTGTGGTCGTCATTGGTAAAATAAACACAAGCAGCAAGAAAAGTGTTTTCGGTAATCGCATTTTAACAGCCACCATTTGTACTGGGAATAGCTTGTTACAGGTCATGAGAAATGCACTTGAGTATCGTTAAATGATCAACAAGCTGTCGACAGGTTTTTTTTTTCTTTTTTCTTTTTAAACAAAGAGTAGGCTCAAAGATCATGCTCTTCTCCAGATGAACACGGGGTTGAGGCGCTGCTAGCATGTCTAAGAATGACACCATAATGGAAAATGTTGAAGTACAGGGGGGCTTCCAGTGGAGAGGGAAGCTCCAACACACTGGCCCTTCACATCTTGCTTGGCCTGTTCAATATTTAATGTTTCACAGCTGACAGCTGCACACACTGGGTCATTAGTAAGGAATGCTACACATGCAACCACTCCAGCCTGGCAAGCACATGCTTTGGTTGTGCTGTTGTTGAGTACAGGCCTGCCAAACACGTCGAGGGGAAGGGGAAGGGGAAGGGGGGGCGCAGTAGCCCTTACAGTGCCTGTGACTGAGCGTGGCGTTATTGGAGTGACTGGGGTGGTATCTGTATTTCACCGGTAGGCTACGTGCCCGCTGGAGCCTGCTGGCGTCTTCTGCCGCCCTTGGTCGTCGGCCCACCTGGCCCCGGTCCCTGGAGCCCATGAAGCTCAGTCTCAGAGCGCACGGCTCTGCGAGGGGCAACAGACTTCCCTTGCGGTTGTTTACCAACGGGACAGACACGGGAGCGACTCGGCTACAGTTCCCCCTACAGACCTCGGCTGAGCTGTGGTTCAGTTTAGCTGACTTGTATTGATAAGTTGACGACTGGATTAGAAGGCCATCGTTTACTGCTAAATGAAGAGGAGTCAAAAATCAGCAGCTGTACAATACAGCAGGTTATTGCCTGTTTTTAAAGGATCATCACGCTCAAATCACTAACCCCTAGTGGTATGTAGCCATGCTTTTATCTTACATTTTATATGCTGGGGTTTTAATACTGTGTAGTTATCTGATATTTCAGGCTCCATCCCATTATAAGGAATTCAATTTAATATTTGGTGCTCACAACCAATCTTTAAGAACTCAGCTCCAGAAGGAACAGTCCCTTTAATGTACATAGTATGTTTGGTAGAACATTAAGAGTAAGTAATGATATTGTTATTTCAGTGCTATATGAATTCTTTTTCAGTCTTATCTTTTTGGAGCTGTGAGTGCTGACTGTATTGGGTGGAGGCACAAATCTCAGGGACACATATTTCAAAACATGGGTGCATAAGACTGAAACAATGTCTAGACACCACAAGGGGGTAAATGCTTGCGTTGTGATTTGGGTGAACTGGCCCATTAATTCTTCACGTTAACCACAAAATAGGATTTGATTTAAACTGACTTCAATAGGACCTGCAGTGCATATGTTAATAAAACATCTTGTGACTCTTATCATAATTAAAGCACAATCACTGCTTTTGGGGGGTAATCCTTTCTGGCACAAGAATGCTAATAACTGAATAATTAAAAAACCTCATTTTTATTAAACACCACTTAACCACTTGGTATAGCCACCAATGAAATGTTGGATTTGACATTTACTTTGATATTTATAATAAACATTAATTAATAAGTATGCTTTCAGGTGTTCCTGCAATTGTTATGCCACAAGAACAAGGAGGTGACAATGTGAATTAACAACAACTAGCTGTTGTGTGCAGTTTACGCCTGATGAGGGAGGAGTGAATTCAGTATCCACTTGACTATGTGAAATATGAAAGCTTACAGCTCCACTGGTGTTATAATGGAGGTAGAACTGGTTTAAGATAACATGATCGACTAGACAAAAGGAGGCAGAAGAACACGGTCCCCTTACTCCAAAAAATGGCTGGGAGCTAAAACTGGAGAATAGAGATGATTATTTCAACAGTCAGCTGTCTAGAAGATTATCCTCCCTGCTCCAGACCTCCACTATTCATCTGGCCCATGTCAAACATGCACAGCACTTCTCCAGGACAACACCATTGTGGCACATTTGCTGCCTATAACAAATCCTGTTAAAGTGGATGGGCCACAAGGTGCACACTCCCCTAATGGGTGCTCGAAATCTGAGAAAATATTAGACCAACTCTGGAGTCTTACAACTCTTGATGCCTCCTATCTGTTCTCAAAAAGTGAATCTGTTAAAAAATACTGTGTATATTTTCTTATAAATTAATATATTTACTTTAAATGTTTTTGAGTTGAACCTTGATTTAATTCATCCACTCTCACAGTGAAGCAGTAGCACCATCTACTGCTGGGCTGTAACTGATACCCAACACAAACCACGCTGGAACAATTTCGTAATGCTTTTGCATATAAAGTATAATGATGAATGAGCATAGACTGGACAGAGCAATGAGCAGCAAACAGTGGAATTACAGCAGGTCAGACAGCTCAAGTGGAGACAGCTGAGAATGCACACGTGAGGGGGGTTAGAAACAAATGACAAAAGATAGAATGGAAATCAAAACTTACTTGATTTGATATATCCATTATAGCTATTTTTAGCTGAGAAATAGCAGAGACAGATGAGAGGTTACAGGGAAGAACAAGGTTTTAATGAAAGCAAATTATAAATGACAACTGATAACTGAAGGCTGAGGGATTTCTCTGGAAGGCACTTAAAAAACAAAAACAAAACAAAAAACAGAGGTGCGCCCTGAAGACAACATGGACAAAGCAATGAGAAATAAAATACGGGTCAGTTAGGAATATGATTTTCAATAATGTGGTCAGTAAGCTTCAACAGTGAATCATTGTATTTTGTCTGTAAAACTAAGCTAAATCTGGTTTAAATTTCATTAAAGTTGTTTTTTTACATCAAGGTTTAAGGCTGCAATTAATAATGATTTCCATCAATGAAAAATCTACTTATAATTTTTTTAACAATTCATAATTATGTCAGTAAAATGTGCAAAAAGTCTAAAATGGCGATTGCTTGTTTATTCAATTATCTGTTAAAAAACTAAATAATCATTGATTTACTGTTATATATTACAGGGAATCATCAATTGAGAAGCTACAACAAGGTAATGTTTGATATTCTTCATAATAATTTCAGGTTTTTTTTATTAATTGATCGAGGTTAGCTGACTATCTTACTTCAGCGCACACTGAAGATAGTCGTTAACATGCTGTTGAACCTTGACGACTAGGAATTTAAACCGCATTTAGCCTGTTTTAACCTGAGTCTCTGGATGTCTCACCTGCATTTATTCCATGGATATACATTTAACAAGACCTACAGTATGTGACAAGATTGTGCATGTTCTTCTTTTTGAGTCTACTGTATAGTTTTGTGTTTCCTTTTTCCCTTTTCTTTCCCCAAAAACTATTTCCCATTCCTGTGCACCGCCTGACACAACCTGCACGGACAAATTGGAACTTTGTGAGTCACTTTTTGGAGCCATGAGTCCCACACATGCTCATTAGTACCTTATTTCAACCCCTTGCTTACAATAAAGGTCATGCATTGAGCTTAAGGCAGGACAGTGACAGCAATGTTCAAACAGGGACCTTGCTGGTCCTGGCATCTGTCGCCTGCAATCGGAGGGCGCGAACAGAGTCACAGGACTAACAGGCTAGCATCTGTCCCACAACGAGAGAGGAGGAGAGGGGCGGGGGCACTGGGCTGCCTGGTGGTTAGGAACTGTCAGGCTGAGTTTCATGACAACCGGTAGCACTCCAAAAATGAAAATGCAAACATAATTTCCATGTCAGGCCGTATAAGGCCTCGCTCCGCGTGTCTCCGGCACTGTGTCGACAGCAACTCCAGAGCTCGGCTCGAGCTTAGCTAGCCGGGCGATGCTCAGAGCACACAGCCCTGGTAGACATGTCGAGGGATGGAAACGCCCAGAGATGTTCAACCATACACAGCATGGTCTTTGATCAAGAGCCATTCACTAAAACTGTATGACAGACTACAATGTTTCCAGCAAATTGTATTAACGCTCCGCAAACTCAGACACATTCTTCATGCCTTCTGCTATATATCAGTGAAACTTAACATGCCCTCTGGCTTTAAAGGGGAATCACACTTGAATTAAGAATTCATATAAAGCTCAACTCAGTTCAGCACAATTCAGTCAATTCCAATAGGATCCAACGCTGTTCTATTGTCTTCTATTCCCCTTGCAATCCAATACGATGCAGCCCTGTTCCACTGCATTCAGCTAATCTTATACAATTCAATCAATATCATAAGATGAAAAACTCTGCAGGCTAGAAACTACAACTACTGTATGGGCTTCCTCATTTGCAATGCAGAGACTATACATCCAGTGGTTTGGTCTACATTTAATAAAACCAGTACATTAATCTCAATATGCACTGTCCGCCCCAGAAAATCCTCTCAGGTGTTTTTTTAGGACCGCCTTTTCTCTTGAATTCATTGTCAGTGGCATTTACATATACAAATATCTCAAATCCTATCCTGTCCACCCATTTCTGGAGGGTACAGTGGTGAAACAGTTTGATTACATGGATTTTATTTGGGTTATTCTTGAAAAGATGAAGTTACCCTCTCCAGTGACATCATTATCGCATTTTCTACACTCCTCTCAAAACAAATAATTTGAAGAAATGCGTGCAAATCCTCCACTGGGATTCCCAAATTTGAGAGTGCATCAAGAGATTTGTGAAGAGGATACACAGCTGTACTTTCCTCATGGCTTCACTTTTAATTGCTTGCAAATATGTCGGTGAGGTCACTGGAGGGGGAAGCACACCATTCTTTCAGGGGAGAATTAGTTTTCACACAAAATTTAGCATTAGTGATTGTTGACCGATTTAGCTGCAGGTCAGTTTGAATTCACATTCTCTGATTAAACACCAGGAAAAACAGTTACCCAGCATGCTTTGCAAGAGCTACAAGTCTCCTCCAAAAGTAGCAACACAGGGGGGAGGAGCACCAGCCGGCTGGAAATCATAAAGCTAAAACACTAAAGCAACATCTATATCCATGACAGTGACGACACAGCTGCTAGAGTTAGACAGCACGCGAGCTGAAGACACACACTGCAAAGTTGACACAGTGCATGTAACAAACACTGAAGAGCACATGTCATGGCGACAACTTACAGGCACGTAAAGTGGCTGAGCAATCATTAACAGAGACAGCAGAGAGTGGGATGTCGCGTTGAGGGGAGTCCATGTTACAACGCACATTAACCGGCATGCAAGAGCAGTCCCGCTCTGAGCGGCCGCAATCAAAACAACATGCCAGTCTCATTTTCTGGTAGGCGGGCTTCTTGGCTATAGTCATGGGTTCAGACGAGAGGAGAGGAAGAGCAGGTTAATGCTGAGGGTCGTTCTGGAGGAAGAGGGGACAAATGCAAGACAGCGCACAGAGGAAGGCTGCTGCTGGGAGACACAAGATTAACTTTATCTTGACAGCAAGCAAATGTCAGATTAGGAATTTGGATTTTTTTTCTTCTTCCCCCCACTTATTGTGGTTTATTTAGTTTGGGTCATTTCTAGGACAAGTGTGGGAAGTATCATGAGGCCCTAGTGTCTGTGGTTTTGGGGGTAAAAATGGGACATGAGTGAGGGTGGGATGAGGGAAACAGATCATGTGTTATATTTGACACTATGACTCTTATTTGCACTGGGTCCATAATATTCTGACTGAGAATGGAAACTCCTGGACAAGATGACAGAAATTTGACAGTGTTTCACATAAAACAGATTTCTGGGCCTCCAGATAAATCTGTGAGTGCGTCCAGCAAGGACAAAAACTAAAAGGCCAAACACTTGTGCGAAACTGTAAAAGACCATAAATTCACATGACATCCTCCTCAAGTAACACATCCTGCTCAACTTTACTGTTTGTTCCAAAACATCCTTGATGTCAGATGTGCTGGGAGAAACTGTGCAGTCAAGTCTGTGAATTATATCTTTTGAGCTTTGTGTGACATGATTTATTCTTTTTATCAAAACAGATATAATGAGAAATGTTCTTCCTCCCTTATCCTGATGGCTTTCCAGCTGTGCTCTTCTCTGAGGTATGTTGTGTTTGTCAAAGGACTGTGGGGACACCTGGTGGTGATCTGGGGTATTACTGACTCCAGCAGGCATCAATGAAACTTTGAGGATGTTGCAACAGAAACCTTTTAGTATATAACAAATTTTAAAAATGGGTTGTGTAGGTGAACTGTTGGATTTTTTCCCCCCAAAATCATCATTGATGATCACTCTAGTTGGATATTTTCTTCAATTTAACAGCGTGCACATGACAACGGGGTGGAATCCAGGCAGCATCAACCATTGTACATGCAACATTTACAGTACAGTCAAACAGTTGCTTGAGTCAAGGGTAGCAGGCTGTGTTTTCAAGGGGATATGAATACGCATTACTCACAATATATCACTATAAAGTGAATTTTTTTAAGAATAGTGTGCCATGTTCCCAAGCAGCAGGAAAAGAATACATCAGATGTTAAGATTGAGCGTTAGCTGTGGGGAATCCAAGTGAAAGAACAACAAAGTGGCACATGATGTTTTCCATGTCTAGAAGCACACGATCCATCCAGGTACCTGTGGTGTTAAGCGTCTCTCTGAATGTCTGTTAATATCACAAAGTTATTGATGAACTGTAACGGCAAAGACAACTATTATACAAAAGAAAACATAGCAAACAACTACACAAGCAAACATTAAAGATATATGGACTAAATTCACAGTTTCAAAATCTTAAAGTGGAATATCTTATCTTCAGAACCTAAGAATATAAAACTTTCCTGACAAGATCCTACTGTAAAGCTGCGTCTTGTAATTTAGGTGAACTGACCCTTAATTGAGTGCAGATATTCATGTAGGTCTGAACATGTGGTTTTATGGGGGAAACTTGGACAGGGCCAGTTTGTTTTGGCTACAAAAAGAAATCCGATGACCTTTCTTCGTGCACAAGTTACGTGGTTACAAGGTTTCATGAGGTGAATAATTAATGCAGGAACTAAGTGGTTTGGACACATGGCTATGTAGGTCATGTAAATACACCATCACACCGCTACACAAATGCTCTCTCAGTGCTGTTTCTCTTAAGTCTGTGAAGGAATGTTAATTAAGTCAAATACACTCAGACAAGGTGTTTATATGTAACCACTTACATTTCTTGCATCCACATTTCTTTATCCTTTTGGGATCAGTTATGTCATCGTGGCAGGCTTTACAGTAAAACAACGCCCTGTGGATGAAAAAAACGAGAATCTCATGTAAGGAAACTCTACAACAATATATAGTATATTCCACATTACATATGCCACCTTACAGTATACTTCTATAGTTTGTAATTTCACAGCTTTAGTAGTTCAGGCATGGGCAACCTATCTCTCAAAGAGCCATGCAGCTGCAGGTTTTTGTTCCAGCCAACCAAGAGCACACAGTTTGACCAATCAACTGTCTGAAGACTGAGATCAGTTGATTAAATGACTCAAGTCTGGTGTTGGAAAGAAAACCTGCAGCCACATCGGCCCTTTGTGGAATACCGGTAGGTTGCCATTGTCTGTACTAGTTAGCTAAAAACATGTGAGAAGTTTAGCCTTTTATCAACCACTGGGTAGTTTTATCTGTAAATACTGTATATATATAAAGTAAAACTACCCAGTGGTTGATAAAATGCTACATACACAATTAATGTAGTAATAATATGCCAGTGTCTTATTATTGTCATACTATTTTGATAGTTACACTAACTTGCCCATTAATAAAGCTAATGTAATTTTACTTAAGTTACATTTTCAGTTCAGCAATGTTTCTTGTAATGGAGTGGTGTTATTGAGCAGCACTGCCCACTGCTCCAACACTATTAGGTTACATCTACTCACAGATACTTTGAATTAATATATCTGTGTCTATTTTATACTTAAATGAAAAACATGGAGGAACAAGGAGGGACACATGGAACAATACTATCCCTTAAACATTAGGCCCTGCAGTGGGTATCAGCCTGAGTCTTCCTGAATAAATTGAACCCTTGCCTCAGTAAGAGGAAACCACTGTGTGATTCTCATCTAAATGTGTTTGAATGGTACTTGGCCTGAGAAAACAGCTGAGATATGCTAACAGCTAACAATAAGTAGCTCCTTATCTAGCATGTTGTTGTTGGAGAAGTTATTGTTCTTCCCACAAATGATGACTCGGTAGAAAGACTGTGTTTTCTGGTAGATAGGCTACTGTATGACAGGAGCCGCACAGATTTTCCATAAGAGTATAAAGACTTTACTGTTAGACACTGTTTAATCTGAGGCCACATTCACATTACCTCTTTACTTCTTTGGCATCACTGGCAATGAAGAAGCCTAAAGTCCCCTCCTCCATTTTCACGTGGTTCCCAGGGTTTATCAGGGTGCTGTGAGGTTTTATAGACCAAAGATGTCAGAACGGAAAAGTTATATCACAGAATTTTGCAAGGCTTTGCACTAATCACTGGCAGTGGCACACGCTGGCAGGATTAGTTTTTGCGACTCATTTGGCAGGCTAGCTTGTTTATTAAATTAAATTGATGAAAGTAGATAGCAGTGACACTTCAAATAGAAAAAAATTGAGCATCAGTACATTAAAGAAACTACTAAAACAAAGCTTCAGCTGTGTTTAAAGGAAACCAACTGCCACCCCCTCCATTAATATGTCAGGATGTAATCAGAAAGCCCTGTGATGTCTGTGAACAGACCAATTTAGACACTAATTGTGCACAATTTGTAAAGCGCCTTGTGTTTGCAGTCAGAGGAGCTGATTCAAAGTAGCTTCATTACTCAAAGCAAATACTGACAGCAAACACACTTGCATATTAAAGTTTTTGCATCCATGAATTTCAATGACGCCCAACGATCCACTGTGAGCACATCCACTTACCTGCTCTCCCTTTGATCAGACTTGTACTCTATAGCTATAAGTAGCAGCTTCAACTTCACATAGCAGAGTCTGCAAAAGAGAGGAACAATAAAATTAGACATTGTGCACAATAAATAATTTCAGAAAATCATCAACCTGCTTCATATGTTTCAGGCTTAGTACTAGTTTTCCCTGTTTGATGTACTTTTTTTTCATTACTGTCTTTGAGTCTTAAAACTAAGAGATCCAAAAAAGAGAGATTATAGTAATTATAATATTTGAATGAGACATTTCAAGGATTTAGCTGAGAAAATTATAAAATTATAGAAGCCACAGAAAAGGTTCTTAATCTTCATTGTCTACTGCATAGAACACAATTAGAAATTATTACAATAATTATTCAGTGAATTTGGATGTTGTTTAGAGGAGAGCTGTCACTCAAGATAACAAAGATATTTTTGGGATAAATAAAACAACTGTCATAATCTTCTGATTAAAAAAATAACAAACAAAAAAACAATATAACTGCAGCAACTGTAACTTAGGAAAAAAAAAGTTATATCATCTCTATAGTTGAAGGCTGCCGTGCCTTTTGTATATCTAGTTGATTCAAAAATAGCAAGTTACTAAAAAGATCCATCAGTCTAGTAGATGCATACTGTATATCCCTTATAATATGAACAGGTGCTAGAATAATGAAACAATGTGAGAAAGAAAAACACAGGTCTGCAAACTGTAGCTCCCTTATGTAGTTTCAATTAGATATCCAAATTACATACAGTAAGAGCACTACTGTGAGCGGACCTTAATTTTTCTCAACTTACTAAAAAAGGCCAGTGCTAAATACAATAGTACAATACTTAATTTTAAAAAAGCCATTGTTCCAGTGTACTTACTCACAAATTACAGGGAAAGACAAGCCAACAAAGGCACTGGACAGGTACTCAGTGTACATCTCATTAGCTACTCCCTCTAGGTAATACTTCTGCCACGTGTCCTCCTCAATCTGTGACAAAGGTCAGACGACAAAAGACAGACAAGCCAAGTTTTTATGACCAACGTTACTTTTGAACATAATCCAGTGAGTACAGATGGATGCATTGTTCGCTGTAGCTACCTTGATGAAGGACCTCATGGAGAAGAGGTTGGCCAGCATGGTGGAGAGGCCCTGAGCCAGGCAGCTCTGGGCGATGAAGCCGAGCTTCAGCTCCGCAAGGCAAATGGCATCGTCTCCCTCCTTCCAGGCCCAGCTTGGGATGTTCAAAAGATGTGCCTGAGGGTGGGACGGAGGGAAGGTCGGGTTATATGGATGTGTTACAGAACTTTAAACTGTCATTTTTGATATTTTTAGATAGAGACCCAGTACAAATAACTGGATACACCAACCTTATTGTGGTACTGCAACATTTGAGTGATTATTCTGATCTTTGGGTGGTAGTTCTTGATGGATATAACCCTGATACGGGATGAAAGGGACAAAACAAACTTACAAAATCTTTCCATTTCCATTTCCATTGTCCATGTCTGGCATGTTTATATCATTCATAAACATAAAAACTCCTCACAAACCAAACAATTTACAGATTGGCAGCTGGCAGATTAAAGTTTGTTTGAAAGAGTTTGTTGTTTCTTTTTACTGTTGAAAAATTGTTTGTTGTAACACATTCATGTTCTCTCTCTCTTCTCTCTTTCAGCTCTTGACAGTCGTCCAGAAGGGAAAGTGAGAACCAGGAGTTTGTTCCTGCTGAGAGTCGGTCTGTTTGCAACGAGAGCCAGTTCCGACACGCTAGCTTACACTCCTGACTTGAGTCGAGGCCAAGAAGTGTTATCGAACACCAGCCTTGACTTTCTGAGGTATGAGCATTTAGGAACATTTTATACTCTATATCTCAACATATTGTGTCTTTTGTAGAGCTTAATACCAACCAAGATTACATCCAGTATGTACACTCACTCAGTAAATGGTAAATCTCAAAGCAACTTCAGTAATTTGTGTTATTGATTCCTCAAGATGTTAGAAACAACACAATTGTCTGCTTTACCACATCTCAAAGGGGCTCTGCTAAATTCAGATGTGGTGACCGGGGAGGCCGCTGAAGTTCCACTGAACCCATCGTTATGTTCATGAAACCAGTTAAGTCGATTTTTTTGCTTGGTGGCTCGATGTGTTACCGTGCTGAGAGCAGCTATTAGAGAATGATGACATAACCTTAATGGCCATAAAGGGAAGCACACGGTCAGCAACACTCATCAGATAGGCTGTAGTGTTCAAACCATGATCGATGGGAAGACATTCCCCACACCATTACACCACTCACCACTTGCTGATAGGTCATTATTTTTGACCACTAAAAAAAACAAACAAAAAACACTTTATTTTAAAGCGCCTATGATAATCTGCAATTTCCTAACATTTAAATTCTCAGGACAAATCTCCATTAATCTCCTGCGTCTTATTTATAAAGCAACAACATTTCAAATTAAATTTGTTCTGGTTAACTTAATTAAGCTTTTCTAATAATTGTGTTTTTTGTTATTTCCTTCCTTAAAATGAACAGCCCCACATCACTAGTGGGCAGGTTTCAACTCCCACACATTCACCCTCTGAAAATACCTGAAACCAATTAAAGTAAACTGCAGTTTTCACATCTGACATTATCCCGGAGGTTTAGCCAATTTGCAATTTGCAAATGCTACAAAACAATCTAACATAATTGGGGACAGGGTAAAAAAAACAAACACACACACATAAAAAAAAGAGAAAAAAGCTGCTCTGGTCTACCTCATGATGTTGGATGCATCCTCGGCATCAGGGTCAGCACAGTATTTGTTGGCTAAGATCAGACAAGCATCGGCCGATTCAATCTGAAAACAAAATCACATACGGAAAATATCCAGATTTACCCAGATCAGAATCAGACAGTGAACTACAGTCAGAGACAAAGACATCAGAGTTAATCGTCTGTTAGTTACCTTGACTCTGGCCAGGTCGTGTGGATTTAGGACAGACCCTTGGTAAAATTCCACCTGGGTGAAGTGGCGCTTGAACAAGGCTTCCAGCTCAAGATTAGGGGAAATACTGACAGAAGAGGAGAGAAAGTCTTATAGTCTTAAATCTGAGGAGAAACACTTTTGTTTTAATCTGCTGAGGAGATGAAATGTGCTGTTTTTCTGGGTCACAAGCTAAAAAAAAAAGAAAAAAAGATAAAGCTTTATACTTACTTATGGAGAAAAACAATTTCTACATTGACATCATCCCTGTCCTTGTGTAGGAAGTCTTTTAGAAAGTTGGACACACTCTCAAGTGTTATATGACCACAGACCACGATGTGCCTAGAAAATGAGGTGCAGAACAATAATGAAACTAAAATGCAGTCGAGATAAAAGTCAACAACAAAACACACACAGACCTAAAAAGGTTGTCTCAGGGTTTTTATCATTGTCCTAGAATCAAAACGATGAGAGGGATGTAATGGGAATGAGAGGTTGTCAGTACTGCTGTATTCAGGTGATTGATTTGAAATCTGTGTGGGGGGGAAATGATTAAAACTATGTTGCAGGAGGGATGTTTGGTGTTCCTGCTGTGAAGGGGGAGGACTGAATGAGTGGGTCAGAGAGCACTGTGGATTTTAGTATCAGATTATGAAGGATCAGAGTTTACTTAGATGGAGATTATGAAATCGGCACAGTGTGTCTCCATTCCCTCATATCACAGATCCTTTATGTAAGAAACCCCGTTTAGATCTATTCCTGTCTGTCTTTATCGTATCTTTTAAAATGATTTTAAGGTGAAGAACCTCAACTGGAAATCTCAGTGTACTGCAGTGTTTCCTCGTGGCTTTAATCTACAACACGTGCATCAGAATCATTGTTGTTTTGCACCACTTGTTCTGCTTATTTGCAAAGAAACACAGTTCAGAGAATGGTTACATTGCATCTATGACAGTTATGATAATAATGACAACAAGTGAGGACAGCAAGAAGAAGACAGAGGGAAATAGAAAAAGAAAGAAGCTAATAATTATGTTCAGTTGTTAACATCAGCTAAGATAAATATACTTTAATATTTAAATACAGGCAGCTTTACAGTAAAGTAATACCGGGATGGGACCTGCATACATTTCTCAAAGCTGTTGGTCAAATGAAATTTCTAGAGCTGTTGTTTGTACTAATAACACAAACAAGCGGAGCATTTTCTTCAGCTCTTCCAGCTCATTAATAATTGTATGATTTTGAATTGAATAGTATTATAAATGTTTGTTTCATCAAGAATAAAAAAAAAAGTCCTACAAAATAAGACAGACACAAATAACTAATTCTAATTATACAAAATTGACCAACAACTGAAGCAAAGATTTGGTTTGAGAAAATGTTCCCAAACCAAGTCTGACTTCTTCACAACTGAGTGAACGACCACAAGTAAGTAACAAAAGCATGCTACAATAAGCCATATTTTGTTTGGAGGCATTCAGAATCTCACTATCTTTAGAAACAGCTGCAGAGCTTGGGACACGAGTTCACATGTCACTGACGCGTGAATATGTTAAAGGAATAGTTTCACATTTTAGGAAACACCTTTATTTACTTTCTTAGGGAGAAGATCAATGTCATGTGTCTGCTCACTAAGTGCAAAGCCTTTAATGTAATATAGCAACACAGGTTACATGCTAAGCTAAGCTACCTGCTGCCTTGTTCCAGCTTTACATTTAACACAAAGACTGATTGATCTTTTCGTGTAACTTCTGATGAGAAAGTGAACAAGCGTGTCCCAGAGTGTCAAACTGTTCCTTTAAACTCAAAATTTTTATTTAATCCTGAGGGTGTAGGTCAGACTGAAGATAAAGGCCAGGAATGTTCAGAAGCAAAGCGTGAAAAAAAAGAAAGAAAAAAAGACAAGCAGAAAGAAAAAAAAAGAAATGATATAAAAAGTTTAGTTTTTCTAGCACAGAAAAACAGAAAATTCAAAAGAATCAACATGAAGCAAGCAATGATTGGATGTAGGAGTCTGGAAATTTAAACTCAGCTAATTTGAGTTTATTATGTTGTCATGTCTATAATTTGTTGAACTTAATTATTCATCATGTATTATTTAAATGAATGAAATTACTTTGGTTTCACTCTTCACGAAAACATGTGTGCATAAACTGATTCTTAATGTGTTTCATGGTGTATTAAGATCATTTTTGATTTTATATATATTTTAGTTAGAATTATGTTTATTATTATTTATGCAAGTTTGATAACACACAAATGAAGTGACGGGAGGTTGCAAGGAGAGATCAGTGAATAAAATAAAACAATGCATGAGCACAAATACTTGATTTACATTCACAAAGACACAGATGTACGGTGACGACAAGCAGCCTAATTATAAGTGAGACAACACGAAACATGTAGGATTTTCTCTCAGTGCTTTTGTATATCAGGAAGGTCACTCTGAACTGGGGATGTGAGGTTTGTTTAGTCCTAAAGTCAAGTTTTGACAGGTGTTCAATACCTTTTAGTTTACATGTACAGTGACCCCTGGCTCTGACCTTCTGCACAGAGAAAGTGGCACTACTGTAATTTTAGTCCCTAGTTCTT
The DNA here is from genome assembly GCF_045865225.1 of Trachurus japonicus. Taxonomy (NCBI): domain Eukaryota; kingdom Metazoa; phylum Chordata; class Actinopteri; order Carangiformes; family Carangidae; genus Trachurus; species Trachurus japonicus. Next base: position 7,549,463 of record NC_140925.1, read on the forward strand.
GTCTTTCTGCAAGCTGAGCTACAATACTGATCAACAATGAGCATAAAAGACATAATGGTGCTATGGATATGTCTACTCTCTTATTTAGACTGTATAACAGGGCAGGACCTTAAACATTGATCTATTATTATTAAAAATAGATCAGTGTTGAGTGAGACTGTGCACAATCAACACCTTGTTTAATCCTTTTACACAAAGATCAAGGGCATTAAGTTTTTTCTTTTTTTCCCAGCAGTTGTATTATTGATCACAGTGAGAGAATCCTACATGTCATGACAGTAATACATCAATATGACTCCGCTGCAAAAATGTCTTAGAGGATTTTTTGTCAGTTTTTGAGCTCACAAAGTCACATTTACTTAAAACAAGTGAAAAAATCTGACATTTTAAAATGTCTCCAATATGAGCTCTGGAGGATCTACAGTATGTCATTCTTCTTCAAGATTTTCTAGAAAATGAAACAAACTGTTTCTGAAAACAAGTCCAAATGTGCGCTGAGATTTTTTCACTTGTTTGTGTTGAGTTGGCTCAGAGCTCAAGACAAAAACCACTTGCTGAGATATTTCATAGTTATTTTTGCAGCGTAAAAGCAAACACACTGACTCATGACAAGCAGTGATGACAGCTTGCACACATAAAAGCAGCAGCAATACAGTACAATTAACTCTACACATTAATCATGGCCAAGTTCTTCAGTCACAGTGTGACTTTAAGTGCTAATTGAGATCATTACATCTCAAGTGACAGTTTTCAGCATTTACGCAAAAGTCAGAGTATGTCACCTCTTTATGAGAGCGCCACTTGAGTCACACAAAACCACACCATTAAAAGATTGCTGTTCTTTCGTTTGTTTGACTTACTTTCTGCCTCTGGTCGAGTTATAACTCCCTCCATATTTCTTCCGATTAAGGATGAGAGCAGCAATTTCTGGCACGTAGCGAGCAAACATGGCCTACATGCATGAAAAAGAAAAAGAAAAGGGCATGCAGAGAAGGTTCTACTGCGGTGGAGGCAGTAGAGCCTCCTTGAATACTTACTTTCTCCCATTAACCGCACTATAGGAACCACCATATTTCTTGCGGTTTCCTATTAACTCTATGATTTCAGGGACGTAGCTCGCAAACATGGCCTAAGGAGAAGATAGAAGACAGAAGAAGAGACTAAAAAAAAGATAGGCAAAGGAGAGCAGGTCCTCTAATTTTAGCTTTAAAGAAATCCCTTAAGTCTGAAAGAGGAACACTACTGTATGTGCAAGAAGTAATATTAGTGTTTATTTGTTAACAGGTAAAAGGAGAAAGAAAATAAGAAAGTTGCAGCTCATTGAGATTAGTCATTATTGGCTGAATGTAGCCTGGAGTTACATCACAGTTACATTCATAGATACTGAGAAAAAAGTGTGAGAATGAGAAAGGAAATAATAAGGCCAATATTTACGGATACTGGAAGAATAAAGGAGAAAAATGACAGCTGATGAGTGGTATGTCGATCTGTGACAGAAAATAAATAATAAAAATCAAGAGAAAGCCTTATGTGCCATGTTTTGCCCAACAAACACACGTCAGGTTGATTTAGAAAGCGCCACTAAATGGAAGGCAAACATTGACTGAAACTCTACACCGCTGCACAAGTGCGGAAAGTCACAGTTTTACTACATTAATTCTATGCATAAAATCAACAAGAATCTTTTTTTTACATTCACTGCTGCATCGGATATGTAACAAAATACTAGAGAAACAAACGCGTTATGAGGGGATTTTCTTTTTACCCCTTAAATTTCATTAGTTTGGAAAAAAATAATCTTGCCCACACTGTTTGATATTGTCGTTTATAACTCATGTTGTCACAGCTTTGGTTTGCAGCTGTGCTAGTAACACCGAAATGCCAACAGACTCTATTTCACCATATTACAGTACTGTATGGCACCATGCTGTTTAATCCACTTGTGAATAATCCGTAATGATACAGATAACAATCTCCTCCCAGTGAGGCTACTTTCCTTATCAGGTGAGTGAGGTTGGTGGTTAAATCTCAGAGAGGATGTTTTCTGTTTGATTTATTCTTTCATCATCATCTTATCCGTAATTTATCTAAAATTTGTCTTTTTTTATTCCTTAAAACGCCTTTAAGTATTTGTGCATTGCGTAAGTCATAGTAATGTTGCTAGATCCATAAAGCTGGGCTGTACTAAATCATCCTTGTATCATTGTGTTTGTTGGAAAAGAGGGAGGGGAGGCAGGAGGGTGGAGCCACCTGAAACCGCAGTACTTACTTTACAGTTAATGAACAGATGCAAAAATTCTACATGTCATTTTGTAATGAGTACAGTACGTAACAAAACAAATCTTCAGCATTATACCTGAATAAATGCTGCATTACTGTAGACAACTCCTACAACTCATGACATGCAACATACTGTGGTGAAGTGGTGGGTCACAAAAAAATAAAAACACCTCAGTGTAAACAACGGGTGAAGGGCGTCCCGAGTTGACAGCGTCCTGGCGTTTGTTAACACCTGGCGGAGTGTGATGATTGGTTGCATGGAGGATTTTAAGCAGGAATAAGTAATGAGAGGGATTTTTACCAAACCACCAAGGATGAAGAAGACCATAAACAGGCGGCCCAGGGTGGTTTTTGCATAAACGTCTCCATAGCCAACAGTGGACATAGTAACCATGAGTAAGTAGACACATTCCCAGTAGGAAAGTGCCTGGGAATTTTGGAAGTTTTCCCAAGGATCCCCTGAGTTTTCCACCTGGAACAGAGGTTGAGATTTATACAACCATGGAAACACATAGGTGTAAAGCATCTTTATCTTTTCACAACAATGCAAAAAAAATAAAAAAGAAGAATGTACGAAAAAACGAGCAGCTAATTGCTACATCATCAAACTTTCACGTCGTCTTCACTGGCTCACATTAACTTACCAGGTGAATGAAGCCTGCTGCGGTTAGCCATGTGCTTATGAAAATTGAACACAGGTTCACCAGCTTTATAGAGTTGCTATTAGAAAAAAAAGAGCCAGACAACAGTGTTAAAATACACAGATATTGGTTATTATTGATATTAGAAATATACATTGTTTTTAAAACAAGAGAATCCATGTCCTACAATGCCTTATACAACTTTAACATTATTTGAATTCTAAATAATGTGAGTGAAATTGAACAGAAATGCAGCAACATGCAGCACAAAACAATGACAACTTTAAAACTACATTGTTGTCATATTCCCCCTAATTATGGAATCACACTGCATGCTTTGTCTGTGTTGTTGTGGTTTGCCATATTAACACATGGCTCTATTTAAGCATGCGTTTTAACACATCTGCATTATAAACCAGTAAGTCTGAAAATCTCCCTCATCACATGTCATTCAAAGATGACCCACAAGCAAATCCTCCTCCCTATGTGTTTACTATTCATATGTGCAAGGGTCTTTCAATATAGTTTGTGTCCATTTGACCTCTGTCTTCTCCTTTGTGCTCTGTCTTTACCTTCATCTGAGTGACCAAGCGAGGAGATTATTCTACAGCATTTTGTTGCACTATAAGCTCTCCCTGACATCTGTGCAAAAAGATTTAATTCGAAGCAGCGAGGACACAGAAAGCTGGGTTTGTTCCTGACATTTCAGTGCGTCCACTGTGCACAATATCACTGTGCTGTCTGAGGAAAACACTTGAAACTTGCAGCTACACCTCAGCAAATTAAAGCGCCCACGCTGTCATTAATTTTGCATAAACAAAAACACTGCAAATAAAACTCAGTCTTTTCTTTTAAGTAAAACTGCACCTTGTTTATGCTAATGTCAACAAAATAACTCACTGCACATGTACGACTTCATACTGCAACAAAAAAATACATACAGTCTGCCACACACACACACACACAAAGTGAGATCAAATCTCCAAACACTTACCTTGTCTTTAGTATATTCAAAAACTGTAAAATTTCTGAGAACTGTATCAACCTTAAGGCCCTTAAAAACCTCAAGCCTGTGAGGAGGGAAAAAGACCATAAAGAAATTACCACATGAAAAATCCACACAACATCAATAACATTCGACTGTGGTTTAACAAGAACATCATCATACCTTTCATACTTTCATCCATGTTTATCAGCTTCATTGGATTCATATTGATAAAAAAAATTGAAAAAACTCCCGACTGAACAAGCAGCACTGAACACTTGCTAGATCATAAAAGAAACATCTTTTTTTGGAATATTTAAGAGGAAAAAATATCCCAGATATCTCTTCAGCAACTCATACCACTCTGGATTAATCTCAGGAGCCTCGCAGAGCACCGGCATCTACCTGATACATGTTTCATTTCTACTGGATGAAACTCTGAACGTGGAGGAGATGAAAACCTGGATTAGCGTAAAGACAGGTGGACGCCGTCACGACAAATTGAATGAGTAAACAGACGTGACGTCAAATCCTACATTTGAGGGTATTTATGTGGGGGAAAAAAATGGAGCCTGTTGCCAAGAGTTGAAGGACACAGTGCCGATAAAAACAGTGGTGACAACACAAACCTGGGCTCCTGTACATGTTCACTGACTGACTGAATCTTTGCATCATTAAAGCTGCGTATATAATTAATCACAACTTGATTATCAACGGTTTTCTGCCACTTCTGTCCAAAAAAGAACACATAAAACATCATTTGCTCCAAAAAAAAGCACCAGATAAAGCAAAACCACATATTTTTCTCCTTCATGTTTTCTCGTTTAGGTGCATTGCGGAAAGGAAAACTCCCATCGGAGTTTAAAAGCCAAATGATTCACAGATCCAGCTCATATTTGCAAAGAAGCCGTATCCACTGCGGTGTCGGTGCCGCATGAGCAATTAAGAGCCACCTCAGCCAAGAGTGAGCAATCAAGTCAAATCCATCCCCACATGCATAAATCGGCCAGATGAATTTCCCTGCTGGAATAGATCTATGCGAGCGCCAAATGACACAAATCAAAGACACTACAGGCACTCATTCAGCTACAAACAATATATAAATAAATAATCTTTTATTAAAAAAAAAAAAAAAATGACATGGACCACGATGTGCCTCGCCAAAGCTCGTTTTTCATTACCAGTGAGCGTTTGCCAGATGGGGAGTATAATACAGAGAAAATCCTGAACCTGAACCTGCTCCAGCTGACACACACACAGTCCAAAGAGTTTTTTGGACATGCCAGCCCTTCAGCTTTAGTGGAGATTTCCCCCCCTTCGTTCCCACGTTTTCCTGCAGGTCTTACCCCAGTAGGAGATTACATGGAAGCATGCACCGAAGCTGTAGCAGATGCTGTCCTGGTCCTCCTTGTCGACGACCTGCCCGTGGCCCATCCTGACCCTGTAGCCCTTCTGGAAGAGCTCCCCGGTCGATTTCTTTCTCCTTCTCGTGTTGGAAACGGTCTGAGAGTGCGTGCCCCCATCGGGCCCCCTGTACACTAACATCTTGGTGGGAATCATGTCTAGAAATGACTTGTAAAAGTTTCCAACGTGAAGTTCAAAAAATCTGCTTCCCACTCCTGGCTTCACTGTTCTGAATCTGCCTGGCCACAATATTATGTAGAAAAACTGTGATCCTCCTCCTCCTCCTCCTCCTCCAAGAATTAAAAAAAAAAAAAATCAGGTGCTTTCATGATATTTGCACCCAACAGGTTGGCGTCAGGCTCTTTTTTTCAAGAAGCATTTTCATCTGATTTACCTCAGACCTTCATGGTATCCTGGTGGCGATCAGGCGCTTCCAGCGAGCTTAAAGCAAACCCCCTTTCCCCATCAGGATATTAGAGTGTAAGCTCCTTTAGGATTCATCCAGAGAAAGGAAGAGGCCAGGCACAGTCTGTCCATCAGCTGGATTCACAACGTCGCCTACATCTCATCTCATACAGTACGACCCTACAGCTGCTCTTTGACCGATCTTGACAAACATTTCGCTCTCTAATCTCAAACAGCGTGTATCTTTGTCTCGCCTTTATTACAGAACACAAGTGGCATCAACAGCCTGTAAAGCTGTGTCTGTAAAAATGAGAAGCTTTGGCAGTCATTGTGTTTTTCTGTGGATTTAGTGATTCTGCAATAATCCTTAAATTAATCACAGCTGATGTAATAACTGCTATTGTAGTTGACGTTAAAACCAAATGCGCAGCAGGACAAATGTCACTGCAGAGAGAGAAAGAGAGAAAAAAAACCAACAACACAGCAGCCGACTGAGCTCTAAATCTGCAAAGTCCATTCAATCTGGAATGTGAATTAAAACCCGAAATATATATCGCATCACTGTCAGCAGTATACTGCATACTAACTAAATCATTTCCATTCAGATAATGAAGAGAGAAGTAAAGATTTATTTCACAGTGTCTCACTATTTCCTACAAATAACCAACATATAGCTCTGAATATATATGAAGGTTTGTGGGAACTATGTGCGAGATTTAACACAATAAGGATTTTGAATTTGAATATCTTGACATTTTTGCTTTTTTGTGTGGATTATTTCATCAGTAAGCCTTTTCTAGAATTGATCTGCTTAGATAGTGTTTTGCTTTGTTACTGTATAAGGCGTCAGAAGTCAAGAAAGTTGCAAACTGCTGACTAAGGGAGTATTTTAGTCAGTAAAGATGCCAAAAAGAAACAAACCAAAAAAAAAAACCTCAACATACAGTATATGGCCATTTTCCAACAACATAATAATAATGAATTATTTTTTATTTGGGTTAAAACCGGACTTTCTGGAAATCGACAGCAGAAACGAACTCAAACACAAACTCATCACACTCAGAAAACTGAGTGACCTGAAAGTACAGCTGGGAACCACCACTTTAGTGCATTTGCTTTTAAGGACATTTTGTTTCAGCAAAGAGTTTAATGCTAAAAGCCTCTTTCTGTTTCACTCTGGAGGGAAAAGCTGCAACATGTGCTCCCCAGCAAGACACGAATATCTAATCTGACAGAGTTATGTTCTCTTCACCTCATAATAGCTGACAGACTTGCACTGGATAACTGTGCAGAGATAAATGTGCTGCTTTAGGAGGCTGCCTGTATTTCACACCCGCAGCAGGTGAGAGCTCCAGCTTCAAAATCCAGGCTTGGCAACAAAGAAGAAGCGCCGCTGCTGTATTTTGTTGTTTCCACGTGAAGACGTGTGGCGCTCGCAGCTGCACGTTTGTTCATGCAACAGTGAGCGTTGGTTTGAGGAGAATATCAGCACAGAGTGTGTGTATTTGAGTCAAATGTTCAGACAGCAGGATTGGCAGATTAGCAGTTTGGCTGAGCGCCGTGTGAAATATGGAGTGTGGATCAGAAGAGGGAGTTTGACAGCTGCAAGCGGAGCTGGCTGTGACCTCATCACCTGTTTAACCCCAGTTTAACTCAACACTCAATTAGTCACTAATCCACCATCACCAGTTGTTATAATTACAATATATCTCATGGAGAAAATGCCCCAAGTTGGAAAAACCATGGTATACTTTTTTTTTTATACATACATTGTTTCTTTAAATTCTATAAAACCCACTATTTACTGTATGTTGATATGTGATAAGTTAAACTTGTATCCAGCCTGCGAGGCATGTCTAGGAAAGTTTGCATGTGTGTTCTTCTCTATCGGCGTCTGTGTGTCAGGAAGTGTACCGTTGGTAGTGTGAACTACAGTCAACAGAGGGAGAAGTCTTCAGTCCAAATGAGAGGTGAGAGTCACGCGTGGCCGGGCAGAGACAAAAAAGAGCAACACCTACACCTACGCAACAGGAAGGGACAAGTAACAACAGGGTCACATTACTGCACTGGACTGTGGGAACAATCATTCAACTACAACTAAAGCTGCAACTTACAACAAACAAAATGTGGTTTCATCATCCGATTTTTTTTTTTTTTGTGATGATCTATTTATATGCCTACTGTAAATGTTATTCTCATAGATATAGTTCATCCAACTGAATGAAGAAAATAAATGGCCAGAAACTAAGCACTGTTTCTTGGAATAAAAGAAATAAGGAATGAAAATTGCAACTAACAGTGAAAGGAATTCTGGGTATTAATATGTGGAAGAACATCACAGCAAAAGTGTTGAAATAAAATGCCAGCAATACTCTCTCATGTCCACTAGATGGCACCAACAACCACCATTTCCTGCCACTGTTTTCACACCACAAGTCACAGTGCATCAGCCCAGAGAAAACACACGGGCACATTATGCAACTGTACTTATCAAGCTGTCATTTTGGCTCCAGAGTAGAGCTTGTTCATCGCTGAACGAGGTGCTGGTGTTGGCTACACGGCAAGTTTGTTCCTCAGCTGACGGGAGAAGAAAATAAAGAAGCAGTAATAAAAAAATGTGTAACGCAGCAAAAAATAAAAATAAAAAGATCCCCTTTAATCCTCTAATTCCTCACAGACCTCTCCGAGTGATGAGCTTCACACATTTAGCAGATTGACTTCTATTCTAGCACTCAAGCGCCCAACAAAGCCTATTACCTTTTTTTTTTATCCATTTGTGTGCTTCTGTGCAGAGCATGATTTCATTTGCGAGTTACTGCAGGTGTGCTGGAGAGCTGCACCGGGGAGGTGAAGGGCATGTGAACGACACCTGCCGGCTGCTGCACAATGGCCACTGCCCATGACACACAGCCAAAGACACGGAAGTCGTGGAAAAACACATTTCCGTTCAAACCGACTCACAGAGATGCCTGTGTAAATGGCACACCCTTTGACAGCCATACAATATTTGATAGTGCTGTCATGCAAACAAGCAGTAGTTTGAGGAGTGAAGCTCCTGAGTCACCATGCTTTCCAGTTTTCATGCTGCGCTGTAGCAGAGATTTCAATCTGATGCACTGTTTCCACAGTAACAGTGAGGATCATCGAACTTTCATGCACAACATGCAAGGCCCCAACATTAAGTTCACTCCATGACAAAAGTATCAAACTTATATGGCTCAGATTGAAGGTGTGCCCACCTGAAAGACCACAAAATACCAACAAGTTCCCTTTTTTGGAACTGAAGTGATGAGCTGAGATTATCAGGTTTGTTCATTCAGTTACACACAGTGAATCCACTGGGTGGCACCACGGGCTGCTGGGAAATACAGGCTTAAACAAAACAAAACAAAAAAACACGCCAGGGTGTGAGCATCGTGAGCATCCTTACCGAGCCAGCTCCTGTTCAGGTACACCGACACAAACACCGGAGGAACCGTGAAGAAGTCCACCACCGAGTTCACCTCCAGCCAGAACCACAGCTTGTCATTGGCAGCAATAAACTGTAAGGGAATTCAGAGTTGAAGATAAGGTCCGTAGCGTTCAGGTACGCAGGCGGGAGTGCAAGACAGCAGCTTCAGCTTTTACTTACACGGAGGCCGAAGTAGAGCAGGAAAAACACGTTGAAAGCCATGTCGATCTGCAGCGTGAAGTCTTCGTAGAAGTTCTGACAGGACTCGATAGGACTATTAGAGACAGAAATACAGCATGTTATACAAAGGCAAGAAGTAATAATAAAGTGAGGAAGGTTTTGGCAAAAAATGGACATTTGACAACTGTATTTCATGAAAAATAAAGCATAAGAGATGCATTCTTCTTTTCCTGAAAATGCATTTTTTAAGATTCCCAAACAAAGGGGAACATAAGGGTTCAAAAAAGTGCAATAGTTGATACTTTCCAATGGTTTTTCTGTTGAGAAAAGACATGCATGTATTGTCATACAAGCAATAACTTGTTGAGATACCTGGTTAACCCTTAAATAACTGCACAACAATCTGCCTGAGGAATATGTCGTTTTCCGAAGTGCATTAATACAAGATGAAAACGGTGCCGTTCTCCTTTCAGGCCTGCATTTCCAATCTCACGGACATATAAGTCCCGTATTAAGTTAAACATGATGGAAATGCAGAGCCATGGCAGTAGTTTAAGGGTTAAATGCATGCAGGGTTCATGTCCTCTTTTATGAAATCAGGCAGCCAAAGCAAATGCTAGCAATGTAGTGAAGTCTCACCCTCAAAAAGCTTGAATCTGGCACTAAGAATTCAAATAAAGAGAAATAATTAACCATGTAAAATGGAGTGTAATAGGTTAGTTTGAATGTTTAATAGAAGTTCATGACCTGGAGGATTAAAAATAAATTTAAAAAGATCCTCTGACAATTTTATTCACACCTGAAATGAAAACACAGGTTCACACAATCGAAACTTAACAAGGTGCTACAGAAGAAGAGTTAATTATGTAAATGTATAGCTGTGATGTGGACACCATGTTCTATTAATGCATCATTAGCATGAATTAAAACACAACACAAAGTTTCATGATGGTTAATTGCATTAGTGCTGAAATGATTAGTTGATGGATCAACTAGTTGTTTGACATAAAATTACAGCACAGCAGTTTTGATAACTGATTAATCAGTTGAGTTTTTAATTAAATCAAGAAATTTCCTACTTTCACCCTCACTGAAGAAAAGGATCTCCGCACACTTGGATCTATGCAATTTCACTTTATTGAGGGCTAAGCTTTCGGTCTCAGTCTCAGACGACTTTCATCAGAGCAATACCTGTTCTAGATTTAACTTAATATCTTCTGGTTTTAAAATACACATAATTTCAAACACGTCACCTCAGGATTTTGTGCAACTTTATTGGATTTATTTAGATATTATACACAAAATGACACAATCTTGTATTGCAGAACTGGCTGGTCTATGAACAAAGTGAACGTTGTTTGTTTCCTTTTGCTATTAACACACTGAGAGGGTTTGGGATCGGCTGCTGACCTGAGGAACAGGTTACCGTGGAGCTGCAGGTTTTTACTCCTTTCTCTGCAGCGTGTTAGTGTAGAGCAGGTCACTTTCACGTAGTTTGTTTTTAGTGTCAGTGTTTGTCCTCCAGCTGCAGGATCCCTCCACTCATTCACATTCACCAGCTTCACTAATGCACACCGCACCACTCAGCATCTACACGCCCCCCCCAACCGTGCTGTTTAATACCATTCGGATTAAAGCAAATTGCTTTTGTTATGTAAAAAAAGAAAAGAAAAAAATCGAATAAACTCCCTTTGATAAAATACTGTCCTTGAAGTTCATGAGGTGACATTAAAATACCTCTGGGATTATTTTGAAGCGATCTGATGCACAGCAGCGACTCAGCTGATCTTCTGGTTGATGATCAAGAGGTTGGTGCTGTGATGAGGCAGACAGCTTCACACATCGAGTCTGATGGAGGCTTTATTTATAGAAAACCTCAGCAGCAAACAGTATATTACTCCTTTGCATTGTTTTAACCCTTGAGTGTAAACTGGACTTGCTGTTTCACCTCACTTGGCTAAACAATGGTCAGAAAATGGCTCCTTGAGCTCATGAATTTATTAAATCACAATCTGGAGTCCAGCTGTTCACTGGTGAATCTACTGAACATGCTTATTTTAAGGAAACATAACATTACCTGTTGAACACTGAGAGACAAGCAGAAAAAAATATTTCAAAAGTGCTGATGTAGGGATTTACATCGGTGTCTCAGTCACATTTGTAGAACATAGGACCTTTTTTTTCCTTCAAAGAAATCTTTCAGGTTATGAATTATTCATATTTTCAGTCATTTACAGGCAGGAAAGGGCACAGAAATGGGCTGATAAGAAAAAATATAACAAGAAATACTGCATCTTAGTTTCATTTCTTACTATATTGTTGTATTTGTGTGTACAAATAGTGGAGCAATATTTTTTCAGCCTTGAACTGTTGTATACTATAATTTAGTTTTTGCTATCGCTTAAGATTTGTAGGATTTTAAAGGCTGCTTATTATAATATTTCTTGTATTTTGGTAGAAAAACACTGTAACAAATGAATTCATTGATTCATGCTGAAAAACGGATTCCCACAAAGCACAATGACAAATATCAATATGACAAATCTGGTGCATGGGAAGAGGTAAACTTCTGATAAGGAGCTTGCAATGCTTTTAGAGAGAAAAGATTTTTCAATAAAAACAACACATCTGATCGCGTACGGGGAACTGGTTGATGTTGATGTGCAGTCGCTTCTTTACTTCTTTGTATCTCATTACCTTCTCTGCAGTTCCATCTACATTTCATTAAATTGTTACATTCGTCTTTCTTGCATCTGCATATTTTTGTTTTTCTCAAAACAGTAGAAAAAAAGGCAAATACTGTATAACCAGTCTTTTCTTTGGCTACTCTAAAAATAGTGTGAAGACGGTGGATGGTTTCTGTCCTCATTCACGGTAATGACACGTCAGCCTGGCAAATCCCTGTCATAGCAGGGTGACAGACCATATAGCAGAGGCAGGCCTGCAGTGCTAAATAATTGAGTTCCAGTTTGCATGGTGTGGAAGAGGTCTAAGCCCGTTACGGTTCACAAACCCTCCGTATCCATAGCTGCTCATGGTCTCTCACTTCTGCAATGCATTCAGCCGCACATCAAACAGGATTGATCAGTTCATATGCAGAAACCTTAATGTTCTTAATGGGAGTGCAAATGATTCATGGTTGACTTTATAACCTTGACTAAAAGCTGAACCCACAGAATTCACTCAGATTGATTTATATCCCAATATGACATGGGCTCTTGCCGTTAGTCCTTTTGATACCTTCATTTAGGCTTTATTGATTTAAGGGTCACTAATCAATATTTCCTTTATTAACAATTCTTCAAATGACCATAAATGATGAGAAAAAATTGTAGTAGTGAACTCAGAAATACTCATAACACAAATTAAAAGTTCTAGCCTTCAGTTTCCAAGACTTTTAACTAACGATTTTGCCAACAAACTTATACCCAGTGCTCTTTTTAAGCAGTTATATGTTCACACCAAAAATAAACTCAATGTAGAGCGGCTAGCTAATCAATAGCAAGACATGTAGGAGGTAAACAAACCCTTAGCCCAGAAACAGAGCTACACGTGCAGTGAATATTAGATTTGCCAAGTGAACAGAAATGTGACTGATGAATTTTAACGTTGCTCCGCTCCTGTTGCTCACTTGAACAGGCAGGTGTTTACCTATTTACAGGTCAATATTTAGTGATAACTGGCAAATATGACCATTGTGTTGCCCCCGAGTGGCCAAAATCAGTCAATGCAGAGAGACACAACTAGCTGGAAACCAGATGTTGCTCGGTAACTGCACAGTTATATGTTTGCACATTGGCTTGATTTACAGTTAATCTGCCCCTGAGTGGTAAAAGTTGATCATTATATGAAATTCTTTATCAATAAATATCTGAATTGAGATCATGTATATAATTAGACATAGCTACTGTAAGAGTCTGGCTGAATATTTAACATCTGCTTTCAATGCTCGTTCAGTGCGTTCACTGGAACGCTGACTCCCTCCGTGTTCATCTTGACTTACAAATGATGTGGAGCTTCACGGGAGCAGAGGGCACAACGTAAAACACCACTACAGTGTTACAAAGCAAAAACTTTCTGGCTCCTTCATCTCTGTGCAGCTCGTAGCTCGAGTTCTCCTCTCTGAATGTAAAAAATGGGTCTGCTGTGTTGTCTTTCTCAGCTTGTTGCTTCCAGCCAGGTCAGCCTGTCCATCATACAACAGCCCAAGCAGCCCCACAGGACTAATTACAGGAAGGGCTGTATCTGTTACAGTCTGCTACCACTCAGAAGCATGCAAGAGAGCAGCTAACTGGCTGCTCTTTGGCTTTAAGTGCCGGGGCTTGTTGGGTTGACAGGTAGTGAAAAACTACTGTGTGAATAATAGAAAGACCTGGAGAAGACTGAATTAAAACTAGGACAAAGAGCTTCGGAGGGCGAATATGAAAATAAGACACTGAACAGGTGCTGCAGCATCGTTACTCATTGTCTATTTAACAATTCCCTTTCATACGTGTGAAAAGGTTAAAGAGGCGGGTCGAAGGTCACCCATCCTTCATCAGGTGAAAAGGTATCGGGCGCTGCGACAGGCAACTTCTGAGAACCGGAGGCCACAGATGGCATTGGTGGGGATGTAACTCTACCTGCGCTTGTCCAGATAATGAAATGAGATCATGCTCGCAAACCACATCAGAGCAAGCTGAGCCCTCAGCTGTATGCGGTCTTATGAAATAACAAATAACCTGAATGCCCGCCACCAGGACCATGAGCCAGATTACATGAGTTTATAGCCCATTTTCTCATCTTTGCCTTAACATTACTCCCAGTGGGGAGTCTCTTTGGGCATGATAAAAGCTTTTATCCTGGCGTATTTTGCCCTACATCTTAATGGCACATCCTGTTCAAACACCACCAGGCTGCAGTAACAGTATACTGCTGCACATGAAGCTAAAAGGGTTTTCCGCTTCCTCGGGTTTGATGAGCGATGGTGATTGTTTCAAACAGGAACTTTGGTCTTTCCTGCCTGTTTGATAGTCCCATTCCTTTCATTACAGTGGTTAAGCAAACCTGGACGGGGCCTGGATGATAACGTCAGCTTAAATGAGTCGATGTAAATGTCAATAAAAACAGACACTAAGTACATGTTCTCAAATACCATATACCGCACTGTAAAGAGAAGAAAGCACTCAGGGTTATTGAGACTGAGCTATATGAGGTTTTATGACAGTGTAGTGGTCAGTTAATGGCTGAGGCTGAGGAACTCATACATGTCTGGAACACACAGAACTGTTACGTAATCTGTACGACTGAAGAAACATCATGTTATCAGCAAGATTTTAGTGACTGCCATAATATGAACAGCGGAATTGGTGAATTTCTATCAGCTAGTGTATGTCTCTTTTATAATGATGTGTATATGTAAGGACTCAGTGGACGGAGACAGAAGGACTTGAGACAGACTCAAGCATCTCTTTGTTAAATTTCTCATTTTCTTCCATCCATCCTCAGACCTGTTGTGGTTGGTCCCGTTGCCACAGGGCATCACTTCTGCAGTGGCAGTGTTACAATTTACACAGCCACATCTCAAACGTGGATCTGATTCTCACGGTCAAATGAGACATTTCAGCCCGAGAGCAACGTTTTCACACTGAACTCTGGGAAAATGACGAAAGTGGCTTAAAAAGGGACCTGTCATCCCAAATAATAATAATAAAAATAATAATACTTACTCGGAGGAATCTATGAAGTATATTACGAGGGCTCCAATGCTGAGAGCAAATACAAGAACCACCTGTGTAAAAGAAGAAAAGAAACAGGTTAGAGCCACTGTATAGTGAGAGTTGACAGTAGTTAATCCTCAGATCTTCTGCTCTAATCAATCAAAAGTATTTAAGGGATGTGGAGGAATTTAAGAACACATTGTCAAAACACAACATTTAACAATACATCTATCAAAAAGAAATCATCATAAAAATAATAGCAAAGTAATAATTCAATCTGATATCTTTGAAGACATTTGAAGAGATCATATCCTTTCAATGAACAAACTAGATAATAATCAGAGTAACTGATGATGACAGAGCAGATTTCTGTCAAAAGCATGACTCATTAGACGGCGTCAACAAGGGAGCAAACTCACAGAAAGTTGTGAAATAGCAGAAGTGTGTTTCAAGGTGTGTAGCTAATGTTTAATGCTTTTTAATGAGAATGAACAGAGTCATCCTGTTATCAATAAAGCAAAAAAAGAAAGAGTCACACAGTTTGGAACAGCAGCAGCGCCACAAACAGACTCTTCAGTTACTGTACGTCTGACAGTGTAAATAAATACACAAGAGCCGGGCTCATCATGTAAATTGGCAGCGTAAGAGTGGGCGAGGTGACAGAATCCTTTCACAGACACAAACACAGACACAAACAAGGAGGGACACGGCTGAGCCTGAAGCTTTCGGTGGCCACAGCGGAGCAGCATGATAATAAAAACCAGGGCAGTGCTTTTGACTCTGTCACTCTGCAGCGACGGGAGGGGTGGGGGTAGTGGTGGTGGTGGTGGTGGTGTGAGGTTGGGCCAGTGCTGGAGTAAGCTGAGCGACTTTCAGAACAGACCGGGGAGGCAGGTGTTGGGGTAATAAACATGAGCGCGAGGCCGGGGTGTAAGCAAACAAAGCAAGAGTGGTCAGGTGACAGCTCTGACACTGATAGAGTGCAGGGGAAACTTAATTACCGTCTTTAATGACACAGAAAATCAGACTTGTCTGTAAATACATATAGTTAAGAAGAATAAACACAGCAAAAATCTGATATTTCGTGGACAAACGGAGATCTGGGGCAAGAGAGGGTGGGACTACTGCTCCTTCATTTCAGTCTTTGCTACGAGCAGGAAACAACCTGTGTGTGTGTTCTCACCTGACACAACACCAGTGTCAAATGAGGATCCTCGAGTAAAATGCAAAAAGAGACTGCTGTCACATTGTGTTTGTCAAACCAGAGGAGAAGAAGGTGGACAGTGGTTATCACAAATGAGGACGAAATCTCTGTTACCTAACTAGAGCATACTTTTATTTATTTTTTTAAACAAAGTAGGCTAAAAAGCAACTAAGCTATAACACATTTGACTTGTTTATACATTTCACATTTTGCAGTGCAGCTGTTACAAAACATGTTTTTGTGCCATTTGAGTTATAAAAGCCCTAGATTTTTAAATCTTTAAAGCTAATGCTAATTTTACAGTATCGTCAATTGATACTTAGAAGTACCAAAAAGCACAGGAAGCTCACTGCAAAATGTGCGTCCTAATTTTGTGTTCAAAAAGCTGTCGCTAATGTAGACAGGGGCTCGACCCACAGAGACACACAGATATGATTTGTGGCAGACGGCATAACAAATGTTTTACATCCCGAAATGCACCACTTGCTTATCTGCGACCCTACCTGCCTGCCCTTTCATCTATTTAGAAATGGCACAATGGCCATCCTGAACAAGAAGCCAATGAGCATCCATAATGAATGAGCTCAGCCCAATTCATTTCCATGATGTGAAATTGTATTGTCAACCCGCAACCACTGATCGCTCTGTAATGACAAAAAGCACCCGCATGCATTTTTAATCGACCCTTCCTCTTTGAAAGCCAGGAAATCTCTTTATGCCTCTGACCATCCCCAGTCCCAGAAACTGGAAACAATGTTGGTGCAACCCTAGAAATGCTAATGTGGCCGGCAGAGGAAAGATTCACGGATGTCAGTGAATAAAACACGCTGGCTGTAACAAAGACAGAGACGCTCACGACTGGCTTTGTCAATGAGGTGACAGCAGACCGCGGCCAGTGCTCAGCATTCTTCATCTCGGTCACAGGATAATGATACATCACATCTGTATCTCCAGCCACCTCCAGCCAGTTTTGCTGGCAGATGGCTGAAGCTGGGTGTGTGGGTGTGTGGGTGGGTGAGCTCAAGCTGATAGAGAGGACCGGCAACTGCACAAGTCCCTCTGCATGACTGCCAAGACCTGCTCAGACCAATTTGCATTTCCTTTTGCCAGCATGCTCTTCACTTAATGTCAACGCCGCTTACAAAGTGGGAGGGATACAAGGAAATGTCAAATATCTTCTCTAAAATGTTCCAACAATAATCGTTCAATGCCAGGAAAGGAGAAATGTTTTTAAAAGAAACAAAAGAATAGTTTTTATGACACTGTCTGAGATTCACCTGACACAGCAGATGCCAGATAAAACCGAGGTACCTGAAGTAAGTCCAATGGTTGTTACTTAGAACCATGTGGGAAGACTTTGTTGGAATCTGTGAGAGAAAATGCAGGTGCTCTGAAATAATACTGGCCAGGTAACTAGATGAACCATCTGTCTGCTGCCGTCTATCACCAGCTAACTGGAGCCAATCAGATTCTGCAAGCTTCCCAATTTTTTTGACGACCAGTGGATCCTATGGGTAAGTTGGACTTTTGGAGACGAGTGAAAACATCTATGTACACTGGAGCCACCACTGTTGATTGTCTTCACACCTACAGTAAGACATGTCCATATCGGCCAGTGGTTTCTGCCTCATAGGACATTGATTGTTCTGATCCGGTGTCATTGGACCATAAATGAAAAGCTTGATTCTCATTTGGGACAAGTCCAGCTGCCGTGCTAGCACTTGCTAACATCCGGGACAGCTAGTGGGGTTAGTAGCCCTCCTATTCTCCCCCACGTAGCTTCACCTGAGCCCTGTCATTGGCTGACAAAACACACAGACTCTCTCGCTCTCCACCCAGAAACGTCCCCGTGCACAACAAAACAAAGCAAAAGACCAAAATACAGGCAGGGGTAGGGGGCGCTGCAGACACAGCCACCACCACACAGGACTAGAAGCCCATAAGATGGATTTCATTTGTATAAGTTTAGCATTTATTTTTGGACAAAAATCTCCAGATTCTACCTTTAAACATTACCTTTACAAAGTATTTCTTCACAGTCTATAGTCAAGACTTCAGATATTGTGACCTTTTGGTTTGAGGCTGAATTGTGAATTGAAGCACAGACAATGTCATTCTGTATATAGCACAGGTTTGTTTGTTTGAAATACGTCTTTAAGAAGTCAAACACGTTATGTCTGACGTCAATCTATCCAAGTCGAGTCTCAAATCCTCATTTCTTTGGATAAGGATCTGACTCAAGTCATAAAGAACAACAGAGAGAGAGCAACTAAACTGAATAAACAAATGAAAACTTTCCATCTGATTCATCTTTGTATTTTAAATAAAAAATGATTATTCAAGGTCATAAGAACTCATCAGCATCGCCATCATTGATCCTGCCTGTGATGTACAGCATATCAGTGCACCAGCACATCTTAAGCATTCAGAAGTCAACCTGCAAACATCAGTGAAACCCACTCATGCTCCTCCACTCTTCCGAAAGTGTGACTCACCACCATCAACCAGTGTGAATAACATGCCAAAGAAACAGCAACTTTACCTGGACTGGAAAAACACTTCTACAGTACAGTGCACTCTAACTTCTGACGATGAGAAAAGAGACAGATGGAGGCTGATTATATACAGTTTGTGAACCCCTTAAAGCAGAAGTAAGCGATCCGGTCGTTTTGGCTAATGCTGCGTTCCAGGTAGGCTTTTGAAACCGTAAATTACAGCTTCAAGTCACGACTCACGACTTTGTAGCGTTCCAGGCAACCCACTCGTGTTTTTGTTGTGTTTTTGCTGTTTTACCTGTGAAAGTCACTATAGCGGCCACTCGTAACTTCCGACCCGTGAACTCGTACCAGATCGAACTGGTACGACTTCACAGGTCGGAAAAGCACGAGTTACGGGCTGCCCTGAACGCACCATAACGTCTTGTCAGCCGATGGAGTTAGCAGCGCCCGCCCTCATCATGGATCTATTGGTCCTCGTCCCTACGTCACCACATTCAGGCGCATCCCTTGGCTGCACACACAGCCCTTCATGCCGTTCTCTCTCCTCATTGGATAAAACTTGTAGGATACGAGAAAAGTTTTCTGCTCGGCTCAGAGCAGAGCAGACTGACAGACCCGTGTTTCGGTCCAAACACTCTATATAAGTGATTGCTGTCGGAAGATATAACTATTTAAGACTTATATTAACACAAAAATATCGCTTACTTCTGCTTTAAGTAGTTTTGATTTTTCTGTTGTTTTACCATGATTTTCTTATTCTATCATCACCAGTTTTTATACATGAAATGTCAGGTTTATGTTTATGAATTCCACGTACTTGTTTTGAGGGAACTGTGAGTGAGTGCCAGCAGAGTACGTGAAAAATGGAATCAGAGTATGTGCAAAAGTAAGTGAACCCCAGCTGCGTTGGTAAAAGCAAGTAGGTAATAGACTCAAGTGAAACACATGTGGGTGCTCAAGTAATCAATTAAGCAGACCAATGAAATAAGACATCTTTAGAAAAGGTTATGAGCACCAAACTACTGTTATGCCACAGCATCAAACATACAGATCAACAATGCAGAGAGGAAAGGAGACATCCAAAGACATCAGAAAGAGGATGGTAACAGCCCATCAGTCTAGGGAAAGCTACAAGACCAGCTCCATCCAACACTGTAAGACAAATCATCTACAAATGGAGGGCACTCAGCATCACAACAACTCTGCCCATACAGTAAGTGAAAGGCCGTCAAAACTTTCACCAAGAAGCACCAGAAAAATAATAAATTAGGTAAAAGCCAACCCACACATCACTTTGACCGAGTTGTGAACCTCTTTGGCAGCCTCTGGGAAGACTGTATATGCGTCTACAATCAGGCAAAAAAAAAAAGAATAGACATGCCATTCATGAGAGAGTTAGTAGAAGGAAGCCTCTGTTCACAAGAATGAACAAAGTTGCCCATTTAAACTTTGCCAGAGATCACTTGGACAAACCTCTTCTTCTTTTCTGGTGGTCTTTCATGTGATGCAACTTCGACTCTCAAGCTATCGCTGTTATTGCTCAACAGTTAAGGGGTTGGCATGTTGGCTGCCAAAACACGCATGATGGCACCCACCGACCTCACTGTGACCTCTTGATGGCTCTCACCTCTCTATTTGGAGCACTGAGAGCGGGCTACACACAATGAGCATTTGGCCGGCCTCACAAAGGGCTGCACAATTATGGCTAAAATAATAATCCTGATTACACTGCTCCATTATTGTCAGAATCAATCAGAATTACCAGGCTACGCTGATGAGAATAGACATGCCGTTCATGAGAGAGTTAGTAGAAGGAAGCCTCTGTTCACAAGAATGAACAAAGTTGCCCATTTAAACTTTGCCAGAGATCACTTGGACAAACCTCTTCTTCTTTTCTGGACAGATGAATCCAAAATGTCATTATTTGGCCATAATCACAGGCACCATGTTTGGAGGGTTCACAAACTTTCACGCAGCACTGTACTGTGTTTTAATGTAACATTAATTTGCAAAGCTTTTTAATGTATCACTGATAAAAGGAAAGACAGAAAAAGAATAGTAGCATTTTAGTTCAGCAAGAATACAGTAAACATGAATATTACAGTGCTGCAGTAGGTCAGTTGAACTTGAATCAGGCCTCATTGAAATTCAGTCAAGGTAGAAACATGTTTTAAAGATTCTGCAGTGGGAGGCTGTGTTTCTCTGTGAGCGACTACGGGGTCTAAAAACAGGATTCACCAGAAGCAGGGGTCACTTTGTTCCGTAATTCCTCAAAGCCTGTGGTCACCGTGGGGATCAAAGCTGTCATTGGTGGGATGCCTGATATTTCAAATGTGTAGTCGAGTGGCCTGTCTTTGTTTAAGTAAATGCCTCCAGTCCCCGGCTCTATCCTCCCTTGTGTCGCATCCAGTTCATGCATCACTTACTTTTAACTCTCTGCAACTTTAAAAAAAAATGTTCTTAGGCGCACGAGTCCCTGACACGGTGGCCCTGGTGTGGTGACTCTTTGACCCTGAGCAGATCCCCCCCACAAGAGCACATAACAGTGCTGTTTTCCAAAATTAAAATGACCTAAGGATGTTGATGCGTTCCACACAGGCCATCTGTCTGTCCTCAAATGCCACATTGATTAATAAGTCATCTCGCACATAATGACACTCACAAAATACAGAGCTGTATAATAGAGGAGGCAAATCATGGAGCACCCTTAGGCTGAATAGCGCCATTATAGACTGTGATATGAATAGCAGTGAATATCGTTTTCTCTGCTTCAATGTTTTCCCCTGGAACTTGAGAATATGTTTCCTTTTTTAGGATGCAATTTCCCACCATGAAAAACAGCAGCACAGCTTTGCTTATGTTTTAAATCACAACACTATAGTCATTAAGTTTTATTTTGTATTTTTCTTTTAGCTGTTGACTGGCTGTGAATCATCTTGTAAAGACACAAATCCCCTAATCGATGAACTTTACTTAAAGCAGATATCAGTGGAATGTTTTTGTTAATATAAGTCCTAAATAGTCCTATTTTCCATCAGCAATCACTAAATACATTGATGTTCATGCACATTTATTGGATTTAGAGCGACTGTAAATGTTCACGTAACGGACCTTTAATGTAAGACACACCTTGTTCATCAGCGCCATCCTCACTAACTAGACTCTGTTTGCAGCGCTGTTGCGTAGTTTATCCTTGGCCCTGGGTGTTAACAGTAAATTAGCATCTTTACAACAACAGCCATAAAGGTGATGGACCGAGGCCTTGACAAACACACGGACACCAAATTAACATCTGAGACATTTACAGTGTCGTTACTGTTGAACTGCAGGTCGTTCGGAGCTGACAGGACGTCTGTGTCATGTGATGCAACTTCGACTCTCAAGCTATCGCTGTTATTGCTCAACAGTTAAGGGGTTGGCATGTTGGCTGCCAAAACACGCATGATGGCACCCACCGACCTCACTGTGACCTCTTGATGGCTCTCACCTCTCTATTTGGAGCACTGAGAGCGGGCTACGCACAATGAGCATTTGGCCGGCCTCACAAAGGGCTGCACAATTATGGCTAAAATAATAATCCTGATTACACTGCTCCATTATTGTCAGAATCAATCAGAATTACCAGGCTACGCTGATGAGGGTAAACAATTATTTAATGGCGTTTTTGTGTGTCGACCTTGTGGCTATTTTGAACCGAGGCAGCACAGTCTTCAAGTGGCACCAATCCATATTTGAATTTTTAACCACAGGATGAACAATAATTTGTTATAATAATTCAGACAGTTCCCCACATCAAAGCCTTTCAGCTCCTTGTTTTTGCTGGCCACAAGTTTTAGATCTAATAAATTCTGCCATTACCAAACAACAGATGGACAAAGTTATAGACTAACTGCAAACATAGTGGATTATTTGGGAAAAGGCACAGATACTTCCTTCAGATACTGGAAAAATAAGTAAGTCTAAGTAATAAATAAGTAAGTAATACATAAGTCTAATTGGGAAAGAAGTAAGGAAGTAGGTAAGGAAAGAAGTAGAAGAGGGAGTAAAGAAATAAAGACAAAATTAATATATGAACTAATTAATGCAAAACAAAAAGGAGGGGGGTAAAGATGGAGGGAAGGGAATAAGAAATTATAAAAGTGCGTTATAAAGTAAAACAGGAAGACTTTAGTATAATGTATCCAACTTACACTCTGTATTATTTATCTGTCACCACATAAGAACAAAAGAGGGAGAGAAGATTAGAGGCTTGCTGTGAGTCACAACTTGACTGACAAGTCTTTTATCATATGATGAAGTCATATTATGAATCCTCATACAGTTTAAGTCAAATTCAGTTTGTAAATACAGCATCAAAAAACAGCCTACACATAATTACAACCTGCTAACAGGTCAAATTGTTCAATTATACATGCAAATATATGCTGCACCTGTAAACTATATGATAAAAAACAACAGATATGGCCTTAAAGAGACAGCTGCGTCCCTGTTCAGCTCAGACATGGACTCACTCCCTGTGTCTGCATGTGTCCCATGCTAGTGGTGACAGGCAAAAACACAACATGCATACTAATGGGGTCTTGGATGGTGCTCCTGAAGCCTGGCACCGTCCTCAAGCATGATCTTAATATAACCTTCCCAGCATGTGTTTCACAAACAGTCCACAGCCTCATCTGCCTGAACGAGACATGATCATGATTAAACGGTCCAGATCACAGCATCAGTGGAAAGGTGCTTTTCTGTGGATTTGACAAGGTCACAGGCAGGAAAGACAAACAGACATTTACAGCTTAAAGGTCAAAACCACAGCTGCTCATGGGCAGCGTCAATAGTTCACCTGAAACACCACCTGGATGGTCCATTTTTTTTAATTTTTTTTTATCATGACCACTAATATATATGACTTTTAATTGATTATAAAACACCCTCATTTGTTCTCAGCTTCATAGACAAAAACACAGAGCTTCATTTTAAACATCTAGTTTGAGTTTAAAGCTGCACCAATCATATCTGTATAAATGCAAATTGCTATTAAATTGCTTGATTTGAATCAGTGGTGGTTGGATGAGGACGGTCTCCCATGGGACCCCTACCCATACAATAGCTCCTATTACAGAGCAGTTGGACCCGAGGATCAGTGAAATGAGTCATACTTAAAAGTCTTCATATACTTTAGCTTAGTAGAATAATTATAAAGCATGTTATGATACAACTCTTCTGAAAAATTAGAAGTAATTTTCTATGGTTAGCTGATTTAAAGATGTTCAATTTATATCATATTCCAACATGATCTCACTATGAATTTTAATAACGTAACATTAGCTGACTTAATATAGTGTGACTCAGGATAGAAATCAATTAAAGTCTTTTGTTTTTTAAGTCCTCCATCTCTCATAGT
Organism: Trachurus japonicus; assembly: GCF_045865225.1. NCBI lineage: Eukaryota > Metazoa > Chordata > Actinopteri > Carangiformes > Carangidae > Trachurus > Trachurus japonicus. The sequence goes on from NC_140925.1 coordinate 7,573,608, forward strand.
TTGGAGAGTTTTTGCCTTGAATCATTTTGAATGAATGCATGAGAAAAATTCAAGAGGATCCCTAGCACTCCAGTGACTGACAGCTGTCATATGTTTCCTAGTAAGTTGCTTAAAAAAGAGTGAGGGGGATTAGGCCCAGTGCTCCTCTATATTCAAGTGCAGCCCACAACATGAACCCCGGGAAAAAATATGAGGTCTGAGTGGGCTGTTTTCATTAGATTGATCAGAAAAAGGAAGTATGACTTACAGTACAGTATTGAGATGTATGAATGCATCAGATCTAATTGAAAACTAAATCACAGCTTGGCAGAAAGCGTGGCATTACTCATCATCAGACAATATAACAGTCAGATTGCATAATGGGCTGCAGTCACTGACGACAGCAACAGAAGGATGATAAATATTATACAAGCCCCAGACATGTGTGGTAATAAATTAAGAATTAACTCATTGTGAGTTTTTCTGATCACGGCCAGGCTGTTTTGAATAACTTGTGATTCACGACTGAGGCGAAGTCGAAGGACGGATGGGTTCAATCTGTTATCCTGCTATAGCTGCAGCATCAGTAACCCTGACGGAGTTAGTCCAGGATGATCAAGGACATCAGACTGATCAGTGTCGGTGGAGAAACTAAATTGAACCGCAATGTTTTTGGTTCATAAGTGTCATTCAAAAGCGCAGAGAAAAGAGGGAACCGTGCACATCAAACTGCCAGATATGGCATTAAGCCTAAAAATGAAAGCATTAGGTTAATGTTCCATTTTATGAACTTTCATTTTAAGTGTCACATTGGACCAAACTCTTCTAAAATGATTTAAAGCGTAAAGTTGCAACCTCGATGCAGCGCTGATGTGCAATCAAGTGAAGTGTTTCACCTCTGACCACACCCATCGCTGACTTTAAATTCCTCCACAGAGGGGAAACAGACAGGCAGCGAGATGAACTGACAGTTGGCCAAACAAATATGTGCAAGTGCTAATTCCAGCAGGTAGACTATTTCATACCAAGACAGATGTATTTCTGCCATCAATCTGGCCACCGTTGCGTGCAAAGATAAAAATCGTTGTCAATGTGATAAGTTTCCAAAGTTAAATCCCTCCCTTGTGGTTATTATTATTATAAACCTCTGTGATGTGTTAAGGCATCTGATAAACCTTCAGCCTGATCTGTTTTCAAGGTCTGACGCTGTGAGCCCCCATCAGACGAAGTGAGACATTCTGATCTTTAGTATTTAAAGTATTACTATACCTTATCTTGGCCTATATATAATAATTATATATATATAACAACATTTTCCGATCTACACTGCGACATAAAATGCTATAGATTTAGACTAGACTTAGATATTCGTATACTGTAATTAAAACAGTTTCAAATTAGCTAGTGGAAGTTCCTGTTATACTGAATAAAACTTCAAAACCTGAAAATTCCCCACCAAAAACTGTAGTTCTGAGGTGTGTTTTTTTTCTATTATTTATAGATATGGACACCAGAGATAGTTGGATCCTCAAAGAGCATATGAGGTTATTTGTATCACATCTATAAAGTCGGATTTATGATTTTCGAGGTAGAGTATAGGATTCTAGAAAAATGCGGCAACAACATAACCAGACTAGGCTGTTTTCTACAACATCAGCAAACACCTTGGTGTCACATCTCTCTATTCACATCCCCCCAGGGAGTGTGCATCTCACAGTTTGGAAACATCTACATAATGTTGCTCCAACCTGACTTTGTGGATCATATTTTATAGGCTCATGAATGCATAAAGCAACGCCTTCTCCACCAACGCAGCCTCTTTTTAATGCGAGTCCGAGTATAAATATTTTCATTTCATAAACCCACATTTGACACGCGCACCCTAGTGACCCATATAGGTATTCATTTAATGAATTCACCATTGAATTATACATTGGTTGTGTTGCATAAGATACTGGAGCACAATATAGTAGAGTAGTAAACTTACACATGAATTAATTCAACTAAAATTGAACATTGCATCATTTTTCTGGGGATCCTTGGGAAAACCTTACGGCCCTACTGGGCGTCTCGAGCGTCTGGATGTAATATTCCGGCTTGTACTGCATCATTCTCAATATTTCCCAGGATGAGCAGAGAGGCATTGTGCAGACAGTACAGTTACCCTAAGCAGGCCGTCATCAGTGGCTTTTCTTTTGTGCCTGCGACTTTCACACTCGAGAGTAAAACCGGTGGGTTTAAGGGATTTCTCTCTCATCTCGTCAATAGGAGCAGATTATTCCTTTGTCTTGCAGGCTTCCCGCGGAGCCGCATGCAGCTGCTTCCACATCATTAGGGATCACTATCAGCATTACAGCATTTCCAGAGGGATAGACCTGCTATGAAGTTGTGATGCAATTCCCACTGTGGATCCATCCGCATTTACGTACATGGGACCAGCAGCAGAATTTACAATTGAATCTATAGCACAGATAAATGGAATATAATGGTAGGACAAAATTGGACATGTTTGTCTCATCTGGCATTTAAGAAACCTTTACTCATAAAAGCCTTTGACCTACCCGTACCACAACAACGTTTGGTAGCATTTACTCAACACAATGAACAAAGTGTAGCATGTTTAAGCAAGAACTCTTTTTTCTAATTATGGTCCAAGATGTTTAAGACCAAGAGAAAACACACTTTGCACTATTGACCTAATCCAAACCATGGCAACCTTTGAGGGGATGAAGAGACCAGAGTCCAAACATGTGTCGTACCATCCAATCTTATATAACCAGGCTCTGTTACAGTAAATGAGAGACAGCGACAGGAGAAGCTTTTTCTTTTTGTATCCATTTTGCCAAGAACAGAAAAATGCCGCAACCCCCCACGACTCCAGACGACGTTATTGGGCAATAACCCCAAAATAATTACCCACATCAAAAATGCTTAAACACCGACCGACAACCTGTCACCTTGTGCCCAACACACCTATTAAAACCCTCTTAAGTCTCTCTCAACTTGATATTGAATGGGAGGTTGTTTCATAGCAGGGGACTACTAAAAAATAAAAGCTCCTGGCTACGTTATTTACACTCAGTCTCCTTGGTGTTGTAGCAGTCCTCTCTCGACCTCACACCTATAAAACAAAATGGGGAGGTTTTGTCAGTGCAGCAAAAAAAAAAACAACCTATATGAGCACTGGTTTATTGAAGATTAACCAAATGACTTGGTGAATATCGGAAAAACATCGCCCTCACGGTGTAAAGAGATTACTGTTCTGACTATTAGTAGGAGACTGGATGCAAATGAATGTGTCTTTAAGTCACAGGCTTTGTATGAGTGATCAAACAACCCGTGCTGACATTTTCCTTGTGGGGAGATTATTGTTTATCTCTTCTTGTCATATGTTCTGTTGTTATTCCACTCGACTACATTAAAATGCAACACGACTAACAGAAGAAAACATTGACCTAAAAATACACATATCATGTCTGTGTGTGAGAATTTAATTTTAATGAGAAGTGCAGTGATTTGAAAGGAACTGTTTTTTTTTTCCTACTGTTTATGATGAGTTGGGTGTCACAACCACTGATGTTGCAGCTGTTGACCAAATAACCAAAAACCAATTTCCTGTTGGTTTTTGAAACACCCGCAAGCATCTGTTCGTTTCCCACACAGTATATTTACCACTCGTGTCTCCAGCTGTGCCCAAAAAACCTTCCAGTGTGTCTCACAGTTTGAAAATTTTGCCATTTACTTTAAATGTTTATGAAAGTGTACTGGATGAGGTAAACTGAATTCAGCCACTGGACGAGTACTGCATGCAACTTCATGTGCCGCTTATTTATTTCACATCCTCTGATTTATACAGTCGATAAACAGCACTTGACACTTTGGCAAATGTTTATTATTTAATTATGGGGAAGCACTAGAGGCAAGATCCCAGGGGCCAATTTAAAGTTTTCAGTCCTGCCAAGGAGACACAGTGTCTCCCTGGAGCTCCTATCGATGGGGAATTAAAAGAAAGAGACACATCTGTCTTCTTCCTTTTGCTTTTATGTTTTCTAAACACTTCCCCAAACACACTGTCTCAAACTATGGACTGCATAGGTCTGAGATGATGGTGAGATGCAAACACTCAAAATTATGTACTTTAATATTTATTTTGCAAACTTAACTTTTTCAATGAAGTTTAGATATATCATATAGCCTCATTATATTTTTGCAACACATATTGTGAGAGGGCGATGACGCTATCATTATTAGCATGTTTCAGCAAACGGGATCCGGTGTTGAAAACAGTGGGTCAAAAATAACCGGTGAACTTTCCTAACAGCTGCTGACCAAATTAAAGTATGTGGCAGCTTGATACAAGTTGATTTATGATATAGTATAAATACCGGCCTCGTTGAATGTATCATGTGTTGACTGAAACACGACTGAAGTTGTGAGAAATCTGCAGAACAGAAAAAATCAACCCTCTCTCCTTCCATTTGCTTGGTGCAGTGATTGCCACAGAGGAAAATGGCTGTTGTTGTCGTCAGCAAAAAGCAGTAAACTCCTGAGAATTGAGCCTGGAGGAAAGAGCCTTGCAGGGTGTCCACGGCCACTCACACTTCCAGATTCACTCCGGTGCTCAACATCAACACACCGAGCTCTAATCTGTGCTGCTCGGCGAACTTGAGAACGCGCAGCATGGAGTTACAGGCTCCTGCAGGTTTTTATTGGGAATCAAAAAAGAAGGAAGAGGAAGAACATCCAGGAGGAAAAAGGGGGAAATGGGTTCAGTGGTTTCTGAGTGCGCTGATGAGATTAAAAAATAAAAAATAAATCATTATTTAGAGATCTTTGTTCATCAGGTGTGATGAGTAACATGCACATGCTGGTTATTTCCTAAAAAGTACATTTTTAGGATGGGGAGCAGAAGAGAGATCGAAAAAGTGGAATAAGTCCATGAGAGCAGTGAGTCATAGAGTTGTGCTGAGGAGGCCTGACTACTGCTGAATGTATAATGGAGCGTTTCAGTGAGACACTCCGATTATTTAAACTGTTTATACAACATGTGAAATCTGTGGTGAGCAAGCTTTTTGTGTTTGGATGAAAAATTCATGACAACGACCCAATCATTGCACAAATAAGGACATGATCACTGGGTGCTGCATGTTTGGAGCCTGAACTGGACCGTCTAAACTCAACAGCTCGACAGTTTACACAAAGGTACCCGAGCACGTTTTGACTTTTACGAACCGAGCGACTCGCTTCGACCGGCTGGTTACAAAAATATCCCTCAAACATTTAGCCGATGACATTTCTCCGGTCGCGAGGGGCACGCAACTGTGCATCTTCTCAAGTTTTCAATTTAGCGTGGTATTTACTAAAGACTAAAGATGTAAATGAGCACGGTCTGATTTGCATAAACTGCAGCTAATTAAGGTCTGATGCTGCTGTTTTGAAACATTTTGTGCACGTCTGGAAAGCAACGGGGCATGAGTGAGAGTTTACTGTTGATGTTCTTGGGGAATTGGTGCACGTTCATCCACACAGAGGAACAGGAGAAGAAATATTACACATAGCTTTTGACCTAAAGATGAAATAATATATAACCAGCTTTCCTATGCTTATTACTCATTGTTTCAGTCACATCACAGTGGCCTGGTCTGCTGTGAGCCATAAAAGCTCAGAGCAATTACATACTGTATTCATGCAGAAGGCTATTGCAAGAAAACAGACAGCAGTGTGTTCCTGCTCTTTTGCCTTGTGTTGACTATGCTGCTATTTTCTTAATTGCTGTGACTAAAGTGTTGTGTTTCTCCGATATTAAGTTTTCTCACTTTTTTAAAATCTCACTTATCCACCGTTTGTATTCTACAGCTTCTCTCCATCTGCAGATTTCACACCAGCTTCTCTCGGGTCAACCCTTAAATATCAGACAGTTTCCTCAGTCTGTTGGGATAAACCAGGTGCAGAAACTTTTGAAAGTCGTGCATTTCATTACTACCTTTTTAATTCATATTTTACAACATCGTAATACATTTTGAATGAGACAAACATGAATTTTTCAGTGGTGTTGATTTTCCTCAATTTTAAATGCAGAACCTCAATGTGATCCTTTAGTGATTGCGGCCAAAAGCAATTTGTCTGCTTAGCACCCAGAGGTTTGACTTCTAACCATTAGAGATATTAGAGAGATATTTAAAAAAATAATGGATATTAAAGCTCTTGGAAACTGGATCCTTCCTTAAACCTTTGGCAGCTCTGCACAAGTGCTCAGTTTATGTTTCATGTTGAATAGGTTGCACTGTAACTACCCTCGGGCTGAAACCTGAGCCTCTGTTTGTTTGACACTGGTCACTATGAGTAGTAGGGAGCGATCTGATCTATGAGCGCCGACGACGTCCTCTCTGAGCTGTGAAAACAACGCTGCTATCCTTGAACATTTTGGGTCAAGCCCGCTGGAACATCCCACTGTGTTACGCTGCTTCTTTTGACTCGGGAATCTCTTTGCTCCTTCATGCGGCAGGATTGATTCAAAAGATCTACTCTCATTAGACCACAACAGCATGTTCTAATCTGACTTAGACTTATTCTACTACATTATACAAATATTAAAATACCCACAATCAAAACATGCAGTGTAGAACCCCAAATCCCACAGTGGCTTAGCCGTGATTTAAGCCATTCTGGAAGCAGCCCAACCACTCTCACAGGGAGGCGTAAAGAGCTTAGGATGGGAGGGGATGGAAGTGTCTTCCCCCCGACCTCTCGCTGAGTCTGTCTCAGCTAAAATACGAGTTTGTAATTCTGTTGCCTCTAAGTGGTGAAAAACAAGAGAAAGCTGCAAACAACTACAGGGAGCTGACAAACAACACAATATTTATGTCTAAAAAAAAAATCTGATGTCTATCGACATGAGGGGAAAAATCTAGTTGATTGGAGAACAAGTGATGACTCACCTCTCTGGCAGCTCTTCAGAGAGGAGGGGCTCTCACTCAGAGAGAGAAACTCTGCCCTGCGCCAACAATGGAAATGGAAATTCCTCTCATGTGTTAAAATGTAAAACATGTTCTGCATCTAGTAAGGTGGACGCACTGTAACCGTAGCAGATGCGTGCGTTTCGCTGCGTTGAAAGACATACTTAGATTCATATTATGCAGTCGGAGACAGTTTAATTGCAATTAAGTGCTCGGAGTGAAGGATGAACCTCAAGCGAACTTTTAATATTATAACCTGTCATGTGACCATTTTGCAACAACATCTATTAACCTCTAACTTTTCATTTTCGCTAAGTGGGCGCTTTAATTAATTAAACTGAACTTGCCAAGGAAAAGCCTGTTTGATGTAAAGTGCCAGCTGCAAAAAGAATTCAAGAGTTTCTTCACTCACACCTCCTTACTGTTTGACAGGGGAGGGAAGGTTGAGATGAGATGTGAAGGCTACGTGAGCTCCAATTCTGCAGTGATTGCTGTGTCATTGTGCAGCTAATAATTCTTAATGAAATCTGGAGAGGCACATTTGGAAAGGCAAATTTGTGATGGTTGCCAATTTCTTATCATTCTCATGCTTCTGAATTGGATTTTTGGAATTGGACCAATGTCATCGCAAACCTCTTCTGCTCTCTGAATATGATGCTGCTCCAACAAACTAATTACACTACATCTCTGAGTGTTTGTGACAAATGAGATCCTGCTGAAAATGTGGCCTCCAAGAGAAGTTCCAGATTAGAAATGCCTCCTCCTCCCCTTCTGCCCCCGCCCCCCGAGGGGAGATGGTAATTATCACACCTGACACTTGCTGGTGTCCAAAACTAATCGTATGATTGCTGCAAGAATTTGGCCCCACGAGCGCCGAGAGAGTTCAGGATCAAGCAGCTCTCAATCTGCAGATGGCCACGGGTCAAGGCAACCTCAAATAAATGTGTCAAAGCGACTCTCAGATTTGTCTGTGCTGCTGCTGCTGCTGCTGCTGCTGCTGCTGCTGCTGCTGCTGCTGCTGCTGAGGGCAAATATTAATGATGTTATGAATCTAGACAGACTCCAGACTCTCCAGACACCACACAAAGCAAACCAGTCAACAAGGCACAAGACGGCCTCATCCTTTGGATTAAAATTCAAAAACCTCAGCTGAAGTACAGTGTGTGTGTTCGATAGCACCATGAGCTTCAATATAAACCTTACACAACTATAGATCCCAACAATAGGATCATATAAGCACTATGACTATGACTATCCATATTTGTGTATACATGGACACATAGATAAAAAAATGCCTTCAAAGAACTGGCAGCTATATGTAGCTGATAAGGTTTCAAAAGTCTTCATGTTCAGGAAACTATGTTTTTAAAGGGGTTTGAAGACGTTTCCTGCTGCATGGAGACCCTGACCACTTCTTTTGAAGCAGAACAAGGTTCGCTTGTAACTCTCATGACTCTGAAAATGATGAAAACTGATGAGATGGAGGAAAAACAGGAAGACAATGTAAATGAGCGGCTGATTATGCAGCAGAGTGCACGAGAGTTCACTGCTGTTGGCTGCTCTGCCAGTTTGTACTTGGACACAGAGTTGCTTTGAACTGCATCCCAACATCAGCATGCTAATACTCTGTGACAATGCTAACCTGCTGATGTTTAGCATGTGTGATGTGCCTGTTTGATTAGTAATACTGCAGCAGACACTGGCCTTTTTTCTACAACAATGATCTATAATTAAAATCATTTAAAAAACAAAAAAAAACATTTGAAAAAACTAACTGATGTATTCTTGTTGTACTTCCAGATTTCTTGCACTTTCACAATAGAATGGTTTTAGGAAACGACTTAAAGGGATAGTTCACCCAAAATTGAAATTTCACTCATTATCTACTCACCCTCATGTCGACTAAGGGCTGGGAGAAGTTTCAGAGTCCTCCGTGGCTTCTCTGAGTTACAGGGGGTCTCGGTGTAGCAGTGCATGTCCGTAACAGTTGCAAATGGATACCAATTGTCTTTGTAACAAAAAGACACACCAAAAACATCCAAATACCTCCATGCTGCTCGTATGTAATGTCCGTCTAGTATTGAAGCCCCGAAATGCGAAATTGTCCCGAAAAAAATTAAATAAGTCCATTTTTCAAGCTTGTTTGTAGCGGAAGCTCCTCTTCCCGGTTCATCAAATTTGGACGAACCAGGAAGAGGAGCTTCGAGAAGCTTCCACTACAAAACAAGCTTGAAATATAGACTTATTTAATTTTTTTCGGGACAATTTCACATTTCAGGGCTTCAATACAAGACGGACATTACATACGAGCAGCATGGAGGTATTTGGATGTTTTTTGGTGTGTCTTTTTGTTACGAAGACAGTTGGTATCCATTTGCAACCGTTATATGGACATGCACTGCTACGCCGAGACCCCCTGTAACTCAGAGAAGCCACGGAGGACTCTGAAACTTCTCCCAGCCTTTAGTCGACATGAGGGTGAGTAGATAATGAGTGAAATTTCAATTTTGGGTGAACTATCCCTTTAATAAGATGTTCTTTGTCTAACTGGGGACTCTATAAAAGCAGCAAAATAACTTTAGCCCCACATGGCATTGTTTCCTCCTGGAAGGGCCCTGACAGAACAGGCCTGGCAGCTGCTGTCACCCCAAAATAGCGGCAGACTTAGAGGCGGGCAGAGAGCCGAGTGACGCTGCCACGTTGTTCACTCTGTTGCACCAGCCGCGGTGAAAGTCACACACCATCCCACCGGCATCAGAATCCACAGGTGGCGAACACCCTCCTGTCTTTGCCACAAGGCCGGGGGCGTGTTGGTGGTATATCCGTTACATGTAACGACAGTGACGTCCTCATCTGAGGCCGACGACAGTCAACAGGGAATGTCAAAGAAAGGGGCACGTACAGTACAGTAAATGCTGTTTGAATCCTCTCACGCCGAGCTGAATAGTGATGGAAATGTGATAATGAAGCAGCACTTAGCTGAATTCTCAGTCGTGTGAGGCCGGGATACGTTTTTTCTATCACTTGCGAATGCCACTTCGGTCATTTTCTGCCGCTGCAGCAGCGTAGTCGCCTCTGAGAGAAAGGAGCATGTCACCCACAAAAGTGTTTACTCTCTCTCCCTTTTGCTTTTTTCCCCCCCACTCTCATCAGACAAAAAGCTTTTCCATGTAGTGCTACAATTGCCGCTGCTCACCAAGCCTCTCTCAGGCGGAGGAGGAGGAGGTGAGTTTGTCCGCCTGATTAAAATGCCCTTCTGGCCCACCTATAATTTTGTTCAGACCTCTCCTCTCCCCCCTGCAAGCTGCTCCCAGGTGACATCAAATCTGGGAAACAGCGGTCAACGCAGAAGACGACTCCTTCACCCGGTCATCCAATAGGACGTCTCTACATGTTGACCCCGGTAATCCTAGACAACTGTATCGGCTGAGCGGCACTTTTTGTTTGACAGCTGCTGATGAACTCAGAGTGAGTTCTTCTGCGTGCTGTCTAACCTGCTACGGAGCAGATAATAGGAACTGTCATGTGTAATTGCCATAGAAAATGTTCTACATAGAAACTCAAAAATTCTTCTCAAATCAAAACAGAAAAAAAACAGCAGCAATATTTATGGTAGATTGTCCAATGTAATATCTGAATCCTTTGAATAAAGGGGGTTATTACACCCTGGTGTTAACCAACAATGCCAAGTCTGCATTTAATACAACAGGCTCTGTTCGCCCTGTGACTGCAATTGGGGTTAGGGGGCTGCAAACTGAACGGTGCCAGAGGGCAGTTCTGGGCTTCCATTAATAGAAAAGCCTTCTGTGGCCAGAATAATAGCTTTGTGACATCCCCACTCCCCCCTGTGGACGTCTAGAAGGGGGCTAAATGTCACTCAGCAGGACCCCATCATTTAAGAGAAATCACATTTCCCCCCAGAATACACTAACCTCAGACCGGCTCTATCACACTCCAACAGGTTCTTGAGGATCAGGGCGAGGGAAGGGGCGACCGAACAGGAAACAGATGCATGACATTACCGGAGACCCGCCGGGTTTTTCTGGCACAGGTACGAGCTGCAGCCACCTGTTCAGCCCCCACAGCAAGTTTTGTTTGTTTTGACGCACGCAAACAGTAACGTGATGACATTTTTGATGAATAGGGACGGTGGTCTAGTTGATGCGTAAGTGACTTGGGGGAGGGGAAATGCAATAATGCATAAACTGACAGATGGGAGCCTTCTGTGTCCCCGATCTGGGGGGAAACCATGTTCTTACATGCAGCATGCTGCTGACCTGAAATTAGGAGAGTAAACACGAGGCTTCTCCTTTTCTGATGAGCGCATGAGAAGCAGAGCGCCCATCTCCAGCAGATAAACATTTACAGACTGAAAGGTCATCAGGAAGTGTCCTCCCTGCTAATCAAATAGCCCTAAAGGCAAGGTTTGATCTTTTACAATCTGCTGATATGTGTGGCCAGCCGGGCGAATGAACATCAGGCCTGCAGGCCCCTCTGCAGGGCAGCCTGCACCTGTTTATCACTCAACATCCTCCACCAGAGGTAAACATTCAGCCCAGTGTGCAGCTCAGGTCACTGTGCAACATGTCATATTAGGGTGAAGTGAAGTGAAGTGGTGCTGCAGTCTTTGAGGTTGATCAGTTAGAAATGACAGATTATAAAATGTAACCTGTTTTTACAGCACTGAGGCATATTTTAACAGGAATATAAAATTTGGGGTTTATGTTTTGGGTTTGGGCCTTTTGAGTTTTATCATGTTAGAGTGGTCACTGTTGACATTTTGCACATTTTTTTAAAACGTCAACTTCATTGCTCAGTCGGAACTTAGCTTTTTTGTTGTTTTGATTGGTAACATTTATTCCTCTTTGTTTTCTATACTCTCTGTGAAGTACTTTAGCACCACTGTTTTGAACAGAACAAAGCTTTATAATTAACTCTAGACATGAACAAAATGTCTGTTTGACTGAGATCTATAAACCTACATCAATATGACAAAAATACTGCAGCCATTCTGCAGCCAGTCCTTTTTTACATAATCCATGCCTCTATTGTCAATAAGGGTTAGGATTTATTCTCTCCTCGACTTCATCCAGATCACTGCTTAATTATTTAAGCAGGTTTAATTTGGTAAAATTAATTAGAGGATACGCATTTCACTCGGATTCACACGAACCAATCATGGAAGAGAGCTGTAATTTATAGCATTTTCCACCCTCTGCTGGCCTTTATTTATGAACACTGCAAGTGAAAAAAAAAAAAAAAAAAACAGGCCAAGAAAACAATCCAGATGAGGAAATAGCAGTTCACGTGTACTCAAACACAGACAGACAGATGTATAAAATAAAAACACACAGCCAGACTTCCGTTTAAGCCATTGTATGATCTCAGTAGCCAGTAAAATTCCCTCTCAGCTGGCCTGCAAATAGGCTTTAATGTGCCCCCTAAACAGGCTGACATAGAAAACACACATCTGCCCTGTTTAGGTAAGCTGCAGTTGCCATGGTTACAGACGAGCACTCGCTAAACAGTTGTGTGTCAGGCCATCATTGAGACAAAGCACTTGAGCTGCACACACACACACACACACACACACACAAATGAGCTGAGGTGAGCGTTGGTGGTTCAAAGTGAAAAACAAGGAAACGCAGGATGTGCTGCTGAGATGATGTCACGCTTCTCTCGGCAATATGTCACTGTCGCCATTAACCGCCACCAGCGTCTGCGCACAGGACGAACTAATAGAAGCTGCTGCGGTGGGGACAACCTGAGTTCATCCTGACTCATCAGAGCTTCATGACATTTGGAGGAGGATGAGGAAAATGAGCTGTTTTTAGGCCAAAGTGAGAGCAAAAACAAAAGTGATTCATTTCATTCCAGGAATCTGTTGCCTCCTTGCAGAAGCTTACAGCTCAAAACAACAAGTTCTTCACTTGACTGGGATTTAAATGACTAGATCCACTCAAAGCAGGAGCATCATTATATTATATGAGCATTTTGTGACCAAAACACTTGACCTGAAGTGCCACAGTGAGAGAACAGTAGAAGACTTCCAGCTTTGGAGCTGTTGTTGTCCCCACAAATATGCAAGCAAGTGGCTCGTTAATATATTCCACATCAAACCATAACGCCCGAGTGAGGCTGCCCACCAACAACTCTTGATTAACAACCTCTGCTCTCTGAGCCAACTGGAAACGCTGCAGCACATCTAGGGGGCTGGGTGAAAAGTGGGATCGAGCCCTGAGCACTGCGGCAAACCTTGGCATGGTGCACACACTCATGCCATTTCATTTCATCACGCCTCAGTCTTACTACTTCCTCTGCCAAGCATTTATAACTAAATCATCTCACAGGAAAATAAAGTAGAGTCTCCTTCATACATAAAGTGGAAGTTGCACAATAAGCATCTGACTGAGGTCTCATTGATTCCTTTAATCCTATACAGTATAAAGTGAAACACGTGATCTCCACGTGACAGCGTCAACAGACACACCAGACACCATAGCAACTGGTTAAGTTGACTAAATTCAATTGGTAAATTGTACATGTCCCTCCCTCCTTTGCCGTCTGTGGGCATTATGGGGTGTATGACCTTAATACACTCTTTAAATCTCTCCTCTTTGTTGCCCTGACGTTGTTTTAATGCGTTTTGCCCGCCTGTGTGAGAGATGAGCCAGCAAGATAAGCACTTCAAAACGGTATATTTATGTCGCGGACACGCAGATATAAATTCAAGGAACATTCAAGCGTGCCCAATTTGCGGCTTGTCAGATGTGAGATCCTCCTGAGCAAGGTTTCTGGCTCGTCCTATAATAACAAATCTTTTTCACAAGGCGCTCTCGCAGAAAAATACACTTTGAGGGAGTTCAACCCGAGCGGCGAGCTGTCATGTGGAAGTTTGCAGATGATCATGATCAGCTGTCACGCTTCATCTCACTGACGTCTTAACCGACGGCCTGCTACATGTAGGCTAAAGTAGCTGGAGATGTCAATCAAAGATTAAACGAAGGATGATGACTGAGTGCAAACTCACCAGGACTCTTCCTGTCAGTGTCTGAGCTGATATCATGACTCCGGCCCAGTCTTTGACGGAGGTCATCCAGCCCACCTCACTGGCTGCCGGATCATCCTTGTCCACACGTTTGATGATGCCATCGCCTGTGGTGATCCGATGGACCTCCTAAAAGAAGAAAACAAGTAGAAAACACTTGAAATCTGATTTTTTACTGTCATTGATGTTGCAACACAATCGCTTTGCACTATTTTTCCTAAGAACAAAGAACTGTAAGAAAAAAAAATAACGTTTTTTTTTCAGAAACCAATAGAGGCGTTAAGGTAGGTATGATAGTGGTCCATTAAAACCAATGTCCATGGAAGAGTGAATGTCTGTATATGGTAAAGTATATACATTAGCTTTGTGTAAACAGTAACAGAAACAATTAATTCAGTTCATTAATTCAGTGATTTACCTCTGAATACAAAACCACATTGTGGTTAATTAAACAATAAGCCAGTAAAGCAAAATATTGTTGTGAATATCAGAAGTTCTTTGTATACTGTGGCAGGGAGCAGCTAGCATTGTGACTGAGCCTACAGGAGATGTAAGCAGTTACTCTGGTGGGTCATGCGTGTATTTATGAGTTTAATGGATAAATAGATTCATAATTAATATGAAAACAAAAAAAGAAAAGAGTCGAAATTACCATGACTGATATTTAGCTACTTGGGGAAAGTGCAACAGGCTTATGGTAATGATGTTAGCATATACTGTCGGGAGCCGCGGCATTCATTTAGTGTTGAGTCTTTAACCCTGATCAATCAGTATTCATTGTCCATGTCTTGTTTGCTTGTTCTTTGTTAGTGGATTCATCAGAGGTTTCTTTGATTAAAACAGCTGCCTGCAGTCGTATCTGGAAACAAAGTTGGTAACTGCAATGACCGAAACATTAAAGCTGCAAAACTGTCAAATCAAATCAATGAGCTCAAAGATGTTGAAATTTTCCAGAGCTCCAGGGAACTGCAGATTCAAGTGATATTATAGGCTATGATGCGCTTTCCACATCAATTTCTTCATTCAATGTTGGTAAAAAAAAAAAAAGGGAAAAAAAGAAAAAAGAAATATTGATTAGATCAGCGTACTGTACGGCCTACAGGAACCAAAACTTTGTGGGTAGAAACTACTATCTAGGTTTTTGTAATTGCCAGATCACAGAATATGATCGAGCACTTGCCAATCGCCACTTCCAAGAACATAAAGGTCTATAGTGGCCACTGGCCAGGCTCAAGGCTTTCAAAATAAACCTACGCACATGCATGCACACATGCATACAGTAAACATACAGAGTAAGAGCTGCAAAGAGACTCCAGGACTGTATCCATGGCAGCCACTGAGCTCCTGGTGTTTCTGCTCCACTGAGTGAGTGGGCTGCCTGCATGTCTGTCTGTCTGTCTGTCTGTCTGTCTGTCTTCATCTCCACATGTCTGTCTCTCCACCTGTCTGTCTGTTTGCCTGTCTGGTGGGACTGGCATGATTCAGAGAGCAGGAAATTGAGACTGGATGCAGAGGTTAGCCATGCTCCCTGATGAAACACCCCACAGCCTCCAGGCTAACACGACTTGGACTCTTTACCCCGTGACATCCTCTTCCTCCTCCTTCTCCTCTGCCTTAATGGTGTCACACATCACTTTCCCTGTGGCTTTTCTTCAACATCTCTGCTCATCACGTGGAATTAATTGATATAGTTTACATAGTTAGAGGGGGAAGAAATATGTGCACACTGTATATATGGTTTCCATTAAGATAAGTGCCATGTATAGCCTACACACTATTACAATGGTCCATTTTGTTCTGGCGCTTAAGCCCGAGATCTCAGCATGCCACATTCTCCAGATGCAGGATGGGCTATTGTGTGTCAAAGCGATAGGGCAGCCAGCATCCAAGACCTCCCGGTATGCAACTATGCAACATGTGTTGTGTTTCCACTCCATCATAAATCTTTGTAAAGCTGGAGGGGGGTGCAGCACTATTGAAATAGGTGAATGGATGGATGAATGAATAATGAATATGGGCTACACAGCTATGATTAAATGACAAGAGCATCTGTTTGCCAGCAGTCTGATGCAGGAAGAATGGGGCTGGGACAATAACTTTATAGACAGAACAGTGTCTATACAGTGCCTATACAGAACAGTAGAGTATATGGAGAGAGATTTCTTAAAAAAAAAGAAAAAAGGAAAGTGTAAATATTTTTCTAAAGCAGCTGAGAACTTGCTTTAGCAGCAAATGTTGCTCAAAGAGGCATAAATAGGCTGTTTATAACGTACTATTCTCAGACACCGTCCACTAGTAGGTATTTAAGGCATCAAGTCTGCGAGTGTGCGGTTGAATCAAAATAAACTACACTGCCCATGTTCACTGAGAAGAAACAGTGCAGTACAGACTTTTATATTTTTCTTGTTGTCAACAAATCACAGAAAATGATCAAAAATAGCAATGAAGTGATCTTCAATATAGCCTGCCAGTCATCAATTTGGTTTTAAGGAGAATTAAAACCCCCAAACTGTACTTGAAAGTGATTGTAATGAAATAATAAAGATGAAGTAGCAGAGAAAGAGAAAATTCAACCGTCTAGCTAAAGTGAACATTTATTGTATTGGAAGATAAATATTTGCAATGTCCAGACAGAATGAGAATGTAATTCGTTATAAATCTTGTTGAGCTTGACATGTTCTTCATTTTAAATGAACTGCTTTGCATTTAACATCTAATGACTGTGAGTGTCAGATTAATATAGGAAAGTAAAAAGTACAGAAATGTGCGAAATAAAGTAGAGAAAAATGAACAAGTCTCAGAAAATGCAAAAAGTCTGATTCTATAGTATATTGCTTGAGTGTAATTACTTACATATTTTATACCTTTTTATAAGAAAAATGGCTTTTAACCCACACATACACAGATTTCAACCATTATTATTACTAAATAGCTGGCTGCACAAAGAAATTCAATCATGCTCAGAGTCATTAGTCAGAGCCAAGCAGACCACCGGCAGACCATGGTACACTTCCTCCAGCCTGTCCAGAGCCCTACAGCACTAACCTGATAAGACTATAATAACATGTCTAGCTCACTTAGTAGCCAACGCAGCCAACAAAATACAGGAATGGAAAATTCAGTGAAACTGCAACGTACAAATGAGAGGCCACATGTAGGAGCCCTTTTCAGACAGACACTATAGTTTTCCATTATTTAGTTGTGGACTGCACTGAGTGAAGTTTTATTTCAAGTCCAGTGTGTTGTTGTGTTTTACTGTAATAAAACGGGTAAACATATTCCTTAAGCTGGAGTCATTGTACCACGTGAACCAAAACCTCTGAGTCTTTCCAAGGTTACATCATTTATTTTGAAAAGGAAAAAAAAAAAATTCTTATCAGAGCGGCCTTGAAACGGAGCCTCTGGGGGAATTTAAGTCAAATCTCACTTTTGAATCCCTTTAAGGGGATCAGGGTGAGTGGATCAGACTTTGGGTTAGAGACTGAAAGGGAAAAGAACATGCTGTTTGCCTTGTCACTCAGCCGCCTGTTGAGTAGGGTGTTAAACTGTTAAGGGACATAAAGTTATATGGCTCTAGTTTCATGATGGCAAACTGGCACTAACAGGCAATAACTCGGCATCTTTCCCATTATCTGAGGAGCTGCAAACACAAACTAGTTCATACTACAACAGTATGTATCAATAGGTGGTTCAAACAGTCTGATACTCCCTACACAATATCATGACACCATGAGCTCAAACAACCATGGCAACAATAGAGCATATTAAATGTATTAAAACTATTGCCAAGTTGGATCAAATCCCACAATGCAATACTGATAATGATTAAACTTTAAAGTTGCTTTAGGAATAATATATTGATGTCAAAAACTGTATAATCCAAATATATCAGGCTGTAAAAATCAGTACATTTGTCTTATTTCACTGTATACTAACTAACTCTCAAACCTAAGATAAATACCATTGACATTACACATGCTAATCATCAACATGGTAGCATCGTCATTATAGTCATGTTGCATGCTGGTGTTAGCATCTGGCTCAAAGTACCACTGTACAGACTCTGGTGTGTTTAAATGTTTTAGCTCTTGCCGACAGTACTTTCATTTTTTTTGTGCAGTCCTGTTGAATAATATAAACACATCTGTTGATGCCTCCATGAAATAGATTGGCTTTGACCAAAAACAAATTGAAAGTTTAGGCTTGTTATTATATTTATGGGACATGAAATTTGAATTGGTTAAATGAGCCACTTAACGAAATGAAGTTCTAAAAATGGCTCAGTGGACACATTTTGTTATGGAGTGAGTGTTTCTACTTGGATTTCTGTCAGTAAATGGGGTTACATATCTTTTTTTTAGGATGTGCAGTGAGTCCTTAAGAAACATTTGTCTCTGTTCAATATGGTTTTACATGTGAGCCACAATAAGTGACCCTATGTTTTTAACTCTTTAGATGAGGAAAAAAAACATTCTTGATATTTGATTGAGTAAAGGAAAATGAAAAAAGCTGCTCATTTGCATTATACGGGACATGTAGGATCAGGGACAGGGACTATAGAGCTTTGATTTTGAAATGTATTTGTAAAAGGGACATCCAATCTTTTTGTATGTTTTTGGGGCTTTTTGCCTTTAATTGATAGGATAGTTGAGAGCGACAGGAAATTGGGAGGCCGAGAGAGGGGGAATGACATGCAGCAAAGGGCCACCATATTTGGGATTCAAACCGGGACCGGCTGCAGCGGGGACTGTAACTTCTGCACCCCATGATGCTAATTCTTTGTTTAATTATGTTTTTTTTAAATATTTATTTAATTTAATGTCCTATGAAGACAGTATTGTGTGATCTGAACCTATTCTCTATGGCACTAGTTACTTTACAGACTGTTTAAATAGACAGATCAAATAGTCCAGCTAATCGTGTTTCTGCCATGCTCTGGTGTGACCTATAAAGCCATATTTGTATAATACTGTTGAACTTTGTATGAAGTTCTGAGGCCTGAGCGATTGTGAACAAAGTACAAATGATGGACATTACGCAGGATTCTTTGTTTTCTGTCCAAACCATTTTGAATGTGACATGATCTCTGTCCTTTGGACCAGCACAGCTCAGTGAAACACTCGACCTTGATGTCGTCGTGACACAGGATGTGTTTAGGGAAGCGACGGCCATGAAGCACTCTTAATTGGCGTCATGCTGTTATCCCTCAGCCCTTTAATGACCACATCTGAAATGATCAGATTTTAATGCCAGTATAGACAGAGTTCAAAGATTCATGGTTTGCCATTCATGCTTGTGTCCAATTATTTTCTAAAAGGTTCCCAAAGATGATTTCATCTTAAGGTCACAAGCAGGAAGACACCTTGAAGACGGAAGGTGTTTTTCTAACATTTAAAACTCTGATTGAGTCATTATGTTACCGGTGATCATTATGTTACTGTTGTTGTAAAGTTTACTTTTGTAAAAGTTGTATCTTTAGTCTTAGTTGGCTACCGACACATCAAGAGGGTTAAACAATCTTCCATTGGACTTTGTTTTAATGAAATGAAAATAGACAGGATACATTTTTAATGGGAGCAGAAACCAGAAAAGTACATGTGGTCATTAAGCCAGTAAGGCAGCACATCTCCTCTTTGTCACTTTGATCAATAGTCTAAGCCTCCAAATTTAGGTTTCACTATCTCGCCTAAATCTAGTCCCCCTGACACCACGGGTCATTGATCAACACTGTAAGTCCATTCTCATGATCTGCCATGATCATTTCTCAAAGGCAGAGTGCATTAAACTAGAATAGAACATGTGGCTCCTGACACAATTTCTTCAAAAGTGAATAAATAATTTAAAAATATATTAATATAATCACATTAATAATGAAACCAGACATTCTCAGAGGAGGAAAAAAAAAACTTCCTGAAATATCTCGAGCCTCCGAACTGATCTATCGCCCCTCAGCTGTGTGAGGAAAGACTCGATCTGTATCACATACAGTATGTCATTTGGCCTCTCGTCTTTCAAAATCAATGAATGAACACAATAATTTGGTTAGTGGGTACATGAACGCACAAACGTCAGAGGGGAGTAAACTGAACCGGCGGTCAGCGGTCTAAATTCAGCTTGGGTGTGAGGACATGAATGTTATGCGGAGTCGGGGGCTAAAATTGGATGCTAGTAGTGAATGAATGACTCACCTGTTGACAAACACTATTACAAACCATTTCAAATAAGAAGGAAAGTTTATACAGCGCCGATGCACTGAATTATGGCGGGGAAACCTAATGCAAATGGAAGATGTTCTTACAACCAGTGGTGCACTGCACATTTGTCAAAATAAAGAAATACACACTTTCTGCCACCTTTGTCTTACAAGAGCATCAAGTGCATCTTTTGTCTCTGTGACTGTGAAAAGCAGCAGGCTCTGGCACTGTTGAGATGTTTAACATTTGTGTTAATCTGAGACCTGTTGGATCCCAGATGGTGCAATGACAGCCAAGCTGCAACATGCTGCTTGTATTATACAACATGAGCAGCTAATACTTGCCTAACTAATTACACGACCAATTAAAACCAATAATACATGAATATATATATATATGCTTTCTTAACGATGAAGAGCGACAAACTAACCAGAAACTATACAGTGAAAGGATAAAGGGCCTAAAGAAATAATGCTGCCTTCAAGTGCTTCTTCTTCCAAGTTAATCTTCAGTTGAATGTGTGATTTGTTCAAGTAGCTACTGCTTGTTGCAGATAAGAAAGATTGACACAAACCAAAATCAGGCTCTTGTATTTCACAAGGCTATCAAATCCTGCAGCAGAGGAAGTTTGTTTCTGAACCTGTGAACAAAAATAGCTTCTTTTCAGAATTATGGCTGCTGGTATAATTGATGTTGTGCTGCATTAATATTCACTACGCTTGACCTGCTGCCACTCGGTGTGTGTCTGTCCCTGTGCATGTCTGTGAGAGGGAGGCAACACCAAAGTGCCACTCAGCTATTCTGACTTTTCTGGCTTGTACATCATAGGCATTCATCTCATAATTACAATATTTCAGACAGCACTTAAAAGCACCATGAGACTGACTCTCCAACTGAATCCTGACCCCACCCCACCTCCAACCCACCAATTCCCACCCACCCTGTGCACCTGACACATCTAGAGCTCTGAGTCACAGCTGCCACAAGATGCGCTGCCTTGAAAAAATAAAAAAAAAGTTCTAAAATAACTAAAAAATCATCTGAAACTTACTAAACCGGAAACAATTTCTCTTAGTCCCCCATATTTGCCATCTATAGGCACTATATAAACATTTAACACATGATTTATATATAGTACCTATTATAAATTCTGCCATGAAGAGTTTTTAAAGACCTGATATTATAACTGTATAATTGAAATAAAGAACATTTATCGACTTAATTGACCATTGTGTTATAAACCATATATTAATGTTTACACATACAACACAATAGGACTTCAGAAATGAAGTTGTAAATGTTCATCTTTGGTAAAGGACCAGCAGAGCAATCCACCTCTACATGCATGTTAATATACTGTGCTACAAAATACACACAAGTGTATCAATGCAAATCACGAATAGAAAAGAATAGAAACATTAGGCTAACAAACAGCCATGTTTGCAGCTCTGTGATTAAAGCTGACATCAGCATGCTAACCTGCTCATAATGCTAATGTGAATATGCTGACGTTTAGTAAGTAAAATGTTCACCAACTTCTCAGTTTGCATGCTGAGATTGATGGGAACGTCATGGTTCGAAATCAAAGCCTCAAAGAGTTAAGTGTTGACTTGAAGTTCTTTTCTAAAAAGTCAGACTATGACAAAGTCTTTAGAGTTTATCCTCTAATGTATTAAAGGTGGAGTTGGAGATCCTATTCTGGAGCATTTTTACAAATTTGTTTGAAATCCTCTTCACACTGCAACCAATTAATTAAATGCTTTTTCACACTCAGAAAAAAAGAAGAAGTCTGACACCGGTTAGACGGACAACCCTGTAAAAACAGCATCCAATCATTGGGAATGCAACATTAAAGTCAATTGGATTGTGATGTGTCAATCAAACTGTCTGGTAGGTGGCAATGTAGCTCTGAGCTGGATGCTGGGTGGTTTATTATGATGTCAGGTGTTTTCTTTCACGTGAATGAGCCATGAGAAAAAGCTGGAGGAATTCGCGGCTTCACATTCATGTGAACCGAACACTGAACAGGCGTTGCATGTTCCTGCGTTCTGGAGGCGTGGCTTCGGAGAGAAGTCTGAGGAAAGGGACTTAGACTTTTGACTAGAACTGTTTTACCAGGATCTCCAATCCTACCTTTAAGTTTTATCACGATCGGTCCAATAGTTCATCAAACATTAACTCTGAATCAGAACTGTGAACCTCATGCTGATGAAATAAGTTATCAGGAAATGTATTACAATTCACTCTGTGGGGATGGTGAGTGTTTGTACTAAAGTGCATGATTCAGCTGACTGATCTACAGTAGTTGGTCACAGGTAACATATTGGCTGATGACACGCCCACTTCTGGACGTCAAGCCCACAGCTGATGACGTGGTGCGTCACAGATGAAACAAAGAATCAAAGACACACTCTCAATGAAACTTGCTACGTGTCTTAAAACATGACTGAGAGGCTGCCACAGCTCGTCATCCTCCCTCTGTGAATACAGTGCCATTTACGATGAACACAATTTCTTTCTTCCTCTCAGACAGATAATAGCCGCCATTCATCAGAACCTCACAACCGTCGAGTTTCATCGATTACCATCAGACTGTAAAGGCAGAGATGGAGGCTCAGTCTCAGAGACATGAGAGCTGTCAGAACAAGAACAGGGCAGCGAACGCCCCGCAGAGGGGAAAAACAAACTGGAAATCAGAAAAGAAGGAAGCAGATTTTCATCACCCATCTACAAACAATGCATGAAAGCTCCTTGTTTGGGCTGCTAATGACATGCACAGACTGGGGTGGGGATGGTGGGGTGGTGGGGGGTCGGGAGGTGTTCCTCCAACACAACCTGCCACATCTCACAGCCTAGACAACTGCATAACAGAGAAGGATTTACTCTTATAATGAAATCCTTTGCTTGCTAGTTGCTTAGCAACAAAAATACTGATTCATATGGCACATACCGTATGCGCCTGACACTGCATTTCTGACACTTTTGGAGAAAGGTTGATTCTTGGATATGAGAGAGGGAGAGACTGAGAAAGGTGTGAGAAGAAGACGGGGCAGGAGTTCGGAAATGAATGCCAGGAGAGCAGAAAGGCAGATGAGGGGAAAATTGGAAGTGAAAGGATGACCCATCCGTGGCCGACTCCCACAGAGAAGCACAACAGGTTGGAGCTCAGCAGCTTCACTTGGCAAAATCTGGGCATAAAAACACAAAATCTGACTGCTCTCTTGCATTCACACATGAGCCGTGTGCGCCTGTGGACTGATCTTATTTTCACAGATGTGTTTCTTCCTGTTTCATTGGGTCTATAAATAAAACGTAGATGCCACAGCTGAAACGCTTCCCATTTTCTTCTATCATTGCAACTTGAATATCTCTGGGTTTTTAATTGTAGCTCTGACAAAACAAGCTAATTAAACACATCTCCCACAGGCTGTGGGATCTTACAACGAGCGTTTTTCTGGGTTTTTAGACATTTTACAGATAATGTGACTACTCAAAAGACCCCGAAATCTATCGTTTGATTGAGTTAATGAAAGTAATCGTTAGTCTCAGCCCTGATTGTAACAAGCCACGACGACCAAAGCATGGAAATGATACAGATGTCTCCCTTCAAAAGGTCAGCACCAGCCTGCACGCAGCCTTTGCCATTTCTCCTCTTCCACCCTGCCTGTCCAAGAGATGAATGCGCATATATTAAGTAAAAAAAGATAAACTGCTCCGTCTCTGGCAGCCTTATCAGCATGTCCATCTTTGCCCTTCAGTACATCAGGAAGGAAACAAACTCATGTCTTTAGTTTAGAAAACTCAATACAACAGAAAAAAAAACAAAAAAAAAGATTTTTTTTCTCCCACTCTTAATGCAGGACTGCAGCCGGCCTCAGGGCAGATGGTGTCGTAACAATTGTGAAACAGAAAATCTAGTGGCAGTCTGCCTTTAAATGTTATGAAAATTATTTCTAGGGATTACATTGTGGCATGAGTGTTAACCTCCACACAGACACTCAGATGCACACCGCTGGTGAGAGAATTGGATATCCCAACAATGTCTGACTCGTGTAGCAACAGCTGACTGGCTCAGTGTGTCCTGAAAAACTATTCCCAACTTTTGGAAATGAGTCAAAAATAAATAAATAAAGTGCTACGCGCCTCATTGGAAGGTTTCAAGCATCAAATATGAGCTCAGATTATGTTATGATGGGAACAAAAATGATTATTTTGTACATTTGACATTTGTACGCATTTCTGCTTCTATGTCTTAAGATATTTTCTTTTTAAAAAACATCTGCCCATGATTCAATAAAACGGTTGTGAATGCAATATTGTTTGTGATAGGCTACTCATAACTGAAAAACACATCTATTGTAAATGTCCACAGGGAAAACTGACTGTGCTTTTCCAGAGTTACATGGACAGTGCTTCTGGAAAGACAAGCTACCATTGATTTTTTTTTTATTATTGTTTCCTACAACACTAATGGATCATTCACCACCATATTTAAGTCACTGACCCTTCAGTTTGGTATAAATAAAACTATAACTACAGATATTTGTTTTTCTTTTTAATATTTGGGTGAATCAACTCTTTGAATATCCAGTAGTAAATATCAAAGTTAGTCCAAATACTGAAAGTATGACATACCTTAAGCAATCATACCTACACACATGAAGATAAATACTACTTTTACATCCATTTTAATTGTTTCTGTTTATGTAATACCAAATTGTATGCTGTAAAGTTCAACCAACAGATGTTAGATTATTAAAGATAGAGATGTATGATCATTTTAACCAGCTTGTATGTTGGGACACTTTCAGATAAACTTTCAGGAACAACATGGAGAAGACCCTCCAACTCAAAAACACAGCTGCTGCCAAAGTACACTGTCCTTCACCTTTGTCTAGACTAGGAGTGGACTGTGGTATAATGGCATTTCATTGTTGCTGTATGTGAGATTAAGCCAAGAGTTCATTATTCGGAGTCATGCACCGTGCTCTCTGTCGGTGGGGCCTTAACACAGATTTCATTACGAGCTCATCTCATAAATCAAACTGGCTGGACACGTTGTTGTCACGCACTGGCTGTGATACAAAAAGCCGGTGATAAATAAGTCATTGCATTGGAGCAGCGGCGGTTTGTGACATGACCTGACCACACGAGCCTTGCCTTACCTTCTTTTTGGCGTTACAGTGGCAGCACACGGTCCACAGGTATTTGAGAGTTCTCCACAGGAGGATTATGAAGAGACCCCCAAAGAAAGTGACCATGGAGGAGGCGAGGAAAGCCCACCACATCCGCTGGCCGTTGCTGTCACACAGCACATCTGGCGTGAACGGGATGATCATCTTGGACATGTGGATGGAGGGGTCCGGGTTGAATCTCTCCCTGTTCTTCGGCATTATCGACTTGGTTGTCACCTAGCCAAGCCCCCCTCCCACCTCCTCCCAAAAGACAAAAAAAAAAGAAGAAAGAAAGAAATGAACTGAGCTGAGATTCAGGCGCTTTGGGGAGCTCCGGCCAGCGCCCCCTGATGCCCCAGCGGCTCAGCCATGTTGAGTCAAGTGCCTTCCGCCCCTCCGCCTTCTCATCTGGCTTCACCAAGCAAAGACGTGAAAAGTTGAGTGGAGAGCAGACTCTCACGCACGATATTATAAACTTCCTTTGAAATGGAGATGTCAGTCGTGCGCCTCACGATGCGCGTTCATGGCTGCAAACGCGCGTCATCCGTTTCATCTGTGCGTAAAAAAAAAAAAAAAAAAAAAAAACTCCCCCAAAAAAGAGAAAAATCACATTTTCTCCGAAACTCCGTGAATTGTCACGGTGTCACCGACTGTCCCGATGGATAAAAGTGATGTTATTGTAACGGCGGAGCAGCGTTTTGTTTCGTTCTGCTCCACCTTGTTTGACAGCGCAGCTTCCAGCAGGTCCCGCTACTTGAGCTCTCAGCTCCGCGCCGCGCACTGTTGAATGCGCTCCGCTCCTCACGTTAAAGGTCGCATTTTATCGATCAGCGAGGAGACTGTCGTGTGAAAAAACCAACAATTAACAAGAAGAAGAAACAAACCGAACAAAACACCGCGGGTTCTCCGGCTGATGAGCGGGCTCAGCGCTGCTCGCTCCTCGGGCTCCGGCGGCCGCCTGTCACATCCATTTGTTGGAAGATGGCATCGCAGATTTACAGGTAGCAGGGGCGGAGCCATCAATAGCAGACGTCGATGCGTATCTGGATGTTTGGTTATTTATAGTGACCGCTTCATCAATTTTTGATGATTGTAACTTTGTGGTGATGGTTCCGGCCATCGCACCCTGAACCTCATACATCTGTGCAGGCACTTTCGATTTTTTTCCCCCCTTTTACACAGCATTAGACATCCGAGATCTGATATTTAAAACCAGTTTACAAACAGCGACCTGTAACAGTGAAGCAACTACCTTTTTTCTTCTCATAATGATGTTACAACATCTTGTGTTTGCCATTACGTGTAAAATATATAAATGGAACCGATTTTATTCTCAAAAGGAAGTGGTAGCGAGAAAATAAACTTAACCTTTACATAATGTCAAGGATTTATAGAAACTAAAGCTCTTGAGGATGAACTTCAAACTTGATGACAGCAGCATCACCAACAAATTTCAGTTCTGTTATAAAAAGCATCAGAGCTCATTATTCAACATAAATAATATTAAGTAATATTCACATATAAGCTGGTTAAAGAGTCAGTGGGCAGGTGTGTTTTTCTGGAACAGGCAGCTGTGACAATGTGGTATGAAAATTGGGGAAAAATGGGTATCTTACCATCTCTCACCTACAATGGTGGATTACTCCGCCTAGTGGACAAAACCCGCATTGATCGTTGAGCTCCAACTTGTGGCTTCTTCTCTTTAACAATATCAACAATATTTTACAAAGAAAGCTCAATAAATTAAGAAAAACTCATTGAAGTAAACACAACCTACATTTCAACAGAAAAACACAGACAACTTTAATTCCATTAACTGTACTCTGTTTTTAATATTTTGTAGAAATATTAACCTTCATTAGGAGAGAACCTGACCTTAAGAGTTTCACCCAACTTGAAGATGAAATGTTGACGTGATCCTGTGAAAATCCAAGAGCTGCATGTAAAAGGTGTTGGCAGCCAACCATGAACCAGAAATAAAATATCCCTTCTTTAAAAAAAAACAGCATTGGCAACAGTGGAGAACGACAGACTGTGGTGAAACCGACATACCTGCTGTAGATTTATCATGGAAGTCGTTGTGTTAATAAATCCAAGAATTAACAGTGACTAACGGTTATGTTTTTTGTTTTTTTTTAGCTTGGCACAATATTAGATTTGAGTACTGAAATGATAAACTGGAAAAAAAAATGGTGGCATCAGATAATAAAACAGAGCAGAAGACTGTGACACAATGTGAAGGAAGCAAATCTGCCCCAATTTCTCCTCTATAAATAAGAACATGAACTGGAAAATATCCTCCTTCCTATTAACTAGACAGCTACGTTTGTATAACAGAGGTTCATAACCAACATCTTTGATTTGATTAGATAAATTAAATGGCAGGAAAATACATATAAATATAGAGAAGAGAACACAGTGGTCCATTCTATCTTCATTTCAAGAGTAAAGTCTTCAGTTTGTGTCGATGCAGACTTCCTGTGGTCCGACATGTTCATGGGACAAAGTGGGATTAAAAGGAGTGCTACTAGATATAAGGGGAAGTCAAACATTCAAGTATTAAATACTAGTGTAAACAAATCTATCTGTAGTACAGTACATTACTAATGTAGTGGGAATGTTACATTATCATCATCATCATCATCATCAGTGCTGATACTGGTATATGTGAAAAAGCATTAAACATGATGTCTGTTAGATGTACCGATTCACTGTGTCCCATAATAAAAAATAATCCTCTAATGTTTGAGGGTGGCGTGAGGTGAGATCGCTACGGTGCTCCATCTGGAATCCACAGCACTTTAGTCTGTTCCTGCTCCACGATGGTCATGATCTGAGTGCAAATGTAGGAAACGCTGCCTCCTTGGACAACGCCTGCAACACAGTGGGGATGGGGAGGAATATTTACATGGGGAGGGGAGGGGGGGTGGGTGTTAAGTGTGTCTGCAGATTTGGCTTCATGCATACAAAACATCTGGAGCTGCAACTAGTGACTGATTTTATTAATTGGTAATCATTTGTCAAAAAAAAAAGTTAGAATATTGTATAAAATGTAACAGATTATCTTAATGATATGTTAGTCTAATGATTATTTTCAGTAGGACATTCATGTTTAGCTCTACACATTTATCTATATCAAAGATCGAAGCAGCAGAACCTGTTTTTTATTCCACACACTCTTCCTCTCTTCACGTAAAAGTCTGGCCGCCTACCTTACCCACAATGCAACCCAACCACTGACAGTTTGGCCAGAGTGTGATGTGTGTTAGGCTATTAGTGGTTGGCAGATCCTCAAGCTGCTAGCTTCGAGCAGAAATGGGGCGGAAGACGTGAGCTAACCAGACCTTTGTGGTCCTTCTGACTCTGCAACCACAGATGGTTTTATTTTTCTAACTGCTTCTAGAGTTTATCAGTCTTTCGCAGCTCCCTGTGGAACCAGAGAGGCTTTATACAACTTAATGCAGTAGCACTGCCAAAGATCTGTAAGCAGACTTTGATGTGTGAAATCATCTTATATTTGTTTTTCAATTAGCTACTTTCTGATCTAATGATTTCAGCGGTGTAAACATGGAGCGTTCTCACAGACATGAACGACTGTGCAGCCAAAATATTTGCAGATAGAGATAAACAGGACTGCAGGGATGTGACCGGCCTCGCTTCATGCCGGGCACCACCACACACACACCCAGATTTATAACTGCTGATAATTATAGTTCACACTGTGGCGGCTTGTAAGCAGAGGTTGGCCAGGTACCTCTCTCCCTGTTGGAAGGGATCAGCGGTGGTATGTGCTCGTTTCAAAAGACCTTCCCCATAAATCGACTCCTTTTATAGAGTCATTAATCAGCCGGACAGTCGGGTGTCTCGGACCGCTCGCTGCTCCAGATACAAAAACTCCAACTCTGATCTGTTAAAGACCTCAGAGACACCGTGCTCCAAAAACCTCAGATGACTTCATTAAGGATTCTTACTGGTTTACCTGGACCATATTAGATGATGTGATGATCACCATGACTCCAGGTGGGTTTGCATCATAGTTTTTGTGCACCATCTGTATCCTGGTTACCCTTGAACTGGCTACCATTTATGTAGGGAGTTGTTTTACACTGCGTAGTTTGTCAGAACTAAATTTAAATATCATTTCATATGTGACGCAGGTCCTGAATGTGGTGTCTCTCCATTAAGTGGTCACAGGAAGTTCAGTGTATCTATTGAAGCTTTGAGCAAAGCCATCTTTGGGAGCTCAGCTCATGATTATTGCTGTTATGCAATCCTTTCATCAATGCAAGCTTTTGTACACGACGAGAGATAAAATAAATAATTTCCACCAACCTGTGAAGAAGCGGCTGTACTCCTGCTCTATTTTCTGCGCCGCCTCGAACTGCTCCTTGGAATGTTTCTGTGAGAGTTTATCCCGCAGGTACAGCGGGTCCTTCTGCTCTCTGATGAGACAACATCCGGAAAAACAGTCAGCATCCCAGAAAAAAAAATCTCACTTCACAGTTTACACACATTCAAAACATGGCACAACACCAGAGTGTGGAAACAGGCAGAGTTTGACAGCTCAACACAATTTTTCAGATTCTCAAATGTCATTGAAAACCCACTCAGTCCTAATGTCGGTATGACTGCACAGCTTTGAAGACAGTTTGTTCCATTAACTCCTCTCTTGACATTGTGATTGTAGTGTATGTTGGCAAGCAGCACTTCAACATGTTTAGTCATATTCCCAACATCGACCTGGGCACTGCAACACCTTGTTCATCTTGAATTTATTCAGACATGACTGATAAAACTGCAACGTCATCATACTAAAAAGGTACTACAGGTGGGCGACATAAATAATAACCTTCTTTCACGATGACTCATGATTTTAAGTATGCAAATGAAGACAGATTAGAAAGAATAACTAGATGGGATGAGACTGTCTCCTTTTGACTCATCCAGTGAAATTGATACCTGAAAAAAAATCTCAAATGCTTCATCCTACTGAGGCACAAACCATGAAATATCTTTTAACGGAGTTGTTACATTGCCCACAATTACAGTATATATTGTAAATAATTTGATATAGTATATAATGCAGCAAAATCTTCTTCTCAGTCTTCAGGAGAAGTCTTGTGTCCTCCTCAGTCTTCATCCACTAGGAGTCTCTGACCTAACCTAGAATCACACTCCCATCTCTCCCCGGCACTCGGTATGCACTCGGCATTATTGGTCTGCTGGTGCCTCCCAAAGGATAAAAACCAATGAAAAAGCATGAGCCTCTGTCACTCACTGCAGCAGGAAAGGCAGTGGGAGGTGTGTTTGTGTTTGTGTGTACGTGGCGGCCTGCGGCACCGAGCGTTTTAGCCACCCACGCCATGAAGCGCAGCCACAGGCCCTGCGAGCTCTCCCTGGACAGCTGGCACTCAGCTGATGACAGTGAAGGCTTAGTAGGAATCAATCCTCGCCATGTTTGCCCGCTGCACCGCTTCATAGATTTGTAGCCATGGGTGTGTGTGTGTGTGTGTACATGTGTGGCAAAGAAAGCCTGTTTCTGCCAGACCTGTGTGCGTCTTTATTTGTGTGAGTGCGTATGTGTGTAAAGGACCATGCAGAGGGTTCAGCAGATTTAATCTTCCCATGCGATTACAAATGAAAAAGCAGTGGGATCTTTGAGAATGACAATCATCCTATCAAAATCCCGGCAGGTGGTGGAAGAGAGCAGGCTGCGGCCTCTGAACTAATGACACTGATCAAATCACATTGATCAATTAGTTTGTGTTGTGTAGTCTGCAGCATGGATATGATTATGAAAGCTACAAGGATTTAGCAGATGTCAATTTCCTGAATGCCTGTCCTGAACGACAGAGGGAAAATTAAGAAAGAGTAATCAAGAATTATATTTCCTGGAAGCAGATCTGGCATCAGCACAGATGAAATATGCAGCTGATTAGCGTCCCTCCTCTGAACCAAAACACCGTCCTGCCCCACAAGAGTGTGAAAAGACCTTTATTCCAAATAATGTTCTACATTTGTGTAACTGCTAAATGTTTGATTATATAAGAATTTCATGCCCAATCAGTTGACTGCAAAATAAGAACAGATGCTACAGTGAGTACTGGTGGCTTATGTGATATTACTTTCACTTCTTTAGAATTGTATTTTTCAAAACATTATATTCTCATAAACAGCCTCCAGAAACAAAAGTCCTGGATGAATGATTTTTCTCAGCATGTTGTTGAAGGGTCTGAACTTGAATTTTGTAAACAGCAGTGGCACCAAAACACTCAGCATGCTCAGCACACGCTTGACATGTCTTCAGGCAAGAAATCTTAAAAAAATAATAAAATAAATTCAAGAAATAAACAATTTTTTTTTTCAAAAAGAAGATATGGGATTACTCACTTTATCTGCTTGGCATTTTTGTAGCGTATGAATATGACGATTGGGTAGATGTGAACGCTGTGAAGACGTTCGATGGCGTGAGGAGCAATGTCAAGTAAACAGTGACAGTCCTATGAGAGAGAATGACAACAGAAGACTGCATGAGAAATGGTGGATGGTTCAAAGCAGAGTGTTGAAGGAAAAAAACATGCTAGTTAAGTTATAATTGATTTTCATGTTTCATAGTGGGTTCGGGTGCATATTAATAATTAAACTGACATTAAGGCTTCAGTTTATCTTTGATGGATTTGAGTGCAATCATGCTTTCTGTAGATGGCTTTAGCTGTGTGAATATCTAAGATGTTAAAATAGAACAAATGCAGCACCTACCCAGTTAGTCAGCTTCTTTTTAATCAAGTTTGATTGATAATTGAGACGAATTACATCTTTGTACTTGGTGCATAAACTTGGCAGTTGTAAAACCCAACAAAAAGACCCAATTGCTGTGGTTATTCTGGTCCACATACGCCACTTTAACAGCTCTGCTATGGAGTATATAATTCACAGTGAGATGAATTCACCTTCTCTGTGATTTCTTTTATTGAGGCAACAGTTGTCACATCAAAATGGCCGCTCCTCCGTTTGTAGTCGATGAAGACACAATCCTTCACTCCTCTCTCTATTGCCTGCTGAGAAGCCTTCATAATCTCTGGAAGTAAAATAAATCACATCTTGTTATTACGTTATGTAGCTCTTAATAAAACTCCTCTCTCACACAGCATCAGTGACACCAGCCTGATGGACTGCTTGAACAAACTCTTACTACAAAACTCGTCATGTGTGTAGAGCAGCTCACCAGGCAGACAGCGACAGAATTTGTCAGGAACCTCCTTCACCAACATGTCCTTACTGGCCTCCACCAACGGACCCAAGACCAGCACCGGCCTGGGGGACGAGCACTCCACCTTCTGAACCCGCTGGTACATCAGGTTCACTCCATCTGAGCAGAAAAGACACAAAGCTGCTCTTTAATAAAACACATTTACTGATTCCTATATCCCAACAGAGGTTATGGTGTTGTATAACCACACTTAAATACCTGGCAGTTGCCCCGTCTGGCTAACTTCCCATCCAGATCTTTCTATCTGGTCAAATCCTCTGAGACACAGAGGTGAGGAAAAGGGGGACTTTGCCAAACTAATGAAAATACCGTCCAGTAACTCTGACATTTGTTCCATTGATCACACCATGTAGACCAACGAGTGCCATGAAGCTGGCTTCATTTCTCTATAGTTGGCGGACATCTAAAGGAAATTATTATGAACTGCCCAATGGTGTCAGGTCAGAGTGCATTTATTGTTTGGTGAGTAGATCTGCTTACAGACTGCATCGTCAGCATTGCAGAGCTGCATTTTCTTCTGTTGCCGCATATTGCAGAATTGCCAAACACTTAATTTCCTCACTAATTGGGTTGTATCAGTTGGAAGGAGATGTTATTGAATCCCTTGCAAACTCCACAACAATCAATATTCCTCTGCAATTAAGTCGATATCTTTAACGTTATTCAGGATTGTTTGTTCCCAAAATATTGTGATGTGGAGTCACAGCAGCACTTTTACGGTTCTTTGTGAGTTGGTCTTGGTGATTTTGGAGTTTACTGCACAACTTCTAACACCCAGGCTGAGGTGCAACTTTTAACAATGAGTGGTTATTATTTTTTTGCTTTTGCTTTGTGTGTTTTTCACCTTCTGTGATGGGTAGAGAGTCTGTGCTTATGGCATCCAGAGCCATCAGATCTTTCCCATCCTTGGATCCGCTGCGTTTGTGCTTCAGCCTCCGACGAAAGAAGGACCTCCGTGCAGCAGCAGACAGAGTCTTGTTGGTGCCGTTATCGTCTTTCATATCCGCCATACTGTGTCTCCGGTAGAACTCCTGGTCCATCCTTATGGACATAAATCAACATGTTCATATAAACTCAACTCTAATCACACTCCTGTTACCATTCTAGAAGTGCTACTTCAGATTTATGTAGATAAAAAGAATGAGACAGATAAGTACAAATGATGGCTTGACACTAATTACACAACCTCCAGATTACAAAAGTGAACTATAATCAGGACTTACATGTATTTACTTGGAATCTGTCCTTTCTCCAGCCTCTGTGCATTCTCGTCAAGTTGCCAGGCCATCCAGTAGCCAAAATTACCGTTTGGTAGCGTGTCTTCAACATAGAGGATGTCGTCTTTCTTAAAGCTTAGTTCCACATCTGCCTCAGCCACTCTCTCATAAAGTGCTCTGACAAAAGATAAATAATAAAGTAATTATAAGGAATTTGTTCTTCATCCTAACATTATAAAACAATACGACAGACAAATTCTCAGAGGACTATGAAGAAAAGTCTAAGAGATAATGTGTTTAAAATTCAACACTTTCATGGGCTCAGGCTCAATAAAAACACAAAACAAAAACATGAATGGAAAATTCGTTGAAGGCCATTTTTATGCCTAATATTGACAAAAATCAGATTATGAAGATGTTTTTTTTTAAACAGTAACTGATGTTTGATCTGTGTACATCCCAGTCCTATGTTTTACACATACAAACACAAAAATGTGCACAACAGCATCATAAACCAACATGTGATTTACTGTGTCTCTGAGGGTACCTTATAAAAAATCCATCTCCGGGGGACTCTTTGATCACATCAAGGCTATCCACACAGTTCTGCACCTTGAATGTGATTGTTTCAGCTGGTTTCAACATTTCCAAGTAGGCCTCTTCTTTTGTTTTATTCTTCATGCTGATGCCATTGTACTGTTTGAAAAACATCAATTACACAGTTGACAAAAGGACACTGAGCTCGGCTGCCAACACAGAGTGACTCACCATTTTCAGTAAAAGTCAAACAATGCACACAAAAAAACAGAGTTGCATAAAAAGGAAAGAAGTTGTACTTTTCTCTACACGATCTTTGAATGTGCTGCTACTAAAGCTTTTCTTTACTTTTGTTCTTATTTGGTGCACAAGGCATCCAAGCGGTCATCACTGCTGCATCCAAGTTCAGAAAGTGTTGACACCAACTGACCATGTTTGTATTGTACTGATGGATAAACACTGTGGGTACCTCCAGTAGCAGGTCTCCAGGCAGCAGGCCATCAGGACTCTTAGCAGGGCTGTCCTCGTCAAGGCTCTCCACAAAGACGCCGTAAAGGTTTCCTCCACAGATCTGAACTCCCAGCTCCACCTGGATCCTCTTCAGCCTCACCAGTCGAGGCTCTGCAGCCCTGTATGAACCTGAACCAGGTAGCCTGAAGGAACATCTCACAGTCAGAGTCGGAATTTCTACAAACCGGTTTGAAGACATTTCACATTTATACCACCATGAGTGTTAACAGAGATACTGAACAGCCCCTACCTGAAGGAGTTGTGTGGGCTGGTGGCAGGAGTCGTCTGTTTGGATGGTGGCGTCATGGTTCCCTCGTCTTGTTCACTCAAGGTGTCGACTGTGGAGTGATTGTCTGGGGTGGTGGCTCCGCTGCCGTGGGGCGTTGGCTGGTTGCTGATTGACTCCATCCGAGAACTGAGGAGAACAGAAGTGGAGTCAAAAATATTTTTCTTCAGATCACTCCATGACTTACTTCAAATGAAAGTTTAGCATCGAGTTTGTGACCATGTCAAATTTAATTAAGATAATACATTACTCAGCAGTTAAGTATATTTATAGTTCGCAAACTTTGTTGTTTTTTCTTTTAAATATTTACTCTATGTTTAATGTTTGCATTTGTTACAGTAACAGTTACATAATGCACTTATTTTGCCCTACTGTTGTTTTGGCCCTGCAGCATCTGTTGTGTTTGGCTTTTCCCTCATTACTGTTGTTTTCTGTGTACACAGTGTTGGGTGTTCATACAGTACATTAACATTATAGAGGAGAACTGTTCCATTCGTTTTCTCACAATATACTGGAAACAGCTTTCAATAGCTTTGCATCACCCAATGTTTTTATCTTGATAGTTGAATTAAATTATCATAAATTCATCACCCGATGTTTAATTAAACGATCATAATTCATCACCCATATCAGTGCAAGTCATTGGTGTTCTTTCCTCCTCTCCCTCTTACCCTGAACGTGAGTGGTTCCCAAGCTGAAACATGTGAGGATTGTACTGAGCCAGGATGGTGACAGTGTCACACTGCTGTCCGATCACCAGCCGTGCCTGCTGCTCATTGGCATTGCGAAGGTTGATTCCATTAAACTGAAAAACAGCCGTGATTCATTTAGAAAGGACAAAGACAAGATAAACCATAATTTGACCTTTAGTCGAGGCGGTGTGACTGCTGTACCTCCAGGAGCTGGTCTCCGTACGCTAAACGGGCTTGGTGTGCGATGCTGCCGGCTGTCACTTTGGACACAAACACTCCACCATTCTCTCCGCTCACAATTGAGATCCCCAGCGGTTCAGCTCCTTTCTGTACCGTCACATTGCGTGGTTCCTCCAAGTATGGCCTTCAGGGGAAAAAGAGGAACATTATGTGCAACTGTGATGTGCTGACATCTATGGGAAACAATGAAGACTGTTGGCAGGATGCAACATGCAATTCTGAAGAAACTTAGTTCCAATTCAAAGGAGAAGCTATTGCCTGCAATCTGAAGTCTCAATTCAGAGCAGCTCTCTGTGCTACTTTATCAAAGATGCATTGTTAGGCTTTGAAAGGTCTCAGCAATAAGCGATGGGAATAGTGCGGGACATGCCAAGTGCGTTTCAGGATCCAACTCAAAGTCATGCAATCATACAAAATTCAACAGCATTTTGAATAAATAACAAGCAGACAAAGGATGATGACTTAAGGGATACGCATCCATTAGTTTTCATTATTAAGACTTTAAAACAAAATCTAAAACCACTGCTTCCAGGCAAGGCTAGAATATATTTATATTTGCATTGTGTGCACAGAAGATCTTGAGATCCGTGCTCATGAAGTGTATCTGCTACAAGAAGCACAGGACAAACCTCAAGCTTCTTAAAGAGAAGAACTTGGGCTTAACAGCCAGTGGGAGTCTGACAGAGGAAGTGTTATAAGAGACACATCTGAGAATAAGATGGAGAGAGGAAAGAGAAAGTGTGATCACTCCAGCCCAGGAGAGAAGGATTTCCGGTTATAATCAACAGCAGCAGAGAGGAAAGAGATGAGGATGAAGTGATAGATGGCAAGTCTGTGTTGTAACGGTATGAGATGGAAGCTCACAGCTTTGTTTACTGCTTTACAAGAGCTTAATCACAATGAACCAGACAGAAGCACAGACAAATGGTGGAAAACATGACACGTTCTGCTGAATGATGGCAGTATAACGACCCGAACGAGGATCTGGCATACCCATCCTTCCTCCTGTCACCAACTGGAGCAGGGCTGACTGATATCCTGGGCTGGGTGGAAATGGAGCTCTGTGATTGGCTGCTGGTGAAAGACGATGTCTCCAGGTTGACGGGGGACATTGGAGGAGTCGGACTGCTGCACTCTGAATGTGAGAGAGAGCCTAGAGTGGAAAGAAAGAAAGAAAGGAATAAATTCAGACTTGCCGTTTACGGTTGTAATGCTTACTTTCAGACTATGGAGCTGCCTGGCTGTACCTCTGTCAGACCCAGTGGAGCGGGGATAACGGGCAGGAGGGATCTTGATACGCTCTGCCCTAAACTGTAGAGTGCTCAAGGACCCTAAAGAAAACAAAAGAACATAAAGTGTTAGTTCATCCAAATTAAAAACAAAAAAAAAGCAAAAACATATCACTGAACCCTGCAGGTATATGAGGGGTTAGAGGACTTCCTGCAGGAAGTGGCTTTGTGAAGGCTTTTTTTCTCCCTGACACAACAACATGCTGCTCTGATTAATTACAACAAAGCAAATGTTTGATGTGGTCAATTAGTCAGTGTGATCACCTGAGCAGAGTCACATCACATCATGCTGCATCTTGTCTCGGTCCATTTATTTGCCAGATGACGCTTAAAACACTAATTGAATATGAGGTTGCTGTTGTCTGTGTGATATACAGTAAAGCTGCTGGACCTTTTCACTCAGAGTTTAATGTTGTATCTAAAATAAATCAGCTGTATATTTTCTCCCGACGTTAATGACGACAAGATCCAGCACTTCTGCGTTGTACTCTCTTGTAACATGTTCACACAAAAGGTGAAAAAAGGATTGACATTAATGCATCAAACTCAGAATAATCTTGTGTATCTCTTACACATTTCTAGTATATGTCTACCCCTGGGCCCTATATTACCCACAATGCAATCAATGTCACTGCTGACAATTCAGAGGGAGATTTGAGTGTTCGATGCTGCTCCCAGTCAATAATCGCCTCAAGCAGAGATGAGGGACTGACTACAGGGTTCTAGTAAACTCACTTCCTTGTAATTAGACCACAAATTTTTTCCGTTGCCAGACTTTTTTCAATTCATCTGCCCAAACCAAATTTTGAGCCAATTTAATCAACATTTGTGTACCTCTCTGAAACCACAAAGGGCTTCATCTAACTTTTTGTTCATATGCAGTACTAATTCCCAAAACCTGTAAACAGACTTTGATATGTAAAAAAACTGTGGAGCTGAAATCCAAGACAACTTCACTACACTGTAGGAAACTCTGAGATTTCAAAAGATTTTTTCTGGTCACAAATTCTGCCACCTTTTAAAGAAGGAAATATTCCTAAAAAAAAAAAAATGTTCACAGTGTTCGCTTCAAAGAATCAGCAAATCTTTCCAAAACTGCATGCATAGCTAATAATTAAGAAAAGTGAACAAAAATATGTTTGCAAATTGAGTTAACTGGCACTTTGATCACAAGAAAATAAAACAGATCAGGACAGATAAATTATGATTCGACTTTAACTAGGACTGAATACACACCCAGTCTGGCGCTGGAGGGCAGGGAGTTGGTGCTGTGAGGTGGCTGGCTGCAGCTCGTCTCGGTCGATTCTCCGTTGCGCTTGTGGCTCAGGTCCAGGCTGAGACGACCTTGATGCTGGGGGCTAAAAGTGGAAGAAAAGGCTTCAGTAAGCCCCCTTGCGGTCAATTATTCAACTCAGAGGAAGATGTAATTTGCAACATGCCATCTGTTCCTGAAATCTAGGGCGGAGTAAACACTTGTTTTGTCTGACTGACAGTCCAAAACACGCAGATCTTCAATTTCTAATGAAATTAAACAGAGAAGGTTCTGTACTTCTGACACTACTTGTAGATTACTCACTGGAGAAGAACTACTGCAGGTTTTTTTCTAAAATATTTTTGACATATTTTAAGTGATGGAAATTGAAAGTGGTTGAATTTCCTTTAGCTGCTTCAGTTTCAAGGTCCTGGTATTGTGCACGCCAGCTCAGCGGATTACTGAGACACTTGAATTGAACAGGGGCACGTTAAAGCCGTTAGTAGCTTCTGTGCTTTTTCCTTTTCCCTACTGTGTGAAGTCAAAATTTCTGCTGTTACATAGGCGTGAACAAAGGAAAATGCATGGGGTCTGGAAAAAGGAATGGACTGGCAGATTTTATTACCTTGTGTGTGAATGTGGGTGGACTGAGCTGGGAGCTGGGGGACAGTTGTTGCTCTGGATCTCATGGCTCCAGGCGGTGTAGACAGGGTTCTTCATCACAGCCGTCACAGCAGGACATGGGGCTAAACCTCGCTGTACTGAATCTGAAAAAAAAAACAAAAAACATGTGAGAGCAGCACAACCGTAGATTTTAGATTGAGACTGTAAACATCTGAACACTTAGTGGTTGAAACCTGACTGCAAACTCAGATAAGTATCTTGCTTATTTGTTCAGTTGACTTACGTGCTGTGATGCTGCTGTAACTGGGAGGTGGAAAGGGCATGCTGTACCGATTAGTTCTCATAGGAGAAAAGCGCAATAGGTCCACCGGCTCTGGGGAGTACTCATCATTAGAGAAACTCTGTACCTGCAAAAGGCAATAAAACAGCTAAGAAGACGAGGGTTTACACAAATAATTAATCCCATAATCCTTTTTTTAAATGAATCAAATTATTACTTAGCTTTTTACAAGTTCAGAAAAATCTCAACATGAAAATTAAATTGTTTCGTTTGAGCACCACTCAAACCCACACATCATGTTCCAAGGTTTATTTTGTTGATCAAATAAAATTGTTTAATTAGCTGTTCTTCCACTAGTGGAAAAGGCCCATTACAAATTTAGAAAGCTAAGACAGTAGCATGTGGCTCACTGGAGATATGCAAGTCAGAATGAATACATGTTTGTATCTCAGCTCACCTGCATGGGAACAGGGATGTGTAGTGGAGTCACATTCCTCCGCAACGCTGGTGCTGATTTTGGCCGGTACCTCCTCTTTTCGCGTTCCTCCACTCTGTGCCGACCCCCCTCGTCCTCAGCGGCTTTCTTGATGACGATCTTGGTTTCTCCTGAAGGGCCACTGGTGTAATAGAGCTGGTTTCCCACCTCTCCCTCATCCTGTGGGCTTGTAGCTTGAGCCGGGGAGGCCGGAGGGGTACCGGTGGTGATGGTGGAGTCGGACGCCGAGCTGTTCTGCTGCCGATGTTTGAACCTGAATGAGTCACTTCTGGCTGGTGGGGTGGGAGGGGTCTGAGCGGATTCAGACATGGAGCTCTGTGGCGAGTGCTTGGGCAACTGGGAAACAGACATGTAGTCCAGTTTTGGGGGCACCTCAGGCCTTCTGAAAGCGCTCACGTCAAAGATGGACTTCCTCTGTTTGGGTTTTTTGTAGATGGACAGCTGGGCGTACTCGGGAATGGAAGCTCCCACTATCACTTTAGGCCAAGTGCCTCCGCTCTGCTTGGTTGGCGAGCTCTGCACTTGGTCCACAGCCGTCTGGGGTGAGCTGCAGTCGGAGAGCACAGGGGTGAAGGTGAGGGGGCAGTGGTGAAGCTCCTGCCTCCTATAGCAGAAGTCCGGGTGGGGCTCTGGGGGAGTGTGTGAAGTGGAATGGGAGCGGGAGTGTAAAGAGGTGTTAGAAAAGGGCTTGTGGTGGGAATGAGCACTACTGCTGCTGCTGTCCAGAGAGTCTCCTGCATCCTTACACGCTTCCTCCCCTCTGCCGCCAAAGTCACAGCTGCAATTGTCCGTTTGCGTGGAGCAGTTGTGCTTCGAGTTTCTGCAGTTCCTAGTGTGCAGCTCACATGGCTGCAGCCGAGAGCTTTTATCTGAGTCCTTCATATTTTCAAATAAACTCTGACCAGAACAGCTCTGTGGGAGGAACTGTGGAGACAGGGAGGTAAAATAAATACTTATTTAACTATACTTGTTAAAAGAATATTGTGAACATTTTTGCAAACAGGCCCTCAGTGACTTGCAGTGGGAGTGAGGCTTTGTAAGATATGAACTATGTGAACTGTTATTCTTCACATCAGTAAACTTTTCACTAGAAAATGATGCATTATAAAACTGCAAATATGAAACAGTGTGTAGTTGCAATCACTTCCAGGTTACTGATACTCCACTGATCTTGAGTCCTTTTTTAATTCTGAGCAAAATATTACTTGTTTGCATTGTGAAAAGTTTTCAATAAATATATCTTATGGTGTCACAACAACTGGGTTGAGATCAGTGGTAGTTGGTGTGGGTTTTGTGTGTGCGACGCGTGTTGTAGGTCTGAGGAATTCACCTTCATGAGGGAGATGCTGAGAGAATCGCGGCAGTTCCTCAGCAGTGACTCACATTCAGAGAGCGACTTGTTATCGAGCGCAATCCCATTGATCTGTTGTGAAGGCACGAGAAAAACTTAGAAATGACCACGTTCTTCCAGAACAGCATGGCAGATACAGCACTTTGCATTCAAGACTCCCCAAATTCACCAATTCCTTAGGATGTATTGATCTAAAATTAATTTGAATAAATTTCAATTTTAATTTATTTAAAAGGGACAATGTACAGTTAAAACATAAATGTTGCCATTTGATGCACTAAAACGCTGCAGATGCTGCATTTTTATAATTTTCATAATGAATATTGATTTTAATCATCAAGGTCATACAGACAGTATACTGTGGAAATAAATATATGGTGAGCACTTGATAGTATCAGTTTGTATTGATTTTAAACAGAACATGCCTGCGGACAGCAGGGGGCACTAAAGGCCAGTGTCAATGCCCTATAGCTGTCTCTTGGCTTTAAATGAGAATAATTACTTTCCATATGACTAAAAGGTTTTTAGTCAGCATACTCACAGCCAACACTCTGTCCCCAACAGTAAGAGTGCAGTCTCTAGCAGCTGGACTGCCTGGAGCCAACGTGGCAACAAACACTCCACTTTCCAGGCCGATGCCACTATCTGAGAGGTGGGAGGGAGAGTTTATGTTAGTTATTCAAAACAAAACAAGCAAATATATAGTTTAACAGCTGTCTCTTGTAAGTATTTAATGCAATATAAAGTCATTAGTTGCTTGGTTTAATAGGAGTTTTAATGGCTACATTTATTTCCTAATTGGAGCTTGAGGCTGACCTTTGTGCCCAGCCAGGTTTATCTGGATCGGAGTGACAATCCGTCCTCCGAGTGACTTCCTTCTGCGAACCACCATATTGATCACCCCCTCTCCGCTCTGCACTGCTTTGATCACCTGCTTCCTGTCCTTATTAGTCAGGTCCACATCATTAATTTTCAACAACCAATCGTTCACCCTGCACAGAGAGAACAAGAACAGATTGACCATTTGATGATAAAGGAAGAAAGAAAGAGGACACAAAAGACACATTCAAACTGAATATCGAACTTCTATTATTCCAATATTGGAAATACAAAAACTGGTATTGAATGCTTGATCAAAAATGTTTTGACTTGATGCTATGTGGTTAAGATGTTTATATTCATCAGAACAAAATATGTTGTTCACATTTACCTTAATCTTCCTTCAGCTAAACTTCCTTTATCCACCTTGCTGACAAATATGCCACAGTCTCCTGGTAAATATGGATCATTTACCCCCTCAGCAATATCAAACCCAAGTGCTTTCAAATCCATGTCCTGAGGAAAGATAAAACATGATGACAGTTACCAGAGGAGTTTCACTGTAAATGGAGCATTTGACTAATTCCAAAGGGAAATTGATTGAAAATACATCTTAGCAGCTCTTACTCTGTGCTTTTCAAATTCAACAACTTCCGTCTCCCATTCCATCGAGTCTGTATCGATGGCTGAATCATGTGAACTGTGAGCCATTAACTGACGAAACCTGGCCTCTTCTTCTAACTGGTCCTCCATCTTTTCTCTGCACACATAGAGACAGATAAAACATCATCAGCTTCTCAAATAAACAGTCACTTCACTCAGAGATGAACTGAACTGAACTGCTCAGATGGTGACATGATTTCTCCACCGGGTGGCACCAAAGATCTCATGTGACATCTACATCTTAGACACAAGGGGAATCAAAGAAAAGCATTCAAGTTTTCAGCCTAAATATAGAGCAGATGGCATAAGCCGGGCAAGAAGTATAAAAAAAAGCATGCAGGAATGACTCACTTTAGTTCTTTGAGTTCCCGTGAAGCGTCATTCTTCTGCTTCCTCATGTCATCTAGATTCCTCAGAGCATCTGCCAGATCACTCACGGCTCTGTCCCTCTCCCGCCTCAGGTTGTCACATAGCGTGCTGACAGATGAACACATTTTCAAAAAGCGGCACACACAAAATGTAAACAAGTTTATTTCAGTCTAAGTCTCTCTTCAACAACATGCAATGTTAATGCAACAT
The DNA here is from genome assembly GCF_045865225.1 of Trachurus japonicus. Taxonomy (NCBI): domain Eukaryota; kingdom Metazoa; phylum Chordata; class Actinopteri; order Carangiformes; family Carangidae; genus Trachurus; species Trachurus japonicus. The sequence continues at coordinate 7,617,064 of NC_140925.1, forward strand.
TATTATAAACACATATTTTCGAGCCAGCTCCTTACCGTATGCTCTCCCTCTCTCCCACTATCTTGTCCCTCTCCTGAAAGGCCCAGTCCCGTCGACACTTGGCCACCTCAGCCTCCTGCAGGGCCTCCTTCAGCTCCTGAGAGATGGCCTCGTACTGCTTCCTCAGCATCTCGATCTCCTTGCTGGCTCGTTCAATGTCCACAGTGGCAGTGTCTTGTTTCTGGAGGAGTTGAAGGACATGTAAGATGATGAATATCAGGGTTTGGAGTAGACAAAAGGATGTAGGCAGATAAGTATGGAATGTGATACTACTATGACAGACACAATATGAGGGACTTTGATTCATTTGATAATTTGTTCATCATGAATTTATGAGACATTTTTCCAGCAACACATACTGTATATTTGCTCCATCGCATTTAAGAGCCACTTCTCTGTTCACCACGACAGCGTTTGCTCATGCTTACGTGTCATGATCCCTGCTGAGTAATAGTTAACTGACAAAGTTGAACCTGGCTCAACTTCAAAAGTGTGACGGTACCTGGCAACTCTCCACACATGCCATTCAAATTGATGCAAATTCATATTCCTGGCAAATGACTTTATAACTTTATAACCTGAGTGATGCAACACTGTTGTAGACCTCATCTATGGTAACTTTGCAGAACCAACTGTGCAGTGTTTTGGTGTGTGTTAGATCATCAAACCCATTGATCCACTGCTTAAACTTGACTGCTATTTTTTTCCCCCTTTTACATTTTTGTTTGTACATCTATCAACACATCTACTTCAGAGAAAACTCAAATTACTTAAAGATGATATTTTCAGTAATCATAAACACCCCAAATAAAATTCTGCAAACTAAAAAGCACTCTCTGTCTATGAAGTCTATTCAAGGTAGTTTAAAGCATGACAGTCATAGATTGGATTACGTGGTGTGGTTTGAAGTGGGTCAGTTATAGTATAATGAATGCACGTCTTAGGGAAAGTCTGCTTTTGTATCTGTGACTAAAGCCGTCTCTCTCCCTCTTTCTCATAACAATTGTACAGCAAGGACACTGTCAAGTGTAGTTCAAAAACTAATTAAGTTCATAGCAAAAATGAATTCCTTTAGCCTACACTGTACTGTTATTAAGGTTAATTATCCATTTCTGAAACAGTGCAGTTTTCCTGTGCACTTCAAAGTCAGATAAAAAGCTTTTCGCTGTAATTGCTGGTAATTTTCTAATGCAGGAATCTCAGGACTTTCACCGCAATTAATCTGACAATCACACTAAAACGTAGTATGATGGGCGATCCACACATCTCTCAGCAAAATCAATGTGTGGAAACCCGCCAGCTGCTGAAAAAAACATTTACTACTACTATACGAGATGGGATGAAGGGATTATTGTTGGACGAATAAATCAATCCCTCCATTTGTAATGATAAATCTCCCGTCTGTCTGGCTACCTGTCTGGCCTGGTAATACTCTCGCAGCAGCTGGTCCCTCTGGATGATGGCCTCTGTCCTCTCCTTGCGGGCCACGTCCCTCTCCTCTCGGACCGTCTCGATGTCCTTGCATGCCTGGCTCAGCTCTTTCTGGGCCTCGGCCTTGTCCTTCACCTCGTGGCAGTATTTCTCCAGCAGCTCGTTCTTTTCACAGATGGCCCGGTCCCTGTCCACCAGTGCTGACGCCAACTCCTTCATGTCACACAAGCATTAACACTGGGTGTTAGGGGATTAAATATTTTGCAATGGAATCTGAGTATTTATTTTTAAAGTGTTGATATCTATTTTTTTATGAGATGTCAAAACCATTTTTATTTCTTTGTCATTTCTTCAACTACACCCTCTTCTTCAGCCTGTTTCTTATGCAGGTGTGATGCTGGAATTTCCCCCCAAGGGATCAATAAAATCTTATCTCATCTCATTTAACAAAAGTGCTAATAACAGCAAACATACTCTCACTCTCAGGGGAAGAAGTTGAGATCACAAAGAGTTCTCTTCAAGTACTTTTTTTTTTTTAATGGACATTTTGGGTTTTCTTTATTGGCCAGCCAACTCATCCTGAACTGTAGCCCTTGAAAACCAATAATGACACATGATTACTTTCAGCCAAACCTCACTAAACTCTGGATGCTGCCAAAGCGAACAATGACAACGGTGATAAACAGATTACTGGTGGTGACTATATTTGTAACACAGATAATGCACAATGCGTCATCAACAGATCAGAAGCATGAAAAGGAGTTGAGTAAATCTGAGAATGTAAATCAAATATGGGACCAGCTGTTCTCTCAGTCCTCAGTGTCAAATAATGAACCCAATTTAATTTCCTCATTACCTGTCGGAGAGCCTCCAGCTCCTCGCTGGCCACCCGTCTCTCTGAGGACGTGTTCTTCAACTTGGCCTCTGCCACCTCCAGCCCGGTCTGAAGTCTGTCCACTTCTTTGATCACTTGGTCCCGCTCACTCATGATCAGTCGGTACTCGCTGATTACGGAGTCCCGCTCCTCCTTGTATTTCTCGCAATCCTTCACCGCCTTGAGCTGCTGGGTCTTGAGCCGCGTGGTCTCTGACTGCAGCCGCTCCATTTCTCGCTGCAGCTCCTTGTTCTGGGATGCGGCCTTGGACAGTTCCTGCTGCGTGCTGTCAAACCTGTAGCAGATAGAATATTTAATGAGTTTTAATGCTCTTTTTTTAACATCTTTATTAACATTTTCTATGTTGCGCAAGATCAAAACCACAGCTACTAAGACCAGAGAGGAAAAAAAAAAAAAAAACACTCTTGGAAGTTTTAGAGTCATAAAGGAAACGTTAAAATTGGAAAACATCTGCCCATCTGCAAGCTTCATCTGCCTTGGATTAAGAGTGTTTTAAGTACTGCACAGATTTGACCTTGGCATTAAACTCAAGTGCTGAGTTTGAAGCAAAGTTTGCTGCAACTGCAGTTAATCCTTAGACTTTTCTCAGCTGCTAAGTGTGTGTGTGTTTGTGTGTCTATATAATTTCTGGCTTTACCTTCTTATGGACGAGGAGTACTGCTGCTGATAGTGGATGGCAGCGTCTCTCTGTTTGAGGAGCATGTCCAGCTGTTTCTGCAGACGGTGGTTGTCCTCCTCTGCCTGGTCCAGGCGGCTCAGGTCTGCATTGTGACTGGCCGTCTTCTCGTTGTAGCGCTTCCTCAGGGCCTCATAGTCACCCTTCAAGGCCTCCAACTTGTCCATGGCTGTGTCGTACAGCTTAGTGAGGACATCAGATGACCCTTCCCTCATCACCTGGGAATCACATCATTCAGGTTTTTTATTCTATTGCATAAAAATGACATTTGTCCATTTAGAAATGCATAACTCAACTCCACTTACATCTGCAATTCAGGTTCACTTGATGTAAATAATCAATTAACCGTGTCTTGGCAGAGAAAAATAACTGCATCACAAGTAATCAATTAATGCTTATGCACCCCACTGCATGCTGAGGTCGCAAGTCTTAAGGCCAGATTCTGTAGAGCCAAGAGTTTTACTTTAATGGGTATAGAATACAAAAATAGCTTTGCTTCACTCGTGCTTTTGTTTCCAGAGAAGTTAGACAGTCTGCATCTTTCTTTGTGCTGTGGCTAACAATTTAAAAAGATGAACCATAAGAGAAAAGCTTATTTGTTCAGTTTCTCAACATTTGTAAAAACCTCACATGAAATGCTGTACTTAGACTTGCATAACACTAATAGTGCTCACTTGCTGTCACACCAAACCTGTTTGGTGCACTTCAAACAAACTTTGAAGTGCTTGCCCATGTGACTCAGTTTGTGTAGGCTGCTGTGAAAGCTGTCATTTGAACTGTGATGTGGTCTGAACTGCACACAGAGCAGGTAAGAAAAGGTGAGTCTCAGTCTGCTTCTAATTACACTGTGCAGTTTGTCTGTGGTGCAAACATAAACAAGACTAACCACAGGATTGTGTGGGAATATTGGGATATGTAGTGGATGTTCGTAAATTCAACTACTGTTTAATTGGCGTCATCAATGTGCTGATCGAAGGGAAACTGCCAATAAGGAACCTCAGGGCCTTCTGGTGGTTTAGTGGTTTATATAACTGCAACGTGCACAGTTCAGTTTTGGTCTCCCCATCTCCCGCCATGTTTCCTGTCTCCCTATGTCAACTAAAAAGAAAACAACCCTAAGAAAGAGGAAGCCATCTATATAATTATACAAGATAATTTTGTGCAATACGAAAAAGCAGGATTTTGCCTGAAACTTTAGAAAGTAAAAAGTGCTGAAAAGTCCTACTCCATTTATTTTGGCAGTTTCTCATTCAAAGACCAGTAAAAAGTAATGGCCCCACATTCATCATTAATAATAATAATAATATAGCACAAGATGACTTATGTCTGCCTTTACAGTCATTATTTTATGAGATCAATTTACAGTCCTAACTAACAAAGCTCAAGATCACCAACATTTCCTTGTTAATTCTTTTTTCTGTTGCGGCAGATGATTATGGCCAAACCGAAGGACACAAAGCAAGACAGATTCTACACAAGAGAAAGTACAGTAGCATGTCACTGGCATCTAACAACTACATAATAAAGTTTGCCTTTGGACTGACATCACTGAGCTAATTTGATTCCTAATTTGCCTGACGCTGAACAGTAGTTTACCAAATGATGATACTAACTCTGGAGACAATGAGGCATGTATCCTTCCTATCAAAGAACCACGTAAGACATTCCCCATGGTTATGTAAGAAATGGTCTGACCTTCTGACTGCAGTGGGGCAGTCAGAATAACAGTAAAAGACGCAGGTTAAGTCATTTGTTTAATTTGAAAGGATGTTTTGATCGATGGAGACATGGGACGACCGATTGTCTGACCCCATTTCTCTGAATGATGCCGTCTTCTAGGAAGTAATGGTCAGAGAGAGGGAAACAAATTGATTTGTCTGAAATGTCAAGATCCAAATGATTGCATCTCAAGGGCATCTTTGGACTTGATGGACATGAGTGTCCGAGTACAAAGGCATGTGGAGCCAGTATGGCAGGGAATGTATCTGTTATCAAATGTGGGTGTGTGAGCATTAATATGGATGGGACTGCCGCCGGTAGCACAGATACCTGTTGGTGGAGCATCCTCATGTCAGCCACCTCTCTCTGGTCGTCATCGTGCAGTCTCCTCAGCTCCTCGCAGGCCTGCTTCACGTGGTTGTGCTCCCTGACCAGCTGGATGTTGTCCTGCCTCACCGCCTCCAGCTCATCTTTCAGCTGGGCGTGCTCGCTCGCCAGGCGGCTGTGCAGCGTGCTGAGGAGATACCACCACAAGGACCGTCAGACCGCGGCTGCTGCCAGCCCTGCTTCAAATCAGGATTACTGCACTTGTAGCCAAGCAAAAAGATAACTATGCCTCAGGGCAACAAGTGCACTACTGGTTATTTCCAAATAAGTTTTTTTTTTTTTTTTCCTTCATTAATTGTTTATTCAGCAGGATGTCAAGAAAAGATGCCCATCTGAAGCTAAAAGGAACCGGAGGGGCATGAATTCACACTCCCTTGTTCTGTGCTTCTGTGTTCCTTATTTATTATATACAGCAATCATATTTATCTCATTATGGAGTATATGTATAATGAGCTTGTGTCCTGCTAGTCTGATGTAGTCATGTACTGCTTAATTCGGTACATAAACTTGTCAAATGTTCTGGTCTGTTTCATTTGAATTTTTAGTTAAAGTTCTCTCTCGGTTTCTGAGGAGCTGGTTGTAGCCTTAAGGTAATTAATCTCTCGGCTTCCATAGTAATGTGGTGTGCGATGAAATAATTATGTGGTAATTACTTTCATGCTTATATTAAACAGTACAAACAGCCTCTTATGTAATACTGATTAACTGGTAACTGTAAAAACATAAAACGCTCAGACGACCAATAAAATCCCCCACGATTACCGACTACTAATGCTTGCCTATATGTGTTAATCGACTTATTGATCTAAGTACAATTCATAGGTCAGGCATGAATGCTGTTTCCCCATTCACAGAGGATGGTGTTTAGCGTCAATGGGTAAAGACAGTAATAAATAAAGACGTTCTCTGATGTGCAAACAGGGCCCAGAAGGAGAGGCTTAAACATGGCAATAATCCTTCATCTGTCTGTTTGCATTGGGGCCAGATGTTGGTTCCCTACACTTTGGAGACAGTATGGCATCATTAAATCACACAAATGGACCAAGCCTCCCCTTCGCGTCGACTCGGCACAGCTTATTTCACGGGACAACAAATGCTCTGTTCATAGCATTATCCTCATGGCACAGATGTCGTGCCATCCACACAGGGTTCAGATGATGATGATGATTACAGAGCATGCTTTGACATGAACTCTTCAAGAAGGCCATTACATATAGAAGAGAAGTAATTCAGTTTATAGCCACAACCTTTGGTCTGAGAAGATTTATGCTGCTGAGAAGACAATAAAAACAGTCTTTAAAAAAAAAAAAAAAAAAAACAATCACAAAGATGAAATTAAATTGATGAAGGGATGCAAGGCTTTTTTCACGGCTTAACAGCTTTTGGACTGGTATAAAGGCTTCATCCCTATTACTCTCACAAAAATAAAATCTGTTCTATGCAATCTGCTGTGAATATGATAGAGGCGGAACTGAATACCGACTAAAACCCTGCAGGCTGAGTGCGGATGCATATAGCACAAATGTGCCGGCTGTTTAAAAATTTACAAAAAGCCCTGTAGTAGGCTTTCCACTTACTGATAGAAGTCTGCTTTCTTCACAGCCTCCTCGCACCTCTTCAGGGTGGTGCTGTGCTGGTTCTGCAGGGATTGCAGGTCTGCCATTGCCTTCATGCACTGCAGCTTCAGACGCTCATAGTCATGACCTGCTTTTGAGTTTGGTCTATTTCACAGAGAGCGAAGACGGAAGACAAAAATGCATCTAAATTGAGTTTTCAAGACGCCACATGGGAGGATGACAGAAGTAGGATCAGCAGAAACACTGTGCAAACTTTGTGCTCATGCGAACACAGGGGAAGACAGGTACCATTAAAAATGGATGTTTATCCCTTGTTTTACAGAGTTGAGCATATTTTAAAACAATGTCGCACCACGTAAGACCTTCGCTTACTTGCATTTTTGTTACCTTTAAAAGTCAGACAAGGCAAAAAGCCTCTTTTCACCGGGTGCAGGTACACGCCAGGATCACTGCACCTTTCTGCAAATGTTTGTTTTGGAAAACAGGCGGCAAGGCGCATGAGATGGGAACAGTACCTGCAGTCATCGAAGGTGGTTCCAGGCGAGGAGAGAGCCAGACGTTTGCGCAGTTCGTCCCTCTCGCGGGTCACGTGTCTGAGCTGGAACAGAACCGTCTCCATCTTCTCGTTCACCTGGTGGCTGTCCATGTGGGCCGGCGGAGGGGAGGAGGCTGGGGCGGCCGTACCTGTGGGAGTCAGCACGTCACTGGAGGCATGTGGCGTTTACAGGGCTCAAATGATGGAGGGGTGTTGTTGTCGCAGCTCCATCAGCTTCTTTAAATTCACACTAAGGCCGTTCCATCAAGATGCCTAACTCGCGTGTTTTAACAAAAAAAAAACTGACAAGACAGCTGGTGTGTTTGGAAGGTTCAATAGTCTCAGTCTACTCTGAACTAACTTGGTATAAATATTAACCAATCACAAGCAAGATCTCTCTGTTGCAGCCACTGAACCATATGTAAACATGTACGAGGAAACCCCACAGCTACTGTATTATTTCAATCACTGTTTTACTTCCGTGTTTAATATATGACACAGAAATCCCCTCACTGATACAAATCCAAGTTTCCCTTTCAGTGGCATGGACCAGTCAAATCCTCTCTCCCTCAGAGAATGACTAAATGAAACAGGTCTGTGTGTGTGCGTGGATGTGTGTGTGTGTGTGTGTGTGTGTGTGTGTGTGTGTGTTTGGGGGTAGAGGGTTTCTAAATCCTTCTCACATCTGTGTAATCACTTGCATGTGCTCAGAGTCTAAACAGGCAGCGACCAATGACTGACTGTTATTTATAAAACTGTGGTTAGTTCCTTAGAACATGCTCATTGTTTTTTTTTCCAGGAAGATCCGTGTTTTCTTCCGAACGTTTCACCGGCCCGACACCTGAACGCCACCGTGAGCGCCACACTCACCTAAGCTGCTGAGAGAGCTGCTGCTTTCCGAGTCGGACGGCATGGTGGACAAGACGCTGTAAGTGGACCCTGCGGGGGCGAACAAAAAACATTAAAGTCAGCCTCAGAGTGTACTCGACCATGTCTGCATTATAGTTAGATGATTATCTCCAGCATTGTAAGGTACATCAAGGCTCTGCAGCTTGGGTTACATTCAGGGGCCTTTACTGAAAAAAGGCCAGCTGGAGGCATAATAAGGTGGGACTTTCCCCAACTTGGGATGACGGGCCTGTGGGCTGACAGCAGAGTGTGGCTAATTATCAGTTGGGCAGAGAGCTTGAATACTGACTAGCCAGGGCCCCAAAGAGGCTGCAGCCTCAGAGCTGCTCCTTTTATCTCCTCTGACAACATCACACAGTCCCCCCTGTGAAAGCCCCGTCTTTTATAGCCTACAGTGATTCATAATTAACTGTACAGAAAGGAAGCCTCCGTACAACACTGTAAGTATTATGGGAGGAGGTGGTGTTATTTGAAAATGCGGTGAGGAGGTGCTTTTTGAGGTGAACGTGAACGCCAACTGTTTGAATCACTGGCAAAACTGATGATTGTTTTTCCAGTTAATGTGTAAAAGCCACAAAGTGTGTTTGAGCATCTTTCACACTATTCTGATCGCACTGGTTTCAGTAGGGAAATTAGATACTCATGTGAAGAAGTGGTGTAGAGTGGGGGCAGATTATGTGGAACAACAACTTGTTTAAACATGTGGGCTTGTTGGTAGAAAAGATACAGAAATTGCCAAACCTAGCCAGACATCGGCGGCTGTGGCAGAGGGTTTCCGAAGCTATTTGACTATTCAACTGTCCGAAAAAATACTTTATGACGGAGCCCAATCATGGCTGAGTTATCTTAGTGGGCATGCCTCTCTGCCAAAGTGCTGTGGGCGCCCAAGTTGGAAATAGAGCTAGACCCACCATACAGTACATCAGCCAATATGTAACAAGAGACTGGATTTCAGAAATACCAAATCTACCAATCTTTAAGTCTACATTACGTAGTTTATACACCAGAGAGCACAAACAACTTTTTTTTTCAACCACAAAAATGTCCCATTCTGGACAGACCAGGGTCATAATTCTTACTACTTGAGAAAATGGTTAGGGGATCCTTATCAGAGATGTTTGTTCATGTAAAAAAAAAAGAAAGGATAGTCCCAGAAACAGGAAATTGTCACCTCTGAGATATTTGAGCTTTATTTAAATAAATAATATACTATTATATATCATTGCAAATGAATGCTTTGTTAGCTCGGTTGTTTCGACAGTGCTCCCAACAGTTTACCCTTTTCATCAAATGTGAGTTTAATGAGCTTCTTGACTCATTTCTAGTTTTAAGCGTGCTAGACAAAAAGGAATTTTAATGATGCTTGAGATGTTTAACAGACTGCACAAGTCTAGATCAAACAGCCAGGAGTGCACATTTACTGAGATCTAACTTGGCTGTGGGGATGAGCAGCTTATAGTTCAGTTAAATCAGCAACTTCCACCCTGATGTAAAGTCTTGCGCTCAACTCGGAGCAGGAGCATGACAAACGATTCTATTTACCCACGTCCCAGTCCTCTAAATCAATCCCTGGCTGGCTGAGTTCCCACTAGCTAAAGGAGACTATGAGTTTGATTAAGACTGGAAGGAGCCCAGCTAACATGGCTCACCCCTCTTTTTCCCAGCAAAGAGACTGAAAGAAAAAAAAAAGACTGATGTGCCTCAGGAACCGTGGCATCCCATGGATCAAGCTCTCTTTGTTCTCGCTCTAGCTTAAGTTTCCCATGACTCCGTTTGAGTAGAGAGTGTCTCAATGGGCAAGGTTCACTGTGTCATAGCTCACTCACTTTTCTGCTCCGTGAAAAGTCATGTGACCAGGACATTGCTGTGGTCTGACCCTCACCACTCAAGTATCTCATTTAGGTTGATTTCTTTGCTACAGGCAGAGCCACTCAGCACCCTCAGGACATTTTCTAATTTACCTAAAAGATTCACGAGAACAAGATGGAAAGGGGGGAAACTGTCTTTTGTTACAGACTTGGGTCTGCAGTGGAACACACTGTTTCAGAGCTGAAAACTGGAGCACTAACACCCAGTAAAGGGATCTTCTAAAATCACCATTACTAAGCTCTACTGGTAAATAGTGAGAAACATTTTTCTATGAAAATGGGCACATGCCCTCACTCATCTGACAGCTACATTATTTTACCACAGGGGGAGCTGACCTGATAAAATCATTTATTTTAACATGTTTTATATTTATTTCTTATTTATACCTCTGCTGTCATATTTATTACAAATTATACCATCTTAGAATTGTTGTCACAATAGTGATACAGCTCAATACTGTAGCTATGTCAACCACTGACTGTCCACCACACTAGTCCAGACTTTTAAGTACCTGGTGAAGATTTCACAAAACAAATATTGTGTAATATACAGTCTAAAGAACATGTTGAGGGCCCTTCCTCACCCACAAAACATTTGTTTAGGTTTTCCCAAAGACTTCTAGAGTATTTCAAAACCTGCTCTGTTTGCATCCATATTTCCTTTCAGTTTCCTTCTTCCCTGAATTTGTTGGGACATTGCTGCAAATCTTGGTGCGTTATCTTCACCTGAAGAATACTGGAAATAAAAACAAAAAACAAATACTGGATGGAGTTCATGAGATTTGGTGCAGTCATGCTCCCCAGACTGTGAAAGTAGTATCTCCAGAACTGGTTACATTCTTGGTGAAGAGTCTCTGTCATGTCTCTGCGACAGGTCAATGGATTACTATGCACTTTGGTGCAGACATGCAATGCACTGACTCTGTGAACCCTGACCCTCTGACTATTCAACAAGCTCCATCATCTTGTCAAAAATTCAATTTGCCCGGTGCTTCGGTTGATCCAACAGTTGAGATTTCTTTACTATTAACATTACAACATCACAGCTGCTAGTGTGGCTATTGCCTCTTGTTTTACTGTGAGAAACACCCTTTAAAATCTTCCACTATATAAAACATGATGCAGCTCAGTAATCACTATAAATCACCCAAAAAACTGAAATGAATGGCAATTAAATGCTCGTTGCATTTACTGTCAAAGCTAATAGCTAAAGTCCAATGGAAATAATGGTGGGTACATTTAACTTTCGTTTCCACTTACAAAGAAAAGCAGGGAAATCAAGCATTTTGCTCTCCAACTACCAGACACCCTGTCTTATTTTCCAGTGGCACAGGTCAGCCAAGGGAACACGTCAGTCACGGTACACACCCTTATGATATGCTCCAATCATGTTATTGTTCTTGAAAAGGTGAGACCAATCTGTAAACAAAGGGATTCTACTGTCAGGCCCTGAAGCTATGCTTATGTAAAAACTGAATGATCCTTTTTAAGTAGTGTATATGCATAATAAAACGCACCGCAGTGACATTCTCACAGCTCAGTGATCATTTCAATGGGCTAAATCTAGCATCTCTACTGTTCATATTTGACATTAGAGTGCTCGCTCAGGTCAACTAAAAAAAAAAAACTCTCACTCATTAACGTTGTTTTGATTCCAAAGGTGATCTGCCTCTCGCACCCTGTGGGCTTCTGGGTGAATGAAAGGGTAACAAGATCGGGCTGCTGACAGTGAATATTATTTAAAAACATTGTCTGTAACAAGCTACTGTTTAACTGGGGAAAGGCCCTTCTTTTGGCTGTACAGTGGAGGAACCTGTCTGCCCAGTAGCAGAAAGCTGCTCAGCCCATTCGCGTCCCGTGTGACTAGGAGCTGCAGACTACACCAAGCTACTGAGACCAGCCCAGTGCACACGCATGTGAAAAACCTCTTCAACCTGGAGAGACGGTCTCTGCGACTGTGAAATGCAGCGCAAAAATGACAAAGATGGGAAAAATGGACTAAAACCTCTGCAGTGCAGTTTCAGTCCTCCTATAAATAATGGGGATAGAGTAACTACATTATTAACACCTCACCATTCAGCTCACTGAGTATTACACAATAGCTGACAGTGAACAAAGTAGTGCCACCAATGTGAATATTGCTTTAGAAATGCAAAGGTGTTAACAGAGGTGCTGAGCAGGGACTGTGATCCAGTGTGCTTGGGACTCAGTGCTCCACGTGAAATATCAGGACATAAATCGTAACAGATTCAGCTGATACTGAATCTGATGATGCATCATAAACGCGTGCAGGAGTATTTCTGTAAATTGGATTAATATAATCAGAAGTTCTCATAACTGACTGGAGTACTTTTGCAAGCACGTAGGATAAAATTAACCTCATATCAAACTGAGTGCACTCTGGAGAAGAGTTAAGACATCCCAAAGCAATTAGACAAGAGGATGAGATATGTGCCATCTTTTCGGCTGTGGGAAGCTGTTTGTTTTTGTGTGAGGAAACAAAACATTAAAATACACGAAGGTAGAATATGTGTTAAGCAAAAATATTAACTATTATAAAAGTATATGTTGATATATGGCACGATATGGTTATACCTCCAGATCATTTTTGTTACAGTATAAGAATTTCATCTTTCTTGGTCTTCACATTCAGCTTCATTCTGCATTGCAATGACTGCAGTGCAAAAATAAGCATGCAGTCATTCATCAAGCGACACATGCCTTACATTCTCCATTTCAGTTCCTAAAATTAAGTTTTGTGTTTTTTTTCTCTCTTATAAAACAGCTCTAAATTTAGTATCTTTAGTTTGCTTCGGCACAATACATGACTTTATATATTTATTTTCTGACATTTCATGGACCAAACTATTAACTTAAAAAATAATCTATAGCTGCAGCTCTACTGGAGATATGAGGACATAAAATCAAATTGTAACTGGCCCTCTAAATGCTAATAAATGCATTTTACAATCTGAACAGTATTTTACAGAGTCATTGGTGATGAATATTTGATTGTTGCATTTAGTTTCGTACCAATAGACCAATGAAACTGAAATCGTTCATTCTCCTCTTTATATTCCCTACACACCAACTGCAGTGTGTGCAATCACACATTTATTTTGTTCACTCATTCATTTGACTTTGACAGTGGGTTATTGATTCTCCCCCAACACACACACACACACACACAAACACACACTTCAGTCAGCCCCTGCTTGTCACTACATCGATTGTTTTGAGTCTTTTTAGGTCCATTAAATACTTTCACAACAGGCTACAGCAGACTGTGCTTTTAGTGACATGGCAAAGGAAACAAGCACAGCAGTGTGAGTGTAAATAAGCATCAGGTCACATGATTGTGCAGCCCACTCTCTGTGTTTACTTGCCCACAGAAAAGTCATGCCCTTCATCAAGTTGTCATTATGGTCAATACTCCTAATGTTAGTTAGATCATGCTCAGAGCTAGATCGAAAACAAGTTGGATCTTAACCAAGTAAAGAATAGTCTAATTACACTATGGATCACTTTAATAATAAAAGCTGCAGCTGCCTCCATACTAATCCACTTCTATAGCTACACGGCCCTCTGTCCACTGTGTTTTCTTTCCAAATCAGTTAATTAGCATCAATTCATTAACGTGTGATTGCTCTCTCACCGGTTGTATGATCCACTGGTCCGATGCCATTCAGCAGCAGTGAGTGCAGGTGAGGGTGCGTCTTCTCCAGAGCCGTGCAAAACTCTGCGAAATGGTCTCTGTCCTTGCTGAGGAGTATCTTCAGGAGGAGGTCCACTTTTTCCGAGTTGGAGGAGCAGTTGTGTCCCAGCTCGTAGCGTTCAGACTGACTGAGGGTCCCGCAGTGAGACAAAACATCCACGACTCGGTCCGCATCTGTGACCGACTCCACCAAGTTCTGGTAACAGTTCTCCAGCAACTCTTTATGCTTTGGCTCCATCTCTGTCCCCTCTTCTTCTGCGTTTCGCTCCCCCCTCCTCCTCCCCACCACATTCGCTTTAACCGAACCAGCTTCGGGACAAATCCAGCTTCTTATTAATCCCCCGTTAGTCAACTTCACTTCGGACTACTACTGTCGCGACTCCCCGAAACTACCCCGCTCGGCCCAGCCGGGACGCTTTTCAACCCGAATTGGAGGATACACAAGAAGTAGCCATATTTGTTGCCCAAGGCTGTTGACTGCACGGAGATGACAACACATTTTCCCCCAACAAACCACCGCTCCGTCCTTCCCGTAAAAAAAAAAAAAAGGAAAAAAAGAAAGGACGCCCCTGCCTCTTTAAGCTCCGCTCCGTGTAGCCTACGCTACGAAGACATTGTTGTCCCAAATTCAAGTTCTTCCGACATGTTGAAAAGTGTAGAAACTCTCCAGGAGCTCTCTCCGTGTGAGTGCAAACTCCGCCATGTCTCACCGTCCAAGCAGCTGTAGCTCTGTGCCAATCATATTTCCGTGCAATGGACATTTAAGGTAAACGTGGGCGGGGCTTTGTTTCTCAGACGCACCTGGGCCCTCGTTTAATTCCCATTCTTTAAAAATAAAACAACAAGATGTGATACCATTACAAAATAATGTTTCCAGAGTAGTTTTATAATTGGTTTGTTGTGTTAGATAAGTGCTGGGTTGTGAAACTGCATTACAAGCAAAAGTAAAGTTTTTTTTTTTTTTTTTTAAAGTAGGCTCTTAACAAAATGTCGCTTCATTTTACACTTTATAGTAACTGCATTTTTAGAAGAAACTAACGAGTTTCAGCACATAAAAATATATAATTACATTCCACCACTGTGTTCAGTAGCCTAGTGTTTTTTATAAAGACAATGCTACGTTAATGCTGCTGGACCATAATCAGTGTTTTAAAATGACAAAGCCCAGGAGCTTCTTATAGCATAGAGCTCAATAATGTATTTAAGCTTTCAATTTCAAATGGACTATCACTTTATCCACCCATTGGTTAAAGATAGTCAGATTAAGTATTGAAGCTTAAATGTTTTGGAAGTATGTAAACAATAGCCTATGTAAAAGACAAAACACTGATCTTCATGTTTAACTTTAGACTGTAAAGTGAACCCAAAACACAGGACAAATACAAAGGACATGAAACCAGTGATGGAAATGTTTGATAGCTCTTCTATTGTTTCCTCCAGAAATGAGCTGATCATTGTCCCCACAATGCATCTGTAATAAAACAACACTGAGGTATTTCTAAGGACATATTTATTACATCATCACAATATAATTTAGTTAATTTAGCTGTAATCCTCCTAAAACAGTGGATCGCAGCTTGGGTGTCATGACCCAACAGAAGGCCTAAACATATAGCCTACATCTGAAAGGTCTATCACAAAAACATGTTATATCTGGTATACCTACTGCTGTGGTGGCACTGGTAAGAGTAAGTAGTGGTCTAAAATTAAGCCCATAAGCAGTTGTGTAAATATCGCAGCACTGCAAATCGTTTTATCATAGTATTTATTGATTTGGTCTTTGCTTCCCAAAGCTTGATCTGCTCAGTGAATGCAGTAATTGATGCTGCAGTGCACATGTATCATGCATCTAATCAGAGGGCCTTTATGTCAAACTTGATCTCTTTCTAAGAGCAGATTGTATACCTCCAGATCGTATAGTTGCCTGCCTGCCTCTCATCTGGATTGTCCCTTGATAAATCTGCCCTACTCTGTGAGCTTTCTTCTGCTCCACATAATCCAGCAGATCTCAAAGGAGGCAGACATCACAAAATGAAATCACGTGTAAAACCATCCATACATTCTAATCTGTGGCTGCAATACAGACAAAATGGACTGGAGGGATGCCGGATTAGGCTCATTTTGCCACAATTGCTGACAGTACTCTATATTATTAAGAAGCTTCAGTGTATTGGCTTTATGAGGACCGTTACTCCTATCTGAAGCTTGCTGTAGCACACAGGGCGTGCCTTTAAAGCTTAATACGGTACACAGTGTGCCTATACATTTCCCCACTTATGTTTAAAACTGCTTTAACAATGTAAGTGGTTATGTAACAACTCCACTAATTTCTCTTCCCTGCAGGGAAAATCCATCTGGAGCTCACCAAGAAAACTATAGCAGAAATGTTTAGGAATTATGTAAATTCTTTAAAACCATCACACGAGATTGAGAAGGAGCCTGCCGCTGTAGACCCTCGAAACTTCAGACTCAGGTTGTTGTTGTTTTGCAGTGATTTATTGGATGTGCTGTCTTCTGGCAGCACACTGCTCTTCTTCAAAGCCTCTGCTGCTGAACGGATGCAGACTGCACACATAAATAAAGGGAACAGGTTGAACGGGCTTTATTCTCTTATTTTGCCAAATAACAAGAGGAAGGACCACAAATTGTGCAGGTTGCAGCTCTGCAGGCGGGCTAGTGATATCTGCTGCTACATCTCATTATGTGTTGTTGATCTAATCCTCGGGTTTGTAATTTGCTCATATGCACTCATGAAGTTTAAAGCAGGATTATGTCCCTGGCAACCAAATGTCACTTAACCACACATTCCTTATTGGACGACTGGAGAAAATCCACTGTGAAATCAACAATTTGGTCAATACTTAGTTGTTGAGAAGACACTATTATGAGAGGCCGGTGACGGCGATGTGAATTAAGGTAAAACGCTGACTAATCTCAATAGATCCAGTGAATTGGATTTTTCATTCAGATTATGTTTAATCTGTCTGTGAAACAAACCTCTAATGAGACATTGGTTTTTATCAGTTGTCAGAACGCCTCACTTTAGTATTGCTTTCTTTCTATTTGTAGGACTTTTCTTTAAAAGTACAATATTAAATACGAATAATTTAGCCTCCGAAGCTTTGAAACATGGAATCTGAAATATGTATCAGGTTAAGTATAAATATTCAATTTCATTTTTCTAACCCCTTTTTTGGTACAGCAAGAGATTCCAGTTCCATTTTCACTCAGAAATTTCCGATCTGAATCCTTTAAGTTGTCATTTACAAGATGAAGGGAAAGCTGCAGGGGTGTGACAGGAAGTGTGAGGACCAAGAGCTAATCAAAGGCCGACCTTCACAGCTCCCATCTCCCACTAGTGCTGATGACACTGACAGATACTATTGATTGACACAGCTCCCATCTGCACGTGTCTGACATCTCCAATAAGACAGTGTAACCCCTGTGTGAGTGTATTTAAGTGTGATCCGAGTCCCACCAAGAGTGCAGCATCCTGCTATCAAGCCCACATGTTAATAATTAAAGCACTTTGTCTAGAAATCAACGTCTGGAAAGTGCTCTGTTTTGTCTCCAAAAGTAAAAGCTTGCCAAATGGGACCCCCGCCCCTCTCTCCTTCCCCTCGCTCTCTCCAATTTCCTTTTGACCTATAAAATTCAGGAGGTATCACAGCAAAAAAAGTCTCCACTAGAGAGAAAATACACAAATACCAACATCAAATATTCATCCATCTTTGTGCTCCAGCTGGTGGGGAGCTTTTCATTTTGAGTGTCTCTGAGAAATAGTGAGGTGAGAAAGGGGAGCAAGACGTGAAGCTCAGTATAAAGTCATTTGTCTCCCCCATCTCAGTCCCTCTGAGGCTGCACTTTGAGGCCAGTGAGCACAACAGAAAGACCTTAGGACATCCGTGTCTCCAATATGGACACTATTTATAGCCGTGAGAAAAGCTCTGTGCCATATCACTCGAGCTGCTGGGCAAACCTGAACATTTTCTCCCCCTCTCAGATTATACAGCAAATCACACGCACAGAGACATTACTTATGTAAGCCACATTACTCGCACCTTTTAACAGAACATACAGCTCGTGATGCTCTGAGGGTGGAGAGAGAGGGAGGGTGGGAGGGAGGGAGGGAGCGTGCAGCAGGGTTGTAACACAGACCAAGGTGGTGAAAATGAGACCGGCTTTGAAATGCAAATAGCTCATTGTGTTTTGGCTCAGAGTAGAAAATCCACACTCACAGCGTTTCATGCAAAACACATGATACAATCCAGAAATGCCAAAAAAAAAATGTTTTATTGAAATGAGAAGTGGCTGTTAGGAAGTCTCTGGAGACACGGAGACTATCAAATGGCAAATATGTTAGAAAACTAAAAAGGCATCATTCAGATTCAATCATTATCATGTTGTGAGGATGACTAAAAGTAGAGTTGGGGTAATAAATATCCCAAACTCCCAGTGAGCAGGCAAAAAACAATCACCCAGATATAAGGAAAAGCACTTTGTGTGAGCAAAGAGCCCTCTACTGGCAGTACAACATACAAACCAGTAAAAGGACACTGAAAAAAAATGTAAACAAAATATTGAAAACAAACAAAGTTCATATTACAGTTCTGCTGTAAAACAAACATTTTTATAGATTGATTGTGGCATAAATGTACAGTGAAACACTGAAAACTCTGGACGACACAGCAGCCCTGGTAAAAGGCACAATATGATCCGTCTTTAGGCTTTGGCTTTTTCAACATTAAGTGAAAGGCAATACCATCTGAGAATGCTGAATAGTGATTGACAAGGTTTACATTTCAAGAGCAAAGCAGTACAGCTTTGTGAGGCTAATATAAAGAACATACTACTACTAAGAGCTAATTTGCATAGACTTTCAAGCAGAAGTAAAACTCGGGTTAGTTGGTGCAGATGCTTGGAGATGGAGGAGACGCCCCTTCACAGGCATTTATTTTTTTACATTCAAATATTACCTGGAATTAATTAGAGACCAGATAAACACGCATAAAATGCCCTATTCTGCATGAGTTCCAGTTATATAGAAATTTGCACATAATTGAAATGTTTGGCAGTGAGGAACATTTTGTCACAGTAATAGTGAAATAGCATATTTATAATGTAGCCTACTGTGTGAAATGATTCCTCATTATGTTCTTCATATAAGTCTGTCTCTTTTTATTGCGCAGATTTAGTTCTTCTTATGTATTCATGAAAATTAGGACAGAATCGGTCTTTAAGTTGAACAGTTTCTTGGACTACTCTATACAAAAGTCATCGAAGTAATATCATTTTTTTCTAATCAAATATGAAATCTTCAGGCACGACTTTTATTTTTTATTTTTTTGCTTTAGGCCTCCAACTCTAATCCAAAACGATAAGCCATCTAGTGCATCTTTAAAAATCCTCATATTAATATATATATATATTTATATATGTACTACTTGGCAATCGTACAGTAGCAAAACATATCATGTCACTGAAGAGAATATAAAACTAACATCGATTTACTGTTGTTATAGGCAAACTAACATTTACTGCATGCATTGGAGGTGATATAAGGTCCTGTAACTTTGTTTCAGTGTGAACATATATATGCTGCGATTTCAGGGAGGCTTTCTTCTTTCCTTTTCAGTCACTGCCCCCGCACAGCTTCAACAGTAGCTTCTTGTAATCCCCAGAGGTGTCACCCTGGGAATCACAATAATATCATATCATTTCATATATAAAGATGGGAATAATAAGTCTATGAGTATAATTGTCATAACAACGTGATTGACTGGACTTACCGAGATGTGAGTGTACAGAGACTTTCCGTACTTCTTCAAATACTCCTGTCTGATGTCCAACATGTCAACCTCAGAGCGGGTAACCATGATGCGGATCAGGGTTCTGTCCTTGGTCCCTGCACCCTGCAAATTCATCACAAATAATTTGAGCAGGAAATGACTGGTTTGTGACAAAAAGAAAAAAAACAACAAAATGTGATGATTAAAAACAGACGTACCGCCATGGCCTTATGGAGCCGCTCTGCAAAGTAGGCAGGGGTGTTCTTAATGCATTTCACTGGAAAACAGGAGGAGATACATTGATGTTAGTCACCGCAAATGAGGCAGTTTCGTATAAACCTGCAAGATCAGACCGATGCTCCAACTGATAAATGAAAAGACAAAGGTAGAGGGATTGCATGAAAACCTCATTGCTTGAGGTTGACAGCATTAGCCACTATTTAATTAGTGGCTAATGCTGTGTAATGCTGTTTAAAGTATCAAAATTTAATGGAGAACACTCAACAGAATCTCAAGTTATTAATAGTAACATTCGGTGGATTGTGCAACCTTTAGTTTTCCTATCCTTCCTTTTTGCTTTTGATCAATCAACAAGTACTAAAAACGGTATATGGGTCAAACAGCAGCCTGTTTGCATCAGAAAGGTATTTTTAGTCTTTCCATGAAAAGCATTGCAACTCAGCCTTGCAATGACTTCAAGGTATATTTAAGGCTTCAACATGTTTTAAGAAAGCCACTTCAGTTTGGCTGCGGTCTGGGAAAAAAACAGTGCCCAAGGAACATACCCACAGCCACCATGCCATCCTCAACATTGCCAGACATTTCCCTGCAGATACTCTTCTCAATGTCTCTCCCGCACATCTGCTGGTACTCGTGGAAGACTAATGAAGACAAGAATAGCATACAAGATAGTTTCAATCATAATATTTGAAAACACGTATGAGCATGTGCACCAAAAGGTCAACACATGTAGCTCTGACAGTGGAAAAACAAAGGACTGAAATAACACACCTGCTCGGAGGTGAGGCTTGCTGCGAGCACACAGGATAGCATTAAACTGAGACTCATCAGTTCCCACTTTATTTTCTCCAGCAGCATAGAGTTTCTGTTGTGCACACAAACACATACACATTTTATAAAAAGGAACATGATCAGGCTTGTTAATTGCTGGCCAAGATTGTTACAACCAGCTTTAAACCAGTACCTGAGCATCCTGTTTGGCCAGAGCAATGTCAACAGTCTCCCTTTCATCACGATTTCCCTAAATGGAATAAGAAACCAAGTGTTCACTACGCATGTACTCATTACATGGGCGGAGTATAATGAATGGCATGAAAGCTTTCATGATTTATGAATCAGATAGACAACGTGTCGTACTTACCTGACAGAGGGAAACAAGGAGTCTGCGAAAGTGACCAGAGGTGTCACTGCTGATGGCGTCCTCCAAGCTTTTCCCATACTCTGTAAGGAAGGTGTGGCCATTGTTGAGTCAAATGTACTCATTTGCATGACATTTTCATATTGTCTGATATCACTTCTTACGATCTATTATCAAGATCAAATGAAAGGACTGGCACACTGTCTGAATGAAAACATTGTTATCTAATTTAAGCTGGCATCAGTTACTACTATCAATAATTACAAACAGTAAGTAGTAGTAGACGGTAACTAAGTATTTATCAGTTCATAATATGTAAAATACTGTTTTGATTACTCAGCAATGGCCTATATTTTTTTATTTTAATAATTACAGCTGCAAAGTCTCACAACACAATAGATGTAATGAAAATGTGCAGCCTATGTATGATCAAAGATCTTTTCTGAAGTTGTTTGTGTTTTGACTATTTGCATGTGTTGTACTTGAGTTGCTGTGTATTGAGCTCTCAGGGCCACCGTACATAAATGTCAATGTCTGAACTCACCAGCTTTGTAGATTTGGGTGATTTGACAAATCTCTGCATTGGAGCGTGATGAGAGAATCTCAATCAGACAAGCTTCATCAGTTCCTGCACCCTGAAAAAATACTTAGAAGGCTTAGTGACGGATTCAAAGACACACCTCCTTCACAAAGTGAATTATTGTGAGTCATGTGCAATTGTGGGGCATTCACTTGGAGATTTTTTCACTCTTATTTTCCTATTGCACTACAAAACCACAATTGAAGCATCTGCTGAGACAATAACTAAAGTTTCCAACCTTTATAGCTTCTCTCATTTCAGCTGCGTCAAAGTACGCAGGGTTCATTAACATGGCAAGAACCAGTTTCTCAAAGTTTCCAGTGAGCTCAGACTTCAGATCGTGGAATAAATCCTAAGAGGGAAAGTTACAAAACAGACAAAAACATGAGACTGAGGTCATATAGAGGCCAGGAAAAGTCACTTCAACTGTAAAGAAGTCAAACAAAACAAAATAAACATTTGAAAAGATACCTTTCCATAAGTGGTTTTGTAGCCAGCCACCATTGGAACCCTCTGCTTGTTGGAACGACTCCCCAGAAGTTCAATAATGGCGTTTTCATCAGTGCCTATTTAAGATCATTTAAGAATCAGTTTAGAGTATACCATAACCAGTAATGAGCCAATCATTTTCATTCATTCATTTTAAATGGCAATGTGTCTAATGGGCTTAGTACACTCAAACACCATTAACGCACCGAAACCCTTCATAGCCTTCCGAAGAACTTCAACATCCCTTAGTGGATCGGCCCCTGGGAAGTCTTTAATGGAGCCCCTGAACCCTTTCTATAAATTAAAAGAACATGAACAATAAAACATTAGAAGATAAAATATCACAGACGATGACAAATGCGCTTTCAGTTGCATGCATATTGGAATATAGTTGCAGGAAGAGATGCATCTTACAGATACGGGAGATGCCTGAGGGTTGGAGGGAACACCACTGCCATATGCAGGCATTGAGGGGTTAGGTGCGGGGCCACCAGGGTGACTTGGCATGTGTTGGCCCGGGGCAGGACCTCCTGGGTAACCCTGCGGAGCTCCTCCTGGCTGCAGACAGACAGAGGACATCTGTAAGTACTAAGTACGTGGTGACAAATTTCATATGGTGCAAGCAAGGTTCAAGTAGGGCTGGTGAAGATAAGATGATTTAAGCAAACAAGAGATTTAGCTTAAGCCACTCCATATGTTATTAGTGACGTGGTCCTGCAGTTGTAAAGAGTGAGATACGTAAGGAACTACGTACTGCGCCATAACCGCCTGGTGCTGCACCCCAGCCTCCACCTGAAAGGTACATAGATATACGTAATATTCGGAATGTAATTCATTTTAACAAGTCCTGACAAGATCATTGACATCTTCAGCAGCCTCACCTGATGGAGGCATGGAAGGATAACCTCCTGCTCCAGGCTGTTGTGGGTATCCTCCTGCCTGAGGAGGGAAGCCACCAGATGGGGCGGGGTAGCCACCTGCCTGGGGAGGGTAGCCCCCTGCTGCTGGAGGGTAACCGCCAGCTTGGGGTGGGTATCCACCTGCCTGTGGGGGGTAGCCTCCTGCTTGGGGTGGGTAGCCCCCTGCCTGTGGGGGGTAGCCTCCTGCTTGGGGTGGGTAGCCCCCTGCTGCTGGTGGGTAGCCACCTGCCTGGGGTGGGTAGCCCCCTGCTGCTGGTGGGTAGCCAGCCTGTGGTGGGTAGCCGCCGGACTGAGGGGGGTATCCTGGGTAACTCATTGTAAGAACCTGGGGGTGACATGAAGTTATAGCTTGTTAGTACGCTTTATATTTGAGGTCTATCTTGTGGCACCTGTTGCCCACATGACTTTTTGAGGACGTTTGTTGACTTTCTATTGGACATATATAGGTCTAAATGTAATTCTTGAGCCCATTTGCTTAAAACCCTAACCATTTCCAGTGATCCAACAACTGTTGAGGTGGAGTTTGCTGGGCTGAGTGTTGATGGCAAAACATTGGACCAGCAACTGCCATGTTTACCATGACTTTTGTTTCTTTCACACTTCCCCTTTGTCTATTTCACTATATTTATATGGTTTTTCACTTATGGTGAAACTCAAACAGGAACATGCATGAGGCAATTTCAGTTCTTGGCTTAGCTTGTAGTCCTAGTTCCTATACTACATATAGGTAGCCTACTACAAACATGTGCATTAGCCACAAGTTTCATTTCTGCTGTAAAACAAAAATAAAAACACTGAATCAGGGACAATCCAATCTCAGCAAACGGGTCAACAACAGCTCTTTAGACACACAAAAATGACTGCATGTTATTGGTATGGAATGTTTAAACAATGTTCTATATATAACACAACTTGATATCGGGCCCCCAACCAGCACCCTGCACCCACAACCCTGTACCCATCATATGGTGTCATCTTCATAAATAGGCCAACTCTTGAATGAAACAAAAACAACATATCAACTTTAAATGGCATCTGAGAACAAGAAGTGAAAATGTTCAATCACACTGTTAACCACTTTTTTCTCTCAGAATTTGTCCTCCTTCCCCTTTCTCAAAATCACCAAAGAGAACACTGCATGATGCAAATTGGTGAGTGTAACCAATTAAACATGCACAAGAAGTCAATATATTTGTTTTTGACATCTGAGTGACACCTTCAGGTTGCATCAATCTGTTGTTGCATGTAAAATGCATATACATTTTTACAAATAGTCACACTAATTGGCTTATCGTGCCTTACAGTCAAAGGGGATTCAAGGGTTTATAGAAAAATAGACTATGGAAAATAAATCTGATTTCTTTTGAGCAATTGGGTTTAGTTTTAAGAGTTTAGAGATAACTTTTCTGACCTCAAACACACACACTTGGCTCATTTTAACAGGCTCTCAAACACTGTGCCAAAGGTGACCGTATAGAAGGGCGTATCATGGTGACATTTCCTTGCTGCTTCCCCGTTTTTTTCTTGGTATCCGAAGAACCAGTGAGGCTTTTAGGGGTTATCGGAAAAAGCAATGTTTTCCCACAATACCACAACATTGCAACACACACAAGAGATAACTATAAGTGATACAGTTGTGATAGCCTACGTTTACATCTATCATATCTCTTTGCAGAAAGTAGTAGTTTGTAAACTGGGTTAGTCAGTGTTTAGCCTATAAGCGACTTAAATCTCAGGTGGGCTTTAGCCCACATGAAGTGTCACAGGTGTCTTGATTTCTAACGCAAACCACCACCACAAAATCTTGTTCTTTTGTTGTTGGCTACTGTCACTAAACTGTTATCTGACTTTTACACTAAGATGGCAGTTGCACGCTACTAGCGCGAGTATCTTTCCATAGCCTACACACACCCCCCCTGCTTCGATTTTTTTTTTTTTTTACGAGTTTACGGGAATGCAATCCTACAGCGGGCCTGCGATTTTTCAACTCGCCGACTAGCTATGAAGCTAATATTTTACCACTCTAGCAACATCTCTACAGAAATAAAGCCCATGAACCATGAAGCAGAGTGCGACACTAGTCTCTAACATCTTTTGATGTTGACGCGCTTGTCCTGACTGACCCCTAGTCCTGTCCCTTAACGTTACATAACACTCTCAGACGAAGTTACTGTGTATCATTTAGCATCCTGTTCAAACGCACACCGCGGGGAAGATTAGAGCTTAGTAATAGTAAAGTAAAGTAACAGTAACAGTAGTCTATAGTGTTTAAAGTGTTTAAAATGACGCAAGTCTTGCATTTGCTGCTGGTGAGATAAGCTGGATACCGTTAAACAGCTTGTTTGTTCCATTGGGCGAGGCTAGTTACCAATTTACCATTGAACTACTCTGATAAACCATATTGTCGCGTGAAACAACGCGACAGTGACTAATATCGCACTGGTAATTAGAAAACAAAACAGATTGAGAGATTTAATGACGGTTTAAAAGCAACTTACTTGACGGACGGTGTGTTGAATCCAGGAAGAGACGGTTAGAGTGAGCAGCCAGGAGGTGGGTGGGTCCTCAGCATTATTGTTTCCGCCCTATAGGCTAGCTATAGTAACCTTTGCTCGGTTACTCATGGCAGTCATGGGAGAAGGTGGTGTTGACTCAGCGCTGGTTTATGGTGTTCCCTCTCACAGGAGACACTGGGAAACCTGTCCTCAATTCAACGAGTTTGTGTTGACATTGTTATATAACCCGAGGTGGAATGATAGGCTACAACACTGTAAAAATGCACCACTGCAAGTAGTTAGGCTCAAAGTCCAGCTAGAGGTAATGCAGTATTTCCAGCTAAATGTAGGCTAATGAAAGTATCAAAAGTAAAAGTAGCCACTAGCCAGGCCTACTTCTTTCATTGAGAAAAGTGGCAAAATAAATAAATAAATAAATACTAGTCTATGGAACCAAACCAAGGTTTAAGTCGCATAACTGTTTGTTTGTTTTGTTTGTTTGATGTTTTTTTCCTGTCATGACCCTAAACTGCATTTAACCTTCTAAGAAGTTTGAAGGTTGAAATCTCCATAACAACTCATGACAAAATACCAAAACCACCCACTGCTTTTTTGGGCTAAAAACGTTTAGGAACATTAGCAATTTGTATATGCTATTTAAAAAAGCCTGATGCCCTTTATGTAAAAAAATCTTTATCTGAAAAGTAAAGTTTTCAAATTAACAAAGAACACAAAGAAACATAAAGTCTAAAATATGCTTGAGGAACAATAGGCCTACTTTAGTAGTTAAATATACTGAGTTAGTAGTTACAGTCACTAAAAACACAATTTATTCAGTTTCATGTCTTAACTAGGCTACATAGCCTACTCTTGAGAGTTAACCATCACTTTTAATAGAAAAATAAAATAGTATGCTCTATACAAAATATGTGTAAAATGCTGGATTCAAGATATGTCCTATTCTTCAAAGTCCATCGTTGTAGTTACTGTCAGCCCCCGAGAAGATAATGGTGAAGCAGGAAGAAGAGTTTCCGTATCAGATAAACCGACAGCTGAGTCTACATACTACAGCCATCACCAGGCTACAATGTGTGGTATTTCACACACGTTAACTTGATACATACAGCTTGATAATTATACCGCATCACTGAGATACTACACGCAGTATCAACATTAAACACTAGATGGCAGCACTTTACTTGTGATGGAGAGCTATACTACCATTGCTGGCCAAATGCAATCTGTTGGCCTTCAAGTTAAATCAGTTCATCCTACATAACCTTACGGTCAGTGAAGGCATTGTCAGTCTAACTGAACACCATAAAAAACTAAATGTATTGAATTGTAGTGAATTATGCAAGTTTAGTCTAAAGAAACCTCTCCACAACACACAAAACACTATATCTGGCCTGTTAATTGTCATTCGCTGTGGCAGCAGACATAGCCTAAAATAATTACAAAAGACTGAACTGCGACATAATATTCTAACAAACAGACCATCTAAGAAGGGAATGGCCTAGATAAAGCTTTTAAAGAAAATTCAGTTATTTCTTAAAACGAAATCTCATTCAAAAAGACTTACAATATAAGAACACAGTGTACTTTTCACTTTTATTTCTATCATTATAACACATTGTACTTGACAATGCAGGATACAGTGGTTCCACATGTGTAGGGGAGGTAAGCAGAAAGATGCAAGCTCATGTTGGACCTCCTCCTGTTCGCGGTGACGCAACTGGCCGGAGCTGCTCCAAGCTCCAAACTGGCATTCAGGCTTTGGCGCTTCATGCTTCCACTGCGCCCTCCCTCAGAGACCGCTGTCCCGTTACTGGGGTCCTCCAGGGCTCCCCGGGCTAGAACACAAGGATCACACCCATCCAGCCAGCCAGCCAGCCAGCCAACCAGCCAGCCGCGGAGCAGGAGTTGGAGGGGGGGATGACTGAGAAAACTCGGGTAGTAATCCAGAAAATCCGGAGCTGTCCCCCAACAACAATATGATGTCTGCTATAGAGACCGGTGCCGCTGTGTACCAACCTGCGCAGCTGCTCAACTGGGTCTATATGTCTTTGCAAGACACCCAAAGCAGCGCTTTTGATGCGTTCAAAGCCGATTCGGACACTTCTCTTCAGGACATGAACAACCCCAAGCGCAGCGCAGCTGATCTGAGCTCCAACTATCTTAACAACTTCTTCCATCTGAGGAGTGAGGTAGAATTCATGTGATGTTACGCTGTTCAGACTAACGCTTTGCATGGAAGTTTGCAACATTCATGTTTTGTTGAAACGTACACCGATTTCTCTCTTTATTTAGTTGCATATAAAAAGAAAAATCTCTCTCCTTGGGTGTCAGTGAATGTCATACCCACATATTTCACTCCAGGTTATTTTTGTAGCCCATACAGTAAACCTCACCTGCATGCCTTCATTGGGTTGCACTGTGGTGAGTGGGTAGATTATGAATATGTGTTTTGTACCCTGGTATAGTGCCTGAGTGTGTTCAGACTGTTCTGGTGTCAGTGTGCAGCTGGTGGAGGAATGGCAGGTTGAGAAAGACCTCTCACAAGGTTTTAAAAATGTGAGGGTTCACCCTGGCTGGCCTCTGCTTGGTAGGAGATATATGCAGCCTCCCTTCAGCGGGCCTTGGTGTTGCTTAATTTAATACTGACCCCCTCAAGAAAAGTAGGACAATGGAAATAGAGCATGAAAAGTGTGTTTTTTGTTTATACACTGGCCTCAAAATTCACCACTTTGACTAAGAAAAACAAGATTTCACTTTAAAAATGAATCCATTCCAAGAATGTAGCGTTTTGAAGCCTCATTCAGAGCATTGAACCCTGCAATGGAGCTACAAGTGTATCTGATCACAATTCAGTTTCTGTGATGCCTCCAGAGTAAACAGCCAGTGTCTACAGCCTGTTCTTCGTGTTTGCCCTGCGGTGCCATAGCACCCATCTCCTCCAGAGACACAATGATGCTGATTGTGTTGTGCCAATAGGACCAGTTGGGAGAATGCATGACAAAGGCATTTTGTTCTGACGAGGAAATGGACACTATTGGTGCACAGAGTAAATGCAGTAAAAGGCAGCACATCTGCAGAAATGAAATAATGTCGGCTACTGTCGGAGAGAGGAACAAGGGTGATGGACTGACCTGCCGGCTGAAATGCTCTTTCATCCTAGAGTTGCAACAATGTTCTTCTGTGTCACTGTGAAATGAGAGATACTTTTGTGTAGAGCAAAATATATGCCCAGTAATGGTTGAATAGATTTACAGAAAATGAATCGACAACAATTCCGATCATCTTGAGGAGAAAAACAACACCACCATCACACCACTCTCTCTTTGGTTGAACAGGACCACCTATTTGTTGACATTTAACACTACATATCAACAGATCAATAACAAGAATTAATGAAAATAATTGTTGGCTACAGCCCTTTTCTTTTTTTTTTACAATCTATGCTACAGCCAGGCTTTAGTATATTCAGGTATCTCTGGTATGTTTAGACCTTTACATCCACATGGTTCCATTGCCAGCAATTCATCATCTTTGTTTTTTCTCTGATAGGCCTTGAACAACAACTTCTACAAAAGCTCCTCGCCTTATGGGTCCCTCAACAATATCGTGGACGGCCTGAGCTCTCTAGCGGACCATTTCTCAGACCTCTCCCTGTCCCCTGAGTCACGCAAACCCAGCAAAAGACCGCCGCCCAACTACCTGTGCCACCTTTGCTTCAACAAAGGACACTACATCAAAGACTGCCCTCAGGTGAGTCGGTCAGGGATGCTGTACCTCAGTCAGGTGCAGATCCACAATGGAGGCTGACACAGCTGTGCAGTGTGTGGGCCACATGAGATGCCTGTCAAATTCATCATGTTTTAAAGAGTATATAAAAGTGCTGTCTGAAAGAGAGGAATTCATAAAGTCAATATAGTGACACATTTAATCTGAGTTTTATCTAAATCTTGTATCAAATCCACATGTTTTACGACAGATGTAGGCACATATCCGCCACTTTTTCCCCCCTTTTTTTAAAAATTCAGTGGTACTAAAACTATAAATTCCAAGTCAGAATATTATGTTTGTATTCTCTTCTCAGGGTGAAATAGATTCCTCAGCACATATTTGAGTTAGATGTACCACTGCAGGTTGGTAATGATGCAGCAGATGCCAGATTGGATCTCGGAGCTGGCCTTAATGAAAGATGATAGGTTTCTCTGTGGAACTAGGCACGACCTCTACTCCAAACACGAGAGAAATATGACCACTGCTTTATGTGCAGCTGCAGTCCGCCATTGATCATGTTCAGAGGGAAATGCCTGACATTTGTTAGGTGTAATGGAAATAATCAAATTGCTAATGAACAGGGAGTGTCCAAGAATGCAAAAAAAAAAAAAAAAGTTCAAAAAGGTGTTAAATGTTCACTGGTCAATTAGGGAAAAAAAACTCTATCGAGTGCAATTACTTCCTTTTGTAAAATAGAGGGCTGATGGATCACTTTCTCAACCGAAGTCTTTTCCAGAAGCAGCACTTTTATGAACATCTCAGCAGAAGCAATTAGAGCAAAAGATCAATTAACTGGCTACAAGACATTTTACATTTTTGACATGTGCTGACTTTTTGCTGTGTGAGCTCAAAACCACTGTTAAACATTTTGAGAGCCCTTATTTTCTTGCTGAAATTCTTGCTGAAATTTATATTAGACTATTGATACTACTTCCCGTATTAAGCTGGAATCAGAGGTTAGCTTAAAGGGATATTTCAACATTTTGGCAAATTTGCCAATTGCCATAATCCCTAGAGTTTTAGGAGTAGGTTCATTACCTTTAATTGTCGGTGCAAGCTATTTGGTTGATTGGTGGGGCAAAGATGTGATCAAACTCATTAAATACACAATCCAACAACTGCAAAACGCTTTCGTGGACAAGTTGTGACCTGCACATTCACCACGCTATGAAATAATAATGTAACATTACAGAGACATACTTGTTTTCGAGGCGAATGCGTAGCCAAACTACAAACCAGACACTGCTGCTCGGCAGAGTGACTTCAAAAGCTCAAGTAGTTTTAGAGTATTTGCTTCATGTGTCGTAATGTTACATAATTATGGTATACGTTATTATAGGGTTACAACAAGTCCACAAAGTGTTTTGGAGTTGTTGGATTGTGTATTTAGTTTGATGAGCAGCTTGTGCCAATCTAAAAACAGCTTGCACCGACAATTAAAGGTAATGAACCTACTCCTATGACTATAGGGATTATGGCAATAGGCAAATTTGCCAAAATGTTGAAATATCCCTTTAACTTAACATATAGACTGGGAATAGCTGGCTCTGTCCAAAAGTAGGCTACATAACCTGTAACAATTTCATTGTTGATTTCACATATCTCATTCTACGCAATGAGAGGTAGCTAACATTTTAATTTAGGAACTCTTTAGGCAGAGTTGGTCAGAAATTTTGCGTCCTCTGATAGAGCCAGGCTGCCTGTTTTCAACCTGTTTTCACTCCTTATGCTAAGTTAAGATAACTGCCTGCTGGCTTTAGCTAGCCTACATATTTGCTGACAGAGTGGTATCAATTTTCTCATCAAACTCACAGCAAGAAAGCAAATAACCATCTCCTCTCTCAAAGCTCGTCACCCCGATCCCTACTAAAACAGAGGAGACCGGTGCAGCTCAGCAGTGAACAAAAGTAGTGGAGCAATGCGAGGAATGCAGAGAAAATCATTTGCAGTGAGCTTATAGCTCTTAACTTTTTCACATCTGCGCACACCTGGCAATCACTGCGAGAAGCGGGCGTGACTGTCAGTTCATCAGCCCCAGAAGTGTAGCCCCCCCTCCCAAATCTGAACGAAAAAAGCTCTCAACCCACTAAATGTACAACCCACACACATTAACAGTTATTCCTAGGTTGAGCTGCTCAGCCTGGGACAGAAACATCCTTTTGCATAGCATTTTGCTTTCAGATGAAAAATGGAGGGGCATAAATCAGAGCAAAGAAAAACGACTTGTTTTAAAGCTGTTTTATGGACTTGATATAAAACATCTTATTAGCAGCAGTGACTTTCTTTGGACCACTTGTTGCATTCTTCCATAGCTGATCGGTTTGTTGTGGAGAGGATGTG
The DNA here is from genome assembly GCF_045865225.1 of Trachurus japonicus. Taxonomy (NCBI): domain Eukaryota; kingdom Metazoa; phylum Chordata; class Actinopteri; order Carangiformes; family Carangidae; genus Trachurus; species Trachurus japonicus. Next base: position 7,648,592 of record NC_140925.1, read on the forward strand.
TGGACAGGAATCAAAGAATGTCTCGGCTCAGTAAGATGAGAGAAGAAGCAGCACACAGGAAGTGGGTCTGTGGGGGCTTTAACAGCCTTTCTCTGGGTTGAATGGGGCCCATGTCAACTCTTAAAGTCAGCTTCTTTGATAAAGAATCATGTGGCACCTCAGTGGTGATGAAAAGGGAAAAGGGCCAGACCATGCATTTGGGTTGCAGCCCGTCTTAAAGATATAAGATACCTATATCCATGCTGTGCTCGGCATGTCACTGGTAAACATCCTGTTGACAGCATAGTTGAGAATTGGATTACTTGCTCCACCAGGAGGTTAAGACGTCAAAGGATTACGCAGAGATATTTACGATTCTTCTTCGCAGCCACGCCCCTGAAAATGTTAAAAAATCTGGAAACCATTTCTGCTGCCTGGCTCTCTCGCCGCCCTTGCTCTGCCTAAGAAAGATGATGTCAGATTTTATCATGTGTTGCTAATATTTCAGACCCAAAGCAATGATTACGGAGCTGTCGTCATGACAAAAGGCCTCTTCAGTTGAAGCCGAGCTGAATGTTCTTCTGAAGCTGCAGCTAATGAACAAACTGCTTTTTGTTCTTGTTGGCTGGAATCTGAGGCATTTTTAGCTCTAGACAACTGAAATACACACTTTTGATGTGTTACTGTGCGTTGAGCCGCAGTAAAAGGACTATATTTCAAACTTGCTATTAAATCAGTGTGTCAAGAATCGAAGTACCCAATCCTGTGCACCAGTTTGATGTAAAAATGTAAAAAGCTACATTTAATTCCATCCAAGTTTAACAGCTTTTATCCTTTAGGGTCACAATGTTGTGATTACACCTTTGCCAATTAAGAAGCTGGACCCGGTTACAGTAAAGAGAATACACAAGTGACAGTGTGCTGACAGTAAATGGGTGTATGGTGGGAAGGGCCTGGGCTAAATAAGGAGAGCATTGTTTCTCCAGAGGAGCCGTGGAACCAGAGGTCAGGAAGTCAGGCTGTATTGTTCGCTCAGCTCTGCTTGGCTGCGTCTCTCTCTGTCCGTCTGTCTGCATGTGTGAAGAAGCAGCTCTCGGACACTCATTTAAAGGGCCAGTGAGCAACTGTCCAGATACGTACGTCTATGGAAACAGTGGGTAGCACAGGAAATGGGTGTATGTCTTTACAGTTACAGTTTAATCATGTTTGAATGGAGGGGGAAAGTCTGCTTTGATAATTACTCTGGACAGTGGAACTTTTGATAGTTGCAAGGCTTTCAGGGGAATTTCTTTATTTAGTCTTTGAAGTCTGAAACATGGATATTTTTAGTCCTAAGCTGCTTATGTTCAAACCAGCATTTCATCGCATGGTTCGCATGTCTTTAACTGTCTAGTGACTGTTTGATTAGCTTTAGAGGTGCTGGTTGGCAGATTTTGTTTGATTTGTCCAGAACCAGGCTAGCTGTTTCCCTGCATTTTTAGTCTTTGTGCTAAGCTAAGCTACGCCAACCACAATAGCTTATGAGCGTCACAGATATGAAAGGGATATCAATCTTCTCACCTTAATCTTAGCAAGAAAGTGAAAAAATGCATTGGAACTGTACAAAATGTAAAAAAGAAAAAAAGGGAAAAAAGAAAACATTATTAAAAGGATTCAGGTTAAACCACAGTCTAACACCATAATATGTCAATTCACTAATAAAATAAGTAAATTCTTGTTTTCGAAGCTCGTAGAAGGAATGGGTATACATTTTGGGGAAAAAACTATTGACAGGACTTGATCAGTAACGGGAAGACTCTTAAATTTATCACCATGAAGAAAAATACATAACTGAACAGCTTGACTGAATAAATGACAAGCAAAAAGTACTTAAGGTTGTTGGCATGGAGGAACTTTGTGAGCACAAACCAGTTTCCAATAAAAATCCCAGTCACAGCCCATGATATGAGCAAACTGTGAAATGCCACAGAATTGTATAGATTAAGTTTGATAACTGATGCTTGATCTCATTGTCTAAATGGTGTAATGGGACGACATCTGTTATTATCAGTGTTGTTTTAGGCCCAAATATTGTATTTCAGCTTCAGGTGGGACGATACAGTTCACAGCCGTGTAACTGGCAAATCTCTGGAAACACTTTCTGATTGCTGCAGCTTTGTTCCTTTTGTTCTCACTGCTGATAAATGTCTTATCTGTCTTCAGTTTTGCTGTCTGTTGCTTTTGGCTGCATCATCTGCCAGGGAGGATGAGCAAGATAGAGGAAACCCTGGAATGTGGGGTAGAGCAACTCCCACTGATGAGCAGTGGCTGTCATCTGCTCAGAGCTAATGAACATAAGAAAAAAAATGCTGAAGAGTTCGGTCTTTGTGCAGTGGCATGTCTTCAAGAGCAATTTGATCATAAGAGATAGTTTTTTTTCCAGTTTGAAGGACATAGGGGAAGGAAAGGGAAATGAGCTATAATGTGTTTCCCTTTCTCTGGCTTTAAATAATATCCTTTATTATTGACCTTGGAAACTGCAACTAACAAACAGTATCATCTCAGCCATATACTATCTGTCCTGGAGCTTTTCTATTTGGAAATTGAGTTCCCCCTGTTCTTATGAATCTGATGATCATGATGATTTATTTTTTTCTAAGAACTTATTTATGTTTTGTGTCAGTGGTATATCCATTGTGCCATTTCCAAATACAGTCAATGTTCATTGAAGCAGTCTTTACCATTGTACCACTATTTTAACAATACTAAATTATGGGATTTGGGGGCACTATTATTAGAAGTAAGCTACATTTCTGAAGGAATGATACCAGATTTTAGGGTTTCTAGTAATAATATATAATAATATAATGATAACAACATGGTGCGGTCACAGTGAGAGTGATTAAAGGCACCAAATTAGGAGTTTCATAAATTCTGGAATAAAAGGCATGGGACTAAATTTGTGGATTTGAGGTTGTAGTATCCCAGATGTAGATCTACACTGGGGTTTATGTCAAGCATTGTAAGAATTATTGAATTTGTTTGAGTTTGCATGTTCTTATTTTTAACATTTTGCTAGTAAGTTGTCATTACTGGTTAGAGGTAAGGGCAGGTTGCTTAGGTTAAGATGAGGGGAAGCACAAATCATCTCCTGCACCTCAATCCTCCTCTACTGTTTTCCACTCATCCAGCAGATGCCGTCAGTATTTACCTGACTTACTCACCTGCTCACCAGTCCCTCATTCCTCAATCACCACCTCAGCAATTGTACACGTCATTTCCACCTGCGTCCTGCCATACTGTCTGCATTGTTTACCTCTCAGACTTGTAACGGTCTTGCTACTCTGCCACAAACCTTTTCTTGTTGCTCCTCTTTGCTCCTGTGTTTTCACTCACTGACAGCTTTTTTGACATGCTAAAAAAGTCCAGCAATTTTGACTTTTTTGCCTGATATATCACTTTCACTTTTCATTTAAAGTCATTTAACTGCACCTGCCTGCTTGAGTCATCTGTCTACGCTTTGTATCTGAACCGCGACATGAGAGGCGTGAAGGTAGACGGCACATTCATTAATAGATGTGGACTGCTGTTGGCTGCTGTAAACCAATGACAGACATATTGGGCTGCTTCTGCAAAATCTGACTATAGGATCTTGTGTTTTCCTCGTTAGACTTCGACAGCAGTGAGATAAACAATATGATTAGATCACTCAGACAGTGCAAAACTGCAGCAAATACTGGACATGACAATGAGATTAAACTCACTGTTGGCTTGTTAGTGACCCCCTGGGAGCCTGAGAATCACTTTGACAGAGCGACCAGCCGTGCCAAGGTTTACTCCCCACGCAGGAGTCGGAGGATTTCTTTGCTTTCTTGAATCTCGCTCAACCTTGTTTTGAAATGAAGTTGGGAATATTTTTCTGTTTCGTCTCTTGTTTGTCTGCCAGCCCGCCTGCCCCTGTCATTCACTCGCTGTGAAACGTAAAGCCGGTTTACAGCTGCGTATGTCATCAGCTTGACCACAGCCATGAGTGGAAGTCAGTCAGACTCGGTGTATTGGTAGATAATACAGCACAGCACTGTGTGTGAAATAGATGCTAAGAAGCAGAACGTCTGTGAATTTGTGCCTGCGTGTAACTGCTGGTTTGATGGCTCGGTGTGCTGTTTGATTGAAGACTGAAAATCTGGAGAGCCTTGGAGTTAAGTACAAAACCAACCATCTGCTCTTTGGCCTCTAATTGTTTGTATCTAATCACGTAGTATGTTTCACAGGGAGGAAAAGGAAAAAGTTAATCCATTCAGTATTTCAAATGTGCCAGGTTTACATTAAGTCTTCGTGGAGGGATTACAGCTTCATGCTGTTAAAAGGAATCATTTGATATCTGGATGTTTCTATAAGTGGAGCATTTGGCCCTGATAAATTCTGGAAAAGAGGAAGCACCATTGTGTAAAACAGGACATAAGTTTGCTTCCATTGGCCAGGGAGCGTCTCATATCTTGTTTCCTTGAATACTAGCTCTGGGGGGTGGAGGGGGTGTCCTCATCACTGTGCTGGAGCTGCTAGAGAAGCTTCTATTGATTTAACATTTATACATTAAAGGAATGCTCAACAATGGCATATCAGTATCAGTCAGTAAAAGAAAATTACATAATTAATACTTTTCAATCACACTAAAAATTGTTCTTTGCCTCTTTAAAAATGTGAACAGACAGATAGCTTGAGATTATTTGACTTCACTGATGTTTCTGATTGTCTGCATCACATTTGAGGCTCATCATTAGTGACAGTAATATCTGCCACATTACATTAAAGACAGCCTTCAGAGTCTCTTAACTTTAAAGGCATCAATGCCATAGTCATGAATCATGATGCAGGACAACAAGGGTTCGACATCTTCATATAGCTTGCCTCTCAAAAGCCAAAGACCCTACAATCACCTCACAATGATAGAAAACAGACAGCCGCAGTAAACCCTCACATTTGAGAAGTTGGAAGCAGTGAAAGTTTGCATGATAAATGATGTGAGCAAATGATAGACTACTGTCTCCAGTGAAACTCATCACTTCACATTTCTTTGGAATTGTCTTCCACGCGCAAGTCTAGCCGTTCCAATGATTTCTTTCTTTTTTAAGGACATCGGAAAGTCATCCAGTTGTTGTTCTAAACCCTGCTGGAGGTAATTGATTTCACAAGATAGTGAAATGTATCTCTTAAGTTGACACAGGAGTTTTTACGACATAGGAGACCCCATTGCAGTGGATTTGAGTCCAGGCATTAACGTGTTGTTTTGCTTTGGTAACAGCTGGGTTTCTCCCCTGACGCTGTGGGGGTCTGATACAAATTAAACCCAGCGAGGGGGAGAAAGAGAGAGGGAGAGGGAACGTGGTGGGTTTGTTAGTGTGGAGTAATTGACCACATGGTATCCTATAGGCTTGGTGTTGCTGTGTTCTCCAGGATGAACGTCTCATGGGGGTATGGAAGTGGGGGAGAGAGAGAGGAGAAGGGTGGGGGTGGGGAGGAGGCGGGGTGGGGTGAGGATTTGGAGTCGTCCATTGTTTATCCTGATGGATTCCAGATGATGGCAGAAGGAGGCAGCCAACCTCCTGGGCCTCTCTCACCAGGCTTCAAGGATCTGGGCCAAGCTTATCTGCTACAGCCTTAAAATCTGGGTTTACATCGCTCAGCGCGCTCTGGGGCTGATTTAAGTTACACAATTTAAATGATGGCTCTTGGCTGGGGTGTGTTGTAATGCACGTAATAAACGAATAAAAACTATTTATCATGAAAACAAAACTGTTCCCCACACATGGTTTCGGGCTGCAGATCCTCGATCAAATACGAAGAATCTCTTTCAGGAGAAAATTGGATGTTTGTGTCAATTTGAATGTTTTGCTGAATGACGGAGAAAAAAGGGCAAAAAAAAAATAAAATAGAAATGTCAACAAAACAACTTTTGTCCAAGTCCAAAACAACATGTCTTCATGTTTTATCCATGCTCTTGGCATAGCTCTATGGATGGCAAGGCCTTTCTGTCAGTTGATCCACCAACTTGGTCCACATTGAAATACTTTAACAATTACAGGATGGACTGACATATGAGTGGGATATATGGCTGTGTAGGGATGAATTCTAATCTCTTATTTGGTAATTCTTTGACTTTTTCTCATCATTGTGATGCTGCAATGAGTTTCAAATTTGCGGTTTAGACTGAGATCTGTGGGGTTTTTTTTTTAAGTGCATCGTCAAATAAAAGTGCTTTTACTTGTTGTGCCATGCAAGTGGCTCAATGATGGGTTTGCACATTTTTCTGCCATCGCTCAAACTTTCCTATTCGCTGTAAAGATCTTCGTCTGTCGTTCATCACCTTCACATCTTTGATGGGACCGGTGGAAACGCCGGAGTGCACAGTGCCCTTTGCTGCCCCGCGGGCTCCAGACTTTAGGTAGAGTTTGTTTTGCTTGTTCTGCAGAGTGAAAGCTGTTTCCTCCCTCAGGAAGATGATGCTCCATCCACTCTCCCTGTAGGCGCTTGAGAAAGAGGACCGCCATCAAAAGTGACCTCCCACAGTGCCTCATGGTGGCTAAATGATGCAAACACAGGCCTCAAAACGTCTCACAGTGGTTTTAACAGTTAGAGACTTTCAAGATGTTTTTTTTAAACAGATGTAGCCCTGGAAATGAATATAATGATCTGTTGTTGAAGTTTTGAACCTGACATATGTTCCTGCTGTGAAATCAAAACAAGATTTGATGTGAACTCATCTGGTGGTGTGGGCTCGGTCTTAATTTTGACTTGCCCTACTTTTTCAGCTGAGGTGCTTTTAATTTAAACCAGTCTTGTCGAGATGATTTCTTTGTGATGGGTTTTGGATTTTGTCATGTTATACAAGTGCAGAGTTCATCTGGGTTTTATTTCCTCCCTGCTAAGATCTTTGTGTCCTGATTGGTGGGCCGGGGCCAGCTGGGAGGGATGACTGAGAGCCTAAGGTATTTGTCCTATAGCAGAGAGGCCTCTCCCATTGGTCCCCCCACAAGCCGGGGCCTCCTTTATGGTCTCTTGGGAACACAGCTGGAGGGAAGGAGTTCATTTTTAATGGGAAAGCAGAGACTGCTTCTTTTCTGTCGAACAAATAAATTACACTGAAAAATTACAATACATTTCACTTTCCACGGAATAAACCATTTAAGCATTAGATCATTTCTACTTGCTTCTATGGTGCAAAGGGCTTTCTTAATTTCTGCACCATCCCTCTACACCTATAGATAAGATAAGAAAGGCTCCTTTGAGATCTGTGGAATCACTCTTCCGGGATTGTAAAAATTAATCAAGCATCAAAGGAAATGACCTGTTTTCTAACTTGTGTCAACAGAAACCATAAATAATCGTTTCATTCCTGAGACACAACTTACTCCATAAACTCGACTCTCTCGACCACCAACAGGGCTGCTATCACTTCCTGTTCTAATCACGCAGAGCTTTGAATTGGCTGCTGTCCAAAGAAACCACGTACGTAGGGTCAGCCGGTCTCCAGTTGAAGGTGTTGAGAGGCAAAGGCCAGAATGTTTGGAAAGCTGCTGAGGTTCACACTGTTGAGAAAGTGTGTCATTTTAAAGCATTTGAGCAGTAAGTGAAACTAAAAGTGGGCTCCACATGATTCCAACTAATGTAAAAAGACGTTTCTCTGCTTACACGTTTTTGTTCAGGCTCGACCCAAAGGTGAAGGCCTGACCCCGTATCAGGGAAAGAAGAGGTGTTTCGGTGAATATAAATGCCCTAAATGCAAGAGGAAGTGGATGAGCGGGAACTCCTGGGCCAACATGGGACAAGAATGTATCAAGTGCCACATCAATGTTTACCCTCATAAGCAGGTAACAGTACAGCCGAGGTTTTAATTATTAACACATGAGTAAATGAAACTATTACATAAACTAATCCAGCCTTTCTCTGTGTTTATTTTTGTCCTGCCGTTGCAGCGACCTCTGGAGAAGCCAGACGGGTTGGATGTGTCAGACCAGAGCAAGGAGCATCCGCAGCACCTCTGTGAAAAGTGCAAAGTCCTCGGCTACTACTGCCGCCGTGTGCAATAACACACCCAGCTTGACTTCCTTCATTTCATCGAAAAGGGACAGTTATATTTTAATGACTAAAAAAAAAACCCACACACACACACACACATGGTAATAAACTCTATGGTGATAATATTCTCTGACGCTGTGACTCTCAGTGTAAGAGGCTCATTCTGGAGGTAATTTTCTACACCCTCTCTCAGTGGAGACGAGTACGTTGCATTTGCTGGGTGCTGGCGAGTTGCTCAGTTATCATTCTGTGAATAGTCATTTGAAGTGTTAACTATGAACCAAGAATCTTACCAACTGTGAATTAAGAAACTTTAGCTCTGTGTCTGTCTTCACTCGTGTCGGAAAACATAATTCACAAGTGAGGTTCTCAGATGAAGATTCTCTTTTACATGTTTGTATATTCCAGAAATAACTTAAAATGATGTTGTCTGTATAAAATATGCAACAAGCCTTTACTAAGAGGGATATGCAGTATTAATGTGTATCTGCATTATTGTCTGTATTATCAGTACTGGAGGGTACATAATTTTTTGAATATATTTTTAAGCCATTACTGTTTTGTTGATTAGTACACTTTGTGAAGGAATATATTAGCCAACTAACATTTATTCTTTATATACTATATATGTGCCTACAATTACTTGTGGAAACAGCTTTTTAAGTAGTTTGTTATTCCAAAAGTTGTAAACCAATGCAATATGGTAAAATCTCTTTATCCTGAAAAATACGAAATGCACCACCAAAGTGCTTTTTATGGGTAATAGGTTGTAATGTCTCTATGTAACATGAGACGAAAAAAAGAGGAGTAAAAATGTGAATGTACCAAAGATCAGGAGGGATAAAGTGGAGGGTATGTGCATGTTGTTTCAGAGGGTTTATGTATTTCAATGCAATTGTTAATGATAAATAATGCTATGGAAAAGAAAAACCTGAAGATTTTTAACTGTTTAAAGATGTGTGATACGCCATTTAATGTGCCTTAGACCGAGTAACCCATGAGATGGAGCTCTTGATCTCTTACAATGTTTTTGTATTAAAATGCATTTATGCGTGTTACATACCGTGTTGTTTTTTCTACTGCTCTGCACAAATTGGTTTTGTCAAAAGATGCACATAAAATGAATGGGGGGGGCCGAGGATGATCAACGTCTCTTCAACATGAACTAATCCAGATGTTGAACATTTTTATCTCCACAGAAGAAAAAAAACAAAAAACTTGCATCTGGAAAAATGTACTAATCCGATTTGGCTTCATCACCTTCTCATATATACAGTACCACCACTGACGGAACCTAAAGCACACCGATACAAATTGACCCCCAAAAGGAGCCTTTGCCTGCACGGAAGCAATTAGACCTGACATCGCAGACCTTAATTCTTCTGGACAGACCTCTGCAGAATAAATACTTAACAGGGATAAGATCATTAGTCAACTGAAGCTGATGAGGAAAGCAGAAGGTGAGGGGGGAAAATGACAAAACAATGAACTCACTCCGCAGCTGGTGATAAAAATAAAAAAACCTTCACCTCTACCCAATAAATGGGCACACCTTCGAGTCAAACAGCTTCATTTCAAACAGTTGTTGACGTGCACAACTTCTCCTTTGGGGAAGTTTATTCAAGTTCATGTAGCATAAAAACAGATGGCAAGAATAAGCACACAAATTTAGAAAAAAATTGACTTTATTTGTTGCAAATAAATGCCCCTTTCTCCAATGTTAACAAGTTAATCTGTTTCAAGTACAAGAATCCATAATACTTCACATTTTGTAGTACGACACAGTTAAGTGCGTTAGTTGCAGAATTTAAGTACCACTAAAAAAAAAAAAAGAAAAGCTGATCCTGATTCTGATATTATCTATTGCCAGCAGAGAGAAAGCACTCTGTGCCATGACTGAAGAAAGAGCTTCTTTCACTCAGACGCTCACATTGAAATTGCAGCAGGAGATGAGACGAGGACCGTGTCCACTGCTCATGGAGTCTACTTGAGCTCTCCACAGTCTGTGATAGTGATCCTCTTGGAGGTTCGCCCAGACCGTGAACCGAAAGTCTCCACTTTCTTGACCACGTCCAGTCCCTCCTTCACGCTGCCAAAGACAACATGCCTGCCATCCAGCCTGAATGAAGAAAGACGACGTTTATTATCACCACCCGGGACAGTGAGACGATCCGCGATGCGCCCAACAGGGTCTCGCTTGCGGCTTTTTTGTTGGGTGATGCCACCATTTCTCCAGTCGCTGTACTATTTTAGGCCTTTTGCAAATCTTCACGTGTCTGTTCTCTAATTCCAAAACATAAGAATTCACTGCTCCCACCAAGAATGTTGTACTCAAGAGGGGTGAGGGGGGGAACAGCACTTTAACAAATACTGAACATGTTAGAAAAAATATAAAATAACAAAAACAGCACATTTTTAAGTCTGGGTGGTACATCAACTGCATGAGCACCCTGGGACAGATTAATATTTTGCTGTATTACATGTTATTTTCTTGTGTGAGTGAGTGTTCAACTGAGGAGCCTTCGACACACCACAGTCATTTGCTGATAAACCTGGGCTGTAAAACCTCTGGCAGTGGATTTCTCTTTGGATTCCTGTTAAGCTGCCATACATCCTACGCTACTGTTGAAATAGGTAAACAGACATCAGCACTAAAACCTAAAATATATGAAAACTGCATTAGAGTGGGTATTATCTTTTTTCCATGTGGTCAGAGACCGACAGTTTTAATGTTAGCAGCGTCCGAGCTCTACACTGCCACCACAGCAGGTTATTTATCAACTTTCAACACGGTTGTTTTTTTGTTTTTCTTTTAGATTTGCATAATTACAAGTTATGTCATGTTTCAAATTTCCATAGACAACAGAAACTGTCACAACCTTCACTTTGAAGATGGCGTGTTAAACTGTTGAGATGAGATTGTGTATATTGTATTGAGTATCAATGAGTCAGTCTTTTTAAGTTATGTCATTACACACATTCTGCAGTTTCCCCATTACCAAGAATAACTTTGTACAGATATTTTAAAGCCCAGCTAGAAACAGACTTTCATAAAGTCAAATAAATGCGTATATATAACGGTGTTACACTTGTGTCAACCTCTGTAATGTGTTTGTCAGTACGTACCATTCTGTTTTAGCGGTGCAGATGAAGAACTGGGATCCGTTGGTGTTGGGTCCAGCATTGGCCATGGACAGGATCCCTGTAATGCCACAAATTCAGATTCAGTTTGATCAAAACAACAAATCGTAAATGCAGAACATGTTTTCACCTGAGCTTTTCAGAATTAAGTGGAGATTCAAAGACGTATACAACAGGTTAATAAGGAGCAATTATTTTTAAAAAAATAAATAAAAAAAAGTGAATTCAAATGTTGTGGCCAATGTATCATTGTGAAACCACACAAACTTCATTAGGCCATGTTATTTAAAAACTAGTTGCCCAATGCTGCCACCTGGTGGTGAAAGGAATGAGGAGACTCATGACATTGAGGAACAGGATGTAACAGATTTAAATCTGTTTAAAAAGAGGATACAACAATATAATGACGAGGAACTGAGGCGTTAAAATAAAAGCTTTAAAGAAATTCTTGGTATTTCTGGTGCTGCCGTATTTCTGTTACACATTCCTTCCTTGTCTGCCATGATTTTATTTTTGGCTCGGTGTTCACCAGCCTGGTTTCAAGCTTCACTGTGAAGAGGAACACGTTTTCATGTGCTATGTATGATGCACTTACACTGTCCTGTGATATCACACTGATATCACACTGTACTGTACATATTAAATATAATTATACTGTGTAGCTCAGCTGTCCGTCATGTCGCTTTGTCCAGTTCCCGGGGCTACTTTAACTTGTTTGGGTAAATAACAAGCAGACTTGGCTTGAATCAGTGTATCGTCTGAAATGATCGTGTCACAGTCTGGTTGCAAAGAATTCCCTTAAAAGTTGGGATGAAGAATAATTACCAGCTCCAGTGTGCTTCAGCTTGAAGTTCTCATCGGGGAACTTCCATCCATAGATCGACTTCCCTCCAGTCCCATTGTGGTTTGTGAAGTCGCCACCCTGAAAAGCACAAAAGCACATCGCTGTAATTACACTGCTGGACAATTAAAGGCCACAAGGGAGAGAGAAATGGAGAAGCCTACCTGGCACATGAACTGAGGGATCACTCTGTGGAAAGTTGATCCCTTGTAACCAAAACCATGTTCCCCAGTGCACAGGGCCCTGAAGTTTTCTGTGAAAGAGAGATGGTGTCAATAAACACAGGGGAGGAAAAAAAACATTGATACTTTTATTTACAGCCAATTCGCTTTTAACAGATCCAGAAACTGGTCAGTCATTTTTTTCTAGTCTTTTTTTTTTTTTTATGGGCATCAAACCACACATCACCACTCTCAGTACTGAAAGTTACCACTCAGCGTGGTTTCATATTTTAGGTCAAACCAAAACACAGGCATTGCATCAGCACCAATAATCATCTGTCTGGCATCAAACATGTAATTAAATGTTAAATGTGGATTTTCTGATATTAAGATGAATCCATTCTTCCCTCTGTCAGTACTTCCTGATCCATGAGCTGCAGCCACAGAACATCTCCACCCCCTTTGACAAAGGGCAGGTTACCATGTAGTGACTTGCCCAAACTTTTGCACATGCTAATTATTGGATTTTTTACCATTACACAGCTCAATGACAAGAAAACAGTCTAATAACATTTTTAAATTCACACCCGGTTGGGCATTTACTTGAAAAACTAAAAACATGAATACTTTGGTCAAACCTTTGGATGCAGCTGTGTGACATTAAGAATGACCTTAAGATGACAGCAGCTGCTTCTGCTTGAATGACCAGCATTGTTCAATCAGATTTTTTGCATTAGTTTTTAACCATAGGAGATCAATGTCACTTATAATGTGTGACTGCCAGCCGTTGTATGTCGTCAGCTGAGGTTTGATATGAATGAAATGTTTATAAATGGTCGCTTACCTGCGGTTTTTGGCACAACTTCAGCGTTGAGCTGCAAAAGAAAAATGAATTCGCCTGAGGTCAATTTGATGTGAACAGGTTGTTCCCTAGGAAAACTAACACTGCAACGATAACTGAAAGGACACCAAGGCTAATTTTTGGGGGGTGCAAGCAAAAATTAACACACTGGAAGTAAAATTAAAATAAAAAGTAAACAAGAAAAAAAAATTGTAGTTATTAATCCGCTCACCTCAAATGTCACTCTGCCCAGAGGCTCGTTGTCTGCAGCAATGTCAAAGTAAACAGTCGGGTTGAGATTAGCAGCCGCCGGGCCGCTGCTGTACAGACGAGCCGCGGTAAACGCCAGAGAACAAAACTTTATCCTGTTTGATAAAAGCAACATGTTTGCAAAGGTAATGTGGCTCAGCTGGTCCGCTGAGGTCGGCACGGCAAGGAGAGAGAAGTCACGCCGCTTTGAAAATGTGAGAAACAAGGAAGTGTGTCTTACGCAACCGGAAACACGCAAGTCTGAAATCTCGCGAGGTTTGACTGAATTGTATTGTTTATTTTGTACAAAGTGTCTCTGTTTTGTACCAGTGTAACACTGTTTCATGGTGACTCAGCACTGTTTACGAACAAAGGCAAGTTATATTATGTAACCTGTTAATCACAATGCACACATTAATAAAAGTTAATATTTGTCAACATGTATCTGTCCCTTAGTAGGCCTACAACTTATTCTTATTCTTATTATTAGCCTATTATTTGTGTCACCTTAGGATATTTCCATATGTGGAACTTTTTGAGACAGTATGAATAACATGATAGGAACCACTCATTTAGATTTGTTTGGATTATTGCATAAAGATGGTGATAGAAAACGTACATTGAAGTAATTTTGATGATATTTTCAATCTCCATGTCCTAATGCCTCAATGGTTTTCATTCATGTTTTAATGTGAGTTGTTATGAATGCAATCTAGTTCACGGAGGGAGTTCAGATTGAAAGCGAATTCTTTTCTAGGCTACTTAAAATGTTTTTTTCATGAGTGGCTGATGCTGGTGTCACTATAGTTCCAGTTAGTTGTAGTATGAAAAGCACAGAACATAGTATGATTCTAATTTCTGCTCCATCTATGTCTTATCTTTTATTTTCTAATTTCCTACACAACAGATTGCAAAACAGCTGCTTAATGTAATTCCTAATACCAGGTTCCCAAACCTCATCTCCCCCTATTCTGTTGTGTTAATTAACATGGGCTCGTATCTTTTGCCACAAAAGGTCAAGATGACCTTAAGCTATGTTAATCAAAATGTGGATGAATATTCGATACCAAATAATTTTCACCTTCTGCTTGGATTACCAGCCCGTGGGAGTTCAGCAGGCCTAACACCAGACTGTGACGCAAGTGCACAAGAGAAAGGACCACAGTGACATACAGGTATCATCTGAATACATATTTATTAGATAAATATTAGGTTGTCACATCATCTAACTACATACAGTTCTGCAAGACTAAAAATCACAATTAGTTCCTTTTTCTGACCAGTTTAGAATATGAAATGATTGTACATACAATGTACAAACATAGAGACAATGGCCACATTGCATGAATCACCTTAGATTGTATCATTTTTCCAACTGTTCATGATATCAAAAATTGTACAAACTATGGATTTGGTTACAATCTTCTGGACCCGTCCCTCCCACCGGCTTTCTCCGACCCCACCAAGCGATATTCTTTGTAACCTTGTTTGTTTTTTTGTGTTTTTTTCAGGCTTTAGCACCTCAAGAGTATGCAGGTGACAGACTAGAACACTTAGGCTAAATATTACATGTAAAACATAGCTGTCCCAGTTCCCCTAACAAAAGAGGTGAAAGTATATTACAGAGGGGGGAACAAAATGCTGAGATACCCACAGACACTAACTAACAAGTTTCATTTTCCATATTCAGCCACTTCCAGTAGAGGGGTTGCAAGCTTTTTATTATTCTGAAGAAACAATGCACATTCCCAGGGAAAATGAATACATTTCTGTTCACATGTCTCTATAGTCATTTACATATATACAGGCATTCTTGGGACGTTTGACCTAGCCTTACCCGCTCTACATCCTTTCCAGGCCAGAGTGGTGAACGTGCCCTTCCTCTCTGTATTTTTTATTTTTTATTTATCTCTTTTTTTTTTTTTTTTTTAAACAACTTCCCCCAGAAATGGCCCTTTATTGTGATTGTGCAACTACAGATTTGGGGTGCTGCCTAATACAACAAATTGGCTTGACTTGAGTGCAGGAACAAAATATGAAATGATAATGACTTCCATGGGCTTGATCAAAAGTTTCAATTCAGATAGAAGAAAATGAAAATGTAGCAGTGAATTGTTTTTAAAAAATACTTGATTCAATGTTTTCTTGTGACTTAAATATGAAACAACATGTCAGTGTGCTGAATTGGAACAAATAATATTTCTTAAATGACGTTTAAAATAATGTTTACACAAACCCAGGGAGGTAAAATGAGCACAATGCTACAGTTGAAAGAAATTGGATTTCTAGCCTTACAGATTAATAAGAAAACCAGTACAAAATAATTTACCAAAAACAAAAAGGGGATAAAAATGTATATGGTCTCGTGCTTTCAAAAAAAGCCACATTTTCTATAACAAAAATATAAACAATATCATGAATTTCTTTAAAATATGGATGTGATATATCTTTAAAATACCACTGTGTATTGACAATTAGCAACAATTATGATATTCACATAGCTCACTAATTACACTGAAAGCCAGCTGATACCACATCTTTTTGAAACCATTACTGTTCATATAATCACTGATAAAATGTTAAAACATAAGTTCATGAGCAGACAACATTGATTATCTTCAATCAAATACATCTGAGTGTGAAAGAAAATATTGCTTCAAACCGAGCTTGACATCTGAAAATTGAAGTGATGCTACACAATCACCTTGAGCTGATGCAAGGAAGGAGACCGCAGAAAAAAAAAACGGGGACGCCTGTCTTTATAAACGACAGGCAGAGAGACAGAGAAGACTGGGAGGAAAAGTGACTAGAAAGCACAGTGACCTGCAGGAAAATAGCTTATGAGACGTTCGGACTGGCCTCCACTGAGAGAGGAGGCGAGACAGCTGTCGGATGCTGGTTACAAACAAAGTCAGTGGTCAGATGGGAGTTTGGGAGCATATGTGGTTACGTCGGACGACTAATGATCAAAGGACAAACATTATCAAGATGATACAAAAATATTCACAATGATATTTACAGTACAATAGCATTTCTTAAAAAATAATACATTTGCATACTGAACAGCACTCTTCTCAAAAAGTGAAATTGAAAACAAATGTGGCAAAAAGGTTTGCACCAATACTGCTTTAAAAACCACTTCTTGAACAGTAGTGATGGATAAACTGTATTTGTCCTCCCCCTATATCTTTGAAATCAATATAACCTCCCATCACATCAATAGAAACACACACACACACACACACACACACACTCATTCACACACACATGCACACACGCAGTCTCAACACAGGACCAAGCAAACACAAACATCTCCATTCTCAGCCCTCCAACTTTGGTGATGTTGAGCAGTTTCCCAAAAGATTCATGGATAGTTTAATTATGCAGCAACAAAAAAAAAGAAAAACAAACAAAAACATAATACAGTATATCCAGCAAATACACAATCAATGTATTGCTGATATCAGCATTATCCCTTCAGTGTTAGTGTTAAATAAATCATACTAAATCTGACAGAAATCCAAACACAAACGTACAAACAAAAGAGCTGTGGAAACAGCAACTGATAAAAACCACACTATCTTTTTTTTTTTTTTTAACCACATGAAACAGCACTAGACACGGGCTTGGCACACATGCACTTTGTAGACTACTTAAACAGCACATCATTTAACAGGGAAAGAGATGCAACTTTGCAAAAACGCTGACACGAGCGACACTGCGGCTCATGCAGAGCAGACGGCATGGAAGGAGTTGGAATAGCAGGAAGCAATAAACGCAGCAGGATCAACACAGGAACCCCAATCTCTCATATTGTACCTTTCATTTCCATTAAAATCACTCCTCTGTACAGGAGGATGGTAACTATACAATGTGTAGAAGTAAGCATAAGCTATTCTTCTTGTGTAATATAAAGTTTTTTTTTGTTTTAGTGGGGCCAAAATCTCTGTTCCAGTTGTTAACCCTTAGAGGACTGAAAAGCAGGGATATCTCTTTTTGACAAAAATATGTATGTATCACAATTGTAGACAAAGTGAAAGCCGATTATTCCCAAAAGTTTTTTTGTTTTTTTTTATGTTGGCAGAAGAGCAAAAAATCTTTTAAAAAAACCTTTTGTCAAGGACAGACATACACGGATCCAACTGATGTTTTTTTTTTCCTTTCATAAAGTGAGATAATTAGTTTTTTTGTAATTTTTTGCATTGCCAAAATCTCTTGTGCTTTTAAATGATGTGTGGTGGACAAAACAGTGCGACTAACCAGACCAGTCGGGGAATGGAGCTGTGACACCAGGAAGCAGTGGCCTCGCAGATTGGAATAACGATATGGACATAACGCACACTGGCCAGATAGCGCAGGGTTTTTTTTTTCAGTTATTTTTCTTTTTTTAAACAGTTAATTCCTTTTTCTTCTCAAAAGGAAATAAAACATGAATAAAAAAATGCTACAACACGTTTCTAATGTGCACACAAACACCTGTGTGTGGCGTTAAAAAAAAAAAAAAAAAAAAAAAATCAACTGAGTATAGCTGCACAGTTCAAAAGGTATCGCCACGGGCTGAGCATCCTGCTGTGTCTTTTGAGTTTTTAACCTCTTTCAGTCAATCTGCGCTGGCGAATGAAAACTGTACAAGAGGAAGAAGAGAAAGGGAGTGCATCTTTGTGTTTATCAAGTACTGAGCGACCGCCCTGGGGTTCTCAGGGAAACTGCAGGCAGTCAGAAAAGTTTATGCGTGTCTGAATCGCCTTTAGTTATTTTCAAAGAGCGATAGAAGGTCGTCGTTGCTATTGCTGGGAAGGTCTGGGGGATCCAGGTACGACAACAGCTCGTCTGGGTTAGCGAGTTCTGGGAGGAGCTGGAAAGAAGAAGAAGGGATAAGGTTGTGAGGCGTCAGGTCACTGAAGATTTGACTTTACAACTATCTGCTGTGTGTCGGGGACTCACGTCTAAAGATGGCTCGGGCATGTCCGACCCTGCTTGGCTGTCCAAACTGCTGGAGGGGTTGAAGGCCAGGTCGCCATGGGGATGGTTGTTGGGGCCGGGCTGCTGCTGCTGCTGCTGCTGTTGCTGCTGTTGTTGCTGCTGCTGCTGCTGCTGCTGCTGCTGAGGAGGTGGAGCTTGTCGCGAGGGCTGAGGAGGCCCGCTGTGGTGTAGCTGCTGCCCTGATTGGCTCCCAGGGTGTGGAGACGCATGTAAGCTCTGCTGCAATGGACCATGGGATTGGTCATTGCCGACAGAGTGAGGTATCTGCAGAGAGAGAGAGAGAGAGAGAGGGGGAAAATATTCAGCCTGGGATCTGTAACTAATATTTGTATGATCAAATTTTTATTATTATTATTGATGTCAGAATTTCTGTTACATTGAAAACAGATTGAAGTCTCTGCAACAGCACTCAGTTGGCTTAGCTTAACAACAAAGGCAGCTAATAGAGACCTCTGGAAGTTACAGGTCTCAGCCAATTAAGGTCTGCCAACAACCCCTCAGTAAAAAGTAAACAACCATTATATAAAATGTTAACTGCTGAGCTTTAGAGGTGCTGGTAGGTACTTTTATATGAGCAGATCCAGGTTAGCCTCCAGTCTTGTTGCTAAATTAAGTTAACCTGCTCTGCAGACATGGGTCTGGTATCACTGTTCTCTAGAAATATGCACACGTGTAATACATAAAATAATCAAGTATATTCATAAAATGTCAGAATGTGCCTTTAATTTTCCTTTTCTGGTGTTATTTTATCATTCTCTACCTCTCTACTCTCTCTGAAACTGGAATCATAGCACTTTTGAAATCACAGTTTGAAATTGTGTGAGAGCACAGTCAGACAAAACCGGGACAACTCACTGAGTCAGGCATGTTGTGGGAGAGTGGCTTGTCTTGGGTCATCAAGCTGTTGGGCATGTCAGGCGGGTGAGAGAGCTGAGGACCGTGCATGAAATCGTTCATCGACGTACCACCAGGGGTGCCGTGAGGGAAGTCGAAGTTCCCGTGTCCCTGGTAACTGTTTCCTATAGCACACAAAATAAAAAGCATTGAATAATACACGTAAGCATTTCTCACAGTTATTCCAAGCTTCTTGTAGAAATTGGAAGAGCTGCTATATTGTATGTTTAAGCCGTTTACTACCTTGGCTGCCATATTCGCTGTTGTTTCCCCCTTGCTGAGAAGGTAGTGATGGGTACGGTGACGGTCCAGGACCGAGCTGAGCTATCATTTCCATCACATTGGGCATGATCATCTGGCTGGGACTCATCGTCTTGAACCTCTTGGCCAGTGGTCCATCTGGATCCTCCTTGATATGGATGTCAGATTTGATAGCCACCGGCCGCCAACTACACGTCGGGTCGATGGTTACCTCCTCAAACTCCGAGCTGGTGGAATAGAGGTAAATTCAAATGGTTAAAAGGTGCCAGACAGTTTGAAGGAGCAGCTTTATATGGATTACAAATTTGTTTCTTGCTTCAGCTTACTTTTGGATGGCGTTCAAAATTCCCCACATATACTGGTCCACTTCCAGTCCTTCTAACAACGCTGTTTTACTGAGGAGAGAAGAAAGACGGGGCTTAAAATGCTGGAAGAGACTGTTTTATTAATTACAGTGACAAAGTATTAACAGGACAAATACTGCCAACTATCTGTACGGAAGACTTACTTGCATACAGGACATCGCCATGTCCCCCGCTCGCAGTTCAGTTGTAAATATGATTCCAAATCAAAACACTGCAAGAAAACAACAACAACAACAATGAAGATTTCCACTCTTTTAAAAATCTTTGTCCCTGAAGGCATCAGACTACTATCTGTAGCGCTCACCTGAACGTGTTTGCAGTCATGGCCTCTCGCTGGAAGCTGTATCCGCCGGAAGGTGATGGGACATTTGAGGGAAACCTTGATGGCCGTCTGCTCCACGCCGTCCTCTCCGTTGAGCGTGGCGTTGCCCGACGACGCTGCTACGCTACTGAAGTTCCTCTTAACTTTAAAAGCGAGAAGGGAAGGAAACGTCGCGTGTAAGAAAAGGACTCAGAGAGTGATGGGGACTTTAGGGAGGAAAATGTGAGTGGGTTGTTGTGTGAGTACCTTTGGTGATGCAGTGCTCTGCAGGCAGAAGCCTCTTCTTCAATAAGCCCTGGAGGACAGAGCGAACCGAGGGCCTGTGGACCAGCTGCAGCACAAACAAGTGCGACTGTGGGAAGACACATCAGTTTCAACATGTGTATCCAGAAAAAAAGAAAAAGAAATACTCGACAGATCATTTTTTAAATTTCATTATAAGCCACTCTTATTTATCTGACTTTTTTTTTTTTGTGTGTGTCAGGATTTATATAAACCTCTTTATATTAGTTCTGGAGATTTGTGCACTCACACAGCAGCAGGCAGTGACTGTGATCTGGATTGTGTTCCTTCCCGGCTGGCAGACGTGTTTCAAGTGCAGAGGTTTGTGGGAGGTCTTGTTGTCACCCCTCTCGATGGTGAGTGGCGTGGCGTTGACGCTGACTTGGACCGATGCCGGCCAGTTGGTGTTCATCTGCCGGTCTTCGTGATGATAGCACTTAAACTGGAGCTCCAGGTCCGATCTGGAGGAAAAGAGAAAAAGAGAAAATACTTATTGGAAAGATCTATGCAATGTTAAATGGCAGTAATCCATTTTTTACAAACCATTCAAATACAAAATGAATGAAAATGAATTAGTTTTACATGTCTGAGTTATCGGTGGTTAGTCGTACTTGACTCTTGTACAGTATGTATAATAATAAGAGCAAGAGCTCCTCAGGCTGTTCATTTTAATGTATGATGCTGAATCATTCATAACCTTTTAATCAATTCTAAAACAAACAGACATCTTGTGGTGAGAGGCCAGATTCAGGATGACACAACGTCTCTCCGTTTTGGCACCAAAAGGGATCCTGAGAGTGACTTTGGCTCGAGAGTGGAGTTAAAGTAATTACAGCAAAATCACAGAAAATGAATGCATGAATGACCTTCTTGAGAGTTAACTGGGAATAGCACTAGTTTGATTTTTGAATAATTCTCTGCCGCAGACAGTGTGACTGCACAACCTTTTCAATCTGCCTGACAAAGGTTAAGATAAACTGAAGAATACCCCATAGTCCTTGACCGCAGGACTCTCATGTGAAGAAAAAAATGTCTTTTTGAAGTGAAGAAAATAAGAAAAGGCTTGTAATTTTATGCCGGCTACAATAGTGAGGTTACCAGCTGGGCTTTATACTGAGGTGGTTTGAGTGTCATCCATAGAACTATGGAAGGACAAATTGTTATTTCTTTTCTCCTAACTTTGAATTCACTATTCTCTCTGCACTGCTGTACTTCTCAACGCTAGCTCCACTTCTAACTCCAGTGCATATTTGTGAGGATACATTCCTCCAGTCTTCCCAACCATGAGTTCTGCCAGTTGTATTCAATGGTGCATCTATATATACAGTCTGTTTGAACAAAGCTGATTTTATGAAGGGAAAACTCTAGGGTAGTGCTCTGTGGGATACCAACATGACTTTTTGTCCAAATGGTAACAAAGCACACCAATCTTGAATCAACCGATCTTTTAGCATAAGGGAATTTACCCTTGCTCCACAAAGATCTTTTGTAAAAACTGTAATTTCTTGATCTAATGGTGACTTTACCAACATGTGTTTGAATTCTGGAAAACACACTGCACTAGAAAAACCATATTAATAAGCCAAAGAGACTGTTTATTCCTTTACAAATGCTGAATGTTTTACCTCCACATTAGTGTCTGATGTACTGAGGGCCTTAAGTGGAAGACATGGTTGCTGACAGCCAGGTTATGCTCTAGCCTGAAAGGCTCTAGGACCACCCCATCCCGCACTGGGAACGTCAGGCGCAGCTCTTCATTGTGGTTGGCTGTGTGGGTGAAGAAAAGCGCCGGTGAGACTTTTAAAGGAGTAAATTGTGTTTTTACCTCTATTGTATATTTACCACTTAACTGACCTGGTGGTGGAGGGAGAGTGGTGATATTTGGTTTGATGTCAGGAGGAAAGGGCGGCTTCACATCCTGGTTTGGCGACAGGTACG
Organism: Trachurus japonicus; assembly: GCF_045865225.1. NCBI lineage: Eukaryota > Metazoa > Chordata > Actinopteri > Carangiformes > Carangidae > Trachurus > Trachurus japonicus. Next base: position 7,670,904 of record NC_140925.1, read on the forward strand.
GAGGGATGTTACTTCCTGGTGTCATCGGAGGGGTGGGGTTGCCTGGCACCGGAGAGTGTGGGTAGTTACCCACCGGTCTGGGTGGCTAAAGTGAAGATAATCAATTAATATCTCATAGCCCACAGGACTGTAAACAAAACAGCCAAGAGTATGATAATGTGATCAAACACAAGAAGTACTAAAATGAACTTACCCCATTCATATTACCCTGGCTGTACTGATATCCACTTCCCGAGAAATTATTCGTTTGGCCATTAAAAGGAGGCTCTTGCTGCAATTAAAGAAAACAAATTCAAAATTATTTTCTTCTTTTCCAAACTCACCAAACTGCTTACACCTTGCTGAAATGGTTTATGATACCCTGTAAATACCCTTTACAATTTGGGGGAAATAAGAAGCTACGGTACCTTATAATACTGGCCCATGGCCCCGCTGGGTGGTGGTGGGTACTGGCCCTGCAGCTGCTGCCCTGGCATCCTCTGGCCAGGGTAGTTGGGGGACGGCAGTGGCCTGGAGGCGTTGGGTGTGGGGTACTGACCCTGCTGGTTAGGGAACTGGTTGTTTGGTCCATACTGCTGTCCACCATAGTTAGGCTGTGCATGAAGTGGTGAAAAAGATATTCAACATAAAGCAAACAAGCTTCATATTTAAAGGGATAGTAGCATTTTTTTAAAAGTGGGGTTGTATGATCTACAGATAGCCCCTAAGTACTTTAATTGCAGTAGAAGACTCTCTGCACTCCTCCCGTTAGCAACGCCAACATACAGTGATGTGAACAGACCCAAAGAAACGGCCTATTTTCGCGGCCTAAAAGAGGTTTTACCTGAAAAAAAATAGCAGTTTTTATTTGGACCTAACCAACTGCTGATTGGCGGGCGCTAACTCTGGGCGCAGAGGGATACGTGAGTTGGTTAGGTCCAAATAAAAACTGCGTTTTTCCTGCACTTTGAAGGGCTGGAATAAATTATATTATAGCGAACAATGGAACTGTGTATTTTTTTTCAGGTAAAACCTCTTTTAGGCCGCGAAAATAGGCCGTTTCTTTGGGTCTGTTCACAACACTGTATGTTGTAAATCTCTGGGCAGGGCTATGGGCTGGCGTTGCTAACAGGAGGAGTGCAGAGAGTCTTCTACTGCAATTAAAGTACTTAGAGGCTATTTGTAAATCATATAACCCCACTTTAAAAAAAATGCTACTATCCCTTTAAAGTGAAAGCAGTGAATGTGTATCCACTCACCTCCCCTGGGTACGGTCTTTTCATGCCCTGCATACCCATGCTCTGCGGTCGGGGACCTGCGTAGCCTTGCTGCGGCATCCGTTGGCCGTGGCCCCCGAAAGGTCCCATGCCTTGGCCCCTGGGCTGGTTCATTCCCATGGGGGGCCCACTCATGTTGGATGCATTCATGCCTGTGCCCATATTCCCGGGGAGGGACGGAGGGCCACGGGGTCCTGGCTGGTTCATGAACTGGCTGTTGTACGCCTGGTTTGGTCCCATCTGGAAAGAGGAACTCATCTGGAAAACAAAATGGGTTCAATCAGCCATCATTAAGGCAAGGGGCAAAAATCTTCTAACAAACAATAGACAAAAATGTGCACTTGTTAGCTTTTGTTATCATTAAATGCGCTATTTGGCTCCATTACAACTGTGCTATTGCTGTAATGTAATGTAAGTCATTTCTTCTATGAATACAGATGCTGTCACACTGGCGATATCAGCTGTTTGCTTTGTCCTACCGGTCCGTATTGGTTCATGTCCTTGTTCTGGGTTTCCTGCAGGGCGGCTACGGTTGCCGTGGCAGTGGCAGTCGCGGTGGCGGCGGCGGCAGCAACTGCAGCAGCCGCGGCCGCAGCGGCCGGCTGGGTGAAGTCTGAGGGAGGACGGGAGTGTGGAGGGATACCCATTCCACCAGGTCCAGCATTCGGCCCTCCCGGGTAGCTACAACAAAAAACAAAAAGCAATAATATATCAGAAATGACTCTAGACCAACATGTGGGAAGAGTGCAATGAAAGCATCTGAGAATTACTTGTTGGGAAGTTTTATTCATCCACAACTCCACTTACTTGCCACCGAAGCCTCCTCCTCCGGGGTAGTTGGGTCGTCCATACATGCCCTGCTGCATGTAGGCCTGGTTGGAGTTGCCTTTGTTGGGGAACTGCTGCTGAGGACCAGGGAACTGAGGTGAGTTCATCCCTGGATTGTTACCAGACATGCCCGAGCCCATAGGGTTACCCCCGGGGTTCATGGGGTTGTTGCTGTTGGCCATGTGATTCCCTAACACCTGTTGGACGTAGATGCACAGAGACATAAAAAAAAATGAGGAACAGTAAATGCCGAACGTTTTTATGACGATGATCAAAATAACTACAGATCAGAATACAGGTCTGTGCGACGGACCGAACCAAGTGATGGCTGTTCTAAAGCTGTTAGCAGCAGAGTTAAGAAACATGGCACAAGTCTGTTCTAATCAAAGCTGAAAGTGCTGCCAAGGTATCAAAGCTTCAAGGTCAGCCAATTTTGTTTGTTGAACTGTGTCGCTTAACTCAAAAAGACAAAGGTTTACATATATTTACATATAAACTTACAACATCAGTGTCTCCTCCCCTATCAGTGTATGTATTGTACATACATTTTTCATAATTTGATAACCACAGAAAACCTCAACATCTACATTAACTACAGAAACATGATCCTGTCAGATATTAGTCCACTCAAACTTTTACTAACTCAGACAGGTAGGTAGGTCTCACCTGGCTCTGTGAGGTGTTGGTCACACCCCAGACGGTGGTCACCACGGACAACGAACCTGGAGGCTGATTGGTGTTCTGTTGCCAGGGAACTGAGTCGTAGGGAAAAGACCCATCTCTGCAGGGGACAGACAAAAACATATTATGTAAGTGAAAGAAAAGTAAGTATATTTACATTTGCTGAATGATACAGAGTTTTAAATATGCACAAACATTGTGTTGTAATTATAAACTACATGTACTCGGGGCTGGGAGGTGCTGTTTGTCCCCACTGACTGACTGTGCTACAAGCAGTTAGTCTGGCAGTTTGTCTGGTCACTGATCCATAAGGAACACTGGGCTTCATGTGGAGAGAAAGGGCTTTCCCCGAGGGCCTGGTCTGTCTGTTCGCACACCAAAACACACACACACACACACATGCACAAAAATACACCTCACATGCATGCCAAAAAGCGCAGCAGTGTGGACACTGACCCGTGCGAGAGGCTGGGCTTCATGGAGCTCATTGGTGGCTGCATGGGCACTTTTCCCGGAGGCTCGTTCTGCCTGTTCTTCTGGTGACGGAGGAGGAGGAGGCGTCCCAGCTCCTCACACCACGAGGACAGAAGAGCTAGAGAGAGAAAGAGAGAGAAAGAGAGAGAGAGCAGAGGAAGAGTGTATCAGTCGCTGTCGGACTCCTGTGAGAAATAACCGCAGAGGTAACAACCCTCCACTGCAAGCGCTGCAAAAAAAACCCTGCAAAAACTGATTATGTGAAAGCAGTGGGGAGGTGAAACAACAACTAGGGAACAGAAGCTTCTGAGAAAAACTGGACATAAAACTGAGAAGCAATGACCTGACTGACAAAATAGAAAATAGAATTTTACCATGCAAAATATCCTGTGATAATGTCGTAAATGCTGTTTTGACTAAAATTATTCATATTTGATATATGTTATATCAAGTGTTGGGTAGTCTTTTTTATTTTTTATTTTAAGACTGATCAACTTTCACTCTGTTTATGAGCTGCTTTATGTTTCCTGGTCCTGAAGGATTTAAATGAACCTTTTTACATTTTCATGAGCGTGATTGCATATAGGTTAATGTATTGCTTATATTCACCCTAGCAGCAGGAGACACATTAGCTGCTTGGTTGCCGCAGTCGCATTTTCTGTCGTGTTCATCAACTTTCAGTGACTTGCAAATAAATTCAAAAACTATTTACTTGGAAAATGAGGTGATGCCTTTTTTTTGTAGGGGGGGGAATGAATAAAGATAGTGAAGTGAAAGATGTAACCTTAATATAATATAGAAAGTGATGGCACAGAAAAACCTCCGTCAATGAATCAAAAAGGATTCTTTCTCCAATATCATTTTTCTTTTCATACTTATTTGCTTAAGTGGAAAATTTTATTCTAAAGCATTTCCCTGACCCTTTTACAGTCGATTTACTGTCATTCTCTGATTTAAAGGTGCTATATTTTACACTTTCCCAGTGTTTTATTTGTGTTGATATCTACAACAAAATATATTTGTGATACCAAAATAACACCTAAGTGTTGTTTTACGTGTTACTCTCTTGGGTTTTTCTCTGGAGGTCTCGTGACAAGCCTCTCTCTCTTCTGATTGGCTGACTGTTTTCTGATTTCCTGGCTGTTTTCTCAGTGATTTAATAAAAACATATCAGATTTCAGGTAAATACTGGTGGTGGTGAGTTCGGGTGGCCCGGGCTTGGGGCGTGGCTCAGAGCCGTGACTGCTTTGTTGTGACATCACAAAGTTACAAAAGTCCTGACGGATCTTTTTCAGGGACAACTTCTACATCTTGACTGTGTGCATTTCTGTGTGGACTAAGCACTTTGATTCTTCCACATATGGTTTATATAACAAATCAGAGCCAAAAACATAAAAATATGTTACTATAGAAGTTAATTAATTTGCCCATTGAGATACAGACCAGCTTCCAACATGCAACAAAGATGTGAAAACTGATCAGAGACTTAATCTGTGATAAATATGGTTCTATATGAAAGAAACAGTAGCAAACAAAAGGAAACACCTTTATGCTGCAATGTAAAAAAGAGTTGCTTCCAGACAGCATGCCACTGCTGCTCTCGGCCACTAGGGTTCACTCTGTGCCTGCAGATGGGACTTGTCTCCAGCCCTTCCCTTCTCTCCTCTCCTCCATCCGACATGCCGCTCGGTTAGGTAGCTACCACAGAGCGCATTTGATCGAATCATATGCTTTTCATCTGCAGTGTATGTTTTTGTCCTGTGCCAACTACAAAAGACTCACTTTTCCTTTTTCCCTGCCTCTCGCCTCCCTCTCTGCGGCATCAGGAGGAGAAAGGAGAATGTGGATTCAATCAAAGAGCAGGGCAGCCACCTCCTCTTATGATTCACAGCACTTCTAGGCTGAGTGAGGAGCGAGGGAGGAGGGAGGGGCAGGGTGGGTGAAACAGAGAGGCTTGGTGATTTCAGCTGCGGTTTACTCAAAAAAAAAAAAGCCACGTCAATATGACAGCAGACAGTGCAGGCTGTCCTCGCAGGCAGATCCACCCTGCTGCCACATGCAAGGACGGCCTGCCACTGCACATATTACACTGTGAGCAAGAGAGAGAGAGAGAGAGAAAGAGAGGGAGGCAGAGAAAGACAGAGTGATAAAAAAAAGGTTGAGTGAGTCAGTGAGAGAGGAGACATCAGGCTAATGGGGCTGATGGGAGGAAGGAACAAACAAAAGCTTCAGACTCCCATCACAGACATGGCAACCCAGAGATTTGACCACACATGAGTGCTTGCAAACAGAGCATAAACCCACTGACACACACACACACACACACGTCAGGAAGAAAAAGAAGAAAGAAGTCACAGTGGTTCATATTAACACAAACACACAGAGGTAACGTAAATAGGACACGAGATGTCCTCTGAGTGCCGCAGATTTTTCCGAGGACAAAACAGAATTTCAGCACTGGTGCACAAAACACACACACACACACACACACACACACACACACACACACACACACACACACACACACACACACACACACACACACACACACACACACACACACACACACACACACACACACACACACACACACACACCTTCTCCTTCGCAAAGCGATCGCACCCCAAAAGGCACCTCCTTCTCCTTTTCATTTGAACACTGAGCACACCAGCCTCACTCTGTGTAAAGATGAGGGCTGGAATACAAAAGACATGTACAGATGGTGCCAGCAGTCTCCCTGCCTCTCCCTCTCCCTCTCCCTCTCCTCTCCTCTCCTCTCCTCTCCCCTCCCTCCCACTCCTTTAAAAGCAGCATGGGGCTCAGGCGCAGAGGCAGCTGGGTTTTTCCTCCTTCCCACCCGCTCATGCTCCCTCTCTTTTTCTCCCCCCTTCTCCTCCTCCTCCTCCTCCTCTTCCCTCTCTCCCTTCTCTCTTCTTGGCAAGACAGGTGCCAGGAGACAGGCTGTGCTGTTCCACCAGAGGATTGATCTGACTTTACCACGGCTGTGCTTTGGTTGACAGAGGACTGGAGGCCTCTCAGGTGCTTCCTCTCCTAAAAAAACATCACACTCGCAGGTAGATGCGCCGATTTGTAGTTGACTTCTAATTAAATACAACTGGATCCGAGCATGGTTAATGGGTTTATGAGGTTCACATCTATGTCAGAATGTCCTGCAGTGTTTTAACAGCCCCCTCCCACTCCCTAGACCCCCTTCTGATGGAGAGAGTTTTCAATTCAAGGGCCTGGCGACCAGCCAGCATGTTACAGCTCAATTAGGTCCCATTATTCTCTTCCAACGAGGGGTAACTTGCACTTCTTCTATGTTGATAAACATGTCTCCGCAATTTATCTCCTAACTGTGGCACCGTGAGGCCGTCTGGCTGAGGGGACGATATCCTCGTTTCACGCTGAGGCCGACATCAACAGCCGGGGGACAAAAACAACAACAGCGTTGAGCCGAGCAGAGAAATGACAATACATATCTGAGAGGAAGAGGAGGGGTGTGTGTGTGTGTGTGAAAAAGAGGCTGCCACTTAAAGAGGAATTATTCTGCCCCACCATTAGATAAAGGGCTTATCACCACACAAAATTACCACCTCCACTGAGCACCAACCTGTTTAAAGGAGAGGCACTCTGTCATTGACTCACAGGATAAACTTCAGGTTTCATATGAGGGGAGGAGGAACAGCCAACCCGTTACTCCTCACAGTCTCACCCTTCTCCTCCTCCTCCTTTAACCAGACGTCTCTCAGGACAGTGCGGATGATGAGCACAAAAGGATTACTGTTTCTCTTCTCCTGTCCTCCCACAGACGGCTTTTCAATAGACTCATCTGTTTCCCTCACTGAGAAGAGCCAAAACTGGAGATAATCGTCTCAGGTATAGCTCTTCCAAAAATCACGACGACTACTCGGGGAGTGTATCAAACCGCCGTTTGGTGCTCCACACAGCCATCTTTTTTTTATCGCCTTATTTACATTGGCCTCCCTGGCGGCGATTGGTGTCTGTCTTCCATAAGGAGAGGAGCCCATTCTGTTTGCCTTGTAGATGGTCCCAGGGGCCCGGCAGAGTCTGAGCCGTATTGATATTCTGGTGCTCAGCTGCACAGCCTGATGGTCAGCCATGGCGAAGGAGCGCTAAATGCATCTGCTGGGACTAGATGGGTGGTTCAGGAGCTGGGCCCACAGCTTCCAGCTTCGCTCTCTGTCATAAAGCCGAGGTGGGGGTGGATTGGGGGGGAGAATGCATGAGGAAGGGGGGTTGGTTGGGGGGGGGGGGGGACATGACAAATGACATGGACTGCTTTCCTGACAGTTGTTCAATGCTCTTTCCAATGATAATGCCCCCACACCCCACCTTTCACCGCGCATACAGACAGGAGGCCGAGAGATAAACTGTGCTGATTAAACACCTCAATTCTGTCTCTTTTCACTCTCCCCATATAGATGGGGCCACTGGATTAAAGGGTCACTTGACCCAAATTACAAAGAACACATTTTCTCACTTACCTGTGCTGGTGACAGGTCATTTTGGCTCAGCCATGTTTTGAGATATTTGTCTCGCGGATTTTTCTGCCTGTCCTCAAAATCAGTATGACAGAAAGGTATGCTTGCTGTTCAAAATGTCATCTATTTTGCTGAAAATGTCATTTTTACTCAAACAAAATAGTTTTGTCAAAGAGTTTTCAGTGGATCTAGCTTCTATAAGGTGACGGTGGTGTGTTGTGACGAACTGTGTAGGATATAACTACAATGTTGGAGCTATAGCAGCTACACATATACCACCATATGTACTGTGATTGGTCAGCTTGGACTGATAAAAAGCTCAAGCAGTCTTCTCAATTTCGGAGATACAAATCTAAAATGAAGCCGCCTCCCCCCTGCAAAACCATCAAGGGCCGACTTTCCCACCATTCCTCCCATCACAAAGTAACTGAGAGAATGTAAACAACACAGTTACTGCTGCGAATAAAGGCTAGTTAACGATGTATCCGTCTACAGTTGTGGTGGTGATAAATCAAAACGGATGCTGTAGGTATCCTGTTAACTCCCCGGCGTCAAACTATAAATCCATCTTACTAAAAAGGAGTAGTCCGTGTGAAAACTGACGGCGTGTTCTGGGGATGAACCAAAGCGAGGGAGGCATTGTTTCAAGAGAGACGTCTTCATTTTTCAATACTTTGAGTTGGAAAAATAAAAAGTTGTAGGCTATCGAGGTGGAGACGGAAATCAAATCAATACTTTGTGTGTTTAAAACAGATGTGGAGCAAAATGAGATGATGATGAATAGTGACTACAGGTGATGAGAGAGCAACAATAACCTTAAAAACATGACATGAATGGCAGCCATTAAAAAAAGTCACTCCTTGAAAATATTTTTCCTCTTCTCCCCCCTCCCACCCCCCCTCTCTTTCTCTTTTCCCCCTGTTTTCTGGCAGGGGATTGAAGAGGAGGCAGCAGGTAAGGCAGATGCCAAGAGCTCTTATGATCCCCCCTCCACCCCCAGCCCCAGCCCCCGCCCCTCCCTCCTCTTTCTGCTCTGTATCTAATAGACACCTGCTCCCTTGTCAACTCTGGACTCCCACCTGGCACCGTCCCACATGGCTCGGTCACTAACGTCCGTCCGTCCGCGCGCAAACACGCAGCACACATCCTGTCATCACAATCGCGCTCACATCATCAGCACCCCCCCCCCCCATCCCCGCCTATTCCCATCCGAGCCGTTAACGCAGCCACGAAGTCAAAAATTTTCAGCCGTAAAACCTGTCGGAAAGAATCATGACCCCCAAACTGCTTGTTTGAAGACATTTAGCCAGAAGGGCCGAAAAAAAAGCAGAACAAAGACCATGAGCAAACTAACAAGAAGGGCTCTAGTGGGCTGCACTCTTTAGTTTCTGAGGGAGCGCTATTCACATTCTGTTCCTCCCTCCCTCCCTGCTCTCTCTCTCTCTCTCTCTGCCCAGAAAAGGTTTGAATGGACACAAGCCTCCTGCAGGCCAAAGTCAATTAAAATAAGAGAAAGTCTAGGGAGCCCTGGTGTCCCTGGTTACTGAAAGCACCCAGGAGGCCGTGCAAAAAAAGCCATGTTTAGCCGAGTTTTAGCCAAAGAATTCCCCACTTATGGCCCTTTCTGCAACTGTAAAAACACTGGGCTTTAACTCCTAACATAATACAAAGTTATATGAATAACTGGTTGCTATGACACTGCTTACAAAGGCCCAGCTGGTGCCAAACTATCCTGTATAAACTACCGGCTGGATTATAAATCATCTCCCACTCTGCCTCGCGGCTCTCAGACACAGTCGCCACAGAGCCATGGATGCCCACCTGGCAGCCATCAAACCTCTCTTTGTCTTCACACAGATGCCACAAATTATTCATCGATGCCAATTTGATAATGAAATGGAAGCGACTCGTCCATCATGCACTCTCCCTCTCCAAAAAAAGGAGTAGGTATAACAGGTTACGGACCTGCCAGCCCGCGACAGGCTTGAATTGTCCTACTTGTTCATCCGTAGAGGGATAATTAGCTCAAAGCTCACAGGTGTACCGCCTTAAACACATGGTAACATGTTTTGTGTCTAGCTGACCCCATCACCTTGGCATGGCGAGCGAGTGCGAGCTGGGTGGTTATAAGTCTGTAAACTCGCTTCATTAGCTCACGGTTTTTCAAGTCGGGTGAGTCATTGGGTGACATATTTCAGGGTGTGCGATGCTTCCAGAGGGCTGATGAAGTGGGAAGGATGTGTGAAGTGGGAACATGTGAATGTCATGGCTGCCATGTGGCATCAAGATCCGACATATTTCCACTGTTGTCCCGTCACGTGAATACACTGTATATTACAGTTCAGTAGCTACATTGCTGAATGAACTGCTTCCTTCCGTTAGCTGAGAGACATAAAAAAAAAAAAAATCACAGATGAAAGTGAGTGTTCAGCAGTGGAAAAGCAGCTACATACTGTGGATTGAAAGCATTAGTGCTACCAGTTATAAAACAGCCCGTCTATCTAGACCAGACAACTGCCTCCTGTCTACACCTCATCTTTGTCTGCCCCCCCCCTCCCCTCCTCTTGCATTATTTCCTCTGCTGCTCTCTCTGGGAAGTCAGTGATGTTGGAGTCTTGTCAATGAGTACTTAGGCCCGTTGCCTCATGGGGAGCCAGACTTGCTGGCTAGGTTTTATGGCCCATTTCAGAGCTGCCCCTGCTTAAATACAGCCTCCTGCTGGCCACATGGCCGCAATGTCGTGCCATGTCCATCCAGCGAGGAGAAGGGAGGCGGGGTGTGGGTGAGGGGAGGAGGGGAGAAGGGGGGGGTGCGGTTGGACTCGTGCCAGCGAGGTTTTACCGAGGCCACAAGCATATGTGGCCATGTGGAGGCAAGCAACACAAGGAGAAAAAGAAAATGCTACGGATTTGGTGTTTCTGGGTTACTGTTTTGACATCCTGTGTTCTTTTGTTGCAAAACCAAAAACCTCTAAACGGCGCATTACTGAAGGAAAGGAAAGCCGCTCCTCTTAACCTCCCACTTCTGCTGTCATAATAACTTCAGTATTAAAATATCCAGTTAACCACTTTGTGATGCAAATTTCAATGTATATACACATTTAAAAAAGATGCAGGATTTCTAAATAGACATCAAAAATGCCAAAGATAAGACATTTATCCTCAAATACAATCTGCGTTCCCAGATTCGAGATGAAGATAATACTTTATATCTCAAAGGAAATCCACTTGGCATGAGCTGAATACCAACTGGAACTGGATGATACAATATATGCCACACTCTCAAGATGATTTAGTCAGATCTCATCTCTCCGACTGTCATTTCTTTCTTGGTCATGGTTACACAGGAACCAACCATCGCCTACGCAGGCCAGTGTTTTAAAAAGATAATCTCTTTGGCACATGCAACAAATCTCTTCATTAAAAACAGGGCATGCCACTCGCCGTCCCTGTAAAGCACGAAGGTGGAAATCCATAGCATTTCACCCCCTGGTGTGAATTAATTCCCTATGCGTTTAAGCCAAACATCTCCCCCGACCCAACATTCAGGCTTCAATCTGTTACTGTGTGTGTGTCGCTCGCTGCTACATTAAGCTGATTGGGAGCAAAACTCCATCCAAACCTACATCTTTATGTCTAAATACAGGAGCTGAAATCTGGCTACACTTTGTCAGAGAGTCTGAGGTCAAGTTTCACACCATCCACACAGCTTTTACTACAGATACATGTGACATCGGACCATTTGGCAACCCATGCTACTGTATTCTAGTTTTCTAATGTATTTTCCCTACTACGTCAATTAACCTTTATGCTTTATATACTGAAAATAATGCACCAGACTCTTTTCATTCATCAGAAAGTCAAAGTATCACTCTGTGGAGCTGGAGTAGTGAAAATGTAATGAAACATGATGTCGATTTTATTATTTTGTCGTTTTATCCTTGTTCATATTTTTGTTGCTTGTGATTATGACTTTTATTGTTCGTTGCTGCTTTTTTGAAAAGTTTTTACGATTGCTTCACAAAATGTTTATATGACTATAAAACTCTCTAACATGCATTTGAAAAAAGTAAAAGAGCAAAAATGTAAAGTATACATGACTTGGTTGTGATAGATAAATAAACAAAAACACTATAATGCCACTGTCTCTAAATGATAACCACACTGCTCCGCCAACACTAAATGTGTTTTTTACCCATACAATCATGCAACCAGATTATCAGATGAGCAGACCTGCAAGGAAGCGGCTTATGGGAGCCAGACTGTTTCCCCGAGCAACAGGCTGCTATTAATGAAGGCCCAGCTTTAAGCTCTTTTCTACAATGATACTAATTAGGCACAGAGCAGATGTGCCCAGACTAGTGCCCACCTCAGGGTGCTGGGCAGGGCCGGTAGTGTCACGGCGGCATACGCTGGTGGCTGATTCACCTGTGACCTTTTCACAGTGGGCCTGGTGTCACAGCCTCCCTCTAGAAGTACAGTGGAAACGGAGACTGGAGGAGCCGTGGGTCGAGTCCTGCCCCCCTCTAGGCTCATTAAAGTCATCCATATGTGCAACAGATCAGGATTTGAATAAAAAGCATCCTATGATGAACGCTACTAGCGGCAGATCCAAAACGCCGAAACTTTGTTCGCTTCTCTGAGCAAGACGAGATCTGAGCATCTCTGTGCATACATTATGTATGGCCTGAGGCAGCTTTCATGGAACAATATACATTTTGCAGATATATGTATGTTTTGATTTTCACTTGCACACCTCATTGCTTCAAACTGGATTACAGTTATTATACGATATTGTAATGTATTTGCCTCTGTGTCTTTTAGTCTCATTTGATACATTGTTATCAGCTCAGTGTTTGATCCATACTGTATGCAAACAACTGTAAAATAAATATCATGTAAACATCTCATTTGATATATCCCATATTTTTGTTTTGCCAAGTTCTGAACCTGATTCTGATACTTGCTATTGTTCACAGTAAATAACAAGCCATTTGCTTTATTCTCGACTGCGCTTGTTGTCCCAGTTTCCTTACAGTGATCATTAAAGTTTCATCACGTTATACTCTGACTCCCGACACAAAGCTTTGTTCACAACTTCTACTAACTGCTGTTTCACAGAGATGAAGACGTGGGGGTGTGATTAACATGCAAATCACCAAGAGAAGGAGCAAGGTGTAAACTTAAGATTCATAATGCCTTGGATGAACAGCCGAGAACACCAGCATTGAATTATGACCGCAGGCATATGATGGTGAAACGTAGTGTGACATGCTTCATACCGTGAAACTCAAACAGACAACACAACAGCAGCCATGTAGCTTTTTTTTTCTTTTTCTTTTTTTTTTTTCTAAATGACCAACCAAAAAGCACATCTGATGTCATTCCCATGTACAGTTACAGTATGTCCACACAGCTCAGCGTGCCGACATAATGTATACGGGCTGTGATGAGGATGGTTGGTTGGATTCAGCCAGTGTTTATGGGTTTCCTGTGCAGCACTTCAACACACAGCAGGTACCTGAGTCAGACTGACACCTCCTGCAGCAGCTGGTTTCTGTAGGGTTCAAATTTTTCACATTTTACTGGACTTTTACAAAACATTTCTACGATATTCAGTGAATGACAACAGACATTTCATTAGGAGTTGCTCCCGTGTTCAAACAAACTCATGAGGTGTAATTCACCTGGGCAGAGAGAATGACTGACGATACTGTGTATGAAATAAACAAAATTATGGATATAATGATTTTTAAACAAAAACAAAAACACAATTTTAAGCAGTTTTACTGTGCTATGGTACAAATGATAATACTCAGTACCGGTAGTTTATGGTTTTTGCTTCTAAAGAGTATTATTATTCCTCATTGAGCATGCTCTGTTCCTTTACTATTGTTCACATGTGACTTTAAATGTGAGTAGGTTTCAGCAGGTCTTCTTTAACAGATACAGAAAGGTATGTTATTGGTGGCTTAGTCCTGTGAAAGAGGAACTAAAGGGATAGTTCAACATTTTGGCAAATTGACCCATTGCCATAATCCATATAGTCTTAGGAGTAGGTTCGTTACCTTTTATTGACGGAGTTGTTTTCAAGGTAAATTCATGCAAAACCGCTGATGCGTGTTCCCGTTGGGGGCAGTTGTTCGGCAAGCAGCCTCTGCATTTGCCTCTAAAACATCTCTGTCTCGTAATGTTCCATTATCATCTCATAGCGTGGTGAATGTGCAGGTCACAACTTGTCCACCAGAGCGTTTTGGAGTTGTTGGATTGTGTATTTGATGAGTTTGATGAGGGAAACCAAGAAATCCCATGAGCCTCTATAGAGTAGCTCAGTAGCAATAGCTTGCACCGACAATTAAAGGTAACAAACCTACTCCTAAAACTATAGGGATTATGGCAATGGGCCAGTTTGCCAAAATGTTGAACTATCCCTTTAAGCTCTGTTGTTGAATCTCTGCTGTGGAGTTTGATACTGTAGAAGTAACTAATTTCTTAATGCCCCTTTAACACAGTGTTTCATCATCATCCAATACAGTGTCAGTTGTAGACGTCTCCTCATATTCTGGTTTGTGTCTGAGATCGTGTAAAGGCATTTACTCTCTTCCTGAGGCGGGTAACTTGCACTCAGATCAAGTGAGGTGCATTTCCACTGCTCTACTCCCTGACACCTAATCCACGTCAGACAAAAAAAAAAAAAAAAAAAGATGATTACTTTTCACCTACGGGATTGATCACAAATTAAGATCAAATAACAGCGCTCCCACTGAAGTCTGTGTTTGGTTGCTGTTGTTTGTTCTCTTAAGGACTTACATTTAGAAAAACAAGTAGGCAGAGGCGCTCGTGTCCTCTTTGATGTGAAGTGGGGGAGAAAAAGAAATCCACCTACGGTTACACCTGGCATTTCAGTGCAATTTTAAACCACTGTGTTTTATCAAAGACCACATCATGCTTTTTGTGATAAATTCATACGATTGCGGCTTTGAAGCATCTTTTTTTTGTTACCAAACACTTCTTCACTGTCACCGAATGTAAAACAGAATCTGAACTTTACACGATTCAGTATTAAATGTGATCAAAATCCTATGATGCAAGATCATAATAGAACAAGAGGTGTAAACAAGCAGTGGCTGCAATTACTCTATAATTACTTTCATTAAAGCTGTATGAAAAAAAAAAAGAATCTGCATGTTTTCCAAGTACACAAACAGCATCAACTGCTGCCACATGCAGATTGCTGTTAATTTCGATTTGGGGCTTTATTGAGTAACTTCAGAGAAGAAAGGTCAGTGCAATTTCACAACTTGGTGGGGGAAAAAACGTCTTCAATACCAGAGAACAAGAGATTCATTGAATAGGACAAAACAACAGTAATGAATAGCTGGAACTTTGGACAGAATTACAGTACCAAGACCGCCTGTTGCAAAACCTCTCTTGTCTTAGCATGTTGGGAACAGTCCCTCAGACACATTTTAGAAAAAAAAAAAAAAATCATAATTGCCCAAAACAGAACTTAACTGTTCGGCTAAACAAAACCCTTCTTAGTGAAAGGAAAGCAAGGCGAATGATAAGGAAGCCAACATGCCAAAATATGATTCTCAAGTGAGGTCAGGAGGAAAAAAAGCACACCAGCTGACTCTCTGTCAAAACAGAAACTCATTCATTGAAAAAGAAAGATGTTACCCAGAATCCATCTGGGCTGCTCTAAACAGTTTGTAGCTAATCGAAAATGTCATGTAATGCACTTCTCCTTTGTAGGTCTGTGTGGTCTGTGTGTACTGATGTAGTGTTATGAGTGCTGGAGGAGATTTTTAGTTTATTTAGCTGTGAAGTGAAGAAACTTTGAGTGCTGCAAACACATCGATCAGTGATTGAAGATGTGGATTGTGCTGCAGAAGAGGTTAACAAAGTTTCTAAAGTTGTTTTGGAAACTACGAACCAGCGCTACATTTCAAGCGGACAGATCATAGCTACTAGATTCGACTTCTGGTGGTGGTGGTATTCAGCATGAACAAAACAGGTGCTTGTTAGCATCCCCATGCAGTCAAATGAAAATTAGATCTATTGCTCCTGGTTAAAAAAAACAACAACAACTCATGACTCGGCCATGAGAGGCACTGATTCACTGAAACCAGTGAATTCCTACAGTGGGGGAAATCTGTTTGTGTCTCTGTGGTGACTGTGAGCCCGGCTGGTTGGTTGCTGTGTGGCACCGAGGGGAGTGTGGGGTGTGATAAACTGCCAAGAGTCTCGCGGAAAAAACGCCGCCTCAAGTAGGTCAGCGCGACTCGGAGAGAGAGAGATAATCAAGGCCATTTTGACCCCTTCTGTGTGAGCTGTAAGTGGGTCAAACGCAGCAGTCAGCTGTTGCAACTCTATCACGGAGGGCGCTGCGAGGCACTCGTCATACTGTCATACCCCATTCCGTTAGTTTAAGACGTGGCACGGTGCCTGCCTGCACCCACCAAGCAAGCAACAAGCAACCCAACCCCACCCACCACCTCACCTCACCTCACCCACCCACCCCTTCCACTCCCAGGGGGGGTGAAATAATATGAAGTTCCTCTCAGCAGCGGTAGCACCAACAGCAGTGGATCCAACCTTCCCTCTTGTCACTGAATACACCCCCTGCAAACTCAGCCCTCTTTAACTGTTGTCTCCTCCTTTTGACAGCTCACAGCTTCGCCGCTCTGTCCTATTCACAGTGACACAGCCCCCCCCCCCTCTGTAACCCCCCCCGCACACACTCACACACACACACACACCACCACCATGTCTAAAATGCCACCCGCATTTCAACCAGACTAACTCCAGCTATGTCCCCGCTTATTGCTCACTCTTCACTTCACAGAGAAAAAAGAGGGGACTCATGTGTCTCGAAACACTTTTGAGCACGAATCTGCAACAGCAGAACAAAGGCGATACAGGGCAGCCTTAATCTCTGCACTACTGAAGCCAGCAGCTATTTTAAAGCTCTTTCTCTGTGTCTCTCTATCCCTCCCACCTTCCTCTCCTCTCTCTAACATTCTTCCTCTCCCTCCCTCCCCTCTCTCTCTCTCTCCCCCCCATGTTTCCCTCGGTGTCTCAGGGCAGCAGCTTCTCTCCGTTTTCCTCTCCTCTCTCCCTGCGTGTCCAGTGACTGACTGCACAATACACATCAATTATTCATGGCTGCTCTCTCTGTTTCGCAGGCAAAACCAATCACAGATGGAGTCATTGCTAATGGGCTCCTGCTGTACTTGCCACCGGCTTCTTTGCACTCAAGCAACAAATACCCCAGAGACAATGAGAGGGAAAACAGGGATAAGCTGTAGAGGGAAAAAAGAGAGAGAGAGAGGGAGAGAGAGAAAGAGAAGGAAACTTCATAGAGCAGCAACAGCCATGAGGAGAAGAGGAGGACACACACACGTTTTGTCGTGAGGAGAAGGAGAAAGGTAGGTATCGTCACAAATTATTTAGCAGAGAAATTAGGAGCCGGTTCCTGCAGCAGTAAAGGGTTAAAGACAGAGAGGAGGTGGGGAGAGAGAGAGGAGGGGGGCAGGGATAGAGAGAGAGAGGGGGAGAGAGGGAGAGAGAGGGTGAGGGGGGGTGGGGGTGGGGGGGTGTAGGGTGAGAGGACAGGCAGAGAGGGAGAGGGAGAGAGAGAGAGAGAGAACCAAATGCTTATCTCCTCACCTCGGATGTATGCAGCTGTTATTGATGTATCTTCTTTTTCTGTCTAGTGATCCATTGCCTGCTCTCCCAATACACACATCACACACAGAAGCAGCCACAGCCACTTCGCCAGAAGGGAGAGAGGGAGGGGAGGGAAGGAGGGGAGGGGAGGGGAGGGGAGAGGAGGAGGGGAGGAGGGGAGGGGAAGGAGAGGAGGAGAGGAGGAGGAGAGGAGAGGGAGGGAAAAAAATGCAGGCAGCTCACATTTCAAACTTGCAAAGGGGGGGTGGGAGGGAAGGAGGAGGGGGGGTGGTGCCTAATGTGCTAGACAGCCTGTATCTTGGCCTGGGTCCAGAGCGACGAGTAAAAGAAGCCTCAATCAATTCATTTAAAGCAACATTTGTTATGCTCTGCACCGCAAGTGCTGCGGAAAAGCAGCGGCAGCACCGGTTCAGGTGGGTACATTAAGCAGTGATTCCTGCACCCCCCAACCCCCCCAAAAAAACCCTTGTCTTTGCATACAGTCGACTTAATCCATCAAACTAGTCATTGTAATTAAGGGGCATGGAGGACAGGGAGGAGAAGGGAGGGGGAAGAAGGAGGAGGAATGAGGAGGAGGAGGAGGCTGGGTATTGTGGCTTCCTGATGCGCAGAGGGTTGGAACCGGAGTGGGAGGGGCCAATTAGACCACATTTGTCTCTCAGCACACACAAGCCCAAATAAAGCTTTTAGATAAACAATTACACACCTATAAAACACGTAAACGGTTCTCGGGGCAGACGCGCCACCTGAGTGGGCTGGGCTCTGTCTGGACCGGAGCATCCATTGTCATCTGCAAATAAAAAATGCTCGCACTCAACCGGCAGCGAGTCAATTCAAGTGTTAAATTAGTGCAACTCATCTGTGGCTAAAAATACAATAATAAGCATTTAATTAGAGGCACGGGCTACAATGTAAATTAATTTTAATGCGCAAACATGTGATTTTGTAGCGTTGTAAATTACAGGGCCATATGGAGCCGCTGAAGATGCCACCAATCACCTCCCTCCGCTGCAGGCATGATAAGTGCTACGACTAAAGGGGGAGGAAGGACGGACAAGCTGAACAGCTCTTATCTCTGGTCTCTCCTGTCTGAATTTGCTCTCTTGGTATTTACTATCAGCTGAGAGCACGGTGGGTGACTTACAGCCCCACACCCCTACTGCGAGTTAACACATCAATCACGGCTGGCTGGAAGACTTCAACATACGCTCATCATATGGTGTTAAACACAGAAATTGTCCAAAGTGGACACAGTGTAGATTTACAGCTTCAGTGACACCTACGTCTTTAAGAAACAGGAGCACGCAGCGTTTAACTCTGGGGTGTAAATTGGTGAAGCCAATTTTAGAAACTCCCAGCGTGCAGCCAAGCTTTTTCCTCTAATCCATGTAACTATATTTTATATTAGCGCAAAGACTCAAAAGTTCTTGCCAAATACACTGAAATTTAGAAAAATGAAGGCAAAATGTTTCCATTTGATGAAAGGGAGCTGGTAGCTTCATTGAAATGTGGCCACACAACAAGAAAAAAGAGTTAAAGGAGATTTTTTTGGGCTATTTTTTACAATAGCAGCAGAGAAAAATAGACCAGAAAGTTAGGCAAGCGAGAGCGAGGTGCCATAGGGAGAGATTTTAAGGAGTCGAATAGGTTTCAGAAACAACTTTTGCATAGAAATCAGAAATCCAAATAATAAATAAGGTTGAATGAATCATGAATATCAACTCGTCTTATTCAGAAAATCTATCTTTCAGGTGGAGCTGCAGACCCTGCAGTGATTATAATGCACCAGCTGTTCATGGAGCTCAGTCAGAGAGAACTTAGGCCGAGTATGGAAAGTTCAGGCGGCGGATCATGGCGTAAGTGAAGATTCACTCACTTTGTCGGACTAAAATAAGAGCAGACACCACAGCTCATCACTTCATCTCTCTCTCTGAAATTACGCGTCCAATTCTGTCTTAAATCTGCGTCTAAATCAGATAAACTAATGCTTGCTTATTTCTTAAATACAGTGTTCAATTTGATCCAATTACTGCTGACCGACAGACAAGGCCTGGGCCACCAACAATGTTTTCAGAGTCTGTGTTATTTTCTATTTAGGAAAAGCCGCAGCTAAACTATATGTTGAAACACACCAGGAGAGGAGACAAAACATTTTGGTGTGGAAATCTCTGGGAAGAGAAATTACAGCCCTCAAGGCCTCTCTCACTCTGTGTGTGTGTGTGTGTGTGTGTGTGTGTGTGTGTGTGTGTGTGTGTGTGTGTGTGTGTCTGTGTGAGAGAGAGAGAGAGAGAGAGACCTCTGTATTGTGTGCAGAATCTGAGACCTTTCCACAGCTCAGTGACAACATGTCTGACCTCTGTGTCTTAAGCACCACTTCACTGGAAGACTTGGTAAAAGCTGCTCTACGATCAGCAATTCAGGCTGCAGTTTAAAGTAAATGTACATTATATCTGCACTCCAGCATAATAAAGAACTCAATGACATCGTTGTTACGAATTAAAGTTTTATGAAACACTTGAAAATGTTCATCTTAATGACTGTTTTCTCCTTCTTTCTTTGAAATAGGTAATTTCTCACTAACCTCGACTTTAAAAAAAAGTAATCGATATCTTGGAATAAGTTAATTGCTATAGCTTTAAAATAGCGCTGCTCTTTCTCTTCAGCTGTTCAGTTGCATTCGACACAGATTTATGGATTGAGATGCACATGAAGATTGTAGATGTTGAAACTTGGCTCAGTTGACGATGGATATTCTAGATAGATAGCTAATCTGTATCTACAACTGCAAACAAACACAGCATCCCCCCTCCTACGCAGGCTTATGCTTCTTCATGCTTGAACTAGTTGGAAAAACTGAGCAGCCAGCCACCTTCTCAAATCTCATCATGAAACTCCCACTGTCAGTAAAAAAAAAACACCACCAAACAAGATGAAACAAAGTACAAAAAAAAAAAAAAAACTCAACTGCTGCCGCTTAAATATTATTTTGTGTCCTCACGTTGAAGCTGTCAACTACAACCCACAATGGATCAAACATGGAAAATGCATGTGTAGAGAGGAGTGGTGGGACAACCCTGGGCCCTGATAGACCGAGAGCTGAAGCCCAACCAATTACTTGCTGAATAGCTGGTTTACCAGGCGTTTGTTACATGAGAGAATGAACGGCTTCGGGGAGCTGAAAAAACTCAAGACTGCCTCTGCTACACCCCCACCAACCCCCCAACCCCCTCCTCCTGCTTTATAAGTTGGTGCCTCCTTTCACTCTTTTAGAGCCCAGGAATTCCAAGAGCCTGCTGAAGCGCAAACAATTGGGAATGTGCCACTCTGACCCTCTTGGAGGAAGGAGAAGAGAAAAATCGTGATTAAGCGTTTTGTCGACGCTCTCGAAAAAACCAGACTGGACCACTACAGTCTTGCTAGGAGGGGTGTGACACTGATGAAATAGGCCTAACAGGGGTTGTAATGTACTCTGTGATGGAGAGAAAGACAGAGAGAGAGAGAAAGAGAGAGGTGGGGAGGCCCTGATGAGTTTATCCACACCGGGGCGACTGATCTCCGTGGCTTTGATGTCGCCACACAGCTCTACGTGCGTGAGCTTTTGCCCCGCGGTAAGACAGTCCAAGTAATCACAGATTAATAGAGCAGGCTAATCTCATTCACAAAGAGGTCACTACTAGCAGACAGATGCCCCTCCCCCCTCGTGTTCTGCCTGAGCATTGTGGGCCGCTCGCAAAAAAAAAGGACTACAACTGGCCAATCCCCCTGAGTACATCTATTAAAGAGATCAGTAGTACAACTCACTGTGTGGAGAGTTTCCCAGTCTGCTAGCCTAGAGAGGCACATAACACACAACAAACATTAGCTTAAACCTCTAAACTGCTCACTTTGCTGAAATCCAGATTTATATATGCTAACTGATAAAATCAATAGGAGGTAATAATGAAGTTTTCCTGGGGCGAGGAGATCCATATTGCTGCTATCATTAGGATCAAGCTCTGTGTCTTTGCGGTTTTGCCCGTATAAGCGTTTTTTCTGAGGAAAAAAAAAAAAAAAATTAACAAACTAATACCTTAAACTGTTGGAAGCATTTCACGGTGAATCAATTTGTCAACGCTATACAACCTGTTTCAGCTGTAAGTTGACTGTGAACATTGATTTCCTCCCGCTGAAATCAGCTCTGTCCTGCTCTCAGCACAATCACCCCCCACCCACCCCAATTTGCTCCCATGTTCAGGAGAGGAATTTAGATGACATAACAGAAATGTAATAGCTCCAGCACGCCGCGTGTCAGAGCCAAGACAAGTTAGGCCTGGTTAAAATGGGACAGCAAATCTGATTTACTTATTAGCGCTCATCCATTGACCTAATGTCCTCTGTTTGCGGACGGCCCCGCTCCCAACCACCAGAGACCCTCTCTGCCCCCCCACACCTACTTTAAGGCTTGATTTTTGGAGCAGATTACACTATGCGTGATGTGACTGAATGGAACAGTGGTTATGAGAGGAAAAAAAAACTGGCTTTAAATGCTCCCTGGATACTTGAGTCTGCTTTGAAAACTCCCAGGGTTTGGCCCGACACGAGCCCCCGTGTTAACTGAGATAAGGAACAAATATAAAGGAACAGTTTCTTCCTGTCTTGATCCAGAACATTAAGAAGTGTGTTATGCAACAAATGGTAGACCATCACCCCTTGTGCTCACGACAAAGCCGAGCCTCTGAAAAGGGGCTTTCAGCTCCGAGCAGAAACATCGGCTTGGATCGCATTTGGCAAATCTGTGAGATCTGTGGATAAATGAATTATCATTAAAACAACATTATGCAGAGGATGCTGCATCCAATCAAAATGAAATTCACCTCATACCACGTCCTTGGACCTAACCCAGCTCCTCAAGATTTATCCCCAGCTCTTTCAAAACGTCTCCTCAGTTGAACGGCAGACAACACTGATACGACTCGCCCTGTCTCTGGTGCTGGGTGTTTTGACCTGCTGCCGCCATGCCGGCCCCCCGTCATGTGACTCGCTCCCTATACCCTGTCGCTCGGCAACCCCCTCCCCGCTTGATGTTGGGGAGCTGGGTCCTGCCCCTGGGGCCCCGTGGGAGTGTCGTTTAAGAGCACATCTCCTTCAGCTGCCAGAGAGGCCTTTCTCTCCGCCTTAACAACCTCCTCGACCGGGGCCTCCACTGTGAAGGGCTTCTGGGAACGTCTCTGCAGGAGTTTCCACCGGCTCTATCCCTCTCTTTACTGGCCCTCTCCTTTAAAAAAATATTTATGCATATACAGGTACATAATTGTCCATGAAATGCACATTGCAATGCAGCCTAAACACAAGTACTTGGCACTTTCTGGATGACTACTGTTGCAGGAAATTATTCAGCCAGAGAATCAATTGGCAATCTTATCTAAGCCTATGAAGTAGGGCCTGAGATTTGATTTAGGATTAAGTAGAATTAGAACATTTGGTGGTGTAAGTTAATTGCAGGCGGAGAATGATTCCCCTCCTGTGGCTGACACAAGAGTGACATCGCATGATATGAAGCCTCATATAACCACATATAAAAACCGTGAAGTCCATAAATCAAGAAAAAGGCAAACACAAGTGAAAATTCGAACAAGATGTGGCTCCGACTTTCATGTCCTAGTCGACTTAAGGCGGCTCATCCGAGAGGCCGAGCGCACGGGAGCAATTGCACAACCCCCTGTTTTTTCTCTCTGCGTAACCCAAGACAGGTGGAAACCACAAATCAAAAACTGTAAAAGAGCACAAAATATTCCTGTTATCTTCCCAAGCTGCTGACAGCCTATACGTCTTCATTCCCGTCGAGCCTCGGCATGCTTTTTTTTTTTCTCTCCTCCTCCTCGCCAGCTTGATAACAACATTTAGCAGTCTACATCCGTCCCAATAATCTATCACTGTACCCAGATGACGGCGATGTATGAAAACAGGAACTCATCATCACTGATACAGTAGTTTTCTTTGTCGTGTGTGACAAATGGAATATTCTGCTGTGTGCACTTTGTCTGAAACTCTGGAGAAGAAAACACAGATGTAGTTCTCTCTTCCGTGGACAAGTCGGAAAGTGAGATGTGACATGGAAGAAGTGAAAGATTATGCAAATAGTGAGGTTGAAAAAGGAAAAAGTTTTTTGGTTTTTTTTGCAAAATAGAGATGCTTGGACAGTTTATGATTCAGAGCAGTGAAACAATCAACAACCATCAACTGTGTACTATTAATCTTTGCAGGAAACTAATGAATAATCAGCCAGTGACCACTTTGGCTTTCCAGAAACAGTTACTTCTCTGGAGCTTCTACGACGGTCTACGGGAGCGATGGGTGGGTGTTGTGAAAAGACGCCAAAAATGCAGACAGGAACTTTGAGCCCGGACAGGCCGGCATGGCCAGATGGCTCGAGACGGCGGTTGAGAAAACTCTGCTCTTACCTGCTGATTTTGGAGTGAACTTGTCCCTGTTGGCAGCGCACACGGCCAGGAGCCGATAGCCCAGGTCCAAGTCGTAGCCCTGCTGCGCTGCTACACGGCTGACCACCTGAACATAAAGACAGCACGCAGCACTCGGTGAGGACAGGGTCAGACTCCATTATTCCTACCAGGACATGCACTGCAAAAACTCAAAACTTTCCAAGAAAATTTGTCTTATTTCTTATCAAAAATTCTTATCTAATTTCTAGGCAACACTAATCTCTTTCCACTTAAAACCTAGACTCATCACCTAAAAATGAACTTGTTTTTAGATTATTTGCACTTGTTTCAAACAAATTTTCACTTGAAATAAATAGAATAATCTGCCAGTGAAAGCAGGTTTTTTGTGCTTGTAATAAGGAAGAAAAACTTGCTCCACTATCAGATTTTTCTACTTATTTCAAGTGAAAATACCCTTGAAAGAAGTAAAAAGTGTCTAAAAACAAGCTACTTTTTAATGTGATGAGTCTTATTTTAATTTTATTTGAGTTTTTACAGTGTAACTTATCACACGTAGCTCATGAAAGATAAAGCATCTTTTGTTACTTAACTTGGAAAAGCACGTCTGACCTTACATAAATACTGTATCATGACAGTGCAAGTCTACAAATGCATTGTTGAAGTGCGATCAACTTAATTTGATTGTTAAAGAATGAAAACTCTTTTTTCTTTTGAAGATTTTATTCACTCTGGTTCCTTTATTCTCCAAAAATTCAAGAAGATGAAGGTCACAGATATGCCAATTGTATTATCAGCTAAATCACAGCAGTGACAACTAGAAAGTGCTCACTTGCCACAAGGCTGCAAAATGCTTTAACGTGTCATTTTATGTGTTTATTCTCAGAGAGAGAGAAAAAAAACAGCAAAACTAACAAACAAACAAAAAAAACAGCAACACTTTCAAATCTGCATCTGCATCTTATCATCTCAACAGAGTTAGAGGTCTCATGTTCTGACCAGATTTAGAGAAGCTAAAAGAAAGAGGCGCATTCATCTCCTGCAGGGTGGAGTATCCTAACGCTCTCTTGGCTGAGGCTCCCAAAAAAAAAAAAAAAAGTCATTGCAACGTTCAGTTCATGCACAATGCTGCTGACAGAGAGCACCTCACCCCTGTTCTTAAATCTTTACACCAGTTAGCTACAGAATAGGTTTTAATGTGCTGCTGTTAGCTGATAAATCACAAAATAACACCTCTGATTGCCTTGAAGTATATAAACCCTGCAGGGCTCTTGGGTCTTTAAGACGCAGTCAGCTGGTAGAATTTCAAGTAAGAACCAAAAAAGGCTGAAGCTGCTTGTAGTTACAATGCTGCACACATGTGGAATCAACTTCCTAATGATGTTAAATGCGCCCTGACTTGTGCCAAATCTAAATGAAAAACTCTGCTGTTCTCCTGTGCTCATGACATGATTGGTTTTCTCTACTGCACTTTTATTTCCTCTGCTGCATTTTGGGGCACCTAACAATTTACTGACTGCACTGTAACCGCAAAATCGTATTTTCACTCTAGTATTGTTGTTGTTGTCTGTTCACATTTCATTTTCATTTGTATCACTCATCTCTCAAATGGTTTTATTGTGATTTTTATTACTAATTCTATTGCACACACTCACACAAACAAAACAACAATACAAATATGGCCCATCTATACAGTGTTCTGACGTGGGCAGTGATTTGTTTTGATGTATGATTGCATGTATAGATGACAGAACCGTATTAACTACTGACAGATTCTGGTAGTTGGACACATCAGGGGACTGAACATTTTGTCTTGACGTTTTCCCAGATTCTGGCTGTTACATAAGAGCGAAGTTTGGCAGCATCAAAGATCTATTTGAACTTAAGGGATAAAGTCCCTACAAGTTTATCAGTTCCATATGAGCTGGTGGACAGCAAGATGAGAAGAAAATGTGGCCCCTAGTGCATGGATGCCCAACTGAGAGGAAACATTAAGAGAAACATCCACATGCCATAGGAGGCGATGTAAATCACCCTTATGTGGCACACGTTGCTTTGATTTACCATCGCCATTATCAGCTCAAAGAGACCCGCTCAAATCATTTCGACCTTCAGGACATACTAAGTCCTGTGTGGACCACACTGGGCCTCACTAAAGACAGATTCTTCTCCCTGCCTGGCTTTTCATAGCTGCGATCCTGCTGTCACACTCCGAAGTTCAAGACAAGCCCTGAGGTAGTACAGCTGAACACTGCTGCCTGCACCATATCATTTTCTTCTGTAAGTATAGTCTTGACGTGACACCAAAACAGTGTGTGTATATCTGGCCTTTATTTATAGGAATTGCCCATTAAGAAGAAGATATATGAGTGTAGGCTGCCTAATTAGAATCTAAACTTGTGAGGGACATTTTGCTAAATGGTAATTCTAGTGTAAGAAGTTACAACAGGCAGTTCTAATTTCAGGACTTAACAACCAGTAGGGTTGCGGTGGATTGTCTACCATAAGGCAAGCATGTGCCTTTACATTCAACCTCTTATTTATTTTTACTAATTTAATCAATGCAATGTGCAATGCGTAGTTTTAACGCTTGCCTTCTAAAGGTTCATTTTTCAACTTGCAAAAAGTCAACTTTGCTTGTCTTGAAAAAGCTACAGTACGAGAGTTCTTGAAACTCCTCTCTGTGGGGCTACAACTCATGATTTGGGTTGAGTGTAATTTTAGCATGCTAATATGTTCACACAAACAATGCAAACTAATGTTCACAGGAAGGACAGTGAGGACCAATCATGTTAGCTGTGCATTTAGCATGGCAAATGTAATTAGCAAGCCTAAGACAGATAAGCAGTGAAACTTCCTTTATGAGGTCAGTTCATTTATTTGGCTTATTTTAATTATTAATGACAAAATAAATTGATTTTCTAGCTTCTTTACAGGTGATGCTCAAAGGCTTCACCTTGATATTAAAACACACAGAGGTTTGTACACAATTTTTTCCCCCGTTTCTTAGTAACAAAACTGGGATAGTTTTTTTTCTGAAACACCCAAAGCCAGATTCAAAGGCATATTCATGTGACAACCATGTAATCCACTTCAGACTTCAATCATTTATTTATCAGTGACCTTGAAATAAGAATAATTATTTAACGCATAACGGTGCTTGAAAATGATCAATCTTGCATGACATTTAATTACTCCAAAATAATATGATAACATTACTGATTTCCCCCTTGTGCAGTGTGCATACTACAGTACAAAAAAAAAATCTTATCCAGCTAGTTTTTGTTTATCCGTTGGCAAATTGTTTTGTTTGGTATCATTGCAAAATTTCTTCTGATGACACAATATTTAGTTCTTTGTCTGATACCACAAAATGCAGATGGTGAGGCAACACTGAGATACCAACATGCAGAAAAGGGTGTAGTGTTTACCAGTACAGCCTGAGAGCGGGTAATTTCACAATCACATCAGATTCTCTGTGCTGCCTCCCAGGGTGGTTCACACTAAGGTCTATACAACCCATAAACTAAAAGGAAAAGCCTTGAGATTTTCACGGCAGGAAACAAATTGAATTGGCGAAATGCAGGAAAATTCACCTGCTGCTGCACATTAAAGCAGTAATACAAAGAATCACTTGAATGGAGGGATGTGTCACTGCGCTTTCACTGAGGTGATCAAGTGCAAAATCTCTCTCCGGCTCCTTCTTCGCTCCTGCTGTATAGCCACGCTACCTCGGCAGGGTTACAAATCGCACCTAACAGGACCTATATGTATCTCTTATCTACTGCTGGAGGCAATATGGAAATGAGCATGTTAAGTATGGCCCAAGGTGACAGGTGAGTGACACATCCGCAGTCCAGCCATTGTTCTGCTGATGGTGCACTCGGGCCCAAAATTTGTCAAGAATGGAGAGTAATTCCTCCATTTAGCGGCTCCTCTGTCTGCATTGACACAGAATAATTCTGAGAGTGTTTTTTAATCTTTTACTCGAGGAAGACCCATTAAAAATCTATGAAAAGATATACCAAATACTCACCCCCCCGTTGGTTTGAAAAGTGGCTCATCTGAGTGGTTTGTGCTTTGCTCCTTTGCTGGCAGAGGGAGGCTGTAGTCAGCTCGGATTCAAATCAGTTACAATGGATTCCCAAAAAGGCAAAAAACCCCAAACAAATAAATACTGTATAAAAACCTTATCCAGACACCTCTTAACAGGAATCTGCCTGTTCGCCAAAATATAGCTAAGCAAATTTGTTGTGTAGCACCTATAGCTGTTTACATTTCTTAGCACTGTAAGCTTACGTAGCAGTAAGTAAACAGCTAACTGCTCACACTGTGTTTTTGGCATAGTTAGGTGATAAAACAACAATGCTGAACCAACGAATTTCAGCATATTCCAAATACTACATTACCAAAAATATAATAGACCAATACAGTATACCAAAATCCTTCTGTTGCTACTGCAGTTCGTCATCTTGTGGCTAGCCAGAATTGCCAGTTACCAGCTAACCATGCTCAGAACAAACAGAGGTTAATTTAACTACTGAGTAATACTAACTTATTCTACGCCTCATTTAGGAAAGGTTGATAAGTTTGTAGAGATTTTGATGCTGTTTTGAATCCGAGCTGCCAGCTATTGTGTCCAGAGCAAGCTACCAACATTTCATGGCCACCTTTCAACCCAACAGGTGAACCCAAAGGACATTTCTGGTGGGGTATTCCTTTAAACAGACACAGACTATAAAAGAACCACATATTTATCTTGTTTGACAGCTAAGTGCAGCGTAGTAGACAAACAGCTTTGCCCTCTATGTGTAATTAAAACTTGCAAACACTTGGTACTTGTTTCCATTATGGCCAAAATCTCGTCTTTGTTTACAGTGTACTTCTGAAAACAAGTCTTTTTTTTTCAAATGTCATGGGATACTAATTATTCAATTAATCAAAAGCCCCCAGACATTTAAGTGTGGGAATTACAGGGTTTGAAACTGCATTTTTTTTTCATGAGCGCTGATTGCTTTGTGGTTTGAGGACGTTATTGCACTCGTCCTTTTCCTGTTCCAGTGCGCTGATTTCATGAGCCACAGCACCGACTGCAACAGAAGTCTCTAAAAGGTGACTAAATCTCAGTAGTTTCCAGCGTCTCGAATGCTTTTTTATTGTCCAGTGACCTCGGTGAAGATCGGGCAGCGAGACATGAGTTCTCTTGTTTCCCACAGGGAGTTATGGAAAGAGCCACTGACTGCAGCAGTTGTTTTAGCAGCCCTCTCCTTGTCCTTGAACCTTTGAGTATGAGACAGCAGAGGGAGAAGAGGGGGGGGTTACGGCTGGCGACTTACCGTTAGGCATCCCATCAGGCTTTGCTCGAAGGGTCGCTGGAAGGCTCGGGGGTCGCCGCACCAGTCCAGCAGCTCTGTTGCTGCTGTTTGGAAATTTGCTGGATTTTGTAAGTGCTGTGGGGAAGAAAAGGGGAAAGATTTAGTCCAGACACATTGTAGTCACAAGAAAACAGTAAAGAGATGCATAATAAGTTACTCATTAATTTATTTGTTTGTAGATGATGGATTAGCATATAAGACAAGATGAGAAAGTGCTGGATAATTGGGTTCGGTTTTATTCAGTCAATCATTTATACTTGCAAAATGTATGCACATATGGACAAATATAGACCCAAAACATTTTAATACATTACACTGGAAAATTGTATTTCTTTATAATATATTATTGCAACACTCCTGCCCTGCTAAAACTGCTTTGACATAATGAAACTACAGTATAAGGTTTACTTTAGTTTCCTTTAATAAAAAGTTTCAAACCTGAGTTTTCTGAGTAGCCTATCAGATTCTGGAGGAATCTGCAAAGGATGCAGAGCCAAAAGATGTGGAGGATAAGGTTAGACTACCTGCCAAGTTTTGCTGCCTCCTTGAATCCGCATAAGAGATAGAAAATAAATGAGTTGGTAGTGATAGAAAAGATCGATTGTCGCCAACAGGAGGGCCACACCAATAACAGGATGAATAATTAAAAGTACTTAAGTGTCTAAAAAAGAAAACAGCATTTCCAAAACTGTGCTTATAACACTTTAGACTGCTTTTGCTGCAACGATCTGGTATGAGGAGGCATGTCCCCATTAGACTGGTGTCTCCACCTCACCCTCCCCAGGTTTGTGTAGCGCTGCCTTGCCACTAAGTGCAATAAATCTCCTTGTGTGGCGGCATGAATAGCGGAGGAAGGCCTTATTTCACCAGCCGGCCCTGAGCTGTGCTGTGACTTTATCTGACAACAGGCTCCTTGACCTACAGGCACCCCTTTATGGCATTCATTCCCCAACTGGAGCCAGCAGCCCACTCACTAACCCTGCTGTCTGTCTTGCTGTATAGCAGCACAGGAAACTGAAAAATGGACCTCTCTGGGTTGCCACAACGGACTCGATGTTGGTCATTGATCCTCTCTAAAAGCTTTCAAACCTCAATATGAATTTTATACAAGAGCAGACTCACTACCTCCACTCTGCAGTAATCTGTTGCCTTTGGAGAGATTATGCACACAAGCCTTTGTAGTGCACTTGTACAAACCAGACACAAATGGACTCCCACTCCATGGCATCAAAGGTAAATAGAATGGTTTGTCAGCCTTCTTAACACATCTGTGTGCTTTGATTTCACTGTCAGAGAATAAAGGAGAAGAGGAAGTGACAGCTGTACAGTCGCTGCCTCGCAGTGCTTTTTTCTTGTTTGCTCTTTAGGGGGCAGCAGAGGTCAGGATTTGGTAAGGCAGCTTTCATATCAATTTACAAAGCCAGCATTTGACAAGGGCTGGATGAAACCAGTCTTGTTTATTCTATGCTCTGTCCGAGCTCTGCTCCTCAGTCGCCCGACGTGTCTTTGTTGGGGGAGACTGAGATGAGACGTGGTCGGGCTGCTGAGCATGTAAATTCTAATGGTGGATAAAGTCTCCTGGAGAAACACACACATCCACAGATGCTAAATTTAGATGAGTCTGGAAGCTAGACAACACACGCAATCAGTGCACCAAGGATGGAGAAGGGGGGGGGGATATATAGAGGAGAGAAAAAAAACACACGGCACCACCACTTGGGCTTGAAGTGATTACTGTTCTTTGCACTCAGAACAATTGGTCCCACCAGTGTGGCTGTCACCGGGAGAGCTTGGCACTGCCACGCCACAGATGTTCTCCCTTCTCTGGCCAAAACCCACCAATCAAACCTAAACTAGTAGCCAAGAGACCCCCCACCCCCCCCCACACACACACACATCCCCTTCGCCCCTTGTCCTTATCCCCTGGGTGAGAATGCTCCTCCAACATTTACACTCCAGTTAAAGCTCAGACCAGCTGAAGGGAAACAAAGCCGGACGAGACTTGCAGTGTCCAGAGAATACAGTTTTCTTCAGATACAATCATCCTCTGCTGCAGTCCCCGTTTGAAAACAACTTGATCTGCACATCTGCAGCTAAACTGAATGTGACAGCGAACGCGATCTGGCACTGGCTCCTTTTTCCTCTTAGAATCACTGCTTTTTTTTTTTCTTTTTTTTTTTTGCTGCTGTTGTTTTTCTACATTCACCGATGCCCCAGAGCACTGAAGACATATTAATGGAGACAATTAACCCTGGAAAGAACACAGTGGCAGACAAAAAAAAAAACACAACAAAAACACACAGATCCAAAGCCAGTGCAGAAATACGGAGAGGGATGGCTTCAAGTTCATCTTGAAATATTGACACACTCTGAGGAAGTGCTCCTGCAGCGAAAGGAGAGTTCATAGTTTCCGCCAAATCCCCGAACATATCAGTGAGTGGAGAGTCTGACAGCAAAACCGGCTTCCCCACAGTGAGAGGAAAAATACTGTCTCTGAAATAAATACCAGCAGTATCACAGAACCCATCTTCCCTAAAGTGCTCACAATGGTGCAATTCTGGGATACGAGAGGAAAACAAACTGCCACTGAGAAACTATGTGTCGGGTGGGGGGGGTGGTGGAATCAGATAACTTGTTTTATGTATCACTTTTTAACATCTTTGTTTGTTTGGAGGTTAAACAAGTGAACAAATTTATTTTGCTGTATCACTTTTTTAAAACTTACAGATATGCTCCCTTGAGGTAGCAGCGACTGTGCAGCAAAAGGAAAGAAGCACCATCAGTACTGTTTAATTTACAATGATTGATGTAAAAAAAAAAACACCAGAGCTGCAACTAATATCTATACTATAATATTAATTTGTTGATTTGATTTGTATTAATCAACTAAGCAAGTTCCCAGAGACTGAGATAAAATGTTGTTTTTCTAGAAGTGCAAAGATTCTCAATTGTTAATGATATAAAACAGCAAATCCTCATAATTTGGAGGCTTCTGTTTGGGATTTTTTGCTTAATTATGAACTAATATAAGTCAATTAACAAAGTTGTTGTTGAATACATTTATGTGTCTTGATAATCAATGAATCCGCTGATTGTTTGAGCACAAAACAGCAGCCTCAGGTGTCAGACTCGTCATTAACCTCTACTTTTTTCCCCAACACCAATTCAGAAGTAAACAAGGCTTCTGGAGGAATTTTATAAATGTGAAGTATCAAAAGTTGGTGAGGAAGTCGAGGTGAAAAATGACTGTGTTGTCATAGCCGAAGAAGAGTTTGCTTAAGTTATTGTTTAAAAATCACGGGGCGGTGTTTAGCTCAGTTGGTAGAGCACCCGCCCCATGTGTTGAGGCTGTAGTCCTCGCTGCAGGCGGCCCCGGTTCGAGTCCCGCGTCGGACGGCCCTATCCTGCATGTCATTCCCCCCATCTCTGCCTCCCATTTCCTGTCACACTCTCAACTGTCCTATCAAATAAAGGCATGAAAAGCCAAAAAAATATATACTTTAAAAATCACATTACTGCAATTTCACAACAAGATGGCAATTTAAAAATTACCACCGTAATGATTTCTGATTTAACTTTCAACCCATGATTCAATCAGGCCGACGGATTCCAATTTCCTCCACTTTATCATCACGCTCAGCAGTAATTTATCATTTGAGCAACAAAATCAATTTGTTCCCCTGTCCGCAGCACCGGCTGGGAGTATTCAGACAGACATGTCACATCTCCCAGAAAACAACAAACACAATGGAGGAGCCTTCATTTATATTCCTGCTCTACGTCCATACTGCCTTTGAGATGCCAGATTTCACCGTGTGCACACTTTCAATTAAAGCAAACAGCTGGATTGGTTTACAATATTTTCTTAATTATTTTAATGGCTTGGATATTGGACAATGGGGAGCAGGGGGAGAAGATAGTGAGTTAATTGTTCTGATCTCCCCTGATGATCATCTTTGTGTGCGGGGAGGAGAATAGACGGCCGGCTGAATGGGCTCACTGCTAGTCTAATTGGCAGGACATAAATGGTATTTATTATGCGGGTCTTCCAAACCCTGATTGTCTGCGGCACAAAGCTGCCTCTATTAGCAGGGTGCTGGCTCTTACTGGTCGGTTTGAAATGACCCGGCGCTTAACCATTTATTAGATGGACTGGAGGCCTCCTTGTATGCCATGGATCTCTCTAATTGGCATGTTTACCCATGTGCTGCTCCCCCGGCCGCTAACACTGGTGCGTGTTTGTTTAAATCTTTTTCCGTGTGGGGTTAACACATTCAACCCCCGCGGCATTTGAATTGTTTAAACTTTTTTGTATTTCTTTTCCTGTACTGCAAACTTCCTTTAATACAATCCATCAACTATCAGCTTTACAGCGCATCCACAGAGTCCAAATTATGACTGGATAAGGAGCGGAGATTGAATATTTAGTATCCTGCTGTGAAGAAAATAGCCAGGGTGAGGACAGGGATTGTTTACCTCTCTACCTTATTACTTAAGAACATCCAAGTGTGTCTAAGGCTTCTCTCTGTTTGCTCCCTAAACACTTGCCCCGGCTCTCGATCTGCCTCACCTTGTCTCTTTCGCAGTAATAGCTGGGAACTCCCCGCTGAGGGTAAAACAATTTGCCACGTCCACACTTGCGTCTCAGTGCAAGCCCCATACACTTTTCCCCCCAAAGGCCCTCTGATGTACTTTTCAGGAGGTGGACCTCAGCACAGAGACCAGAAACAAACGAAAAAAACGGTGCCGTCAGTTAAGAGAAGAGATCAAAGGGAGAGAGCCCTGTCGCCCGGGGTTACGCAAGTATGTCTGTTTAATTCTGCCAGAGATTCGTCCCGCAGTAAATGGTGGTGAGAAGAGAACAAAAAGCCTTGCTGGGAGTCAGCAGTGGTGGAGGGGGGAAACGAAGGGTGATGATGTGTGGGGGGGGGGGCTTCGCTCTTTGACCCCAGTCAGAAACCTGAGTCACACCACAGGCCTGATAATAGGACCAAACAGATTAGTCAAACAGGAAGAAACAGATGCATTCTGGCCCTGATTGGGAGTGCATGTGCATGTGCGTACATGTGTGCACAAGCACAAACTTCAAAAAGCAAAAACAGAGGTACTTCCCTGCTTCTTTCTATCAGCAGTAAACAAATTAAACAAATTGATCCGATGAAAGCTTCACAGCCTTGTAAAGGCAGCTTTTGTCGATGATTACCAAAACCTGTTTTAACTTGATGGTTTTTGATGAGGGATCTGAAAAAGTCGTCAGATTGGAAGATTGCAACACAAACTTAATGTGAGAAAAGGAAATCACCAAAACTCAATTCATAACATAGAGTTTATAAACATCACATGCACCTGTAAGGTACTAATATCCTTTAACTAAGGCAGTGTTTTTCAACCTTGGGGTCGGGACCCCATGTGGGGTCACCTGGAATTCAAATGGGGTCACCTGAAATGTCTAGTAATTGATTTTAAAAAAATACTGATAAAATTTCTTTTTTTATTATTCTTTTTAAAATTATAATTAAAAACACCACAGACAATCTTCAACAACTGTATTCTATACTTTAACTTTTCACAAATATAAATTGAGTTCAAATAAAATGCAGCATATAAAAATATCTGAGCTGGGGCATCTTGATTGACGGGGTCGCCCGAAAGTTGTGATGTCAAAATGGGGTCACGAGCCAAAAAAGGTTGGGAACCACTGAACTAAGGCAGTGTACAGTACATGCACATATACTCTTGGTGCTCACTGTTCTGCTGTTGTGCCAGCAGCCACCACACACTAACCCTGAAAATCTACACTGTTGCTGCTGCTGCTGCTGTTTATATACTGTAGCATCTCCAGTGCTCCACCTCCACCCCGGCTTCCACCTGTAAACTCTACTGTATGTCTATGTTCTGCTTGGGGCCAAGTTATTATCATCACATCCCATTCCCCTGCTGAGCAGAGCTTCCTTGTGGGGACTGATGAGGTCAGAGCCTTGGAGTCGAACATCAGCCCCGTACATAATCTATGTTTACATAACAACACATCCTATGGCTGACTGACCTCAAGCACAAGCGCCAACCCTACACTGGATTCCTACACAGTTAACGGCACCGCTCACAAGTATTTAGTATTTATAGTTATAGACTGATGTCTTTCAGAGATGGATGATTGATTTGCTGACCTGTAGGCAGTATTTTATGATCGTACTGTAGCTCTTCCAGGTGCAGTCTGACTTTGGATTGTACATTTTGGCAGCTTCAACTACATCAATACATCATTTTGTAGCTCTCCAGGGAAAATGTATGCTCTATGTCCAGTCTTGGGAATTTTCCTGCTCTTGGACAAACTATGAGAACATTGTCCTCTTTAGTTTTAGATGATTTATTTACTATTATCTATTGCTGTGTTAAAAAAAAAAAAAAGAAAGAAAAGAAAAGTTTGACACACATTTGTATGTCTGTTTATCTCATTTACCTTTAGGGATATAAACTTTAAATGTGCAAAGTGACTACAGATATCAGCTTACTGGAAAAGAGGAAGTATACATTTCCTTATGCAACCTGTATATAAAGCCTGGCAGACAGAAATATTGAATACCCGGTGGTAAAAGGTTGAACTAAAACAGTGTCTCACCTGTTTGATACACTGCAGACGGTCATTGGTCTGCTGTATGTGTCTGTCCATCGACGGAATAGAGTTCATGTTGATTGTCCCTCTTTGGCCTCTACCTGCCAGCCATTAAACTGGAGCGTTCTGCAACAGAAACACAGACACGTGTTAAAGCTCACCTCTTCCTAGGGAAGCTGCCAATCCCATCACCAACAGGATATTGTAGTTTAGTGTGTCAGTGTGTGTGTGTGTGTGTGTGTGTGCTTGTCCGTGCCTGTGTGCGAGCTGTGAGCTGAGCAAGGAGATATTGATTTGGCAGGTGACAAGCACCTCAGAGAGCCCAAAGGATGACATTTCTCTCAGCTCCTCTGACACCCTTAACAAGCCCTGGCGGTTGCCCCCCCGAACGCCGCCACACACCCTCGGAGACGACGCGCTGCTGGACAACTAAGAGAAGATGTCTGACCGTGTTTAAAGCGCCTCGGGGTGAACACGAACAGAGGCGGAGGGACGACGCACGGTCTGTCGGCATTACCTCAGAAAAAGTGCATGAAAGCCTTCCATCCAGGCTTGTGAGAACATTAACTTGGCATGTGGTTCTCTGTTTACATTACTGAGCCATTATATAATCTTTGGTTAACAATTATCTGTACCCTGGGCCCAGACATGCTCTACATTTCATTTCCCCCCCACCACCCCCCTCCCCCCTCCCCCCTCCCTCCTCCTCCCACTGCTCTCCAGCAACATAAGAGTTCCTCTAACAAAAGCCCTTACAGCGCACTATTGATTTTGGAGCAGCAGCTTATGGAAAACCTCTTTCTCTCCCCCTCCGTCTTTCTTTTTTTTTTTTTTTTTTTTCCAGAGGAATAATTTTTCATGGAAGGCAAACAATAGAGCTGTGGTCTGACATGCTACATAACATTATTACAAGTTAAAAAGTATTACAAGCTACATTAAAGGTTATCAATTTTGCCTGTGGGGTCTGATTTAATGTTGCATTCAACGTCATATAAATATCAGAGTCGGGGTGTCGGCTATAACTCACAGTGACCTACAGCTTCAAGTGGAGGGGTGAGTGAATTAATAAGTGCATGCTATATGGGTGGTGGTTTGATATGTAACCCCTCCATCTTCACCCATCGTCTCCCCTCCCTCCCTCCATCCTCCCCCCCTTTTGCTACTGCAGGGGCATCTCTTCCTGTGGCGCATCATCTCTCTCTCTCTCCACCCTTCCCCTCAGTCACATCACTCAGAAGCCACCCACCACCCCCCACCACCAACCATCTTTCTCCATTACCATCACACAGTGAGAAATTTCTCTGCACAAAGTACCGGTGAGATGAGGGAGAGAGAGGAAGAGAGAGAAATGGAGAGAGAGGAAGAGAGAGAGAGGGGAGGCAGCATGCTGCACCACACTGATAATACTCACTTAGGGGTCTCTAGCTGGATTTAACGGCAGGGCCAGTAATCTACTCCACTAGACAGCTAAAGAGCTTTTATGCTACCTATTGGAGTTGCTCATGCCTGTACTTGAGAGGAGAGAAGGGCACACTAGTGCATTCCTCTCCATAAATTAGAAAGCTCGTAATGAAAAGAGACATCGGAGGAGTTTTTTTTTTTCCCCCACTCCGACTCACTGTGCAGATGAAAAGTAAGCTACTTGTTTGTTGCTGTTTTTTAAATCTCACATGGGCAAACTTTCGAAAAGTTGAGGAAGGGTCTATTTATGGAGAACATTCACATTTCTGAATTTTTATGGAGGTGGTGACCAGAAGCCGGCAATCCTAGAAATATAAACAAAACGTGTAGAAAAGGAAGTCAGTATTTTTAGTGATTTTGGTCATCCTGAATGTCACACCTCACTCCAGGCGGTAAAACCATGTCCATGCACTGACTTTTTTCTCTTTTTTTTTTTAAGTTCACACTGGCCTCAGTCCCCTGTCTGTGCCAGCTGATACTGAGCTGCTCCTTGGCGAGGAGCAGTTCCCCTGGACCACCGTGCCCCTCAGCCGCCAGCAGGTGTCTCCCTGGCCCTTCAAAGGCCTGGCTAGTGGCACAAAGAAGGCGGAGCGGTGTTGCTTTAAGCCTTTACAAGCTCTACAAATCCTCAGCTGCTGCTTCCTAACAGGGCCCACTCAGCCCGGCACTGCCTGTCTGACCTTGTGGTTATTGATGAGCGAGTCGACCTGCGCTCTCCGTCTCTCTTCCCCGCTGCCCTTCCCTCCGCTCTCTCCCCCTCTTTTCTCACTCCATGTCATTTCTCTTACCTCCAACGGCGAGTTAAAATAAGGGGAAAGAAAGGAGGCTGGGCTCTGCTTCCTCTGTTAAACACACATCCTAACAATATATCTGACCTCCATGCACTGTTTTGTGTCTTACTTATTTATTTTCCTCCCTGAGATCGTTAAAAAATTAAAAATGAGATGACTTAGTTGGGGAATAATTTAATTTTCAGATATTCACTTGTTCTAATTAAACACTAGTTCTTTGTTATATCTTTAATGACTAACAAGAGCCAAATTAAAGATTAAATCCGTGATACAGCGGAGATATGACAACAGATGCAATTATGAGCCTGCCCCTATTTACTTGCTCTTTTTTAATCTTACAGATGTTATCATTTATTATGTTCTCTGCACCATTACCCTATGTGAACTTATTTGCCTTGATTCAGCTAGTTACCCCCAGAAATCCTGCTGCACACTCTTTTTTTGGAGTGTGTGTGTGTGGTGGTGTAGGGTGGGGTGGGGTTGGTGTGTGGGGGGGTGCAGATACACGCGTTACTTGAGCTTAATTTACTGCAAATTGCACGGCAGGCGTTACACAACAAGTTGAGAGCTGTGGATTCCTGCACAACAAAAGACACATGGGGGAGCGGAGGTTGGGCAGAGGAGGAGGGAGACCCGCTTTTCCTTCCCTATTCAAGGGGGAGCTAAAATATATGTATTGAGTGGGAGCTGTAATAAAACGAAACGGGTGAGGAGATGCAGGCTGGGAACAAATATGAAAGGCAGTGGAGTATGGCGGCAAGGCGATGGAGCACCACCAGAGGATTGGATGAAATTATCTCTTTATAATCAGGGGGCTTCTGCATGGCTGCCTCCTCCATTGCCCAGTGACAGATGAGGCCTACCTCTTCAAATGGGCTTTTCACTGTGCTATCAGCCCACCTCTAGGGTAAAACAATGTTTTTCTTCCCCCCTGTACCACCACTTTAAAAGCTTTGTTTCCACGCGGCACCCTGCGGAGGACAGGACCGACTCCCATCAGGCAGAGTCCATGTTTGTCTCATTACGTGATTATGTTACATAAGTTTACCTCGACAAGGGCTGCAGATTTAATTTGATGACAAAACAGCGCCAGCCACGACAGCGGCAGGAAGAAAGACGATGACGCTAAATAACTCTGAGCATTATCTCCGCTTAGTAACGGGGAATGCTTTTTGAACTGTCACAACTGCACAGTTTGGAATATAAACATTATTTCAGACGCCCGAAAAAACCCCAACCTCTGCATCTTCAAAGAGAGCTCCTAGCCTGTTGATGTAATGTAGACGAGTTGTGTGCCTCTGCTGTGCAGGATAAAAACAGTCTGAGGGGGGAGAGGAGTAGACAATGATTAGCTTTATCCCACCATCACAGCAGAACAAATGGATCATGAACCCTCGCCGCTTTACACAGTCTCTCAGCTGAGCTGTCAAGGCGCAGGGAAGTGGTAAACAGATTTAATTTATTCATATAAATGGCTTGTGAACCAAAACAGTCAAGCTACTCTGGGACCGGGCACACTGCGTTGTTTAATATATTTCCACTTTATTTCAACTTGGCTCTTAATTTTGTAGTTTTGGTCATTACTTATGATAACATTGATATAATAACTGCTAATATGTGCAAACATGGAAACCACGGGTTCATCCCAGACTCCAAATCAAAAGTGAACTCATCCTAAATATAACAGTCACTCATTTCACAGGAAACTGCTGCACAGGCACAACTCAGTATCACTGATCAGCTTAGTTTACAGATTCAATCGTGTCATATTTCATTACATTAAGTGTAAACATCCTCTTAATCTGCAAAAAGTTAATTTGCTTTTTCCAAAACAATTTCCCGTATTATTAAAAACACACTATAAGAAATGAACTACAGTTAAAGCAGATATCAGTGGAATGTTTTTGTTAATATAAGTCCTAAATAGTCCTATTTTCCGTCAGCAATCACTTACATGAAGTATTTCAGCCTAAACACGAGTCTCTCCGTCACTCTGCTCTGCTGTAACCCGAGGAGAAAATTTTCCTTGTGGGATACAAGTGTTATCCAATGAGGGGAGAGAACGGCATGAAGGGCTGTGTGTGCAGCCAAGGGATGCGCGTGAATGTGGTGACGTAGCACGAGGACCAATTGATGCCTGACAAGGGCGGGGGCTGCTAACTCATGGTGCGTTCAAGGAAACTCGTACTTTGTGTTTTTCCTTCCTGTGAAGTCATACCAGTTCGATCTGGTACGAGTTCACGGGTCGGAAGTAACGAGTGGCCGTTATAGGGAACTTTCACAGACAACAGGACGGTAAAAACACGAGCTACGGGTTACCTGGAACGCTACCAAGTCGTAGTTGTGACTTGAAGCTGTAACTTACGGTTTCAAAAGCCTGCCTTGAACACAGCATTAGCCGAAACGGCCGTGCCGCTGTTATCTGCTTTAATATGAAAAGTTTCAAGACATTTTTTTTTTTTAAGTGACGCTTGTGTAAATTGTGTGTTCAAATCAAATTTCAGGTGAGCGCAGAGAAACTTTGACCCCTTTTAGTGGCTTAATGTTGTCTCAGGTCAAAGGTCAAACATCCAAGTGATGTCACAATGAGCTCGACCCATTTCTGAGTGGAGGGGCGACTTTAAATAAATCAAACCTACGCATTAAAGGGAGAGTGTGAGGGGTGGCTGCAGGAACTGAAAGACAGCGAGCCGTGCTGGCAAGCCCGGACCACACACACACACACACACACACACACACACACACACACACACACCCATACACACACAAATCTTCTCACCTTCCCTAGAGTGCTGGACCAGCATCATGATACCATAACAACACCCTCAGTCACTCCTAATGTGCTTTACAACAACACTACAGGCAGGGTGTTACACCTCCACAGAGCTGTGTGAAACATCCCCCTCAACTAACGCACACACGTACGCACACGCACACACACACCTCACTAATCGAAAGCTTAAAGTACTGCTGACACTATTAAAACAGAACGAGGTGGCCTGAGTGAACAAATCAGCATCACTCCCGCACCTTGTGAGGACACATCAAGACGCGCTGCTCAAGGTGATCGTGCCCCCGCGTGTCGCCTATTGTAGGTGAATTAGGCAATAAAAGACTAATCTGCGCCATCATTGACTAGGGCTCGCCTGTTTGCAGCACTTGCTTAAGGGCGATAAAGATGAGGGAGGAGGAGGAGGAGGAGGAGGAGGAAGCATCTCTTTACCCTCATGATTTTAATGAGCTTTGATTCCGAGATATGTCTTGTTTTCTTCCGACTGTCGGCCGAGGCCGGCGTGAAAGCTCCCCTTTAATTATCTCAGCATTGTAGAGAGACGCCCTTTTCTTGCGCTGAGGGAGGGGTGTTTAGTTTGGAGAGGGCAGCTCTAGGACTCCAGGTGTCTGCCTGGTTCTCTGCCTGGTAAGTGGCCAGACAGGCAGCAG
Organism: Trachurus japonicus; assembly: GCF_045865225.1. Classification (NCBI taxonomy): domain Eukaryota; kingdom Metazoa; phylum Chordata; class Actinopteri; order Carangiformes; family Carangidae; genus Trachurus; species Trachurus japonicus. The sequence goes on from NC_140925.1 coordinate 7,712,458, forward strand.
AGGACAAAGCTGTGTTTGTTCGACAGAGGAAAAAGCAGAGAGGATGGAAATGTGTACGAATCGGCACCGCTTCCATTGTTGCTTTACAGAATGTGCCATAATCCCCGGCAGGCTCCATCCAGAGCTGGCACGGAGGATAATATAAGCTGCCTCCTGCCTGTCCCACCTCCCTGCTCTACCTCCCCTCCCCTCAGCCCTTCTCCATCACCTCCTCCTCCTCCTCCTCCCTTCCCCCATTTCTCTGCTGCACACACATATGGACACACAGCCACTCAAGTACACACACACACACACACACACACACACACACACAAGCACACACATACACACTCTCTCACACCTCCCCACATGGCTCCTTAACAGGCTTGGGAATGGATTTCTTTTATTTAATGTGGTTTGGTCTGCAGCTCCAGCGGCAACCATGAGCGAGGGCGGGCTTGCAGTTGTGACACTCAGTCACTCACATGCACACACACACACACACATACACATACACATATACACATACACATACACACTCAATCCAAGGAGCCCTGCTGTGTTGGTCGCTGTTCACTGATCTCTCCCTCTTCCCCTCTGTCTTTCTCCATCTCCTATTCTCCCTCAAACTCACTCTCTCTCTCTCACGCAGACCCACATTCACTCCCTCCCTCTCTCTCCCTCCCCTTTCTGCCCTCTCACTTTTTTTTTTTTTTTCCTCTCTCATGACAGCTCACATAAGCAAGCCTCCTGGATTCCTACGGGAGCCCCACGTTCAGTACACAGAGATTGTTCAGCCATCAGGCACATCTGCAGCGTGATTAGAAAAGCAAAGGGAGCATGGTGGTGGTGGTGGTGGTGGTGGTGGGGGCAGGAGGAGGAGGAGGAGGAAGATGGTGTGGTTGCTGACGCCCCCCACCACTACAACCAACCCCCACTCCCCCTCCTACACCCCCTCGCTTCAGCAGCAGCAGCAGCAGAAGAAAACAGAGGGTCGGGGATCATAGAGGGGCCTAAGCAATATCTCCTCTCTAACCAAGTGTAACGTTTCACCAAGTCTCAGAGGCCGATTGCCGACTGCGATTCCAAAAAAAAAGGAGAAAGAGAAAGGACAAAGGCAGATTGGGGCCAGTCTCTCGTCACCACCAAGCCCCCCCCCACCCACCCACCCACCCTCCAATGCGCCTGGCTCCTGGGGGCAAGCAAAAAAAAAAAAGGGAGAGGAGATGGTCCAAGCCACACGCAATCATGAGGAGCATCATGGTGCTTTTTTCGCCTTCTTCTCCATGTTTGCCCTCTACCGCCTCCTCCAAACAGCTACTCTTTTTAATTTCCTTCCACCCTTTACACTAATAGCAGGGGAGGAGGGGTGGCGTTGTGTGTGTGTGTCTGTGTGTGTGTGTGTGTGGGGGGTCAATTCCCCCAGGGTGCTTGAGGCAGCACAGATGAGCCACATGACTGCTTGCATGTTGCCTTCCACCACAAGAGAGCGGCGTGCAAGCTAGCAGCTAGCAGCTAGCTAGCCTGGGCTCTCTAGCCTCACGCTCCCTGTGCCAGCCCGCGGTGCTCTATCAGCCTCGCCGCTCTCTCTGCCAACCCCCCCCACTGCTCACCCACCACCCCATTCCATCTACCCCACTTCCCCTCCCCTCCCCTCCCCCCTCCTCTCTCTCTCCTCTGCAATCCTCCAGGAATTTCGGAGGCATGTGATGATGGTGATGAAACCAGCGAGCCAAAGTGTAAACCTGCAGCTATTGTTGCGATATGAAGTGAATTCACACTCAATATCTCACAAAGAAAGCCGTCATCACTACCCTGAGCCCCGTGAAACACTTTGTCTTAAGAATTGCCTTTGATTGTGAGCACAGAGGAAAAGTCAAAGAGGCATTTTATTTCCATTCCGGTGAGTGATATTGTTGCCGTGCTTCAGACAACTTGTGAGTGAGTGTTTTCTTTTTTTGATTTTTACCCCTTTATGCTTTTCGCTCTCAATGCTTTCTTTTTTTTTTTCCTTCTCCTTCCTCTTCTTGCCAGTCTCCTGGTTTATTATGCATTCAGCTCATGTGTCCCTCCTGTGAGTGGCTGTTCATTTTCCACATACCACACTTAATCCGGCCAGCTAAAACTTTGAAATAGCGGGAGCCACAGACGCAGCCGCTACCCAGGAGGAGCCATTATGAGGTCTGGGAGAGAGAGACTGATAGCGCTGGGGGGAGGAGTGACAGGCGAGCAGCAAGATACATGGGAAGGAATTCAAAGAGGCTGAGAGCAGAACACGAGGGTGTGCGCATTTGTGTGCGCTCGCTATACCTGCTCGTGTGTGTTTGTGTGTGTGTGCGCGCTACAGAGGTGAGAAGTTGGAGGTGGGTTGTCGTATGTGTTTGTTGGCTTGTGTGTGCGTGTGTGTGGATGTTTGATGGGGTTACTGGTGTGGGCCAAGGGGGATGGAGGTCCTCCTTCTCTCCATTGTGCCGGTGACCTTTGGCCTTTTTGTGACTTTGAGTGAATGGGAGGAGAGAGTGAGAGCGAGAGACTTTAAATAGTGCATGAGCTCAACCTGCCCAGACGCTGATGGACAGCAGCAACATGAGCTTCCTCTGTTTCACCCAAGAAGCTGGTGAAGACACACCATGAAAGTGCCAGACCTCACCGTGACCCCACTCACGTCCACCCCCCCTTCTCCCACCCTCCCCTTTTAACATTTCACAAGCAGAGTCTCTGGATGTTTGGCTGCAACTAATGATTTTTGTCTATTTCTGTTTTCATTAGTCCAGTTTGTTTTTGTTTAGGGTGTCAAAAATCTGGGGGCAGCAGTTGAAAACTTAACGACACTCAATTCAAAATGAAAGAAAATGAGGGAAGAAGCAAATCCTCACATCTAAGAGGTGAAACTTGTCAATACTTGTCAATATTCTGCTTTTTATTGCCTGTTAATTGACTTTTGAATTATTTCTAATTCAATGGTTGTGTGTTATGTTATCATTTATGTGTTTTTCAGCTTTGTCTTGTATGTTTTCACAGTATCTGATGTGATTAGGTCAATTTCACGTGACATTTCCCCCCCAAAACTAGTCTTTCTTTGAATTAATGATGAACAATAATAACAGTTGAACTTTCAATTCAATTCTATCATCCACTGAATGAGCTCATCTCATCACAGCAACTATTTCCACCTTTTCATCACACGGTTACACAGTTTTGTGCCCAAACTTTTTTTTTGAAGCACCTGCATCTTTTGTAAATCATCCTCTGCTCCTCTGCACACGTTAGGATCATCTAACTGGCATGACTCATAAAGATCCTTTTTTTTTTGTCCATATTGGCAGATTGTTTGATAACCTTACTGAGCGGACTGATCCTGTGTTAACAGCTTGCTAGTATCTGCAGCCATCGGTCCCTCCAGGGAGAAGCCTCTCATTCCACAAATGTGCTCAATTAAAAAGAGCAGAGTGCTTAGAGAGGGGCAGCGAGGGGCCATTCCCTGTGCCTGTTTGATCTGGATTTCCTAATTGGTCAATGACAACACATTACCAGACAGACGGACGCTTGATCCGCAGAGAGGAGGCTTTTGACTATACGGCGCTTCTTCCTCTATTACTCTCTCCTTCCTTTGCGCACAAGCCGCCATACTATAAACCCCTCCGTGACCAAGCAGAGTGTGTCTGTGTCCAAGCGTGTCTGTATGTAGAGGAGGGGTGGGGGTCTGCTGTGTGGGAGTCGGGGGAGGGGGGGTCTGATTTAGAGGTTAGGCAGCACAGGCTGCCGTAAATCTGTGTCACAAATCTTCCTTATGGAGCTGTGGGGGCGGGGGTTGGTGGGGGGTAGGGTGGGGGTGACACTCGCATAGACATGTGATGAATCCCATGCAACAGACCAGACCTCCACCTCCACCTCCCCTCCTTGGCCTCTGCTTGGGTCCACGCTGCACCACTTGCACTCTAATTTGCCAGAGATTGTGGGCTGCCATGTTCTGATTGCCTTTGTGTAAATGAATCAGGAAGCCTCTCATCTCGTGTGTGGCTGTGAAGAATGCCAATGTGTCTGGGGAGGAAGAGGAGATTCTCCAGGAGAGCAGACTTAGCAGAGTCCTCAATCAAACACCGGTGACATTTATTCAATATTTTTCGTGCACATCTCTCCTTCTTAGCGGAGGCATCCTGAATCATATCATTCAATACATATTATTTCACCTATCCAAGTGTGTGGCCTTCTCTGTGAAGTCACTATACACGAAGTAGCCCGCCATGATGCGGATCACATGTTTGCAGAACAGTATGTCTCATTTTATATAATCTTACAGCGGGCTAAAAATAGCATCAAATGAATATTGAATGCCAGGACAGAGGAGGCTGTTAGCAGGCGTTACGTAATTCAACTTATGCTGTCAAATGATGAAATAACTGCCCCATCCCTTTCACACACACACAAACATCACCTGCCAGGGCACACATAATCTCTTTCACACATGCCGATGAAAAAAATACTCTGCACGAGTAAATTATAAGTGTGAGGGGTCGCTTATTTATGTGTCATCAAAGGCAGTTCTAAGGTTATTCCAGCATACATCAAATAATTAGTTTCACATTAGAGGGGATGGATTTCGTACTTTCCTTTGTTTTTAATCTTATTAAGTCAACTTAATTAGGTTTATTCAGTTTATTAAATTAAATTGAAATGGTATATTTTTGAGCAAAAGTCCAAAACCCCGAAGACATCCAATAAGCAGCGAATCCTCACGTTTGAGAGGCTGAAACCAAATAATGATTAATGAATATTTAACTCATTTTCAATTAATTGAGAGAGTGTTTAGGCACCAGTTTTCCTTACTTTTGAATAGAAGGGCTCCCTGCCTCTCCTGCTTTGCGGAGTATAATATTGGGAGCTTGTATGCTCATGGGTGTAATTTAGCTACAACCCATCTCTAGCTGTTGGCAAACAACACAGCTCCACATCATCCATCAGGGAAGTTGAGGTAGCTTGACAGGTAAACATAAACAATGCTGCCTGCAGTAGCATTTCTAGAAGTGTACGCCCACACACACACACACACACACTCGCAAGTCAAGCAGTCGAAGACTTAAGCAGCATACCTACATAGACAGACAGACAGAGAGAGACAGGCAGAGGGGAGGAAGGTGTGAGAGGCAGTAAGACGGCGAAGGAGTGAAAGAGAGATGCACTGGATCAGAAAAGGAGGAGGAAATGCGTTCTGCAAGTGGCGGAAAAAAGGCGGAAAAATTCTATAACCTCCTGTTTCAGCCTCCCGAAAACTGCTGAACCATCAGCAATTACAGGCTGACTGGGTCATGAATCTCCCCCTGCAGTGGTGTGCTCGCTGGCTGCTCACTGATACTGCAGAGGTGTGCGGCCTCAGTCACCTGGCCCGGCAACTATCACAACACAACACACACACACACAACACAAACTTGCATGGGAGGAAAAAAATAAATAAACAGAAGCCAGATCTGCTGCCTGCCTGCGTGACCCCTTGACTATCATTAAGGCTCTGTGCAAATCAAATCGACACTTTGCATCTCCTTTTTCCATGACTGCGAAGTTTACACTGTCAGGGGCGAGCTGATATGCAAAGCAGCTGTTTTTACAGATGCACAGGACAGGTGAGCGTGATCCATGGGCAGCAGACCAAACAGGGCTGTCACGGTGATACACTACAAGCAGCCATGGAACAAAGGTGAGGAAGGGGAGGGGCGGGGCGAGGAGAGGAGAGAGTAAAAAAGAAAGAAAGATAGAGAGAGAGAGAGAGAGAGGGTGGGGAGGGTGTACATGCACATAAGTCAGGACACAAGTAGAAAGTGCTGAACATATAATTAGCTAATCCAGCAGAAAGCACAGATAGGCAGTCACTTAATTAAAATGATTAATTAAGGGCAATAAAAAAAACTTCTTCTTTCAAAACTGCCGTCTATAATTACAAGTGACTCCCTCTTCTCTGTGGCAGAGGGCTTCAATATGTGCGCGCGTTAAGTCCGTTTGCATGTGAATGTGTTTGTGTGTGTGTGTGTGCGCACGTGATTGGTGTGTCTCAATGAGAGGGAGGGAGGGGAGAGAAGTCAGTTTCTGTGGCTCATTCAGCGTTAGGATCCTCGGCTAATGAGATTAGTCAATAATGGATTGAAAGCAAGCAGGCTCCCCTCCCCGACACAATGGCCAGAGAGGCTGCCCTGTCAGCGACACATCCTCCGCCCCGGTCAATAACGCACACAAACACACACACATACACACACACAGTCACCAACACGCTCTCACACACACTTGGAAACGCATCCAAACAACAGCAGCCACCTTTTTAACATACAAATTGTGTTATAATATTGAGCGGCGTCTGTTTTGGAGACGGAGCTACTACGTGCCTCGCAGGCCGCAGACAATTCCCTGGGATTTAAATTCAAATTGGGAGTGTATCTAGTCTTCATCTACAGAAAAATGGATAGAGTAGACGTCATGCGGGGGCCTTAGAAAGCCCCTAGATCTCTTTCATCACATGAATGAGCGAGTGTTTGAGCCCAGGAAGGACAAACAAGTCTTGAGAGGTGAAAACTCTTCTCTTCTCAGATAAACAAAGACATGAAACAGACTTTAAGGCCAACTGCAGCACAAACAGACAGAGCTCCCTCTCAAAAAACGTGCGAACAACCTGTTCACAAGGGTAAAATAAACCTTGCACAAACAAGAAACAGCAAGACGCCGCCAGTGAGCAGGACCTTGATGCGTTCGCAATCGTGCGACTTTCACAAAAGCACCAGCAAACGCCAAAATTTCTATTCTATAAATTCTATTTATGTTAATGATTAGGAATCTGCCGGTGGATGCATTCAAACTCTCTGAAAGAAACCAGCGCATAGAGAAAAGAAAGTCTTTTTCACTGTGGATTTTCAGTGACAACTTAATTTTGACCTTTAAATTTATTTGAATTTAATTTACTCACTAAAATCTCTCTATACAAATGTATCATAATACAAATACTGAATAACTCACTTTCAGTCAGTCAGTAGGGTTTACAAGTGGTGAAGGTGACCTTATGTTATGTGCTATATCTGGAAGGTAACATATAGTCTAGCTTAGGCCCGACACATGTGATTATAAAATCCTCAAAAAACACACGAGGACTGAACAGTCATTAAAGATACATACGGCAGTGGTACAAAAGAAAACACACACAGAGTCATTTCAAATGCCAAGTGTATTCATTTAACAAATGTATATAATTTCAGAATATAGTATCATCATTAAACTATTGCTGTCATGATGATTAGTTAAATATAATCAGATGTAATTTTATGTGCTATATCCAGCCTGGCCTACATGGTGCTGGGGTGTGTTGGGTGTTCGTGTCAGGCAGCCTCTCTCTGGCTTGGGTCGGCACCACGCTACCAAAGGTCAACCCCCTGGTAATTTGTTTTACCGCTGCCCACACAGGGCGTCGTATCAGGTAAACCAATTATTATCTGACATGAATCAGAGAGCAGAGAGCAGTCCCACACGACCACTTCCTCTATTATTAGCGACGCGTCTCTTTCTTTCGGCGAAAAAAAAAAAAAGGCACCTTGTCCCTGATTCCCAGTGTGTCTTTTGCCGCTGCTTATCAGCTGCCAAGTGACTCATTTACCTGCAATGTGCAATTCTGTGTGGAATTTAAAGGTAATTTAACCTACATTCAGACAAGAAAATGAATTAAGTGCTGCTGTTACTCTCTCTCTCTCATTCCGCCATCCTCTTTCTGTCTCAAAAGCATAAACAGCAGTCAGAACGGCGAGCTCTCTCCCTGCTTAGTATTCAACTGTAATCCTCCTGGGTGGACACCATGCTGTGTAGACAATCTGCATTTTGATTGGTGTACACTGGAAGTTTCCGCGTGGCTCTTTAAAAGCCGATGCATCGGGAAAACAACACAGAGTAGTCGTTTAGAAATGTATTTCTTCTACGAATATTTAGTCGACCGCCGGCGTGGAATGGCAAATAACTCGGTGAGATTTATCATGTTTCATTAACCGGCGCCGGCGCTGACACGAGGGGTATGATGTGAAACTGATCATTTGTTGCACTGCGACTGTGTTGGCCAACATGGAAATGCCAGCGATATATAACCCTCTCTGAGAGCCATTTGTACAGTCTCACCATTAGGAGCCACTTTGTTCCTGTAGCCCCTCTGGCCTCAAACCAGGCTTCAGCCTCCGATGGCTGTAACCATGGCAACTGCCTTCATTCAACACTTGCAAATAATGAAGACAATGTGTTTTCCATTTAGATGAGCTTTTTTTTTTTAGTGCAAGAAGATATGGAGAGTCCATCCTGACTGTTTCATTAAGAGGGCTTAATAACATGATTCCTTCTGCTGGATGTACTGTACGAGCTGAATCACAGATTAAATTGGTCTGGTGGGACGCGAGTCAATAACAATGTTCACGATTCAATATTATGTTCAACAACTAAAACTTGGAAAAGTTCTTTTTCTTCCTGGCCTCGGTGGACTTTGAGCGCTGTAGGGAGAAACATCAAAAAATGGAGAAGTGCCTCGGGCGAAGAATTTAGCATCTAGATCACACAAAAGCAAAAACAACAAGCACAAGGAGAGGCAGGCGTAGTCCTTCAATATGCTGCTGATTATGCTTGGCCTTTAGCTGTTTTTAACATGACTCCTCCAGTTTCACACAAGCGGGGTCTTATTTGCATTGTTTTGGCCATCATTCCTATCCGCACCTAGAAGGGCACCCGGGGACTGCAGACCTACGCCAAGACCAATGTCGAAAAACACACACCAGACTTCAAGAGAGGGGGGGAAAGAAGTCAAATTCATATTAAAGGGACAACGAGGAGTTTCTATTTGTCTCACATTAATGTGGATGAATCTACGCTACCCACACTTGTTAATGGCTCCATTTTCAATAAATATATCGTTTTGTCTCTATCGTTATTTTGTTATTATAGTTAACGGTGGAAATGCTGGGCGAGCCGACCAGCGTTTCCTTACTTTCGGTTTCACGGATGCTGCCCAGTGGGTCATGGGAATAACGCCGCCGAATCGCCGTTTATGGTCGAAACTATGACGGTATCTGATCGTCTTCGAACCTCTGACTTTCAATCTTGATGAATGAAAACATTCTTGGCAAGACGTCCATCTAGCGTCGGTCCAAGAATTTCACCGTGCGCACGGAGGCTCATGGTAAATGTAGTATGAAAACACTTTGCTTTCCAAAACTCCTCGAGTCGTTGTCCCTTTAAATTATGCCACATTTACCCCGAAATTTAACGGGTCCTTCCCTGACCTGCAGCACCTCATCCCTTTTTTTTACATAATCCTGCTGAACAAACACAAAGTTACAGACACATGTACAAACACAGCCTCCGTGGCTGAGGTAATAATGACATAATTTCCGAGATCTACTGTAAATCAGCTACTGTATGCATTTCTCTTGTGCTGTGAGTAATGACTGCTGACATTTCTGGTATGTTCACATTTGCTCTTACATCCAAATATAGTGATTTACGTCACTTTTCTTTTTTTTGCAACCTGTTTCATCATCTGACCACTGTTTTTTTTTTGTTTTTTTTTTTAAATATCCGTCCTGTCAAACTTTACTCTACCAACCTTGCAGTTTTTCATACTGTAAGTGAACACAACAGCCAAGACAATGAAAATAAGACCCAATGTGATTTACTCTTTCACAGTTATTAATGTTTTAGGTGCAAATTGTGCACAAAACCTAAAAACAAGTCAAATACTAACAAGGAATCAAGTGCATATTTGTAAATGTGTGCCTGTGTGTGAGCATGTGCCAACACATACACACAGAAAGTGGAAAGAATGGAAAGAACTCAAGGGGCAGGAGTCTCCTTTCCGATGTTTATAGGGAAAACTCCCTGCGAGCGGAGCCAGCTTTCCAGGCCAAAATTAATTCAACACTTTTACAAATCACTAGACAGGAAACGCGGTGTTGTTCTCCACTTCCACTTCTCCTCTCTTGCAGCCCAGTAAACATTCTTTTGATTTGTTGTGTTGTTCGCTGGCGAGGAAAACACACAAACCAGATAGTTACTCTAATTCCTTGATGACAAGAGTTTATCTTGCAGAGTGGAGTGCATTTCATAGCGTGCGGCTTGTTGCCTCGTGTGGTGTCTGTGTTAACACAAAACCCTGTAAAGACTATTGACTGGAGGAGCTGCTGTCAATAGAGTTCCTATGATTTCTATTCTTGCTGTTGTCGATCCGTGTAAACCTACAGTCTGGGGACTGTTCGCCTGCTTCCCTGACAACACAACAGAAAGCTTTATAAAAAACACACATACACACACACATATATATATAAAACAAGCACACCACAATACCACTTCAGAGTAGGTTTGTTGCTACAACAAACAATGCAGTGAGCTCTGGTGCTCGTGTGCACAGGGGCCACAGTGCACCGTGATTGATATACAAGAGATAAAACACTGTTTGACTCCTGAATCCGGCTCCAATCACACGCTCTCTGTGACGCACTCACCACACGCTATCTCTGCCACACACGGCCCGCGCTGCTGATAAGCAGGGCTGAACCAGTCATATCTACCACTTCTGGAAGAGTTTCTTCGTGAATAAATAAACTACTTCTAAAAGAAAAAAAAAATCTAGATTTACAATGCTGAGGTGCTTTGTGGATTTCAGAAGCAAAGGTAGCACAAGTGACAGCATGACGGGGGCTGACTGACAAGTTTTAGTACTTTTAAGTTCTGAATGTATCCGGCAAATCTCACTTTTTTCATTATTCATTACCATTTTATAGACTAAATATTAATCAATTAATCCAAATAGACTGATCCATGAAAATAATCCTCAGTTGTTACCCCCGGTCTTTCCTGAGCTGCAGGAAGAAAAAAAAATATGTAGAAAAATCCACTTCAGCCTGTAGCTGCTCATTACCTGCTGATCGTGAAGCGGCACAAGGGGTTTTTATGGAAAGCTTGTATGATTGGTACACTTGAGTTCAATACACTGCATGTATTTTTAATGAGACAAGCCTTCATGATAGAGGGAGTTTGCTGGCATGACTGACGATGCATTACATCTCAACTGGGCATTAGAGAAATCTTTTATGTGAGGCCTTTTATCTTTTGAAGTGTTCACAAACAGTGATATTGAATTAGCTTTTAGCCATTTTGTGGTCCCGAGGTAATAAGGAAATCTCTCAAGACATCATCCGTTCTCATGATGGACACTGGCTTGTTGGACACGTTTAAGTGCAGTCTTTAGTTTCGCTCCCAGCGGAGATGTAAGTCGGTCATTTGTCACCTTGTAGTGGCCCTGAATGCATCTTTACCTGGTCTTATTCAACAAAAGAGTCTTATAGCCAGTGCTTCATATTGGCTCTCAATGTCACGGCTTCACACACATACACAACGGATCTACACACTAAAAAGCACAAACACTGTTAAAGCACTTTAGAGAGTGTGACACAAGAGGACACCATGTAGCTAAAGGTTAAAGAAAACACAACAAAAATGAAGACTGCAGGAGAATTCTGATTAATGTTGGACCTCACACACTCTGAGGTGCACAGCCTCACACACACACACACACAGTCCCAAACCTCCACCAGAGAGGGACAGAGGCTGCAGTGAGCCTCTAAGAGACCACCAGGTGTGACCTATTCATTATTTACCAACAGAGGCAGGCTAGCAGCATCTGCACGCTGTGCACAGCCCTTCCTTTGTAGGAGAGATGTGTCGGGATCAGATGAGAGAGGGCACCTTTGTGGATAGACATCTTTGTTCACACCCTGCCTGTCTGTCGCCCTTTTCTGCTTACACCCACACAAACAGATGAAAAAACAGCATCTGAAAAATATAATTCCACTTGTCCACAACAGTGTTGAACAGTAAACATACTATACAGCAATATGACTTCTTAAGATGTATCTTGACAAGTAATACCAGTAGTTTGCAGTCTGTCATGATCTGCATGACATGTGAAGGTCTTTTGACAGGATGGCGAGGACAAGGACTTCTGGGAGCAGCTTACAACTATGGCGACATCACATGAACCCTCATAGGAGTTGTCAACCCCGTGCCAGGGCCCCATTAGACATGGATGTAGATGTCTTCCATTATAACTCTAACTATGAGTAACTATGAAGTGAAGTTTCACACTGACACAGCTAATGTTATTTTGTCTGTTGTGTCTCTAATAAACAAGGTCACTCAAATTCAGACAATTGTCGAGCTGATTTCATTTAGAGCAGGCACTGGATTACATTAAACAATGATGAATGAAATAGTGCATGTGTTAAAGGGGTAGTTCAAAATTTTGGCAAATTGGCCCATTGCCATAATCCCTATAGGTTTAGGAGTAGGTTTGTTACCTTTAATTGTCGGTGCAAGCTATTTTTGGAACGGCGGAGCAGAGCGGCGAGCTGCTCAGAGCTACGCTACAGAGGCTAATGGGATTTCTTGGTTTCCCCTCATCGAACTCATCAAATACACAATCCAACAACACCAAAACGCTCTGGTGGAGAAGTTGTGATCTGCACATTCACCACACTATGAGATTATTATGGAACGTTACGAGATGGAGTTGTTTTGAAGGAAATCAAGAAATCCCATGAGCCTCTGTAGCGTAGCTCTGAGCAGCTCGCAGCTCTGCTCCGCCGTTCTAAAAATAGCTTGCACCGACAATTAAAGGTAACAAACCTACTCCTAGGGACTATAGGGATTATGGCAATGGGCCAATTTGCCAAAATGTTGAACTATCCCTTTAAGGAACCCTTTAGCCTACTTATATCCAACTAATATTGAGCAAATAACTTTTATATCTGGAGTGATATTTCCAATATCCTCTCTCTTTTAGCTCAGTTTTGGTCTCCACCAGCTCCTGAGCGACACAACTGACATATTACCTTCTGAATTCTCGACTACATTCACCAGCTGGTTGCTAACAGTGACTTATCTGTGGAGTTTGTCGCTACGCACGACACCTCTCACAGCACTAAGCTGTCATTTTCTACTGTTAAAAAGTGAAGAAAAAATAATTAATTAGCGCTGCTTTAGAATACAGAGAGAAAAATCACTCCCGGAGCCAGAGAGTGAAGAAGAGACGGTTGATTTATATCGAACAGGTTGGACCATTTTGCATGAGCATGTAAATGAGCTCATAAACACCCACAAGGTGTATGAATGACACCTCACACAACTTCAGAGCGGAGTGAAACTCAGGAAAGGTCGCTGCCTCCGAGGGTGGAACGAATTACAGCAGAAGACGGAGGAGATGAAATGTTGACAGATTGGAAATCTCCCTGATGTCGCTACGAGAAACCCAACGATGAGGATCGCTTCACATCAGTGATTACTTATGTAAACTGCGGACCACCGCACTTAAGATAAAAGCCTTTACGGACAAACAGGCCACCTTCCTTTTAATGATCTATTCTACCTTGTGTGTACTCTATTCTGTTCTACTTTCTTTTATCTTCTATATAACCACAACACTAGTGGAGACAAATTGCCCTTCCATGGACAACTTGGCACAGGTTCACACACATCAAGGTTCATTAAGGCAGCTGACAAAAGCTTTTTTTTTAATGAATTTGAGTGTAAGAGTTCAGCCTCTTCTGGTTGCGACAGAGTGTGTGTGTGTGTGTGTGTGTGTGTGTGTGTGTGTGTGTGTGTGTGTGATGAGTTGCAGCGTGTGAAGCAGCCTGGTTTCATTTCTTCTTGTAACACCCTAATGACTTTATTGTTTCATTCTTATCCAGCCTCCAGAAGCTATTACCATATAAACACCTGTGTTATCAAAGCACCACAAACAATTTCCTGGATAATTTAACAAAGATGCGAATGTTGATTCGGTATGAGGTGTTGTGACTTATGAGCGTGTGAGAGTGTGTGTGTCTGTGTGTGTATGTGGAGATATCTATTTTCTCAGTGCGTGTATATTCTGAGATATCTATTTTCTGTGTGGGTGTTTGTCTCTGAATGCATACTGGGATATCCATTTCGTGGAGTATGTGCGTCCATTTGCGTGCGTGCGTCTGTGTGTGTATGTGTGTGTGTGTGTGTGGAGCTTAAACTTGCCAGAGCCTGGCTATACAGCTGGCCACTTTTCAACTTTTCGGCTCCAATTGTAGATGACAATAAGTGTGAGTTACCTTAAATGGAGGCTGTTTCGGTGAAGAGGGGACAGACCAAATGTTCTGCATTATCATCATGCTCCATGCAATCTGTATCAAAACCCCGGGTGAGGCAAACAAAAAGGGAACACTTGCATAACGTAGGAGCCTGATGTTACCCTGCAGAATTGGACCTCTCTAATCTTTTTTTTTTTTTTTCTCTCAACCCCTGGTCCTCCCTCATTCTGCCTTTGACTCTCAGTCTGTTTCCCTCCCTCCCCCTCAGTCACAGGGGCTGGATTGTTCTGCTGAGGCTTGGCAGAGGCCGCGGATGGGAAAAGTGCAGGGGAGGCAGCTAACACTTCCTGCCTCCCTGAATCAGAGAGTTAACCTTCACCGAGGGCACAATGGCTTCTCGTTAGTGAAACCACCCCACATGCAGGCAGCCTGTCACCAGCCATGTTCCTGTTCGCTGACCCCTTTTTGTGTTTCGCTGTCCTCTCTTGGACTTCCATGTCCCAACAGGGTTACACCTCAGATGTACACAATGGAGGTTAGCATGTTGTGGAGGAATACATATTTTATCCATCTTTGGCCGACTGTCAAAATACAAAATGTAGGAGGCATGTTTCAGCCAAAACTGTATCATATGTTAGATCATGGATATCCAGAGGGTTAGTTGCTAATTTAGGAAATGGAGTTCTTCCTCTTTTTACTGGGTCTAGAAGATTAGAAAATATTCAAGAGGAAACAGATCTGGGAGCACTAAGTTCGTCTTTATTTCACAGACTAATTTCTTCACTGGAAAAATAAATCAAGAGATAGGCCTACTCTGGTGTGTGAGTAATCAAATTTTTCTCTTACATTTTATTTTTATTTTTTTGGTGACTGTCACTTAACAAGAACTAATCTGTGGTCACTGCTGTGTTTACAAGACAAAAGGTTATAACATGCCCTCTGAGCTGTGATAGGTGCTAACAGGCTATCTTGTTAACCTCTACATGTGACGGAGAGATGAGTCCAACTGAGATTTGCTTTATACCAGTGAAGCCAGAGCAATGTTTGATGCTGAATTCATTTCTTCTGAACTGGTAAGTAAACAGGTAATGCTAACTCTGGCCAAGCAGCAATAGCAAAACTTAGAAATAGCTCTAAGTAAGCTAACTTCATCCAAAAAATGAAGGAAGGCAACAGGGCATATCTGAGCATTAGTGATTAAAAAACACTAATTTCAAGTCCTTTTGTGAGTAATTAATGAATTTTGGTGAATAAACTACACTATAATAAAAATCTCATCCTCGTCATCATGAATAATGTATGTATGATAATGGCCGGACACAACTTCAAGCAAGCTACGACTGTACATTCAAGTGACACCTATAACCTACACAGTAAATGGTCTCTCCCTTGTTTTCCTCTCATTTTCACTGGCAAAAAAAACAAGCATAAAGAAAGCTAGCCTAGGAGAAAATAAAGCATCGATTTTGCACACTGTCCTCTCTACGGCAGAGGACTCCGATCAATAGGCTCAAGTAATACTCTGCACAAGTTTAATGCTTGAGCTGTACAGAGGCAGACAAGTGCTTTGTCTGGAAATTATTCCTTTTTTTTATTGCACCAACAACACCACCGCCGCCGCCGCTGCTGCTGTTCTGTTTGAAAGCAAAACAAAAGCAACTTGATCTGTTTAAAGAAACAGCAGGACAGAGGAGGATGACGACAGCGTAGGGTGCGGGCAATTCGCGCTGTGGTCAAGGGGTTTATCTTAATCAATGGAGGAAGCTGCACGTGTTAGCCACTTTGTAGGAATCATCAGAAAAGGAAAGCGAGACGGAGAGAGAAGAGGAAGTGGGTCAGGCAGGCCGACAGGAGAGAGAGGGTCGTATTGCTAACCAGCCGCCGACCAGAGATGACCCCCAGCTGAGGTTGTGACCTCCGACACCAGAGGCTGCAGGAACAGACACAGTTGACTCTCCGTGAACCAAGACAGAGCCAAGATAAGCATCAGATAGTAGGCTAGTAGTAAGAAAACTACACTCTGAAAGCCGTGCAGGTGATCCAATGCCTTCTGACACTGTGAGAGCAGACAGAGGAAATCTGTGAATGACTCCGCTAATGAGGCAACAACTGAGCATGTGGGGGAATCCGAGAAACCGAAAAGAAAGAAAAAAAGAAAAAGAAAAACCTGTAACCTCCTCTTTACCCTGCAAAAATTTCATTTCCTGACTGCTCACTTTTTCCTTTTAAGGTGCCTCCAAAGTCGGAGAGAAAAACTCCCGCGCCACCTGTAAAACGTTAAAAAGCATTGACCCACAGATTTGAACACTCATTAAGCGTTTTTAAAGTGGAGAAGTCTCTGAGATCCCCTCTCTCAGATGTTTCCCTGCGTGTCGACCAAATGGTATATCAAGTTCAGGAAATTAGCCAGTTCCTGTTGGGGGAAGAGAAAGAGAGCTGAGAGAGGCCAGCGTCAATGCAGCTCAGTTTTTACTACGACGCTCCTCAAGCCTCAATTACATCCTGAAGCTAAAATCGCACAGCTCGTCCATGCTCATATGTTTTAGCCAAGGAAACCGCTGTACTCTGTTTTCATTTTTTAAAACCCCACCGCCCGCCTGAACGCAGCATGATAAATTGCGTCTCAGACATGTGAACACATCTGAGACAGAACAGTGGCTAGACATCTCAACACCTCACAAACACACAGAGATTTCCTCAGGTTAGTTCTGTGCAAATAATATGGCCATTAGGTCATTTAATATCCTCTGGATAAATTGCTGTGGACCCCTGAGACACGACTGCTGTCCACACATCAGGAACCAATCAAAGGTCCCTCCTGGTTATGGCAAAGACTCTGTCAGGCTTGAAGCAGCAACATGTCCCCAGGGAAATAGAAAAAGGCCAAATAATCAAAGACACTCTGCCACTTCCTGCCCTTTATCGGCCCAGAGCATCTCCACGAGCCGGGTTCTGGCTTGTGATGAGGCTTTCCTCGCTTTAACTGAATTAAACACCAACAAGATTATGCCGCGGATTTCAGCACAAGTTGACCCCCCGAGTTGTCGGATGAGTGACAGCACCACCGCTGCTACCACCACCGCCACCACCACCACCACCACCACCACGAGACTGGGTTTGGCATGTCACACAACTGTGACCCCTGTCGCAGTCACAACCCAGACACACACACACACACACACACACACACACACACACACACACACACACAGAGTGGAAGTAGCATAGGTTGAAACCCTAACCCTGCTGTTTCCATTGCACTCTTCAAACAGATAACTGGCCCTGCAGCATGTGGTGCAAAAAGCTTTCTCATGCATGAATAAGCAAGTGTGCACACACACACACACATTCACTCACATACAAAAAAAACAGTTTAAAGTGAGAAAATGTAAGTTCTTTACAGAATTTTCCACAGAAGAATCCTCTCAAAGTCAGGTCACTGTGGGTAGAAAACTAGCCAACTGGGCTCCAGAGTGGCTTGAATCTGCACAGTGTCTAACTCAAACTCTGTTGACCGGCAGGCGTCGAGGCAGACTCTCGCACGCTGCAACTGAAATTAGGTTAGAAGAAGTCATTTGTCTTTTGAGGAGGGAAAGTAAAGGGGGGGAAAACAGAGGCGAAAGAGGCCAGATTGAGCAGGAAGGCTGTAAAGGGGAAGGAGTTCATGCAGACTAACATCTGTGATATTTCTTCACTTCATACTCGTTCTCCCATCCCCCTTACCTTGGGTGTGCCAAATGCTAAGGTGGGGCTTACAAAAACAGCAAAGAGCGAGGGTATTTTTTGGTTAGCGCAAATGTTGTGCATGCTGCTCCCACTGATGGCCATGTGCCGCTGCAGGTTTTTGGAGACCAAACCATTCATGGAAAATGAATCAAAATCACACAAGTTGTAGCCTATTGTTGTTATCAAATTCTGTCAGAAATTGTGGATCATTTAACGAGGGGCTGAACGGTAGCGACAGTTTGTCCTTCCTCTTGGTTCGTAAGCAAATAAACAGACATGGAAATGAGAAAGTTGGTTCAGCACTCTACTTTGAAACGTCACAAGTAGTGAACATCAACTCTATTTTACAATCGTTGTTTCATGAACAACTAATTATGAAAATTAGACTCTTGGATCCTGGCACAGGCGGTAAACCACATGTAGCCTACCATTTTATGGGTTTTCTGACACTAAAACACATTATATAACACATAATCACACTTAATCATATAAAGTTTAGTATTTCCAGGAAACGGGATTATTCTTCAATCCAAATGAACTTATTTGGCTCACCTACTATTTCTGAACATTGCTTTTCTCAAGAAAAACCAGAAAAAAATGCTTTTTTTTCTCTCCTTCCTATTCAAATCACCACGAACACAACTGCTGTTAAAAGGCAAGAGGCGGAGGGCTATCGGTGATAATTGCTTATGGATAACCTGTAATTTCACTGCCATGCTGTTGCTGAGTTGTTTATAAAATGGCTCATTAAGGGAGCTAAAAGGCTAACTAGCGTAGCATGCTAACAGCTCATCTCACTCTGGTGGCAAGAGGAAGAGGAGGGGTGGGCATTCATTGGTTCATTAGGCCTATCTCAGCCTCCTCCCAGGTAGGCTACAGCACAACCACAAACTGCCTCAGCTTGCTTCAACAGATACTTACAGCATGTTGGGTTTGCCCCACTTCACTTCAGATGCATTACACACAAACACACACACATGCACGGTCAGAGGTGTACACAAACACAAAGCATCTCTGTGCTCTTATCAAACCACTTGCTAATAGGTGTTTTCTTGCAGCGGTGGTGCCTGTATTTTTTTTTTGTGTGTGTCAAGGTGTGCACGGGATTTTTTGTGACCTTTTAAACACTTCGGTGGAACATGAAGCTAATTTCTCCGCTTAAATAAAGTGGAAACAATTGTCGACCTCTCTGACACGGCTGATATTTCACATCAACAAATTGCTACACTGTTTTCTAATACTGTTCATCAGGACATGCTAATGTGCTGATTTGTAGAGCAACATGCCCACCACAGTTTACCCGAGCTTGAACTAATGTCTGTTTTGTTTTGTCCAGAAAAACAACCCCCCTACCCCACAAAACCCCCTACCCCCAGTCCAGCCCAGCCCAGCCCAGCCCAGACCAGACCAGACCAGACCAGACGAGGGTCAGCACTGTGGTCTGCTCAGAAACACTTTGCCGTTGCTGCCACCTTGTCCCGGGGTCTGGAAACATTGTTTGTCTGCTGGCTCAGATGGTGCCTCCTGTCTCCAAGATGAGACCACCCCCTCCTATTTCCCCCCTCCCCTCTAAGCCCTCGTGGCCCTCCTCCACCTCCCTGTCCCGACGCCCCCCAATAGTTGGGCCCACCCCACAGGGGGGTTGAATTTAATAAAGGCTCCCTCAGCCACATGCTAAAAAGGTATGCAAATGTGCAGGTCCTTCTGTTTTCTGATGTCCCCCCCCACCCCTGCTCCCTCCATCCAACTGACTGCTCTTCTCTCCAAGCCAAAGCCAAACACAGAGGGAGGGAGAGAGTGTAGCCTATGTGTGTGTGAGAGAGAGTTTGGGTGTTTGTTTTTCAGAGGAATGGATTATTTTGTTAGGACCGCTCCTGGGTATTTGATCTGAAAAGCTATTACGATGATTGCGATTAGAATTAATTACATTATGAGCTACAGGAACAGTGAAAAGAGGTACTTGACGTGCTTCCTTGTGGAAAGAGGAATCATAAACACGCAAGCATCCAATAAATTCCTCGAGAGCAGCGAGATGAAATTAATAGTGCCGCAAAATTGGCAACCTCACGGCCATCGCTAATAAATAAAATAATAAAAATTAAGCACCCTTACATATATGTGCTGTAAAAACCAAGACAATATTGACTTCTCCAGCCTTCTGCAGCGGCTCCTCCTCCTCCTCCTCCTCCTCCTCCCACATATCAGTGATCCCTATCTAATACAAAGGGCCCAGGCCTTGCATGGCTACCATGATGACCCGTGTTCATGAGGAGGTGAGAGCTGATCATTTTGTTCCGATGTAGTGAGCCGTGACAGGCAGCAGTGCGGGAAGGAGGGCGTGGGGGAGGGAGGGAAGGAGGGAAGGAAGGCCACAGAGGGACCCACCAGAAGCAGCAGTGAGCCCGGCCAGACTGAGGGGACCAGCCTTTCCTGCTGCTTCCTTCCCGTGCTCTTGGCCAGCTGAGCAATCAGGTCACCTCTCTTTCCAGTGTCGCTTCTGGTCAATTGTTCTCCTCCATCTCTCTCTCTCTCTCTCACTCTTTTTCTCTTTCTCTCCCTCCTCTCCTCCCAGTGCCACAGCCTGCAGCTGTTGCGGCTGATGTCATTTTTTGATAGGATTTTGTCTGTGCCTGCTCGTCGTCGGTGTGCCGCCTCTAAACAAACGCAGCGGGGGCCTCGCCGATACAGTATACGAGCCGCCGACACAAGGAGAGGCCGGGGCGGCTGCAGCGACATGGCTGCTCTCATGCAAAGCGGAGACGATATGCAAACTCAGATTTGTTCTTTCGAGCCCTTCCTGGTATCAGTGGGAAAACACCCTCCCCTGAGCTGTACAACAACACACGAACAAGCTCTCCAGTCATGCTAGCACGCTCCAAATGTTTACTCTTGACCCCACACTAGCCATGATTAAGGAAGAGAACAGGAAGTACACAAACATGCCCTTTTGAACTCCTACAACCACCGTTCAGTGAGTACAGCTAGTTCTTCAAGCTGAATATGGGCTCGTACTGTAACCGGAGCAGAACCTATACCGAGCTACATTTACAAAACAATATCAAAGCCTCATCCTGAGGGCGTTTCAAGAAAATCCACTGCAGAAACTAATACACTGCTCGCTTCCAGCCATGAAAAGAGACAGAGAGAGGGAGTTGTGATGATGCTAGCTGACAGTTAATTCCCAGCTTTGAGCACAAGATTTACTCCAATATGGTCATGATGAAAACTCCTTTTTTCTCTCTTTTTTTTTCTTAAACGTGTGTTCCAAGAGAGTTTTGCTGAAGATTTTAAGTCAGAGACAGATTAGATCACGTCTTGGCTTGTCCGTAGACCGCGAATATTTACATTATTATTTCAAATAGCATCCGAGTGAGCACATCGAACCCCCATCAAGGACAGAACAGGGCATGCCTGCAGATTTGGCACATTCTGGTCCCTATAAAGAGAGATGAACATGATATTCAGAGTCTTGTTTTTCTCTCTCTTTTTTTTCCCCAGCAAGGTAATGTATCTTAAAATGAGCAATCTCACAAGATTGAACAGATTCTCCAAACACCAATCTGTTGAGACTGAGATTGAGATAAATAAAGTCAGTATGCGCAGCAATGAGACACAACTGTTGTCTTGACCTTGAAATAACTGCCACTTATGAAAAGCTGTTTTGGTATGAGAGACACCGATTATAGCCCATTTCTAGGCCAGCACATAATCAGTGTCCAAGTTCCAAATCAATGACCTACTTTCAAGCACACACACACATATCTACTGCACATATGCTGCGAGGCAAACTCTCTTTTTAACAGCTTAATGTGGAGAAAGACGGAAATCAAATCGAGCCGACACTTTGTTTTGATCTGAAAATGTGTCCAAGTGTAGATATTTAGAAACCCAAATGAGGGCAGCGTGATTTCATAACAGTGGGCAGAGCAGCGGAGGGCCCACCACAGAGCTGCTTGTGTTATTTTGACACTGGCTGGCAGTGAGGGGGGCAGCGGGGTCACGAACGTCAGTGCTTTACTAGTGAGAGTAGATCAAATCTGACCTGGATAAAGTGGAGAACAGTCGGCGCTGGCCTGCACAGCCTCCCCGCGCTGCGAGGAAATGTGAGCAGCGGCTTGGTCGGTGAGGTCAGGACTGCACAGAGAGAGCAGCCCCGGCATGCCGCTTCTTAATGCAGGGTGGGCTATTTACAGAAACACACCACCGCCACCTCTCCTGCCCACCCCCAACCCCAACCCCCTCGAGCGGATCCACCACCACCACCACACAGCTCCATGTACCATGCAGTCATGCAGACAGATGGAGAGAGACTTTTCAGATCACCCAGCTCTTGTCCTCTACAACTGTGGAAACACTTACTCCCCTCCCACAGTGCCATGTCCTGACTTTATTTTTTAAATGAGATGTTATTTGACCCGTGGCTCTTAACATTCAAGATGAGACACGGAGCGGAGGACAGAGAGGCTAAATGTGCTGTCCATACATACACATGCTGCTGTCATGTGGAACCGCCCCAGACAGGCTCAAGGCTGATGACATAGACAGACCGGCAGACATGGTTTAATGAATGGACGACACTGGGCTACATGCGCCTTCATTTCCTGATGTGAGGCTTCCCTCTCACACAGCTCAACCAAATCACAAGTCACATGTCCATATACGTATGTTAAAGGGACAATGAGGAGTTTGTATTTGGTTATAAAAAAGTCTCATGTTAATGTGGATGAATCTATGTTACCCACACATACAGGTAATACTCAGAAAATTACTTCACGATATTCTAATTTTCTGAGTATTACCTGTAAATATATCGTTTTGTCTTTATCGTTATTTTGTTATTATTTAGTGGTCGACTCACCCTGCAGCATTTCCTACTTTCAGTTTCGCGGACGCTGCCCGGCGGGTCATGGGAATAACGCCGGCGAATCGCCATTTATGGTCGGAACTATGACGGTATCTGATCGTCTTCGAACCTCCGACTCATGGGAAATGTAGTGTGAAAACACTTCGCTTTCCAAAACTCCTAGTTGTCCCTTTAACTGCAAATATATATTGTTTTCATGCAAAATGTTCAACTGAAGCTTAAATTAAGTTTCAGCAATTTCAGTTAGAGTCTGTTGAGCATCCTCAGAAATTAGACTATTTCAGTCAAAATCAATACAATAGAACTGCCACGTGTCCTTCTTCCTTGCCAAAATCTAGTGACTACATTTCCCACAATGCAACTCAACAACCAAGCATTTGGTTGGAGATCCATATCTTGTACTAGTAGCATCAAATGAAGCCTCAAACGGCTAGAAGTGCATTATTAAGTGGATGTGGACAAGTGGAATAATTACAGCAACCAGTAGCCTCTGAAATATTCATATGAGCACATGAGTATGATTATTTTATAGACTTGGGAAAAAATGTGAATTTATTCTTTCACAGCCATGGAGATCATTTTGGTTTTTAGTTGCCCAGGCTTTGATATATAACTCCATTTTGGGAAATTTTGGCTCCCACAATTCTGTGAACTGTTTTAACTGGAACTCTTTTCTACCGACCAAATAGTTTTCATAGGTGTTGACAGCCATAATCCCAAGGTAGCCTACCCTTACACTGCTTGTGCAAGGATACATTGCTGTTAGATTTTCTTTTTTCAGAGCTACACGCAAACCAAAAATAAAAAATCCTATTCACCTCCATTGTATCGAGTCGGAGGAAGAGATCTCAAAAAATCAACAACCATGTGCATGACTTCCAGAGGTTAAGTGTAAAAACATGTTCAAGTGTGTGAAGCAGACCTTAAAAAAAAATATTTTTCATTTTCATTATCACAACGGACATTAGCTGAATAATACGAGCTGAATGAAAACATCCACATAATTGCAGGTACAGTATGTGGTTTGTACCTTGGACTGCTGAACCGTCAAGAAGAAGCCTTGGGCTGTTACATATTTTGACGCAATCCTCCATCTCTGTGTGTTTGTGTGTTTGTGTGTGTGTGTGTGCCGATTGAGCCTGCCATTTCTCCAAGGGAGCATTGATCCGGCATAATGACTTTTGTGGAAAATGCTCTCTCCACAATGGACAACCTTGTCCTGTGTCATACTTGTTATCAGGTTTAGACAACACAGGAGCAGAATTTGAACACGGCAGCGAGGGAACTAATCCTTCTTCTTTTCTCCTGTAAGGTACATCAGGTTTAGTCACTAAATCAGGGGCAAAAAAAAGAAAAAAAGACCCAAAACCATCATGCTGAAATGGTATATAAACAAATCTATTATTTGTATTCATGCTTGCTTTCACAAAACCATCCCTCCAATGCAGGAAAACAGGCCTGTAATAAATTTGGCTTAGTACAGCGGCTAATACATTTGGGAAAGTGATGGCGAAATCAGCTTCTTTTTTATCAATGAACAGGAGAGGCAGAGTCAACTCTTCACCCTGGCTTTATCACTGGAGACTAAATGAATGACTTCCTTTCTCTGGGCTACTCAGGTCTCCAGCAAGGTTAAATGGGTATATCCTGCTGACCTCATTCCCCCAGTTCAACCATAAACATGACCTGCTTTGCTCCTCTCACTGCAGTGGAGTGGTGGTCAAATAAAAGTTCACACTGGGAGTCAAGGAAACACAACGCATTCAAGCTGCGGTCCACAAGTGGGATTTTAAGGTAAAGCGAGCACTTTAAAAACATGATCTGGGAATTACAAAAAAGCGTAAACTGGCAACACGAGAGGGTAGAAATCATGAGGAAGCAAGACAACAGCATGAAGAGCCACCGCGCTGCCCAGGGCATTGTCGTCTGACAAAGACCTCAAAGCTCTGTTTCTGGTGGAGAAAAAAAGAAAGCAGAACAAATGGGGATTACAATATTTGAGGAAATAGAGTCTTTCAGTTGACCTACATCTCCCACAGAGACTCGAAATTATAATCCCAGCATACATGTTCAGCTATTGAATTTTTAGATTCTGTATCAACACCATGAAATTGTGTTAGATGGCAACTAAATGGGTAAAAAAAAAAAGAAAAAGAAAGAAAGAGAGATTAGTGGCAAGAGATGCTGACAGCACTTAACACATCCCGAGGTTGAAATGTGGGCTGACAGCTCATGATTTCACTTCATTACATTTTTATTCCGACTTGACAGTTCGAGATCCAAACATTTGCATTTACAGTATGTGCTGATATTAACACCTCCTGTTAGACTACAACACTAAGCTTGAAGTATTCACTGAAGGCTGTAAAAAAAAAGTTGAAACACATTAAATCATTCTTTAGCATTTAGCAGCAGCCTCTAAGGTTTTGATTAGAGTATTCATTGAACCCTGCACTTTAACACTCCGAATCAATTAGATGAACCAGCACACACAAACACACATACACACATTTCAACTGCTTAAATTGAATAATGATTTAATGCACTGCCATCCACTGGCCACCAGAATAATCATACTCACTCACAAACAACATCCATTAATGGCTTTAGTGATGGTGATGTAATTGCTAAAAAAAAAAAAATAGTGCTTTTTAGTGATGATCTAAATGCATAAGAAGCTCCCTCTCTCTCCCTCTCGCTCTCCTGGGTGTACAGTTTGTTGTGAATGGACTTCTTGATGATTATGAGAGGATTATTTTAAAAAGAAAAAGGGGAAGTGCAACATAAAGTCACATCCTTCTGTTTTCAGGACTAACCACATGTTGGAGGCAGTTTCAAACATTTGCATCCATTACTCCTTATGCTTTATTTTAAATATTCTTTTATTACTTAATCCTTACCTAATCAGGAGAGCAGCTTGATATTAGAATCACAAGGCAGCAACAACAGTGAGTCACAGATGAACAGACGCGGTGTTAATAAACCCGTATTTTTTCACCTTGTATTATGTTTTATAGTAACTAGTTTTAATTTGTCCTCTAAAGCACCCGCATCGCTGTACAAATAAAGATTATCATTACATTATTGACTATTTAAATAGGACCTCCTCTGTGTGTGAGAGGATGTGTGAGAGGAAGAAAGGCAGAAAGGGAGAGAGTGTGTATGTACTGTATGTTTACGAACCCTCAGGAAATACCAGGACAGACACGCTGACTCTCCAGCACTTCAGGCCCATGTGACTGGAAACACACAGACCAGATTGTTTGCATGTTTGCTTGGGGCAGCGATAAGAACATTTAGTTAGGAGAGAAATATCAAAGCAAGTGAGTTTGAACCAATCTGGCCTGCCAGTGGAGGTGCGGTCCACTTCTGGCTGCTTATCTCGCGTTAAAACTTTTGTTTTTGAGTTATCAGCCATCCTGTTAATTTGCATGATGACTCTCGCGTCTGTGTCCCCGTAGCGATCCAGTGCGACTGGCGCTCCGCTGGCTTCCTGCTCTCATTACATTAGCATACTGCAGATGCAACCGGACTCGCTATCGCCTTGCTGTTGCTCAGCAATATTTACAGCAAATACCCAAGAAAGCTGAAAGAGCTGCAGCGCCTGACACTTTTTCTTTACTAACCTACTTTTTCTTTTCTATGTTCCTATGTATCAGTTTATTAATGCATATATTCACACAGCAAATGCTGTAAATGCTGTAAATACAAGACCAACGCATGTTAAAGCAGATATCAGTGGAATGTTCTTGTTAATATAAGTCCTAAATAGTCCTATTTTCCGTCAGCAATCACTTACATGAAGTATTTCAGCCTAAACACGAGTCTCTCCGTCACTCTGCTCTGCTGTAACCCGAGGAGAAAATTTTCCTTGTGGGATACAAGTGTTATCCAATGAGGGGAGAGAACGGCATGAAGGGCTGTGTGTGCAGCCAAGGGATGCGCGTGAATGTGGTGACGTAGCACGAGGACCAATTGATGCCTGACAAGGGCGGGGGCTGCTAACTCATGGTGCGTTCAAGGAAACTCGTACTTTGTGTTTTTCCTTTATTTGAAGTCATACCAGTTCGATCTGGTACGAGTTCACGGGTCGGAAGTTACGAGTGGCCGTTATAGGGAACTTTCACAGACAACAGGACGGTAAAAACACGAGCTACGGGTTACCTGGAACGCTACCAAGTCGTAGTTGTGACTTGAAGCTGTAACTTACGGTTTCAAAAGCCTGCCTTGAACACAGCATTAGCCGAAACGGCCGTGCCGCTGTTATCTGCTTTAAGCTTGATCTGAACTTTTTAAGATGTACTGGATTTTTGGACCAACACATCTTAAGTCTAAAATTCAATTCACCTAAAGAGGAAAATTGGCTTAAAAGAATAAATGCCGTGTCAAGTTTATACCCAGACCTTTGTTCTTGAACTTTAACCTTCTCCACTGATTGAGCGGCGTGAATAAGACATGGAAAAAAAGGATTGCAAAGAACCGATTTGACAATTTTTTCCTCCAGTTGAACGACCAGTCACAAAGTGAAGTAAAAAGAAGTGAAAACAAAAAAGTAACAAAAAAAAAAAAAGTAAAAAAGTTTCCTTTTTCATAACTGTCACAAAAAAAAGTTTCCAGTTCTTCAAAGTGCTGTTCAGTCTCCTCATGAAAAGGTCAGGGGAAACCCAACCACTGCTCATTAGAGAACTCTGCCTTTTCCCTCGAGCTGTGGAAGCTAAACAGTGGTGGCAGAGATGTAAATATTTTGAGGGAAAGCTCTAATCTCTTACGTCTTCATTTCCTCCTATAATAAATATTGTAGCGAAATCTCATCACCATAGGTTTATGCGTGTCGGCTTGAAACAAAATGTACCAGATTGTTGGGTATAAGAGACGAGGTATGAAGATGTGTACGATCCCAGGTGATGAATGTGAGAGTAGAAATCCAAAATATTAAAAACGCAAAAATCTGGATGCTGCTTTAAAATGCTCTCAGCCATTGTTCTCTTTGTGGTAGTACCTGGCATGCAGCGACCCGTCTGGCTGGACTTTTGTGCGTTTTGCTGCACAAAAGCACATCACCATTAATCTCTCACAAAGATGCCATTATAAATGTCATTAAATATGGTGTCCAGCAAAAGGTACAAGCAGCCAGCCTGAATAATTAATTCCTACTGTTCGTGCTGCAGGGGGACTTTTCTGATCAGAGCTCAACCTGGTAACACGCTCTGTTATGATTGGCTAATGCAAGGTCAGTGTCTTAAGAGACCCCGCTCAAATATCCAGCAGCAATTAGTGGCTGCTGCGCGAGTGTTGCTCATGTTATTATGTGATAGGGGAGCGAGAGTGACCGCAGGTAGAGATTTAATGTCCTGTTTATGCTGTTGCCAAGCAAAACAGTTTATTGGTAGCACAAAGCACAAAGACAACTGGTTACTCACTGATGGTCACATGGCTACGAGAGGAAGGCGTTTCAATAGGAAGTCCCCTTCATTTCAATGCAATCTGAACAAACACAGCAAAAATGCAATGCAGCGTCATCTGGCAACAATGCAAAGCAATGGTAGATTAGAATATTATATGACAACATAACAGCTATGGTTGAGTTTGGATCATGGAAAAATCTCTAATAATGGTTTTTAAAGTGTCCCAGAGCTTCAAAATCTCTGGAAAGCCAAAGATTTTCCAGAGCTTTAAAGTCCTTGCCTGAAAGCTACTTCACATTATGAACACTATGTAGCTGTCAATCCCAGACTTTCTTAAAACCATCATAGGAAATGTTTTTCCACGGGCCGTTAACCTCGTAGTCTTCAACATTCAATCAGCTAAATTGCTCAGATGCGATCAGACGGTGTTAAAGACTGAGATGTAGCAGCGTTTTTAGGAGTATGTGGCCTGACCATGAGAACCAGTTATGAACTGTTGCGTGACTGAATATTCAGATTAAGGGATATAAAATTAGTCCTTTTGATTTTTATTTTCACATGTGAGACTAAATCTAGTCAACGTAGACTTTTTTCTTCATTGTCTTTTCAGTGACAACGAACAAATCTTACATGGCCTACTTTTACATCACGCTGTACTGTTGTGGCATCTGATAAGCCCTCAAATGTATGGATGTATTATTCAAACTGGTATGCAACTGGCTGGGTAGACAGAGAGGGATGATCAGTGGGGCTCTTATAGGGGCAAACTGTGTGAAGCAGGGTTAGAGGAGGGGGGGTAGTTGTGATCTAAGTGCTTGTCAGGTGAAGAGACAACTAGCTGGTGATTGACTGGGAGTCCACACATCCTCACCTATAGGATGGCAGCGGGTTAACAGTGACAAGAACAAGTGAGCGCTCCGGCTGGAATGAAAAGAGGGAACAATGCAGAAACATACACAGTCGTGAGAAAAAAAGACCACTGTCTCCATCAAAAAAACACAGAAAGCAGTGAAACAGGGAGGTCAAACAGAGAGCTCCAGTAAGAATGACTGAGAGATGGACACTGAACAAGCTCTGCGTCTGCTGCTCCCTATGAGTCAATCCATTGTGAGGCGCACAACACACGAGTCAAGCTCCCAGTGAATCAGAGCAGTCAGCTGCCATCCACCACCTCAAGGCAAGAGGCCAGGCTAGCACAGGACCGCAGACATGTGACCAGCTGTCTCACACAACCACCGTCACTGTAGCTACCGCCGCGTCTCAAGCCAGGACAGAGACATTGACAGTCAGCTCTCAGATATACTAGGTTCCTCTGACGGATTCCCTCCCAGCAGAACGTGTTTGAACAAGTTCTCTCAGTTTATTCAGCTCGGACAGATAATATACGGCTATGATATAGTGGGAACAGAGGCAGCAGGTGTTTGTAAATCTATAAGATGACTGCCACGTGTGATTTAGAGCCCGCTGTCAGGAGGGCGCAGTGACATCAATACTGCAGCAGGAGTTTGTCTGAGGGCCTAGCTGTAGCTGTAGCTGTAGCTGAGGACACCAAAATAACGCCCCACTTCTACCCCCACCGTCCACCCTTCACACCGCCTCCCTCCTCCCACCGACAGCGATACACGGCTCCACACGTGCAGCTGTCTAAATATTACTTCTCCCCTTCTTCTCCTCTTCATCTTCACATTCCTCTGCTCCTCTCTCCTTTCTGCCTTTTCTGTCGGGATGAGTTTAGGGGCGGAACAACTGTTCCGAGCGGGCACAACTGGGGATGTCCACATTTGGTGCAGCGTTGTCATGTCAAAAGTCCGAAGCAGAGCAGACAAGTGGAGGGTGAGGGGTGGTGTGGGAGTGGGGAGGGGGGCTGACCTTCTGCTGCCCAGCTTTGAGCTATAACCAGCAGCACACCTGTGGTACCAATTATCCCGTAGCTAACCACAATTAGATTATTCTGCATGTAAATAGTTTTTTCTCCACGGCTCTTGCAGCAGGCAGTGGCTTTTTTTGGGTGAGTACGAGTCATCACTAAATCACTGTATGCAATTAGGCTTTTAATGCAATTTATATAAGAAGCCAGACTAAAGCTAATCTCATAAAAAGGACAAACAGAGCCATTAAAAGTCCTCTGCTCTTTTACTTCATTACTGGCTCAGCTTGCTCTCCTTATGTTAAGAGTCCCCAGGTGCATGAATGTTTCATGGCCACCCTGCTGCCTGCTTCCCTCCGCTCAGATTCAGCCTTTCTCCCTCCTCCCAGAGGAAGCTCAAAAAACTCTGCTGTCAATTGCACTCTCTTACACTCTGCTACCGTCATCATCAGCCATTAGTGGCGGCGGCGGTGGTGGAGGTGGTGGTGGTGGTGGGGGACGGCAGCATACAAGACAGCTGTTTTGCCTTGATGACTCAATCATCCCCTTCAGTGGGATTAGCATCAGTATCATCATCCTCATCATCGCCTTTGATCCCAGAAATTACCAAACAAGTCTCAAATTGATGACTATCAGTTTGTCTGCCTCGAATTCCAGGGCGTTCAAAAAAAAAAAAAAAAACAGAAAAAAAAGGGAGATCTGACTTCATTGTGTGGAGCTCAATTGCGCTACAGAGCTGGAGGAGATGAATTTGTAATATCCACCGTATTTTCTATCGAAGCCTTTTTGAAAGAGCCAAAGGAACAAATTATTAATTTCACAGTTTGTCAAGGTGACAAAGTGCTGTAAATACTGAAATATCTGTTTTTCTTCTTTTTTCTGTGGCTAAATATCCAAGAGCTGTGGATCAATCACAGATCCTTTCACTGATGTAAAAGTATAATTAAATTTTTCTGAAGTCTGAAGCTTGAGGAACTTCTACCGCACCAAGTAGGATCTGGGCTTATATTCGTCTCCTGCTGTAAATACATCTTCAAACTGAGCCACTTGACTGGCAGTCTGATCAGCTGACGCGCTAAATCAAGGCCCCGCAGCGCTGCCGCTATCATCATTTCATTAGCTTTGCACAGACATATTAGCAGATAGAGCGTTCGGCGGAAGCTGTGTGGAGTCGAGTCAATCTCGTTGGGTCCAGGTTATGTTTTAAAACAAGAATGTACCGACCTAATGAGGCTGCGGTAACCGCTTTCACTGGTGCAATAATATGGCAGCAATAGGCACAAGAAAGGCTTGTCAATGCGGTCCTATTTCAAGAGGCAGCATGGAGGTAGACCATTCACAAAGCCAACAGCATCTCAATGCCAAGTGTTCTTAAAACATATTACGCCGCGCCGTTAATTAATCTGTTGGCTTGTGCTGTGTAGCTTATTCAGGCTATTCATCATGAACAGGAAATTGACAAGTTATCCGTGGATGGCATGTCAAAGGGATATCGGCTTCAATTTTGCATCAGAGGAAGTGAGCACTACTCCATTTGTTCGACGCTCTTTGTTTTTCTCTTCAGACGTCTTTGTTCGAGCCGAGCCGAGCTGAGGCCGATCGCTTATATAAAAGACACGCGAGGCGTAAAGTAGGCTCGGAAGATTCAGCAGGGTCACAGGACGGTGGGGGAAGTTCATCTCGGAGCCAAGTGGTTTCCTCCTGCTGTATGTCAACTCAGACCGTCGCAGCGGGCTTGCGGAGAACATCTGTCCCGCATAGACAAACACTTTGTGCCGCCGCAGTCACCCTGTCAATCAAACGCTGTTCTGGCATGTTGCTGACTATCACCAGCAGTCGCGAAACGCCTCTGAAGACGTGGGCCTATACGAGCACGAGCACGAGCGCGCGCGTGCGTCTCCATTTGTATGTGTCTATGGGAAAGAGGGGATGACGCCGCGGCTATTTTTAGTGCAGTACACCGAGTTCTGCCTCTTGTGTTATGCTGCTCTGTTCCTTGGACAGGGTCAGCAGCAGCAGCAGCAGCAGCAGCAGCAGCAGCAGAGAACACCGGGATAGCTCCAGCTCTGCTCCCTGACCTCGGCCCTCCAGCTCCTACATACATCAGTGGGAGAGACCTACAAAGATTCCTCCTGAGTAGTGGTTAAGGGGAGGCTATCTGCAGAAAAAAAGAAAAAAAAAAGGCACTTTCTTGACGGATGCCATGTTCATCCACCTCGTTCTCTCTCTTCGGTGACTAATGGGCTGATAATTCAGCTGTCACCCTGGCACATTATCTCTCGCTTTCTCATGGGAAGAATACCACCCCGGAATATCTCCGCCGCAGTCTCAGTCAGCCCTCTCTGTAAGATATGGCCGAGATTCCCAAAAGCTGGTTTACAGCTGAAGGTATTGTCGAGAAAACAAAGCTGAGATCAGATGGAAAATCCGCAGGAGCATTAAGCATGGAGGAACCCCACCCCAATCCCAAAAATAAAAGGAGATAAGATTGGAGATGTTAGAAGTTCTGAGGAGGCAACCTGGCAAAAGTACTTTCTTGTCACAGCCAGTTAGTCACCCAGTCGAGTACAGGGAAAATCAGCTTCATACTCATCTGATGCGCATCAATGATGAACCATTGAGTCAGTACTCACGCTGACACAAAAGCTTCAAGGGTAAAATCCTTGGATACTGTTGAGATACGATCAATATGTGTTGTACATTCTACAGGGTTGTGCAATTATTATCCAGTTCAGCGAATCTCTACATTTCAAAGAATGTTTTTTTGGACACTCTCGCAGTCTGAATTTGATCTTGTCACATCGAGCTGCTGGTAATGAGCGGGGGGTGAAAATCGTTCGGAGAAAGCTGCAACATATTTCGTAGTCCTGCTGCACTTCAATTAACGAAGCCACTGTTTGTGTAGGAACGGATTTCTCAAGTCTAGCAAGACGAACCTCTTTCTGGGATTCTTGGGGAATTTAAATAGTTCTGCACTTGACTGAAGAAAAAGCTCGCTGCTGGTGCTGATGATTTAGATAAACCTGTCGCTCCCCGTGGCAGCGGCACTGGAAATACCCAGGTATCGTGTCGCATCATGTAAAGTCACTTATCTGCAGGAATAAAATGCACCGACAGACAACAAGATGGGGCAGAAAAGTGAGGTAATGCATCTTTGCACTGACTAATTTCCACTGGATTTAACACAACACCACAACAAATAATGACAAAATGAAGACACATGGCAAGAATTAATGACTTATGTTGCTTGCATATAAATTCTAGTTCATCTGACAGCAATATGTGGGTTAAACAGTATGCAAGCATGTTTTTCCATTTTCCTCTCTACTTACTGCCTTTATTTCAAACAGAACATGGTGATTATCCTCTGTATTATTATTATTCCATTGACCAAATATCTATTTCCCTCCTTCCTGCCTCTTTGCTGTAGCTTCCTCCTGTTGAAACTGTGCTGGGTGTCCTGGGAGCTCCACAGGTTACTCTGTGTTACAATACGCTTTTTGGTTTCATTTTCCCTTTAAGCACCTTGCTTCAGGAAACACCCGTGCATACAACAGCCTCATCACGCTTATCAGTTCAACAGCTTGTCATCCAGACCTCTGGGTGTTTGGGCTGAATGATAAACTCACACCGCTCTGCCATGCACTTGTTTAATAAAGTACTTCCACTTGACTCAACACCGGTCATTGGAACAAGGGAGTTGTGATTGTGCCCGAGTGTCAAGCTGCTATACAGAAATTTGGCTACTGGTATTTTTTTATCAAAATGTCTCCCTGTCATTATATTCCACAGAAATCTCCTCAGAGTAAGAGTTCACTCCAACAAGTGATAATAATCCCTCTAATAGGCTTGAATGTCATGAAACCTGGAGTTAAGTGGCAGGCTCTGGTCTCTTTGTTTTCCTGCACAGGGGAGGTGGACATGTGTGCAGAGCCAGGCCCTCTATCCTTCCTGTTCAGTTACCAGAGGCCTCGCACTTATCAGTTCCAGATCTCACAAGAACAGAGAGAAAAAGCGAGAGAGAGAGAGAGGGAGACCACTGACAGGAAGGGGATTTTTTTTCCTCTCCTCTCCTCCCAGCCCCCACCCCTCTCTCTTTTTCCTTTAGCGAGGTTAACAGAATGTCTGCACCCCTCACATTTCACAGAGGAAAGTGATTATTCATTAAGGTTTACACGGGTGCTGCAGAGACGGAGAGCAACCTGGCAACCCAAAGAAATAAACACACACAAAAAAAATAAAAAATACCACACTGGCAAAAATCACTAGAGTCCAGATTCTCAAATATGAACGTTTTCTGTTTTATGACCTGGAATATATTTTTAATTACAGACCGCTGGTCAGACAAAGCAGGAAGTCTGAAGGTGTCACCTTGTGCTCTATAAAGCTATATAAAAAAGCAGTGTTTGCTATTTTCTGACATTTTACAGACTAACCAGAACTTAGTCAATAAAATAAAATAAAAAAACAACAATCATTGGTTACAGCCCTACACACATTTTTATTTCTGGATGCTTTTATTGTGGTTATCAACCTCAGATGTTACACTTATCTATTTGAGATTGTTGCCATTTCCTTTGACTGCAGCCTCTCAATCAAACCCAGCTATATTTTTCCCTCCACAGCGACAGTGAGGGGAGGAAAGAAAACTCTGTCATTGAGAGTAAGGGAGAGAGAAAGAAAGACAGACAGAGAGAGAGAGAGAGAACTGACTGTGAAGCAGTCGTGTCATGTCCCCTGTTCATGTCATATTCCCCTCGTTTCACTTGCTCTCACTGTCTACCTCGCCTGACATTTCCACAATAATCACTTTGGTTTATCCCACTCAGCTGTGTGGCGGGCAGATGTTTGTCAGGGCACCGTATTCCTCAGCATTCACACTGCTCTAATCAAGATTAACCACTCTTATCTATTCAGTGTGTGTGTGTGTGTGTGGATGCTGGATGTCCCAATTCCTAATCCATGAAGCCATAGCTGTATTGTATAATACAGTGGACGAACCAATTACATTCCCTTTCCACGACATAATTCTCCCTTTTAGTGGAGCACACGCTGGGTACGTATTGCATAAGGATGAACTGCTGGCCTGCTGCTGAAGCAGACAGTCATGACCTTCTGTATGTCTGTCCTCACGCTACATATGAACTTGGGTGACGGCAAAAAAATGTTAAACAGACGCAACATCTCAACGCTTGCTTACTCAGACACCCAACCCAACCCCTCCCCCCACCACCACCACCCAAAGGAGCTCCTGATGAAATCAACATGCTCCGCGAGGTGAGCCGACCCTGACCACACACAAACTGCTGCCATCGCATGTTTACCTAAAGACAGTGGAGCACGGCGGAGGACGGAGCATGTCCGAGCAAACAAGTTGCGGTCTTTAAATCACAGCAGTGACAGCGGAGGCTGATATCTAGTTTCCACTAACAAGCTTTGTTTGATTCCAGCTGTGACATAACATCTTTTGCAGGAATAGTGTATCTCAGGCAAAGCAGCATCACAGCTAATTAGGAAGTGTCCTTACAGAGCCTAGGAAGTCTCAGGGATTTAAATAAAATGAATGTACTCAACACTGGGTTTGTGCTCTCAAATTATTTACTTCTTGTGCACAAATTAGTCATTTCTGCTCTCGTATTTATGGAACATAAAGGTAAATAGTTTTGTTTTCTTCTGAGGACTGTTGCAAAACAGACTAAGTAGTCTGATTAGTGCTAGTCTCTCACATTAGTTCTCCAAGCTGCTTTATATTTTAGCTCTACTGCGCTGTTTACTCCCCAGGGGTATTTTGTTCTCAGGACTGTACATCTAAAAAGAGCTTGATGTTCCCCAAAGCTAGCTAGATCGCTACTATTGGTTAGCAAGCTCATTAGCTCGGTTGCTGAGGTAGGCCTCGGCAATAGTGAGTTATTTTAACAACACAGTTTTATTGTTTTTAAGATGAATGTGAACCAACCACTTCTACCTAACAAGTGCATGAACACTGCAGTACAAATAAAACTAGAACACAGCGAGGTAACAGGCTATTAGCTTTCTCCACCTTGGATTCAACAATGTCAGAAATTAATGCCTTTCTGAAGATAAAAGTGCATTTGATTTTGCCTCTCTATAGTGCATCTACAAACACACAATTAGTAGTTACAACCTGCAAATATCTGATTGCAGCTAGCCTGTTGCTGACATCTTGGCTGCCGCTAAATCACGACAACCTGTAGGCCAAGTCACTCACTTATTTGAGAGCATCCATTTCTAATTTATGAGGCAGAATATGATATTAATTTGACCCCTGATATCTACCAGGCTCTGTAGGCTCCCACTTCATACATGTAAGAAAAAGATTAAAGAAAAAAAAAGAAGAGGAATCACCTGTGTTGACTTCAATCCTTGATTCTTCACCAGGTTGGACCCCCCCACCCATTCACACACCAGGAGGAGAAACACTCCAGCGCCTCACCTCTTCAGTCCCTGAGAGAAATCAGAGGAGAAAAAAAAAAAACATCAATCACCGCTGCATTATCCACCAATCTCCAAACACTGAATTATTACATTTGCATTTTTTCCCCCCTGAAAATCAAGCCCACTCAATGATTTCACTCCTCGCTGATTCCTTTGAGCACTGAGTGGCTTCCATCTGTGCCTTGCTGAACATGATGCACTCCTTCCCTGCACGGTTAAACTCCTTCATGCTCTCATGCCCATGACGGACAAATAAAAAAAAAAATTTAAAGAAGAAGGGGGGAAAAAAAGCAGCAGTTCACATGATCAGTATGGCGTCATAAATATCACACAAGTTCAGTGTCATAGCACATTTACGAGTGACTCCTGATTGACTGATAAGCCGATTAAGAGGGGCCTTCACCATAGTTTAACACTTAGCCTGGTTGGCAGGACTCGTGCGACTCGTGCTCAGTGACATTCAGACCCTTCAAAACGACCATAGCTCAAAAAAGGTGATAACCAGTGTGTGAGGAAGTATTATCATTATGATTATATACTACAGAAGCCAGGCAAGCACTTAAGAGAATAACCTGAGATATAATGGAGCACTATAATACACCATAAATGTATGATTTGAAATAAAGACAAGTTTTGATTTATCCTTTGGTTAACAATCATGTTTATTATGACACTTAAGGTTAATTAATTACTGTGATAATGAATATAATTATGAGCATAGTAACTACAGTGTGGAGTGGAGCATGTGAGCAAACGCAAGTCTCTGCTGGCATCTGAGTGAGAGTCACACATAAAATGCTTTTTCATAATCTGAACTAATGAATGAATGAATGAATAGTTGTAACTGTATTTCCCAGTTGCACACGGTCTCACATGGAAAGAAAAATATGAATTTTAGATGCTGAAAGACATTATTCAGGTCTGCAAATGTCCTAGACCCCACTTTGAATGACGGGTCAAGGTTTAGGTAGTACTCCTAGATTGTCATCTTTTAAGGTGGCAGGCCACTCAAGTCAAGAGTATAAACAAACTATTGGCCTTTTTCTTTGTCCCCCATCCTCAACTTATTTTTTTTCCCTCTAACATTCCTCCTTTGCTCAAAGGACGTGACACTAATTTTCATGGAGTCAAAGAAAACGTTGGAGGGCATCAGCCAATTTTTTTCCCCCCTTTCCCACTACTCAAATGTTGAACTATGAAATTTCAAGGCGCTAAATGGGATGGTAGAAGAAAAGAAAGAATAAGATGCCCTCAGGCTGTTTGCTTTAGCTCTGTGAATGCATGTGGGCATGTGTAAGTATGCAACAAATGTGATTTTTCCCACCACTCCTCCTCCTTTATCACTCCTGTCTTTAGGTTTATGACTGTATCCTGTAAGGATATCATTTTCATTGTGCATTTGCATAGTAGCACACAGCATGTTAACCATTTCTGTCCACTCACAGGACTACTCTGGTTTCTCCTGAGCTCATGATTTAGTTCATGGGACAAAGCTAATGCTCCAAATATAAAAACTGTCTAACCACAAGGTGTATTTTCACATTCAGTGGGAGCAGGCAGTCCCTCATGCCTTGCACTTTTTTAATCCTTTTTTTTTTATATCATTGGAAGAAATTTTAGGCAGCATTTCTCCCCTGTTGGAACTGCCGCTCTCTGAAAAGAGAGAGTGGAGGAGAGCTGGGGGCTCAATGGGTTTGGGGAGGGAGCAGGAGGAGGAGGGGTTGACGCTGGGTGCCTCCTTTTTAAAGCCAGATTCTCCCCAGATACCTCTGTGCTATTCATCAACAGCTTTTCCAGGGCTGTGAAAAATCAATGTGCTCTGCACTGCAAACAGTTCATAATGACGGGGGATGGAGAGAGAAAAAAAAGCTCAACTGCAACAGAATTGATTTGTTTAAGTACAATAACACGGCTCTGCAGCGCGGCGAGGAGGAGGCTCGAGCGCCCAGACAAAGACTGACTGGCAGTATGAAACCACAAGCAGTAATTGATAAACTGCTGGCAAAGTGCAAATCTGAAATACAGAAGCTTGTTATCTAATTAAAGGAGTTTTTCTCTGAATTACCACCTGACAAGAGGAATACACTTTCTCTAGAGACCATAAATCTTCTCTAAAAGAAAGTAAGGGCAAAATAAAGAGTTTTAAAAACACACAAAACATTTATTCGTAATGTGATGAGTTGTTAGTTAAACAACATGTGCTGGTTTGTCTGAATTTACAAAAGTATAAGTAGCAAATCTTAACATTTGAGAAGTTGGAACTAGTGGATATTTAAGGGGAACTGCAAGTCCAGTCACTTTTCCGCTGTTTTGCTAACCCTCCCCCTGGCCATGTGCATTTGTTTTTAATGAAGCTGGCAAGAAAGCAATCCATGGAGCCGTGGATAACGTTACATATCATATACGATGTTACGACGTGTATGTATTTGTGTAGCCTTATCTGTCATAGACAAGAGATTACGTGTTACAGGGTGCGTTTGTGTCACGGTGCCGCCGCGACGAGAGCTGGGACACCGGGTCGTTGGCACTGATCTTGTAAGGTTGTTTTTTGGCCAAGAGACGCTATGTGGAAAGCAGAGATCCTCCATTCTCCTTTGTAACAAGTTGCAAGTAATTTATTTAAACATCACAATTACTCTGAAGCTGTTAAAATATGGTTAAAATATAGGTAACAATCTTGCATAGCTCCTCTTTAAACAACTGCTTTATCATCATATTTGATAGATTAACTATAAATCCACTGATAAACATTGACACACATACTCAAACACAAAAACCCAGTACATATCATATTCACACACATATCTGCTCTGATTGTGCGTGCAACCCACGTGCACACACACACACACACACACACACATATTTGTGCTTCTGGCATAGGGAATCACTGCATCCCCAAGCCAATTCAAAGCACATGCAGAGAGGTTTGGATGTTGCACAAAGCCAAGTCATCAGAATATTTAAAAGATGACACCAGGCCTAGAAAACACAAACACTCACAAGGTGAGATTTTGTTTAAAAACCTCCTGATTCTGCAGGATCCTGGACTAAGTTGTGTCAAGATAGGCCAGCACAATAAAACATTTCTCCCTGCCTCTTTTAAGCCAGACACAGAGGTGCATTTATCATCGTTATTATTCCTTCAGAGAGGCCCTCCCAGGTTTAATTGGATCCTCATGGAGTCAAAATCCCCGCTGTCGCTACAGCCACTGGAGCCGGACAAGCTCATTCCGCCCCACTCGGCGCTCTGGGTTTTACTCCACTGCGTGAGGATGGAACATGTCATCCTGTGCAAAGTAGCCACGAAAACCCTCTGGTTGAGTCGGACGGGTGGCGGGAGCAAGGACGCCACCCGCTAAGCTCAGACAAAGGCAGAGGAGAGGCACCTGGGAGAGAAACTCTCACCTGGCTCTGCTCTCAACGCTGTGGGGAAAAGCTCTTGAGAACCACAGGCTGGCCGTGCACCCAGCCAGCTCTCAGGGGCTGTTATTCCCAGTGGGTCGCATTTGCATTTTAAATGGTGAATACAGTAGTTTTTGAATGCACATGGACTTGAATCATGTGAACAAGCAGAACCACGAATGAATTAAAATTGGCTTCTATTTTTTTTAAGGGAAACAATGTGCTAATAGCTCAGAGACATGATCAGGCACGACTGCGAAATGATGAATATACTGTAGGCTACTGTGTGAAATTAAGTATGACAGAATGATATAAAAACTTCAAATAACCTCTAAAGGGTCTTGCAAAGTTTTCATCTTTTTACCACCCAGCTTTGAACATTTACAAAGAAGTTTACAAAGCAGCCAGCAAACTGTGTGAAAAGTAGGTTTTCCCATTAATTTCTTAGTAAATACCAACTCTGAAACTTTTGACCTCCCATTCACCTCCCTCTGTAGTGCTCCACTTCCACTTGGTGTTACCTTGGCACAGAAATCACAACTCCTCCTTCAGGCTCCTTCCTGTTGTTGATATGCTCAAGACATGCAAGATCAACTGAGATACGCATCTCTGCTTTTCAAAAAGACACCCCGACAGAGACACTTGAAGTCATAAAAAAAAAGGAGCGCCGGATCGGCAAACGCAGGAATGACAATGTCGGCGTTTGTAATGATTTTTTCAGCACAGAGGCAGGTTTTCATTTGAAGTAGATGAAAACAGCATTGTGTGGAAACACGCTGGTAATCATCTCACCTTACAGCCTGTCTGTTTACATATACACTAATAATGTGACTACCGTTATAAGCAAATTAATTAAGGGGATACTCTCACTTCGACAACACTCTGACTTTAATTGGGTTATTTTAGTGGAATTATGTTTGAAGGTCAATAACTCATCAATCTTTCAAATGACTACTAATGATTAATTTCACTAACACTAATTACTGGGCTATTTCTATGATTCATTTATTGTAAATTTCAATTGAAAGCAGGTCATAAGCACACAATGTAAATATTGCCATTGGGATACTGTTGAAACAGTGGTTATAGTATGTAAATGGTGGTGGAAAAAAAAAAGATTTAATTTAGGCCAATTATCAAATGAATCTTACATTAATAGGGAAGTCATATCCCAATCTAGAGACATACAGCAGCGCAGTTATAATGTCAGCAGGAGCTGTATTGACTTACACACTATGATCCAGGTTAACAGAGGAGGGACTGAAGATTTTCCCAACCACACATGCGGCTGGTCTCCGAGGACATCCATATGGAGTGATTACATTAGATGTACCGTAGTCACATGTTGTGGTGGTGGTGGTGGTGGTGGTGGGCCCGAGCCATAAACTTGAAGTGTATCACTGCACTGAATGAGTGCTGTAGTGATGATTACAGGTTTAGAGATAATGGTTTTTAGTGTGATACATTTAGAGAGCATGAGACACCCGCTCAGTTAGCTCCCCCAATCTTCACTCTCTCCTGATTAACACAAATGCCGGCGCCTAGTTAAACACCGCTGCTGTAATTATGTGGAGCCCCACACACACAGCTTCACATACACATACATAACCTATACAACACACACACAGAGGCAAACACACTTTACCGAGGAACAGTGCAGTGGTATACGTGTTGTGTGCCACCCGATCAGCATCACAGTAACTACCAATTATGTGTCTTATTTATGCAAATGCAGGTAATTTACTTCCTGCTGCGCATTACTTCCCAACGTGTTTGCCCTCCAGCATCACTTGTTTGTATCGTACATTTTTGGCAGTTGTTTCTATTACTGAATAGCAAAATGAGGTCACGGTAACACCAGAAAAAAGAATTCCAGAGGTTTTCCTCCGCCTCTTATATGGGTTGGTAAGCTAGCTGGTGAGCTAACAGCTAACAAGCAAATCCACCCATTTGGTGCTGAAACAGATTCCTTTTTTTTTTTTTTTTTTTACACTTTACACGCACCAGCATTTTGCCATGTTTATAAGTCTATATAATTCATTAAAGAAATATTCAAGTGTCAAAAAAAGCTAGCTAGCCAACAATGTCGCGAGGAGCGAAATTTCACTTGACATTTGTTCTAGTTGCTGATGCTTATGCGAGTCTTACATGAAGTGATGGCTTCAATATTATTTCTCCTCCTCCTCTCTCTATGATATATCTTGTTTCAAAAGTGAGAGCAGCCCAAGAGGGCGCCTGTATTTTTATTCCTTTGTTTCCAGCCTTTCCCTATCAGAGCGAGAAGGTGGTAGCAACTACACAAGGGAGACAGAGATAGAGGTGTAGGCAGCTGGCAGAGCGCTAAAGCAAAGAAACGCTGCGCCGTCTGACCACGGACATAAAAATGATGCCCCTTTCTTCCCCCCTGCTCCATCCCGCTTCATCTGCAAAGCAAATCACATGCCCTGCAGCCAGAGATTCCTCTTTGGTCACCTGGCTGTTCTCGCCGTTTTCAACCAGGCCCAGGAACAGAGCAGGGTTTACTAGAAGTGAAAGACTTTATAGTCTAATGGAGAGGAGCTAGACAGAGAAACAGAGGGCAGGACTTCCAACCGATTGCAAAGGAGAGGTGGGTGTAATGAGGCCTGATCTGTCACAAGAAAGAAACGGACCTGTATTTGCATTTTCAGCCCCTTTCTTCGCCGCCCTCCCTTATCGTTTCTTCCCCCTTCTCGTAATAAGGGAAAAAGAAAAGGCAATGAGAGGGAAGAAAGACGGCAGCGGACATATACACAGAGGAATCCGGGGAGGGGAAAGAGAGCACATTACTATTGGGAGGGAAAAAATGATTAAAGGCTGAGATGAACACAATCTGCTGGTTCCAGAGGAAAGAGGAAGGAATTTCCAGAGCCAATAAGCGAAGCATCACAGGGAGACCTGCCTCCCCCCGCTATTCAACCATGACCATGCTGGCTGAAGCACATTTCCTACATCCGCCCTTTTACACCAGCCCATGGCACGCGTGTTTCATGCACATAGAGTCATTACTGGATCTGGAATATTGATTTTTAAAAACATCGCAACCCTCCTATTTACAAGAAATACAACATATTTGAAACAGAAGTGTCCATGTGGGATTCCTTCAGGATTGCTGATTGTTGCAACTAACCAGGTATAATAGTGTTAGGATGACTCAGTTGCAGGGGGCTCTTGAGGCAAAAAGGAGAAGAGAAAGAAAAACAGCAACATCAATAATGAAGTGAAGGAGATGGGGGAAGAAAACAAAGCCGTTCATAACAAATGAGAAAACAGGCAGAGCGTCTCATTGCGAGAGCGCTAACGACAATCAATTAGCAATTGCTCATGATCTTGGGTGCGTCGGAGTATAAGGTGTCTTAATGAGTCCC
Organism: Trachurus japonicus; assembly: GCF_045865225.1. Taxonomy (NCBI): domain Eukaryota; kingdom Metazoa; phylum Chordata; class Actinopteri; order Carangiformes; family Carangidae; genus Trachurus; species Trachurus japonicus. Next base: position 7,755,660 of record NC_140925.1, read on the forward strand.
ATTTCCATTAGCTGCTCGACTCGAGAGGCATAAGGAGGAGGCTGCTCCCACCAGCTCCTCCATCTCAATGCCTAATGACTGCGAGAGTGGATTACTCCATCAATTCCTCGCTTCTCTTTGTTTATCCCCTGCGTAAATAATGGTCAACCATTACAATGCATTAAGCGGGCCACTCACTGCAGAGCGAACGAGAGGGAGAAAGAGGAGCACAAGTGCTCCGACGGCATCCTCCAGTGATCTCCAGGAAATCGGCTAATACCGGCCATGTGGTGGCAGGAGGGGGGCAGGGAGGGGGTAACAACAAGAATCCGATAGCTCCACGAATATCTGGGCCGTCTTTACTGGGAGGTATGGTTGGAGAGTCAGTGCGGGAAGAAGAGGAAAAGGTAGACACCACACTGAGTTCAACCAAATTACCTGAAGCCCTCCTCCACAGTGGGAAGCTTTCGCAGAAGAACAGTCATATTTGCTGCACACACTAAACCAGAAATAAATAGGAATGCGCTAAAAGGTGTTAGTTCCTGTGGCTCCCTGAAATATTTAGTTAAAAGGGGCCTACGGGGACAGTTTAGTGGAAGATAGCTCCAGTAAAAGTGCTCACAAGGAAGATGTGTGAATTATTCTGTTTCTCGAAAGACACTTGAAAGCAGCGCCACAGATCCCCTCCATTGTCTTGGGGCGGCAAAAGAAATCTCAGCAAACTGGGCAAATAAAATCAAAAGTATGCATTTTCTTCATAATTTGGGTGAAATGACCCTTTAACAAGTTCACTTGCACCTCAGTGAGGCTGTGTTTTCTAATACGGTTCATCCAGACGGGAAATATGTAAATGTGATTTTCACATCATTGGTCTTGATAAAGAGCATCAACAATGTGAATGGATGGATTGAGTCTTATGCAATCAACACCACATAGGGGATTTTATTTGTGTCATATGAGTGAGTATAATGAACCCCTGGTGTTGCAGTGCTTTTACACTGGATTGTACCAATCAATATTTCACCCGAGCTCCATCACTCCCTTTCTATTTTCCCCTCTCTTTTCTGGCACTCTCTGGTCTCCCTCTTGTGTCACAGCACCGGACAGGATAAAAATTAAACGCATCAGCAGAAAAACACACAAGTGGAAATGATCTCGCCGCTCCGGCCCGCTCGGGTCATGAATTCAGCTAACAGTGCTTATCACAGGCCGCCGCTATTAGTCTTAATAGCTGCGGTGACAACCTGCCTTGAGAGAAGATGGGCTCTGCTTCCCGGGGCCTCACCACAGACAGGTGATTCTCATCTGCGGTCTCTTCATGTGTCATAGCGAAGGCAACGCAGGCTGAGAAATGTCTGGCGGCTTATTGGAGCAAAACATCAGAACCTGACAGGCCATTACAGACACCAGAGCCATATGTTCTTACACACTCACATCAATCAAGGATGAATTAAGAATTCAATCAATTGACGAACACATCTAAACTGTTCCTGAGCTTTTATCGTGAATTACGAGGATCTAAGGCCGAAATAAACGTATAAGCTCCGTGCAGCTATTACACCATATTCAACATGTTCATACACAGCATGCAATAAGAATTCATTGGATGCATTTATTGGGATTAGATAATGTAATTGTTCTGCCCTAAGAATCTGAAACAATTTGTTTTACTTGTACTACTCTGAATCTAAAGCTGCACTAATAGGTGACATATATCTGGAAGGTGTCCATGAGAGTAACAAATTCTTCTGCTGTTCCACTATTTTAACTTCTTTCAGCTCGTTGTTTTGATTAAGCAACTAGCTAGTGAACATAAATCAACATGTAGCAGTTAAAATAGGGAAGAAGAAGGTGGAGACCAAAACAGAGTTTGGACTTACAGTGATTGACTGCAACAACAGAACTGAAAATAAATAATAATCAACTTCTCTGTGTTTTTTGGACACATGCACAAGAAACAACTTTCTAGCTATAACTAAAAATAAATCAATAAAAATAATGAATGCAGCTTGGCTTTAGCGGCCCATGTAACAGAACTGTGTGATGAAATGCTCTTTGGGAGATTTACAGCATGCAGGCCCTTTCTTTTCTCCTAATTTTATGGACACAAACTTGCACCTTTGACCTCCTGTCAAAGAACAAGATGTTTTTATCACTGAAGATTCAAAAGGGTTTCTCAAGTTTCATTTCCATCCCAAAGATCCCAGAGAGATCCAAAGGCCGGTCACAAAACACTTTCACTTCCACAACCTTGGATGGTGTAAATTACTCCTCCGTCATCATGATGGAGCAACAACAACTTTTCTCGTGGAGGAATCATAACTCTGTAGGATTCAATGCACACACACATGTATCGTTTATTGTGCTAAATGTGAAAGCGCTTCATGACTTCATGTGTGTAAGGGTATATCGCAGGGGTCAAGAGGTGACGTGGCATAAGCATTAAAGTCTTTGGGAGAAAAATGTTTTTTTCCCTTTGATCTTAAAGGTTACTTTCTGTATCATTGAGGAGCCGTGCTGCGCTGCCATTGAATGGGAAGCGTAGCTGGAGTGGTGAAGTGAAAGTGTTCAGTTAGGTACCTCACAAAAGTAAAACCACATGAAAGAAGCGCATACAATCAGTGCACACAGGGAAAAAAGTCAGTCTTCATCAACACCACCATACTGTACAGCGGAACAGCAAAACGAGTCGACAACAGAGAAAAAAAAACCCCAACTGAAAAGACCGTGGTCCTAGCTGCCCCTTAAACACCAAGCCAGACAAGCGCTGTTTGGAAAACAAATGTCAGGACATCTTTTCAGCCAGATTGCTTTCCCACGAGCCAGTGGAATCCTCCGCCACTCCACTCCTCCACAAAAGAGTGCGCTTGTGACTGGGACCGTGTCAACATGTTCCTCCATTTAGACGGAGGGAGGGAGGGAGGACCTACTTGGATCCACTTTGAGGCATGTCTTCCTCTACTGTCGAGAGCTTGGTTAGGACGGAAGAGGAGAAACTTGTGCATCCGCTCTATGGCAAAGGCTCAGGCGAACTTTTGGCTGCCTCAAGCCCCAAATAAGATCAAAGTGTTAACTTATTATGGCAAGTTTGAAGGATTCAGTGTTGTTGTAACTTCACAAAACCACAAAGAGACAGCAGAAACCCGCTTGCGACCTCTTATCATCGCTGAGAGATGACACTCTATTTTACAAACATGACAAAGTGCAGAGATACTGGGCAGAACGGGCTGCAGCTGCAGATCTGAGTGTAGAACAATGGGAGTCTGTGCTGATCTCTGGCCTGAACAATGGCAGGATGACATGGAGCCTGACAGACACACACACACAGACACACACATATACACACACACACACAGAGCAGCAGGATCTCCACTACAGACAGGAGAGGCAGCTTCACAGAGCAACAACACTGCCAGAAAACATCTCTTCGTCTTCCTTTTTCCCCTTCCAACATCTTTTATGTGTTTTGGCACCTCTGGCAATCATAACTCAGAAGTGAACAGTCAAACTTTGAGCATCACCATGAGCACAACCTTGTGGAGGGAAATGAGCTACTGTTGAACGTTTGGGCACAAGCTCATCTTTAATGGAAAGTTTCTATGATGTAGTAGTTGAAGTGTTGGAAACTACTAGTGTTAATTTCATCATTCATTATTTTTATTAGTAAATCACAACGGGAGAGAAGGAGAAAAATAAAGAAACGCAATTTGCTGACAAGATTTTAAGTAACAATTCAACATTGTCATCAAATACCTGAAGTATCCAGTTAGCTTAGCTTAGCACAAAGACTGGGAACAGGGGGGGAAACAACTAGCCTGGCTCTGTCCCATGGTAATAAAATCCACCTACCAGCCCCAGCTCTGAAGGTCACTACACCCATTATATCTCATCTGTCTAATCCATATGAAAACATGAGTGTAAAAATGACAAATGGCCGTTTCTATGGGCTTGAAAGCTTCATACTTAACAGGCAGATCTAATTTAAGACATTATATTAACCAAAATGTCCAACCATTAATTTAACAATAGATTCTAAATATTGAGGGAACCTTATTAAATATTAAAAACCTTACAAAACTCAATAAATGCTAGCCTACAATTTGCTATCGTTGGAGTGGATCAACTAGGTGAAATAATATCTAAGAACAAAATGAAGCTGTAATAATTTAAAAAAGAAAATGAAATTACAAGATGCTAAAAGTGCAAAAGGATATAAAACGTACAAAAGAAATAACAAAGCAAAATACAAAACAAGTAAATTGATAGTGCTAAATCCAGGAGGTGATGAAATCTCTTGTCTTCCACATGCCACTGAGGCGCTCAAAGTGTCCTTCATTATTAATGTCCTCGGAGCAGGACTTGAAGCAGCTTTGCTTCTCTTATCAATCATTCATCTGCTTTCCATTGAACACACTCCCGATCCTCCGGTGTTGAATCAGACATGAAGTGGCTAAAGGGGCGCCAATCTGAAGTCTTACCGTAATTAAACAAGGCTAACATGGGCCCCAAACACCTGCTCTCAAAACGATCCCCGATGCTGCGCTAATGCAAGGATCCCCAGCAATCCTTATCCTGTCAGTCATCTCATACACGACACTCAGGTCTCATAAATTAAGAATAAGATGCCAGAACCTATTTGTGCTAAGTCCTGTGCGTGTCCTTGTGTTCTCAAAACACCTCAACAGTGAAAACTTGAGATTGAATCAGGTTGAAATAATGTCAGTGCTGCTTTTTTTAAATTATTTTCTTCAGCAAAAAAACAGACATTGAAAAACAAGCAAATGGGTGCTTTAGGCCCCAGCTGCTCTCTTCTCACCTCCGCACCTTGCGCCCCGTCTGAACAGGATCCCATTTTTGTCCTCGACTATACAGCGGGCGCTTGGTTAACGGCGAACATAATCTAAACTTTGTGGGTCTGTCTCTCTGTGGAGTGGAATTGAAAGCATATCGTGCAAGAGTTCTTCGGTGGCAATCTCCAATTACCTTCTGCGTGCAAGTGTTCACTGCGCTGGAACTTTTCCATTTCATCACTACACTCAAGCTAGCCCCCTTTCCCCACCCTCACCCACCATCCACCGCCCGCCACCCCCCACCCACCTCCATCCAAAGCCAACCGGCAGCGGCAGCGGCACAGCAGACCGTGTCATCTGTGCACCGCGGGGGGATCCGTCCAAGCTGCAGTGAATTCCTCGTTTTGTCTGGGAAAAGACTCATGTCGATACAAACCACAGGTGCAGTGAGGTTTTTTTTTTTCCTCCTCCTTCTTCGTCTTTTTTTTTTCTAACGACCACAGTGAAAAGGGGGCAGGGCAACGCTCAGCTCCCCCTCGGCTATGTGTGTCACAATTACTCGGTAGGTCAACTTTCCCCCAGTCTCATTAAGAGGTAAAACACTGAGGCCAGAGAAAACTCCTCTCTTTTTTTTCTTTACTCTGACCCTGCAGGAAATGTTTCAGCTCGCAGAGAGCCGCTGATGCAATCGCTGTCCAGCCCGCACAATGGATTTGGGAAACAAGAATGAGGGATTATTTGATGTAACTTCTATTCAAGAGGCCAATTCGGCCCGACCAATCAATACTAATCAACGAGGAGCTGACAGGAGATGAAATTCCCTCTGCTGCAGCCAAAGTCTCATGTATCAGGACTTAGAGGCTGCGCTCAGGCTTCTTCCTCCGCTTCTTCACACACAAATCCACAGCTTGAGAGTAACTGAGTGCACAGATCTCCACTTCTATACAATAAGCCATCAGTAAGGACTAGCTGGCTTAGGTACATGCACTTGCAGTCATCAGGTGCACAGAGGTAGGTTTAACTGTTGGCTAACACGAACGTGGTCGTCATTAGAACTTGCTAACACGTCAGTTTGGTATATACAGCTTGCTGCATGCGCTTCACCCAAGTGGTGGAGAGATTAATTCAATTAAGCAGCAGTGGAGGATGGAAACACACCTCTACTGTAGTAAAGGTACACCGAGTTAAGTCCTGTGCTCAAAATGATCCAGAAAAAGATACTTAAATGGTCAAAAATGGCCACATTGTAGAATCACGCCGATGTTTTTTACTAATCCAGCAGCATTTCACTGTTTAAGTGAATGTGGATTCATCTTCCGATCAGTTTCTCCTGACTACATTGCTGATCCCTTATGCATGGAAAAGCTGCCACCATGAAGCATTTGGCTTTTTTGCATTAAAAAAAAAGAAGTTCTCAACCAATTTTATTCAGCTAATTAACTAATTAATTCACCGGCCCATCTTCTTGTTCCAACTTAAAACAGCTACGTTTCTCACAGTGTTACAAGCACTTCCCTCTGAAGTGGAGAGTCTATAAATTGCAATACAAAGATTCTACTCCAGTGAAGTAACAGTACCTTAAATTTGTACTGAAGTAGAGTTACTACATTCCAGTTCTGGATCATGTAAGGTCTTGAAAGCACAGGCCTTGTAATGAGGTATTTTAACATTGTGGTCTGAATTCTTCCTCCACCACTGCCCAAATCTCATTGCAACACCCTGCAAATTATTAATCTCCAGTGTTAACCATGTTGACAGTGTCAAGCTCTGAGAGAGTGCAGCCTGTAGAGGGTGCCTTTCATCTGAGGCAAGGAACTACAAAGAGCATGAGCTTTTCATGTTAACACAGGAAACATATATTTAATGAGACAACCACTGCAATCTCCGCTGCCATGCTAAGTGAGTCTGACCCCACACCGCAAAACTCGGCGGCGCTGCCAAACAACAGTCACGGCAGTCTAGACGAGGCCGAGCCGCAAACCGGGGGCCTCCCGAAAAGCTCTTGTAATGCACAAGGAATTTGGTGCGGTTTCCTCGGAGCGGAGAGGAAACGCATGAGCGCGAGCGAAAGAGGGGAGCAAGATCCCTGCAGAGGTCAGAGCGCATCCCCGGAGGTGTCAGGGGGAGTAAATGGGCATGACTGCAGAACATGGGGTTATACCCGGCTCTCCTCCCTCCTCCCTTCCCTTCCCTCCTCCTTCTTCGCGGGGTGCCTTCACTGACTCCCTGTGCGACGCAAATTGGAACGGGAAACAGTTGTCAGCTCTGGGGGGAGGCGAAAACCACCAACCTTATTTGAAAACAAACACAAATGTGACGTGAAGGAGGATCTGTGGGAAGACACGGGGACAGATGGAGTCGCATGTCGAAGGATCAACCTTGTTTGACGAGTGTGGAGGCCGCCGCCAAAGCTGCTGCTGCTGCTGCTGCTGGTTCTCTGCACGGCTGGCTGAAGGCTGACACCAGTATCAAGGCCCATGAATATTCAGTGACCAAGTAAATGAGGCAGATAGCACTTGACATGTTTAACATCCACCTTTGGCACCTTCCCTCTACAAAGCCAACAAGGTGAAGCAGCAGAACAAATATGTTGGTTGTTTGTGGGCGGCAACAATCCCCGCTGATGAATTGGACGGCTTTTTGAACAAAGAGAATGAGTTTCAGTGGGCGAGCGACATCAAAATAAGCCGGACTCGGGAAAAACAATCTGATTTCCTCTGTGGGATTTGAGTTTCTAAACTGCTGTGTGTTTTTTCTTTTCTTTTTTCTTTTTGAAGAGACTGGCATTAAAATAAAAATTGTAGTATTATGCCTTGCAATATGCTGACATTTACATTCTTAGAAAAACATGTTTCCCTCAACTATAATCCCTGCTGGTATCAAAATGTTTGCTCTCTAAATATTTACCAACCCTGAGTCACATCTAAAGCCTAACACAGGCACCTTGAGACTTCCCTTTTTTTTCCCCCAAGTGTTGTGTCCCAAAGGAAATGCTGTGAAAGCACTACAGACTATCTTGCAAGTGAGTAAACTCTCTGAGCACACAACACATTCCTCCAACACCTCAAAACAACTCTGAGGAGGAGGAGGAAAAAAAGAATCTGCCACCAACAAACTGTGCTGCTTCAAATCACCGTAGCTCCCGACAAGAGAGACGACGAGCATTTGGTTTTTGACGCCACAAAGCGGAGAGTGGGAAATTTGTTACTGCGATAGTCCACGTAATGGAAATGTTGACACTGTGATAGTCTCCATTGCTTATCCACTGGACTGGGCCATTTAGCATCTGCTCAGTGCAATTCTGAATGAGTGGCTTAAAAAAAAAGGAATATTCAGCTAAAAATCCATCTTTACATACTCACGTCAAAGGCAGTTCAGCAGTTTGTAATTGAGCTTTTCAGAGACGCCCTGTACACTAACAAACCCACCATGATGATTCAGAGTGCTTATAGTGACTCGTGATGTCCAATCATGTCCATGTAAGTGTGAGTAGGGTCGTTATAACCTCACATACACTCCTCACTCAGACTAAATCTAACAACTGTTTTAATTAATAAAAATCTAATATTTAAAGGCAAGGCAAGGCAATTTTATTTGTATAGCCTGTTTTTACAAACAGTTTGTCTCAAAGGGCTTTACATGGCATCATAACAACATCCTCTGCCCTTAGACCCTCACATCGACTGAGGAAAAACTCCATAGAAAACCCTTTTAACAGGGAAAAATCAGAGAAACCTCAGGGTGAGCAACAGAGGAGGGATCCCTCACCCAGGACGGGCAGACGTGCAATAGATGTTGTATTTAAAGTCTGTAAAGGTGCACAATATAAAACAATGTCTGCAAAATCAGAACATGGCCAAGTCCAACATGCAAATCCCATGCAAAGTGTCACACATTGTTTGCGTCATTAGCAAACAAAGCTGTGAGGATGCTCTAGATGTAAAGTAACATACAGTATAAACCCCAAACGATATCAGTAGTAACATGACAATCACTTCATCACGTGGAAATGAAATCACACAATATCTGACAAAATAATCAGATTTTTTTTGGAAGGCAGCTAAATCCATTTAAATGAAAAGCTATAGTATGGAAAAAATAGATCAATAAATCAATTATGAATACCTGTGATAATTATTTTTCCCATAAATCAACAGGCCTATCATTAGACTTCTCTCCTCAGCTCTATGATCAGCCTCCTCCCCATGCGGTAAACGCTGGTATTGTTTACCTAAGGTTTAACGTTATGTAAATGTTCACTGGGGGATTAGTTCCCCGGCAGATTTCTTCTTGCTGCTCCGATTCTTTGAGAGCTTCCTCAAGGAGCTGGAGCCCTCTTCTGCCAAATCCAGCTCCATAACCATTCCTCACTATAGTAAATGTGTCAGTTTCCTAATATAAATCTCACTTCTCTCACACAAGTATTTGTCATTTTTTAAGCAAACACTTCAAACGTCATGTTGCTGCTTCCCGCACCATCTTGCACTGTTGGTCAGACAAAACCAGCAATAATATGACTGAGTGACCTTTATCTACAATTTTTCATTGATGCTAATATTCTGCCACTGTCACTGCATTATCCAATTTATTGAGGAATTTTCTTTTTATGATTGTGTTATTGATTTCAGCCTGGTTCCTGCACACACACACACTCACACACACACAGATAAAGATTTTTGGCAGAGTATTCCTTTACTGGGCTTGTTAAGCAGCTTGTACAGTATAAACACACACACATACACACATATTAACACTATTGAGTTGTTGGTAAATTGTGAACACAAAGGGGCCATGCGTAAAGGAGCACCCACCCCCTCTCTCCCCTCTCTCCTTCCAGCTGTGTCTCCGCAGCCTCAACAAGCACCCAGTTCCACATGAACTGAGAGGTTGTGTGCCTCATAACACCACGCAAACACAAACAGCACACACATATATGCACTCTAACCTCCTCTTGCCCCCTCCACTACCCCAACCACCACCACCCAACCCTCCGCTCAGTGCACCCTGCCTCCTGATAAGCTGGTTTGCCAGGCTTTTGCCAGCGCGGCTGATGGCTCCGTTTGCACAACCGCTCCATTGTTGCTGTGCAGAGTGGACAACTGCACTTTGGACCTTTCATTGGGGGGGGGGGCTTTTATTGTGTTTCCCTTAAGGGCATCCACTGTGGTTTATCTGCAACCTGCCAACCACACACACTTTAAACACTGCATTAACCATATCTAAGGTTAGAAAACACAAACAGTAGCTGCTGTGCTGCCGCTGTTAAGTACAGTACAGTACGTTCGCTTTTGCCTGCATGGCTGATTTTTTTTTTCTTCCTCTTCTTCTTCTTCTGGAGCTTAAGAAGACTCATAAAAGAAAAAAGAAAAAAGGCAACTGAATTATCTGTGTTGCTGGAACCTGATCCACTGCCGGCTGACCTTTTCCACAAAGCAATATCAAACGTAATAGTTGCGCCGAGTTAAGTGATTGCAATTTATGAGTCCATTTAACTTGATTCAATATTGGATGACAAATGATTACCTTGGTGAAGTAAAGCTTACATACACGAAAATAAACCCCGCTATGCACAAATACAGAGCTTTATCAAACTTAACAATCAGCTCAGTGTCTGTCTGCTTCGGAGTCTGGCTCAGCGGAGGGCTGAACAGAATTTTAAAAATGCATGACAAGACTAGAAGGAGGAGAAGAAGGAGAGGTTGCATATTAAATATCCACAGATATACCCCCGCTCCGCCTCCTCCCCTCCACAACCTTCACCCAGTTTTTTTTTTAATTTTTTAATTTTTTATTGTTTTGGCTCTAACTCCATTAAGCTAAAATTGATGTGTATTGAATAGATGTTGCCTCTAAATCTGGTCAACTGGCCAAATGGATTAAGTGAATCAAATCCATTTTCCTGAGTACATTGAGGAAGTGTCAGAATGAAACATTTTCAATTTTGCCCCTTAAGGTCCAAGATTTCTTCATCTCGCTGTAGAACAAGTTGCTTACCCTGCAAAAACAGGCCGCAACACGTCGCCAAACATGGCCCCGGCATTAAATTAGCCAGACACAATCCACATATTTGATTCGCTGTGCAGCCAGAAAAAAAAAAAAAAAAAAAGGAGTTACATGACTTTCAGGCATCCAGCTCAGACTATAAAGAAACAATGTAGCCTACTTTGCACACTCCTCACTGCACTCTTTTCAGCCACATCCTCTTGGATTTTATGACTCTGGTTAAAATGCAACCATTAAATATTCATGTGCGAGGGCTTTCACCCGTGAAGCAGTTTCCCCTTCTCTCCCTCTCTCTCTCTCTCTCTCTCTCTCTCTCTCTCTCTGAGCTTTAGAGAAAGTGAGAAACTTTTTGATTTTAACTGACAAGAGCTAAATATTAAAAAAGAAGCTTTGGGAGTTCAGCAAAGTGTGGACTGCTCCTCGCCAATATCCTACCCTGCTGATACCAGCCTCGCCTTCTCCTCTTTCATCCTCATTGTTCTTAAAGATTCAAGACTGTAGTGAAGCTCTCATAGAGTAAATTAACATGACAATATAAACTGGGGAGATTAATGAAAACAAATACTCAGTAGCTGAACAATGACATTATGAAAATTGATGGTTGACAATCACTCTTACGAGAATAGTCTGAGTCTCCCCCTCCTTCCTTTAGTCGTCAGCAAACATCACGCCGCACACGACATAAAGTATATCTTTGAAAAATACTGCTCATTAATTTTTCACTTGTTGTCTCAGCTGTTTATTATGCAAAACATTTCCCATCAGCAGCAAAAGTAATGACACAAATAATTCATACTTTCCCTCTTAGAACTCCTGCCACGCTAAAAAAATCCATAATATATAGCAAGTTAAGAGCATCTATGAAAGATTAAGGATGAAATGATGTCTGCAGGTATAGACGGGAGCATAAATAAGGCTGAAGTGTGATTCTGCTGCAGTGAACATTAGGGAAATTTTGGAGGCTTTATTTGGGTAGATGTGATTCGCATACAAATCGAGGGATGCAACAATTCAGGGCTTTTCCAAACAAGCCATTTTGTAGACAAATGAAGCAACTGCTCAGACACGTGAGGCCTGCTTTTGTTTTTCCAGTCTTTGTGCGCAAGGTGGCAGAACGCATGTATGACAACCCGCCGCCGTAAGTTGACTTTAACCGCCGGAAATACATGAAGGGGAGAGAGAGGGACAAAAAAAATGAAGCCCAACAATGGTATTGTTGTCTGAGAGCTGGGGAAGTGCGAGCGGCATGAAGAGTTCATTCATTCTGAACTAATCTTTTTAGTGATTTGGGAGCAACGATTCGTGCCACTCGCTAATGAATGAGGGACTGAACTAATAATTAGGATATTTGCGGATAATATTGTGTCAGCCGAGCGCTGCTCCACAAACAAGTGTATAGCCTACAGTCAATCACCATCCGAGTTGGGACGGTTAAGTGTATCAGAGAGCGATCGATTATTACTCTTTGATCAGTCACCACCGAGTCTCTCCTGCTTCAGCACCGAGCAGCTGATTGAGACAAATCAAAGGGTTTTTTGTTTTGTTTTTTTGGTTACTTTATCCTGCGCTGGCTTGAAAGAAGCCACTTGGCAGAAAGTTTCCATCGCCGCTCATCGCCGTCTTTGATCCCAAATAAGAAAACAAAAAAAAAAAAAAATGGAGGATGGCTTGTGAAACATGAAGGCTGTCAGAGGCATTCTTCCACTCTTGGAAGGCTGCCCGCTCTTTTGAAAGGGGGTTTTCTTCAAAGCAAATGCCGGTGACATTACCCATTCTCCTCCCAATTAAAATTTATTGAAAACATCCAGGAAACACTGTACGGCTAATATCATCACAACTAGCTTGTCAGAAACAAACAAATACAGCGATCACAGGGACAAAAAAGGGAATCCTTCCCCGGCCTTTTGAGTTCATAACCAGCATTTAATCCGCTGTAATGATTTACAATATGACAAGTCAGGCAAAATTTACTGTGACAGATTGAATGGGACCCAAATATAATTACAGCTCACATGATCTTCCTCCACCTCCCTCCTCCTCCTCCAGAGGAAGTGTCTGTCGACGCCACACAAAGGAGGTGGAGGATATGCAGCCCGGGGTGATTTGCTTTTTTTTTTTTTTTTAATTTGCTCCTCCAGTTCAGCTGATGCTAAAAATAAATAAATAAGAAACAATCAAGATACAAAGCCTTGTGGATTTATCGGCGCGTGAGGAAGCAAGGTGCAGGGTAAAGCAGGTGAATGGTGGTTAAATCAAGTCACTGATGTCTAGACGTCCTGTTTGACCTCAAACGTCAAAGGTCAAACAAAAGCACAACACAGGAAGTAGTGTGTGATCAGCATCAGGAAATGAGTCAGCAACCACTTTGATAATCGCTAATCAAATGCTATTTCATTTTGGACTAAGCACGACACTGCGAAATGTCACTTTGAATTTCTCTAGGTCCTTTTTTATTGTCATTTTATGGTTTAAATGACTGTTCGTTTTATCAAGATTAATTGGATATTGGATGATGGAAATACTTCAGGGTGTATTGAACATTTTTGAAATAATGTTACTGCACTGGAGGATTTTTTTATGGGCTGTAAAGAGGGAGGGGAAAAAAAAAAGAAGTGTAAATATAAAAAGTTGTTTACAAAGTTCGTGTCGCAGCGAGACTCCAACCAGTCTCAGCGAGGTCGTAAACTCTGCGAGAAGTGGCAACACATCGGGGTAATTCTCCTAAAGAAACCCACTGTGCCCAACACCACCAGCAGCCCCCCACCACACCACCCACCCAGATTAGGTTTCACATTCCTACCTCACAAATAACACTGACACACACACACACGAGAGAGAGAGAGAGAGAGGAGACAGAGAGGTAGATTGAGACACAGACACTTTTGTTGAGACACTTCTGACCTCAGACTATTTCATCTCGCTGACGATGTTTACACCATGAGTCAAGCACAAGGATATCTCCTCTCTTCTTCTCCGTCCAAGATGTGGAGGATCAGTCTCCTCCTCCCATCCCATCCTACCCCCTCCTTTCCTCTCCTCTCCTCTCTTCTCTTGTGAGTACACTCCCCTCCTCCCCTCCCTTCCATCACCCTTCATGCTAATGTAACACACATTAGTGAAACCAGCCGCACACTGTGTGCGTCCATGGCGACACTGAGGATGCTGGGCCCTCGGGTGAGCCATCTCTCTCTCTCTCTCTCTCTCTGTCTCTCTCTGTGTCTCTGTCTCCACATGCCAGGCACATCACGGGCACAGCCTCACACCACAGCGTCTGTGACTCAAACATGCCCTCCTTTTAGAGCAGATGGTCAAAAATAGCGTCCGCCGTCAACATTTTTGTAAGCCGTGGAACCCGTTGGGCCATACACCGTTTGCCAAGAAGGAGTAGGGGTGCAGTGTGTGTGTGTTAAAAATAATCTGGTCAGTTACAGCTTTTCTCTGTTTGATACTGACAAAGTGAGAACACCCTGTTGTTTGAAAAGAGCTTATGCAATCTGCACCTATAAATAGAAGTGTGAAGTGTGTCTCTCTGCGTGTTTACAACCACCACAACGCTGCCCAATTACTTAGCATCATCAGCAGTGGTAGTCGTTATGATATCTGTGATTACTGCTAGCGTGTGTGAAACAATTTGTTGCTGCTGCTGCTGCTGCCACGGTAACCTTTTATTTCCTTGTTGGGGATGGGACGGCCCGCCAATGAACACACGGATGGAGAGGAGGAGAGAGGGGGTGGGTGGAGGGGGAGGGGGAGGGGGGCGAGCGGGGGGCATAAGGAAACAGACAGGATGTGTTTACAGAAGAGTTATTTAAAGTCACCGCTGGGACAGCAGCGCACGTGGCTACAAGCCATATTTCTGGTCACCTACATGCTGTGCAGACACACAAACGCACATTTCATGTCCTGAAATCTAAGGTCAGACACACACACACACACACTCACACACACCAGTTAAGTTATTAATCCCCTTAACTCTTTGGCTCTTTGTGCTCAGACTTCACTCTCTATTTCCTGACTCATGGCACTATGCTGCTATGCTTCTTTCCTGTGGGTCTCATGTATCAGAGTAGGGATATTGTATTATAAACACGCAATCAACACACAACAATGCACTACATTTAAATGAAGAGTGCCATATAGATGGTATAGATTACATCATCCATTGATTTTTCTATTCTCATTTCCATTTCTTATGCACATACTGATGCAGATGTGGCACTGCGGTTCCAAGCATGCTTTGGCCGATGTAAACAGGAAGTGTTGTGTTGCCATGGGGATGCAAAGTTACACCTGAGCACTGTTTTTTTTTCTTCTTCTTTTGGTTATCTACAGGTACTAGCTACAGAAAACACAAAAAAGGATCTGAGGTTGGGCAAGAGGAAGTAAAAGAGAGTACCCAGAATGCTACTGGGTGTGAATTTTGACCCACAATGCATCAAATTGGATGCGAAGGGTTAATGTATTCCACCCAGTCCAGTGCTGAGACTCTCTCTCTCTCATGGTCTTCACAGCTGTCACGTCAGCGTATCAGCTCCAGCCCATGATGCATGCCTTGCACCTGGGTAACCGACCGCACGCAGACACCGTGTTAGAATAAGGGTACAGTGTAAGCTGACACACAGGCGGTGGGTGTGGTGTCACCGCTGTCTGCCAGTCATCATCAGTGACAGCAGTTTTGTTGGAGCGGGATGAAAGAGGGGTGAAAAAAAAACTCGATATCTGATCCGAAAGAGACAAAAAGAATAAAAGAAATCACGTTAAAATTAACACGACTTAAATTCCAACGATATCAACTTCTTAAATGTGAGTATTTGCTGCAAATTCTCTGTTTTAGATGATGGTTGAAGCCAAGGAATGTTTTCGAGTTGTAGACTAGTTGGTCTGACAAAACACACATGCAATGTGAAGATTTCACCTTGGGATGGTCATTTTTTCCTCTCTACGAATGAATCTTTGCTGCTGTTTAGAAAAGAGGTTGTGTTACACAGAAACCTTCTTCTCTGGCACAGTTCTACATTTACAGTCCCGAGAAGTCATTTTCTTAATCAGCAGTTTATGTTGTAGTGACACTCCTGGCTGACATGTGAGATTCAGATTTCTGTTTTTGTCTGTTTGTTTGTTTGTCTGTGCTTACTGCTCTTAAAGTGGCCATTAAAAGAGGAATTTCTATGCCTCAGTCAGGATTTAAGAATATAGCACCCTCTCCGTGTCTGTGATGACATCTTCAAAAACAGCAACAGTTTCTTGTTTTTCCTCAAAGCTGTTCAATTAGCAATGATAGAAAACAGAGAAAGGCAACAAAATTGAACATTTAAGAGGCAGAGACCAGTTGTTTCATATCTGAAGTCGTGCGAATCAAAAGTTAGTTGAACTAAACACAAAGAGTCGTGACTGAGCGTTACCCTGAAACATCCCAGTCCACAATCTCCACAATGAGCAGCATCACCAAGAAAGAATCAAAGGCTGTAAGAACAAAACACCCAGCGTGACCTCTTCCCTCTGGGGCCAACAGTGACTATGCAAAGCGAAAACAGGTGAAATGCAAAACAGTATTTCAAGCAGCAGCCTCTTGTGTTGTCGACGACACATGGCAACAGACGAATGAGTGCACTGCGCAGCATCCTGGGGATTTTATCTACTTGTGTTTTTTACATCTTGATAGCAAACTTGAAAGCGTGTGACATTTGTGTTTGGGGTGAAATGGATGGGTAAGGGAGGCTAAAGGAGGGGTGTTGCTGGGGAAAGAGATTACCCTCAGACCTTTTCTTTGAGAGCAAGCGAGAGAGAGAGAGAATAGGGGGGGGAGGACGTTCCCTGTGTATTAGTAAATCCCAGTTAATTTTCCCTGTCAGAGAACAATGAGATATGGACCCCCACCCCAGGCTCTGTTGAATGTAATTCCACCACTTGCTCAGAATCACCTTCATTACTCATCAGAGGTGTGGATCTCTCTCTCTCTCTCTGTACTGGAAAAAAAAAACCTCCAGAGCGCACACACTAGACACTGTGATACTTCAGCAGAGCCCCCCGGGAGCCTTTTCAGCACCCATTTTTTTTTGATAGTGAGATTACACCTCTTGAGACATTTTCAAATTTCAAGAGCAGCTGCTACTTTCTCAGCCTCCACTGAAATTTAAGAGGGGGAATATGTCTGCCGTGCAAAAAACACCATCACATGCTGCAACATTTGACAGCCCTTCAGGGTTCCTGGGTCGGACCTTGTTTAATTTATAGAAGCTGAGACTTTCGAGAAGCCGGATGTTATTCATGATTCAGAGCCTTTCATTTACACTTAACACTGCGGCGCTGCACTGTGACATCATCTGCGTATGTTTTTCACAGCATGTCACATTCAACATGCATGAGCCTGCGATTGCTGGGGGCCTCAAAAGCTCCAATTATATCCATCCAGGGTTAAGACTCACAGATTGGATCTTCTCTTTTTTTTTCACAACTATCACGTCGCCTGTTTTTAACCCTCAAATCCTGCTGATGACAACAGACAGCATGTAAACAAGAGTATTGGTTGATTTTAATTGCATTTTAATTACAGGTGAACAAGATTCGAGTGCAAAGGGCTTCAATTTAACGGATCAAGCACATGCAGTTATTGACTCTAGGGCTGTTATTTTGATTATCTATCAATTATTTAGTCCATCAAATGCTGGAAAACAGTGGAATATGCCCAAGGTTACGTCTTCAAAGAGCTGGTTTTGTCCAAACAACAGTTTAAAACCCCAAGACTTTGAATTCAGAGTGAAATAAAAGAAAGTAAAGTTGGAAATTGTCACATCTTAGAAACTTTAACTTGAAAATTATGATTGTTTTACAGCATTTATTCAAGTCTGAGTCATTTTTAAGAGTTGTTGTTTTTCTGTCACATGTACCAGTGATGTTAACATCTCTGGACTGTGGGTTGGACGTAACAAAAACATCTGAGGACATTTTCCACTATTTTTGGACATTTTATAGACAAAATAATTTATCAGCCAATTGAGAAAATAACCAGCAGTATAATCAATCATGATAATAACCCTTAGTTGCGGCCCCTAAATCTTGCACGTAAATGATATTTGAAATGAAGAGGGAGTTTTCCTGGTGTGCCAAGCCGGCATGGGAACAATCCAAAAATACAGTATTTAGACCTATTAATCACAAGATGTGTATTTTCTGTTCCGGCTAACTTCCCCTCCAGCGTGGCTGCAGCTGTAACAGGAGGCAGGCCTATTGTTCAGACTAACAAGGGCCGCAGAGGTCACTTGCATTTTCACAAGAGCTTTGCCAGAGGGTTTGGGGAAGCAACCGGCACACCAGTCTGTTTAGTATGGATCTACACTAAAGCTTTTTCTATAAAGTCACATCATTCCCAGTCTATTATAAAGGGGGATGGATTAGATTAAGTGAGATTATGCAGAGAGGGGCTCCCTAAAAAGAGCAAAAATAACACGCTCAGTACTTAGCAGGCGAGTCAACAGTGGGATTAAGCCAAAAGGACACGTTCAAATCCAGTGCTAATATGCACAACGGCCATCCTTCAACACACTCAACTTTTAAGTGGTCTCCAAAGCTGCTGCGCACATTTCTCCAGCTGCATCCAAAACAAAGAAAAAAAAAAGACTTTTATTCTCATATTCTGGTCGTAAAACTGGAATTAATCCCCAACTTGACAAATCTCAAACCTCAAAATAAGGGTGATTTTTCTCCTCCCCATCAAACTGTCATCCCGTCTTCCCCCCCTGTCAAGCCCTCACTCCGCGTACACTTTGTACAATAACAACTCCCAGCACCGATGCAACCGAAAAAATGCACAAAGTGGTTGCACACTCTAACATGATTAAATGATGTGTGGTCTGGCGTCACTCCCAGCACCTCTCCCATCCCTCACTCTGCTCCATATCTCCCTCCTGCAAGAACGCAAACACACACACACACACACAGATTCCCTTTCCCTGAGCTGTGTTTTGAAAATAGAAGCTTCATATTAACAGTCAACAGTCAAGCTGACAGGTACAGTCCGACCGTTCTCTCCATCATAAAACCCCCTCGGTGGATATCTGCTCAGTACACATGTTACTGCAGCTCCGTGTCACCGAGGTGGAGCGTCGCAAATCACCACAAAACACACACATGAGGAATGCAGAATAACACACATATGCTTATTTTGTCATTCTGAGCGGTGGAGGGAGAATTTGGATCCGTCACTGAAATTTCAGCAGCGACGCAGTGGTGTAAAAATACTGCCTCACAGGGAAAATACAGATGTATTAGCAGCAAAACGTGGCTAAGTAAGGGAGGGATTACACAGACGCTGAATTTTAATGTTGTTCCTGAACTTCTTTATTCTGTTTACAGTAGTTTAATCCAGTGGTTCTCAAACGGAGGAGTCACAGGGTGAATAACCTTGTTTTTTCTCCAGTTACATTCATTCGCTCTGACCGACCTCTGCCACCTTTCCATTTGAATGAATCACTCTTTGGTGGTACTGTTGAAAATAGGTTGCAAGTCAAGGGCGGGCTCATGAGCAGGTGACACTCACTACTACAAAGACCCAGCTCTTCCCATAGACTCTTGTGGACTGGTAGGCAAGATCGTAAACTCAAAAAACAAAACAAAAAAGACGTTCCCATTCAATCGTTCCACTGAAATATCAATGAACCGAGTCTGGGGATCACATTCACAACGCGGGAAGGTTGGAAAAGAACGACACAGCAACGTAACAGTGCAACATATTTCATAAAATTACATTTCCCTCTGCAAAGTAAGTTGTAACTATAGTTGTCAAAAACACATAGCTCAGTGAAAAAGCTCAGTGTTTCCCTCTGAAACCTGGTGGAGTTGTAGAAATTCACTCAAATTGCCTGATGGGTAAATGCACTCACTTCTCTCTCTCTCTCTCTTCTCACTACAGCGGAGGTAGTGCAGTATCAAAATAACCTTTTACAATGTTATAATTGCTCACAAGTACCATGATAATAGGATTATTAAAAATGAAGTGCTGTTTGACACCAAAGTAAACCTCAAGATTAAGCTGCTACACAACTGCCCGGTGACACACTTTTCCTGCACTTAGAGCGCCAAGGCAAGGCTTGCCCGGCTCTCTCTCTCTCCTTCCTCATTGAAAATAGTCATACCAGTGGGGTGATTCATCCCCAGGAGTTTATTCTGTCAAGCAAAGACAACACAAAAAGGACCTTGAGCGAAACCTACACAAACCTCCCACAGGCTCTGACCGCGGAGGAAGAGCAGTCGGCTGCTTTGCTCGCTCGCCTGCCTTTTTTTTTTTTTTTTTTTCTCCTGTTAGTGAGCTTAAGAGAGCTCTCCGTACGCAAGGAGCCGCTCGCCGCAACTGGAATTCCCAAGCTGAATCAATAACATTATGACATTACACACCATCTAACAGCCCTGTTTACCAGCTACTTAAGCACATATTGTTGGTAAAAGGAGGATCAGGCTGCAAACCTTTGGGAATGGGTTTAGTTTGGCTTGCAGTGAAGCAGTGCTGCTGGACTGTCATGTCTCACAAAGCAGTGTTTATCTCTCAACTTGTTCAGGGTGTAAAGTGACACTGCACATCATTTTTGTGCCTCTGGAATATTTCCAGAGAAAAAGGCAAAAGCAAAAGCATCAGATGCAGCATATAGACCGTACATCAGTGAGGTGAGTGCAGGGCTATAGAGGTAGAGAGACACACCAGGCTCTCAGTCTCCTCTCAGGCTGGACGGCAGTGTTGCTGGAGGTAATGAGGCCTCTTGTGTGTCCTCTCTGATCTGAGAGTTGAATAATTTCCCATGTGGCACGGCCATTTCCAGCTTCCGCCTTCACTCTCACCTCGTCGGGTGGGTGGAAAGGCGAGAGCGCAAACTCCCACCCTGCTCTGAAAACGTGTTGCCATTGTCAACCCCACAGTGACACACTGGCTGCAGTCCAGACCAGAAAAAAAGAATCGCTTCAGCGTCTCAAAGATGTGTGTGATTGAGGGGTTTTTTTTTCTTCTTTTTTTTGTTCTTCTCTAATCTGAGTCAGAAGCAGCTGAATGTCCTTTTACAGTTGTATTCTGCCTCACTATGTGCTGATGCTTTTCACTGGTCAGTAGGAAACTCAGAGTTAATAAATGGTCTACTTCAGCACCCAGACACACGTGCTGGGTTGCAGATCTCTGTTTCAATGTGGCTTTTGTTTGACGGCTGGTGTTTCAACATCCTCAACTTGAATAGAAGAAGGTCAGCCTGGTGGGGTCTGCCCCATGGTTATTCAGGAGCCCAACCTGGGGCCCCTCAGAGATGGGGTGACTGGGAGGGAGGAGACGGGACAGAAACCACCACCACCCCTCCTCCTGCTCCCCCTCCTCCTCCTCCTCCTCTGTCTGACACCATCCTAATCTATGAAGCCACTGGAAGTCTGAAGTTTCCTCACACAAACAAAGCTGAATCAGCTCTTAATCACACATGTTGTCATCGAGCGCTGCTGGTGCGTGCGGATCGGGAAGGTCGGCACAAGCAGGAATTTGAGCCAAAAGGAAGTCAAAAGGGCCAGGTGCACAAAGATGGCAGGCAGCCTCCTAAGTTGGACCAAAACCTTCCCATCCTGCAGCAGGGCTAGATCTAAAAAGTTGCGTGGAGGAGCCGGCTCAAATGGAAAACAGACCGACGGATGACATGACAGAAATGTAAACAAGCAAACCGAGCCTGCTCAATAACTGGCATCACCAGGAGAAGTTTTGCACGAGCTTCGGCGGCTGGGTCCAAAGAAGTCTGCTCTGTATGTGTATGTATGTGTGAGTGCAGGATAGAATTTGGATGCTGCAGCAGCTGAAAGCAGACACGAGGAGGAGAATGAACTTTTCAGCAACATAACAAAAACAGGAAGAGCTCTCCTGGACATCTCACCAGAAAAAGACAAAAAACATCTGCACGTGTACCCCCCACTCCCCTCCAACTACCACCAAATCTGGAGATTTATAGAAGCAGAGGTTGAAGTGTGTGTGTATAGGCCTATACATGTGGGAGAAACACACTCAACACACTCCTCTCCCCTCTCGCCTTGATCACGGTTAAGGAAAGCAGATCAGGGAGCAGCTTACTTTTTCCACTTGGCCATGCTTTTTGCTTCCTGGACAGATGTACAGCAAGAAAAGGAGCCTAGTTCTATATAAAAGCCCCCCTCCTCCTCCTCGTCTTCCTCCTCCTCCTCCTTACTCCCAACTGGTTCCATATTCAGACAGCAGGAATTTTGGGGAGTCAACTTGTTAGACCCTTACCCAGCAATAATGATCTAGAGAGCAAGCGAGATAACTCCGGGGCTGTGACACAAATGCGCTGATATACGATGCTGTGCACATGTGCTGCTGTTAATGAAGTCCAGGAATAAACATTTTAACATGGCATTAAATGGATAATCCGCGCGCTGCAGTGGCCGCTGTCTTTGCTTTGCCTTGCCTGCCTGGTCCACAGTTCTCCTTGCAGCTTGCATGTATCAGCAACGTTAAATCCACCATGTGCACATCATCAGAGGCCAAAAGGTAAAATACAAAACAATAATAATAATAAAGGAAAACACTGCACATAAATATACACATACACATGCAACACGCGCGCGTTTTGGAGATCCACGCGCAGCGGAATGATTCATTCTGCAAACAAAATGCATACAGGCTGCTACAATGTAGCCTCCAAGCCCCAACGCTTTAGAGATCAACGCGGCATCTGTTACTAACGAAATGCACAACCTGCTTAACAGCCCGCCGGTTCAATCCCGACGGCGCAGGGCAGCGTGGTAGTAAATAAAAAGCTGCCGTTTATGATTACATGCTCCGACGTGCTGCTCGCTGCCAGTTCAAGTGGTCACTCTATTGTTGAGAAACAATCTGAGCCAAAGTGGAAACAAAACCTTTCCCCGAGACAAGAGCCTCGCAGCGCGACACCGGGGGAACAAGCAACGCTAAGTTTGCAGCTACTCACCGGGTTATTAAGCGGAGAAAGTCCTCGGTAATTTTCGGGCTCTTGTTTTTAAATATCTTCCCCCCTCACGGCCACTGAGAATGGGCTCAACGTCAGTGGGTGAGTAACTGAATAGACTCGGAGAGAGCGCAGTAAGTTGAAGTGTCAAATTACATTGGCTATTCTATTACCAAAGGGACCCATGCTCGGTGGCTGCTGACAAAATGTGTCGCGGATTTTTTTTTGACGCGGAGGAGAAGCCAACGGGAGGTGAAGCCCGGAGCGGAGCCGGACTGCCGCTCAGCCGCTCAGCCGCTCAGCTCAGCGGCCATCTGCTGCTACACACACCGGATCCGGCTGCAGCGACCCCCGCTCGCTGCCTGTGGTACCAGCCGGGTCCACCGCGCTGTGCGGAGCCGGGCTTCATTTCTGAGGGTATCAGACAGCTGATACACAGTATCGACAAGCGCATTAACATGGAAGCTGAGCATGCTGGGAAATTCATTCCATATGTCTCCATTGATTGATTGTTTTTAAAAAGATGTTTTTTGTTTCGATTTTTTTTCTTTTTTCTTTACAATAAAGCATTTAAAGAAATAGAAACACTAAAATCTAATAGTGGCGCTGTAGTAATCATTGTCATCATAATCTTGATCAATAATAGCAACAGTGATGTAAAAATATGAATAGTAAAAAATAAATCTAGTAATAGCCTACCTGGCATTAATTCATTGTTACACATTTGTAGGCTAATAAGCTACTAATAATAGCCTGGATAAATAAATGAGAAAACTAGCCTATATTAAAAAAGACAAAGCCACGAAATTGAAATATAACCTATAATAAATAACGAATCATATAAATAATTAATGATAGGCTGACAAAATACAATAATGGTAATTGTATCAATAATAATAATCCTCATATTTATAATTGATCCTTGTACAAATTACGCTGTGATTACACTAGCCTACAGATGTCAAATCTGTAGACTATTGTCTGGCTATAAATCTGGTTTTATGGATTCCTATCAAAATAAACATCAAAAATACTTCAAATAGCCCAATGAACAGCAGCTAATGCATGCACGCCCACAGCAGCACGAGCGTATCGACGCACACGCGCTGGCTTGGCTGGCGCCTGTCCTCCTGTGATCCTCCTCGGAGCTGACGCCACCCTCCGTGTTTTGCAGGTCGCCGCTCTCTGATGGAAAGCTCTGAATAACAAAGACATGTTTGAGAGCAGCAGCGGCATCAGCAGCAGCAGCAGCAGCAGCAGCAGCAGCAGCAAGCAGGGCTGAGCGCTGACGTCAAGGAGCCATGACTGTGCCAAGCAGCATCCAGACTCCATCCACACACACACACGTGCACGCACGCACGCACGCACACTGACCTGCCACTGCCACTGTGACCTGTTTGGATTCACCCCATGTCAAAAGTTAGAAACACACCACCCATGCATACTGTGATTGACTCTCCAAAGTTGGGGCCAGAAGCTCTTGAAGGTAGGAAGTCACCACACAACTGATAGACTCTGCTGGTGTGTTTGGACTCCTCTGAGCCCCTGATCTCTGGCCTGTGTATCTACCCCAGCTGTCTAAGTTAGGGGGAGGGATGGGCTGGAACAATAGGCGCCATTTGTCCTGCTAAAAGGTGACAGGAAGCATTGATTTCAGCCTGTTCCAGGCTTGTAAGCCATCCCTGAATTGGCTAATGTTAACATTTCCCTTTAACGGAGATTGGATTTTTTTTTTTTTTTTAGCTGATTGTAATTCGTTGCAGTTGCATCAGGATGCAGGAGCAGAATTTTTAATTCCAGCATATCAAAGCCCCCTCCACCATCAGTTTTATCAAGCCGTTAATTGCAATAAAGCCTTCTCACTTTCTATAGGTGATTGCAAGATGCAATGTAAACAGCTTAAAATCCAACAATGAATGCATTGGCAACAAGACATAAACATAAATCAGCAATGATTTGGTTCAATTAAAGGCAGTCTAGACTGCTGAGGTTATTTAAGTTACTTAAAAGTCTGGAGCTGCCAAAGTGAACATGAGGTAAATCAAAAACCTGGAACTTTGCCTAAAGTTTATTACATACACTACATTTTTACTCATTAGTTGGCTTCTAATAATTAAAATCACACCTTAGTTTTAAGCAGGAGGCAAAAAATGATAAAATTGCAAATCATATACAAATCAAAGTTGAAGACTGAGCAGTTTAGATCTATATTTAATACCATATAGTTAATTCCAAATGTAATTAGGCAGCAGCCGTTTGGTGCTCTCACTGGTAGGAATTCCTAAATTGTCGTCTATTAAACAGCTTAAAATAGTTCTCACTCACCAATTCGTCTCAGGCCACTTAAGCGTGTCACACTCAGCTGGAGGAGCTATTCTTGTGATGGATTTCTTGTAGGCCTATGGTTAAATATTTGAGCCAGGGAAGAACTTCTCCTTTCCTTTTCTTACAGCATGTTTCAGCTAATTTGTGTAAACCTATGACTTCATGATTGACCATAATGTCAAATTCTCTCTGTGTAATAAGTGACCGCTGTGACATAATGTCCTTCCTAGGATGTTTTCACAAGGACCTGACCTGTCAGACCTGTGATCACAGCTCTCTGACACCTCCTCTGACTCTGTCTCTCTCTCTCTGGAGATGATGTGACGTCTGTGATCTACGCCGGTGCAAGACAGACGCACTGATCCAAATATAGAGGAGAATTTTCCTTATCACGCCGGGTCAAGGAGACTGAGTCAAAAACAGTCTGTCAGTGCACTTCTTTAAAAAAAAAAATGATATGCAAAGGGATGTTCAGCAGTGCAGCATCAGCAGACTTGAGAGCAGACTCAGTGGGACATCAGATTTACCCGACATGCTTTACTGGCAGGGGCGTGCTGCTCCGGCGGTTAACACTGTCACCCTACAACACGCTGGTTTGATTGCTGGCCTTTTCTGAAAGGGGTTTCTATATTCCACTCATGTTGACTTAAGTTTATTCTGGTTTTCTGCTCCTGTCAATATCAGTGGATTAGAAATAAGACAGTCGAGGTGGAGATTACGGATCACGATTTAAAGGTGCTGTATGTAATTTTCTTTTTTTTTTCTTAACCAGTCAAAAAGACATATTCCAAGTTGGGGGATATTTATTTTACACAGCCACAGCCGCCTCCTGCTGGGATAAGAAACATTCGTTTTAAACTTGTGCTTTGCTTCTGTTTCTATCATGGTAGATTAGCATGCTAACCAACTAGCCCCAGGGAATCCTGTCTCCAAATATCACAACCAGCAACCAGTGTGCCCTAAATTCAGCATGAGAGGATAAAGAAACATCTTGCCACCACCTAGCAGGGGTGCCATGTTGGGGTCAAAGGTTAGGACAATTCTTAGTGCCCTCACAAATATTAGATCAGGGCCAATATCTCTTCATGGGACCCCAAATCCATCCCTGGTGGTGCTCCAGACCAAGACCACTTGCTTCTGGCAAGCCACCACATTCACCCATTTTTCATGAACAAGGGAAATATATAAATAACTATATAATTTAAAGGGGAACTATACCAGAGTGGTCGCTTTTTTCCTGTACAGAGCTCCCCCTACACAGTTTTGGAGCGCATCTTGTTAACTGTTGCAAAAACTCACCGCTCACCGCGACAACAATGTTTTTGTTGTTTAGCTTTTCCAACAACAACTTCACTCTTTTAGTTCCCTTTCACAAAATGTCATCATTATCCAGCCACAATAGACAGATGTTTATGACAAAAAAGCTCAGATTAACCGACTATACACTACCTGCTCAGCAGTGAACTATAGAGACAGTGTGGTGAAGACCAAAACAGAGCTAAAAGGAGGACACAAATATGGCTCCGAGTAAATATTAATGTTGCCGGGGCGGAGCATGGCGCAGTGGTTAAAGCGGCCGCCCCATGTAGAGGCTGCGGTCCTCAACGCAGGCGTCCCCGGTTCGAGTCCCGCGTCGGGCGGACCTTTCCTGCATGTCATTCCCCCTCTCTCTGCCTCCCCCTTTCCCGTCTATCTCTACTGTGCTGTCAAATAAAAAAAAAGGTGAAAAAGCCAAAAAAATATATATTAATGTTGCCACCACCTGCCTGTTGGATGTCTGCTAATGCTAAAACGTCACGGTAATTATAAAATGTTTACACCCTGTTATACTGCCCTCTAGTGGCAAAGAAAATCAACAAATCAAAGCTTTTGTGATTGCACCACTGCTCATGACATCGTAAACTGATTTTCTTCAGTCTCTGAATCTCATTAGGTTCAGTCTGTTGTTCTATATTCAGTACCAAACAAGTGCCTCAATATCTATGCAACCGCCTGTAACAAAGTTACCACATCATGTATTTTAGCACATAACATTGTGATTTGAGTCAGCAGCTACAGTGCAAAAAAACAGATGCTGATTCAATCAGTGACACTGATAATTCGGAACACTCTGTTCAGCTTGAGGATTTGGTGTTAAAGATTTATTTGTTCATGTACTGAACATGTCCAACAGGCAATTCTAATCCACCAAAAACAGCTAGTGCCAAATGCAATTACTGTCGACCACTGAATGCACAGCCTCTCCGTGTTTCATTCACTAGCTACGCTGAGCAGCCCACCTCCTTTTAATAACCCCATCTGTGTCTTTTACTTCTAGTTGTTGTTGATGTGTTGTCCTTGATTGGCTTGTTTTTATTTATTTATTTATTTTTAAATGTTTTGTGAGTGGAAAAGCCAAATGCAAATGTCTTCAATATCCTCTCTAACCAAACAACACCAACTGGGTGGGCGATCCTGTCTCCTAAAATTAACATTATATACTCATAATTTGGAGAGCACATAAAAAAAAAATGTAATGCTGTCTGGATGAAATCTATATCAAGATAACGAGGGAATATTTTGAAGGCACAAATTTGCAGAGTTGTAAAATGTTCATACTGAACTTATCTGCTGAAACCATCGCTGTTAACGTGCAGTATTTAATTTGCCTTCCCCCTCAGTACCACCTTTTGGCAACTTAGAAATGATTACATAACTCAAAGCAACGATAAGGAAAGAGGTTGTATTGAAAAAAATGTAAATTACATCTTTAATGTTTCAGTATTTAATATAGACCACAATCATTCCCCAACCTTAACCCTAAGTGTGATTTTTTTTGTAGCCCACATGTGATGAAGTGCAGGATCCTGGATTTTAACACAACTTTTAGGAGACAAGGTTGCTGTCTTCCAGCCTATTTCTCAAACCAAACTGGGTAATAAAATTACAATAAATATATTACACCATGTATCTGTCAGTGTCAAGTGTTTGTTACATTTCATTGAAGGGATTCACCTGGTGTTACACCCCATAAAACTCCTGTACTGTCTAATAGTCTAGGTCTTTGGCCAGAACGCTGTCATAAAGATGAATGAACTGTAAGCAGCAATACCACCATGTCTACTTATGTTAAATGGTGTGAGTTTCAGTGACATAAATATTCTCACATTTCCTCACTGATGCTTTTCTTCTCTAGATTTTTTGAGTTGAGATTATAAACACGTCGCCGACGTCGCGCTCCCGCACGTCCTGCCGCTTCTCACGTTAAAAAAAACAGCACAATGTGATCTTTGAAAAGTGTAGGCAGGGAGATGTCTGTGTTTTCATTTACAGTTTCCACCTGGTTTATGAATGAACAACCACCAGGCTCCAGAGACCAGCCCACATCCTCCGCAACCAACCAACCACTGGCTCTCTTCCAGTCCAAATGTGTTCACAGTGCACACTTTACTCCGCTGTGGACAGAGAGCTCATGCCGCCCACTGGTATGTCCGAAAATATGGAGGCAGATAGTTTTGGACTCTTTACATTCCCAGGGGTGATGTTCAAGAGCAGTGTTGGCATACTCCTTCTACTGCTTCTGTTTCTTT
Source organism: Trachurus japonicus (assembly GCF_045865225.1). NCBI lineage: Eukaryota > Metazoa > Chordata > Actinopteri > Carangiformes > Carangidae > Trachurus > Trachurus japonicus. The sequence goes on from NC_140925.1 coordinate 7,784,280, forward strand.
AGCTGAAGCATTTAAAATCAAGAGTTAGCGATTACAGCCGTGGATGGCAGGTTCTGTGCTTTCATTTTAACCAAGCCCCTTAGGTTCATGTCCATCCCTCCCCAAACAATTATGTTATTGCAGGTCTGTTGTGTTATGGGATTGTGTGTGACCTGGTGAGCGGTGGAGTCCGGTCAACAAATAGGATTGCAAAGGATGGAGGGAATCAGCGGGGCAATGAGGAGGAGGCGGTGGAGGACAGGACTCTGCAAACAGAGGAGACGACTATTGCACTCCATCTAACAAAAAGACATGAGGGAAATGTGTTAAACCCCATTGATTCTCATTATAGCAGGAGAGGCAGGGAGAGAGCAGAGAGGAGACATACCTAGACAGGTTGTGGTGAAGCCTCCTGATGATTTCCTCCCCTCCTCTTCTGTTTTTCTTTCTCCCTCTCCTCAGACTTTTTTTGGAGCAGCACCAGCAGAAAGCTGGCTGCCGGCATCCCATGCTGCTCTGCTTTTGGGGGAGTGGAGAGCCAATCAATGTGTGCTCACAAAGGGGGAAGAGCATTCAGAAAGCCAACTGTTCCCTGAGGCCATGGGCAATGAAGAAGTGGGAGAGACAGAGGGAGACAGTGCAGAGAGAGAAAGAGGCGAGGGGGTTGACAACATGTTTCCTTTGCTACTATACACTGAGAGGAATAACATGATCACTGCAACACTGACACGCAGCAAATATAGCGCTGACAATAGTTCACAGCAATGTACAAATACAGTCGTACCTGTTTGAAGAACACAACTATAGAGGTTCAGCTAATTATTACTGTCATTAATAATTAATGTTTTTTGTTTTTTGGTTAATTGAGTTACATCTCTTGAGTTCCAAGCTCATATGAAAACTTAAACGTTCTAAACTGAAAGATACTGAATTTACAAGGATATGAAGCAGCAAATCATCACATTTGAGAGGCAAGAATCACCAAAAGTTAAATATTTTCAATCTCAAAATCCTTGCAATTGGGTGTTGAAAGTAATCTTCTGTAATTGGATCCAAAATGTGACCAGTGACATACAGTATTACAGTAAAATGAATGAACAGAAGCAAGACATAGTTAACTATCATTAACTATTATTAATGCTATTGCTATTTGCGGACATTTCACAGAGCCAAAAATAAATCAAAAACGTAATCTTAAGGAGATAACCAGAATTTGATTAAATTAAATTAAATAACCAGATTAAAGCATAAGTAAGCGGAATGTTTGTGTTAATATAAGTCTTAAATAGTTATATCTTCCCACTTACAGTATATAGAGTGTTTGGTCCGAAACACGGGTCTGTCAGTCACTCTGCTCTGCTGTAAGCCGAGGAGAAAACTTTCCTTGTATCCTACAACCTTTATCCAATGAGGAGAGAGAACGGCATAAAGGGGCGGTCCTCTCTGTGTGTGCAGCCAAGGGATGCGCGTGAATGTGGTGACGTAGGGACGAGGGCAGGGACTGCTAACTCCATCCACTGACAGGAAGTTAGCCAAAACGACCGGATCGCTTACTTATGCTTTAATGTTCAGGGTTTCCCGCAGCGCTTTCCTGTTAAGGCGGCCGCCTTAACAACAAAGAGCTGCCGCCTAAACTAACGTCTTAAAAAAAAACGATGGCCGCATCCTCTCACACACATACACACCACAGAGAAGTGCGCATGCATAACAGCAGCGCGTGTTGAAAGTGAAACTTAATACGGCACGGCGCGGTGCTCCAATGAGGAGAGAGAACGGCATGCAGGGCTGTGTGTGCAGCCAAGGAACGCCGTGAATGTGGCGACGTAGGGACGAGGACTGTTATGGTGCGTTCAAGGAAACTCGTATTTTTCCGACCGTGAAGTCGTACCAGTTCGATCTGGTACGAGTTCACCGGTCGGAAGTTACGAGTGGCCGTTATAGTGACTTTCACCGGTAAAACAGGTCGGAAAAACACGAGTGGGTTGCCTGGAACGCTACAAAGTCGTAAGTTGTGACTTGAAGCTGTAATTTACGATTTCAAAAGCCTGCCTGGAACGCAGCATTAGCGAAAACGACCGGACCACTTACTTCTGCTTTAAACGTCCTAAACTGAAAGATATTCAATTTACACGGATATGAGGTAAGAATCACCGAAAGTTAAATATTTTCAATCTCAAAATCGTTGCAATTGGGTGTTGAAAGTAATCTTCGGTAATTGGATCCAAAATGTGACCAGTGACATACAGTATTACAGTAAAATGAATGAACAGAAGCAAGACATTTTGTTATCTCAGCTTGAGCTATAGTGGAAACTATCATTAACTATTACTAATATTGCTATTTGATTAAATTAAATTAAATTAAATTAAATTAAATGACCAGATTAATTGGTGCTGAAAATAAACTGCAGCCCTGGTTGAAATTCTGTTTCTTTTGACAGCAAACGGAAAAGTCCAAAACCCAAGAGCAATTTGTAATAAAAGTTACATCATTTATAGTAGTCAGTGCGAAATAATGGGATAAAAATAGGAAGAAATACATTGGTTATGAAATTGTTGTGTATTTCTGAACTTGTCTCAAACGCGCTCCTATCATAATCCATCAATTGGTTAAATAAATAAATAAAATTGATCAATTATTTGTTTCACCCCATACTCAATAGTAATGATCACAGAGTAATTTTTTTAAAATCCAGATTCACAGTGCTGTTATTTGTTGCCTCCGCAGCACTGTATGTGTGGGTTATAGACGTTTTTGTCGCGCACTGGGAATTATGTATAATTTGCGTCAAACAATCACCGCATGGCAGATTGGGCTCACAGTGGGTGTTCCACTTAATAAAATCACTTAGTGTTGCAATTCCCACCTTGACATCCCTCTGTTCCCTCTCAGAGGAAGAGGTTTAGGTATATTGCAGTGCTATGAAAACTTTTTTTTTTTGTTTTCCTTTTATGTATTACCTGACAGGAGGTTAACTAGCTATTTCCAGGCCCATTATTCTCCTGTAACTCCAGGGCAGAGTGAAAAGTCAATTATAGTCAAAGCATACTGTGTTTGTCAGAATCCCAGGCTCGTGGAATACTCTACCGAATCATTTTCTGCTAAATGTGAGGGTTTAATTATTAGCAAGACATTATAGGGTTTAATGAGATACCACAGCAAATTACATTGCGGTCTCATTCGCACTAATAAAAAAGAAAAAAAAAATAATTTCACCACCAAGATGGCAGTTCCTCAACAATATCAGAGTGAGTCTGTCCAGCTCTGTGACATTTAAGGAAGATGCTCTCCTTATCGTAGAGGATGGGTTCCAGCTCCTCAGCTGGGAAATGTCACATGTTTTTTAAGGTCAGGTTGAAACTCTTCAGTTATTTTTCATCAAAGGAGCTTAGCTGAGTGAGTCCTCTTATGATAATTTGCTTCCACGACAGGTATCAACACGTTGACATACATGATGTAAGGTGGCGTAGATTCACACTGATATTTAGGAGTAAAAATACAACCTTGGAAATTCATCGCACTGCCATATATCATCAGTCTACATCCACTGTAAGTCAGTGAGTTCTTACTTAGAATAACTCACACCAAATCCCCACAGAGCAGGTGTGAACTTGTGAACCTGCTGCAGGACTTGCTTGTGGGTGACGGAGCAATACTGATACTGAGGAGAAGCAGAAGAGCTTCTCTGTAAGTGTTGTGTGCCCCCTTTACTGACAAAGTAATGTCTTGTTGCTTTTATTGCATTAAGGGCACACTGAGAAACTGGTATCTCTGTCTCTTCTGTGGATATCTCTTGTGTTATTGGTGCAAATTGGTGAGTGCAGAAGGCGGCTCTGGCTCTTTTTCAAAAGACCCAACACTAAAAGCTGCAGTTTCCTATGAATTTTCAGAGGACTGAAACGTTTTCTGGAGTCAAACTCGACCGGAGATGCCAGCAAGTTATCCACAAGAACAAGAGACATGTACTGGCAAACAACAAAATAAGGATTGAGAGTAAGATAAGATAAGATGTAAGAGTTGTGTTATGGATAAGGAGGGAATATAATTTTAGGGTGGTGTTTTTCCCGCATTGCTTCTGAGTTCTCACTTATTTGTATCTCATACTGAGAGCAGTGATGCCCCACCAGGATGTCTGTTTTTTTTCCCTCTCATTTTCTGTTTTCACTGTATACTAATGATATTGTGTTTACAAGCACATCAGTAATACATTTCACAGATATCTCCCTTATGAAACCTATTGTCTAACAATATGATCCAACAATGAATAGAACAGAGACTGCACACATGCTAGAAACATGTTGTACTCAAACTGATTAACTCTTAATATGCTACCTCTATTGTTAGTAACATGTTAAAGTTGTTATCAGTAAGAGGGAGTATAGAGGACAAGAACTGGAGGTGTTTCAGCACTTTTGAAAACAGAGAAATTAAACCTGATGGTCTGTAAACACCTAAATAAATAAATAAATAAATAAAAATCAGCTTGTGGAATCAGAAAGAGCTTAGCTTGCCAGAATCAGTCTAACCCTCATCTCTGCTAGAGGCTACATTAGCATAACATGCCCCAACCTCTGCCTGAACTGTCTGTGGCTGAGATGCATTTTGGGTAGTGTAGGCGCCAAGCTCTGGCAAAGGGGAATTGACTTAAATCAGTGGTTTTACTCCTTTAAGCTATATATTCTCCTTGGACAACAAAAGGACAAAGGGAATGGCTGGTCTACTATTTGCGTTTGAGTGATGTTTTAAATCAGTAATAATAAATGTTAACATTTTTCCAGCAACTTGATGGCGCCGTAGATTATCCAGACAAAAATTACAAGGCAAGAGACAATAAATACCAAACATATTTAAATGTGAGCATCTACGTATATTGCTGCATAATAAAAAAATATACTTCAGAACATGTATAATCCCCGAGGCCCTACAAAGAAAAGGTCCCACCTTGGCGTTTGAAGCTGCGATTCTGTCTATTCCTAAAATGATTTACCTAATATGAGAATCAGTCATTGCCTTATTAAGACCGTGGGAGGTTAATAGTGAGAAAGGTGCAACAACTTGTTAAGCCCCGTGGAGGGCAGCAGTAGTACCTGTTTGCAGATGCAGAGACCCACACACACACACACACACACACACATTTGTACTGACACCCTCATGACAACATCTACTTCTGCTGCTTCACAGCTTCCCCTCATCCACCAGTCTGTTTGGCAGAGGTTGCTGGGCAACAGGCTGCGTAAACACGGCACCTGACATGTCGAAAGAGAGAGCAACCAGGCGCTCAGGCACTTGTCTGCATAGCTCTGTCGACTCCACTTACAAACATGCACTTACCATGCAGAAAGTAAAAGGCACACTCCTGCATGTCTACATGGCATAGTTGAATCCTCAGGGGAATATAAGCATATTTTTGAGTTACCGCGTATATTTATTTTTTAGACATTTTTGGGCTCTCATTTGAGATGGCACCTGCTTATATGCATTAAGTCAAGATAGAGTGGATGAGAGAACATCTCACAATAACTGGGTGTTTGAATACAGGGACAGCACCAGTCAAGAAGTCGGGTGAGGTTAAAATCTACACATCTACAGGCACAGAGCACTTAAGGACAGAACATTGAATACAACAATGGCAGGAACTGAGGAAACGGCATCCTGAATGTCATAAATTTGCATACGTACTAAGGAAACACTGAAGAATATTACAAGCTATGAGTCAACAAGTGTCAAGAATTCCAGCTCTTTGTTTGAAAACTGTAGACACAATGTACTGCATGGTTTAATGTGTGTTTTGCTTCTTAACCACTTTTAGTCTAGAGAGTCATTCTCTGCTGCATTTCCTCCTCACTTTTTTATCAGGCTTTTCAAGGTCAAGGGCAGCTTTATTATCATGTAAACAGAACAGGATGAAGCAGCAAAATGTAGTTGGACTCCCCTCACCCCCAACACACACCTGCTACAAACTGTATTTTAGACTATATGAAATAGATGCAAATGCAGTGCAAATAAAAGACATTCCCAGTCTTTACAATGGAAATAAATATCCTGACAATAATCGGTGCAATGCAATAGTTTAGAGTAGTGAATACTTGAGTCTCAGTCCTTATTTGTGTTGTTGTGAAGGAGTTCATATTGAGTTTAGGAGTCACACAGCCTGAGGGAAGAAGCTCAACACTAGCAGATACTTTTGTATCACCTTACAGGCGGCAGCCGAGTGAACAGGCTGTGGGCTGGTTGATGTCCTTAAACCCCGTCTCTGATGTTAGGTATTGAGGTGCTGACGGTATTCTCAGCTGCAGACACCCACAATCCTTACAAGTGCCATGTCGGGCTGTCATTAGGTTAGCTAGTGGGAATAAGGAGAAGCTTAGGTTGTTGTTGTTTTCTATACACTATTTCCTATGTGTATAATTTGTGTAATTTCAATCATTCTAATGCTTTGAGATGTTTTGTAGAAAAACTTGACATTAAAATGGTGAAAATAACGGCATCGTGGATTTTTTTTCCGCCTCTTTTTTGTAGCTATTATAGAGGTGCAGCTCTTGGGATTGCAATGTCAGTTGGTCTGTCCACCATTTTGACAGACTGAAATAACTGGATAGATTGCCAAGAAATGAGATAGCCTGCAGGCATTAATGGCCCTAAGAGGATAAAGCCTGCTGACTTTGTTGATTCCCTGACTTTTCCTCTTGCACCACAATGAGGTTGACATCAAGGTTTTTTCAGCGAAATATCTATTGGATGGATTTCGACAATAGTCGATCCAAATGCAACATTTATGGTTCCCAGAGAGTGAATATGTTTTGTGAACCCCTGGCATTTTATGTGTTTTTCCAGTTTGTCCACATCTAACCAAATAGCTACCCTGCTCTGACCATTAAATCAGCCTTAGCTAGCTAACTGTGCTGTGTTTAGTGCTAATTAGCGAATGTTTCCATGCTAGTATGCAAAAATGGTGAACATGATGGATATAATAGACTGAATATCAACTGATTGGTGTTGTCACTGTAATGGGCTAACATTAGCATTTAGCTCAAAGCGCCACTGTGTCTGAATATCCCACATTCAGAGCCCCTATGTCATTGTAGGCTCTTTGTGTTTTTGTTTTAGTGACATGAACTGGTAAAAAAAAAAAAACATAAGATGAAAACTTGTGAGGCACAAATTTGTGTCATGCAATTCAGTTCTGGCTTTTGTGTCACTGTGGGCAATTCAAGGATACAAAGAGAAGCTTTCCCATTGATCTGTTTCCTACAAAAGGACGGGGTTCAGAAACAAGATGGATTCATATATCTATTATCTGATGTGACTCCTCCTCTTTAAGAGGATATAGATTTTCTGCCACTGATTCGAGGAGTTAAGTAGGGCTGAGGATCCCCTGCTTCTAAAGGTTGCACCCAGTGGATTTTCTCAGCTCAGTAGGATCACAGACTAAAAGGTTGCACTGTACTGTATAAACTTTAAGCTGACATTTATCGTTGCGGTAGCCCTGAAATCCTGTTTTCCAACAATAAAACGTTGCGCTAATGAATTGTTTTGTCTTAGGTGAGTATGTCGGCGGAAGACGAATCATTCGAATACCCTGCAGGATTTGCCCTCCGTGTTTTTCATTTCGACCTGATCAAATTGGATGTGAGCACCCGCCATCCCATTTCCACAATGTATTTTGCGGCCACAATGTGAACAGCACACAGCGATAGCACCATTAGTGCGCTAGACTGTCCACAAATCATCTCCTTAGTCCTTCCATCAGACTCCCTGCATTTGGCCGGTGCTGATAAGGCCCCGCCAAAATGACCAGGGGGTCACAATTTCACCACTGAAGTCAACGGCAGAGATAGACCACTTTGTCCATCAAAGTGTAACTTCAGGCTGTCTCCACAGCGTTGTCATTTCTCAGGCAGAGGGAATGCTTTGAATTAATCTGAAAAACATGGAGTGAGAGAGATAGCTCAGGCAGTTGTGAGGGCTGACACTCCTCTTGGCCTCTATTTCCAACACATTGTCAAAACATGAGGGCTGAATGCGGTCACAGAATTTTCACCATTCAATTCTGTAACAGTGGTGATTATACTATTTTGTTCAATGTCCTGAGTAAAAGTCATGAACATCTTTATTTAGATTAAGATAATAATGCAGTGGTGACTATAGGTGCTACAGGCATGTATAATTTTACGGGACTATTTGTAGGATTTCTCAGAAGCACCCAGACAAGGTTTCTTGCCAGGAGCAGGTTGTGGTGATTACCACTCGACAAAAGCTTCAGCCATTGTTGTCTAATACAGTACGTCCTCTGAGTGGCGCTACTTCTTCTGAGCAGATTGGAAGCTTCGGTGAGTTGCCATCAGAAATCAACGAGTAGAAGAGAAGACACGATAAGAGACGAGAGTCAACAGTAACACTGACCTTAATAATGTTAACGTTCCAGTGTAGCGACAGGGAAACATTACAGCACTAAAATAATTCATTTTAAGTTGTTTGGCCAATATCTAACATCTGTCTTGTGGGAAAAATTTAGGATCAGGGAGAAAAATGAAACTAGAGATCTCATTCATTATAAATTTGTGGACTTGGTATGCTCACCTGTGGCTATTGACATACTGTATGAATGTTTACACTTGCAATCTCAAACAAAGGAGATTATCTACACAAAGACAACCAGCCAAAACAATAAAAACCAATATTATAATTATAGGCTAATGAGTTGACTGATCAAATCAATTAATTGCTCATTGTAAGAAAACCATTTATTCTCAACTATGTCATGTTTTATTACAGCGAACATCAGCAAATAACTGAAGTGAGTTCCTACCTGATGGAGAAGGATAAAAATAAAAGAAATACTTACTGGAGTGCCATATTCTGCTGTACTGATCTGAACAGTGTCCTTCACTGAACAAAACCACTAAGATGCAAAATACTGCAAATAAATAAAACATGCAGATAGAAAGAAAGAAATACAACACTCACTTTATATTAAATAAGCAGCCTGAAAATAGAGAGAATAGAGCAAATGGAGAAATGTCCAACACAATGGAACACAGTGTTTGGTTGTGCTAGTTTGTTTTTAACGTTGTCTGACCACACCAGAGGGCAAGAGTGTTCATGGTTGTTCAGAACGGAAAATCAACGCAGTGAAAAGCTGACCGTCATAGAGAGGGGGAGAGATAATCATTCAAAAGACGAGGGATAACGGAGGACATCAGAAGTGTCTCCTGGGAGGCATTCATGGCTGCAAACATAAAAAAAAAAAAAGTGACAGAGATAGTTGTGTAGCAAACAAAAACACAAAGAGAGCCTGAAAGAGAAGCTCCATCCTTGGCCGGCGCTTTTCTCACATGTACACAACCTGAAGTGGGTTGATTTTGAATGTTTTGAAGAGTTACAACCACCATCAGTGAAGTGTGGGAGGAGGGAGTCTGTGAAACTACTCTGATGGAGGATATTGGTGCCTTAAGAACAGATGAATACAAGAGCTGAATGTGTTCATTTTAGCTTCAACATTCAGATTCTTGGGACCTCTCAGTGCATCTAGAAGCTTTTTTAGCATCTCCATCCATTATTGGTGTCTTACAAAGCCTTCTGGTTTGCCCTAGCTTAGTGCCATGTTGGGCTTGCAGTGTTTTCTCATTTGCTAATCTGTCTATTTGAGCACATAAGCACTGTCTTAATGGTGAACATGTTGCTAAATTTGATTGTATTTTACACATTTTTCTCTAAATGCAACACGTGTGTTGTCAGAGCATTACTTATGGATTTGTTTGTGCTTTTTGATGACCTGTTATTATGCAATACACCAATTTCTCTCTAAATCATTCGGTGTCATCGACTCAGAAAATAAATATACTGAATTATTTTGAAAGTTGTTTGTCAATGCTGTGAGTACAATTATGAAAGTTACTATCACCTCCACTGCAACATAGAGGACGGCGAGTACTGCTGAATGTGATTACAAGTCGTAAATAAGAAAATGTCTCATAAACAGATGTTTTCCTCGTTTTTTTTTGTGAACCCCCCTTTAATTTATATTTTGTCTGTTGTACATGTGTTTGCCATTTGCTTTCTTGGGTATTTCTTTCCAAGCATCTGTAGAGTTTGATGACAGAATAAAAACCCAACTAATGCACATAAATCAAAACTTTGCGATCATAAAAAGCGGAGACAACAGCCGTTAATTAAAGCGATATTAGCAGAAACATTATGATGAAGTGTCTAAATAACAACAGGGAGCAGTAGAAAGCCAGTCATGCTTGGAGTCCAGCAGGACACTTGATTCTACACAAGGACATCCTAAGGGCACTGCGACAACCAAAGCACCCACACACACACACACGCATACTTGTGTACACACACAATGATGCTCTGCACCTTCAGACCTTGGAGAAGCTAAACCATCCTCATTTCAGCATTATGTCGGTGCCAACTGTCAGAGGTGCCTCTTGTTGTTCCATAATGATGATCAAGCGCTTCAATCCATGAGGCTTTTCTCTTTTCTTTTTTTTTGCTTGCCTGTGAGCCCTGTTTGCCAAATGATAAAAGGCTTTTTATGATCCTACTTTTCTCTACCTATATGTATTGTTTGACATATGTTGTCCCCTATATTTCCCTGACCCCTCCTTGAACCCAACACATCCATTTAATGCAGTGGATAAATGGCAGAGAGCGGGTCTCAGCTCTGGGACCTCTTGGCACTCGGCTCGGTGCTGAAAGAACACTTATCCCCACTCACCCACATCAAATTCATTTTCTGGCATTGACGCGGAGCAGCGCCGTGGTCAGATCATTTCAAGTCAAGGTAAACTGCCAATAGTACACGCCATGAAACAAGATGAAACATGAAATATGTTGGCACACAATGAGCATTGTGTGTCTCCTTTGCAATCTTCCCCCTAACTTCCTCTCATTTTCCTCTCACTCGCAGTCACTTGAGCTTTTGTGGCGCCATAACCCCTGAAAGGCAATTACCATGACAACAGCAGTCAGGATTTGCACCATAGTAATTAGTGTGGTTAAAAAAAAAAAAAAAAAAGGAGGGAATTATGCGTTTTTGTCTGAGAATTGATATGACACACATCAGAGTGTAAGGTGCAGCCCTGGGGATGAACCCGTGGGTAGGAAGGAGGAGGTGAAAAATATCTGAGCTCCAGTAGCACACAAAGAGAAAAGCAGAAGACTAGCTGCATCAGGTCAGTGTATTAAGATCTCCATTAATCACTATGATACAGTGGAACCAAGGAATCGAGCAGCCCGTCTCTGTGTAAGTGATGTCATGCTCATGTCCGCAGTAAAAAATGATGGTGGAAGAGGGAATGCTCCTGGTCTCGGCAGGGCTGCAAAAAAATCATAAAACATCATCTGATGAAGAGACTCTTTCTTCAAGTATGTAAACAGCGGCTATGGCCCACGATTCCTCGGTGGAGAGAGAAAGTGGGAGGGCCATTTGTTTTCTTTTTTCTCTCATTCTTGTTGAAATTCCCAGTGTAGTACATCCTGAATCTCATTGCCCTGGATAGCAGCTTGTTGGAGGTGTGTGCACGCTCACCTCCAGCCTTGCTCAGCCGCTTTAATAGATGTGTTTGTTGCTAAGTGGCGGTTGTAATGGGATGCTTGTTTGCCTTGCTCGGTGCACTTTCATCCTTCACTGTAGTGCTAATGCCATGCAGCAATTTGTCTCACGGCTGCAGAGCTTTCTGGTAGGTGAAAAAAAAAAGAGAGAGAGAGAGGGAGTCGTACACCCCGTTTGCACATGTGAATGCATGTTGTACATGTGACTTGAGTATTTGTAGTCATTTGCCACCGGTGGAGGGTTGAAAAGGCCGTGTCCCCTCTCTGTCGTCACAGTGCCTTTTGTGCAGAAACGGTGCGGTTGTTCTGATGGAGAAAGGGTGAAGGGTCCCCTGTGGGCTGCGGTCCAGCACCGAACAGCCATATATGCTGCAGTGCTCCATAAATAGAGGGAAGTGAGAGATGGGCAGAGGTGGAGAAAAAGGTAAAGATAGCACCAGGTCTCATCCCACACACTCACACTGTCGCTGGTCTCTGGGAATCATCCAATCATAGCAAATCTTCATCTCCAGCCTCCGAAGAGAAGTCCTGCTGCTCTCTCACACACACTTGAATGCAGAGGCCCCTTTAGTTCGTACTTACCTATTACTGTCGCCGGTACATCATTTATGTGTCTGAGTATCTTCAGTATCTTGGCCTCTACACAGAACGACCCCAGGTCAGCCTGCGGTGTCATGAAATATTCAGCATCTCTCAAAGCAGAGCGACTCCTTCAGGTTTTGGTGTGATGAGGTGAAATCCTCTTTGTTACAGTGTCATTAAAGCCTCGTTCTACTGGTTTCTTTTGTCAGATGCCGCTGCTGCCACACTGGTGCAGTCACTGCGGCAATGTGGGTGTGTGTGTGTGTGTGTGTGCATGGTGGAAACGCTCCACGTTGCCTGTAAGTGACATTTAATTTAATTAGACGTAATCATTGGATGGCGCATTCTTGTGAGTCGCAGCCACGACCCGGATATGTGGATCTGTGTAGAAAAATCCAGAGCTTTATAGAAGCTGTAACCTTGTTTGTTCAGGAGATGTGCCGTTTGCCTGGCGTGTAATGAGCACCGTGATCTTGGGGGCGATGTATTTAGTGTATTTGCACATGACCGTTATCATGCCAAACAAATAAAACTGAAGGTCGCGCAATGTCAAGGAAGCGGCGCCATGATCAAAACACTCATTTTTTATTAAACTCTGCACTGAAGTTAAAATGTTGCCTCACCTCTTATCATCTCCCTCTGTCTGTATTTGCGGCCCCTTTGTTTTACATGTGGCGGTTTGAAGTGTGGCCAGTGACGAGGCTTAAGTGGATTCATGCTGTGTTTTGATAACTGGGCAGTGTGAGCAAGTCCTCGCTGTGGATCCTGAGGAGGCTCTGATTTCATGTCAAAATGGGACCCAGCTGTCAGAAAGAGAAACCAGACTCTTTGTCAACAAATGTATTTTCACCTCGGCTCTAGTGTTTGCCTCATGCACTATTTTATTGTAAATTATAAAGTGTTTTGAGGCCATGTTGCATGGTGATTCTACACGTTAAATAAAGATTGATTGATTGCTTGATAGTGAGCAAGTCACATGAATGCATGCAAGATGCGAAATTTGTCAAATGGTAAATAGCTGCTGATAAGTCTCTGTGAGGGTTTCACATTATTTATACATAATAAATTTGATTCATAGGAAATATATAGATGTATTAATTAGTGAAGCTTTAAGGTAAAAACACCAGCGAGCTGTTTACTCCCTGGTTTTGTGTCTTTATTTACAGTGATGCATTGCATGGCAGTGTGTGCACACAGCAGGCCTCCTTGCCCGTTCACTCCTCAAGGCACTACCAGTCCATTTACATGAAGCAGAATCAATATCTGAGGTTCACTTGGCGCCAGATGCAAATGGCAACTTGTCTCCGGGCCGGAGCAGGGGAGGCAAGGTCACAGCCCGCTGTGGTAATTAATTTTGGCAGCGGTAGGTTGTATTACTACCAAAGGTTTGGATGTGCCAACCCTCCGGGCTCACATGTGTGGTCAGATACTCGGAGACAACGCCACAGTTTGGAGCCCACAGCTACGGCGGCAACATGATGCTGCATCACAGGAGGAAGAATAGAGCACAGACAGGCTCGCTCTGCAGCCTCAGTGTAAGTGGTTTGGTTGTACTTCTGCTCAGAGCTGAATAGAATAGCAGAAAAGGAATGGATTTTCTTGGGTGGCTACAGTCGCAGTAAAAAATGTCAAGGTACAGCTTGACTCGCTGGTTTGCATGATAATATTATAAATATTTCTGAAGAGCTGGAGTTCATTTTCTCTCTAAAGTTGTGAATTCATCCTCATGAAGTAAGTATGGGATGAACTCCTGGATGTGCGCTCAAGGGCATGAGCTAGGATTCAGCAAGAGGGAAGTGTAATCTGCCAGCACTGACACTGAGCGCTGACCCACGACCAAGGGCTGATGGGATACAATTTCAATCGACAGGCTCAGTCATTGGTAGGTACGGACCTGAAGCAGTTCAGGTCATATTTCTCTGGCCTTCATTAATTGGTATTTTGACTACAGTCTTCTCTCTTGTGGTAGACCACCCATCCACCCACATGAAGTCCTTGAAGTGTGACATTGCAATTACACTCACCGTGACACATGGGAGAAAATCCCAGTCTGCTAATAGAGATCTGGCCGGCCTCTTCCCCCCCTCTGCACTGAAAGGAAAAAGGAATTTTCAATAACATGGCCATTTATAGCTGCTACCACATGGCAGAGTGAAGCAGAGAGCAGAGGGAGAACTACTTTTCACTACTGATGGTTGTATGAATGCTAATGGTTCGGCAATCAATACAACATTACACTGCCCCCCTGGTAAATAGAATTATGATCTGGAAACACTATATAAATGATCACATGATTGATGTGTTAAAGTACTAAAGCAGCGCATTATGGCTTGACCGTATATTCAGCACAAAGAAAAGGTCAGTGGAATGGAAAGAAAATAATCAGACTCGCTCAATAACCTTGATGTAACATCGTATTTGTCAATATTCATGTCGAGCCCGTTTTTAACCAATAGCATTATTCATTAAGCGACAAAGTGTCTCATTTGCATCAGATAGGAGCTTCAGTGATTGCCCGTAATGAAAACACACTTCTTTCGTGATCAGCACAATGAATGCAGAGCAGCTTAATGCAAATACCGCTGCCATGACTCAAACATGATGCCTAGACATATACAATTGGACTAACTTGCAGTCTAAATAAACTACTACGTCAATACAGTGCTTTTATTGAATTATTTTGATAAGTCTGTCTGTGTATGCAACACTGATTCTTTGTAGGGATTTTTATGTGGTTGATAAAACTCAGAGTTTCTAAATCGTGTGTCACTTCCCTGAAGTGTCTAACAGCTGATACATAACAGACAGAAAGACTGTGTGTGTGTGTGTGTGTGTGTGTCGGGGGGGGTCTCCATAAAAATAAGATTCTGGCTCGCAGGCACAACTTGAAGTGCATGACTAATAATATTTAATGACTGAAAAGATTCTCTTCTATGGAAACTTGGAATAATGAATTATTTTCTAATTAAGAGGGGTACTGCAGTTCACATACATGAACACAGCGTCTGCACTGTCCAGATAGAATGACTTTTTACTCTCGTCATAATGTCTCCAAAGGCAAAATGTGCTGCTCAGCGAGACAGTCAGTCTGCACTTTGACATTCAGTATCTACAGTAGATGAATTTAACAGTCTGCCAGTGCTTCTAGTGGATTTAATTGAATTGATTTACAGACCGTGTTATTTTACAAGTGTTCACGTGGGTGCAAATATATCACTATAATATGACTTGTGTGTCTTTCCTTAGCTATCGGATATATCTACAGAAATGATCAGTTAAACTGCACTGATTAATAGGCTTGAACAAGCCCTCCCACCACTTTCTGCGGTTATGATTAGGATAAATTTTCTTTCCCTCTGCTTTCCTTCATTGACAAGACAGTTTGGAGCAGAGAGCTGAGTGCACACGTCACTCAAGGCTCCACACATCATGTGGAAGCCCATTAAAAGTTAAAAGTCACCCAGCGCCACAAAGTGGCAGGGACAGAAGGTTATAGCCAAACATCAATAACAGAAAAAAAACCCACCTCGAATGACAGAAGCAGTGAAGCCCAGAGAGGAGAGGAATGAAGCCTGGGCAGCCGAGTCCTCAACAGGAAAGGCAGGGTCACAAATGAAGTAGCTATAAAGCTGGCTTCAAATTCAGGGACTGAACGTCATTTCCAAAAGTCTCTGTTTTGCCCTTCCAAACTGAAAACTATAAAAAAAGTTTTCAAACTCAAACAAGGCCCATAGCATTTTCCAAAGTCGCAGTTTTAGGGGGATGTGACACTCTGAAGTATTAGGGGTTTTGGTAAAAAAAAAAAATGCTAATGTTGTGCTAATGCTAATGTGCCTGCATCAAAAAACGCTAATATCCCAGCACAAAACAAAAAGTCCCCATTTTAAAACCTACTTTGTAGGCTAGAGCACTTGAGACTGACATTTAGAAGCAAACTTCTGTGAAATAACAATGTATTGGCCCTTTTCCACTATAAAGTTACAGCTCTACTCAGCTTGACTCGACTTTGTTCAGGTAATTGTCCCTTGCGACTGAGTACTAGAACCTCCTCAACATCATCATAGCACGACTGCTACGGTTGTTCCGTGGAGCTCTCTTTTTTCTCGATCCTCTTGTCAGCTCCAAACACACTCGTCTTCACCTCGTCGACTGGCGACAGTGAGGTTTTCCGCACAGCAGCCATTTGACTCAGAATAATAACAGTCGCAGTACAGATCAGTTAGTGGTCGCTGTTGCCAAAAACACCGTTTTTTTTTTTTTTAAATTGCGGGTTTGATTCTTGTGTCGGACGTTGCGCTTGCGACTCTTCCAGTGACAACACTCAGTTTCCTGTAACTGTGTCACGTGGGTTTTACCAGTACCCAGAGACGAGCAGCAGGTCTTGAGTCTATTGACTCTAATGGGAGAGGTGAACGTGAGCAGATTATGGTCGATTCTTTATAGCCTCATAGTCACTTAAGTAAATATTGGACTAATACTAATTTTTCACAAGCCAAATATCTCCTGAACATTTTGACATGAAAATGGCAAATTTCACAAGGACAAATGAGGAGAAAATGAACTTTGTTCAAGCCCCGTCTCTGTCTCGACAACACGCTCGCAAGATTTGGCTAAGATCTCCTAGGTAACGTCAACAAACGTTTGCGAAAGGCATACTGTAATAATGTCATCATAAGAAAATATAAATAGCTCACTTTCCACTACCGACAACTTTTGTAAATCTACACACACGTTTACAACATGAGGTGGGGGCACGGATGACCACGCCCACTTAGGAGACAGGAAGTGTACTATTTCATATCATTGGTGCAGCTTGTAATGAGCCATAGAGTGTTTTTGGCATTGGCCCGGCTTGCTTGGAACCTCGGCTCCTCAGCTGTGTTAACATGATGTTGTAATCACATTCAGTTTCATATACATCACATTTCTGTTTTGGTTGATGCCAACAATGCTTATTTGCAAAAGAGGCAGAGCTATTAACTGAGCACTGACTATTTTCCAGGTCCGACAGAATTTCTTTTTTGTAATGTAAGCAAGGGCATCAATGTGAGACATAAACAATGACTTTCTCAAAACCTATGTGGGCTATTAAGCCTACAAAGTTTTCTGCAAGCTTTTGTACAAAGTTTTCCGTAAGCTTTTGTTATTTGAAACAATCCTGCTGGTTTTATTCTATTATTTTGCAACCTAGGCCAAGAGAATAAAAACCACAAAGACAGTTGATAATTTTATCCATCTGATTTAAAAAAAACCTTACTCAAAACCTTGGTGTTTAAAGAAGTGATGGTCCAACATTTTCACAGATTCCTGGTGTTTCCAATTCACTGTCTGAAGTGTTGTATCAAAAACAAAACCATGTGCATGGAAATTAAACTTTATTAGCATTCATTAACATGCGTTAACACATTATCCATTCTCGCTGATCAAGGCTCTAAGGTTTTTATGTGTTGAATTTCTTGCTGACAAATGTAAACATGAAACAAGCAACATCCGTCTGTTTTTATTTCATCTATTTATAAGGAGGATTCCGTATCATCTGAGTGCATAGATTTAAATCCACATTTGAGTGGGTATTTTATGCTACTCTGTAAATTTTCTTTACACGTCGCAACAAATAAAACACAGAAGTGGACCTATGGGAACGCCCTATATCTAGCAGTGACTGTTTCTCAATACACTCTCATCCAATACAATTTTCCTCTCCTTTTTCCTCACAGGAGTCACTCCCTGCTGTATATTGTAAGCTCTTTTTTTTCTTGAGGAGGGGTATAAGGGGGACCCCATTTCTCTCCACCTCCTTATCCCTAAATCCAAGCTGGTTTCCATGAGAAACTGGGAGGAATGTGTTTCATTAACATTCTTTGTGGAATGCATATGCACTTCTTGTTCATCAAATCTAAAGCAGCCCACAGCCTCCCTAATCGAAAGCAGCCCATGACGCCTTTTAAGTGGGGCTCAAGTGTCTTCTAAGAAGCAGCATGTCCATATGAATGCCACAAATGACCACATGTTTGAGGGTGTTGATCCACAACTAGTTCCGTGTGATCCCCTCGCTGGAGAGAAAGGATACAAATAATTTTGGCAAGGTTATGGGACGGAAACGACGTGGACGTGTGCTTTGCGCCATCGGCCCCTTTTAGAGATGATTAACAGAGCGTGTCTCAAGATCAAACCTCGGCTGTAATTTCTCTCATGTTTTTTAGGGTGTTGCTTTCTCTCGCTGTCATATCTTGTTCGCCGCTCGATGTTTTAACCCCACTCATTGCCAGACCAGAGCTAAGGGGAGCAGCGAGGGAGCTCAGAGGTCACAGGGACCACTACGCTAGTGTGACCTCAGAGGGTAAAGTGAACACACCACTCACACACGCATACAAACACAAAGGGAAAGGGGTTTCATGCAGCTGTCTGTCAACCAAACCCTTCACGTGTTCTGAGAAGTGACATGCAGCTCAACAAACATGGATACACCAGTGACAGCAGAAGGATGAAGCCATTATATCAGTTGATTTTTAGCCTAAATCCAAGTGGCTCATGGGAAATCTCTGCAGTGTGATGGATGTAGTTATGTCTTGTTACTAGGATGTTGTTTTTTATCTGTGGTGCGATATCCTTTTGAAGATTTTCTTTGACTTTCTTTTCCCCCTCCGACTATGAGGGCTTACATTTAAAGAGGCGGTTCATCCAAAGTGCAGAAAAACATGCTGTATTTTATTGCTAAACCACAGTCACTGACCATGAAGATGTAGTTTAGTATGCAGTTTTGGTTCTGTGATGTCTGCAGCTATTAGTGTAAGCACTACAAATGAAATCCCATTCACTTCCAATTTGATTTGGAGACAAAACAGAGAAATGGATTTAAAAAAAAAAAAAACATTCACACGTCGATACCACCAGAGGTAAGTAGAAAATGGCTTATGACTCATATATATAAGCAGGCAGGCAGTATTTGAAGAGCTGCTGTGACTCAACTGGCCGCTGACAGTGACTGGAAGGCACTTGGTTTGCAGAAAAACACAAAGCAGATCAAAACACGCCCCGGTGGTGGATCTGTGTGGTCTCTTTGTGGAGCGGGCGGCGGACGTGGAGAGTCAGCGGGGAGCGAGGGGGGAAGGCCGCCGCGTTTCACCTCCTCGACAAAATCAGACAGAAAGTCATTGATTTTCCCATGACATATCCAACACAACCCAACCCAACCCAACGCATCCCCGACCCCACCCCCCACTTTAGAAGCACACACCCCCTTCGGAGTCAGAGTCAGACGGCTGGTGTGGTGAACATGGCACACCATCTCACATACAAACACGCGTCTCAAAACCCGTAGCCCTGCCCCCCACCTCGGCTTGACGACCACCCCCTCATCCCCCTATCCTTCCCTGGCTGTCGCCCTCACTCTCTCTCTCTCTCTCTCCCCCTGTCTCATTTATGCCTTTGCGGAGCAGCTGCTGCCCAGAGAACTGAGGGAGCAGCATTCACATCTGAGCACATTAGTCACCAGATGTCACCTTTTGCTGCCAGCCCATCGAACATCCAGGCAGACAATGCCCCATGCATTCTGAACATCTGACTTACGACGTCTCCTACAAAAGGGGGCTGGGTGGCTCTCTGGACTCCCAGCAGCCAGGGCTGGTGGAGCTCAAAGCCACGTCGACAGTGACACCTACAGCTTGTCCGCACGCACACTTGAAGTGGAAAGCTACTCTTGAGGCATCAATATCAAAGACCGCCTTGAGATACCCAAGCTGATAAGGGATGAGATCTCTCTGCAGAATGGATGAAAGCCAGTAGGTTTTACACCAAAAAACTGCTACTTTTTTTATCTTCACCGAGCATTTTATTCAGAAATGCGGGGAGAATTTTGAGTGTTTACCTGTTTTTTTTTCTCTCCCCTGTATCCTAAATATGTCTGAGCTGCTCAGAGATCTGAGTCGCGTGCTTTCTGACAACCCTGATGTTGCCTTCGACACCTGCAACAGATCTGCTGCTGTCACCTTGAGGGTATCAAATCTGTTCAGACTGAGAGACGGCAGCTCAGCGCGCTCTGCTCTACAGACATAAGGAGACAGTTTGCATGTATTTGCCAAGTAGAAGGTCTCACTCAGGGAAGTAAACAGTGGTAGGAGTGCGCAAAACCCCAGAGGCACGAAATGTATGAATTGCAGAATTCCATTAACTGGCACATGTACTTTTTTTTTTTAAGCCTCGGGTTGATGGGAAAGTTTTCTATTTCAAATTATGCGTCTCTTTCAATCAGGTTCACTCACACTTGTAAATAATTCATGGCCGTCTGAGAGCTGATGTCATACTTTGACTTTAGTGTTGATAAAAACTATGCATCTTGTTTCTCTTTACTCAACAGTTAGAGATTGTTTTAAAACAGCCTCGCCTAACTTAAACGTTGGGAACCCGCGAGATAAGCCTGAGGGGTCAGATGATTTTTATTTTTGGAAAAAGGACAATTTTGATTGATAACAACTTTGAAACTCTGCCAGTCATTCCTATCAGTAATAATAACATTGTGAGTTAACTGTTGTGGTGTGGGAATGCAGTAAGACCATAAAAAAGAAATCCAATGGGGATTAAAAACAAAAGCAGTCAGATAAGTTTACAGGTCCCACGCAAATCCATTAAATCCCATTTCTTATATATAATAACAATAAATATATATATGCATGTGAAGATTGCCTCCAAAAATTCAATTTGAGAAGTTTTCACCTTTGAAGTTCTTGTCCTTGTTCTTGTAGAGTCCATATCTTGCAGACTGACATCAATACTGGACGATTCTGCATTTCTTCCATAGATCCATTTGCTTTAGTTGACCAACTCCAGCCATATTCCATCTGTAACATTAAACATAAGATATTAATAATGGCCAAATATTACAGAAATGATCATTAAATATGTGTAAGGTAACCAGCGTATTGCTGTCAAAAGCTGACAGTGTTGTTACCACCAGTCTGGTGGTAAGTTAAACTGTTTCATTCACAATTCGTCACTTGTTCATTTTTCCTCCCATTCATCCATGTCATTGTGTTTTCAGATCTGCAACATCTACATTGTATCAAATAAAAGTGATGAAGGTAACACTTAAGCTGCAATTGACAGTATTTATCCTTCAACTAAAGGGTGTTATTGGTTTTAAAAACACTGTCTCAACACAACCAACAGAAAAACTTGTGCACTGAAATCAAGGCATCAATTTAATTAACTAGTGTAATAAACTGATATCTTGTTGACCTGCTCTGTACAGTATGTTCTGCAGCACTTACTATGTCCACAAAAATTAATTTACCCTAGTACCTCAAACTACACAAGTACAAGTACGACTAACTAAACACAAATGATGATATATCACCTGACCATCCATGCACACTGGTCATTGCGGTGCAGGTGTAAAAAATAAGGATAGTTGCAGGAAACACTTATAAACAAGGGACAGGAATGGCAGTTGTAGCATTATAAAATGCACAATTTAACTGAACAACAGCTGCTAGCAAAGACAACAAGGTCAGCAATGCTTGTAATTGGTTTTTGAAACGGTCACATTCACCACTGTTGTGATTTCTCAGACCTAATCAGGGATTGAACATGGGTGTTGAAATCTAGTTTCCAAAAACTGTACTTTTACTACACAATGCAACAATGCAACCCTATTTTTTTCAACTAAAACAGAAGTTTGCAGCTTTTCCAAAAGTCTACTTTCAGGTATCAAAAGTTATGTGTTTTTTTTAAAACTATACTAAAACACATAAGTGTGGAAGTAGCCTATGACAGATATGCGATTAACTACACGTATGACCAAACCGTCCTTGCACTTTCAAACACACATGACTACTTTGCATACAACAGCCACATAAACGCATATCAACACCCAGAATCAGACAAAACAACCATTCAAGAGCTCTTTTGCTCCCATTGTTTATCCGTGTAACAGCTTATCAGTGACGCGACGCTCCCTCCTCCATCCTCCCTGCCTCCCTCTACTTCCTTCTCTCCATATATTGAACGATGGGTGGCACTTTCCCCTCACAGTGCTATCTGCTGCGTCGAGTCACCTCCAGACGCATTAGCATATTTATCATCGGCTTCACAGACTTCAAAGTCAGTGCTCGCTTCTCACAGCGATGGGGAAGCGCCACCAGGAAGCCGACACAGATTGCAAAGCACTAGGTGTTCCCCAGGGATCAAATATCCATTTAGGTAAGAGGAAGGGGGGAGGCTATAAGCAGAATTCAATTCATTTATTTGCAGTGGTGATGATGTCTTTAGCAGTGACTTTAAATATTTGCTCAGTGCTAACCATAGCTTTCACCACAGTTTGGTGATGTTAACATAAAGCTTATGCTAGAGGCTGCACTAGGGATATATTTTACCGGATGTGTACAGGAGGATGCTGTCAAGACAATCATTTACACGCCACACAACACAACATAAATCAAGAAAGCAAACAGAATTTAAGCCAATTTACATAAATATCATATCACAATAATGCGAATCAACTCCCTGAATGTGTACTTTTTGCTTCCGTTTCTTGATAAATGCTCTCAATCTGAAGGTGCTGCCAGGGAGGAGGATAAACAGTACAGTAAATCTTCTGTAAACAACATCAGTCTCACATGCACTTTGTCCGCCCATGAAAGCAAAGCGTGGGTCAGACTGCATTTGTCCTCTGAGTGCACACTTGATAGACAGCTTGTCCCAGTGTGAGGCTGGTTGAAACAGCCAGTCGGGTCAAAGAGAGGTCACTGAACCATGGGTGTCCCACTGCATTACTGTACTGCGATATTGTACAGGGGCTAGTTTTACTACTCTTACAGTAATAAAAGTGCAGAAAAATGGGATAATTACAATCGCAATTTTACACTGGTGCACACAAGGATTAAAAATTAGGTTGTAAAAACCAATTAAGCTCCATAGAACTGCCACAATCAGTGGATTCACAGGAGCAAAGTAAATTTTTGTGCCTTTAAGCTCAGCTTTGGTGAACTTTGACACGTGAATTTGACCAGAGCAAACTGACTTGACAGCGTTGACCTTTGAGGGGAATGGAGAGCTGGGGTGAGACGACTATTGGAACTCATTAGCTGAGTTGCACCCCGCCCCATTTTCACTGACCCCCTTCCTTTGTTGCCATGTAGAAATACACAGGAATCAATGGTAAAAACATGTCTCTTGAATTAAGTGTGGGAGCGTGTGTGTGTTTTAACTGGCTAAATACAGCGCTAACCAGCCAACAGAGGGGTCCATTTGTCATCAAATTTCATTTCCGTGTGATCCGATTTTAAACTCACGCTGCCTCGCCCATGCAGAAGAATTACATAGTCTAACGCTGGCAGGATGCTATTTTCATCTGTTCATCACATGACACCTCGCATGCAGCTCAAGGTTCGTTTTTGTTTTGATCCCTCTTAATTTGGACTTCCTGTGAACCGCCGCAGTGTGAAACGCATCCTCTTTTCCCGCACACAATCTATCTTGATTTTTAAACATACATGCTCTGTTAATAATGTGATTTGAATCATTAATACGCTACATTGTAGGCACCCATTATAATTGGAAAATTAGTTACAGCACAGTGTCTAACAGCTTCCTACAACACTAATGCCAGCCTTCTCTCTGTGTCATCTAAACCCTATGCTAATGAAGCCCGGGCCCACAACATGCAGGAGGTTGAATATCAGTTTAATCAGGCCCTCCCTGCAGGGGCTTTCAGAGAGAAATGACAGCCAAAGTGCATTAGTAATTCTACTGCTGTCACTTCTCATAGCTGCTTACCTTGCAAACAAACTGCTCTAATGGCACCTGCCTGCTGGGCAATTTAGGCACTGTAGAGGCAACAGAACATGAAATGGACTTAAGACCACTGACCTAAATAGAAAAAAAAGGGCCAACCCTAAACAAGAAGTGGCTGTTTTATTGTCAGACAGGGGGGAAAACATGTGGGAAGCGTGTGTGTGTACAATTAACATACTTTCCTGTTAAGTGTCATCTCCACCTCCGAGACGAGGTTTTGTTTTTTTGTTTTTTTTTGAGAGAGAGAAGTAGCAACAGCGGCATCAATCAAAATCCTTCTTATGCGAAAAAAAAGCCTCTTGATCTGAAATTCTTGTCAATTTGTTTGTCATCAAAAGTGTTTTATCCTCATATCCTCACATTTCTGATTAGTATCTACAGATAACAGGCACAAATAAATACTTAAATGCGCAAATGAATAGATAAAAGGAAGAGTTCATTACCTCCACTCATACAATTGAATTGCTTTGACATAATCCCCTATTATTCCTCAAGGGGATGGGGGGAGGGAGAAAAGGAAGAGAGCATGATGGGATTGGTTGTAATGCGTGTATGCATATGTGAGTGTGTGTGTGACTGTTAGGGGGTGGTATGGCTCATGCCTCTGTCTACATCAGCACAGAGGAGAAATATGTCATTTCTCACTGCTGATGCTCAGTCAGTGTGTTAGCTTTAAGAGCCGTTGCCAACCATGACTGGGGAACTAGCGCCACCTATCGTTAATACGCACACACTGACTGACTGACTGATCGACTGCAAGTGTTACATTTTGTATTGTTGGAGAGACTGAAATGAATCCATCGCACCGCTGTACACTTTCTCTCTCTGCAAAGCCGGTCTTCTCCTATATATCTGACTGCTTTGCTCAATATGCTGCGGCCAGATGCCTCTTAGCAGCCGTGTCCCCCCCACTACTACACCCCTACACCCCTCCACATCAATATGTCAGGTCAATAGTGTTGGGTGGTATTGAATGTGTCAGAAAAAAGAACTTCAGTCAGGGGAGGGAGGGAGGTGTGGGGGTAAATGGCGAGGAAGATGGGATCCAGGTCTCTCCACTTGGACAGTGATCCATTCTGAGGCTGCAGAAAACAAACAGCAAAACAAGGCTGTGACCAGCTGGGGCAGCAGGTATCACAAATTTGTCAAAGGTATAGATGAGTCAAGAGGTAGCATGTGGTCTTGAGTGAGGAAAAAGTATACACTGTGGAAAATGCTACTTGTGGCTCGGCCTACAAAAAACATCTTTCAAGCCTTAAAAAGGTCGACACTTGTTGCAAAAAGTGAACCCTGAACGTGCCACCTCTGACCTATCGCTCCTGCTGCTGCATAAAGGAGCCGGCAGACTTAAACACCCCGGAGCAGACTATTACATGTTCACTTGTATGAGCATTATGTTTTACGTTGTTGTCTGGTCTTTAACATGACAGACACGGCCCAGGAGTTCTCTCGCAGGTATTACGTAAATGCGTAATGAGGAGCAGCCTGGCGTGATTAGTATTGTCTTGGGCACATTATTAAACCCTGATTGGATGACGCTGAGCAAGACTAAACATTTCCTATCCAGTCATGGCGACTGCTCATTTAACCATGGCAAACACTGAGGCGAAGGGGGAGGCGTTTGTATTAGTGCTGCGGCTTCATCCCCCTGCCTTTAAGTATGCATGAATATTTAAGGTGGTGCTGGTTGTAGTTGATAAGACTACCTGATGGTGTGTTTATCCAAGGCCGGCTGCTTTTTTCAGTAGACTTCCCTCTCGTCTTTAACTACTACGGCGCCTCACTGAGAGTCCCCTTGAACACAATTGATTCATAGTCATCTACCTCATAGCCGAGGGCTGGGTAATCACAGCCAGAGAATCGAATCTACCGCACTCCTGTTCCACCGGGGAGAGGAGTCGGTAATGAAAATAACCCTCCTCTCTGCCTTAATTGTCTTTTAGGCCAATGGCGTGCAGGATCAGGAGACGGGTTGTTGTTTATTTCATTGGTGGAATCAGAGAAAATGATTTAATTAGAGCATGTAGTATCAAGCTTCTGCTAAATTAAGCCAAAGGTGTGCAGGCTTGACACTGTCAATAGCCCGGCTGGTGGTCTCTCTTAGACCAGTTAGCACTAATAACACATGGTGAACTCAAGAAGGCGATGTTTTAGACGTGCTTCTTTAAAGGGCCAGTTTGCCCAAATTACATTAAATACCGATTTTCTCCCTTGTTGTGACACCTCAGTATCTGAACATGTTCTGCTTTTTGTGAATTTTCCGTGATCATTTCAAAACAATAGAGCAGAAGCACTTACTTGGAAAAGTGTCTTTTTGTAATTTAGTTGAACTGACCGTACGCAGAGGGGAAAAAACAGCCAAGAAAAAATGAAATAGTAGAGCAGGAAGGGTGTGCACTAGCAAACACACACACACCGGTACACAACAAACACACACTTTCACACAGCTCTGATCACTCAGATTGTGCGGTATGCAAATGTTTTGCCATCAACTCGGCCTAGTGGAGAATGACAGGAACATTTGATGCAGCGCCG
Organism: Trachurus japonicus; assembly: GCF_045865225.1. Taxonomy (NCBI): domain Eukaryota; kingdom Metazoa; phylum Chordata; class Actinopteri; order Carangiformes; family Carangidae; genus Trachurus; species Trachurus japonicus. The sequence continues at coordinate 7,810,728 of NC_140925.1, forward strand.
CTTTTTAGTGGAGTCCCCGCAGAAAGCTATTTTCACAGGATGTTATGTATGCATTTTTCAGACAGATTGCTGCAGGAGACAGGAGCTCAGGAGGGGAGCAAACATGACTGGAATGAAACGCAAGCCATAGTCTGCTGAGTGAAGCCAACCACAATGTGGCCCGTAAAGAAAGCCACATTCATCTCGCATTTTTCACAGAACCAAAATAACATGTTCAATAAATCTCTGAGATCTTTGCGCTTAAAAAAAAAAGCATTCATGGAAGGATTTTTTTTTTTTAAACGGAAACATTTTATTCTTAAGCACAACTCAGTTAGGTGTTTCATGACTACTTGTTTGCATAATGAACATGCAAAACATGTTCATTCTTTGCATACATTATTCAACCAATTATACAATAAACTATGTAGTACCATGCAATATGACTTCCTAATCTACAGCCAGAGTTTATTTGAATAAATAAATATAAAACCTCCACAGTGAGCGAGTGTCTAACATTGTCACGGAGGATTATACACCAAGACACCTTTAAAAAAATAGTAGCTACGGTATATTTACAGTGTACCAGACGAACAAACAGCTTCCAGCTGTCTCGATCAACGTTAGCGTCTGAAGAAACGCATAATAAACACATAAGCAAACAAATCACAGCAACTTTATTGATACTGTACAGTGCTCTCTTCATCAGCTCCCTACTGCTGCTGTATAATCTGCCAATTTCCAAATCATTAGCACTGTATTACCAAAGCGGTAAGACAATAAAGTAACAAAATAACAGATTTACAACTCACTGAGGAAATTTTCCTTTCTCTTTCTAAACCGTGGTTGGTTTTTAAAACCTGTCTGAACATAATGTGCTATTTTACAATAATATCCTGGAACAATTATGACAAAACACTAAAAAACTAAACTGAAAAAAGATAATAATGAGTCAATAATGGAACAGACCTGGGGTGTCCACATGTTTGACCACTATATAGGTGTGCAAGCAATTAAGTAATTCACTTAATCTAATCCAATCAAATCAGGGAGACTGTCTGATGATTGTCTGATGATCAGATACTTAGGAAATGTGAATATATATTTTTTAAAAGATGATATAATTACACACAAATAGCAGGGTTTTAACTCCACATTTTGGATGCAGCCTCAGTTCACTCCAGATCTCATTTAGTCAGCTATACTTAACATTATGAATCATCATTTATAGAACATATTACAGCACACACTCTAAACCCCAGCCATGAGCGGTGACTGTCGGATCAATAAAGCATAAATCCAACCGCTGTGTTGCTAATCCATGCATTTTAGTGAGCCTTCAAACTATATAAAAAAAGGTATAGGCTTGCGGACAAATAGCATTTCATTAAATTTCCTGAGCATATCATGAGTATGTTTAAGACCATTTTACAGACAAATCCACAAGCATAGCAACAGTCGCTACGGGGTGCAGGGCTTGTGATGGTCAATTGTGATGTTTATCACATTACACATTTCGACTACTCCATTATCATCCCTATCAAGTAACCTGTGGCACAAGGGAGCAGTACAAACAGCTCATGGATCCTCAGAGACGACCTGCCTGTTTGAGCTGAAATGGATAAAATCTATAATTAGGATTATTTTAATTATATTCAAGAAATACCAAGCCAACCCAGTTACGAATCAGTTCACTCCGAGAACTGAAGAAATGACCCTAACAGTTGCCATGTCACATACATACTGTGTATCCTCTTACATTATGCCGCCATTTATCTGTGGTGGATTAAAGGAGCACAGCTAGCGAGTGCTTCAAGAAATATGTCTTTTTTTCCCCTTTTTTTTCTCCTTGGCTTTCTGCAATCTCTCCCTGGAGAGGCCGAGACCCAACCCTGCCATCTGCTGGCTCCATCCAGGTGAACAAAAACTTACACCAGCAGATGACCCAAAGCACCCTGTGTTCTCACCGTGACGAAAAATCAAGACATTTTCATCCTTCGGCATCTTTGCTCTTTTGCTTTGCTGAGTTTGATTACGACTCGAAAAATGTGACACTTGTATGAGCAATATCAAGTGCTCTTAAATAATCTTGGCAAAAAAAAAAAAAAGGTTCATTTACGGAGAGAACAGGAGGAGGGAAAAAACTGAGTGTGTGTGTGTGTGGAGGAGAGAGAGAAGTGCGGGGAGGGTCGTTGGAGGGGGGGTTTCAATGCTTCTGAGAGGTGCCTCATTTTCCAGCACCATCTGTTCTTGGTTCTGCAAGCTGGAAGCCTCGTTTGTGTCAAACACCTCCCACACGCTCCGAGCAGCTAGACACCAACAGCAAGGACTCCATCACCTGTTTCAAACAACTGCACAATGTGACCTGCTGCATCCGTTAACTACTAATCACACCGTGTTTGATGATGTTGTTAACCCGCTCCTTGAGAGGTTCCTTCCCTCAGGCGCCTTGTGAAACTTCTAACCAGCCCTGAGCCACTGCTAATCTGTGCTACGGAGGTGGATGACAATGAAAAAAGGGGGTCGACGACGACGCAGGAGGAGGAGGAGAGGAAGAGGACCAGTCGAGTCCAGACCTGGAGGCTGGAGTCAGCCCTGGTCCCCCCCAACCACCCCACCCCACCCCGGAGGACGGAGAGATAGAAGGAAGACAGAGGCGCATGAACAAGGCCATGCTCCTCCATTTCAATCAGCTGCTGCCGTCTCACATGGCAGCAGAGCATCCGGAGGGGAGGCGCCGTCATGAATCCTAATTGCTCCCTTTTCACCACATTGCAGGGTGTTTCTATGCAAATCTGTCCAGAGAGGTATCTAGTTTATGCAAGGCCAACTGTATGAACTGAAATGTGAGCAGGAATCTCACTCAGACAAAAGCCTTGGTGGGGAGATGTTAGTATTATAATTCATTTGGATAAATTATTCATTTTGCACATGGCTCTCCTGAGGTGCAGGACAGAGCTGGGTTTCACACACGTAGCTAATATTTTGACATGTATGTATTCCGCCGCATCGACGGGCACTGGCCTCAAGTTAAGATATATGGCTTTAATAAGAGTGACGAAGATGCAAAATAATGAGACGTCTGGGAAGAGAGCACAGGAGAAACAGAGAGAATCGAAAACATTATTCAGCACGTGGACTGCTGGTCTTTACAGAGATTTCTGCCACATTACAATACCTTTATGAATACCCAGCCAAGCCATGCACATTTGCAACTCGCATATATACACTGTAAACACTCCTGAAACGGAGTGTGAATTAGTAAAGCAATAACGTGTGCCTTTATATATCTCACAGTCAACATGAATGGCCAACAGGGACCTTGCTAGCATGATGAAAAAAAAATATATGGTGGTACAATGGTTAGCACTCTTGCCTCTCTGCAAGAAAAGTTCTGGGTTTTGATTCCACCCAGAGTTTGCATGTTCTTTCTGTGCCTATACAGGTTCACCAGGTTCTCCAGGCAGCTTCACTTCCTCCCACAGTCCATAGACATGTGCAATAGGTGGATTGGAGACTCTGAACCGACCAACCAATCGACTCAGATGTGAATGTGGTTATGTGTGTACACTGTTCGTCTCTATACCTGTATGTCCGTATGGCCTGTGATGGACTGACAACCTATCCAAGGTGTTCCCCAACTGGCCTTGTCCTACGTCAGCTGGGATTGGCTCCAGCCCTCCTGTGGCCCTTCACATACTGCATCTAGACAATTGATGGACGTTTACTATATTTATTTCTCCCTGTTACTTTCACAGCCTGACGTGCACTCTGGGATCAAAACAAATCATAATAACTTGTTACAAAAAGTTATATCACTACCAGAGGAGCTATGTTTTGTGCTGCAGTTAAACAAAATTCGGTTTATTGATCAGGGTGCTCCAAAAACAGCCTTTAGCATCAACATCGCTGCCACAACTAAAGTGTAACAGGTAAACGTTTTGGATGAACTAGCCTACCTTAAAATACAAACACAGAGTAAACATAAATGCATATTGGCCACTGTTACATGACTTAATTGTCACTGAACTTTTCTGTTCTCAAGCTGAATCCCATACCAGTCCAACAAAACACCAACAACCTCCTCTGGCCCTCTTCATCCAAAGGCAGCACATAAAGGATAAATGTTCACTCCGTGGCCGTTTAAACTCGAGATTCGTCGTCTCCAACTCCACACACTAGACAATCTTCCCTTGCAAATAAGCTCTCTATCGTCCCGGTACGTCACCGACTTCGGTCAATATAATATCATTAAAAGTTAAGAAATATTTGTTGTAGTCTTACCGTTTTCCTTCCTGCATGATGGCCTCCTCCTGTGTTTCCGTCTGTTGATTCTGTGCGACATTTTTTTTTTTCGCGCGTCTTGTGTGGAGTCAATTTGACTTCCTATTGGCTGCAGGGGTCGCTGTCACAGCCAATCATAGAGTCTGATACAAAGGCTTGCCTAGGCTTGCCCTACTTCAGCTGTGTAGCAACCTATGGTAGCAACTCTAATTGGGAGCTTTTGGGAGCAGTAGTTTTATTCTGAGCTGGCATATAAATACTTTAAAGAATGTGCATAACTCATGATCAGATAGAGATATTTCTTCTGCATCATTATTATTTACAGCTTTTATATGAAGAAAAAAATCGTCTTTTTTTCTGTACAGATTAAGTTAAGATTAAGTTTTTATTGTTTGACATAGGCTACCGTACATTATTAGCTCTGATTGATTCTGAAAATGTGTAGCACTTATTGGAAATTAAACAAAAGAGAAATACAATGGAAAATTATATTATACATTTGTTTTCACAGACTGAGAAGTAGCTACCCCTCATGACAGGTGATCTAATCTTGAAGTAAAGTTTAAATTAATTGGCTCTAGGAACCTGTGTTTATCCTCAGCCCTGGCTGTGTAGGCTACGTGTATAGGCTACGCTTGAACAGCTTGATGACACCACAAACAGGATGTGCTGACTGATGACCAACCACCAGAACTCATAGATCAAACATTACTGTCTTGTGAATCCAATGTTGTACATCTATATGTTGATCAATACCAGTTGTGGGCAGAATACAATGAAGCCCATCTCCATTCCCGCCCTCCAATCATACATACACATATACACATGCACTCTGACACTATAGGCTCTTATTACAAACCCTTCCGTCACAAATGACCATAATCTATACTGTGCACCCAATGGCTCTCCTGGGAGGCTGTGCGCCTTTGATTTTTCATCTCATCCTCGTTCACTTTATTTCCAGTGATTCAAACCCACTAAATCCAAATATGAGGAAACACAGAGCCCTGCTGTTTTGACAAGTTAAATGACTACAGGCGATGATGTGCTTCCCTGCCAGTCTGTAAGCAGCACACGTCGCCAGCCACCGCCTCACTGTGCGTTTAATGGAAACGTTGGTTGTGTGTGTGTGTGTGTGTGTGTGTGTGTGTGTGTGTGTGTGTGTGTGTGTGTGTGTGTGTGTGTGTGTGTGTGTGTGTGTGTGTGTGTGTGTGTGTGTGTGTGTGTGTGTTGACGTGCATGTTTTTCCCCCACATGCACTACTACTGCTCCTTATTCCTGCAGCTGTCTGACCCACTGCAGCATCTTTTTTGAGGTGAAATTGAAATGGATTGTGTAGCTCAATATTTTATTGACATCAACTTCACAGAATGTTGCTACAGTGACACCGGGGATAATTATTTCACCACAGATTTCTTCCTCTCCGCATTTTCCCTCCCTCTCTCTCTCTCTCTTTCTGCCTTCCTCCAAGCCCTTCCATTCCTGTAGAGAATTAGTTCTGCATAAATTACCCAGTGGAATATTGAATCAGTCTCCAGCCACCAAAGGCGAGTCTGTGTGGCTGATTACCGAGCAGTGTGCACAATATGCGTGCAGACACACACACGAAGAGTGAGAGGGAGAGGGGCCTCTAAGCAAGGAGCTGACACCATTGCAGAAAACATGGTAAGAGGAAGAGGAGGAGGAGGCGACAGTGTGGGATCAGCCAATCTGTATATGTAGAGTGAAAGCTGTATTAGCCACCCTAGCTACGCGCTATCTGCTCATTACTTAGTCATTAGCAGGGGCATGGTTTTAAAGAAGGGAGGGATCAATCAATTGTCATGGGTCAATGTTTTGCAGCCCCATTATGAACCTTGGGTGGCTCTGTAAATTAAGCACAGTAATTACTCATGTTAATTACACAAAGATGGTGGTCACATTGATCTGCAAATACGTTTTGCATGTAAATGGTATGAAGAGTAAACACCGGCTTGCACTCCAGTGTTTAAAAGGACACCCACACTGATCCGATGAGGAAAGGAGAGAGGAGCATCTCATTAGTGGTGTATTTTACTGAGGAGTGGAGCTGAAAAAGTCAACTGACAGAAAAATTATCTGGATAATTGATTAATTAAGTCATTTACTAAGCAAAAATGCCAAATGTTCCCAATTATCAGATGTGAGGATTAGTGACTTTTCTCTGTATTTCAATATAAACGTCTTACTTTGAATAGCAGAACAAAACAACTATGACATCATTGTGAAGGACATTGTCACCATTTTCTGTCCTAACTTGACAAAATGATTTGTCAATTACTACAACTAATAAATACAACAACATCTGGATATTCCTGCAACTACCCATAACTATTATTACTTAATCTCAAGATTTAGTGGAAATTGGCTGGTCATCACATACCCAGAGCGCTTGAGCAGAAAGGATTTTACATAACTAATCCCAGAGCATTTGTCTAAATGTAAACCTAATACAGCATCGAACAGGGACCAAATCTCCAGTCCTGAGAGAGACCCATGTTTCCCTCTATCTAAGCGGTCTCAGATATTCAATTCCTCCACAGGGAGTAATGTGTGTGCTTGAGAGAGAGTTTATGTGCTCATGATTGCACGATTATCCCACTGCATATGATACCATTTTGTACATGAGATGCTCATGAGGCCCTTTAAAGGAAGATCATGGAGTTGCATCACAGGCTGAATAGCATTGTTAGCAGTAGTCCCTCAAGTGTTTTTGAGGATTATTTCTTATGTTCTTTACGTATATTTGCACAGACGGATACATCTCTATATCCTTGGGTCATGTGTCCCTCGATGTAAAGATTTACAGAAACCAGGCTCATTTGGGGATATGTTGCCTCCTGAGAGGCAGATTTAGAGAGCACAGGCCATGTTGAACACCGCATTAGTGGTTTAATTGGAGGCCTCTGTAGATCTAAGTGGCAGCAGAATTGGAAAATGGAAAATCAGATTCAGTCAGGCAATTTTCACCATTGGAGGTTGTAAGTTGACAGAACAATTAATCAGCACAAACATGTTGTGGAAGGAAATCCTCATCAGGAAGTCATCAGTCACCATCAGCGCTTCCATGCCAGTGTATCAAACAACACAGGTAAACAGCAGGTTTGTTTAGTCTTGTGTGCACCCAAGCTCTCTCTGCAGCTGTTGGAAACATATTTGATGCCATCTAGAGGTTAGACTGCAGATTGCAACAGATATATTGAATATGACCCACAGATCCACTGTGATTTAAATGAGATGTTCCTTTGGGAATAGAGTTTCACCATTTAGGAATTTGACCTTCAAGTAGGAAAAACTGACATTTGCATATCAAAATGAAAAGAAAAAAACCTTTTTCAACACACATGCACAAACCTATACCCAATGTATTATATCTGAAAGGATCTTGGCCAACCTAGAGCACTATCTTTCACAAATCCTGCACCTCAAGCATAAACAACCTTCAAAATAAATGACACAATACTAGAAATCAACCCACCTGCTGAGAACTGTTTGATATTTTTGGGAAATACACATTCCTGCTTTCTTGCCAAGAGTTAGATGTGAATGCTGATACCACCCTCATGTCTGTGTGTGCAGAATGGAGCAAAGGCCAGGAGGCGGTAAAGCAAAGCTTGGCATGAAGATTGACAACAGTTTATCCCTCTGCTCAGCACGTTCTTGGGCAGTGATCTGCTGGTTGTGACCTCAAGCAACAAGACTCTGTCACTGTTGTCTACATCCCTGTTAGCACTCCTGAACTGTACTCAAGTACAATTTTGAGGTACTGGTATTTTACTCAAAGCATCTTTAGGCCTAGATACTTCTGCTACATTTCAGAGAGAAATATAGGCTACTTTTAGGCCACTGTACTCTATATTTTTAGTCTTAAGGTTGTACATTTAAACAATGTATGATAAAGTAGGCTACATAAAAATGCTCTAGTATCAAGTTTTGCAATCTTATCACATTCAGATATCTAGATGCAGCAAGTTCCACCAAAGATATGCTCTTTATCTTCATGTTTATTATTCCTCAAATAGCCTACTTCGCAAAAGTATCAGTTACATGGTGATAATTTAAAATCTGATAAGATTTCAGTCATAGTTGCCTACCGATTTTCTGCACAAGCACTTTTAGTAATTCAGTAATTCTATAGCCCTTTTACTTGAACACATGAGATTTACGGCTATTAACAATGATTGTATTATCAATCCTCTCACTGCTGGCTTATTCATAAAGAAGCAAATAGGCAAATTTCCCAACATGTCAACTATTTCCTAAAGCAAAGGTTGACAATGTAATTTAAATACTAAGTGACTCCTAATAAAATATTTCATTGCCATTAGTTCAGTCAATCATTGTGCATAAATGTAATTCACTAAATGACCAAATTCTTTTGGCAATATTACATATCTTAGCCGCTAGGTGTCAGCACTCATTTGATACTGATTGTCCTCGAGCTCCTGTGACTTCTCTTTGCTGTTGTTGTGCATAGTCTCGTGCTGCTTTCAAGTACTTTATGTAAGCTCGAATTTTCTATGTAGATGGTCACTGACATATCAATTCTGGTAGGTTTATCCGCAGATTTAGCACACTATGCGATGTATATAAGTAAAACATAATGGTAAGTAAGTGAAACTGTGAAAAAAACACAATAATATCACGTAGTTAAAACCCGTTCTAAACTTTTTGAACCACTACGGATGACCCTGAAGGCAGCGTTGCCGTGGCTCACATGCTAACAACACTGCGCTGAAGTTGGTTTCCTATTTGAGGGCATTCGAGTTGGCAGTTAAGGGGAAAATAAAGGGGAAACAATCTCACAAGAATCCATTAGCATTTCTACTGTGGGAAAGGGGCATTATTAGACATTTTAACGCCGTCTGAGCTGCAATTACAATAGCAGAAACAGCGAGATGTTACTTAAAATAAAGCTGAGATTTTTACGTTTTCCTTAACTTTTCCCTTAACACTGTCAAATCGGAAGCGTCGACTCGGAAGCGAACTTCAGCGTCACCTGCATGTCGCTGGCTGCTGCAAGCTAGCATGTCCACAACATGGGGAAACCATATGACAGCGTGCTGCTTTACACATGAAACCTAGTCCACTCGGAATGACTCTAAAATAAGTATTTAATTCATTGTGTTGTTATTTGTTTACGTGAAGCTGCCAAAATGGTGAAGGAGCAGTTCAGAGAGACGGATGTGGCCAAGAAAATGTGAGTATTAACAGAGTGAGCAACAGCGCCAGCGTGTTAGCATGAAGGCTAGCCACTCAGTTTGCAATGTGATTTGTATTGACAAGTTATTTGATCATCTAAGTTAATGTTAAATCTAGGAGGAGGGGGACAGAGCTAGCAAAGTATTTAGTAATTCAGTGCAGGGGGGTTAGCTTTCACACTTCCTGACACGTTAGCTTACTTGTGTGCTGCATGGAGAAAAACTAAGTCAATAAAATCAGACTTGAATATTACTTTTTAGTTTATTCTGCCTCTTATTAACTTATCCCTTCATGATGTATGGTACGTCACGTGAATGAAAAGGTGTATCAATACAGGAATACATGTGTGGCGGGTTAATAAGCACTTAGGTTGTTCAGGTTAGTGCTGTTGATGTGAGAAAATTGCAGATTTTAACCTGTTGTGATTTTTAATGTGTTGCCTCTGTGCTTTAACTTACTCTTTTCTTTCTGGTTTACAGAAGCCACATCTGCTTTGGGATGAAATCTGCTGAGCAGATGCGTCAGCAGGCTCACATCCAGGTGGTCAGTAAAAATCTGTACAGCCAAGACACTAAACACACTCCACTGGCCTATGGAGTACTGGACCACCGCATGGTAGGACACAGACACACACATCCCACACCCATACAGCCTCCTTGTGTTTCCTCTTGTTTATAATGTTCATAGAGATTTTTGTCTTGTTTGCTTTAAACTTTATGTCTCTCTTTTATTTTGTTATTTGGGGCATCAATACACAAAATCATGAAAGTTAGAGTTCATATGTTGAAAAGTATTCTGGATTCACATTTTTTATGATGTTGGGCCAATGAATTTATTCAAAAATTCATCTAAAATCTATCACCAGTCACAACTGATGCAGGTATAACACCACAGGAATAACCATGTGGCTGACACAGTCCAGTCTGCACAAATCAAACACTAACATTATATTGACTAACTTTACTCTTCCTCTTCTCCATTCCCTGCCATGTTTCCTGCAGGGCACCAGTGAAAAAGACAGACCGTGTCTGACATGTGGAAAGAATCTGGCAGATTGTTTGGGACATTACGGCTACCTGGACCTAGAGCTGCCATGTTTTCATGTCGGCTATTTCAAAGCCATCATAGGAATCTTACAGGCAAGTGTTATGCGTATTGTTTCTGATATAACAGACACTACAGTATTCCTATTACACTTAAAAAGTAACTGGAGCAATTATGAGACTGTATATGTTTTTATATCAGTCACTTGGAGACTCAAACCTTGTGCTAGAAGTTTGCAGATGGTTGATATAATCAGTATCTTGATCACATTCAGGCTAAGGTTCATGCTAAAATTAATTTCAACAAGTCACAACTATCTGGAAGCAGAAATACAGTTTTTCCTCTAGGTGTCACTAGAGCATCAACATTAGGGATAGGATTATTGCTTTTGGGAATAGTGTGTGAATCCTGAAGTTTGGTCTTTTCCACCCATCCCCTAAAAAGTACATGAATTCCTGAGCTTGTTATTATTTTCCATGTTAATGTAATAAAACAGTTCGGCCATAACCTGAACCATAATAAATTAGTCATATGTTAATAATAGATACCAAGCGTAATATATACCTGTAGGTAAAATTCCTGTATTGTGTGTGTGAAAAGGTGATTGTGACAGTGTAAAACAGTGTAAAACACTTTGGGTGGTCCTAGAGGCCACCCAAATCCATTTACTGTAATGTTCTTCTAATGTTATTATTTTTTCATGTGTCCAGATGATTTGCAAGACATGTTCAAGCATAATGCTGACAAAAGAGGAGAAGCTGCAGTTCATTGATTACCTAAAGCGGCCGAACCTGCCCTATCTCCAGAAACGAGGGTTGAAGAAGAAGATCTCTGATAAATGTCGCAAAAGGACAATCTGTCTGAAATGCTCTGCTTTTAATGGTGAGAAAATACTTCTTCTTTTTTTAATTCCGATATTTTCTGTCTGACACTGCCCTTTTGTCCCATCAGCTTGTCGTCTTAATGTGATAAGGTTAATGGTAAAGCTGAGTCTGTTGTGTCTCTTTTACTTTTAAAGGCCCAGTGAAAAAGTGTGGCCTGCTTAAGATCATCCATGAGAAGTACAAAACAACCAAGAAGGTGGTGGACGCTTTCGTGACAGATTTCATGATGTCTTTTGATACTGCCATCGAGCACAACAAAATTATGGAGCCTCTGCTGACCAGAGCACAGGTGAGTGTTTTCCACGACTTCACACTGTGCAGTTGATGTCATTTTAGTTTTACCAAGCTTTTGTGTGCGAGTGCATTGCTAACAAAAAAAAGGTGCAGCAGAAATAGGGCAGGTTATTAACCCACAATATTTCCCTTCACTGCTTTTAAAGGGATAGTTCAACATTTTGGCAAATTTGCTTATTGCCATAATCCCTATAGTCATAGGAGTAGGTTCGTTACCTTTAATTATCGGTGCATGTTGTTTGGAGATCTGCCCCCTATGACTACAGGGATTATGGCAGTACAGTAGGCGAATTTTCCAAAATGTTGAACTATTCCTTTAAGTTGGCTTTTCAGATAGTGAGTTATTTATTGGTCGCAGCTGGTTCATTTTCTGAGTTAACTCAGAGGAAATTGCAAATTTAGAAAATGATTAGTATTTTAAATTGGATGTCATTATAAATGTCATTATCAAAAAAGAACGAAATTTAGCTCTTAAGTAGACACATTGTCCAACCCTGTTATGCCATTATTATCATTTCTTTTCTAGGAAAACCTGAACCCGCTTGTGGTCTTGAACATTTTCAAGAGGATCCCCCAAGAAGACATCCCCTTGCTTCTGATGAATCCCGAGGCAGGAAAACCAGCAGACCTCATCCTCACCCGCCTCCTCGTGCCTCCTCTGTGCATACGACCCTCTGTGGTCAGCGACCTGAAGTCGGGCACCAACGAAGACGACCTCACCATGAAGCTCACAGAGATAATCTTCCTCAATGATGTCATTAAAAAGGTCGGCGTCTGTCATTGACAATAGCTACTTATCATTCAGTCTTGGCATAAGATGTAAGCCAAACTTCAGCTTAAAGATGGATCTAATTTAGAAATAATGAGGTGCTGTGGGCCGGCTGGTTTTAATACACCGACATTATCAGCCTTTAGCAAAGCAAAACGTAATATTATTTCATATTATATCAGCCTCCAGCTAGAATAAATCACATTTAACACAGCATATGAGATAATGAAGTAAATTATGAGATGAGGAGATCTCCCACGTCCACTGTAAAACCTGCTCACTGGGAGGAATTTGTTTCTAGACTGCTCTGTTAAACAAATTCAAACAAGATGACTCTTGAGGCCTTGAGTCAACACTTAACTCTCAGAAGTCTCAGATCTGTTTTTGATGACATCAGCGCACATTAACAAATATATTTCATTATCCAGCATCGAATGACAGGAGCTAAGACTCAGATGATCATGGAGGACTGGGATTTCCTCCAGCTGCAGTGTGCCCTTTACATCAACAGTGAACTGTCTGGCATCCCCCTCAACATGGCGCCCAAGAAATGGACCAGAGGCTTTGTGCAGAGACTCAAGGGGAAACAAGGTACTGTGTTATTAAAGCCTGTGATTTCTAATTTCACCTGTATTCAGATTAGGGCTGGGACGATATGCTTTTCTCCCGATTCGATTCTTCTATGATTTTTTGGATGCTGATTTGATTTAAATTGCCATTCTACGATATTGCCGATTTTCTCGATTTTTAGTCTGCATATTCCAGGAACCATATTTCCCCCAAAAATGCACATCACATGTAAGTCAGTTTTTAAGATTTATTCAGCAGCAATATATATGTTTACTTTCTTTTCAAAAGCCTGGACTGCATAAAAGAGGCAAAAATAAAAGATTATAGAAAAACAGGCTTCTGAAACCTTTCTGACAAAATGAAATGTAGACTGAGGTAAACTGCTACATTTTAACATTTATCTGCACACAAATATTACTGTAGGAGCCTATAAATGAACATACTCCATTATAAAGTGAACTTAAACCCTTTTCAAAACCTGGACTCTCTGTATGTAAAAAAAAAAAAGGCGAACAAATGCACATTGCACAATATAAAAAAAAGAAAAGATTTTTGAAAAAAAAAAAAAACGATTTAAAAATCGTCAAAAAAAATATTGCGATACTTATGTGAATCGATTTTTTTCTCCCACCCCCTAATTCAGATAGAGTTTTTCTCTTGTAATCTGGACACTCAATCACACGTGACATGAGAGACAAGGAGTAATTCTTATTTTGCCATTTATAAATAATTGCAAAACATTCTGGATCGCAGATTGACTGATGTGTTTCTTGTGATGACTCAGGTCGATTCAGAGGAAACCTCTCAGGGAAAAGAGTGGACTTCTCCGGTAGAACTGTCATTTCTCCTGACCCAAATCTGAGGATCGATGAAGTGGCTGTGCCAGTACATGTGGCCAAAATCCTGACGTACCCAGAGAGGGTGAGCTTTCATGGCTACAGGAAATACCTGACACAATCTCCCCCCATGCATGCCGGAGCTTAGATGATCAAAATTTGGTTCTGTGTTAATAGGTGAACAAAGCCAATCTGGAGCTCATGAGAAAACTCGTTCGCAATGGTCCCGATGTTCACCCTGGAGCAAACTTCATCCAGAACCGTCGCAACCAGATTAAGAGGTGAGTCTGAACCCTTTGGTGCCAGGCAAACCCAGTATTTACCTGATGTATCAATTAAAGAAAAAAAAATCAATCTTCTGTGTGTGCGTCAGGTTTCTGAAATATGGAAACCGTGAGAAGATCGCTCAGGAGCTGAGGTTTGGCGACGTGGTTGAAAGGCACCTGATAGATGGAGACATCGTCCTCTTCAATCGACAACCCTCTTTGCACAAACTCAGCATCATGGCTCACATTGTAAGTTATGATGGTTTTGACCTTCTACTCTAGTAAGAGTCATGTGGAGAAAGGGACTTGATAATGTGTTTGCAATTTGTTTCATAGAGACGATTTTGTGGATAAAGGTCATATGGTATCACAGAATTGTTTTCTTCATTTGCTGTTGCTGCTGTAGCTTTTCTTCAGTCAATATCTGCACAAGTTTATGTCTTAACTGCTTTGCATGTCTTCATATTTCATTACAGAGAAACCATGCAAGATGTTTACCTTAATTAAACAGTGAAAAAGCATAGAGCATAGTTTCCCTTTAAAACTTGTTATGAATCCTCCACAATTGTGTAGCAAAAGCAATTTTCCTGCTTGATGCTGATTTTGAAAATCACAGCTTTTATCTATTGAACACGAGGAGTGGAAACACACTCAAAGGCAAAGTCGGTCCAATGTGTTTTATGTGCACTTTTATTTTCCTATAATGATCTTCACCTTACTGAGTTCAAAAAAAGGGATCTTTTTATTTCACTCTGATGTTTGTTTAGTTGCTTCTTTATCTAAGAAATTGTTTTTTTTTCCCCCACCCCCACCCGTCAAATCACAGGCCAGAGTAAAACCTCACAGGACGTTTAGGTTCAACGAGTGTGTTTGCACCCCCTACAACGCTGACTTTGACGGTGATGAAATGAACCTCCATCTACCTCAGACTGAAGAAGCCAAAGCTGAGGCCCTGGTCCTGATGGGGGTAGGCATCATCACAACACACACTAGACACTTAACAGCTGTCAGTGTTCACGCTCAGCGATGAAAAGCTGCTTCCAGGAACCCTGTTCTTCATCGGAAACTGTAGCTTGAACGAATTGTTCTGCTTTCTTCCAGACTAAAGCTAATCTTGTTACTCCAAGAAATGGCGAGCCTCTGATTGCTGCTATTCAGGACTTCCTGACAGGTCAGTGTCATTATGTGCATCAGCCTTTCACAGTGCTCTTGTCTGTTGCTGCCATTTCCTATGCAAGCATATACCTGTAAAATCGCGACATGATGCCGACGGTAGAAATAAGGTCTCTAATTGTGTAAGAAAATTATCTTTAAAAGTGTGTAAATACTATTAATTCATCTTAACGTAGTCGAGTATGGTGTTAAATAATGATGTTCAACCTGACGGGGGAGCACTTAAGCCATAGTTGAAAGTGGACCATTAACCGTATTGCACATTTCTACCTCCTAGGAGCCTACCTATTAACTCTGAAGGACACCTTCTTTGACAAATCAAAAGCCTGTCAGATGGTGGCATCCATTCTTGTGGGCAAGGATGAAAAAATCAAGATCTCCCTCCCCCGACCGGCTATAATGAAGGTACTCCACTTCTCGGTGAGCTTGTTGTGTAATTGTGTGTTTGTGACCTGCCACTCATTTTTTTCCCCCCGTGTGTCCATCAGCCCATGGCTCTGTGGACAGGCAAACAGATCTTCAGCCTCATCCTGAAGCCGAGTAAGGAATGTCTAGTCATGGCCAACCTGCGGACCAAGGGCAAACAGTACTGTGGGAAGGGAGAGGATCTCTGTTCCAATGACTCGTGTGAGTTTCTTCAGTGGTTTTGGTCCATTAAATTGTTGTTGTGAGGTATTCTGTTATTTCCACGTGATATAATCACTCAAATAAATACTTGATTACATTTGATACATACACTGCTCATACATAAATGACATATTTTGTTTAATTGTCTTGGAATTATAATATGGAACGGCATAGATTTATAAAACATACGCATATGTGACTTGTTAATTTCATAATATAAGTCCAGAGGAAGTCAGTAAATGTTAATATTATATTAATGTCTGACACATGGAAGTCTGTATGTAATGCTGTTCTTTCCTGAGAGGATCACCCTCTATTTTCTATTATACTAATTCCCTCAAAGTCTTATTACTTCTCCCCAAAACATGCCCAGCATTCCCACCAGTGATTATTAGTAGAATGTGTTTCAGCCGTCATCCCTGCCCTCAAGCATCAGCAGGTGCCTGAGGTGTCGGCTGGCATACTCCAAGTCGTGACAGCCGTGACAAGCGGCTTTATGTTTTCATTCCGCTCTTGTAAACACAATTCTTCAAATTTGACATTAACTAAGGATTAAGTGGTCAGATTTTGGTCTTTCAAGGTGAAAGAAACACTAATCTTTGGTGCTGAAACTGTGGGTGTTGTATAACTCTCCCTGTGCGGCTGGAATGAAACTTATTCACCATTGTGGCTACAATTTGGTGCTCTATCCTACCCATTATATACAAGGACTGAGCTGAACAAGAACAACAAAGCTTCACAAAGTCAAGTAACATCAGCTTTATGTGTGTATATCCTTCAATTCCTTTAAACGCTTCACTACATATATTAATCAACTCAGGGCAGACATGCATTTCAATTGTGGTTTTACCGGCTGGCCGAGGTGTTCAACCGCAAAGTAATTCCACCTCACCTTGGTTGTGTTTCTCTTCTGAGACCTAATGGCATCAATACGTGTCACTTTCCCTCATCACCTTCACAGTCGTGGTGATCCACAACAGTGAGCTGATGTGTGGCAGCTTGGACAAGGGCACCTTGGGATCTGGCTCCAAGAACAATATCTTCTACATCCTACTGAGAGACTGGGGACAGCTGGAGGCGGCCAACGCCATGTCCCGCCTGGCAAGACTGGCTCCAGTGTATCTCTGTGAGTTGTCTCCAGAGATCAAATAAAGTGTAACAATTTATAATGCTGTGAAGATCGAGATATCTGTGGATCGCTGCAGACATAAACCTAGTAATGTTATCAAATCAACTCTATTGGGGTTTGGTACTAGAATAGAGGTAATTTTCAGCTTTGCAGCCTGAATAATCTGTATTAATATTCATGACAACTTTATGCAATTCTCAACTTTTAGCAAACCGGGGCTTTTCTATTGGAATTGGTGACGTGACGCCCGGCCAGGGTCTGCTGAAGGCCAAACAGGACCTGCTGGATGACGGCTACAAGAAATGTGACGAATACATCGAAGCTTTGGACACGGGCAAGTTGCAGCAGCAGCCGGGCTGCACAGCAGAGGAGACCCTGGAGGTAGGCGTAGTTGCCTATATAAACATATAACAGCGTCCGGGAGAATGTTAAATGCTTTAACAGTCAGTACGTTTACATGACACTTGAAAAAAAATTACTTATTGCCTTAATCCGACTATAACTGGACAACTGAAGTGCATATAAACGCCTTAGTCCGACTAATATCAGAGTTCTCCAACTCTGATTAAGACACCCAGATAATGCGATTGGAAATCGATTTTCTTCAGCATATATACGCCTTAATCTGACTGAAATTTGTCTTCCTTTTTTTTTACTACATTTGTACCACTTGTGCCAACAAATGATGGTGATGGTGATGATGGAAAACTTAAACTCTGTAACAATAAACATAAAGCTTGGAGGCCCCCAAAAAAAGAAAAAAAAGGCGCAAAATCCCTTATCTCCACCTTCATGCAGTAATTTACATTTTAATGCATTTTCTTGAAATCCTCATGCACTGCCTCAAACTAGACTCTCTGAATGGTCAGTCAGTTTATGCAGAAATTGTCTGCATACATTACAGACTTTTAAGTTGAATGCTGTATTTCATCAGTTCAAAATTATTGATGTATTGGCAAGCAAATACATCACAAGCATCGAAGCGTTTGTATGGATGGAGACACAGCTGTTTCAGGAGGCTTCAAACATGTTCATGAACACAGCTCTCATCAGTATCAGTGTATATCAGTATCAGTGTATATAATTCTTCACTTTTATGTCACGTGTATTTGTCAACAGGCTCTGATCTTGAGGGAGCTGTCTGTCATCAGAGACCGAGCCGGCAGCGCCTGCCTCAGAGAGCTGGACAAGAGCAACAGTCCTCTGATCATGGCTCTCTGTGGCTCTAAGGGTAAGCTACCTGGAAAGGAAACTCGGTTAACAGGCTGCAGTACAACAGATAACAAATCAAAGTTGCCTGTAATCTTCATATACAGTATTATTCTTATTTCTTGGTATAAACTTTTCATCCACCTGTCTGTTTACATACAGGATCCTTCATCAATATCTCTCAGATGATTGCGTGTGTGGGCCAGCAGGCCATAAGTGGCTCTCGAGTACCTAATGGCTTTGAGAATCGCTCCTTGCCCCACTTTGAAAAGCATTCCAAGGTAAGGTCCAGCGTGTTTATTTCATTTTTTTTAATTTTTTTTTTTACGAGAGACATTGACTTAACTAATGTTCTTTGAGCTCTTGCAACTGAAAAAAACAACAACTCAGAAGGCCAGTGTCTGCGGTTATTGTTGGATTTTTTGAATTTGATTGTCTCATCCAGGTCTCATACTGACTCATCAGCTCTGAAGTGCTGAATCAAAAAACATTAATGCATCCTGTTACTGTTTTGTCTTTATTCATATCTTTGTTGTCCCAAGGATCATAGGCAGCAGAATAACACGTGATGGGATAAGAACACTGACCTGAGACAGCAACAATAACAAAAATAGGCCTTTGATATGTCCCTAGAATACTCAGAAGCCTCCCTAATGGTTTAATGATGATCTTTCTACAGCTGCCTGCTGCTAAAGGCTTTGTGGCCGACAGCTTCTATTCTGGCCTGACGCCCACAGAGTTCTTTTTCCACACCATGGCCGGCCGAGAGGGTTTGGTGGACACTGCTGTGAAAACGGCAGAGACGGGATACATGCAGGTAAATGCCTGAGGTCTTTTTCCTCACCTCAGTTCACTCCTGTTGCTATCAGGACATCACAGAGCTGAATGAAAGTGGTTGCGCTGCTCTAGCCTGTTACTGTAGGTCACCATTGCTGGGATGTAGAGTGTGGGATGCATTTATGCTCTTAAAATAAATATTCCAGCATCACTCACATCAAAGTTTTTAAAGTTCCTCCTTTCCTTTCCAATTGCTGTTCACACCTCAAAGCACCAAATGTTTGAATGGAGGTTTAAGGGGTGAGGCTTGTGTCATATCCAAAAAATTGGTAAATGCTGAAACCTTATCACATAAAATAAAACATGCACGTTATAAACAATGTCTTGTCATTATCAATTTTCTCGTTAAATAAAGGAGGATGACCATTCTCCAAGTCTTATTACCATTTTGTCTAAAAGCAAAGCAAATTTTAGCATCTGAGAAGTTTTGAGTGATACAGTAAATCACTCAAATTAAGCTGACTTTAAAAATTGAATAACTTTTATGTCAATTAATCATCCAGTCATTTCAGCGTTAGAGTAAAATACAAGCAGCCTGAATACTGATATATTTGAATGAGTTAGCCTGTGCTTCATTTCAGGTGTTTCCAGACGTATGGACCTGCATTGGGGAGTGTGTTGTTTATTTATTTATTTTTCTGTATGTCAGTGTGATATTTATCTCCTGTCTGTTCCTGCCCGTGTTTGCACAGAGGCGACTGGTGAAGTCCCTGGAGGATTTGTGCTCGCAGTATGACCTGACAGTACGCAGCTCCACGGGCGACATCATTCAGTTTATTTATGGCGGCGATGGTTTGGACCCTGCCGCAATGGAGGGAAAGGACGAGCCGCTGGAGTTTAAGAGAGTTCTGGACAACATCAGAGTGAGTTAAATCATAAAGAGAACATTTACTTTCTTTTTGCCTCCTATTTATTTTTAGGTTGTTTTTTTTTTTTTTCTTATATATATATACACACAATCCCTTTCCTGACCTCCCTGCAAACACGAGCACGCATGCAAACCAAAAGAATAGTTAGTTTATCTAAACTAGCTCATGGAAACTTTTTATAACCCTGCTTGTTAATGCTGGCATATTTCACTTCATTAATTGTCTACAATGTCTAGCATTTTGTTTTGTTTGGTCTTTATGTCTGTATCTCAACTTTCATGGACACTGAACGTGCGCCACACACTACTTACTGTAGTGTTTGCCATGCTAATGTTTAGTCTGTTGTGAGGGAAAAAATATTCATCTGGAGTGACGGCTTCTCATGAAGTCATTGGCAGAGTGACTTCATTGAAGAGGAATGAGCCCTCTCACCTTGAGTTATGCAGTCAGCCAACCTGGTTTAGATAAATTAATTTAATATATGAATCTGTTGCACTGGTGCTTAGGCTGGAAGATGGGCAGGAATTAATGGTAATAAAGGAGATGAAACCAGGTGATAGAGTTGGTCTTGGAAATGAATGTATTGCGGTTTACTGTAACCTTTTATCTGTATTAATAATTTTACTCCCAAGCATTGTGTAGCTTACTGTTTGGAGCCGTCAGGCCTGACTGATAAATTTCAAACGTTGAAAAAGCAGCTGTGTCACAGTGTTGGCTCAGTGCAGCCCTCTTAAATGTGAAGAGCCCACTGGCAGCTCATTACCTCAGAATTTCCTCTTATTGTAAACACACTGGAGCTGAATTGTTGAAATGAGAGAAAATTCAGGTTTAGATGTCAAATCATGCTGCCTTTCAAGTCCCAGGTAATTAAATAAAATAACAGGACATTCATTTCTGCTCCTTTCACAGTAAAGTAGCTCTGTTGGCTATGAATTCAGTCAGTTATTAAGAAGTTATTTTCTGATTAGCCGAGGGTTATAAAAGAGCTAGTAATATGTTAATGGATTTGACTCGCCTTCAGGTCTTATCCCATTTGAAATCAAATGTCAATATAATGTTTTACTTTGTTGTTGCCTCACATTGGTGATTTCATCCACTGACAAACACAGAATTTTATTTTTCTATCTACACGTTCTCCTCAGTTCATCTGTAATTAAGAACAGATTGACTGTATTTCTCAGGCATATCGGTATCTTGTGATCATTACCGTGCGATTAGGGGTCCGCCTGCTGTGTGAAATCAGGTCTGTGTTTACAGCTGTGAGTTTGGTAATCAATGGTGGAGGCATTTTAGGAGGAGAAGATCCAGGAAAACACTCGACTGCATGTGAATTCATTAGTTGAGAGAGAAGAGCAGCAGATTTCTTACACAATAGTAAATCAAGGTGTTTTACAGGTGATAAGAATGATAAAGTTGATCAATCAAAGACAAGAAAGCACCAGCAGGTGTTATTATAGGAATAAGAAATACCAGCACCTGGGTGCACCATTACCACCACCACCTCCAACCAGCAGTACCGTCAGTAATTTCAGTTGAACATTATGATGTGTCATCTGCTTATATCCATTTACACTCAATAATGGTCCGATCAGATGATATAGTCCAAATAAATACATTGATTTATCTGTTAACTCATTGAGTGCCAGCCCCTTTATAAAATGGTCAGTGCCTTGTGCCAGCGTTTCGGGGCATTTTGAGTAATATTTCAAGACCCACAGAATATTTTGAACTATGACTCTGAAAACACCAAATAGCTCAAAGGAAAGAGGAGACTCTCTATTTAATTAGGGGAAAAAACAGTTGAATAGAGCCTGGTTGCACCAAAAAGACCACTTTTTTTCTAGAAAGCTGAGAAAAATGCATTTTTGTGAAAGAGAGTCTCTCAAAAAAAAACAGTGATTTATCCGTTTTTAATTTTAGCTTCAAAAACATGTAACACATCTGAAAATTTCATTTCACATGTTTTTTCATTGTACAAAAAAAACAACTAAAATACAACAAGTAGGAGTCCTATTCTGTCATCAGAGTGATGCCTGCTCTCCTACTTCTCCTGCAGTTGCTGCCCCCTCACCCTCTCCTACCCACTATCTCTTCTCTAGAAATAGAAACTTTTGCCAACTTTTTTAGTCTGTACCGATCACACAGGTCTTCTTCTTCTTCACTTCTTGCTCTGATCTACAGTCTTCTTCGTTCTACGCATCCCAGAAGCCCCAAAATTACTCAGTGTGCGCTTTATCAGCCGCAGAAAACTGCGTTTGACGTACTGTATATATACGTCAGTGGCACTCAAGCGTTGGATTTTGATTGACGTATGTATGGCACTCAATGATTAAGAGAAGCACCAGCTCATTAATGGACATCAGAATGATGGATGATTAGATGGACCTTTCTGTTGAAAGAATTTCAGGTACAATTAGGATCATGGATCAGGAGCTGTAAACCCTCAAGTGAGGCAGCTATCAGGAACTGTTGACCTATGAGTAAGTGCTATAGCCCCGCTGACTCCTTATTATCTTCACTATTTTCTCTTCTCTGTTCCCCCCATCAGGCAGTCTACTCGTGTCAAGATGAGCCGGCACTCAGTCAGAACGAGCTGGTCCTCACTTCAGATGCGATCATGAAGAGAGCTGACTTCTTGTGCTGCAGAGACAGCTTTTTGGAGGTAAACTCATCACAGCCTAGTGCTGCCTATGGAAGTTAATGTTTTTTTACTTTTTATTTATCTGCAGCTGTGAAAATACATAACAAAGACAATTATTATGTTTACTCATGAAGCAGAAATGTCTACCGGTAATTTGAATTAAACTAAATTACGAGTCTTTGTAAGGGCACTTGATAATATGCAGTGAAAAAACGCAATTTTATTTGTTGCAATGCGGCAGGGAACACAACAAAGGTTTAAAGTGTGATGCACCATAGAGAAATTCCATAAAAAAAACATTTTTTTATGGAAAAACACCTGCATGTTCATCTGTTTTTTGGATTAATATTATACAAGAGTAGAAAACTATGAAAAGGTCTAAAATAAACTGTCATGTTTGTGCTACAAGTTACAACTATAAGCTGTCTATGCAGCTGTCTTAAATTTTATTTCCCTGTGGACTTATGCAGTAACTGTCAGGAGAACTGTACGGAGAGAAAACACTTGTGTTAGTGGTTCCTTTGTCTCGGTGTCTCTTTACTCGCTTTTGACACAAAGAGGACGAGCACCGCAATTGATGTGAAAAACGTTATTAGGCTTTTGTTTTTTGTCTTGGATATAATTATCACAGGCCAGAGAAATGCAGCAATTATGTCAAATAGCTCAGAGCCAGTTACTAGCAGTTAATTGCCATGGTGGCAGTAATACATGTGAACTTTTCCCTCCCTCTTGTGAAGGAGTTAACTGACACTGGCTCAGAGAAGTACCTGGAGGTATCGTGACCGAGCATGCTGGGTTGTGCTTTAACCGAACTGTGAATGGTGTGTCGGCAAGATTTGGAAGATCTCAATAATCTCTTGAATAATCTAATTGTTGCTGTTGTAAGATAAAAGAGGATTTATCGATGTGCTGAGATTCACTCTGTGACTTTGTGCTGCTCTTAACTTTTTAAAGACACCACTCAATTGGTTACATGTGCGGTTTCACTGTCCGCATCTCACCTGTTTTCTGTATGATCTAACAACTGCATGACAGCGTGTCATGTGTCAAACAGCAAAAGTTTGGTCACAGTTCATTGTTCCTAAAGATGTTAATGAGCCAGTTTACACCAGACGTCTGATAAAGAGTCTCTCCCCTCAACTGTAGGAGATAAAGAAGTTTATTAAGAGCGTCTCCGAAAGGATCAAGAAGACCAGAGACAAGTACGGCATCAACGACAACGGCACCAGCGAGGTAGACACTGCAGATTAATGTGCTGGATTTTTTTTTACAGAAATCTTAAACTCAGCTTTATCCAACTCAAACTTCTTGTCTGTCTTTCTGCTTTTTTCCCCCCTGTATTGCAGCCAAAAGTTCTCTATCAGCTAGACCGCATTACGCCCACCCAGCTGGAGAAATTCCTTGAAACCTGCAGAGACAAATACATGAGGTACACGGCTCATCTCTAATGTCCATCGTTTCTTTGTTGCCCACGCATGGGACATAGGCAGGTTAGAATTGGGGGGGAACTGAAATGAGGAAGTAAAGATGAGCCCAGTCTGAGCTTCACTGCCTAGAAACCTGTGGTTGACAACGCAAGCTGTCTACAAAAGTCTGAGACCACTTTTGGATGCCAACTTTCATGGCAATCTGTTCCATACAGTATATATAGAGATTTTTTTTTGTCAGACAGTGCCATTCTTCATATTTATGAAAAGCAGAAATAATGAGGTGGAATTGCTTCCGGCAGCAGGAGATTTGTATGTTATGATTGACCAGTTTTTTTTTTTTTCCCATATGAACACTCATCTATACTGAGAGGCTAAGACGATGTCAATTGCTGTGTGATGACCGCGCAAATTTCTCTTTGAATGAAACCTCAGAGACTGTTTTTATATTCATCGTTTGTTTACTCATGCAGAGCTCAGATGGAGCCCGGCTCAGCGGTAGGTGCCCTGTGTGCCCAGAGCATCGGAGAGCCCGGTACGCAAATGACCCTGAAAACCTTCCACTTTGCTGGCGTGGCGTCCATGAACATCACTCTGGGGGTGCCGCGCATCAAAGAAATCATCAACGCCTCCAAGAACATCAGGTATGACAGGAAATTACAGCAACATCCCCGTAATTACATGTGTGTTTTCAGCAGATGAGAAAAATAAGAAGTTTCACCTTTTTAAAAGTAGGTACAAGCTCTGTCTCGGTGTGATTCATGAAAAGTCACCGGAAATTATCTCTGCCACATGGATCAAGGAGTGTGTCCTTGATTTAATGGAAGCAATTTGCTTTTTTAAATTATCATTCTTGAAGAGAGTTTTGCAAGTCAAAGGGGCTGAAGGCCCTTTCCATACAAGTCTAATGTCTATGGTTTAGACATTGAAAAAGTGCATCCCAGATCTGCTTTGAATATGCTATTGAATGTCCATTTCTCACCACTCAGCACCCCGATTATTACGGCCCATTTGGATGTGGAGGATGACGCAGACTTCGCTAGGCTGGTGAAGGGGAGGATTGAGAAAACTCTTCTAGGAGAGGTACCGGAGCTTTAACTCCCATCAGTAAATCTGTTGAAAGGTAGAGAATGAATGGACTGAAGGACACCAGGAGTCCCAAAAGCACCTGTGTTTGAAATGTGAACAAGATTAAGTGAGGGTCTGTGATGAAAACCGTGGTTTCTTGTCTTGTACCTTTACAGATTTCCGAGTACATCGAAGAGGTTTTTCTACCAGACGACTGTTTCATCCTGGTGAAACTGTCACTGGAGAGAATAAGGCTGCTACGACTGGAGGTACCACAACTTTCCTTTTCTTTTCCCACTGGTACATTCTGAATGTTTTAAACATGTCCTCTTCCTGCCTTTCTCTTATAATTATAATAATGATTAAATGTATTACTATTATTATTAATAATAATGGTTTGTCACAACTTTCTTAGTTTTGTGGTTTTGGTCATTATTTTGTGTCACATTGAATTCACCAAAGTAATTGCTGGGAACACAGAGGCAGTCGATTACCTTGTTGAACACCCTGTTATTACAAACAGAATAGTAACCATGTCTAAATTTTTGATGAAATTATAAACACTTATGAAACTAGAAAGTTAAAAAAACTGGAAATTACTTTTGAAACTGGAAGTAGCACTCAATTTCTCTTCATTCGTAATTAAAAACTGAAAACATGAACAATAAAGCAGACATTTTATAGCTTTATACAGTGTATCAATAAAAAGAAAATCAGTATTGATCACCAATTCAAACATCATCTTATCGTCTTGTTTTATCATTATTTTTACCTATAACATCTAAGCAAGAATATAATAAATGTAGTTCCCAAAACTCGGAAGTCCTCTGACATTTACTGTCTGCAGGCATTGTGGTGCTACATTATAGATGCGGTGCTCTTGTTCTTGCTCTGTGAGGTAGGAAATAACAATGGGAGCCTGCCTTTTTGTTTTGTCTTTCAGGTAAATGCAGAAACGGTGCGTTACTCCATCTGCATGTCGAAGCTGCGAGTGAAACCAGGAGACATCGCTGTGCACGGCGAGGCGGTGGTGTGTGTGTCTCCACGAGAGAACAACAAAAGCTCCATGTACTACGTGCTGCAGTCATTAAAAGAAGAGCTTCCTAAGGTGATGACTTGCTGTGATTTTTTGATATTTATCTTTACTCTGATCATCATCTTTTTTTCTCACTGTTGACATTGTTCTCATTTGTCACTTTGAAGGTGGTGGTTCAAGGAATTCCAGAGGTGGCCCGCGCCGTCATTCACATCGACGAACAGAGCGGCAAGAACAAGTACAAACTCCTGGTGGAGGGCGACAACCTGAGAGCGGTCATGGCGACGCACGGGGTGAACGGAAGCCGAACCACTTCAAACAACACATACGAGGTATCGGTCCAGGGGGATTTAAAGCCTGTGGCGCTTTTCTTTTTTTTTTTCTCGCCACCAAATCCACCGCACATCTGTCACATGAGCTTTGCAAGCTGATGTCCATGTCAGATTGTGTTGGTCGCCTAGACACCGAATCCCATTGTTTCATTGGTATATTTTTAATTATTAACTGATTTTTAAGCGTAAAACAATAAGTACAT
Organism: Trachurus japonicus; assembly: GCF_045865225.1. Lineage (NCBI taxonomy): Eukaryota > Metazoa > Chordata > Actinopteri > Carangiformes > Carangidae > Trachurus > Trachurus japonicus. The sequence goes on from NC_140925.1 coordinate 7,837,425, forward strand.
TTATCATCACACAAGTATTGTTCCTGCCTGTATGTGCAGGTTTCAGTTCACGTCTGAACATTAAGCTTCTGCCGTCAGCAGATCAGCCCTCAGTGGCTTAAGAAATGTGTTAATTCGGGGCGGTGCGTGGCGCAGTGGGTAGAGCGGCCGCCCTATGTAGAGGCTACAGTCCTCGCCGCAGGCGTCCCCGGTTCGAATCCCGCGTCGGGCAGACCTTTCCTGCGTGTCATTCCCCCTCTCTCTGCCTCCCCATTTCCTGTCTATCTCTACTGTCATCACTATCAAATAAAGGCAAAAAGCCGAAAAATATACTTAAAAAAAAAAAGAAATGTGTTAATTCAACTTTAGAGGCTGTAGCTGATGACTTCAAACTGTGCCTATGTGATTCAGCAATGACCCCTCTTTTGTGCATCCATTCATCCATCCTCTGCTGCTTGTCAGGTGGGTTAAACTGAGTTATTTCACTGGCAGTCCCTTTTTCATGCTGCTGGAAAAAGCACTGCATGAAACTAAAAAAGAAAAATTGTTCACTCCTTAAAATGTCGTCCTGGTGTGAGTAATAAACAGACCTTTAAGTGTGCTTTATGTAATCTTAAAAAGGTTTTAAAAAGTCCTGCAATTAACTTTGTGAGCCCTTGATATTAGAAATCTCTTCTACTCGTTTTATGATTTTCAGACACTTCATTTTCGAACAATCCTCAGGTGGTAACAAAGGAATTACTCTTTGACATATGCGTGGTTTGTGCTGTTTCTTTGGTTTGCCTTTTTTTTCTTGACTAAATATAAAGGCAATCATTTCATAGCAGATCAGAAATGCAGCTCTTCAAACAAAGCCACGGTTATGGTTTTCACCAGATTTCTTCACCCTAAGTCAACACGGTCTGAAATCCCCTCACGGTTTCGCTCTCGTGTCCACGTCTAACAAGAGAAAGATTTCTTCGCCATACTCTTCGCATCACTGGCTACATGGACAAAGAAGTATTTACCCATGTGTGTGGAGGCTGACAGTCAATTTTATCTTCATTACTGCAAAGTGAGACCTGCATTTTCAGATACATAACACTCCTGAGTGTTAAAGATTAATCTTGATTTTTCACGGGTGGAAGCTGGTGGCTCGGAAAAACAAGGCATTTTTAAATTTAACCACATCTCTAGTTTAAATAATGACATAGAATTAATGCGGCTGAACCGAACTCAGCTTTCTTCATCAAACAAGCTTCTCTGTGTATTTTTCTAGGTTGAAAGGACCTTGGGTATCGAGGCAGCTCGCTCCACAATTATCAATGAGATTCAGTACACCATGGTGAACCATGGAATGAGCATAGACCGGCGTCACGTCATGCTTCTCGCAGACCTCATGTCCTATAAGGTATGAAGCCACGACCTGCCCTTAAAGTGTATCTGTACGTGTTTGTGTGTTTTAGATAAAAACTGTTCCACTGTCCTCTCTCTGTAAAGGGGGAGATTCTGGGAATCACCAGGTTCGGTTTAGCCAAAATGAAGGAGAGCGTCCTCATGCTGGCCTCCTTCGAGAAAACGGCCGATCATCTCTTCGATGCTGCGTACTTCGGACAAAAAGACTCCGTCTGTGGTAAACCGAGACTTTTTCTCTGTGATGGAAAAAATGAACGTGACTCTAAATCTCTTCTTCATCTTAACGTTTCCTGCGTTCCTGTTTCAGGTGTGTCCGAGTGCATCATCATGGGAATTCCAATGAATATTGGAACAGGACTCTTTAAACTCCTTCACAAGGCTGACAAGGATCCCGCTCCAGTCAAAAGGCCTCTTCTGTTTGATAACACAGACTTCCATATACCCCTGATCACATAGCATCAAAGGTGGATCAACAGGAATGTTTGAAGTGTTTCTTTTCGTTGTTGTTTTTTAGAGCTTGCTCAGAGACTATCTTTAGATTATCTTCAGCAAATACAGAAGTGCCTGCGCAGGTGTCGGATCATTTGGATTTACATGATCTGCAGAAGGTGGGATTGTGTCCTCTTTTTTTTTTTTTTTGGTGTGATGTTTTCCTTGATGCGACAGACATTGTTCGTTAGCATGTGAGAGACGGTAGAATTGTTTCACTTTGAATCTGTGTAACTGTGATGGAAAAAGTCGATGCTTTCAACACTTGCTTTCTACTGCTTATCTTGCTCTTTTTGTACTTGTTTCTAAAACCCTGCATTTCCTCTCATATTGGGGCGTTACATCATTTTATGTTCCCACACTGTCAAGGCAGTCAACAGTTTAGCAGTGTTTTGTCTGCATAATGTTACCCAATTGTGTGTGCGCAGCAGACCCTTTGGAACATCACTTCATAATCATGGATCAGACCTTATTTGGCACTTCGTTTTGCAAAACCATATAAACTCTTTTGCCTTTGCAGCTTCTATTTTTGTTCACACTGCAAAACTCAATGCAGGAGTGTTTCTGAAACATTTGTTTTGATGTAAAATAAACACAAAGTTCCATCCTGTATGAAGACCATACATATAATAATGTAATATGTATATAATGTAATAAATTAATAACAAAACTATGGGAAATTAATCTACAGTGATTGACCAGTTAGAAGTCAGAGGACTCAGTTGTAGTATCCATGCTTTCAATTCCTTCCTGTCTCTCTCCACTCTTCTAAATAAAGGCAAAGCTAAAAAAAAAAAAAAAAATTGTCCCCAATTACAGATACAGAGCAGTAGCTGTGGAGTTATCAGCTGTGACTCAAATCAATTTAACCATACCCTGTTAGCAATTACTCTACAACAAATAAAACCAATGTGACTTACTTTTTAAACAGGAAGGATGTTTCGGGCATTTGGTGTTAATTGGACTGCGATTTTTGAGAACTGCGTCAGAGCAATGTTTTTTTTAGGACTACATACTTTTTGTTTGTGATTAAATATATTTTTCGAGCTGCCACCCACCTACAGCTATTTCATGTAAGAATTGCATGCTTCAGCTCCATTTAGCCACACAACACAGGATTGTCTTAAAAAAAAACAAAAAAACAAGAACACATTTGCAGTCGGGCTGTTGTTTGAAACTGGGACAACATGTTTTTCATTTTTCAACCTGACCTCAGAAACCATCACATTCTTTGCCAAGGACAGCGATTTTAAAGCTGAACATTAGACAATTTGTTGTCTACAGCTGACTACTGTATATGGGTCAGATTCCCTCATCATTTATCATCATTCAGATGGTTACAAGCTTAAACATGAACATCTTTATTGGAGCAGTGATGAGAGTGTGTTGAGGCTCTTGTTTTTGGCTCACCACTGGAATCTGTTGTAAATACCGTTACACCAGTTATAAAGTTTGATGCTAAAAAAGATTTTAAGTGTAGTATCCCTTTACAATCATACTGTACAGGATACAAGATACAGGTTAATTCCTGAATGTTAATTAGCTGCAGACATTTGATTGTCTGACTTCATTCCTACCTTAATTGATTAACCTCAGACACTGACACAGCTCTTGGCTGGTGCATCTATCTGCAACATGAACACTTTGTGGCGTTTTTAGTGCATTTTCTGCTGAGTTATTGGAATAGTGCATTAGCAGTCTTGCCAAACAACAGTTATCTGCTCCTAAATAGGCCTCAAAGCCAAGAGCCTCTGTGGGAGCCAGCTTTTAGAATTCAGTGCACAGTGCATACTGTACTAACATTTGGTGGCTTTTTAGCATGAATCATTTTCTTATTCAATCAGAAAACATTCTGTAAAACACCTTTGTGCAGTCTTTTTACACCCCATGGGGCCAGGGAAACATTAAAAAGAAGTGTTATGCAAGTAATTAAAGGGACAACGTGGTGTTTGTATTTGGTTATAAAACAGTCTCATATTAATGTGGATGAATCTACGTTACCCACACTTGTTAATGGGTCAATTTTCGATAAATATATCGTTTTGTCTTTATTGTTATTTTGTTATTATTATTTAGTAGTCGACTTGCCCAGCATTTCCTACTTTCGGTTTCGCGGACGCTGCCCGGCAGGTCATGGGAATAACGCCGCTGAATCGCCGTTTATGGTTGGAACTACGACGGTATCTGATTGTCTTCGAACCTCCAACTTTCATTCATGATTTGAATGTTTGCTTTCATCCGTCTTGTGCCGGTCCAAGAATTTCACCGTGCGCACGGAGGCTCATGGGAAATGTAGTGTGAAAACACTTTGCTTTCCAAAACTCCTCGTTATCCCTTTAAAAATAAGAAATTCTTAAAATGATATATCTAAATCTGCCAATATCAATTATTGTTAATATAATAATTTGAATATGAATTCAACCCAATGCTGAAAATACAGAAACCAGTTGTAACAGATCTTTTTATTTCATGTAAAACTCTGAAATATCAACATTTTGACCACACTGGCATCAAAAGCCTGTTTTGCATGTGAGAAAGAACCTCTAATGCCACAAAGGACAAAACTTTTGACACAAGCCAAGAATACAGCCTACTGGTAAAACTGCATTAAAAAACGTTTTGAATGTATAACATTTAAATTATCCGTGTGCACAGAACTGTGAATAAAAGCTTACCTCTTGTTGCCAAATACATTTTTAAAAAAAATCATGACAATCACTGAAGCTGTGCTTAGGCATCAATGTTACAAAAAATAACCCACAGCAACATTAAGCAAACACATTAAAAGTCAAACCAATTTTGTCCTTTTTTGAGTGTGTGGGTTTAACAACAGGCACCACATTTAATGGCTCAGCTCTATCTTCAAAAAGTGCTGTGACCCATCTTGCCACTGATTAAATTACTGAAAAAAACCAAGGCTATTTTGAAACGAGTCTAATAATCTTGCATCAAAAACTTTAACCAGTTTGACGGACATCAGAGAGAATCTGATTAACTCTAGCATTGCATAATGTTGAGTTAAAAGTCTAAAGAAAAAGGCCAAACATGTAATGCTACTATAAATTGTACAAAGGCTGTGTTTGCATTGCTGATCTATTTGGTTTGGCTGCATACAGTCAAAATAGCTTTTCACTTACAACATGAAATAATAAAACTACAACTGTTTGCTGTTCACATCATGGAGGGTGCTTCACTGTCAGATTGAAGATGAAGAATTTCAAGATAAAAGTAATTTGTCACCTTTTAAAAATAAAGGTCTGCGATTAAATTAACCTGAACTGAATTGGTTTCCATGCTGAACAGATGAGCTCTTTTGCTGCTTCAAGCATGGCTGTGCAACACCTACTGTAACATCCTCACACAGTGGTGTGTTTGGGACGACACTGAGCACAGTTCCCACTGACACCATCATTAACTGCTCCCTGAGGGAGGCTGAGAAACCTGCAGGTGTCACAGACATGTCGACAGAAACGATTTCTCGATGAAGCAGTGGTGTATCAGCGTCTGACCGCAGGTCCTGACAGCTCCCTGCTCCGTCTATGCAGTGAAGCTGTTGTTGGAATTCCTTCATTCCCATGCTGTGCTCCTGAGCAGCATGAAAATACACTTTTGTGCACTGCAGGGATGTGTTATCAATCTGTTGGTTTGTTTTTTGTTTTTTTGAACCACGACTGTGAGGCTCAAAATTTCACATCGAATGCATGTACAGCTGTTGGTGCCATATGGCGAATGATAGACAGCAAATGGGAGGTTCAAGCTCCACACCTTGAACTTGGAGTCACCTCCTTCCTCCTCATTTGACTTGTGAGGAACTGTTCGCCGGCAGCTCTGTTTGGATGGTGGAGATTTTTTCCCCGATTATTTCCAAGGAGCTCTCTCCATGTGTAGAGCTTGAAGGGCCTTTCTCTGCTGAGCTCTGCTTCGAGCTGTTGCCTTCATCTGACTCCAGGAAAGCTTCCCTGCTTTGGGGTTTGATGTACTGCACGCTGAGTTTTGGCGCCACCACAGCGCCGCCCTGCTGGTTGTGTTTTCTGATACACTGGGAGAGGGTGGAGACGCAGCTCTTCTTGAAGTTCTCGTTCATGAAGGCATACACGATGGGGTTGTTGAAGCTGTTGAAGAACCCGATGGCCTGAACTATGGCTATGATCATGTTAAGCGTGACTCCGTCATATTTGTTTTCCAGGTCATCTGGAGAATAGAGTAGAGTACAGTAGGTCACAATGAAATGTGTGAAAGGTTCATTAAGGTAGTCGTTAAGTACTGAAGTTGAAGGCAACTGGAATTCTTTAGATTTTTGAAGATGTTTCGCCTCTCATCCAAAAGGCTTCTTCAGTTCTTCAGTGTGGAAACTCAGTTATTTAACCCTGGTTGGGGACAACATCTTCAAGAATCTGAAGAAGTCCTGTTGCCTTCAACTCCAGCACTTAACGTCATAATGAAAGCCATGAGATTCACAGACACTTTACAATTCATTAACTCTACAAATACTTACAGTACTCAAACAGCATATGGACTGTGTGGAATGGTGCCCAACAGATGGTGAAGAGCAGAACAATGGTGATCATCATTTTTACAGCTCTTTTCTTTTTCCTGTGGAAGGTTGAAGAAAAAGGAAAGTAAACTTGATAGTCATGGTGATTTGTTGCAGCAGAATAAGAGTGGGTTCAGCCAATAACATCGATGATGGCACTTGAAGTATACCCGTGAGCTTTTAGCTGTAATTCTGCAGGAACATATAAGAACACTGGTAATCACACACCTGAAGGGACTGCAACCAGTTTTCCTCTTCTTTTACTTATTTTTCAAAGATCAGTACTCATTTGTTGCAGTTACCTTAAGTCCCACTGTTCGCATGGCGAGTGTGAAGACATGCAAGTGTCTCTTCTAATTAATTAATTCACCAGAAATAAAACGACCAAACGTTGTTACTGGTTATTCTGGACATCTACCCACGAGGGACAGATGACCTGTTTATAACTTGAACAATCAAAGCAAATAACGTTTGAACACATACTGCTAGTGCAACAGCAGTTAATATGATCCCTCTCTGGCTTCCCACAAACCACTGCTGTCAGTTGCCTCCATTTGCAAGCCACTACCATTGATGTCCAACACATGTTCTAATGCAAATGCACACACCTAGATCTCTGAGAGATGCACACTGGTGTCTTTACTTACCTCGAGATCTTACTGATCTCCCTGTGATTCATGGTGTTGAGGACTGACGAGTCACCCACCCTCTTACGGATCCACAACTCGATGCCAATACGCGTGTAGAGGAAAAGCATGGCTGCCAAAGGGAGCAGGAAAAGGGCCACCATGATGAAGGTGCTGTAGGCCTGCCTGTGCATCAAAGAGGACCAACTTTCCTGACAGCACACGTGGTAATGGTCATACAGGAAGTCATACTTCACCTGAGAGAGTTGGGAAGAAAAAGCTTTAGTCCTTAAAGACCATTCAGGCCACATACAGTATAGCCACTCTGACAGGGTGGTAATTATGTGAGGCTTTGTGACACATTTGATCTGCCAGGTTATACAAGACACAAAGTATTGGACTTCTCATGACTAAAGAAAAGTTCTTTTGTGCCTACAAAGTACAACTCTGCAAATGCAATGTTGCATTCAGTGGCTATCAGTCCAAAAAGGATGGCATTGACTATAGGAGTGTTTTCACACAGTTAGATGATTGAACATTAGTGACAGCATTTTGTTCAACTGTGTTGTATGCTAAATGCAATTAAGATAAGTGAGGCAGACTGCTCTATAGTTCTCAGTCACTCGGTGCAAGATTTTCTTCTTTTCACCAGGTGTTCAGTAAAGTAAAAATGATTATGTTGAACTGCCTTTGGGAGCGTCTTCTTCCATTGTGATCACTGGAAATGGCTACAAGGCATCTGAGGTATCTGGATGGGATGATTACCCTCATCACTATTTCAATCCTTGAATTCCACATGGTTCGAAAATACTATATAGGCTACGATTTGTTTCTTTAAGAGCTCTCAGGTGCAGTCAGTCTTGGTATCACTCTTGATATTTCCAATTATCCACTCTTCTCAGCTGAATCAGTTTTTTCTCATGATAATTTACTTTGAAAAGCACCATGAAACCATGAAACCATTAAAAGCACCACCTTACCTCTAACTGTTGCACAAACAGCATTGGTGACCCCACAATCACTGAGGCCATCCATACAAGGCCTGCAAGATATATGAATACAGTTAGCAAATACAATTCTTGCTAAAACAGGACAGGCAGTTTGATAAATACAGAAGCTGTCAAGAGAAGCTACGGTGAGTCTTTGAGCTTTACAATTAAATTCCTCTCTCACAAAACTGTGAGAGAACATTAACTGGATGACACAAGACAATGAAATCACAGCCAAGAGGGCTGTAGTGGATTTGTCAGAGACTGTCACTTCAAAATCCTCTGCTACTGACTTTATTTCCCTTCATACTTCTTCGTGCTTTGGAGTTTAGGGCCGGTTGTTAACTTTCTCTGCTGCTGACTGTGAGTGTGAATTTTGCTCGTAAAACCTTTGGGCATTGTTGACTTCTTACTATAATATGCCCTCTGAGCAATGTTATTTTCTCGAGGGTAGATTGGAGGCTACAGTGAGATGCCATCAGACAAGGCGGGCTGCAATACCAGGCATGCTAACTACTTAGAAAAGACATAATAGACAAGAATGAATGAATTATTGGTGTGGCCTAAAACCTCTAGGACTCACGGTGAATAAAAGAATAAAATTTGATGCTGAACTCGCAATGTTTTATCAAGACTGATAAATAAACAGCTGCTATGTTGGGCAAAACATGAAAATAGCACAGTTTCTATCCCACTTATGGGAAGATGACTCAGCCTGTCAGCTTTGGGCACTGAGCTGGAGTTAGAAACTTTGTGTGGTGATTTGGGGGAAAAGAAAAGGTCAGAAAAGCTTGCAGAGGATTTCACAGTGAAATCTGACGTGAAAATTGCAACTTTTTACAAATTGGTGCAACCTTTAACTTGTCCTCAGAACAAAGGTTGCCTCAATCACAGAAAACACATCTATTTCTGGAAGCACAATTTGCCATTCTGGCAAACATGGAATACCTAGCATCTTGTATGCTCTTTTGGAAGAGTACTGCCTCCTCATTTTCAATGGGAAGACAATGCCCTGGTATCTCTCAATGGCAATGCAGGTCATTGTGAGGATGCCTGTCACTATGGCTGTGGTCTGCACAAAAGGAACCGTCTTGCAAACCAGAACCCCTGCAGGTGTAAACAGAAGGATGAAACAGTGAGGTGGTGAGTCAGAGAGCACAAAACATGCATATTTATCAAAGTTCACATCACTCCTGTTGTTTGGTCATAATACAGGAAAGGAAGGCGGCTGGTGGTGATTTAATTACTGGGCTAACAACCATCTCTGATCACACTTGAACACAGCAGTCACATGTTTAATGAAGCACAGAGCAGAAACCCAGGTAAAACCGTGCACTGTAGGTGAGAAAATGCCAAGTCGACCCAGATTCAAGCTGAACTAATTATGACCGTATTTTAATGGGAACACATGCCTCAAGCTGTCCTTCTATTGCTATGATACTCTGAATGTCAGCTATCAGCTATGCCTCTTTTAAGTGTCCTTATTGGTTTTAGGTGCAACCACAGTGTAATTGTGAACAAATACATATGTAATTAAAGTCAAATGAAATAATATTACTTTTAAAGAGGTGCTGATTCTGCACTTTGGTGTTTTGTTTTTGTTTTGCTTTTTATAGTAAAGTGCCTTAATGAGACATGTTTATTCACATTTGATGAGATGCAATAATGCAGAACAGTAACAATGTGCCACACTAAAGTGTAAGCACAGCAACTTAAAAGCTCAAAAACTTCAATCAACACCTCTGACTTCAGTCTTTTTGCAGGAGTAGGATTCCATTAGGTTTTAATTTCATGTGTCTTTATCATAATCCCACACTTTGCAAAGAACACAAGTGTGCAACAACTCCATTATTTAAATCTTAGGCTACACATGTATAGACCAGCTCAGCAATGTATTTATTGATCATTGTGGGAATATTTTCTTTTTCCTTTGATTATATCTCCTCCACACACTCCACTTCCTTTCCTCACTCTCAGTCTCAGTTTTACACCATAAACAGTTGGCAGGTTAGAGCCAGCCAGTGGCAGCTCACTTCCTTTCTTCCTGCTGTTATTCCTCTCGAATTTGTGACTCTGTTTTTCACCCCCCTGTGCTCCTTCTGTCATTTATTCAAGGGTACTGCCACCTGCTGCAGCTACCTGCCTTCTCCGTGGAAGTTCCTTCCTTTCAATCAATGCTGTGCACAGACGGACTTAATTGTTTTCATGGCTTTGTTTGTTCGGTTCGGCGTGTATTGCCTCGAATGTTTATTAGGACTAAACAAACACAGACTTCTCTGATTGTAGTATAGCTTGTTGCATCATTATACACCCAGATAAACATATTTATTTTGCGAGTTATGTCGATTAGGCTTCAGGTGCAGTCTATTTCTATAAGGTCCTGCTCTTATTTTCCACAAGGATCTTTCTTTGCAGCTGAAGTCGCATTTCCACGTGAAAATAAGAGGACAGGGATTTGCATGTGACTGTGTCCGCTCCTGCCTTTATTTCCCAACATTCACATCGTTATTCGCGTAGAGATAATGATTCCTTTACCTGAGATGCTTCAAGGATGAAGGGAATATAAATTTGCAGGTGTAATAAAAAATAAATAAATAAATAAAAACTTACCCCCGAACCATTCAGAAGAGATGTTCTGCAGCAAAGTGAAAGGTATGCAGAAAAAAGTGATGAGCAGGTCGCTGACAGCCAGAGAGCAAATGAAAATATCTGTCGCCGTCTGGATCGCCCGTTTCTTCACAACTATGTAGATGACCAAACTATTTCCAGCCAGAGCAAGCACGAAAATAACCACGTACATTATCACGAAGGTGGTCTTGGCGCTGTAGGGCAACTCGGGGATGTAGACGAGCGGCTGGATGTTGTAAGTGTTGATGAACTCCTGGCGGCTCAGGTTGTAGAGCTGCAGCATCTCTTGAAGCACTTCAGGAGTTATTTTGGCGGACCCCTGCCCCGAATCTGTTGAGTCGGTTGTCATCCTGATATCCCGTCTATCCAAACTGAGACACGAACTTATTCACAGGTTGAAAGAAAAGAAAAGAAAAATCAGTTGAAGGTTCATGAAGCTGATCCTCTCTCGTTAACCCACAAGTGCGTCTGGATGCCGCTCTGCCTCCTCCATCCAGCACAACCCCCTGCTGCTGCTGCTGCTGCTGGTGTGTGTGTGTGTGTGTGTGTGTGTGTGTGTGTGTGTGTGTGTGTACCATATATGGGAAGTAATGATATGATGTCTTATGGATGGAGGGACACTTTAAATCTATATTTATATTTGATAGCCTATAGGAAAGGTTTATTGCAAAGGAATATGCAATAAACCTGTGTTTTCTACTTTTCAAACACATATATGCATTGAATAACAGGATTTTGCTGCTGTAGCCCATCTTGGTCTTTTGTGACAATGGTGTTCTGGCTATGTGACCATAAAGTGACCTGAAACCTCCACGCTGTTTATTGATGCTCATGACACACCATTGTAAGAGATGATATCACTTCAGTCTGTATGATGTTCAGTAAATGCCACCTAGAGATAACAAACTCGAACGTGTTATAAAACGGCGAGGAGCTTGGTATAGTAAATGAATTCAAATACCTTGGAGTCACTCTTGATCCCTGCTTAACATTCAAGAAACATGTGAGCATCCTCTCTAAAACCAATTCAGCAAGTGAAACTTGCTGAATGTTAAGCAAATTAGAAATAACTTGACAGACACAGCAGCTCGAATGGTTTTTATTTTCAGTAATCCTCTCAAGCATAGAGTACTGTCTCATTAACCATAAATCAGCTGAGTTACTTTACAACAAAGCCCTGAAAATATTTGACAAAAAGCCATCAACATACCACACTTGTAACATTCTCCGTAAATATGACCTGTTGAGTTTCAGTCACCTAGTTGATTTTAAACGAGCCTGTCGTACAAAACTCTACACAATCTGTGTAATCAACCCTCAACGAAGGTCACTAGAGCAGTAGTTAGAGGAGACTGTGTGCAGTCCCATATAGACGCACCACTTTTGGCCAGGCTGCTTTAACCGTCATGGGTGGTAGGTTATGGAAATGCCTGCCACTCACAGTCAGAGAGTACCCCACTTATAGCTCCTTTAAAAAGCATCTAAATAACTGGTTATTATCAAGCCAGACGTGTACACTATTAGTAACTATTAGCTGAATTTATTATTAACATAGCCAATTAGTAAGTCGAGGGATGTACAGTAGTCATTATTATTAAGAGCGATTATTATCAGTAGCTTATTAGTTATAAAAATCAGGGCAAAGTAATTAACATCACTAGACGTAATACATAGGTACAATGCATATAACAACAGTGTACTTTAGAATGACATTACTGAATGTATACTGTACTTGACTGATATTGAAACATGTTTACCTAATGACTACTGCACTTTACTGTTATCCAGACTATTGCACTTTACAGTACAATGTAATACTGCTATATGCACTTTATTAAGACTGATTGCACTTTGTTATTGTTTGAACTTAAGGCATGTCTGCACTTTACCAGATGTATCTACTGAGCCTCAAGGCTAAAGGACGTAATTCATAATTCTCCTGCGATTGTCTTGAGAGCAACCACTTCCAACCACGACCACGATTTCACCAAACGATCTAGTGAATAGAAGCCATCCTGAGTTCAACCTTGGATTCTGCCATTTTCTAAAGAAGTGGTCTGAATCGTGCTTGTACTGTCTTTGAGGGTTAAAACGTTAAAATGTTGAGTTAAAGTTTATAATTTGATCATTAAGCAGGTCTAAAAAAGGTGTATGTGTTTTGGTTCAAAGAAACCACGTCAGAGTGAGGGGTCTTCTCCTTGGTTCAGGTAAACCGCGTCAGAGTGAGCGCTCGCCTCGTCAGGTGCAGCTATGCTAGGTTTTTTGTTGCATGCTCAGTTCACATGCAGAAAGGTGTAAAAGAAAGAGCACAGACAGCTAAAGAGACTGCTGAGGCATATTGTTGGACGCGAGAGCCTTGGAAAATGTTTATCTGTAAGTATATCGTGTGAATATTGACATGAATGTGTATTTTGTATAGTTATGACATGATTAGTTAATTTTGTGCTGAGTGTACTTTGCTAACTGTCAGCAGCTTACACGCTAACTCAATTTTGCTAAGCTATGGATGCTAATTGAGATGTATTCACAAAATACTAAGCATTGTAAGTGATTTCTGTTTTCATTTGTGATAATTTCAGTTTTACGAAAATGGTGATGGAAAATAGAGGACTTCAATAAAGGACGAGAAAGGATTAAGCCTCGTGGTTTTTGGAGAGATTCTATCCGTTCGTTAACTGACTGTCTAGCTTTGCGTAGCCACACTCACTGCGAGGGCAGTACAGTAAAAAGATACTACACGGCGGGCTCAAGCATTAAAACACAATATTCAGCAAACATGAGTCTACGCTCAGGAAAAAATTATCTTAAAGAAGATACCATTACACTGCTAGAAGAAGCTAGTGGAGAACAGCAAACAGAGGTTGTAGATCAAGCAACAAAGAAGAAGATGACCCATCAACCACGTGATGCTAAGTCCCAGTCATCCAAAACATCCACTAGATACTCATCAACATCCTCTTCAGCCACAAAAGTCTACGCTAAGGCGAAAGCTGCGAAGGCTGAATTAGCTTTCGCTGAACGAGAGGCTGAGACGATGAGACGGAAAGCTGAACTGGAAGCAAACATGCTGAAGCAAAAGGCTAGCTTCGACGCTGATCTCCATCTCCTACAGTGTCAAAGAGCTGCTGCTGCAGCTGAAGCTGAGGCTACAGCCTTTCAGGAGGCAGAGGTTGGAAGCGGGAGGCGCAGCCAGCTTCCAGATGTCGAAGAAGATCCCCTCAGTACAGTTCAACGTACTTGTGAGTACGTCCAGCAACATTCTGACATGTTCATTCAGGAACAGCCTTTGGAACCTGTAGTCGTGGAGACACATGAAAGAAAAATGGATAAACAGGAAACACTGGACACTAAGCATAGAGTTTTTCATGACATCCAAAGAAACACACAGTCAGTCTACAGAGATGTGAAAAAAGAGCCAATAAGAAATGTAGATCTGTTTGACACTTACCCTTATGGTGCTCAGCACGCAGCTAACCATGAAAGAGAGTACTTACCTGAGTCTAAGGGCACACAAGACTTTGCGAGATATCTCATTAGGAGAGAGATGGTTAGTGCTGGTCTTTTGCAATTTGATGACAAACCAGAAAATTATTGGTCATGGAAGGCTTCTTTTCTGAGTTCCACGAAAGATTTGAATCTTTCAGCCAGAGAAGAACTAGACCTGTTAACCAAATGGCTGGGAGCTGAATCATCGGAGCAGGCTAAGAGAATCCGTGCAGTGCACGTCCTCAATCCCACTGCAGGCGCTGCTATGGTTTGGCAACGTCTCGAAGAGTGTTATGGGACTCCCGAGGTCATCGAAGAGGCACTGCTAAAAAAGATTGAGAACTTTCCGAAGCTGACCAATAGAGATACTGTTAAGCTGAGAGAGCTAAGTGACATTCTCCGTGAACTGGAGTGCGCTAAGCAAGATGGTGCACTGTCTGGGCTCTCATATTTGGATACAGCTCGTGGGGTAAAACAAATAGTGGAAAAGCTCCCTTATAACCTCCAAGAGAAATGGATCAGCTTTGGAAGCAAGTACAAGGAGGACTACAGAGTGGCTTTTCCTCCCTTCTCTGTCTTCTCAAGGTTCGTTGAACAACAGGCAAAGATAAAAAACGATCCAAGCTTCACTATAACCCCCAACAGCAGTCATGTCACTTCAAGGATCGAAAAGCCTACAAGGTACAGTGGTAAAGGATCTGTGGCTGTACATAAAACTGACATCCCTGCAGAGTCATCAGGTACTCAAGCCAGTTCTGCGCTAAAGAAAATGGAAGAACCGGATCGTCAGTGTCCAATACATAGAAAGCCCCACCCACTGAAAAAGTGCAAGCTCTTTAGAAACAAAACTCTAGAAGAGCGCAAATCATACCTCAGAGAGAATCACATCTGTTACAGATGCTGTGGGTCTACTCGACACATGGCAAAAGATTGTAAAATGACTGTCAAGTGTTTTGAGTGTAACAGTGACAAACACATCGCAGCTCTGCACCCGGGTCCCCCTCTTCTGACCACACAGAGTGCGGTGGACGACAGAGATGAAAGCGGGGAGCAAAATGAAAGCCCACCATCTTCAGTCACCTCCAAATGTACGGAGGTTTGTGGAAGTGCAGACGGTGCAAGGTCTTGTTCCAAGATCTGTTTGGTGAAAGCATATCCTGAAGGGAAAAAGGAGAAGGCAATCAAGATGTATGCGGTGTTAGACGAACAAAGCAATAAGTCTCTCGCCAAGACAGAGTTTTTCAGTCTTTTTGAAGTGAAGACTAGCTCCGCCCCTTACACCCTGAAAACCTGTGCTGGGAAATTAGAGACTTCTGGTAGAAGAGCTGCTAATTTCACCATTGAGTCCATGGATGGGAAAGTAAAGCTTGCCTTACCCCCCTTGATAGAGTGCGACATGGTGCCAGACGATAGGACAGAAATCCCCTCCCCGGAGGTTGCACACCACCACCCTCACCTACGGTCAGTTGTGGGTAAAATTCCACCTGTGGACCAAGACGCACCAATCCTTCTGCTCTTAGGAAGGGACATCCTAAGGGTGCACAAAGTACGTGAGCAAATCAATGGGCTCCACAACGCACCTTATGCACAGCGGTTAGACCTAGGCTGGGTCATTGTGGGAGATGTGTGCTTGGGCACAGTTCATAAGCCATCTGAGGTGAATGTTTACAAAACAAATGTCCTGAACAACGGCCGCGTATCCTTCCTTAGGCCATGTCCAAACAGCATCCACGTGAAGGAAGACTATGGTGGTATGACCCAGCATCACAGTGCAACCTTCCCTGCATGCGACACGAACACAAGTCTCCATGAGAGTACAGACAACCTAGGGTGTTCTGTGTTTGACAGGTCAAAGGATGACAATAGACTAGCACTGTCCATTGAAGACAAAGCCTTCCTAGCTCTCATGGATTCTGAAGTCTACCAAAATGAGGAGAACAGCTGGGTGGCTCCTTTACCTTTTCGGGTTCCTAGACGACGCCTTCCAAGCAACAAGGAGCAAGCCTTGAAACGCCTCTGCTCACTTCGGAGAACCCTGGAGAAAAAGCCAGAAATGAGAGAACATTATATCAAGTTCATGCAGAAGATGTTGGACAGCGACCAAGCTGAGGTTGCTCCATCTTTGGACAAAGGGAAAGAGTACTGGTATTTGCCAACCTTTGGTGTGTATCACCCGAAGAAACCCAACCAGATACGTGTTGTTTTCGACTCGAGTGCTGAATGTGATGGAACCTCACTCAATGATGTCCTCCTTAGTGGACCGGACTTGAATAACACTCTGCTGGGAGTTCTTTTGCGGTTCCGTAAAGAACCCATCGCTCTTACAGCAGACGTGGAGCAAATGTTTTATTGTTTTGTCGTCCGAGAAGAGGACAGGGATTATCTTCGGTACCTCTGGTATGAGGATAATGACATAAGCAAGAATGTGACCGAGTACAGGATGAAGGTCCATGTTTTTGGAAACAGCCCTTCACCTTCTGTGGCCATCTACTGCATGAGACGAGCAGCACAAAAAGGTGAACAAGAACATGGTTCGGATGCAAGACAGTTCGTCGAGAGGCAGTTTTACGTAGACGACGGTCTCACCTCAGTCGCCACACCTGAAGAGGCAATAGATCTTCTCTCACGAACCAGAGAAATGTTGGCAGAATCCAACCTGCGACTACACAAAGTGGCATCAAACAGTAGTCAGGTAATGGAAGCGTTTCCAGTAGAGGACCGTGCCAAAGATCTGAAGGATCTGGACCTCGGAGTGGATCCTCTCCCCCTTCAGAGGAGTCTGGGTCTCTCCTGGAATTTGGAAACAGACAGCTTTACTTACCTGGTGTCCTCTGAAGAAAAGCCGTACACACGGAGAGGTGTGTTGTCAACAGTTAACAGTTTGTACGACCCTTTGGGCTTTGTTGCTCCTATTACAATGCAAGGGAAAGCACTTCTGCGGGAGTTGTCATCTGAACAGAGTGAGTGGGATGCTCCTCTCCTCCCACGAAAGGAGGAAGAATGGAACTCATGGAGAGACTCTTTAAAGGCTCTGGAAGACTTGCATATAAAGAGGTGCTACATACCAGTTTCACTGTCCTCAACACAGACAAAAGAACTGTGTATCTTCTCAGATGCTTCCACAGTAGCGATAGGAGCAGTGGCCTACCTGAGAGCTGCAGACACTGAGGGACAGTATCATGTCGGATTTGTCATGGGGAAGTCAAAATTAGCTCCTCGCCCTGCTCACACCATCCCGCGTTTGGAGCTCTGTGCAGCGGTGCTGGCTGTTGAGCTATACGAGTTGATCAGCGATGAGATGGACATCGAGATAGCCACTGTGAAGTTCTTCACCGACAGTAAGATAGTCCTTGGCTACATTCATAACTCTACAAGAAGGTTTTACCTCTATGTTTCCAACCGGGTAACTCGGATCAGACGATCTACACACCCCAACCAGTGGTACTATGTGCCCACAGATCTGAATCCCGCTGATTATGCGACCAGGTTTATGCCAGCATGCCAACTCCAACACAGCAGCTGGTTGTCAGGTCCAGCTTTTCTCTATAAGGACAACGCAGCGGAGATATCCGGATCAAATATCTTCGCCCTTATTGAGCCTGAAGCAGATGATGAGATTCGTCCGGAGGCAACTACCCTGGCAACCAAGGCATCAGAGTCTCAGTTGGGCTCCCAACACTTCGAGCGATGTTCAAGCTGGAGAACACTCTATTACACCATAGCCAAACTCATTCACGTTGCGGCATCCTTCAAAGGAAAGTCAGACAAGGCTGAAAAGAAAGGTTGGACGTGTTTTGGAGATGCATCCAGCATATGTGAGCTTGGGAAAGCCAAAGCCGTGATCATCCGCGCTGTGCAACACAGTTTCTTTAAGGAGGAATTTAAATGTTTTGAAGGTGGACAAACCTTTCCCAAGCAAAGCACACTCAAAAAGCTCAATCCGATTGTGGATGAAGATGGTCTGCTTCGTGTCGGAGGTCGTCTTTCTTGTGCTGATCTGACAAGAGAAGAAAAACACCCACTGATCATCCCACACACACATCACATTGCTACACTACTTGTGAGACACTTTCACGAACAAGTAGCTCACCAAGGGCGACACATTACAGAAGGAGCCATCAGATCAGCTGGATACTGGATAATTGGGAGCAAGCGTCTGGTGTCTTCTGTCATTCACAAGTGTGTTACCTGCCGCCGACTGCGAGGAAGGTTGGAGGAGCAGAAGATGGCTGACCTTCCGGCCGACCGACTCACTCCTGAGCCTCCGTTCACCACTGTCGGCCTCGATGTCTTTGGGCCGTGGTCTGTCATGACACGTCGGACAAGAGGAGGATATGCAGACAGCAAACGCTGGGCTGTGTTGTTTACGTGCATGTCAACTAGAGCAGTGCATATCGAGCTGATAGAAACCATGTCAACAGACAGCTTTATCAACGCTCTCCGGAGGTTTTTTGCGGTTCGTGGTCCAGCCAAACTTCTGCGGTCTGACAGAGGAACCAATTTTGTGGGAGCTTGTAAAGAATTGAATATGAATACAGAAGACACAACAGTCAGGAAGTACCTCCAGGAAAAAGGCTGCTCCTGGGTGTTTAATCCCCCTCACGCTTCCCACATGGGCGGCTCCTGGGAAAGGCTCATCGGAGTTTCCAGGCGCATCCTGGATGCAATGTTACTTCAGTCGGGACCAACACGCCTCACACACGAAGTCCTAAGCACTTTCATGGCGGAAGTCATGGCAATCATGAACGCGAGACCTCTCGTGACCATATCCACCGACCCAGATATGCCTATGGTGCTCACCCCAGCGATGCTCCTTACTCAAAAGCTGAGCGCAGTTTCAGCCCCTTGTGGAAACTTTGACTCAGCTCAGTTGTATGGCAAGCAGTGGAAGCAAGTCCAGTGTCTTGCTGACACGTTTTGGAAGAGATGGAAGGGAGAGTATCTGTCTACGCTACAGAGCCGCAGGAAGTGGACAAAAGACAAACCGAATGTCAAAGAAGGAGATGTCGTCTTGCTGAAAGACAGCCAAGCCCACAGGAATGAGTGGCCAATGGGAATGGTTGTTAAGACTTTCCCAAGCAGTGACAACAGAGTTCGCAAAGTAGAGGTGCGGATTGTGAAGGATAGGACAGCTAAGGTGTTCTTAAGGCCGGTCTCAGAGATCGTAGTCCTTCTTTCAGAGACTTAATGTGTATTGTTTCCAGAAGACATTCCCCTTTAAATTCGTGTGTATCTGGAGTGATATAATGTAATCATATCAAGCGGGGAGTGTACTGTCTTTGAGGGTTAAAACGTTAAAATGTTGAGTTAAAGTTTATAATTTGATCATTAAGCAGGTCTAAAAAAGGTGTATGTGTTTTGGTTCAAAGAAACCACGTCAGAGTGAGGGGTCTTCTCCTTGGTTCAGGTAAACCGCGTCAGAGTGAGCGCTCGCCTCGTCAGGTGCAGCTATGCTAGGTTTTTTGTTGCATGCTCAGTTCACATGCAGAAAGGTGTAAAAGAAAGAGCACAGACAGCTAAAGAGACTGCTGAGGCATATTGTTGGACGCGAGAGCCTTGGAAAATGTTTATCTGTAAGTATATCGTGTGAATATTGACATGAATGTGTATTTTGTATAGTTATGACATGATTAGTTAATTTTGTGCTGAGTGTACTTTGCTAACTGTCAGCAGCTTACACGCTAACTCAATTTTGCTAAGCTATGGATGCTAATTGAGATGTATTCACAAAATACTAAGCATTGTAAGTGATTTCTGTTTTCATTTGTGATAATTTCAGTTTTACGAAAATGGTGATGGAAAATAGAGGACTTCAATAAAGGACGAGAAAGGATTAAGCCTCGTGGTTTTTGGAGAGATTCTATCCGTTCGTTAACTGACTGTCTAGCTTTGCGTAGCCACACTCACTGCGAGGGCAGTACAGTGCTGTCACATTTCAATTAGCCTACAAAGTAAGTCAAGTGCAGAAAACTGTGTCATCTCTCTTTTGCGCAGTTGTAGTTGTAAATCAGATGTATTGTCAGGAACTTAAATACATCATTTGGACACAGCAATTTTTACACAATCATTGTATTTCCCCCAAAAGACATCATAGCAATTTTACCTTTTAACCCTTACATACTGTTCGGGTCAAATTTGACCCGTTTTGACATTTGACAGCAGAAAAAATACCCTAAACATCATTCTTTTAGGCTGAAATTTTATGACTTTTCCTAAAGTGACCCAAAATACACAAAAATGAAAATATTTTTAAATTGTATACTTTTGAACAGGTGCTACAAATTTTTAAACACTGAGGCTGTTTCGGGTCAAATTTGACCCGTATCTGTTTAGATGGATTTTAGATCCACCAGTGTGGGTCAAATCAAGGAAAATTGTGGTTTTAGGGAATCTTGAAACTGTGGAACTGTACAGGCCATGTTTGTGTGTATAATTTATGGGACAGTGGTGACAGAAACAGAGTTCAAGGGGGACTTCGACACTGTCACGAGAACTGCCTGTGTTCCCACCACATTTGCCCAGGTTCCCACAGAGACAGACACCTGCTGGTCTTTGAGGGGGCATGGGGGAATCTCGAAACAGTGAAATAGTAAAACAGCATAGTAGTGATCATACAGTATGGTGCACAAATGGAACAGAGGTCATCTGAGGTCAAGGGGTGCCTTGACACAGACACGAGATCTGCACCTGCAAGCACCTGGACCTGCAATGTAATAAAATAATCTATATAGTAACAAATTTGAATCAATTTGCGTTGGGATGGTGGTGGGGGGTCATGACATAGAGGTTCCTGAGCTGCCATTTCAGTGACTGACATCATGGCAGCAGGCCCTTTATCTGATCTCCCAAAAGGAGGAGGTTGATAGTGATTTGGTGGAGGATGTGTCAGAGCAGGAAGACAATGCCAAAGAAAACCATATTATATATAAAGCAGGGAGAGTGCATTTTTTTATAATAAACATTTTATTATTTAATGTTTTCGTGTTCTAAGTGGTAAATGTTGAATTAATATAGATAATTATGATTTCTTATGATATAGCATTTAGCTTATAACATATAGCACGTAATGGTTGCAATGGTTAAACATGGTCATATTATGAACTCCAACAGTTCCACAATGTTCATGCCATTTTAAAATTCAATGAAATATATTTAAATCATTGTGGCTTTTATGTGTTTATGTCTTATGTAGAACAGGATGTAATACTGTGTAATAGTATAAGTTTTTCTCCAAAAACGAGCGTTGTAAAACTTAAAAAATGCACTCTCCCTGCTCTCTGAATTTTTTTTTAACACTTAATCATACATTAATTTATGTGTCATAGGCTATTTAAACATTCTAAATAGATCTGTAGTTTAAAATTCAATATAGACACTTACTATGAGGGAATTCTTGGTCCGGGTCAAAATTGACCCGAACCATACTGTGAAGGTATCAAATTTAAACAGTATGTAAGGGTTAAAATTATTAGTTCCGACCTTCATGATGGTGTGTCATGGTGACAGTTCCTCCACCCCTATCTACCACCTCCTGTCACCGATTTTATCTGATTAAACTGTTTAATAACGTCTTCTGTCACTTCAGAGTAAACACATCACCTGTTCACCTGCCTCCACTGCTGAGGATACCTGCCCCTGCGTCGTCCTTGAACCTGCCCACATGGGCATGCCTCATTAAGCATCATGAGGACAGATAACTGTTATTTTCAGCCAGACGTATCATGTATAAAGCTTTCCAGACTTTGTTATGACCAGTCTGTCTATCTTAGTCCTCTGGATTTGTCGTCTGCTCTGACTGCCTGCCTCTTGCTGGCAAGCGTCCTTGTTGGGTGATATTTAAGTGGATCTGTTATCAAGGTCTCGTCTGAGACTGCTAAAATCCCTGTGTGCTATTCTGTCCCTGGGGTACACACTTGAATGTTGAATGGCAAGGCAAGGCAAGGCAAGGCAATTTTATTTGTATAGCCCGTTTTTACAAACAGTTTGTCTCAAAGGGCTTTACATGGCATCGTAACAACATCCTCTGTCCTTAGACCCTCACATCGACTGAGGAAAAACTCCATGGAAAACCCTTTTAACAGGGAAAAGTCGGAGAAACCTCAGGGTGAGCAACAGAGGAGGGATCCCTCACCCAGGACGGACAGACGTGCAATAGATGTTGTTACAGACAAGAAAACAGTTTACAGTTTGTCACAGAATGTGCGAAATATGGAAATGTTAGCAGGAGTTGATGAAGGCAGTCTCTGGTGAGGGGGGGGGGGGGCGGGGGGGGGCCGGGGGAGCTGGCCAGCTCGATGGGAGGACTGGGTGAATGCTTAAGAGTTGCTGAAGTTGTTGTAAATACAGCTAGCCACCAATTTCTTTTTCAAACAGTCTAGACCCAGCATAGCTATCAGTGAGCTCCAGAATGACAATTGATTACACAAGGTCAATAGTTTACTATGGAGAGTTGTGATATAATTAAACTATTTACAGTTGTTTTGTGATTGATTACATACTTATTGTAGGACTTGTCTCATTTTTTTCAAAGCTCCACACACAAGTCAAATAAGACTGAAAAATCAGAGTTAAACATCGCACTGCTGTGTATTTTAACAGCACAAAATGAGAAACACATGTAGGTACCATTTCAATTACTCCTTTAGCACACAGCATCCCAACTTCCGTTTGCATCATCAACACCACAGGCCAGGCAGCTAGGAATACAACACCTCACATGCTGTATCCATGTCTACACCGACCCTACCCCAGTGTCTCCACATGCTTATCCCATGGCTTGCAGAAGAGGCATAGTTGGCGCTCATTTACCTGCCTCTGCCAAGCTGTAAAGACTAAAGAGAGATCCGGTGCAGAAGAGCTGTGGTCCATCCCGCACAACTGCATTATGTGGTGCGTCAAAAACTAAATGTGATTATATGTGCTGCATCGGTGAAACCCAGGGACACTCACAATGACTCTCTCCTTCCATCCATCCATCCATCCATTCATCAAGTATACTGCTTATTCATGATGGGGTGAAGGCGGGTTTCACCCTGGACAGGTCACCAGACTATCACAGGGCCAAGATATATAGAGACAAACAACAGACACACATTTGGTGTCACCAATCAATCTGCTATGATTGTCTTTAGACTGTGGGTGAAACACCTGATCACGATCAAGATTGCAAACAGTTAAAAATGGTATAAACTTCTATATACTGAAACAACAATAGAGCCAAGAATGTCAGTAAGGATTATGTTGAAACTAAACACAATGCAATTTCCTGTTAATAGGGGACAAAAACATGCCATTAACTTTGATGTAAGACAACCCAGTGTATTTGTATTGACCAAAAAAAGAATCTTTAATAGTGCCACTGGCAAATTTCAGGGCAGCAATACATATACCTGAGATTCGACTTGTATTGGAAACTTAATCTAGAAATAAATGTCAAATGGGATTGGCTGCAGCCTCCCCGTGACCCTTAAAGGATAAACACTACAGCTAATGGATGTATTGATGGGTGGATGGATGGAAGCTTAATCTAGTCTCTACCAATGTGTTTTTTTTTTCTTAGATTCAGTGGCTGATAAGTTCGATGTACTGGGCAGCTCAGTAAATGCAGGTAACCTGAAAGTGGCATAAACCCACATGGTTCATGCCAAAACAGCGGGGAAGGCTGATACGTGCTTTGGAGTATAGTATAGGATGAATTTTGATAAGCTGGACTGAAAGTACAGCAGGGCAACTCCTCTATATTAAATGGAAATATTTCTTACCTGGGCTGAATATATGAATACAGAAGATGAGTGAAGTTGAGAACATATGTTCTCTTCACCGCAGCATAAGCCTGTGTCTAATTCAGGTATTTATCTGAAGGTGTCGGTGAGCTATTTGAGGTCACCTGCTAAAAATGTGTGCTGCTTTAATTACCACTATAATGCTACCTCATGCAGAAAAAGTTGTTGCTAAGCCTCATAGAATCTAAAGAAGAAGCAGATTCATCCTGCAACAACTCTTTTATGATTTGTGCTGATTCCAGGCCGACATGTGCAATATACTTTATTCCTCACAGGAATCCATGAGATAAATGTACATTTGGACTCAAGAAACTGATTTTGGTGGTCAAAGATCAAAGGTCGACCTCAATTTAAATCCTATTATTTGGCTGCACATTTAAATATTTTTTTGTTTTGGTTGGGGTGTTTACCAGGCAATAACCTGGAGGAGATGCCTGCATGGTTACAAATTGAACACCTCTCCTGTCAGCGCACCTCTCTACCAGCACTCATTAATAGCCTATTAAGAAGCACTTGAATAAAGATAACCCAATAATTTATAATTCTTTAAAGATATGGAAGCAGGTAATAACAACTCTAAAAACACACAAAGTTTATTTGGATTCTCCTATTTGCTGTAACCATGCATTTAAACCTCCACTGGATGATGTAGTTTTTCTCAAAATGGAGAGAGAAGGGTATTATCACTTTGAGGGTCATTTGACCTCCTTTCAGCAGTTACAGCGGGCATTCCAGCTTCCCATTTTTTCAGTTTCCTACAGTTGAGACATTTTGTGAGTTCCACAATATTGACGTAAACCACGTAGCATTAGATCGTTTTTTTTTCTTTTCTTCAAATCAAACCTATGGAATCATACAGAATGTGAATAAAAAATACATTGTCGGATCCATTTAAAGAGGCTTGGGGGAGAGAATTGTATAGGGAAATCTCAAATGAAATGTGGGAGAATTGTATTAAGAACATCCATGATAGCTCAATCAATGGAAGATATAATTTGATACAATTCAAGGTAGTACTGTACTTAGACTACACTATTCTCCCTCCAGATTGCAGAAAATATTTCTGGATGTGTCATCCCAATGTATTAAGTGTCGAAGTGAAGAAGGAACACTATCCCACCTATTCTTGTCATGTCATAAGCTACAATCATTCTTAGGGCTCCTTGTTTGAGTTTTTCACTAAGGCCTTTAATCATCCATGTAACTCAGACCCATTCACTGTGTTGTTCGGGGTGGCCAGTCCAGACTAATTCCCTTTCAACATTGTTAGTCAGAAAGCTAATTTTACAATCTTGGAAATCTGAAAGGTCTCCTACATTTGAAATGTGGTTGAGAAAGCTGGGAAATGTATTACGCTTGGAGAAAATCAGGTAGCCTACATTATGTCTGCTAACGAGGAAATCTTTTTTAAAATCTGGCAACCTTTTCTCGATTTAATGTCTAAAAACTGAACTAGTGCTAGTCGCTGTGCCATTATTTTTGTCCTATGTCCTGTTCGTCGCATGTCAAAAACCCCTGTCAAAAAACCTGTACTGTATTGTACCTGTGTACAATAACAATAATGACCAAAGTTTTTTACAAAAGCAAATTAGGACTCTGGGTGAGATGTAACCTGAAACATAGACTACCTGTAGATCCCATAAGTAAGCAGGAGGATTGCTTCTGTTTATAACTGTTGTACTGCAGCAGACACATGATGTTCAAAATGTATCAGCCACTGACGTCAGTGACCTTAGAGCTTATCAATGCAAAAATGGAACTATGAGGTAATCTGAGAACAAAATTGAGACCAGATAAGAACAGAAGAGAGCATCAGCAAATTAGATGTTTTGCACGTTTTATGTAGTGTATATATAAATATATAGTTTATCTGGACTTTATTTACCTAAATGGCAGAAAGTGCTCAGAATTGAAATCCAGCCTGTTTCAGATATCTGGAATGTAAAATGAGAATGAAATGAAACGAAACAAAAATAACGACAAGGCGCCCCACACCTTAGCAGACACTCTACCAAGGCGAACCCTTTCAAGTGAGGCCAGGGAGGAAAAACAACAATCTTCTGTAGCACACTTCACCAACCTTCAGATTCAATTGAGGAAATAAACAAACAGAATTTGAATTATTTAGTCCTGTCAAGCCCAGTCTGTCTTCTCAGAAAAGACAAAAACGCAGGAGATCATCTATTAAGAACATATCACAGCAACAAACGGTGTTGTTTTTCCAGGGCCTGGGCAAAAACACAGCAAGCAGTGAACACTACACATGTCCACAATGAGGACCTAACTGCCTGCTGAGCAATTTAGATTGTGATTGAAGAAAGCATTGTGGAGATGTGACCCACTTCTGTAATGCTTAACGTTTTCTGCCAACTCTTTTGCAGCCAAATAGTCTGCAAAAATGTACGTGATGTGTGTCACACTCAGAACTGCAGGGAAATCAAAAGACTGCACTTGGGTTTCAATTGCTTCACAATGCTGGAAAACTGTGATTGATATATATTTTAGAGGGTATTGGTTAGCTTTATGTATATTATATGGGTTACCTGTGATTCTTGAGTATACTGTATATCATCCAATCTTTCCAGTATCACTATAATTTGTTTTAAGAGCAAGCCTTTCATAGGTTTGTAATTTTTCTAACAGGGCCTTGGCTTTCTTATTCTGAAGTAGCAGATTCGTTTGGCCTTTCATTAAATTCTAACAGTAAGTGGAGAACTCAATGATGCTGCAGGAGTAGTTTGAGAAATTGTATTTATTTATTTTGTCTAAGCTGCTGGATTTCAAGTTAAAACTTCACCCTCAATCACAAATTGATTTTTTAATGCAGCGTGACAGAGCAGCCAGAGATCACACAGGTTACTTACAGTAGTTTTGATCCATTCTGGTCTGACAAATGCTACGTTTGCCATGGCTACCTTATTCACAAAAGTAAATTTTCTGACCTCAACCTTTTCAGAAACCTCCAAGTTCATGGTTTGTCAATGTTTTCAGAGAAAGTAGATGGTTTGTTATATTGTAAGTCATGTACTGTTACAGACAAGTTTCATAAACTAATATATTTGATCAACTAGTTATTGTCTATGGTGCTATTATGATTTCACCACTTATTAATCACATATAGAACAGAAAAGATAAAATGTAATATTAATTCGTTTAGAAAAGGCCAGAACAGCATTCACATCCACCTACATGTTCTTATGCCACAGTTAACCCATATCTAATGTGATTCATGGTCATGAATTTAATTGTTGACATTTGTTTTACACTTTCAAACAGTTATTTAATTAAACACCATAAAATAGTTCAATCTCACCTGCTTTGCATATGAAAAGCCCATGTGAATGAACTGGTTGAATGTCAGTCACTCTGGCACATATGCCTTTGTCTTTTGTTTAGTGGAGGTTTCTTAGCAACACAAGCAACACAGCGCATTGAGTACCGAGGGTTTTTGAGCAGCAGGCTGTTTTCTGAGGTAAAGTGGTTCTTCAGAATTATATTTCTTTATATGAGTCATCTTTCTTGTAGATTTTTTGCTAGCAGAACTCTAAACATATATTCTGGTCAAATTTGAAATTCAAATGTAACTTTTGATTCATGGGGTAAATCAAGCTTGAGTGTGTCTGTTTTGTCTCTGGTTAGGTTTGAGTTAGGGAAATGATTTTGAGCATCACAAACAAGCTTTACTGTTTGCTTTTTTCCCCTTTTCATTCCTTTAAATTTAGACGAAACCTCCAGCTTTCAATCTAAGATATGTCGGTAATGCAAGGTCCAAACTCCCGAGGAGCGAACAGGGAGAGGAGTCACAGTCAAACTACTCAGGTGCCATTCACCCCTGAATTTACAAAGATGTTGCCAAAGAGCAGTCCGCGCTTTGGTTCTTTGAGTCATCACTCATTTTTCTCCCGGCACAACCCTCACCCACACAGGGTGAGGCATATTCAAGGTGAGCAGACAGTGATAAGCTCCTTGGCAGCAGAAGAAATCCATACACTCTGCGAGACTCTTTTGATGTATTAAGTGGTTAAAAGAGGATGCACACTCTTACTTAAAAAAAAAAAAATTGCATATTGCCATTAACCCAAAATACTTAGACTAAAAAGTTGAGCAGGTGACAACATTTGATACAAAAACAGTGGAATCAATCATCAACGTATTTCATGTCATTTTCTGGTTGCCATACATGCCTGTCCTCAATTTCATAGCAATCCATCTTATGTATGTCATTTCATATTACAGTGGCAACCTCCTATTGGTGACACTTGTTACAAGATCACCAAAATTGTTATGATGCTGTACATCGGTAATTAAAGCTAATGTTCGGTAATTTTAATAAACATTCGGTAATTTTACAAAACTAAAAGTCACAGGATCATTAAAATTATTGTGATTCATCCTCTGGGGACCACAATTGTCTGTGCAAATTGCAAAATATAATCATAATCTATAATCTATAAATCTATACAGCCACTTAACCTGTCAGTCATAACAGCTGTCAATACAGTACATAAGCTGCATTCAGTAGAAACTGATGAACCCAGTGTTAGCGATTAGCTTGTGAGGAGAGCTAAAATGCTAATGTCTCTCTTTGTATATGAATGTTAACGATTGTCACTAACAACAATGTGTTTATGCAGTTAATAATTCTGAGTGTACGTACTCAGAGAGACATTTATTGAATTCATTACAGTAGGTTAAAATCTCAAAGGGGGCCATTATTGGGGTCTTTATTTTAAAGTTCAAGTAGATGCAGCCCTTCTGGACATTATGGATTACCTGCCAATGAAATATTTCATAAGTGGCTGCATGGGCACCTGGAATAGTAATTTGGCACATGAAAGAGACAACTGTGTTATTGGTAGAAAAGTAGGTTACATCCCTGATGTTCCATTGAAAATGTCCCCTTTAGTCTCAGCAGGGATTTCACTGGCTTTACTTCTTCAGGGCATTCGTTTGATTGTCTCACACATCTGAAGGACTTCACTCCACGTTTGAACGAACCGTGTCTGCCATGTTTCCACAGGACTCAATGGTAGACCCGTTTGCATGGTGAGAGATGATTGGTTTGTCACTTCATCATTATTCCCTCATCCTCTTCTCAAAAGCCACGGCCTCAGGAAAGCAGCCGGCTCGTCATTCGCTTTCCCACTTTCCCCGATTCCTAATGGAGTCAGTGGTAACAAAAACAAATCAGGTGTGTTTACTTGCACGCACGGTCCTCATTATTTTTCTTAAGCTCTTCTTTCAAGAAATCCGTCTCAGCTCCAGAATAATGAGAGTGATTTTTCCCATTAGCAGCACTGTTTTCAGAGGCCTGGAGGGATGAACTGAAAGAGCTCGCTGCAAAAATCAGTTTGTCTTCTCAAACACCAAAGGACAAAAAAGAGGTAGATGATTTGCTGTAATTATATCTCCAATTACATATTTTCGCAATCATTTTCTCAAAGGAAGACTGCCATGTTGACAATATCTTCCAGGACCAACCTGAGGAAGAACCTATCCGTCGGAAGACTCAATATTCAGCCGAAACCGGGAGGATCATCCCTCCATCCTCCAAGTCTTACCAGCACAGATCCCATTCCCTGCGCCTCCTTTATCCTCAGCCCTTCCATGATCAAGAACTCATGGTGAAATACTCCTCCAGTATACTTAAGCTCCTTCACAGTTTGAAAGGAAATGTCACTTTGCCACTTTAGGGAATGAAATGAGCCACAACTATGTAATATTGCATTTCAGAGATTAAGGTTTGCTGCATATCTAAAGGAGATTTTTTACCTTTTTCTCCAGAGCACACAGCTTTGGCCCAAGGCAACACTGCATTTGCTGTGTTGCTGAAATATAACCCCCCAGCTCAGTTCTGTCACCATGGCATCTTGAAAAATTAATGAATTATGTAAAAATTAATTCACGTGAGTTGCAAGCTAATGTTGTGCTCTTGTGTTAGGTGTTGGAGCTTCTTTGTCAGATCCTGCAGACTGATTCCCTGTCCGCTGTCCAGCAGTGGCTTCTGCTCGCAGGACAAAGAGGTAAAACGCTGCGGTGCTACATGCTAATTTGTACAAGGAATTCATTTTAATTCAGTGGATTATTCTTGTTATTATGTAGAGGTACAGTAATGATCTCTTTAGAAAGTCACATGAAAATTTGCAGGTGTGTATCACATGTATGTGTTCAGAATAGTCACCAAGAGGGAGACATACAGTAACTGCATGCTGTGTAGTCTGGAACGTACCAGTGGAAGAAATAGAAAAAAAAAAATCTTATACATTAATTACAGTCATTTAATTAAGGAAACATCTGAAGAATATAGTATTTAATTAAATTTACATTTAAATCCCACGGCGACTGCTTATAGAACTAATCATTATCTGCTGATCAATTGGGTTTTTTTGCTTGGCAGTGAAGTGACAAGTGAATTAATACGACCATCAGTTGAATTGTTGAAAACTGGTTTTAAAATATTCAGTTTGCTGTTCCTATCATATTCCATTACACAGGTCATTAATTTGCTGCTTTATTATTTGGAGTTCCCATTTTAGATTTTAATTACATCATTTAGATCGGGTATTCGACTTAACCACGGCAAGCGAGTAATTGCTGTGGTGGAAAACAGCACTGCCGCTAATGACAGGGTGTTACGTAATGTGGTGTTCCCTCAGAGAAAGACCTGGTGATGGGGATGATCAAACAAGCTCTAGACAGCATCGACCTCTCAGGTCACCATCAGAAGCTCCAGCAGCTCCAGGCTTTTCATCCTGGTGCAACTCCATCAGTGCACGGCCTGTCATTCAACCAGGATGGGAGAAAACTGTGGAGAACATGGTCAGGGGGGCATATCACTTTCTTTCTTTTTGAAATCTCCCTTTAATCCCCTTCCTTTGTTGTATTTAACATTTTTATTCACCTCCATAGCTCATACAGAATGAACCGAACTTTCAGCGATGACAAACCAGGTAATTACTGTAAATAGTGTACTATACCTCTGCCCTTTTCTGTGTCAAAGTTTGTTGCCTGGCAGCAAGGCTGTAGATTCATAAGCTATTTAAAACTGACACTTCAAGTAAAACAGAAGATTAAAGATGCATTGTTTTTTTGTCTAGAATTGGCACAAAACTCAGCTTTGCAATGACTGTTTTTGTTCAATGAAAGCAGAATATTACAGACCTTACCTCTGGTGTGTTCATGAAAGGGACCATCTGTCTTACTTTCTGTTGCTGCCAAGTTATAAGGTTCAAAGGGCAACCACTAGATAGATAAGAGGCCTTTTAAATGATGTGTTTTGATATTGAGCTTTTCTCTGTGTAGCACAGATTGCAAATGATGCTCTTTGTATGAGTCTGATTTCAGTGTTGTTTTGCAGAGAGGATTGGAGGTGCGGAGGTCCTTGAAGTCCATGCAGGAGCTGCGACTCATCCTCAAGATCATCCACTTCAGCACACAGACAGTGTATAAATTTGTTAGATTTTCATCACGGTGGCATGAGAAACTATTGATTCCCTTGTGTATTGCTCCCAGATTATCTCAGGTATCCTTTAGTGTTTTTGCTTTGTAGATTATTCTTAGAAATACAAGCCAAGTTAAAGGGATAGTTCACCCTAGAATGATATTTCGCTCATTATCTACTCACCCTCATGTTGACTAAGGGCTGGAAGAAGTTTCAGAGTCCACCGTCCCTTCTCTAAGTTACAGGGGGTCTTGGAGTAGCAGTGCATGTCCATATAACGGTTGCAAAGGGACACCAGAGCTCTTCGTAAAAAAACACACACAAAAAAACATCCAAATACCTCCATGATGCTCGTATGTAATGTCCGTCTTGTGCTGAAGCCCCAAATTGCGTAATTGTCCCGAAAAAAATTAAATAAGTCTATATTTTAAGCTTGTTTGTAGCGGAAGCTTCTCGAAGCTCCTCTTCCTGGTCCGTCCAAATCTCGCGTGATTCGCAGTAACCGCACTGACGCCGGCGCAAATCACGCGAGATTTGGACAGACCAGGAAGAAGCTTAAAATATAGACTTATTTAATTTTTTTCGGGACAATTACGCAATTTGGGGCTTCAGCACAAGACGGACATTACATACGAGCATCACGGAGGTATTTGGATGGTTTTTTGTGTGTGTTTTTTTACGAAGAGCTCTGGTGTCCCTTTGCAACCGTTATATGGACATGCACTGCTACTCCAAGACCCCCTGTAACTCAGAGAAGGGACGGTGGACTCTGAAACTTCTTCCAGCCCTTAGTCAACATGAGGGTGAGTAGATAATGAGCGAAATATCATTCTAGGGTGAACTATCCCTTTAATAAAAGGCGCTCACCAGAGTAGTTTTCATTTGCACTTCATTTATACAATATACTATAGGTGTGATAGTGTTAATTGATGCTTGTATGCTGTTACATAATGTAACATCATGGCATAGATCTACATTGAACTGAAGGGTCATGTGTTAAAACTGAGAAACCAAGTATGGTTTTCTTGATTGTTGAAAAATAAAACGTGGATATACAGTAAATATGTTTCAGTGTTTCTGTGGGTGTAAACACAACATAAAACAAAAATTGCAATAATTTTGATTCATGTCGTACATTTTTCTTGTACCATGTTGGCATGTTCTTGCATTATTATTTTCCATTTAAATATTTTTTAAAGCTATTACATGGACAAACTTAGGACACAATACAATACAAGACAAGGAAAACTTACACAAACAAGACGTTTGACAATTATTTTCTAAAATGTATAGCATACTCTTTGCCCCATATGCTTCCAATTTTTTCCCCCACTCGTGAAATTGGGTTGGAAATAAAATGAATGACGAATGGAGGGTGAAACAGCAGGAACATAATGTATTTGCCATGCTTAGTGACTGAGTGGCATGACTAGGGCTATTGTCAGTGACCCTTCCTAACCGCAGATTCAGATTTATGTGCAGTTAGGAAGGGTCACTGACAACATAAGCTTTTTTCCTTTGAAAAGAGTCACTGACACCAGTGCCTATAGTAGGAATATACTTACATTTTCATTGTAGGGTCATGAGAGACATTAGACTGACTGGTGAAATGGATTGTTCAAGCTTCATAAATAATGTATGGGCCATATTGACACCATTATGTATGAATAAGATGCTATTTCTTCTCTTGCTTGCTCTTATATCAGGTACTGTATAAGAGGATCAGTGGGTTTGGCAAATTCAAGATGAGACTGACCAAATTACACAGAAACTGACAGAATGAAAAGAAAATGTCATTGTATCAGATACAATTTACAAAAGACACTCACACTGTTGTCACTGCATGAGCGCTTTATATAAACAATGTAAATGCCATACATCATCACACCAAACTATCGTGATAAGAAACAGTGTCTTGAGGAAATAATGAATGTTGTGACATGACTGAGATGAGATTTTCATCCCTGATGTAAAGGCCGAACTATACCACTGTCTTTAGTAACAACAGCTGGAAGATAAATGTAATGGAGTAAGATGTACTGTAGTTCCCCCTGGAAACTTAACTATAGTAAAATTGTTGAGAGAAGCCATTGCAGTATAGAGTGTGAACGAAATATTCCTTTTTTTTTTCTTTTGCGGAAAGGTGTACTAATAATCTGATGGTTTTGTTTACTGTAAGTATAGGTGGCACACAGCAAATAACATCTTTGGACAAAAAAAGTGAAAGATATTAAAAAATCCCACACAGAAAAATGACAAGTCCCCAGAGTCAAAAAATTTACATATAGCCTAAAGTAAGTCTAATAGCCTAATATACTTTATATACAGCAATTTTATTCAAATACTAACAGGACCTAATATAAATGAATTCCGAGATATTTTCTTGTTACTGTTTTGCTTAAAGGTAGGCCTATAATGTGTAGGAATTACCCCCATCTAGCGGTGCGGTTGCATATCGGAACGTAGCTATTCTTGATGTTGCATTCACGTGAAAACGGGCAGACGTCAGACAGATAAAGCTGCATGTAACAGTATAAACAAGCGTCTATGTAAACAAGTGGTCCGCCAGCACGAGGCAAAACAATACAGACGTGACCATTTTTTATCATGGTGATGTCGCATTGTTTACCTGACCCACGTTTTACCGTCTTTCTCTTGTCGAGTAAAATTACATCCGGTTGGTTTGCCGACGGTGTCATTCAGGTGCCTGACTGCACCTGAATACAACACCAGTGCCTCCGTCCGTCCTTCCACACACTACACAGTGGTGACAGTTTTAACAGGCGCTACCTGGAAAACTTTATCCCCGAGCCGACAGCTCCGCTGAGTTTCTGTGGTTACCTACGGTCACGCTGCCATTGAACGTAAAAAAAAAAAAAACCGTTCGGTGCGTCGCCCACCTATGTATTTGTAACGACATGTTACAACTCATTCTAAGGTATGAGAAAGCTTTCATTTGTATGCGGGTGTGATTCTACTATAGTGAAATACGTATTTATGAAAGCAATATTTGATTTTTGGTAATAAAAAACCAAATAAGTTACATAGCCTACTGGGGCAGCAGGTTGTAGGCTAAAAAATACAATAGTTTCCACAATATTTAGGAATGATGTAATAATGTCAAAAATAAGAGGAATGTATTGATGAAAATACTGTTGCTGTTATCCCCAAAGAAATTTAAATCAAAAGCAACTGGACTTGGTTATTTGTCTAGGAAGACGTTTCTCTCATCCAAGAGGCTTCATCAGTTCATGTAGGCATCAGACCAGGCTGGGACTGGCTGGGACAGTTGCTTTTGATTTAAATTTATTTGGGGATAAGGGTGACCTGGACAAATGAGAATATTCAGGCTTACTGTTGCTGTTGTTCAGCTACCACATTCTGGCATGAAAGGTTAGCTACATAATATTGTGTAACCTTTTGTGGTCCCAGCAGGAATGAAAAAGTCATGAAAAAGCACTTCTGGCTGTTGTAACCTACAGTAATGGACCTGATGGACTGTCAGCCATAGTATAAAAGGCAGCATGGCCATGAATAAATATGCTGTTGAATTGAAAAACAGAAGTCTAAACATTCTTCACATTCTTGACATTTCTGGTGTCAATCTCGCTGAATGGGGTCTACTTAAAGAACCATAAGGAATGTGCAGTACATCATGAGCGTGGGCCTCCAGCATGGAAAACATTTCTCAGCAGGCAATAGAGAGGTGAGATGGAGAGAGGTCGTCAGAGCAACCAGTGTGAGTGTGGCACTGCTGCTTCCTGATGCCACCTGTGGTACCAGCTGTGGCATCAGAAATAACTGGAGCACACACACACCTCCATTAGTGCAAGTACAGGTCAGTAAAGGGGCGGTCTGGTTGGAAATAATTGCGAAGCATGTTGCTGTCAGTGAATTAGGTGATGATCTAGAATAGATAGGTACGAATTTCACACATACTTTTCTCAAGTAATGATGGCACACTTGTATGAACATAGATATTTCATTTAATGAACTTTGACAATGCAGAAAGTGAGGTGGTAAAAACTAAAGATAAATGCTGCATGTGGGATGATGTTTGTTGCTTTATCTTCTAAGAGATATGCTAAAGAGCAAGTTCGATTCTCCAGTGAGAATGATTTACTTTAAGTGAGAAAGTTGGTGTTTTTTGAAGCAGTTTGTGGCAGACTTAAAAAAAAAACCATTTAAACATTTTAAAGCAGCTCCTCTGCTAGAGCAGGGCAGCTGCAGCAGTGTGATTGCACGCATGAAGACAGTTTGAGAGGGGATAGCAGAGCAGCATGTGTTTGGTTTCTGGCGATGACCCGAGACAGTCACACTCTGGCCAAATCCAAGGATCACTCAGAATTCAGATGCTTCAGGAAACACTTCTCATCACACTGTGTGGAAAAGGTCTGAGTGCAGTGCATAGATGGGATCCAAAATGTTGCCATGCACAAATCATTTAGACCCAAATCCACTTCCATACTCAAAAGATCCCAGCAGATTTCTACCTTAGAAACACTCAGCTTCAAACAAGTTCACATTTCAAAAGCACAATGCCTGCAAAATTTACAAAGTAATGCAATAAAGACAGAGTAATACTAGATAAATCAGGCTGAGTCCCGCGTATGCATCAATTCGAAAATCATAACAATCATACCCGGCTGAAATTACCCATAATTCAGTAATGTGAATGTCGAAGACAGTGCGAGGACCTACATAAATGCAGAGAGAGATAAGTGGCAGTGAGTTGCTGGTACAAACTTTCCCGTATAAGACCATTTGTCTCCACAGAAACCAACCTAGGAGTGTGAAGATAAAATGCCCATCGCATTTTGATGACAACCTTTAGGGGGGAAATGAGTCTTTTCTGAGCTACTTGAGAACGGGTGCCCTTTTGTGGCTTTCACATTTGCTCTAAAACTGCCACAAAGAGCTGAGACACTGTAACCTTACAATGTCAAAGATCTGCCTCTCCAGTGGGTTGAAGGATAAAAAGATTCAACAAAATAAAATAGAATTGGATTTACAACATAAAAACCTGCAAGCAGCACATGAACAGATGAAAATCCTTCTGAAATGGCCAGACTGTTATGCAGCCCTACTATCATTGCAGGATGCTGTGTCCCATGTTGTTTCTGGGTTGTGATCCATCCGTTTCTGTAAATGTAAGATCTAATGAAGACCTTGATGGAACTTCTTAAAATTCTGCACAGACATTCACTAGGAGTCATGGATAAACTGGTTTGATCCTGGAGGGTCACAATTAAGGTCACAGAGATCTGAAAAATGCACGATATTTGCACATTTAATCAGGTGGTAGCCTGGATCCAATGGCAGGCCAGGGCAAGAACTGAGGCAAATACTTTATTCATCCCCTGGAGGGAAATTCAAATTGTCCAGCAGCTTACATAACCTAAAATGATATGATACAAATACCAAGTAAACGTGTATAGCCTAACAAATGGCATTGTGCATTTTGATGGCAGCAGGAATGAAGGATTTCCTGAATCTTTCTGTTCTGCAGGTCAGGGAGATGAGCCTGTTACTGCGGCTGCTCCTCTGACCTGTGAGAGTCTAGTATAGTATAGAGGGTGTGCCGGGTCACCCAGGATGGCCATCAGCTTACACCCCATCGTCTACTTAACCACGGCCTCCACCAGCTCTGCTCCCCCCCACATCACAGAGCTAGATTTCTTGATGAGCTTGTTGAGTCTGTTCATCATCATCATAACCTTTATTTAACCAGGTTTGTCCCATTGAGATCCAAGATCTCTTTTGCAAGAGAGACCTGGCCAAGAATGGCAGCACATTTTCAGTTCAGTTTCAACACATAGTCACATTAATCATAGAGATAAAAAAAAAACTAACAAAAAAACAAATACAATACAAATAACAACTGAAGTAGTCAAAAAAAAACAAAAAAACATTTGCACTCAAATAAAACATTTGAATACATTCAGAGATACCAGACTTTGGAGTTTGAGCTCTGACTGCAAAATGTGTATGTACATTTCTGTTCTGAAATGTTCCTGTCCCTGAGCCTGATGTTGTTACCCCAGCAGACGATGGCAAAGAATGCAACACTTGCAATGATGGACTGAAAGAACAGGCACAGTATTACATTGCAGATGTCAAAGGACCTGAGTCTTCTCAAAAATGAGAGCCTGCTTTGTGTCTTTTTGTACACAACACTTGTGTGTACAGACCAATGTCATCAAGGTGTGCCCTAAGGTACTTGTATGACTGAACCCACTCAATGTCAACCCCATCCACAGTCATGGGCCTCAAGGATCTCTTGGACCTGCCAAAGTCAATAATCCTTTCTTTGGTATTAAGCAACAAGTTGTTCTTGTTGCTTAATACAGAGGACAGAAAACCAACCATTATGGTTGTTAAGGTTGGAACTTGGAGGTAAAAACTACATCCATATGAACATGCGTAATTTAGAAGGGGGAAAAAAGTGTAATGGCTGTTAGTGTGATATGGCGCAATAAACAGCTTAACCCTGTTCACTGACTTAATCACACAAATCGTGACAAAGGTCTTTTATGAATTATAAGCACACATTGGTTTTACCTCCATGCATTCACTTTGTCCTTGGACACAAAATATAGTAGCATTCCTGAAGCCTTTCAACCTTTTTACTATCAGTAATATTGTGTTTCCATTCTTGGTTGTTTTAAAAATGTGTTTTTTGTGTGTTGGTGTGTGTAACTCATTATAATTGACAAGGGAGTCATTAAGCTAAAGATGAATGCACTGTATTGTAGCATACACATAAATAAACACAAAAGCAAAAACAGCAAAAGCTTTGTATCTTGCATGAAATAAACTGAAGGCGAACTGTAGCCTGGCTCGTAGTTTTTATCCTCCTCCTTGTACATGTGTACATGTAAGTCCGTATGCACATGGGTGCATTATTGAACAGCCAAGGGCCCGAGGGCAATAGAGCTGACTTTGAAGTACCTAACATTTCTTGTTGGGGTGTCAGGCAGTCACAAAGACACACACACTGACCGTACTGTGTCACATGTCCAATTATGTGCAACATGTGCTAGAGCATTTGTTCATTTTCCAAAGAAAGACTTGCCAAGAAGAAACACTGAGAGTCAGCTATTACCCCAAATTCTATGCGCTGTACAAAACAAGGGCCGCCTTTCCCAAATTTGTTTAAAAAATACAGCTTTTAGCGCTAAGAGCTTCTTCCGCTCTAAAGAACGCTGTGAAAGAAGGACGTGTTTCCCAGAGTCGCTCTTAGCTTAAGAAGATATTCCACTAAAAAGGAAATGTAAGATCGAGCTGACCCACCCTTCAGAGTCTTCTTAGTCACCAGCGCTCACTTATTCAGCCACGTAAGGCAAATCAATATTACGCTAAGCGAGATATTAAAACAGTATGCATCGTATATAGCCTATGTTTAAAACATATTAAGTTGTGTGCTGATAATGCTCCTTGTTTAGTCGGCAGAACTGTACCTCGGTGACTCAGTGTATTCTTTCCTTTGTTTCCTGCTGTCGTTTTACACCATTTTTAACTGCACAAATTTAAATGAGGATATTTCTTCAGAGGTTGTTACAGGTAAAATGAAGATTGATTATTTACATAACTAGTTGGTTCAGGATCAAAATACATGTGCTGCTGCACAGACCCAATTAAACTCTGAGGTCAGCACTGGCCATTTGATTGTCCCCAGAATGGATTCATTTAATTTAATTTCCTTTATTAAGGACTGCACAACAAATCGGCAGAATTTGCTTTCGGCACAGCATGGAAGCACATAGTTCTGTGTTGGCACAAAACATCATCATCATCATGCCTGTGTTTTTAGATGCTTTTTTTTGTGATACGTTGAAGTTTACTGCGTAAGTGACTGTCCAGACTACGATACCAAACTGTGATGGATGATGTTGATGTGAGAATGCTTTCAAGGATAGCTATGAGACCTGGAGGAGGAGATTTTGTTTCACTTTGTATTTCTTGTGTTTCCTGAGGTGGAATAGTCTTTGGTTGGCCTCTTTTTATTATATGACTTGTGTTATTGTCCGATTGGATTCATAATAAGTCTTAGCCTACATGACTCAAAAATCATCGCCAAACACAAGTTGTATTACTTTTAATTCAATCCCATGCTATTCTTAAATCTGAATAACATTATTTTGTTCCTGAACCCATTTTCTGGCACTGACATCTAGCTTTCTTGACCTTTCTGTCACTTTTCTTCACTTCATTCTCTTCTGATCTGATTTATTCTCAGTGTGTTATGTAACAGTTAAGACAACTAGAATATTATAATGCTGCGTTGGCCATGAAAAAAAGCTGAATGCATCTCTGAATGCATTCACTGCAACACATCACCAACACTTCATGGACAACTCACATTTTCAGCTCGAAAAATTGTGACAAAGACCCATTTTATACTGTAGCACCTTAATGCTGTGCAGCATAACAGCATGAAAGGCCACATACTTTACACTTCCTGGAGTTCTCAAACAAATCCTTGCCACATCTCGTCCCTGGTGGCGTGACCGCAGTTTGAGGTCAGCTGGCCTGGTCAGCAGGTGAAGTTCAGCATTCACGTCATGAATCCTTCTCACAAGGACACCTGTTGGCTCCGGGCGATAAGAGGCAGCTGCTTTCCCCGTGCTCTATCAGCAAACACTTCCGCAAGGCAGCATTGAGTGGAGAGGGAGGCACTGGCCCTCTACCAAATATTTCGCAAATATGACAGTAACCTGCCTTCACACACACATAGAAATACACACTCACTCACACACAACACTAACCTCACTAATGTAATGGTCATATGAGGAGAGGGAAGTGGAGCTGTGTCAAAGTGAGACTGCACAGCTGAAAGTAGATATGTTTTGGTTTTTTCTTCCCAGATTCCAAAGATATTGTAGCCAGACTGAAGAGGGAGTCTAAGTAAATAAAGGAGGTCTGCTCAGTGACGGGGGAGTAAATCAAAAGCAATTATTCAATCAGGTAGTGAAACTAAATGAAAACATGAACCAGTTTCTGGAACTATAATAGGAAACCACCATGACAATAATTACTGAATGAGTTATGAAATGTAACCATTGGTTTCTAGAAATTATAATTCACATTGATACCATATCCAATAACATGGAAATCAGTTGGTTCCAATTAATGAAGGAATGAATGGATAAACAATGAGTCAATGAAATCAGAAACCAATGTGTCTAAAAACTATTAAAAAAGACTTTGTTTAGAGATTTGTGTATGAAAAATGAATGAACAAAGTGCATTAGAACTTATACTGTATAATATAGAGATCCAAATTCACAAATGCATGGTAACTATATAATTAAAATAAATATCAACTGTTGGATGAATGAATACTCATTATTGTGTTATGCAATCATGCATCATATACATGGTAATTAGCTGTTATTCTGAAAATGAATCTATGCAGAGAGGGTTGGATGAACAAATAAACAAATTAAACTAAAAAAAAAAAACTAAAAAACATTACATTTTTAACCTTTGTACCTGGGATCATTATTATTCACACAGGATTACTAACCAGACTTTTTCCTCTGATCTCTCTGAGCTGCTCATCAAAGGAGGATTAACATCCCCCTCTCTCTTTTGACCACCTTCTTATTTCCTCTGTGTCCAACATCTGCAGGCACAAGTGTGTGACTTGTGCAGTCTAGATGTCACTTACAATCTCCGTCTCCAACCTCTCTGACATCTAATTACCATTTGGCTTAGCTCGTATGCAAAGATTTCCTCCTGATGGGTGTAACAGAGCCCATCAGGGCCGGGTTTTTTCTTATAGACCCATAATTAGCATTTAGAAGACTTATATTATGAGGATGATGATAAAAAATGACTTGTGGAATCATATTGATAGAAATTTTCTTCAAAATTCTTCCTGCCTCACAACCTGATTTCAGTGGTTTACATTGTTGTGAAGTGGTGCAAACACAAGTACATTGCATCTTTTCACACAATCCAGTGCTGGTTTATCAGCGTGGCAGTCGTCCTTACAAAGCGGCTCTAATCTTTGCTGTCTCTCAAGGTCACATGTCAGGGCTCTGGCCAAAATAAACTGAAATTTCTCACAAATTCCTTCTGGCTCCTGGAGATTTAGACTCTCGTGTCTTGTGGTTGCTACAAATCAGTATGTGTAGTGAGCTGAATATAAAACCTGTGTGGAAATTTTTGCTTGTCTGTAATTATGATCTGGAATTGATTATTTGTGCCTTTGATTTAGCCTTATTTATCACCTTCATGCCTCTAGTCTTGCATGTGCCCTTAAGATTCTCATGGGTAGTATTTTATTTTGGCATTGGACTAAGGTACTAGATCAAATTAGAGTCAATTTTATTTTTATTTTTGCACTGAGTATGCTTGTACCATTAAAACAAGATGTGTTTTGTCAGACAATGCAGCCCATAAAAGCTAAGAGGACACTGCATGTCATACTTTTAATAAAATTAAAAAATACCGGAAAAACTAGACTTCAGTTAAATTTGACAGAAAGTTTAGCAGCAGCACTGACAAAGAGCCATGTTTGGCTTGAAACATTGCAGTCTTCCTAATAGGAAAGGTAAGTTCTTTGAGAGATTGAACCTTCTAAACCACTTGGTTAGATTCATTTGCTGTGCTCTCACCAGAGATTATGGACTCTTTGCACAGCTCCACTACTTCCTGAACTTAATGCTGCTCCTTTGTTTCCTGTCTTACATTATTGGACAAACCGGTTAATCCAGGTGGAGCTGTGCATACTAGAGCCCATTATCAACCAGCATCATCTTGGAAGGTACGACAGCTTATATGATTTCAAAGAAAAGGACCTATTTGTGTGTCTTGCTTTTACTATGTAGCTAGCATAAGCATTTACAGCTGTTTAGTAAATAGGATGTGTTGTGTGTTCAGCATTGGACTTCCTGGATAATCCTATAGATCAGATTTGCTGATTTGTTCACAAAAACATTGTATACTTCACACAACTATTCCTGAAAAATTTAAATTAAAATTTAAAAAAAAATTAAAAAAAATTAAAAAATTAAAAATAGGCCTATATATATATAGTTACCACCAGTAACTCAAGATGCAAAGAAATGCCAGTATTAACCCATGTCCCTATTACGCCTCTTCTACATAGTTAGCATGCTAACCAGCAAGTGACACTTTGCACCCGGCTTTGTGGAGAGTGATAACCTCTTGGATCATTAGTGTGTGATTGTGCATGATTACTGGAACCAATCATACATTGACCACTCTGCTGGTTATCTACTTCATCTTAATATGCAGAAATAACATCTCTTATGTGATTGCTATGTGGTGTTTCTGCCATCATTCATGGCTTGAGCTGCTAAAGTATATGAAAGTGAAAAATGAAACATTCCAGTTTTCCTATCTGGG
Source organism: Trachurus japonicus (assembly GCF_045865225.1). Taxonomy (NCBI): domain Eukaryota; kingdom Metazoa; phylum Chordata; class Actinopteri; order Carangiformes; family Carangidae; genus Trachurus; species Trachurus japonicus. The sequence continues at coordinate 7,880,153 of NC_140925.1, forward strand.
TCTTAAAACTGGGTCTTAAAACTGTTATTCAAACTTTAAACACAAATGTGATAAATTGTCAGAGCAGTTACTCTTGTGTTGTGTTTCTGCTACCAAACCTCTTGTCAAGTGTGGCCTTCAAAACAAAATTCAGAACAGCTCCTATCTTCCTCTCGTGGCTTATCTCAATGGAGCGTCCTTCACAGGCCATATAAAGACCAGCGTCTCGTTCTGTTCCTTTGCTGTCACTGCCCGAGACAGCCAGTATGCTGCGTGCTGTTGTTAAGCTCTGCTGTGGCATCTCCTACCCACATCTGAGGAGTATGGCAGGTAAACACTTTATCTTAATTCCTTTTTTATGCAAATTGATGCAAATGCGGTGCAGAATTTCACCTCTTTTTGTTTGCAACACATTTCACTGTTCAATCATGCAGGACTTCAACGTACAGCCATGGCAGTGATAGGCCAGGAGATCACACACCTGCAGAGATGGGGACAAATCCAACATCACATGAGAGTGGCTGCTGGTTGGAATTTTACTGGTAAGTAAACTGCACTCTATTGACTTAAATATTATTTTCTCGTGTAGTTGTTGTAAATATAATGAAGAAAAAAACATTTTACAGAGCCCAAACCAGAAGATGTGAAGCCCATGCCATCAAAAGAAGATCAGCTGTTCTATGTACAACAAGGTCAAGAAGCGATGAGGAAGGCTCTCAGCATGTTGGAGGACAAAGAAGGATGGAAGGTCGAGATCGCAGAGGTAACAACACAAGTTCCTTCTCCAAAGTTCACATCTCCTTTGAATAAATAAAAAGTCTCAAAGTAAATATTTTTTTTATTGTTACACGTCCATGCTTGTTTGCTGCTCCTTTCAAGAACAACGGGGACGTGATCTGTAGCAAATTGGTGCCGGGGGCCAGGAGGGTCTTCCGACTGGAGGCGGTCTTGGAGGCCGGTGTGGACGAGCTCTACGACCTGCTGTTTGTCAGAGTGGAGGAGATGCACCAGTGGAACCCCAGCATACAGCATATCAAAGTGAGCTGCTGACCTTTGAATATTTCAAAGGTTACTGCAAATAATTGGATATTTCATAAGCAATGAAACCTGTAAAAAATATCACATACCATGAAGATCTTTGTGCTCACATTTCTTTTTAAAAGCCTTAGTTCACTGACACTTGTTAGCAGTAAGAACTGTACTTGCAGTTTCATCCTGCAGTCCGAGATGTGATTTGCAAACTTATTTGTGTCTCTTGTTGTAGGTTCTGAAGCATGTTGGACCTGAAACAATTGTCACTCATGAAGTTTCAGCTGAGACAGCAGGAAATCTGATAGGCCAGAGGGATTTCCTCAGTGTCAGGCATAGTTGCAAACAAAACTCCAGCGTTTATCTCGGAGGAGCAGCGATTCAACTGGACTCATTCCCACCACAAGCCGGGTTTGTGAGGTAGGAGGATCATCTGCAGAGCAGGCTGTAGTTTCCATTCAACTCTCATAACATACAGTGTCTGTGTGAGGTAATCTCCGTCCTCCAGATGGTGAAATGTCAGTACAAAATGGGAAAACACCTTTGACTCGACAGCAACAAATCCGGTGTTATTTTCTATTGTGGCATTTTAATGTCTTATGACAGTCTGTGGTAATTTGCACAGCATTGAAGAAGAACATCAGTGGCCTTAAACGTCTGCTCTCATATCTTGTGTAGAAAATGTTTTATTGGACAAACGTCACAAATGTGTTGATAGAGGAATACAACAATAGATTAGAGTTAAAACATGTCATGTTTGAAGATACTTGGCTGGCTAAATGTACATGTCAAAAATGAAGACTTTAAAGTCTATGGCTGCAGTAGCAGTTCTTTGTGGTGCTAAATGCTAACACAGCACCATAATGGTAATCCCTTAACTCACATGCCTGTATTTATGATGTAACTAACATTTGGGTTTGGTAAATGTTACATTTATATGCAGTTATGAATACAAAAAACATGTTTGATGTTGTCCGATCCCATTTTCCTACTATGAGCCAAGTAACTGATCCATAATAATATGTAATCAATCATTGGCTGAATACTAATGGACCAATGACTTTGCCTACATGTTTACAGAGCTGAGGATGGACCCGGCTGCATCATCGTACAGGCTCTAGATGGGAACACAAGAAAAAGCCGCTTCACGTGGCTTCTTAATATGGACGTGAAGGTAAACAAATTTATACAGGGAACATAGAAAGGAAAAACAGGACTCTGGTGTGTGCAATATGTATCTGTTGTTACTCCGCCACTTCTCCCAGGCTTCCTCCTGGTGAGCAGTGGGACTCTTCAGATTGAATGTTTTCTGCTGTGCCCAGTGATAAACAACTGAATAACTGAACCACACAGACCCACACATCCTAAATCGATCTGTGGTTTTCAGCATGGAAAAGTGCTTAATTAGAATTACTGCTGTTAAATCGCTTCTAAATATTTGATCTGGTTTCACTCATTATGCTCTCGGTAAGCATCAAGCGCCTCCTTCATCCTTCAGTGGAACAGATACAAATTACTCTGATGCGAAGTACACAATTTTGTAAGAAAAAAAGGGTATGCGGAATAAATAAGTATGCAGGCAACTAAGACAAGGAGGCAGACCTGAGAAGTGGTGTGAGGTGTGTGGTGGATGAGCAAATAAACAGCACAATCAATCAGTGTGAGAGAAGTGATGAATGAGGAGCTGGTGGTTTACGATGAATAAGCTGCCACCTTTCCGGAGCCGCAACTGTAGATAAGGATGGGTCCCCTGGTCTTCATCAGCTGATAGAGATTGCTGTTTTGTCATGAAGACATTTCAGTTGCCAACACAGCAGAGACTTACATCTACATAAACTCTATCCCTTAATGAAACTTGCTAGATGGGACTGAAAGATTGAGAAAAATCTAGTAAGCGGACCTTGAATCAATTTTATTTTGGCCAAACAACAATTTTTCTTATCCTCACTATTGTTTCTTATTTCATTTTGATATGACTTTTGCTACTGGTGCGTACTGCCACACTGAATACTAATTTGCTGTGCTATTTTGCATATGAACAGTAGATGCTCCTTTGTTCACTGGGACTTAACTGAGGCAACTTTTGTTCACAGGGCTGGCTGCCAAAGTCCATTGTCAATCAGGCTTTGCCCCGAGCACAGCTGGAATTCACCAGACACCTCCGCAGACGTCTCACAGCGAGCGCCACCCTGGGCTGACTGAGTCTGTGCGACACCCACGCGGCAGCATCACCCTGTCATCGCAGGGGACGACTGGGTGATGGAGGCCTGGTGACAGCCTGGCAGAACTGCTGCCCTTTCAGCAGGGGCAGAAATGCAGCCTGGAGGAGAAGGTCTGCTACAACGCTCTGCAGAGAAGAGCAGAGCTGGCAGAGACCGGTGTCAGCAGCCAGGGCCAGTCTGGCCCAGGGAAACTGGCTTATAATAGGAATTAATGTCAAGTGTACTGATCAAACCTCATTATGATTCCTTGATTAGGAGTCATCACACATGACTAACTGCACTCTGCATATGACTGGACAAAATAAAGTGCCTGAATGTGCATATTTTGAGTCATTTTCATCATTTTATCTTTGTTAGTATTTGAGCATTTTTAGCAATGGCAATAAGGATACAGTATCTGATAAATATGAAGAATGCTATGTGGTTATTTGAGTTTTTTAAGTGTACAGAATTTAAATCAAGAGCCAGGACAAGGTCAGGCTAAAGAAGCTTCTCTTTTCATTCGCAGTACATCCATGTCCTTCCTTGAAAGTCTAGTAGGAAAAAGCTCAATCTACTGTAAATGAAACAGCTATTTCTAAAAGAAATAATAATAAAGCAATAACAAAACAGAGGAAAGTGAATCATAGTTCTTTCAAATGTCTTTTACTTTGTTCTCCATACCACTTAAAAATTCAATAAATATTAACATTTAAAGCTTTCATTCACGTATGTATATACAAGAACTATACAATAAACATAATGATGTTACAAACTGCAATGCAGGAATGGTGTAACAGTATGACCAACCACAGTCTGTAGACTTACAGCATCACCTGTATTTTCCATATTGCAAAACATGACTTATCATAACTTGAAATTTACACTATATACATTATTATCTCAAAAATATATCAGTTACAAAAAATATCATAATGTGTTTTTTTGTTTTTTTTTGAAAATCTTTTCGTTTTTAAAGCGTAAATAACTGACTCCACAAAGGCAGACAGAGGGCATGCTACAGTGGGGATTACCCTCACTGCTTATCAGTGAGGATATTCACCAGTACGTTGGATGTGGACAGCAACAACAACAACAACAAAAAAATGAGCACCGACGGGACAGAGACGCCATGACACTCCCTGCCAGGAATGATGACTATGAAGCCTGGAGTGTGCCAGTAGAGTAATTATAGACTTAACAAGTATTTCATTATAATCAATTTAAAACTGACAGATTTATTAATTAAATTAGCATTTGTATGATACAAAAAATATTATTACAATTTATTATGGAAATTACAATTACATTTACTCACACTCTGCTTATGTCTATTATTTGACCAGCTATAACAAGAACAAGGGGATAAAGTCTCCTTAGACCTTAAATATATCGTTTAAATTCTAATTTAATTGGTAAATATAAAATTAAATGTTTTTAAATTTGATTAACTTTTGAATTGATTGTAAATGAACACAGCTAAGGTCTGTAAATCTTCTGCGGGCACACTCAAGACTCCATAGTGACCCATACACCTCCATGGCCAACAGAGGCAGATGGTATGCAACCATGGCCTTGCTTTGACCTTTCCTCATGTTCACAAAACCAGTTCAATAGTAGTTCTAATGCACTTGAAAAACAGGCTTACACAACTGTACACAGATAAAAACATGAATGTAGCAATGCAGTCATCACATTTTGAACACGTCTTGTAGTCGTTTTAGTTTTACAGCACCTTCGTTTTGACAACTTTTTTTTTTTCTTCCGTTTTGTTTTTGAAGCACAGAGGGTAGAGCGACGCAGGTCACTCTGGAGATTTGATGAGGTAACCATCACTGGTCAGTTCACTGGCATGGAAAAAAAAATCTTCAAAAAAAAAAAAAAAAGAAAATATCTGCAGTAAGACTGCAAGTCTATCAGATGCTGCAAAGGGTGAGCTGATGTACGAGACCGTCTCACTGAGCAGCACGTTCACAACATCGCTCACTGTTCATTATTTCTGAGCTGACAGGGTTCTGTGAGTCGAGTCCCTCTCTGATCCTAAATCGTCCCTTCTTGACCTGGAAGCGACTGGGCCTAAAGTGCTGTTTGGACTGTGCTCTTTAGAGGCACCTCCACTGGAGTCTGCTGTGGGCCGTAGCGGCCCTGGAGGTAGAAGAGGCCCCGGGTTTGAGTCTCCCTCCCCAGCTGTGAGGAAGGGGTCGCCGGTGGGAACCTGGGGCAGAGCAGCACCTGTGGATGGCGAGGCTTCAGCAGCGGTGGCGGTGGTGGTTGGTACTGGGGCAGTGGAACGTAGCCGTCTGAAGATGGCTTTAGTGGTTTGGGGCGGGCTCTGGGTCGTAGTGGGTAGAGCAGCCATGGGTGACGAAGGCTGAGAAGGAAAGGAGGGCTCAGGTTCAACTGAGGCCACTGCGTCCTGGAGGTCAGGAACATGAGTGCCCAGGTTTTCTTTCTTGTTGCAAGACTCACAGCAGAGCTTATTATATCCAGGGATGGAACAATAACGGGCAAGAACCTCCATTTGACAGAAAATCGATTTATCCCCAAGACATGGCTCATCTAGTAATAAAAGAGAAGACATCAACGAGAGTGGGAGAAAAACACCTCTACTGTATAGATGATTGAGTTTAGCCGGATGTGAGTGCTTTCTAAAACAAACAATACATTGACTTACTTGAAGAGATTTTGTGGACAGGATTTTCAGGAACCCTTTGGTTTAGAGTTTCATCTTTCATGGTGGAGTTCCCCATTGTTTCAACAGTGAGAGAAGACACTGGCTGTCCTGGAGGGCACAACAGGAAAGATGGAACAAAAATGAGGCTTTAAAAAAAAATTCCTACATAAAGAGGTTAAAACAGGAGCCACGAGACCAGAGAAAACTTCTTGACAACCTCATGCTGCTTTAGGAAAACAAGAGCCGGGTTGTTAGGAGACCTATAATAATGCCTGGTGCTATTTACAGAACACAGGGAGGGCACAACCTGGACGTCATGTTTTTGACAAAAACCGCTCTTTTCCACTCACTGGTCTGCACAGGGCAGGATAGGAAAACAGGTCTCAGGTCTTTGAAAAGGCAACAGTGTGATAAAATCTGCACGAGGGCATCAGCACAGACAAAGAAGCTGAAACATCTTGCTTTCTTTCTTTCCTTAGACAGTTAGCATTCAGAGGGCTCTTTGTACTAGTGAAGTAAATTCCATTGTACTGCACCTTTAAACAGATATAAATCTCAAAGTGCTGTACATTAATAGAAACAGATAAGGGGAAAGGAAAATAAAGATAATTAAATGAAATGGGAAGATATTCAGACCGACTTAATAAAAGCTTGTCTGTATGAACAAAATAAAGTCGATGTCGGTTCATCTGTTTCTGTAAACATGTTGAGAACAAAACGTGCTGTTACTGTACAACAGCTGCTGTTATTCACCGTGGGAGCAGAAACTTTAGTCATGGTGACATAATGTTTTTGTTAATGGTGTCCCAGAGTGACAAACAGCCTATGATTTGTCACAATTACATCAATTGTTGAAATTGCACATGAGAGTTTTCTTGTTTCTCAGTGAATAAAAATCAACAATTTTTACAGTAACTTTTAATTTTTAACGAATTCAGCTCATGTGCATGAAGCAGTTATCCTGCACCCACATGTTTAGTTTAATCTGGCTGTGAGATTACCTGTGAGTCACAGGAACACAACATCCTAAATCAAGTTTCCTTTTCTTGTCCTTGCTTTTAAATCTATTGTCAGGGGATCATAACTACCCACACACTCAGTGCCAGTTCTTTACAGTCTCTCTGCATCCATCCATCACATAACAGAAATGACCCAGTTTCTTTAATAGTAGCCTATATTTGAAATGGGCAGCAAACTGATCAGCTGTGTAAGTGTTGTGTACGGGTATCTCACCTGGACAAGGACTTAGTTCACAGATGAGGACTGTTTCTGGTTTTTCACCCTCGCATTCTCCGATTGTGTTGTCGCTGGCCTTGCAAACCACCTGCCTTTGTTGGATTCCTTCGCCACATGTCACCGAGCACTAATACACAAACACCACACACACACACACACACACACACACACACACACACAAGTTAAAGCCAAAGTGTTATTACAGCGTAGTAGCAGCTAAGTAAATATTTAAAAAAACAAAAGCTTTCAAACTAACTCTTGACAGACACAGTCAACATCTACCACATGTGCCAGTTTAATTTTGACATTGGCGTCCAATCTGGTAATTTGCTTCTAATCACGGCATATTTACCCCATGAGCAACAAAACAAACCTTTTGTTTCGTGCCAGAATATTCATAGCTTCTTCAAAATAAAGCCTTGACATCCCTCTATATTTTAAAGCTGTGGGGTTTATTTTGTATGAGCTCATTTTCTTTTTAGGTCTTCATTTCCACTTAAAAGGACTTGGAATCTTTCTTGTTTTTCTTTTAAATGAGAAAAAGATTGGTTTAACTTGATATGCACTCTGGCTTTATGTGTACAGTACATGCAGTGTTGTTTGTCCTCCAGCAAGAAGAAATGACCTCTCTGAGCTGCAGTAAACAAAGTCCTCATTGAATAAGCATAAGTTAAACATTAGCAATGGTGAAATTGTATAATGCAAGAAGTTTTACATACAGTTTTATATCATGCACTTTATTCTGTTGGTTTTCATTTCAAAATAAATATCTTCAAAATATGTAGTTAACCCCTGAACACCCACTGTCCAGTGGGGCCGGCATTAATTCGAAGCTATAAGACCCACAGGGCAGTGAGTGTTAAAGGGATAGTTCAACATTTTGGCAAATTGGCCCATTGCCATAATCCCTATTGTTTTAGCAGTAGGTTCGTTACCTTAAATTTTTGGTGCAAGCTATTTTTAGAATGGCGGAGCAGAACCGCGAGCTGTTCAGAGCTACGCTACAGAGGCTAATGGGATTTCTTGGTTTCCCTCATCAAACTCATCAAATACACAATCGAACAACTCCAAAACGCTCTCGTAGACAAGTTGTGACCTGCACATTCACCACGCTATGAGAAAATGCAGAGACTGCTGGCCCAAAAACTGCCCCTGACAGGGCTGCAGGGGGCAGCGGTTTTGCATGAATTTACCTTGAAAATAACTCAGGGCCAATTTTTCAAAATGTTGAACTATATCTTTAAGGGGTATAGAGTCAGAGGAACATTTCTGATTGAATTCAGTAGTGCTGCATGAATGTAAATGAGCTAAGATCAGGTAAGAACTGGCTCACCTGAGACCACGCCCCTGTCCTCCACTGGGCGGGGCATACGGTGTGGTTACAGGCTCGCCTGGTCTCGGGACGGTTCTCGGTGCAGTGTTTGCTGTGGACGAGTCTGTTGGTGCCGTTGTGGAGAGCCTGCATGCACTGCACCACTCTCGTATGGTAGCCAAGCTTCCCGCAGGTCTTACTGCAGGGGCTCCACTCTTCCACCACCCACCTGTCAACACAGCAGGCTCTTTGAAAAGCTTTCCATTGCAATTGAATTTTTTCCCCTCCATTAGTTAGAGTAAGAACTCACTTTTCTTCTATAATAGCACGAACCATACCTGGCAGCATGTATGGTCACAGAGCTATTATCACCACTTTTCATGCCGCATTAGATTTTGAAATGAATGTATAGATGAATCGTCTAAAGGTCACTTACGTGGGCTGGCTGCACTCCTGCACATTGCAGCGTTTGCGGATGGGTTTGGGCTTTTTGCTGGTTTCACAAAAGTTGCGATGAACCAAACGGCTGTCACTCTTCCTCCTGCACCCGTATTTTGTGTACTGTATGCCTGAGATAGAAGAGGATTATAACAAGAAGAGTCAATTATACAGTTAAATGTGAGGCTAAAATGTTTTTCAACTTTCGATCATTGCACTTCCTTTATGCTCTATGCAACCTAATCTATGGCTACAAAAAAAACGAATCTAAACATGTTTGATTTATAATTAAATGAAACAGGGAAAATAAAATTTTACACCGAAAAAAATTGAAATAGCAAACACACAGATCTACAATTTAAAGCTTACTTTGTTTTCTACATTATTTTTTTTTTCTTTTTATTACACATACACTCACTGACCTCCCCCACAAGGTTTGGAGCACTGAGACCAGCTCTTCAGTGCCCACTCATAGGTGTCCAGTTCAGCCAGAAGTACATTGTTGTTGGTAATAAGCGGTAACAGGTCTTCATGTATTATATACTTATACGTCAAGCTGACTTTTACATCCTCTTCCTGGGGAATGACCTGCGATTCAAGGACAAATAATGTTTATTAGGTTAATATATAATGAATCCGAGGAAAAAGCAAAGAAACAATAGACGATCCAGTCCCACCCACCAGAACTACAATGCCTTCGTGCAGAGGCCCGCTCGTTTTTAGGTTCTCCTTCTCGGCGTCCATGGAGTACTCCCACTGTAGACCATTTTCAATGAAGGTCTTTGATTCAGCGTCTTCACTTTTTGCATTCAGTATGAAGTTTCCAGTAACTTGATTCTTCACAGCTGTCAGTGATGAAGAGAGAAAGTATTTTATGCATGTGTGGTGGGAAAGAATGAGTGCACATCGTGTAGTTTTGAGTTTCATTCATTAAAAAATCTCAAAAATTGATCAGAAATTCAGGAGGAACCCATCCCTCGCCAAGAGATTTTCCTTTAAGAGGGAGGGGGATTGTGTCAGTATGTATTTTGAGATGTTTGGCGTCGTGGTTAGCCAACAGTAATTCCTCCCAAGTTGTGTGTCATCTCCTCTTCCCATGAGCTAATAAAAGCCAGAGAGGAAAAGAGAAGAGAAGACGGGTTTGGCGAAATAATGCCATGATGATGTTGCCTCATCAGTCACACAGAGAGCTATTGTGAGCACAGAGATACAAGTCTGTCACGTTTTCACAGACCTGTGCTTCTTTAATGTGCAAATTGCACTTGCGGTACATAGAGTATATACTGTAAAGCCTTTCTTGTGCAGTGTTCAATAATGTACATGCAGCTGCAATTTAAAGCTGTTAACAGGAATCCTGTTTTCACATCACAACAATAGTTCCTGTGATAATTAGACATCTGTCATATCCCACAAGGCACGATAATAGACTTAAAATACACATGACAACCCTATAGTACTCATTGTTTAAAAAAAGAAAAGGCTACATATTACTGTGTGTGTGGCAATTATTTATAAACCTTGCGTCCTGGCATTCTCTTTAATCTCAAAAATGAATGTAAAGGAATACTCTCCTAAAAGTCTTTTTTTTGATTATCAAATATGCTCTTTATGTTTAAAAGCTGTCTTTGAAGAGTTGCTCCTTGGGGGAAGAAAGTAGATGTAACCACAGTGGTCACAGTGGACTTCTCTGAAGTATAATCCTCATCCTCACCAGATTTTTATATTTCATTTTGTTCCACAAAGATCATTAATTCCACTAAAATCTTAAGAGGAGGTGAAACAGAGACACGTTTAGCTCTGTTGTTTAAAACTTACTGAACAGCAGACAATGTGGATGTTTCAGGAGTTACTGTAGGTTTGTGTGTCTTTATGCACATACTGTATGTTGTTTTCTTTTGTTGTCATTTGTTGTTTTTTCTCATTTTCTTTCTTCCTTTTTTCTTTTATTTGACTATTTCATATTTTATTGCAACAACTGTACATAGATCTGCAGCCCAGACTTTCTATTTAAAGTATTCAGCCAGTGGTTGTCTGTGCAGAGCTCAGAGATGATCCCAGTAATGTAAGTGTTTGATGACATTCATCTACATTTGGTTTCTGGTTGTAGTGTAAGCTTTATCTATCAGTCATGTCATAACTACTGCTGAAACAATATCACTGCACAATTGAATCCTCTGATTTACTCCTTTGTATCTTAGGCTGCACATTCACCAGCTACTTATGACTGTTGTTGTCTTGGATTCGACTATTAACTTTGTCCATCTGTGGTTGTGAAGTGTGTAAAGTTTATTTACGACCCAACAACAGAAAATGATACGGTGTCAGTAGAGGGCGGAACAAGCTGTTTCATCTTAACAGCAGTGTGTGATATCTTTCTGTAGATCTTTTTTCTTTTTTTTCCCCCAAATAGTGTTAAAATCTGGACAAATGAGGTCAGAGCTTGTTGTATTTGTTTGTGTGTGTGTGTTCTGACCTTTTAATGTTCCTCTTTATTGAATAAAGAGGTTGAACTTGGTGACCCTGTGTTCATGTCTGAAACAATCAATTAAATTACCCTGCTAGTCTCACAGGGTAAATAACCTAGCAAATACAGTTATGTGACATGGTCTCTCTCTCTCTCACACACACACACACACACACACACACACACACACAATACTAACAGTGGACTACACCAACCAAATGTGACCCACTATTTCAGGAAAACAAAAATACAAATACAACCCTTTTATTTAAGATTTTCTTCCAAAACAATGAACATACCTGCATAACTTTTTTTTGAAGTTGTCAATAGGTGACCTACTGTACAGCCCTGCATGTCTGCCTATCAAAGAGGGGAACTACAAGATAGTAGTATAGTATATATTATAGTTGCAACTTGAGTTTTAAAAGTTTTGTCAAAACTTTCACATTTCAGTAAAACCTGAACTTTAACACACTGAGTTATTCGGTCAGAGACACTTGAGTCAACTTTAAAAAAAAGTATGGAAATGATCAAACGCCATGAGCCGTTGGGTCAGACACTTCTCAGCTGTATTCCTTAGACCCGTTGAGTCTTTGAGCTTTGGTCTTGGTGGAAGCTCAGACTCATGCCCTTAAATATCCCAAACTCTGAGGTAGTTGTGAAAAGAAAACTTGAGCAGTATTTGTTATTGACTTCAATGGTTTGGCCCCAGTGATCAAACCCTTGACCTCAGAACTTCTCAGCGGTCCTTCTGGCTCCTTGGAAGTCAAACAACAAAATGTCACTTACTTCCCTGATAACTTAACCCACAACCCAAAAAGCTTTGAAACCTCTGAAACCCTGAGCCAATGGGCCAGACTTACACTATGAGCTACATTTATTACAACCTTTAAGTTTTCACTTTGGACCTCACTGAGCCTCATAAAACCGAACCTCAGAAGCTCTGAGCAGTTTTCTAACACGCTGAGCTAAGTTAACGACTGCTTCACTCTCTCTGAGTTTTTCATGTTGTCTTTTGAGTTCTCTATTCAACAGAGAAAGACAGACACAGCGTGTTATGTAGTGGAAAGCTGCAAGTCCAATTCTGGCTCAGCAGTTCCCTGATAGTGAGAAGCCATGGTTGGATAAATGTGTGAGTGCACACACTTTCAGGTACAAGTCATAATATGATAATATGATATGACAAGAAATAATATGAAAAACTTATTTGCAAATATTTTTTTAAGTGAGTAGCAATTGTGGAAAGGATTTGGGAGACACTTACCAATAATATGAGGAGAGGTTTCGTTCTCTTCAATAACAATGTGGCGCGCTCCTATTGGGATGTCGAACATTTTCAGCATCCCTAACAATGGAAGGAGACACAGCATGATTCAGCTAGGAGGCTGAAACAGCACGTCTTTGCACTGGAGTGTAATATCAGCCAATTATTTCTGAAGCAGGACACTGAGATAGAAGACTAAGGCCTCTGGATAAGTGGTTTTGAGTGTAAATGATGACAACCGTGTGGTATAATAACTCTAATGAAGCATAGCTGCTGATGTGTGTCCATGTAGTGGATAATTACCGTTCTTTTTGGGCGTCTTGGTGAGCGTCAGCTTCACGGTGCGACAGTGTGAGTTGTCCCCCTCGCACACTCCACATTTGTCCTCTTGTTTGTACGAGCCAACCTCCTTGTCGCAGCCGACGTGCTGTGAGGGAAGAAGGAGGAGAAGACAGTCAATCAAATCAGGGTAAACTGTGCCTCTGGCTGTTATCCAGACTGACGTTACTCCGCTGGGAGAATGATGCCATGGGAAAAAAGCTGCACACATCTGGATGGGAGTCTGGTGGAGGATGATGCATACTGGAAACACACTAACACTGCAGCCAAAACACTAAGTGACTGAGCTACAAGCAATGAAAGACACAAATTTATGCTCAAGGTTAATAAAGAGGCAAAATATAATATAATATGTCTGTTTTTTTTTTTAGTTTAGAAATCAATTTATGTGTGACTAGCTCTTCCTGTTATTTTCAAAGTGCACCCTGAGTACTCCCTATGGTACAATGGTATTTATCAAGTGTTATTCATCATTAGATTATACTAATATTAAAAAAATCACGTATGATATAATAGTCATTCAACTTTATAAACTAGTAATTTAATGATAATTAGCTATTCAACCTACAACTTCACTGCAAGAATATGCTTTCTTGTTTAAAACTGTCATAGAAAGTCAATGTGTTTTCATAATGAAACACTAATGAATGTACAAGCCAGCTAGTTTAAATGCAATATTAAAATGTTAATTAAAACAAGATTTTGTTTTTCAATTTAGGTTTTAACATGACATTTCACTCAGAGTGTGAATCATATTTACCAAACATGTGACATTTAAAGTCTGTGTCAAGTTAAACTGTGATTTGTTTGTTTGTTTGTTTGATTACTTACATAAGAAAGAAAGTTTCTCTCAGTTTAATATTACATCTTTAATCTTTAGAGTTTAGAATAAGACGCCTTCAATTGTTTGAAAAGAAAAACATTTGCATATTCATAAATTCTGGATTTCTCATTGAGGGAGGTTGAAAAAGCACAGTCTCCACTTTTTACATGTCTCAGAGATGCCAAGAGTGCACAAAAGTCGCAGTAAAGACGTACCAGACATTCTCCTCGTGCGCACACACTGAAGGGGTCTGTGTAGCTGCAGCGAGTCCCATCGTGCATCACCTGGTTCATGAACACCACCTCTCCTGTTTCCTTTGACTTGCAGCTGAGCTCACACTTTCGGCCTTCTGAAAACACACAAGAGCACGCATCCATATCTTCAGAGTCTGACAAAAGCATCAGCACACGTGATGGGACACAGTGGACAGAAAACTCCCACCTCCCTCTGAATATGCGTGCAAGCAGCTGTTCCTGCAAATATCATCTGTCCACTTTGCGAGAAACTTTTTCAGCTCACCTCTGAAGCACCGAGCCAACTTTGCTTTGCACTTCATAGACTTACCATCTGGGTGCTCATATGGCAGCCAGGTGTGCTTTATGTTTTTGTGGTATTTGTTGCTCCTCTGGACACATTGCTGGGCACGGAAGTCTTCGTAAGGGCCAGCACACTCCTCGGTGTTGCACATCTGGTAGTCAAAAGCAGAGCCGGGGCAATCTCGACCACCGTAGGCAGGTCTGATCAATGACAAACACAATGATGCTTTTTATTGATTTTTTTCCCAAATCAATTGTAAGTGTATCACAGATGGGAGATTGAAAGTTCATGTACTGAAAGAGGATGGGGATTTTATGAGATAGAGCAAATGTACCAAAGGCCCAAAAGCCCACATTTATAAGGAGGATGAAATGGACAAAAAATAAGGCATGTTAAAGTGATTGACAGTTTGAAAAATAAAAGTAATAAAAACACAGTGATTTCATTGTTAATGTAAGCTTTAACAGTAGAAAAGTGTTTCCCTCCTACTCCCTAACAGATCATCTATCCATACTCAGTGCTACATGGACCATATCACTCTAGGGTGGCTTTTATTGTGAAGGTCTGGTCCGAGCTGCTGAGATTTTGAAGGTGAAAGTTAATTAACTGCCCAAAGCAGAGATTTTGACTTGTCGCAGGTGTTACTAAGCAGCACCAACAATGGCTCTGTTGTGTTCAAGTGTCACAGTATGACAGGCCGTTAGTGGCAGCGGGCCAGCGTGAACAATACAAGGAGCCTGAAACGGAAGCAGCGAAGTGGAACTCAGCCAACACTCTTTTTATTACGTGCACCTGTGTTTTCCTACAGCGACGAGTCCAAATGTCATCTGTGATAAAGGCTTGATACTTAGCCACATACTAGTACAGTATGTCCTATATTGTTCAGACGCATGCACAGCAACAACACTGCACATGTAATAGTTCTGTTTTGTTTTCTAAGCTTTTTGAGGGTTTTATTTCCTTCTAGCCGTGAGAAACTAATCCACACCCTTTTGTGTTGCACCGTGAGAGACTATTGTACTTCAGCAGCATTGAGAAACCCCTGCTGAACGGTAATTTTTTATGAACGTAGAGTACAACTTCTGTGTGGCTTTATAATTTTGTTCCCATTTACTTTGCAGAACACCATGATTCTGTAAAGGTCTTGAATCAAGATAAATGCTTCATTGTGTCCCGTGGGGGTGAACAAAAAAAAACAAAACAAAAAAAAAGACCAGATGGAAACTGGTGAAAATATCGTCTCATTAAAGTATTAAAGTTTAAAAAAAGTAGCAAAATGGCAGACCTCACACTCATGAACACTTTCAAGTTCGCCAGCGCTGGATCAGAAACCGGTTCTGCTCTCCAGCTCGGCAGTCACGCTCTTACAGTATGTCGTCATGCGTTGGATGAGCTCACAGATCATAAAATCTATTTGGCTACTGAATAAGTAGTAGATTTAGTTTCAGTGCGCGCTCCTTTTGCCACCCAGAATCAGTACTCACGGAGGGTTGTTGCACTGTCTGCTGCGGGAACGAATGCCACCTCCACATGTTCTGGAGCAAGAGCCGAACTTTGACCATGAGCCCCAACTCCCATCGTGGCCCTGAGGCTGCTGGCTGGATCTCCAGATGCAATGTCCTTTGAAACACCACTGGGAAAAAAAACAAAACAAGAGAAAGGACAAGTCACACCAGAAACCAATTGTCCCTCTCTGCCTCCAATCTTCTGAGAGCTCCACTTTGCGGCCTTGTACAATTAAAATTACGATTCAAAGCTGCTTCAGAAACATTTCCCACCTTTCCTGGTGCACACTCGGTTCCATCCACTGGAGGTCCTTTTTTTGTTTTACAGAAGTACTGGTTGTCAGGGTGGCTGCACCACAGCTGCTTGCAAGGGTCGTAGGTTCGAAACTGAGTGAGGAAACAGCAACATTGAGCTCACCGGACACAGGGATGAGTAAACACAGTCATTCATTCAGGTTTGTCACGCCACAGCAGGAAAATATACCCTTACTGGGCTTAAATCTAAGAAGGGGTGTGTGTCTACATTTTTTAAATTGGATTCTTGACATGACTTAGCTGGTATGCCTTATTGTCTGCTTTAAGCCTTGAAATCCAAAGACTGAGGGTGAATTCCAATTCCTATTTTAACCCTCAATCTCAAAAATGCACACTCACGCTTAGTGCTAGTATAGTATAGTGCTGTCCTGATTCTCAGAATGTCAAGTTGAGGGACAAGTTTAAGGGCTGTATAATAGCCCTCAATATTGAGATTCTTCGACACCACCCTTGGGAGCAAGGGCTACCCAGAATGCATTGCGTATTTTCACTTCAACTTTTGTTAATAGCCAGCCGGTGCGGACAAGCCATGCTGCTATCGTTTAGTTACAAAATGGTCATTTTTCTCGGTGGTAATGTAGTTGTTAAGCTGTTTTATCAAGATACAGCCTACTGTATGTAAAATGTTAGCGCAGATAATGTTATAAGATGACTGAGCTAATGTCATCTCCATTTAAGGGGTGTCCCATTTCTAAGTCACAAAATAGCCCTTACCACTTGGTTTTGAGGGCTCCTAAGATTAAGGGTTGAGCTTGAGGGTTAAGACAGGAATTGGAATTCATCGTTATTATTATTACTTGTTATCTCTTGTAATGCTGCATCATGCTTTGGGTCTTTATCTACGTAAGGGGACTTCAGGATTCCTGTTGACTTGCAAGGGTGAAATGAAGTCAAATCAATAAATCAATATTTTAGGGATTACAGGGACTTACAGCGGTGCACATTTTATAGCCAACACCAAAGTCAAAACGGCACTGCTCGTCCATAGAATAATTTATTCCAGGGAGCTCAGGAAGCTTGGGCCACTTGTGTTCAAAAGGATCATCCAGCAGGCAGTCGTAGGAGCTGAGGGAAAGATGGGAACAATAGAACTTGTCATAATGTGAGATCTTTGGACACCAGAGGAAGAAGCCGTTTTAAAAAAAAATCAATAACACATTGAGCTGCTTCATACATAAGAGGCGCAGCATTAAACCCATGAGGGGACAAGAGAAAAATGAGAAATCAGAGAATGGTAGAAGCAGAATGTACTGGATGTATCGATTGAGCTCCTGCTTGCTGCAGCGTGACCAGTGATAGCGGTGGAAAGCGGCTTGGACGAGTGGTGCCATGATGCTCCCCATACTGGTCTCATCAGCACAGCGGTTTCCCTGGCCATCGTGCTCCATACCAAGCCTGACAGACAAAATAAAAAGAAAAAGAAACAAGAGGTGTAAGTAAATCATGACCAGCCAGATCACAGCAAACAACTACAACACAAATGACACTTTGGACCTTTGAACACAGACTGAACTGCAGGCTATTTATTAAAAACTGTCATGATTATTATCATCATGAACTGAGACAAAAACTTTTTTTTTTAATAAAAGACAAAAAAAACATGGCAGGAATGGTGTCCTGGAAACTCCACCTGTTGCTCAGCAACTGGCATTGGCTGGGCTCATAGTATTATGTTGTTAAAATGTTGTTTTTGCAGTTTGGTTTCTTTTAAGGAATTAACAATCGCAGTTAAGTAGTGAGCTTTGTCCAGATCTAGCTGTTCCCCCGTCTCCTGTTGTGCAGGCGGATGGAACAAGACAGATGGACAGGATTTAAGCTCTCTACACTGTTACTGTCTTTGTTCGGAAATGAAGCAAACTGTCTTCTACAGGGGGCTCGGATGTAATTAGTAACCACCAACAGCTCTGTTGGAGACAAAATTCTAACACAATGATATTTCCATCTATAATCTCCATACACATTCTGGTTGATCCTGCAGCATTACTCCATCGTCTTTGACACGCTGCAAAAGCAAGATCGAGTTGTCGAAAGTCATAAAAATAACTTTTCTTAAATGATTGAATCAAACTGGCAGTAAACTTTTTCAGCTACTGCCTTCAGGCAGACGCTATCGGCCCATCAAAACGCACACATCCAGATTCAGAAACAATTTCTTCCCCCAGGCTAGTTTGCGCATTACTATTGTGATTTGCTGCTGCCTGATGCAGCATTGCACTATTATCTTATGCAATGGTGTCATTGTTGTGTTATGATGTCCTTACATCAATTTCTAATATGTGTCATGATGTTTTACATCAATTTTAATTTTAACACGTGGATGTGTACGGATGTGTGTTGTTTTTTCCCTTAGGAGTAGCATCATAAGTTGCGTGCTTGAGCATACATCAAAGTATCCCAGCTCTACTCCACAGTATAAGAACCTATATATATGCACATACGCTAAATAAAGGAAATCTGAAAGCTGAAAAGCCCACTGTGAGCGGGGGAAGGACCGCGGCTCTCTGTGGAGCCGTTGCCATCTGTTGCTTCCGTGTAGTGACAGTGAACTGACATGTCATCTAAAGGGGGTCAGGAAATTACACTATTATCTGTCATCGCAGCAGGATCTCACATAATACAAGTTCTTAAAGTTTGCACATAAACTGGCAACTGAGTGCAAGTCAATTAACGCGACTCTTGCTGTATGTTGTCATCATGGGCAAACCCTTCGACTTGGGTGTAGATCCATCAAGAAGACTGCCGATTACTGTACTACTGATATTGCATGTTTTTCATTATTGCCATTTATTACACACTGCACACACAGATTCCCTAATTATTATATTTTATCACAGTCCAATTTATAGTCTTCCTCATCCCCTTCAAGCTCATTAAAAGCTGAAGCGTATCCCAGCATGCACAGAGAACGGATCACAGAGAGTTTGCCAGTCAAACTAGTCTGTGGTGGGACATGGAGCTTTGACACCTACTGGGAATTAATGGTGTTCATTTCAGAGGAAACCCACAAAGACACACAGGAGACAGACAGGACCCAGGGTGGTCAAGTCTGGTTTCACCTCAGGACTCAGGACAATTTTCCCACCAGAGCATACCGAAAGAAGACCAAACATATCTTTGAAAGGTGTAGAGTGTGTGTGATCTTTGAAGTGAAATTCATTTTTCCTCACACCTGCAAAATTTGAATGGAGGTGAAAATGTAAGAAGGCATTCAAACGTCTTGCATTTCTTTTGAAATGGTCTTTTGAATAAGGGTCTGAGTCAGTTTGCTGATTTAGAGTTTTAGATGGAAAAGCGAACAAGATAAGACTTTTTTCTTACGTACACAATTTTAATGAACTGTTATCAGACTAGCTGATCTACCGGGTGTGCAAGAATAAGATTTTATTCAACAATGTGACCTCCGCATATGGAGATATTTTCTGACAAGTACTTTTAATGAAAGACCATTTTGATTTCAGCGTTGCCTTGTATTCACAGTTTCCTTTCTATCTTGCTCTTTATCTCCACTCTATTTTGTTGACCTGATGAGGCCATGGTGACATGAAAACGATGGATGGGAATACAGAATAAATTACTAATTTGAACTCATATTTTTGTTCCCAGATTGCATTGAGAAGTCTGCTTTTTTCTCACTGTTCACCCGAAGTTCGTTGCAAGGATACATTTTCAGTAATGAAAGAAAAGATTATTGAGCTGAGAGCTCACAGAACATCTGTCAGCCAATAGCTCTATCAGACGGCACAGAGGTTCTAGGTGTTTTCAAGGGTGATTTGACAAAGACGCACATTTGCATTGTAGCTGTGTCGTCTCATACGGTCCAAGGGTCTAAAGCAGCATTATATTGTATGGGGCACATAGAGCGCAATTTGATTTCAAGTGGGCCGGACCAGTAAAATAATAACATAATAACCTATTAAAAACCAACATTCTACATTTTCCCTTTGTTTTAGTGCAAAAAAAGTACAAGTATATTATTAAGATGTTTACAGTACATTTTGTGAACTATCCTTTAAAAAAACATTATGGAAAAACATGAAATTTCGAGAGAAAAATGTACAATTTTAACAATATTATGCCTCTTCTGTCTTATGTATGTAGTTTTCACCCTGTGGCAGGCTGGTCACAATTTGACACCCCTGGTCTAAAGCCTCTCAGAACAATATAAAAAGCACTCAGATGTACTTGGTGAAAAGACATCAGTGCAGCGTTGACGTCATGATAGACTCAATCACTGAGTTCATCATGTCTGTTGATTAGATCTTGTTGACAAAGTCTCCAAGCATCAGCAGAAATAGCAAGGCGTCGGCGACAGCTCACTTTTTCCAATGCTGGCTGGATGGAGAGGTGAGTGACCTGTTCTTGTCCTCTTTTGTGAGATGCGACAGTCAATCAGGTCAGTCTGGCCACTTTAGAATACTTGTGGTGCAGAGAGAGGACGAGTTCACAGAAGTTACTTCACAGGCCCCATTAGAGGAGAAGAACTAAATTGCCATAGTTAGAATTGATAACTCTGGCGCTGGAAGTGCAGTGAGAAACTGCTAATGAGTCAGACTGCAGCTCCACAAGCTTACGGACACAGAGAATACAGCAACTTATTACATTATACTTGAATGATCTCCCACAGAGCTGGACAGAAGTTCAAACTTAAAAAAAACATAAGATATAAATAGAGGAAACCATGAGTGAGTTTTAAACAGCTTTTTTTAAACTATCCACTAATTTTGTGATGACAGTTGCAGCCTGTGGTTGCTTGCCTTTTACCCTAGTTTTTGGGAACACCAGCTGGCCTTAGGTTAGGAAACCTGTGAGAACTTTGTGATGTCATTGTGGCCAGGGAACGCAGCGATTCAGAAATGTTAAGGTGGGGCTGGTGCATGTGATCAAGAGAATTTCAAATCGTCCTGCACTCAGAGTAGAGAGAATAATACTGATGTTGTTTAAAGTTTAAAGTCTTGCTTACTACACTTTAGATCAACCTTGACAATCAGCAAAGACTGGGAACAGTACATTAAAATAATCAAGATATTAAAAAAAGATGATCTTGTAAAAATAGAAATATTAAAACTATCTATTACTATGCACGTTCTAGTTTGTTGGGTGAGTTAGCTGGAGAAAGTCGTGGTACAGCTGTGTACTGTCCATGTGAAAATGATAAAACTACTAATTGAGGAGCCAAAGGAAAGAAAGAAAAATTAGAAAAGAGTAGGACCAAGGACTGAACCCTTCCAGTAAAAATCAGACTTCTTACAGGACTTACAACCTGAATATGTAGGAATTTGGGGAAATACAGTCTAGAAAGCGAATATCATTAGTGAGACTATGGCACTGTTAACAAAAACTCAACATTATAGGTATTATAAAAGCAGGTATACATAATAAAGGTTGAATTGAATTGGATTTAACGATACAGGTGTAACTATTAAAACAGACCGTGTACTCATTACCACATGTGGCATTGATACATGTACTTGGTCTGTTGTTTGTCCAACAACAACAGATTAGAATAAACTCATGTTGCCTGGCTGAGTACCTGCATGCCCACGCTGAGGCAACCAGATGCTTTGTTTTGTTGAGACAACAGGGACACGCTAAAGGACTCTGGCATTGATTAAAGACCTCAGTTACCATGCAAAACTATCGGCTTAATTGGATGCCGTTAAGATCCTACGAGACTCTGCCAGTCCTTTCATCATAACGTCATTACTTACACATGGCCGGTTTCATGAGCAACCACAAAGGCGGAGGAGAAGCCATCCTCATGGTTCAGAGTGCAGCTTCTCAGTGGGTGGCACATCCCCGTCACTGGAGCATAACCTGGGCAACAAAAAAGACCACACAGCCCCAATAATGAAGTACCACAATGAAGGTTGTGACATTCTCTTGCAATGCTGATGATCATGGTGGAAAGTTATCTCTCAATGTGACATTTTTGAACTCAAGACATCTACATGTGACGTCATGGCAGTCATTGTGAAGGTCTTAGTTCTATTTCTCTGGCGCATGGCAGGCTGCAGAGCTAGACTGACTCCAGAGTTCAGATAAGTACATTTTGAAAACAAGACGCTGCGTTGATTACTTGCTCTCTTTTAGTGATAAACCCATGTATCTATGTATGTGTTGGTTTTGATCTGATTTACTAGTCTGCATTTATCAAAATCCTAAAAAGATAATAAAAAAACGCCCTCAAGGTGAATTAGGTGTTAGCATCACTAACATAATGATGTTCAACATGAACAACAATGATGTTTGAATTAGGTTTACAATTAGATTTTGATGCCATTTAGTAATTCTAAAGCAGCCTCTGGCAAACCGAAGTCTTTCAAATTGACCTTTTGTCTGAATGAAAACACCTTTAAAGGTAATTTGCTTTATGAAAAAGTGCCAGAGTTATTGTAAGCCTACAGTATGTGGAGCCTAGAGCTCCTCTGTGACAGCTTGTATGATGAACATTTCCTTCCCCAAAGTCCCAAAGTAAACAGCAAAACTCTGCAAGTTCCCAGCAGACATAACAACATTTCAAACAGTTTCACCAGGACAACAACGCTTTTAAAGCAAAGCACAAACATTGAACATAACTCGATCAAGAGGTGTGCAGTGATTCAGCTTGGCGCGTTCAGTTTGGTTCAGAAGCACGCTCGTTCCAGCCTTCTTTTGGCGGGCTTTCACATAATTTTCATGCTTCCTGATCATCAGAAGACCTTTTTTTTGGCATGCAGGTAAAAAGCAGGAAATGCAGCAGACAGACAGCCGGTGATAAAGACACTAGTTAAGCATGTACAGTACATCAGGTTATTTTGGTGGTGCTGGCAAAAAAAAGAGAGAATGTCTGCACTGCAGCGAGTTATTACAGCAGAGTGTGATATGATTTTATGGAGGTCACTTTTTTTGATCCACATGGTTGATGGCTCTACGGCTGATGGGACGCACTCAGTGCTGCGAGACAGTGAAACATGAAAGCAATTGAAGAGCATGACCCTTTATCTTAGAGGCAGATAAAAGGACTTCAGGAGAATGCAGATTACATTCCCATGAAGAGGCCACTGGCAGCTTTTGCACATTTAAGCATAAAGGTTCAGCAGCAGCAGCAGCTGGACACAAAACTGTATTTCTCTATTGCTGACGTCATGAATGAGAACAGAGGTGGTCTCTGTGAAACACTGAACAAACTGCACAGGAAATAAAATCAGTGACAAGGATCGAAAACACTTAAAATCCATCACAGGAGTTGATGATAGCGCATTTGTAAATGTGGTGAACTCATCATCGCTTCCAGAGATTCATAAAGTTTTGCAGCTGCACCATAAACTGTGGAGATTTTCTGCCATATATCCCACGGCCCAATATCTGTATGTGAATATAGAATCTACCATCTGAAGGCTAAACTTTAGCAAGAGGGTGCAATGTCTGCTCTTGACCCTGAGTCCCGCATAGCACAATGCAAGGTGCCATAGAAACTGGGCTTGTTATGAACACAACACGGGCGCAGCTATGGCAACATCCGGAGGTGTGACAAGCAAACCAGGTAGCCCTGGGGTCCATCCTCTAAACATGACACGTGTGCTTTAAAAGTTAAAAATATACACAGGTCAATTCAAGAGACTGAGCTTGAGCACAGAGGATGTTTGTTCATTCTGGACCCAGTTTCTCTGACGGTTTTGGCTGCTCACTTCAAATTTTGTTTTGAAGGGCTGAAAAGAAGAAATACAGCATGAGACAAATGCTACACTGACAGAACAACATGTATGGTACAAAACTTCTCCTGATTACATACATGCATTATAAAGATTGAGAAATATCCATTGATTAGTCACAAGTGATGAAAAGTTCATACTGAACTAAAATACAACAGTTTGTGTATGTGAATAATAATCTAACACACATTTCTGGTTTTTCTCTACATGCCAAAAACCTTCTTCAAGCAATTTCATTCTCAATTTTTCATATCCAGGGTGGCATAAATGTCAAGTCAGCAAGGTTGTGGAAGGCTACTCAATTATTATTTTTTCACTAAGATCACAGTGGACAGAATTGGGTTCGTGACCTGCAGCTGCAGCCTCAACTTTCCATTGACCTTACCTGGACAAGACTTGAAGCCAACCCCTTTGTGAATGGGAAGCAGATATCAGCACTCAGTCTGCACAGGCCTCGATCGAGAAAAATACAGTACCTTGCATACCTGCGGGACCAAAATCTTGCCTTGTGAGGAAGATGGCGTGGTCGTGGTACTCAGCGTGCTCGGGGTCGCGGCGCTGCTGCGTGTTGGCCCACCTACACACCTGCTCCAGGCTGCGGGATGGGTTGCCACGCTCAATCAGGCTTATCGACTGCAAAGAGACAAGAAGCAAGGAGGACATGTGAATGGGTGAGGCATCACTCTTCTCTGCAGCCAGACCCCAAGAATCCTCTTTAGCTATCCCTTCTTAGGTTCTTGCAAAAACCTGGATCATATCTGGAGATCAGAGTTTTTCTTATTTAACATCTGGGGGTCACAGTTTGAAATATATCTGGATAACTGTATTCTATGATATTATGCACTGTAACCTTCGGTACAGGTGTGCACAGACTCGGTTTTGAAACTCATGGAGGGAGATTGCATTTAATTTCCATTGGAAACTGAAAATGGAATTGGAAGCCAAAAATAGAGACAGCATTCAAGTTACACCAATTTATTGGAGCAGTGAGGCCAAAATCCATATGTATGACTGGAGCCTCTTAGCCTCTGCTCCACAGTTCCTGTGATAGTTTTAGCGGCTTAGAAATACAGTTAGCATATATATGAATATAGTAATACAGAGAGTGCAAAAGCTTTTTTTTTTGTTTTAGACATAACTTCTGTACTTCTCCAAAACCAAGAGTGAGCTGAATATAATCTTAGAATAAATGACTTTTTCTTTATTAGTCAATAATTAACAGTCGTAATCATCACATTTATTTTACTCGTCACTTACATTAAGAATTTATTTTACGTTGATTATTTCCTAACATTACAGATTCATTATGGTGTCTAGTGGTTTACAGATGACAGACAGGCGGAGAGGCAGCAGCATTACGAGTGAAATATAGTCTTTGTTTCGCTTTGAAAGGCACTTATGGTCCTTCAAATAACAGAGAGTAAGCTTTGCAGTTCTCCTCTGCTCAGTTTGTCACCAAAAGTGTCAGATTTGCATTGTGAATACAAAAAACCTGCCACGTGTGTGTTCAAGTGTGTGTTCCCTCTAAAGCTGGCATGGGGTGTCACAGCTGAGCTACGATTACGGACAGATGATTTCCAAGTGGAAACTGTTCTGCCTGAAATAGCAAAACAAAAAAAAGTGGAAATGGAATTCTTCTTCTTCTTCCATGTTATAAAAACTAATCCAACTGGACAACAAAACTCAGTTGAGGATGAAATAGAGTGGTGATTGACAACAGCAACACTGCTCATACGCAGATGAGGCCAGGAGAGAAAGAAAGCGTCCAAGGGAACTGGCAAAACATTTGTCTGTCCTCTCTCCAGAATATGTGTGAGTGTGTGTATGTATGTGTGTCTGTGTGTGTGTGTGTTGCGAGCAGGTCTGGTGACACACTCAACATGTTTGAGCTCATCTAATTGGTGCTGTGTAAACACAATCTCTCTGCTTTGGCAACCAGACAGCAGGAGCCAAATGAAAAAGTCTCAAAGCAACATCAGTCAGTAATGTGTATTAAAAGGCACTTGAGGAAAGACGGACGCATGAGTGCAACAAGTAACGTAGTAGTGTTTGTCACCAAGTGTAGGATGTACAATTTGCAGCTAATGCGAAGAGCAAATTCATAAAGTCACACAATAAAGTGAAAAGGATGCAATGTTTTACCATGACAACAAATTACCTACAGTACTGCTGCGCATGAAGAATTGACAGAATGTCCCTTTAGAGGTCTTTGGTAATGCAGCTTATTGAAACAAGCAGCATCTATTTCTGAGTATATAATTATGGCAATTAAAGCCAGATGGGACTTTTTCAGGATGTCTGTGCTCTGCATTAGATATGATTTGTCTATTACATAAGTCTATTACCTGCTCTTCACACTGACATTTGTTTTTCAACATTATCTTTGGTCTGGTCGATTTTTTTTAAAATGGTGCTTCCAAAATTGCACTCGTCAATCAAACTAAGAGCACAGAACACAGTCTGCTAGAGGCAAAATCAAAACACTTTCTGCTAAGAGCCCTTTGCCAGCCAGGGGGCCCCACGGATGCATTTTAACTGAACTCTTCTTATGTCCTGATTCAGTCACAGAGACACCCCACGATTATGTGATGGCACTTAGCACTGCAACATCTACCAGCAATTTGAGAAATATTTTTTTCTGACAAAATTGTGTTTTTGTTTTTTTTATAATGGCACAATCATGCACATTGTAATGGACACAAGTCAGCAGGGACTTTTGAGTAATTAGACCCATGCATCGCAAAATGTCATTAATCTTTTCTTTTGTGCCTTAAATCTTTGTCATGCACATGCCCAGCTGTGAAAACCTGATAATGAATACATGAATACAAAGTTAAAAAATTCATTCTCAAGCTTTCTCCAAATGAAGCTCAGGATCCTCTAGTGTCTAATGCCAAGGCTCTTGTGTAAAAGACAATAAAACCAAGTCAACTGGAACCTAAATGCACCGAGTAAGTGCTACAGTAACTGCTACAGGTTAGATGAGAAGATGAATACCATTGGCATGAGCCTTTTCTAAACAGCAGCATTTATTTCAGTTGGATATTGGTTGTATTTTTATTGTATTTATATTTTTCATCATAAATGTCCCTGGCAACAGTTAGACCTTTTATTTTGAGGAGGTGGGGGGTTATTGGATCTTTCTTCAGGCTCTGACTCAGTCTATTGACGTCTTTCTCAATGGTTGATTGTGTGTCTGGTCAATCATCTAGGACTTTTTTTGTTGTATTTTTCTGTTCAGCAGTGATGGGCAATAGCAGCAGTCTAACAATGCACAGCAGGCTTCAGATCAGTAAATCAACAGTGGCAAACCCAGTGCTGGATCAAATACAGAACCTCATATAGATATACATCCATGTGTGACAAAGCTCACCTGGCGGTACCCGAC
This sequence comes from Trachurus japonicus, assembly GCF_045865225.1. Lineage (NCBI taxonomy): Eukaryota > Metazoa > Chordata > Actinopteri > Carangiformes > Carangidae > Trachurus > Trachurus japonicus. The sequence goes on from NC_140925.1 coordinate 7,907,348, forward strand.
CATTATCATGCGGACAAGGACAATGTTGATGTTGGTGCCCAAAGATTCATCGTGGTAGATTTCATCAACCTGAGGGGAAATGAACAGCATCTGTCAGTGATCTGAGAGATGAAAGGAGCACAGCACATTTAATGAAGGAGACAGTGAACGTCTCACAGTGTTGAGCTGGAAGGAAAAACGTCAGACATGTGTCTGTCCTTGAGGTAAGGCATTAATGTAAACAAACTGCAGCCAAAGTCTGTGGGAAGAAAAATGTGGTGTTTCAACTCCAGTCAAGAAAAGCACGAGGTCTTTGGGTTTATTTCTAACGTTCTAACTAACAATGTTCCAGGGGATACGGTACTCGGTAATAATGACCATTTATATGTAATGAGGTATTGAAAAATACTGAAAAAGCTTTTAAAAAAATTTAGTTCAGCTCACAGAGGAGGACACAACAGAGACAGTGGTGGTGGATACAGCTTTTTCCCCTCAAATGAGCGCCAAAGCCATTTAGGGATTTTCACTTGCTTGCAGCTTTTCAGATAAATGCTGTTTGTAGTTTATTTGTGAAGTCCAGTGTCCAAGCAGCAGCTTTCTATTTTTTTTCATCTAATAACAAGGTTGAAATCATGATGAAATATGTTGTTAAGACACTGGCAACCAGCCAATGAAACCAGTGTTGTTATGCAATGGGAACGAGGCCTGACCCAGAAATGTGTCGACTGCTATTTGGCTTTATAATAATGCTGTGGTATGTAGATGCTTAACCCAGGGCCAAGCTAGGATCCCATTCAAATCCCAAGTCCAATTCCCACTCGAGTGTGTTTTATTTTCATCAAATATTTGCTACACTTCAGCCCCATAAAGCAAATCAGCTGCTCCACTCTGCGACTGATAAGAAAGCTCAGATGGAAATAAGGGGTGAATATTATCTCCTTTGCCATAAATCAGCAGGTCATTTAGTCGGGACGTGTTGGTTATGGATTGCAATTAACAATGTGCCAAACAGAGCGGGCCGCTCTCGACTAGTAAACACAGTCATTTAGCTTCACAAACCACCCTCACATTTCTCCACATGACTTCTGAACTTGTTACTGAAAGGAAACATATGTTTTACAGCTGGCAATTTAAGGCATGTGGGTTTGTCGCTGTGTGTGTGTATGTGTATGTGTATGTGTGTGTGTGTGAGACTCATATTTAACTTGGCATGTCATCAAAGCAAATCATTTTTGTGCAGCATCTTTGTATAATTTATCATCATATTCATCTTTTCTGCAACATTTTATTTCCTTCATCCACTTAGGGTTTTATTAAAAGCTATTTCAGCTCAGTTTTTTCTGCAACTTCCTGCCCGGTTCAAACTATTTAACTATTAGAGGATCAGTTTACCCTGATTAATAAAAGGAAAAAAAAAATGTATTTTCTCACTTTAAGTGGAGGGAGCCTCTGGTCCCACAGGTTAAAGTCTCATTCATCATTTCTTACCTGACGCCTCACAAGTTGAATCCCAGCCAAAACTCTCATAGTGCAAAGAAAATGACAAATGCATCTGAAATATGCATTAGAAAACTTTAGGGAAGAAGTTAACCAAGGAGCATTTTGGCAAGAAAAGACCTAAAACCAAAGCCTGACAGTTCAGACACATGATCCATGTAGTACAAAGAATGGAGATGAGGGGAAACAGATAGCTGCCTGGCTCTCTCCCAGGCTACAAACAAACCTGCCAACCTGCCCCGTTAAACCTCACTAATCAATATGTTATATGACAACTTCACAACTTTAACCACATGTTTCAGGTTTCTTTTTTTATCACTTTTATTGTTTATCTCCTTCACCTCTGATCTTTTAAGTCCAAAATCTGAAGATTCGACCCATGAAAACTTATTAAATCCAGGTCATATGCAAAAGGGAACTTCATTCTTTCACTGAAGCAGCTATAACATTAACAATGGCTTCCCACTGAGGTTAATATCAACAGTCAATTCAAAAATGATTTCTACACATTCATTACTAGGGTTATTTTGTTTAAATGGGTTCCTTGATTTGCATCTATTATATAAAATTGGACAGTGGAAATTCAGTGTAGAGTTAGAAGCTGCATAGAAAGAATGATTGAATTCTGCATGCTTAATAATATTGTTATGAAATAAAATGAAAACTAATTAATGCTTTTGTTAGTCTCACTTTTCCCTTGATCTATCCCATCCTGTCAATAATATGCAAAGCTGATCTACCAGTCATTGATTAACTGGTGTGGATGAGAAGCCTGAGGTGAAGTCCAATGTTTTCATTAATGAGGCATCAGAGCCACCGAACAGCTGTGATGTTATTTCTGTCAGACTGCTTTAATCTCTCATGCTGCTGCTGCTGCTGATGAAAGAACATGTAAAGAGATCCCAAGAGTACCGCTGTGATGAAAATATATGAAAATAAGAATTCTGACATCAACATGAGTGCACACACCTGTAGGACTACAGCGGCGGCTGTAGACATGCATAAGGCCGAGGTAATAAACCCTATAGGTTGGTGCTTTGTTTTCTTGATTTAAGGTGAAGTGTTGGTGTTAAAGACCAGAAACCTCATGTGGTACAAAATGATGCACATGCAGAGTTCCAGTAGTGTTTCTTCTTTGTACATCCCAAGTGATGTGGAATTGATAAACAACATCTCGCTCCACCCACTCTCTGCCCTACATTTAATATGCTAATGGTAATAAATAAAAACACCGGGAAACACACAGGAAAAACACCAAGCCAAAAAGAGACACTTCAGTGAGCATCATTGTTGCTTACAGAGGTAGAGTCCTGAAAAACAATTTCTACACTTTTTAGTAACAACCGAAAAATAATGAATTGAGATTGTGAGGCAGACTGTTCATGCATTTGCTTCCTGACACTTACTCCACCAGAATTACTTGTCTTTATCCTCTTTCTCTTGATTGAAATAAGTACTAAAGTTTAAAGTAGCCTCGCCCAGCAGAGGCAGACTGGAGACTCTCTCTTGTTGTGACATCACAAAATTACAGAAGTCCTGACGGCTCGTTCTAATCCCATTTCTCTGTGGACCAAGCACTTTGCTACGTTCGCTCTACTCAAGCTTCATAATCAAAAAAAGAGTGGAAAAATCTAAAATATGAAAACTTTAATATGAACAAATGTCAAATCCCAAAAAGTCATCTTAAAACTCTTTCAGTATCTGTGAGCTCATAAGATACTGACACGTCCAGAAGGCTCAGCCATAGCAAACAAAATAACAGAGTGCTACCCCTTTGCTTAAACAGCCTCAAGTGTGTCAGTTAGCTTTCTCCAGGGGAAAAATTATGACCGTCTTGAACAAAAGCTCTGTCACCAAAGACAGGCAATCTTGGCTTAAGTCCAAATTTGCTCTGGGACGAAGGGCTACACCCAAGGCATTTGAGCAAATATTCTATTCACAGAAGCCTATTCAGGTCAATAAATGCTGCAAAAAGGCACTCGAGTGACCCCAAATTCTCCCAGATTTGTGAGGATCTCAAATTCCTAGACGGGCCCATACTGACCTATATACATGTTGGACCTGAGACAGAGAAGCTGTTGAAAAAATTAGGACAGCGTCAAAAAATAGCATCATAAAAGCTACATGGTGAGTTTTGTAAACACAGAAGTGAAATATTCAGGCTTCAGGACTCAGGTTTATGCATTGAACCTTCAAAAAGCTTCTGGGTGAGTCCTGCTGAGGGATGGGTTAACCCCACATATGCAGGGTAATTACAAAGCCAGGAGGAGCACACGGGGAGCTGGATTGGGACTGTTGTGGCTGAAAATGAGAGAAGCAGCTGTGGGCTACAGGCGCTAGGTGTCACTGGCTTGTGTACAGCATCACATTGATGTGGACAAAACCTGGTCGGCCGCTCAAACAACACGGCCATTGTGCGGCAGGCACCTCAGCCAGTCACCTTGGCTTCGCGCAGACAGGATGTTCAGTAATCAATCCCTCAGGGAGAGTTTCTCTAGGTGGTACTACACATTCTGCAGCCACGGAGCAGGGATTCAGAGGGATTTGAGTGGGCAGAGCTCTTTCAGACACAGCAAGCCTGTGGCTTACGACTGGAACTAAAGAGTTTTGACCCTCGTTTGTTTAAACTGCACCTTTCCTCCTGCGAGTTGCACATTTCTAGCCTCACATTTTACTCACCACAAAAGGAGACCATGTGGATATAACTTCACTTAATTTCACTTTATTGCTCATTCAGCTCGATCTCTAGGGACTTCCTCAAGTTCACCTCTCCTGCAAGTGGTCTGAAATACTCGTAAGTACTTATTGAGACCACAAGAGGCTGAGGACTTACAAATATACGAGCACGCGCTCACAGCCACTTCATAGAATAATATATAATCAGCCAAGGTCATTAAAAATCAGACATTTCTCCCTGTTGAAGACATTTGGGGATAGAATGTGAATGTAATATCCTAATTAAATAAACACATCATTCCATGTAAGCAGAGCTTGGCAGTGCGAGTGGACTTCTGGCACTGGTTTCCATGACTGCCCCGTACTGCTCCCAGTCAACTTTATAATTGGTCTAGTTCAGCTAATCAGACCACCAAGCAGGGTCCAAATGGTAACTGTTACAGAGTGAAACCAGCACCCTGTGAAAATCTGACTTGGGGATTTGGGGCCAGTAAGTAGATTAGGGTGGTAGGAGCTGGTGGAACCCTTAATGAATGAGCTGAGAGTTTCTTTTTTCCCCCCTCATCTCGGTGGTAATCCATAAACAGCTAAAGAAAGCGTGGTCTGGGGGGGAAGTGTGGCAAGGTCTGATGTCAGGGAGGACAAGGAGGCAAAAAATATCTCAACAGGTAAATAAAGACAGACGATGGACCAACTCAGCAGCAACAATATTAATATTAAAGGAGATTAATCTGCACCAGTGTTGAAAATCAATAAATTTTTCAAGCAAAAATGACACTTCAAGCGTCTAAATTCTTCATTTTTCCTGCTTTTCTTTGTATTATGTGTGTGTTACCTAAAAGTCTTTTGATTTTTGGACTCACCTTTGACTTTAGGAAGTTAAGTAGTACTTATGTATATACTGAATCCAATTTAAGGATAAATTATATTATTTTACGGACCAAATACTCTGCAGAGTGGTCAAGAATGAAAATAATAGATGACATGATTTCATATTGTAAATTCAGGCAGCAGAACTTTTTCAGCCAAAAATATCATACACACACACACACACTTACTATGTTCATGAGCGTCAGAACGTAATTTTGCACGTGCTCCTTGCCGTGGAAGCGCACCACCGAGTCGTCCACGGCCAGCAGCACCTCGATGTTGTAGTCGTCTTTCTTCACGTGCCTCCTCTTGCGCTCCGACTCCGACAGTTTATGCTCGACGAGATCCAGAGCCGCGGGGAGGTCCGCGATGCCGAAGTCTGTCACTGCAAAAATACGAGCAGCACATAAACAAGTCAATGAACAGACTGTGGGAACCTGATGCATGTATGATATTTCTTCTCTTGTTTCGGCTTCTGTGTAGTGATATATGTCAGTGTCGAACTCGACATAAAACACATTCAGTCTTTGAGTCTCAGGATGAGCAGGAGGAATCCTTTGGGATTACTGACTGGGCTGTGGACTCTATATTTTCTAAGCTACTCGATCTCTAGTCAAAACACTCCCCTCTGACTCATAAATCGTTGGACTGGAGAGTCCGAGGTCTATTTCCTCTCCGCTCCACATTCAACCAAACTATATGTGCATTCAGAGGACGGATCCCAACTGGGTTACACCAATTCCAGACACTACATTCGAGATGTTGGGTTTTTTTTTCCTTTCATCTATGGCTTTGTTTGTCTGATATGAAAACACAACACAACTGTGTGACTTTAGCCATGCCACAAACCTTGAGATCAAACATCATGTGGGATGAGACTTCAGAGAAAAATACAAAAAAAAGAAGACAATTGAATTGCTTAACATCACTAATGCAATAAATGGAAAGCCCTAGGAGAGAGAACCGCATGGCCAAAGCTGCAGAAGGACGATGCTTTAAAAATGTTTAGTCTGCACCTGGATCTGCATGAAAACACACACACAAGACCATTATGAGATAACATGCACCAATTATTTCCAGCAGACCAGATTTCTTGCAATTTTGTAATGTTCTGCGATTTAAACAACCAAACAAATAAACAGACCCATGCATAATCTCTTCAGCGGGGCTAATAATACACTCACATGTAATCGGGGGGGAAGTGTTGACAGGCACTGAACATGTCTGGCAGTAAATTGCTTTGTTCAAACATTTGTGGATGACAAAAGACCAGCACATTGCTGGAAGCTATGAATTATTGCAATCTTTTGTAAAGACCCTATTGATTCAGGCCTGCCAGATACAAATAGAGACATGAGAGATTATCTTGTGCATACCAGAAAATCCATTGGACAAGGCATTTTCAGAGGGAGAATGCATAAAAATCAAAACAAACATGAATGCAATCTTCTGTAAAACCCATTAGAGAAACTGGCTCCAGGTGAATCTTGTGAAAAACACTTTCTATATAAATGCAGATAAGAGCATCAATGTACAACATGTTGTCATGCAAAATCGTGACAACATAGACAAATTAGCAACAGCTACATGAGAGCAAATGTACTGTAACGGCAGAAACTGGACCGTTTTTAATAAGCAATAAAGAAAATGACAATAAAGCTGTTATTATGACCAGATATTCTTATATAATAACAATTAAAGTGTGGATATAGGGGGCGGTGTTTAGCTCAGTTGTGTTTAGGCTATAGTCCTCACTGCAGGCGGCCCCGGGGTGCGTGTGCGCCTATATAATGTGGCTCTTCGCAATACCACCGTAAGAAATTTGGCTCTTAGACCCTGGCTGGTTGGTCACCCCTGATATAGACTCTAAATGAGAGCAATGGAGCATTTCATTTATTTAACCCTAACCCTCATTCAAGTTTATCCTCTAAAACTGTTATCCAGGGTGGAAAAAGGGCAAATATTTGATTACACAACAAAAGAGTAAAACTGTAAAGAAAAAAAAAATCCTAACCTCCACACCAGTGAGGTGTGAGAGCAACACCAGACTCAGGCAGTGACTCACCTGCTGCAATATATTGTGTGTTATATTTCACAGGTACAGTAATGGAAAAAGGAAAAAAGGAAGCAATACTCAAAGCTCTTCACTAGATGGATGTAGGTCCGCCGTCTGACATCTGCATTACTGCATAGAAGTGGTGCATAATGGGTTTCACAAGGGTGGTAGAAAATTTTAAAAAATTATAAAAATGGTTGTGGAAAAATGTGAAGGACAGACTTTGAAAGAGAAATTGCTGCGCGGGATCTATATGAGCTCTACGGCTGTGAAGTAAAATGCAAATATCCATCCATCAGTTTTACAGTCACAGACAATGGGAAATGTGAGTGAATTATTGAGTATAGTGAAATCTTCCACCAGATGCTCGAGCCATTGTTGTAGCGAGGAGGGAACAGAGGAGGAATTCATGATGGAGTTTGGTCGTTTGACTGTGAAGGGAAGGTCACTCCCACCCTCCCCCCTCCCCGCTCCCTCCCCACCACTACCACTGAAGCCCAGCATTCCTCTCTTCACCAGGTGGTTTAGTGCACACTGCCTCATCTGCTCATGCACATGGAGCGCCGATAGGACCGAGTTAAAGGATCGCGCCGAACGCTGCAGGGTTAAGCGGTTTTACTGCTGCGTCTCTAAAGTTTTCATTCATTTCATTTCAGTGCATAAATCAGCGTGTGTTTTGGTCTGGGTTGTATTAAGCTTTGTTTTCACTGCACAAAGCACTGAGACGACAAAAAGCAACAGGTACGCAAATCAAAGTGTAAACAGCGGATATAATACAGGCCAACTGTCTGAGGTTGTAGCTCTTAAACCTGCTGCTTTGATTATGTTTTTTTTTTTACATATTTTTCATCCCGTGGGCTGCATAATGAGCTGTGATTACAACTAAATTGTACCACCTTCTAAAGCTGTACTGTGTTGACAAATAGACACAGCATCGTTTCAAGAAATATCTGCGTACACATGGATCCACTGAAAACGACTCAAACCGTTGTAGTACCGACATACGCCAGGCCTTTGTGGTGCGTGTGGCGCTGTAACGCTGCCACACATAAAGACTTAAAACAAAGATGAAGAGGAAAGTTTCCCCGCTGTATTAAAACTCCAAACATTATAAGTGGATTAAATGTTGACTGGAAGTTGTGTCAGTGCAAATATGACAATCGATGATGATTTAACGGGCACGAGGGAGCCGACAGTAGTCAGCTTTGTTGTTGTTGCATTAGGCTACGTCCATAGACTGCAACATCTAGCGGTGTGGCTCAGGATAAAGGTAGAGCGGTGGGGGGTAGGGTTGTGTCGATTGGCGATCCAATCGTCTATCGGCGATTGGAAGGACGATCGGCGATGTTTTGTTTTCTTGCCGATTTTACACACACACACACATACTCGCTACTTTTTTTATTTATTTACAGCCCGACGAGGTGTTCACTGATATGCCACAAATAAATTACGTCCGCCATGAATAGATTTTTCGGCTTTCGGCAACGCGATAGCGTTCCGTTCATTGATCATAGTGCTCTTTCACCATTATTAGCCCTCACACACACACACACACAGAAGCGCACATTCATGACAGCAGGGCACGGTAAAAGCGAAACTAAGCCGCCGCGCCCCCCCCCCCCCCCCCCCCCGGCGATAGATAGGTCTATCGGCGATCTCCTGGGAGGGCGATTGGGACGATCTGAGAATGTCAAAATCGCCCAACACTAGTGGGGGGTATGACATCATCGTTTCACAAAAGATCCGTTTTGGGCATCCGATAAAATACTTGTGCAGATCTGTATTACAGTATTTCAGATTCGGCGTAACTATATAAAAACACCTATAATGGAAGATGTCAGTTTTGTGTGATGTTGCTTTCATGATGCAAGTGCGAGTGTGACGTCATGACAGATTGAAGCTGTGGGCAGCGAAATAAAAACAAAGTGCAGAAAAATGCTAAAGTGGTCCGTAGGTTTCAGGGGAACTGCAGAGCCAGGCGTTAATTCTCTTAGTGTAGCATTTTCATCTGGTGTTGATATATTAAAAACATTTTGAAAAATGCAGCTTTAACAGCGGGAAAAAATGCATTTGAACGAGATTCTCTGCTGTGATGTGAAGTATAAATGAAAAAAAATGTAGAAATACTGACTTTTCTTAAATATTGTTGTGCCGTTTCATGTGAGACCAGAGGACAAATGTCTCTCCTGGTGGACAGGGAAGTTGTTCAGATATAAGTTCTTGGTGCTGTGAACCTCCCGTGCACCTTCTCATAAGCACTTATACTCTCACATGTAGGCCTACTCAGCCACAGTCAAAACACACACACACACACACACACACACACACACACACAGCGCTTTCTGTTTCCACTGACGTCACGCTCCCTCTCCTTGCCTACCTTCATTGTGGAGGTCCTCCCGCCGCTGGCCCGTCTCCCGCTTGATGGCTGACCTGCGGTAGACCACGTGGACACGCCCCTTCACTTCCACATCCTGCTGGCCCTTCTCGAGGGGCTCGATGAAAAACTCTCCACTATCAGTCCGGATCAGACCTGCCTGGAAAAAGAGGGCTTCAAATTAGTGCGCCCCTCCTCCTTCAAAAGGACGGTAATTCCACTGGAGCCAGTAATTATAGTGTGCCTGATCAATTGGAGGATTTGAAGAAGGGCTGGATGTGGGGAATGACGCAGGTAGACACAATTTGGGGCCCTTTCAGACCTTCACCAAGATTTATTGAGTGTCACCGTGATTTCACCCCGAACGAGATGATGAGTAGCAATGTCTCAATTCGGCCGTTTCCATCTGCTTTACGTCCTTTTTGATGGATTCAGCGTTCACCCTTCTGTCAGACACTCTAACAAGCTCTGATATGAAGCTGCGACGATCAAAGCCTTGTATTGAAGTTTGACATTTTTGCTCTGAATACCCTCATTCAAAACTCAATGTTCCTTTTAATGAACGGATCTAACTCTTTCATTAAGTGACTGTAAGATGACATTTACTACTGATTTGAGTAACTATAACAATTCAGCTTTTGCTTCAGTGGAAATATTATGAAACTCTGTCTTACCCACAGCAATTCACTAAATGTCTACAGACACACACAACAAACACTGCTGTTAACGTGTTTTTCTTTTCTTTTCTTTTCACTGGTGGCATAATAGCCTGTGGCTTGGCACTTAAAAACGTGTTCTTCTGAGACAAGAGACACATTAAGTAAAAGTGAGGCACACACTGACTGAACTGTGGTACAATCAGGGGTATAATGTGCAAACATTCAGTCTCTCTCTCTGTGTAAACATTTGCACACAACGATTTCCACATAGTAAACATCCACAGTGTTGAGGCGTCTGTCCTGGATACTTAATGTTTTGAATGAGTGTAATCAAGTCATACAGGTCAGTAGAATTTCTTCCCACACAAATAATTGGCATTTTCCACTTGTATATTTTCTGCAAATAGTCAAATTCCTGCATGTGATGCATACAGTATTTGTAGTCTGTGTATTAGTATTGACCTGAACCGGATGAGTGATGTTAATCATTTATAAATAATCATACTGAAGGTCTTTGGTTAGCGTGCAGTGTCACCTACCAGAAAAAAACCTGACTCACACTGACTATTTTAAAACAACAACACCAACAACAACGTGTCAACAACGTGAAAACAATGTGGCAAAGTGAAAGAGGAGCTTGTTCAGCTCATTGTTTAGCCGTACCGCCCACAACTCTCACTGTTTTAGTTCACACTCTATTACCATCATGCGGCCACAGCAGCTGCAGCAGAAAGAGGAAAGCCATGAAAACAGCTAAATAACACAGTTAGCAACTAGCTGGTGAACCTTTTAGCAGCTAAAGAGCCAGACAGGACAATGGCAGAGACCAAAATCACAGGTAAACCAAAGCAAATATTCAACCTTTGCACATAGATACTAAGTTGAAATAAACAACAATGTTGCTCTCTAAAAAAAAATGTTTGCGAACTCTAAAAGATGAGAATCCGTCAGAGTCGTTTCCGCTGCCCCCAAGTGGCCACATAAAATATATATTTTTGCACATGAAATCTTTTCCCTTCAGGTTACATAATTACTTAGTGAGTGAAGAATGCTGGAAGGTGATGTCCAACAAAATCTGATGATAAATGATATATACTGTATATCCTCAGCTCTCATTAGCCTTTGTAGAAAGTTTCTACCACTATCCATTAGTGAGAGCGCCTTCTTCCTGTAATCTAGATGATCCCACACTGGGAAAGGGGCAGCGTACGCCTCAAACAGATCACCAGTCTATCGCAAGGGTGACACATACACAGTCAGTCCATATAGGTGACAAGTCAAAAGGTGAGCAAAGATGTGGACACAAAGACAGACCACATTTACACACATTTACATTTGTGTCACCATCAAGTTTCTATTAGGCTTAATGAGCACAAACTGTGCTGTCTCAACACAAAGCACACTGCAAATGACATTTCTCATATCCCTGCTCCTCACTGAGAATATATATATATAAAAAAAATCTATCCAGCCTATCATTATGCTTATGAAGAAGGCACACCAACAAGATTTTGGCAAGTATGTGTGTATTTACAGCTGCAAAAAGAAATCTAAATACAGTGCAGCAAAGAGAACATTGTGCCTGAGAAAAAAAAGAAAGAAAGAAATCCTCAGCATGCCGTCGCCCTGGACTAACAACACAAGAGCCATGAACTTAAGGGTAGACATATGACAGTGAGGGCAAAGAGGAGTGAAAGAATCTGTCCAGCCCCTGACCAGGAAATGCCAAGTAAGACATGCTAGAATACTTCCTCTGTGTTCTCTTATTTCAGCAGTGGGTGGAAAGTGTCTGTCTGTGAGGGGAGAGAGCAGCAGCATCTGGAAGGGCCTACAGAGGAACCAAATGTAAACATATGTACGCGGCATGGTGAAGTCTGGGCTAGGCAAGGACATAGGTCTGCTGTCAGAGGTTGGAGAGAAGGAGATATGTTCATTTCTGTATTATAAAAGGCTTCATCCCACTTAAAACACATTTAGAATAAGTAGTAAAGACCTGAATTTGCATTTATGCTTGAAAATGAATGTTCGTGTATAGAACTGAAATAATCAATTCTTCAAATCAATTTACCATTTTTCATTCGTCAAGAAAAATGCCATGACATTTATTAATCCCCGCCTCTCAAAGATTTGCATATCTTTTCTTCTTTCTCTGTTTCACATTAGTGCAAATCTAAAATATTAGAGAGGTGAGCTGCTGGTCGGACAAAATTAGCATTTTGACTATTGATAAGACATGTAATTTTCTAGCTAAACGTAACAAAGGCATCATCATCATCTGCAAATCAATGGACCCATTTTACAGCCCTAAGTAACGTCTGCAGAGCTTCAACCTAGCAAATACCACCAATCAAACAGTTTTCATAGTTTCTATGTAGCCTAAGAGGCCAAACCCAGGGACGCAAAGAGTATCACTGCTGTTGAAGGTGACACACATGAGCGTATTGGTATTTTTAGCCGTGTTAGTGGCGTGACTACAGGGATGGTAATGTCGGTCGGGTGATCAGCTGATCCACCTCTGTGGTTCCTGACTGAAAATATCTCAACAACTATCAGATGGATTATCATAAGATTTTGTACACACATTTGAAGTTGCCTTGGGATGAACACTGGTGATCCCTTAACTTTCCTAATCTAACCCCAAATGTTCAAATGGGATTTATTTATACCAAAATACCAGAAAAACTAGTAACATTCACACGCCTCAGTTGTATTCTGAGTGAAGTGCAACTCTTACCATGCTAAAGTAATATTGTGAACAAGGTTAGCGTTGTACTGTACATGCTTAAGGCTACTGTAACGTGTTAACATTGCCGTTGTCATTGTTACCATTCTCACATAGCATTTAGCTCCAATCACCTCACAGAGCCAGTAGCATGGCTGTAGGCTCCTCTTATTAGCTCAACAGCTTTCCTCATTTGGATCATGACAGCTGGTCAGCGGGAGGAATCTCTTACTGTGTGATGTGAGTGTGCATGCAACTGCGATGATTATGACACATCAGCCCTCTGTGGAGTAGGCTACAACTTTCATATCAGCGTGAGGTTAACGCCAGCTTCTGCTGCCTGTGCTTGAAAACGCTCTAAGTCGAGACAGAAAAGCAAAAAAGCAAATAAAGCTAACCCTTAACCTCACCAGTGCACTAAATTCCACACATTGGTAAGAGCAACTTTGAAGGTGGATATTTACTGTATGTAATTTCAGGGAGACTTTCTGCTCTGCAAACTAGTAGTTGGGGTCTGTGACCTGTTCGGTGCAGCATAAACACGGTGGGAACAAACAAATGAGGTGACAGCTGGAAACCACCTCTCTGCAGTTAAGTCTGTCAAAATGAATATTTTATGCATGAATCGGCTCCAGGGTGTATGTTTGGTTTTAGAAGTAGGAATGTAATGAGGTAAACATAAACAAAACACAAACTGAGTGTGTGGGAGTTCAGCGCATATGTATTTAAATTAAATGAGCAAGCAAGAAGTTGGACCACCATTATTGTAATTTCTATAATGTTAATAGCCTGACAACAACTTTACGTGCTATATTCTTTATCTTAATCTTTTCATTAATATTATTTATAAACACCTCATACTTTGTGATTCTGACTCAGACTCCACACTTTTTTAACCCTGAGACCCTGAGATGTCTGCAGGTCATTACAGGATGCATCACCCCAACAACCTCCAGCAATAAGATATGACAGCTAATAAGCAGCCTACAAGACAAGACCCAGGGCAAAAAAAAGGACAGGAGAGCAATGGCCTGAACCACTTGCTGCTGCTCTCTCAGCTTTGAGTGCGTGGTGATAAATGAAGGTGTCTCAAATGACTCATGTCAACACGAATCCTCTCTCATCTGCATTGTTGCAGATGCAGTAAAGAACAATGTTCAAAGCACTTTTAGTGAGAAAATGAATTGGAAAATATAAAATAGCCAAGACATTCTTTCTCTTCACAACTCTACATGAATAGAGATACGTAAGCGGCAGACAAAAACAACGCCGCAGCGTACCAGTAGCATTAAGTTGTTGGGTTGCACATCAAACACGGTGGTCTATTTACATCATGTGCTGAGGTAATGTGACGGAGGTACATGATGGACAAACACAATCTAAAAATAGGAACAAGGGCCACAGGCCATGGATGCTTGAGCTGCAACGTGCAAGGAAATCAAAGTCCAGCCATCATTCCAGGAGCTTAACCTGTAATTTGTGGCAGACTGTTTAGAAACATGTAATTTGGGTCCAAGGCACACTCTTTGTTTATCCACAAACAAGGGACAGAGGAGGGAGAGAGTAAAAAAGGTAATCCATCAGCTACTGAGCTCAAGGTATTCACTATGCGAGGTCACACGGTTTGCTTTATGAAGGGCCATCTATCTCGAGGAATGGAGGAAATGAGACTTCAGATATCATATTCATGTTAAGAGACACAGCTAGACAGACATATCCGTGATGTTAGATATTTTTTTTAAAAAAGCATGTGTGGTACAAGCAGGGAGATCAATAAGCCAGGGGAGTAAATCATGGCTCAGCAGAGTCGCGGGTTTGAAATAATCGTATGAGACAGGTTGTGGGAGCAGGGGATTACTACTTGATTCCTTATTATCAGCTTTCACATCTCACTGTGCTGGGCAACAAAGGGCATGCATAGCTGCTGATCAAAATGAGGATTATGAAGAGAAAATTGGGCTTCTAATCACTCATCTACAAAGAGGGAAAAAAAATTATAACTTAGCTGTGAACTTAACTGAAGTAGAAGATTATGAGGCTACTATTAATTAGTAATTGTTTTTTATTACAAAAGTTATTTGCCTAAAAGCATTATTATTATTATCAATAGAAATATTGATAGCACTAGAAGTAGAACTAATTACAGCATCAGAGTTTAGATATTGTAGTCTAGTAGTAGCTGGGTTGTAGAAGTGCTACAGTAGTAGCAGTGGTGGCAAAAGGGGCAATTATACCACCACCAATATGTAGTAGAAGATGAAGATACAGTGTGTATTAGTGTTAATAGTTGCAAATATATTAGTAATCCGTCTAGACAAGGAAGTAGTTGTAGCAGTATGTCGAAGAAAAGGTCATCGTGGCAACAGTAGTAGCAGTAGAAGAAAAAGTAGAGGACACAGCAGTGGCAGAAATGTAGAAAAGTGATAGTAATAGTTTCAAAGGTAAGTGGAAAAGGAATAAACAGCTGTAGAAGTGCATACATTCTCAATACCATGTGGTAACTTTTACAGATAGGGAGGCCGAGCCAAAGAAGGCTTGGGTATTGTGTTACATGTAAATATGCAAATTGAATAAATATGTCTGTGAAAAGGAGTTATTAAAAGCAGACGTAGAGGAAGAAGCAGCTGTACCAATAGCAGCAAAGGTAGATGCTGTCATAGAGGAAGAAGGATAAGTTGTATTAGGGACAGTGGCAATAATACTGTAGTTGAACCACGACCAAGAGGAAAGTAGCTGAGGAAGTAGTTATAGTTGTGGAGGCGGCTCTGGTCTGTAAACTATCTGAAATATTAAGCAGCAAGAGTAGTGTGCATGTGCTGTGCATATCATAGTGTGTGTTTGAATGACACAGACGCACTGTACCTGCTGCAGATCAGTATTAGAGTGGAAATAAATCACATTATTGGCAGAGAAGTCGGGCTTCTACTGATGGAGCTCTTAATTTAGTGACTTTACCACTGCCAGCAAAGTACTGGAACACCAGAGGATACTGGAATACTGGACTGGGACCAGCCACGTACAGAATTCCTGCAAACATTCATGAATAGAACAATTTATGCAAGCATTTTCCATCTCCAATGGATGGAAAACTGCACCCCCAATCCCCACCCACCCCAAGAAAACAGTTCACCGACTGCCTGCTGACTGTTGCTAGGTGGCTCTCTCTCTATTTAACTGATGGACACAGAAATAGCGCTCTTCCGACTGCGGTTATCTGGCACTTGTGTTTCCATCACACATGTAATTCAATCAGCCCGTCATCTGCGCTAATTCCCAACACATGAGGAGCTCCGGTATAATCATAGCCGTCACTCATCGCTCCACAACAATAGCTCATGCCGGTCTGGAGCGCACAGCTGTTGCCATCTAGCAGGGATTACAGCCAGAAAGGAAAGATATAGAAAACGCTGACAAGTTGGTCAATTAAACATGAGACTGCATTGAAATGAAATTGAAAGTGTTGGTCTGTTGTGGAACATGGAGTCATTTTCTATCCACTTTGTGACCTCAGTTGACAGTCAGATTGTGCTGTGAGGCCCAAGCAAAGATATTAGATTAATTTGCACCTTTGCAATATGTACATCTTATCTGTCATGAGCTTGGATTGCCATAAATCTTACACCTCCGGGCACATGGCAGGAGACCAAGTTAACATAATCTGTTTCTGGTGATGTCATGCTTTGCTATTTGGGAATCATCTCTATGGGAGCAGGCCCTCTGCAGAGGACAGGTCGAAGCAAAGCTTATTGTGGAAATTCAGATGTTTCAAAGCTTGGTTAAGAGCTGTGATGACTGCAGGTGTGCTCTTCAAAGTCTGAGTAAACAGAAGAAAACAAAATTATCTGTACAGCTGTGATATACAGTACATCTGCTGAAATCTTATAGTATGTTTCTGTTTTCTTTGAGGGACCCCATCAAACGTAACCTCTGAAGATGGAGTGCTGGTGGTACACATGTATACAGTACAGTGCACTATGGAGATCTGGCCCACATGCGGTGGCCTTAAACAAATGATTCATGTCCTTGTTCCTTCAACCGTCCTTTCATCAGACATTATCTTCTCTGTGTACTTCCACATCAAGCAGACACTTCAGACTAAATAATTTGCCTGTGAGCTGTCTGAGCACCTTCAAATGTTCTCCAAACACCCCTGCAGGCACAGACACGTCCATGTTTAGGTTGGCTTTGATGCAAGGAAATGCATAGATGATATTTTTTTTGTCTATCTGACTGCAGCCTTTAAAGGATGAGCTCCAGCAAATCACAATAAAACATCTCTCCACACATGCAACAAGTGGTATCTAGGCATCTTTACGGATAGTTGTGGTTTTGTTTGCCTTGTCTGCGACCTTCAACCACCACCGCTGTAATATAGAGCTGATTGCAGTGTTGTTCGTGAGTGATGCTCGCGAGGCTTTGAAATCTGACATTTGAAAAGGTCAACAGCAGCAAGTCTGTCCAATCCCAACCTTACAGAAACACTACATAATATGCTCAGACTTTAATGACGGAAATTGAAACTGGAAATTACCTTTTGACAACTGACACAAACTGACAACTGAAAATGCTGGTGAGTTGGTTGAATAGTTCTTTCAAAAGAAATAACTTGAGACAACAACTTGAGGACTTCAATTATCTACCATATTTGAAACAAATCTAATCCACAAACCGAGTGCCATATGGGGAAACAAATCCCAGTCAAGATGCTCCAGAGGAACCATACCCGACTCTTGCCTACAAAAGTATAGAGATGGATCACAGCCATCTGCTTCCAGACTTCCAATATGCCGAATTAATGTTTGGCTTAGCTTTTTGACTTTTCCATGGATTTACATTCTGAAGCAGATTTATGTGACACAATCAATTAATTTGTTGCCTGCTTTCAGATGGTGTAGCTGATCACTGACCCAGGATCTAATTTTGTCAATATTCATAATAATAAAAAATGAATAACACAAAATTGTACTATTTACATCTTCTTTAAATAAATGTGCTGATGTTCCATGACGCTGGATTGTCTTGAGTAACGTGAGAATACTATTGGGTTATTTCAACATTTTCATGTCAGAGTTACCATAATTACCAGATTCCAACTTTAGGTAATTCTATCAACATCCAAGTCATAATTATGTCTAACAACATAAGATTTTACTTACAGCTCTAATATGTTCAACTTCTTCCCTTCATAAGTCTACAAGTCAATAAATCATTACTTTTCAAGGTTATGTACAATATAGAGTTTAGCTTGGTGCAACATTAGCACTGCATTTCAACATACTGTAATGACAGCCATCATTTCTAAACCATTACAACTGATTTTTGCTTTATGTATTGCTTAGAACCCTGCAACATTGAGATATAGATTTCTGTCTTTTCTATGCTTAGGATTGTAAGAAGAATGCATTTAAACTCTCATATCATGTTAGTAGGTGAATACAGCTTTGTGCTGTTGTGCGTCACTTCTGGCCATAAGTCACTGAAGAGCATATATACAGTTGCTTCTCAGGAAATTACTTTGTAAGTGAGCAAAGCATGGCTTTGTCCACACGCAACTCATTGCTATGACATTCAGAAGAATGAAATGACTCTGTGACATCTTTCTTTACTTGTTCTCTCAGCTTCACCACTGACGTGGTGGTTGTGGCAATGCAGGGAAAAGTATGTGTGTCTGTATTGTGCTGCTGATGCAACATAAAAAGAAAACTCAAGTATTAAACTCATCAACTAGCACAGACATTAGGTGCTGGGCCTGTTGAAATTAAATAAATAAATACATAAATAAAGATTTGAATGAAATAATGTAGTTTTCTTTCTTGAAGTGAGTATGAGTGTGTGATCATTTAGAAAAGTTGAAGTGTGTTTTTCTGTGTCACTTGGAGGCCAGAAGGTTATCTCCATGCTCATTCCACTCGTTATTTCAGAGCAGTTCAGAGAGCTGACTCCAATTCAAATGTCACATGTGCGTTTGAAAATTCACTTTAATTTTCTCCACTGCAAACAGCCATTAGTGGCTAAGCTCACCTCCCACGCTCTGCACGATCACAGGGCAGCACAGTCCAACAGCCAGAGGTGACACCAATGGACTGCATTAGAGCAGACTGATGCATACATGTAGTGGAGTAGAAGGAGGATGTGCATGCCCATGCCCTGGATGGGTGTGCTGGAATTGTGGTAATTGATTTTTAATTGATTTTACCCCGACAAACTGTGCTTTAAACACAGTTTAAAGTTTGTTTCTTCTCTCAGGATGGAGCCCAGCACCATTTAAGATTCTTGTCAGTTTCATTGGATTCCAGAGCTCTTTTAACTGCACTACTGAGAATCCAAATATTTATACAACCTTCTGAAACCACTCCTCCAGTATAATCCAGGTATCTACAGTACACAGATATTCAATCACTTTTGGTTAATTCTGCAGCCTAGGGTTGGGTTTTGATATCCAAATAAATGGCAGATCAGATTCAAGGTATTGGAATTTGCTACGGTCCGGGGAAAAACCAAGTCTTGTTCCAAATCTTTAACCTCTGGATGAGGAATATATAAAACATTCACGTGGGAGGTTCCTAAACTTTAAGCCATGGCTGACTGTCACTTTTACCAAATGACATACCAACATCATTGATGGAAGTTTTAAGTAGGCCACATTAGTTGTAGCCACCGGTAATTCAATTCTTCAAAGCTTTAACCAAATGTGAAAAGAGTTGTTCATGGCGTTGAATCTACAGAGAATTATTACCCAAAGTCTCACCCTACAGAATATTTTAGCATCTTTCAGCCCAGTTCTGGCTAAGGAGCACACCGCTACACAGTTTAAGCTCTTTCTTATTGCTCGGTATCATTTTCAGATGTAGTTGTAGCTGTTATCGGGCAAGACTCAAATATACCTGCCCAGCACCTAACAGCAACTGATTGCTCACGGGACACTGAAACAAGCCAGCAAACACAGCTAGTAAAAAAAAACAACAACAGCTAGTGAAAAACTAAAACAAGCTGGTGGGCACAGTGAAAGACAGATATTGAAAAGCTAAAACTAGCAAATGTATTGGCAACAAAAAGAAAAAGAGCTTAAGAGAAAGTGAATAGAAACTTTTAGGAGTTGCAGGAAAATGACTCCATGCTAATGTCCCTCCATATATGATCACCATAAAATGTGATATCAACAGCTTTTTGAACTTTAAGAAACAAAATAAAACTTTGCTATTGTCTAGCTACAGTAGGCCTATAAGCTCCACGTTTATCCTCAATGCTGGATGGTTTGTGACAGAAATATGAGAGGATTCAGATTTGCTGACCACATGGTTTCATCTTCAATTTCCAAAACCGACATGCTCCTGTGTCAGTTCTCATGCACCACCCTTCAAGGTTGCGAGTTGGTGCGAACATTTGACCCCCTTCTCTTTCTACTCCAGCCCTGTTATTGGCTCCCTGACTGAAGTCTTGGCCAGTAGCACATCGGAATCACGACACTCAAACTGCAACATGTGCCGGCTCGTGTGTAAATGAAAGCTTTTCTTCACCGGCAAAAAATATGAGCGTTTTGAAGGACACGGAGCACACAGATGGACAGCATAGAAATGATGCTGCAAGAGTGGGTTAGAGAAATGTCTGTGAAACTTTGATATTACAGTAAAGACTGGTGACATTTAGAATCCATGGTAACCAATATTCAGCAAAGAGCTATCTCTCTTATGTTTGCTCAAGGCGGGAATTGTCAAGCCTCCACAATTACAACCTTATTGGCCTGCTTAATAATAAAATGTGATTTCATTTATTTAACACCAGGCCCACACATTGAAAAGATGGATTTCAGATATCTCATAAGGATGTGATAGCTTAGGTCTGAAATTATAAATATGAATAAATGCATGCCAGCCAATGACACAAAGAAGGAGAAGCATCTTTCCTACTGTGCATTGATGACTTACCAGTCCATCACAGTTGCTGATAGCCACCGAAGCCTCCGGCATGTCACTCACATCCCCGGTGAAAACACAGTACCCATGGATACGTTCCTTGGCCTTTTCCTCAAAGTCTTCCTGCCATTCCACAAATGCCCCGGGGGCCACCAGCCTCCTGTTGGCCCTCAGGCGGAGGTGCAGTTCTTTCCCAAACACAGTGACATTGAAAAACAAGTGCTGAGTCGAGGAGGAGGAGGTGACTGAGGGCATCTCGGGGGCACCGCGGGCCACCCTTCTTTTGCTGCCAAAGTCTGTGGCGGCATCAGCAGCAGCAGCAGCAGCAGCAGCAGCACCATCACCACCTTTACTTCCACTTCCAGCAGAGACCACGTGAGAAATGTACCGGCCATGGGAGTCTGTGCTGAATGGCACGATAAGACCATATTCACTTAACTTTCCAGAGAGTTTTTCTGATGAGACAGATAGTGTCAAGTGAGAATCACATTCACAGACCTATGGCAAGCAAGTTCCAATGGAAAAAACAACAACAACAACTATAAAGCAAAGCTGAATGATTAAAAAGACATGTGCCATACATAAATTGACTTCAAACCTACATAATTATATAAAACATGTGTAAATTAGCAGTCTTCATGAAATTGAGGTATTATGAGTGAAAAAAATGAACTGTGGAAAAAAATGAACTGTGGATGTCCCTAGGATAGCCAGTGGTGGTTCAATACATTATATTGATATTTTTCCATCCTTGACAGTTAAGCTGTCAGACTTATGTATGTTGTGCTATTAATTTAAAATAGGCCATACATCATATGTATCATTATTCAATCAGATTCAGAGGTCGGGGTCTATTTCTACACGCACACTCCACACACTCACACACACAATACAAAAGCAATGCAAAAAAAAATAAGAAAAGACAAGAAAAGAAAGAAGTTGACAACTCACCATGCGTTTCTGCAGCGAAAATATGCTCCAAAAATAGATGACTGAGTGAAAAGCACATCAATAAATACATACAATCCATAGCGAGGGCTACAGTGTGAGAGCTGCCACTTCAGCGCTGAGTTTTCCTGAATGTTGTAAACTTTGAGCAGAGCCCTTCCTCCTGAAAAAAAAGGAGCACAAATGCAGGAGAAACGTCCTCAGAACAGAGCTCCAGCGAAGCAGCCGGGCATTTCTGAGCGTTTTTCCCTCTAGACGCCAAACTGACGGATATTCACAAGTTGTTTCCAATCTTTTGGCCCGTGCTTAACTACATAGACCAAGACTGCCCCATCCATTTAGGGAGCTAAGGGGGGGATATCTGGGGTGCTGATGACGACAACTCCCCCGGTAGAAACCGGGACGGTTTGAAGAGGTAGCCCAATTCTTTTCTTCTTCTTCTTCTTCTTCTCTTTCCTTCCTCAGATAACTTTTTTTAAAGGGCAAGAGAGCAAGTTAACGCACGCCTACGCTGAGGGAAAAAAAAAAAAAGTCGGAAGGGTTCAGATAAAGTGTGCAGAGACAGAGTGTCCCGGTGGTGAAACATCTGCCGTCCAGTCGTGCACCATTACGCACCAATGGTTCGGCTGCGGGACTCACAACTGCTCAACTTGAAGCCACTACCAGCCAACAGTGGGAGCGCCTCTCCTCTAGACTACCACATATTAAGCCAAGCGATTTTTTTTTCAAGTCAAAAAAAAAGAAAGAAAAAAGAGAAAGAGTTCAGTCGTTATATCATCATATCCTGCAAAAAGCAGCAGCCCACCTCCACAGCTAATATTCACTCTTAACATCTACTTTCTCTGTTAAAGTGGGTAAAAACTCTGCCAAATGCAAAGCAGTAACTTATGTTTGCATACGAGGCAGTGATAAAGTGGCAGTAAGGAGGAGTGTAAAGGTCCTCAGAGGAGCTGCTTAAAGAAAAGCAGGACATGTTAAAGAAAACGATATACATTCATTTATATTATGAATTTAGTTGGGGGTTTTGCAGACTTTTTTCAGGCATTAGACACATCCTGTACATCACAGGAATACATATACAGCCAAAAAAAGAGACCAAACTCAAGGTATCAGAACATATAAATATCAATACCATAAAATAAATGTACATATTTTTTTAACATATTCTAAAATGGCATTAAGAATACTGTATTGAATTCACTATGTGACAAAAGAAACACAACAGCAGAGACTCTGCCTCTTAGAATAATGCTCATATGTGTACGATCACTTTTTATTTGATGCAAATATTCTTTATTCCTATATCCCTTTGGTGTTCAGACTCAAGAGGACATTTTCCGGCATTACAGTGTTTTATTATGAACTTCCAAACTTGTCTTCCTCTTACTGTGCAAGGAAACTGAACAAAGACTGAATTTCACACTGAAAAAGATCCAGCTTTGGAAGAGACTCAGCTGATTTGACCTGACCTCTTACACTGAAACTGTGGGCAGGAGTCAAAGCAGTGAATGTATCAGTATTTTCCTAAAACAGACTTAAAGAAAAAATAAGGGGCAAAATAAAGTAGAACTGGTTGCTAACGTAAAGTGCCAGTGTGGCTTTAAAGAATAAGCCTATGAATGGCTGCAGGGCTAAAATCTGATTCAGTGCAACTACATATTTTCCATGTCTCTTAAATGCAATACTAGTATCAACAAAGCACACACAGCATTATTCAATTTAATGACCTCATGCAGTTTGTATCTCTAATTTTCATAATCTGGTCTAATCCTGCAGATGTCACTGTGAGCATATGTTCCATTTGCAGAAAGGGCACCAATCCAACACCGTCATTAAAGACTTAGAAGGTGTGAAAATCGTACAGTGGATTTCATCGGTGGAATGACAGCCTGTTAAAACTTTGGATGACTGCTCAAGCAACTGGGATTTTTTTTGGCCCCGGCTCACCCTGCTGGAGTCCAGACTTAGTCAGACATGACCACGCAGAGACTGAACCAACAACTCTGGAATCCTTCTCAGAGGAAGAGAAGGGGGTTGGGTTGAAATGAGTTTTGACTTTCAGGTACTTTCTAGAGAAAAAAGGTGTCTAGACTGGACATTCTTTTCCCTCCACATGCAGTTTCTCTGACTGTGTCTGGGCTCCGCCGGTCAGGACGACCTCCCCCCATGCGGTGCATATATACTCTCACTCTGAGCTTAATTACCTCCATGCTCCCAGGATGGTCAATGTAGAGCAGGTGTGGGTTTTACACAGTCATCCCCCCGGGGGTGGCGATGAGAAGATTGGATGGTGATCCAGAGTCGTGCATTAATAAGCGATGGAAACTAACCACAGCATTAAGAGATGGAAACCATTAACTGCCTTGTAAGAAGTTTTATGCTCTTTTTCCATCCATACTGTTTGGAGTTTTTTTTTTTTTTTTTTTTGCATGTGTCTAAAAGCCAGGATGAAATTCCACAATATAGCATAGTATTCAATTAGAAGTCTTGTTTTTTCCCCTCTGAAATGAATAGCTCCACTCAGTCTGTGGTTAAGTCCACACACCAGAACAATTTTCTACTACAGTTCTCGCATTAGAACACTCTGTCCTTCACAACAGAAGTCTGAGAGCAAAACTTTTTATACTCTCTAACTTAAAATCAAACTAAGTATGTTGTTCAAATGAAGGATTCCTCCTCAGAAATTAGATGAACTAATAAATAAATATTTGAAGAAAAAAAAAAAGTCTTATTCTCATCCCTGCCCATGCTTAACAGAGAGGTGGGTCAGCAGCACTTTAAATTAACTTGTACATTTGAATCAAACAGACACAAATATGGTGAGCAGTGGTTATTAGTCTAGCCTGCCTGTGCGGATGGAGCTGCAAAGAATTAAGCTTCTTCCACTGTAGTTCCAGGAACGGGGAGACAGTTACAGTACAGTCGTGCACGGCTGTGGATGCCTCAGTGTGCTGTAATGTGGTCTAGCCATGCCAGCGTGCTGAGAAAATATGTGACTTTTCATCTCCAAGATGCAGGGAGATGCAAAGCAGCTGCTAGTCTGCAGCTTGAGGGAAGAGGAGCTGCTGCATGTGCCAAGTTACAAACCAGTGACTTGGAGGGGTTGTTATTATGGTCCTCTCCTCTGTCCTGTGGGATTTGACACTGCAAGATTCAGAACCAGTTCAGAGTTATGACCCTGGTTACACTCGATGAGTTTCACTTGACCTCCCTCAGGAAAACGTGATTAGACAGTAATGAGTGTGGAAGTGTTTTCTATGCGCAGCTGCAGCAGTAGACTCCTTTTTGTGTCGCTGCAGTTATGCCATTAAGATGAATGATTTTTCTATTATTTCCTTGTCAGATGCTAACGAAAGGGTTAAACATTTTTGCTCAGTATGCTTTCTTTATACGACTATGATCTTTACAGACAGCTTATCTGATGCTCTAAATCACTGCACCTGGCCTGAAATAGTCCCACACCAAATCACCCGTAAACCACAAATGTAGTTACACCGTTTCCCCCTGCTTCATATTTAGCATAGGCTACAGATTGTTTTCGCACATAGGTCTCTCAGGCTGGGTGTCTCTCAAAACAAAACCTACAGGAGAGTTTTACAAAAATGCACTACAAGCTTAAAGGGATAGTTCAAAATGTTTGCAAATTCGCCTATTGCCATAATCCCTATAGTCATAGCAGGAGTAGGTTCATTACGTTTAATTGTCGGTATGAGCTGTTTTTAGATCGGTGGGGCAGAAACTCAAACTCAGCCAGCGCTACGGAGGCGCCCGGTACTTTTCCCTTATCCTCATCAAACTCAGAATTCAACAACTTCAAAACGCTCTTGTGGACAAGTTTTGACCTGTACATTGACAATGCTTTGAAATAATAACGTAACATTACGAGACAGAGTTGCTTTCGAGGCAAAATGCGTGACCGAAACTACATTCCAGACACGGGGTAATTTCAAAAACGCAAGTAGTTCCGAGTATTTACTATACCTTATTATTTCATAGCGTGGCGAATGTGCAGGTCATAACTTCTTCTCTTTTGGGCGTTGTTGGATTGTGCATTTGATGACTTTTGAGGGAAAGGCGAAAGTACGCTTTTGTGAGCAGCTTGCGTCTCTGCCCCGCCGATCTAAAAATAGCTTGCACCGACAATTAAAGGTAATGAACCTACTCCTATGACTACATTGCACATTATGTGATTGCTATAGTTTATAGATGTGTTTGCAGAATCGATTCAAGTCTTTCTGAGGTAGGCTACCTCCAATCAAGCCATGCCTTTTAACACAAAATGTAAGCCAGGATATAAATCTCTCATGCCTGTATTCAGGGAATGGAAAGGAAATGTGAATATTTGATTTGTAAGTTAATTTGTGCTCCTAAATATTCTGTGTGCGCTCCTAAAATTTTAGGTCAGGGGCCACTGTGCTCCTAGTAAAAAAAAAAAAAATAGTCTGGAGCCCTGGCTATATGAATGTAAATTCATGTCTGTCAGTCAGTCAGTGCACCACTTTGATTCAAACTGAAATGTTATTGACAGTCAGGGTCCATAAAAGGACCAACCCTGTTGACTTTGGTGATTACCAAAGCAAACCTTTAGATCATGTAAAGCTTACAAAACTTTTTTGTCTGCCAAGCTCCAGCCAGAGCGATTGATGGCTTCAGCATGTTAGCAATCATGTGTTCACATGCCTCTGCCTGACATCGCTACATTAACGTATACATTTGGGGAAGATTTAAAGTATTTTTACCGTTTCTCCGTCGCATTTTGCTTCTGTTTGCGTTCGATTCGATCCACATTCTTCGAACGTGACGTCACTCTATTGGACATTCTTATTGGCTCGTTGGGTGTGCTCACAGCCAATCAGTGCGTCTGATACAGAGAGCGAGGAGCTGAGAGAAGTTGGCGTAGGCCTCCGAGTGTGAGCTATGAGTGTGAGCCCTGTCAACATGAGAATCAAACCCACATTGCGCAGACAGACGTGATTTGTTTGATAATCAGTAGGCCTAAGTATAGAAAGTGTATGTATAATGCAATGTAGTATGGAGCTTAAGGTCATCCAACTGAATAGCTCAGTGGATTGGGAGGTTGCGGGGGTTGAATCCCAGTCATGTTTCCTCGGTCAACAAGATCGGCGAAAGAGGAGCTCTAGTCGTTATAATGAAGAGATGTTAAAAGTATTTGCTGTAGCCTAATTATTGACCGAGAAAACCGAAAACTCATCTCTGTATCTAAGAGGCGACTAAAAACAAAGTTATGAAAAAAGTCTAAAAAAGGGCTAGGCTAGTAGGCCTAGCCTATTCTTTAATAAATAAAGGTCTCCATCATCAAATCAGGACAGTTCTCTGTCATAATGTGATTTTTTGAGACAGATTCCCTACGTTTTTCATTAGAATGAATCAAAAGACAGTTATTAAGGTATCTTCTACTTTTGCTACACTTTAAGACTTAATGCGCTTTGGGTGCCATGAAAAGCACCATTTTTATATATTTATGCATCATCAGTTCTGTCCCTCGACAGAAGTTCTAAGAAAGAAAACAATCAATGAATGGGAGGGAGCCGACTTAAATGTTCTGCATCAGTTAAATCAGTGTTTTTGATCCGGGCAGCAGAGACATTTCATTACCTCGCTCAGTGGCGTGTGTAATGCCCATCCTATCAAAGATTGTGGATTATTGTCTACGGGAAATGAAACCCTATATGCATATTTGCCAACACAGATTAAAGAGCATCTCTTCAAAGATTTTCCCCGTCTCATGTCTATTGATCAAAACACTGAGAGGGCTGAGAGCACACTTGAATCTCTGGGTGTCTGTAATGCTGTCTTTATCCACACAAGAACAATCAAAGAGGATTACGGTGCACCCATGCACCCTGTGCACCGGCACCATGCCTCCTCTCCTGAGCAACTCTGCAGAGGGGAGGGTTTTTTTTACATGAAGTTCATTACATCCCCTCTTGCTGCTCACCCCTCAATGCTGCTCTTTGTCTGTCGTAATCTCTGGATCCTTCAGAACTGCTAGCTTGAGTTTCACATTGGGGAGTATCTCAATGAGTCTGGAAAGGATTTCAAAGGAGAGGGGCCGCTATATCATCCAAGCATGGTCCTCATGTCCTGGGCTTATCTTGACCCAGAGTCAAGTTGGCCACATGCTGCAACTGAATAACCCCTCTCCATGTCCCCATGTTGTTTTAAGCGAGTGGTCTCTGTTGGTTGAGTTAGGGAAAACTCACAAACAGACACTGTGCGTTTATGTCCCTGTGAATGCACCCATATATCTTTAAGACATTGCCAACCCCATAACAAGGGATAAAGGAGCTCATAAACTGAGATGATGTAGAAAGGAAACAAGTGTAACAAACTATAAAAGGACTGTTTCAATCTGGACCACTTGGTTTCCATTTACAATAATCCAGGATAGGCTGTGGTGTGATAAAATCCTAACAACTTCCGCACTCCCAGAGATAAGCCTGCTATGCACTTACAAGACGGGAAGTGATCTGGGATATCAGCCTTTCAAAGCAGGCCAGCGAAGCCAAGTGAGCTTCACTGATGTGCCGGCCGGTGAGTTTTAATCCCCACACAGGCCTCCATTCTTGACAGAATGAACTTTTTTTTTCTCTTTTTAATTAAGACCTTACCTGTCCACATCAAAAGGCAACTCAGATTAGTCTTTTGATCTGCCTAAGCTCTTTATTACTGTATATGGAATATGTTAAGATTTCAGCCCAACAATGAATTATCTGTTTTGTGTAAATGTACGCTGCCTCATGTTCATAATCTGCTCCGCTCCCCAAGGCTGGCATTGACACAAGACAAAGAGACCGTCCGGATATACGACTGGGTCCTCAGCGGTGTGTATGTAGAGCAAAAGATGATGCTGAGATAAGGAGGAGGGAAAAAGGAAGCCATGGAGGGAAGAGACAATTATTTGGCTCCATTTGCTGAATCGGAAACTTCAATGAAACAATGCGCAGTGGAGAGTTGTGTGCAAAATATCCACGGTCACAAAGTCCAGCCACGCTTTTAAAATCCAAATCCTTGACACAGATGGATCAGTTTTACTTTTTTCTCTTTAGAAAAGCTGACAGTGAAATTATCCCAGAAGCAGACACAGGCTGTTAAATGTATTGGAATTATTTATTTTAGTCCCCCTCCCCCTCCCCACTCAAAAAAAAGAAATGGCACATACAGTGAATAAAAGATATTACATTGCTTCTATGAAAAGTTCCTTTGTTAAAAAAAAGAAGGAAAAAAAAGAGAAAAAATTAAATTAAGAGCATGGCGAAGACATTAAGGTGTTATTACAACCAGCAGATGTATAATCTTGTGTTGTCAAGTCACACAGAGAGGACGGGTTTGTAAAAGTCTCTCAAGTTCAAATTCCATTTCATTTTCAATCATCACAATCTTTTTGCTGGATCAGTCTGGATGAGTCATATACAGTGCAAATGTTTGGCAGAATACAATAGGTCAGAGTGAAAGGCATCAGGAAGAAGCATTTATGCGTTGTTTTTTTGAATTATTTTTTTTAAAACTGGCTTATTTTTCTGGTTTAAAGGCAGGAATCGTGGTTTTTACAGCACCCCTGAAGCTATAAGTTATTTTACAACTAAACACATACATATGTATGAGCAAATTAAAGAACAAAATATTCAAACAAACAAAAAAAAAAGTTTAGGAAAAGAAATACTGTACAGCAAAACTTATACTGGAAATGTTGGCACAGAAAACAATAATAAACAATAATAGTCGTGTGTTGAATAAATGCAATGTTCTGACTGTCGACCTGTTTGTCTGACATGACAACTGTAACTTCATTGTCTTGAACGGTGAATCATGCTGCATTGTTCTTCATATACCCTTTGTTGGAGGCAGGGTATATTTATCATTCATCAATTGATACCAAGTGTTTTGCTTAGACCCAAGTATTTGCAAGCCTGGCTTTTTCCAACCGTTCATTTTGCTGTCAGACGTATAATTTGATTCCTACTGATGGACTGGTGATGTTGCAGAGATTGTTACTGTTCAATGGCAGAGGTCGGGAAGTCTGCAAGAGCTGAGCTGATTAAAGGGAAACTCCGCCAACTTTACACATCAAAGTCTGTTTACAGGTCACAGGGAGTACTACTGTACACCCGAACCTCTGGCTGAACTGTCAGCGGTCGGGTTGCATTGTGGGTAATGAAGGTGCCAGATTTCGACAATCTTGGATAAAAAGTGTATACGTCTTCATCCGTAAGCTCTGATACAAAGATGCATTAGGTGAACCCAAACAAACATTCCTGACATGCTTCACTGTTAGTACCTGTATCATGACACATGTAAATGAATGTAAAAAGAAGCAGATATTAGTTAAGGACAGAGCACTTATTGTAGGAGCAGTTGACATCAACTTCGATCAGTTCTTTAGAAAACTTAAAGAAACATTACCATTTAAATAACAACAGCTTTCGTATGTACACAGAGAAACTGTCTCCTCCAAAACTGAAAAAAATGTCAGACTAATGCACAGCCACTGATAACAGCTGACTGAGGAGAAAAGGACAGGGCTGAAGAAAAACATCAGGTGGCACAACAGCAAACAGTTGTGACATACGACCAAAATTGTTGGCTTACAACAGTGTGGAATTTGCTTCTCACCTCCATAACAATATTTAACTTTTGTCTTGGTTCAACAGAAGCTTTAAAAGGTTGTCTCAACTTCAAAAATGTGAACTCAAAAAGAAAAAAATAGTTTTGAATTTGTTTTTCTTGGTTTATTTTTTTTTACATAAATATTAGTCACTTCTATGATCTACTGTTACCAATAAAAAACAAAACAAAAGGCACATATATCAATTTTAGTATATGAACAATGATCTGCTAAGACTTAACATTAAAACATCTACAAAATGGTAAAAAAAAACAAAAACAAACCATAGTTGAAGTGAAGATATGCATGGGTAAATATAGGCATGGCATTGTTACTGTAAATGTCTTTTATTCTGAAAAGCGCAGTACTGTTTTGGTGCATTCACAGTGATCCTCTCTCAAATGAACTCCCCTCGGAAAGGAAGTGACTGAATGTTTTCCTGTTGCCAGCGGCAGCGCAGCCTGGCCAGCGGCGTGTCCCTCAGGTTTTCAAACTCGGAGAAGGCCAGCTGGTTGAGGATGTCATAAACTCCGGCCCTGGCAGCCACCTACCACAAAAATACATGAAATGTTAACGTGCAGGCAAAGCAGCAAGCCAGGCATTTTTTATCTATCCATCATGACCACACAAATGCTTTGACTGCCACTTTTTTCAGGTTTAAAAACATGTTATCTGATGGTTTTCTTATACATGGGAACAATAGGATTTTGAATACAACAGGAAACGGTAAAAGAAGAAGTATTCAGATCTTTCACTTCAGTAAAAACATCAACACCAGACAGATCTTATTTTACGAGCTGCTCATGTTTTGTGTGTAAAATCTTAATCCACAAGCCACAGCAGAAAATTAAGTGCAGTAAAATGGAAAATATGTCCAAAAATGCAGAAACGTTCAGTGCACAGCATCTGCAAGAATATCTACCCATAAGCTGCTTAAAGCATGAACCACATCAGTACCATCCCACACTGAAGGCTCATAGAAACTGTCTCCAGTCGTTTGCGTTTCTTATTTGATAAGTGCAAATAAGTACATGGACCTGATGATGTGGGAACATGTTGTACAATAATTGTAGGGTTGATGAACATGCCAAAGTGTCTTGAACCCCTACTTAAACCACACATGATTCAACTGATGCAACCCAGTCCATTAGATAGTATTTCTCTGAGTCTATAAAATTCATAAAATTGCAAACATATACCTAACAACCTCACAATTTCCCTTAAGTCCTGTAATGGGACAGCGTTGGAACAACACCATGGACACTGTATGTTATTCAGCTTGTCTGTGTCTTAGTCATTACTGAATGGATGAGAACAGAGGGCAACATGGCGAGGTCTTCTTTGGGGAGACGGAGTTCAGTGTTCATGCTAAGCACCAGGTCACGCTGACTCATGGCCTACTGGGGCTGTCAAACACCGTAGGACTAATGGGAAGCACCATGGACAACCAGAACCATCTGGCCATAAAGTCAAACAATACAAACAAATATAAACAAACCCTGCAGAAACTTTAAAGATTGAATACCCCATTAAAAAGTGCCACAGATGGCCCAGTTTACTCTGCAGGAGACACCTCCAGACACAGAGCTGCTCTGTGAAGTTCGGCCCCTTACATTTGATAAGAGACCATACAAGTCAACGTATTTATTTACATTGATCCATGTATCGATTTTCATATCACAGGCCCTTTAATAGCATTCCAGGTCATAGTTAGAGAGCTCAAGCACGCAGGAAAGTTTTCTCTTCCAGCTTACACGCTCAGCTTGGAATCAATACAGAATGTAGCTGAACCACCGGCTGTTAGCGAGTCTCTAAGACCTTAGAAAACATCAAGGAATGACTCAGATGAAGGGATGTGGCCTAAAACGCGTTGCCAATTTAACCTCACCCTGCTGTCCTCGGGCAGTCGAAGAGTCTAGAAATTGTGGATCTGAGAAGAATGCCCGCGACGAGAAATGCTTAACCAGCGAGGTGAACAAGGGCATTATTTGGGGAAGCATACTTTAAAAGCATACTTTAAAAAAAAAAAAAAAAAAAGAAGAAGAGCATGACTGTGGTTATGCTCTCGAGGCTGTGAGGTAATCCTGTATGAAGTGCTGCTCGGGATACTTTATAAAAATGCACCGTCAGGTTGAAGGCTGAGGAAGACATGCTGGAACAATGAACAGGAATAATAGTACCAAGATATCCCTTTCACTACAATGATTATAGCTTAGCGGGCCAGCTTTGTGCAGAAATAAACACAAGGCACCGCAGAGTGTGGTCTAGATTACCTACTTGCTGACCATGCAAAATCAAATCTTACAATAGATATCATGTAACAGTAAAACTAGTGCTTTGTAGAGTTGACTCCAACTTAAAAACCCTTCCCTCAGTCTTGTTAGTCGTCTCTATGAATTAATGATGTGCAGCTATTGTCCTGAGCAAACACATGCAACTGATGTGCCTTTTTGGTACATGTAGGTTTCGGTTTGATGTGTTCCTGGAAGACGTCCAGCTTTACTGCTCTGTAAAGTCTTTGGTGGGAATGAATAAGTGGGTGCAGGCTGAACCAGCAACCAGGAACAGCCATTAGTCAGCGGATGGGGCTCCCAGGAGAAATTCTGGATGTGTGCTGTTAACCTGACTCATCTACTCCGCAGCCCAGCTGTCTAAACAACGGATGTGTAAAAACAAATCACTAGCTGTCAAATGTCTCTTGGTTAAATCGAGGGTATCGAGAGTAAGTTGTTGTAGACTATAAAGAGTGACTGCATACAACCTCTGTGGGTAAAAGCTGAGAGTGTTGACATGGTTTCGTCT
The DNA here is from genome assembly GCF_045865225.1 of Trachurus japonicus. Lineage (NCBI taxonomy): Eukaryota > Metazoa > Chordata > Actinopteri > Carangiformes > Carangidae > Trachurus > Trachurus japonicus. The sequence goes on from NC_140925.1 coordinate 7,940,473, forward strand.
TCTCAAACTTTTTCAAACAATACTCCATCAAAATCTCTGTGTCCAATATTTGCCTGTTTTTAAAGCGGCTCTAAAAAGACTCAGAGGACTGTTCCTTTAAACCATGGTTTCACTTTATAGTCCTTTTTCCTAGAGATTCGGGCACTCCAGTGTTGGTTCTTCCAACTCCGTCTTTAGCATGCTAACATGCTAAGTTGATGCTGATGGGAATATCATTAATTTTTGTGGGTATTTAATCATAAACCAAAGTATCTAATAACTGATCCAACAAAGTTATCACAAGTGACTGAGGGGAACATACGGGTCTGCCCCAAATTATCAATGGCAATCTTATGAATAATTTTTAAAATATCACGTCAAAACCACAACTATGACATCAACATTATCAGGTTCCATCCTCTGGGGACCATGAGTGTCTATACAAAATTTCAAGGAAATCCATACAATAGTTGTTGAGCTAGTTCTAAATGAAAGTGGTGGATCAACCCACCAGTGACTCAGGTGACTCCATTGTCTGGTTTTGGTTTCTGGTTCAGTCTCAGACTGCATTACCAGCTGATATTTATCAGTCTGTTTATTCAAGTCTGGTCACTGTGACTTATTTTTTTCCCCATCATTTCTATTTCTGGCGATGTGCAGTTGGACACTGCCACGCCTGATAACAACAACATGCTGCATGCGCATTTAATAGGGATATGGATTTGGAAAGATTATCAGACTTTAAGTCCTGTAACGCATACATCATTTAAATGCTGCCTCACCTCCATACATAGTAAACAAAGGTTTTGCCACATCCCTGGCACATTTTATGGGACACCAGAGTGCTCATGTGGCAGAAATAACAGCTGCAGACAGCTGCACGAGATGTGGAAAGCAGAACATCAATGCATCTGCAAATTGTATAAAAGATCAGATCTCTCAGGTTACATTTCAGCATCTTTGAACTCGGGGATTTGTTTGTTCGTCGTGAGATGGCACGCTCTCTGGGCGACAGTGGAGGAGAGCCGCCGTCGGAGAGATGCCTCGGTCTCCAGCTGCACTGAGGAGATCACAAACGCTCATTAGGCGACTGCAGCGGTGGGAGGGGCAGGGCAGCGAGGAGGCGCTGGTCATTCCCCACTGTCGGCTATCTCAAAGGCTGCACATACCTGGCCGGTGGAGGGGGGACAGGGAGGCCTCTGTGCCACACATCAAAACAGCTGGAGTGACTGATAGGGTACCCCTCCTGCAGGCATCTGTGGTATGCACTGTACACAAGTCCTGCCATTGTGTAAAGGGCCACGTTTTGGATTAGCAAACATGGATTTCAATTCCAATAACTCCTCTGATGTTTCTGCTCTGATCTCACCACACAGCTACGAGCCCACATGGCTTAATGATGCCTGCGACAATATTTATCTAAAGGTGCACACAATGCGACAGCAATTGCACCATTTACTTAAATCATTTTTCTTCATGCTTTTGAGGATGCACTGCTGTATCGGCATGTGGTGGTCAGCATCTGCGTCCCAACTGACCAGTAGCGAAAAAAGGACCAAACAGATCAGGGGCTTCATATCAGCTGCGACTAGCTGCTGCCGTGCATGACTGGGGACACTGTGCTCCTGCTTTTAGTCAGTAGAGATCAAATTAGCCCATGCACACAAACATGCATACAGTCACAGTGTGGGACGCGGGACAGGCTGTACTACTCAGGTCTGGCTGCGGTTGTGTAATCATGGCTTCAAATGCAAGACCAGTGACGGTGATGACCCTCAACCGCCGCCTCTGGCATGTGCAGTTTGTCATTAATGATCCTGCCACGGTCACTGGTGATAAGCTAATGATTGTGTCCTACGGGGTCGGTCGTGTTAAATTGGTTGGGCAGCTGCCAGATTCTGCAGCAACTGGGCCAGTAAACAAATCACATTTCTGATGGCAGTGAGGGGGGAAATGTATCACAAAGTCGTCTTCTTTTTTTTTTTCTTATTAAAAATCTTTGCAAAGTTTGCAAAGTCCTAATGGTTTTCATTTTTATCTAGTCATGCCTTGGCGCATGCTTTGGAGAGAAACAGTTCCTGGAGGAGCACACTGTGAACTAAATTCCGCTGTATTAATAATCTATGTACAGGATAGCCAGCAGCCTTCCTGTCAAACTGTTGGCAGCTGTAGAGCAATCAGCAGCACACTAGCTTTTCATTTCGAAAGCAGTGTGAGAGCGATCATGTGAGATCCACTTTGCTCTCATTTCAGTCTCTCCTCAACGTTTTTCCTGTGAAGGCAGAAGACATGTAAAAGTCAACGACACACCAGACGGTGCAGAGTGTGCGGGTGCGTAAAAGTGTGCATCTAATACACAAAGGAAAACAAAACAAGAAACTTGGATGTTTGCTGTACTCTCTGCAAATCTCATATGGGACATTAAATCAATCAAAATGAAGATCTCTCTAGGATGACACCTAATCCTAACCCTAATGCCTAAGAGGCTGGTTGCCAAGGTAACCGTCTCACCTCACAGTGCGACAGCCTCAAATCAATTCCTACCCTCTGTAGGTAAATTTCAACGGAGGGACAATATATAATATATTATCCTCTTTTTATTATAATCATTGGTTATGTAAGTGCCTTTTCAGAACCTACAGACCCTGCTATAATGGCCAACTCCTTGCAGGGAAGGTTACTTATTATATGTCCTTACATGCGTTCTGTAGATTAAATATAAGCTATTCAAGCCAGCCCAGCTCTGTAAGTGCTATATTTTTCATATTCGCCTTAATCAAACATAATCCCCTACCTGTCTTCCTATACTTTCTTTATGCTTTGACAAAACACTGTGAGTGTGAATGGGTAAGGCAGAAAGTTCTGAGAGTTCATCTAACTTTAGGTGGAGTTGGTTAGCTGCAGGAGGAGACAGGGCGCTGTCATTATGATTATCAGTAAGGCATTTATCATTGTCTGCAGCAGCTCCATGAAACTCTGAGCTCAGAATAGAGACAGGACACTTATGTGATTCTGATGAGTTTTTCACATGAGTTTTGGCAGTGACTTAGCACCTCCATCCGGTTTCCACCACATTAATATTGCACTCTGTGGCTGATGATGAAAATGTGAATGTCTGGTCTCATCTGCTGCAGGATAGGCCAGAGGGTAACCTCTGTCGGTAGTTAATTAAACTTCTAGTACAAAAGGTCATTTTAAAATGTGCGACCAGCAGTAACTACCCACTAAGCTGCGCCTCCCTCCAGGCTACAGAAATCTAAAAACCACAGTCCAATACCCTGGTCAAAACAGATGTACAGAAATCTCATCACTTGATATATGATGGTACGCCCTGAGTGATGCTCTCTGTGCAGTTGATGGATGGCTGTGATGTAGCAGCCAGGTTAGCAATTTCCCTACAGACCTTCCCCGGAGGCAAAGTGGTGTGGGCACCACAATCTAAAAGGTGTGAGTGTTGTTGTCCTGCTCAGACTTGGACTCAGCTGTTTCAGGGGAGGCAGGGAAATTACAAGAAGCTGAGAGCGGAAAGTGAAACACCCATGAGACGCCACAAAGCTTTCAATGACAGCCACAACACATTCACCACTGAGGTTCGAAGGTGCATATTAGCACAGTTATACATACACAATTCTCAGTTATAATAACCCAAGAAATTATCTAATAAAGGCTTAGGAAAATTATTATTAATAAAAACGCTTTCAGGTTATAAAACCTGACCTAACATAACGGAAAATAAAAGGAATTTTGTGTTTTTCAAAGTAAAAGCTCATAGGTGAGGGATTGGGATTTTCAGCACTGAAATGTGTTGGGATCAGCTGACTCATGATGTAATCTTCATAACAAGCACAATAAGCCTGATTTAGCACTTTGTCTACATCTCAAATACATTTCCTACTACACTCTTTCTCCAAGCAGTTTTCAGTCGGTGTCTCTAAAATTTCAAATATATGAAAGGAGTTGCTCGTAGTGAAGAACCTACAGAGAATTTCCAGCTGAATCTGCAGCTGCCCTCAGCTTTACGGAGGTTTATACTGAGTTTGAGGTCATTGTTGCTCAAATGCCCCCAATTTTAGTGCTTCGGTTCAACCTCTCTGCCTTGTGGCATCGTTTGCAGCTGCAGCAGGCAGCTGTAAAAAAAACCCACTGTACACCACCTGCTCAAAACCAAACAGACAGTTAGCGACAGGCTGGTGAAAATACTAGAGTAACAGAATCTCTATATTAAGCTAAAATTAGTCATGTGTCCTCGATGAGAACTGATCTTTTGGGTGAACGACCTGAACTGAACCACTTCCTGAAATGACGTTTATTTGAGCTCTCAGTCATTTCCGAGCAAATACCCTGGGATACGGTGACTCAGTGATTCAATCCATCAATGCATTTGAAAGGGAGTGAGTTTATTGCTGTGAAAGGGATTCATTCAATAACTCAATGGCTTTGTGTGCCCCGGCATGAACAAATCAATGGCATTCAGGTCATTTCCTTTGCTGGATGAGTGTGTGCTTTCAATTATAGATAGGTACAATAGCAACACATGTATTGGGTTGAATAGTGAATAAAAGGTTGATTGATTTTAAGCCTTGAGTTACAGTCGTCAACTCAATGGCAGGAATCAGGTCTAGAATGCCAAGATAATGTGAAACAGAAATAGACTTTCATTAATTAATCTCCCATATTCAGCAAAGAAACTTTTAGAATATTAGGAATATAAATAGCGGTATGACACGTCAGTATTTGTTTTTGTGCAGATTTGAAGTTGTAGCACCAGGACAGACTGCTGTATTAAGATTTGGCTTTAGTTTTAGTGCAATGGAAGAGCAGAGAAGAGGTGACAAAAGTGCTACCTGGACGATAAAACACAAACATTTCCAGAACATACGATTTTTTTGACCTTATGTTATGGTGACGAGTGTTTTCTGCTGCCTGGTTGACAGCTAAGTGCTCCCGCCCTCTGTGTGCATGTGTCTGTATTTTCTCATGGCATAACTGGGCCATTAGAGTCACTCTGATGCACCACATATATTTGCTATTCATAACAGGAAGAATATGCACCGATTGACCGCGCATATTTCTGTGACAATTGTTTTCACAGCCATTGTTCCAGTCTATTTTGGAATTCCACGTTTTTTTTCTTTGAGTTCATTCCACCTCAATAAAGACAAAAAAGAAGGAGGAGACGTTCGTTCAGTGACTTCCAAAAATTCCAGCCTCTTGGCCGCGTTTCTGAGCGCCGTCTGCTCGCAGATAAAGAATACAAAATGGCTGAGGAGCTGCAGGCCCAAGTCCAAATCACAACCAAGTGTTTAGAGGTTTTAGATACAAACTTAAAGGGATAGTTCAACATTTTGGCAAATTGGCCCATTGCCATAATCCCTATAGTTTTAGGAGTAGGTTTGTTACCTTTATTTGTCGGTGTAAGCTATTTTTAGAACGACCGACCCGAGCTGAGCTACGCTATGGAGGCTCATGGGATTTCGAGACAGAGTCGTTTTCGAGGTAAATTCATTCAGGTCATCATTCATTCAATTCTGATGCGCATTCCTGTCAGGGGCAGTTTTTCAGCAAGCAGTCTCTGCATTTGCCTCGAAAACAACTCCGTCTCGTAACGTTCTATTATTATCTCATAGCGTGGTGAATGTGCAGGTCACAACTTGTCCACGACAGCGTTTTGGAGTTGTTGGATTGTGTATTTGATGGGTTTGATGAGGGAAACCAAGAAATCCCATGAGCCTCCGTAGCGTAGCTCTGAGCAGCTCGCGGCTCTGCTCCGCCGTTCTAAAAACAGCTTGCACCAACAATTAAAGCCTACTGCTATGACTATAGGGATTATGGCAACGGGCCAATTTGCCAAAATGTTGAACTATCCCTTTAAAGACTACAAACCCAAAAAAATCTCTTTTTTTTACACCACAGGTTGAAGGTGGCCACCCAGGATTAGTGTCATCACCTCAGTATCCAAATGAAATATGGTTGCAATGTCCTCACGGTCACAGTGAAGTCAACTCACATCATTTTATCCTATTATTAGACACACTTGACTTAAGGCAGAAATGTGTTTCATGAGGTCACAGTGACCTTTGACCACTAGACTCTAATCAGTTCATCTTTCAATCCGAGTGGCAACTTCGACACATTTTCCTCACGACCTTCCCGATACCACGGGAACAGGACGGATGGAGACAAGCTGGAAACACAACGCCTCTGCCACTGCTGCTAAAGTTTTATGAACATAAAAAAATAATGATTTCAGAGGCTTCCTGAGGCTCTGTGCAAACTTCAACATAACAAGAAGACAGCTAACACTTTTTAATTAACACCAAATGTTTATAAATATCCATTAAACCAAATGATGTGGATTCGATGTGCCCCAAAATGAGTTTTGTCAAACAGCCAAACTGATTATTTTTTACCACTATCCGAGTTTAGCATAATGCAACATACAATTTAATTGCAGTGAGTGTGTGTGTGTGTGTGTGTGTGTGTGTGTGTGTGTGTGGGTACTGCTTACAGACTACTCATTTGTTTGGAATGCACATAAATTCTCAACTTTACTGTAGGGGCACAGGTGGCCAAACGATTAATGTACCAACAAAAACACAGAGCCGAGACATTATGAAGTTCAGTGTGTGAAGAACCAGGCCACAATAGAACCAGAACCAGCTTGTAAATTCCTGGAGGAAAATCCTAATGAAACTCTGGTAACCGACTCACAATGTGCACAACTGGAGTATGAAAAAAAAGGGGGGGAAGGGAAAAAAAAAAACATGTCCCTCGCATCCTGTTTCTGTTTATCACCGAGCCATTGACACACAGCATTGTGGGTAATAATACCTGCTGCAATTTTAATGGAACTGCAATATCCTGCAAATCTTACACATCTACAGTGCAGATCCATTTAAAGATGGCTCTGTGGCTGGGAATTTCATCATACTATACATTTTCCCTGATGACTGACTGTCTTTATTTGCATAAAATGTACCAAAAATGACAGGTTAGAATTCATGCATTTAAAAAAAAAAAAGGCAGTAGAAAAATGCATAAGTATATAGTAGAAGCCGTCAGCAGCGGTGGAGCAAAGATCTCGTACCTGTTCCATCCAGAGAGTGAAGGAGCGCTGCCAGGAGTCTTTCTTCTCTAGGTGCAGGTATGTGTTGAAGAGGATGAGGTAAATGTAGCGTTCCAGACACTGCAGGCTCCTCAGCAGCAGCTGCTGACACTCCTTCTCCGTCTTACCGCTTTTAATCTGAGAAAACAGGTAAACAAAGCTCGATTGGCATCTTCAGTGGGCACAACACATTTTCCCCCCATACGGCAACAACTGCTGGCAGCGGCAGACTTGTTACATTTTTTAACATTTGGACTGTGTGCAGTATCAACAACGGTGCAGCCATATGGGCCGTCTCTTGTGTGCTGTAGCAATTTCAGCTTTTCTAATATCCTCCTGAACGTAGGCTGTGTTTGCATAAAGCTGGCCTTTTTTTGATAATTGAGTATTCAGAGAGTAATTGGTTTCACTGAGGAGGCAGTCATCACAATGTAATCTAATTCTATTTAAATCAAACTCAAATAAAAGTAAATGTTAAGCAAATTATACCAGCATTTAAAGAGACCCAGAGGAGTTTGCTTTTATAAAAGAGTCTCATATTAATGTGGATGAATCTACATTACCGACTTGTTAATGGGTCAATTTTCGATAAATATATCGTTTTGTCTTTATAGTTATTTTGTTATTATTATTAGTGGTCGGCTCGCCCAGCATTTCCTACTTTCGGTTTTGCTGACGCTGCCCGGCGGGTCATGGGAATAATGCCGCGAATCGCCGTTTATGGTCGGAGGTATGGCGATATCTGATCGTCTTCGAACCTCCGACTTTCATTCTTGATTAATGAAAACATTCTTGGCAAATGTTTTCATTTTTCTCCGTCTTGCGCCGGTCCAAGAATTTCACCGTGCGCGCGGAGGCTCATGGGAAATGTAGTGTGAAAACACCCTTTAAATAAACAACAAGTGAAGGATGTGTCAATAATCAAGTCCAGACCAAAAACAAATCACTTCAATAACTGTTGATCCTGAACAAGTACAAACTTCTTCACTATAAAAAGACACTTATCACTGAATATATTCAAAAGATTCACTGAATCTTAAATAAAAACACACCCACGACCTCCACAAGTTATTATGTTGTGTCACACAATGACTCGACTCCACATCTGTATTAATCGTACAGTGAAATTCAACAGCTGAGGACACACATGGTGAACTCAGTGGCCACAGAAATCAGAGGTGTGTTCAGCTTATATAACATCCTCATTCCTACAGGAGGCAATTCCTCCTATTGCCCGTCCACTTCCGTGGACATTATTTATGCTTTAAGTGCCAACATCACGCTGTTTAACTCACTAGTCTCCCTTATGGCATCAGCTCCACAATGCCCTGACTGGTCTGACTATTACAGCACACACATACCCCACAGAGCCCACCACAACAAACAGCATCTTTATAAGCATTACCCATTCTTACTCTCTCTCTTTCTCCAACCACATGATAGAAAGGAGTAATTAAAAGGTACAGCTACAGTAATTTAGATTAAACCTCAATGGTTGTACATTTTAAAAAGTTTTCTATTGCTCTTATGCTGAAAGCAGCCAAGCTGAAGGACTAGAACTACCCAGGGGAGAAACATTTCAAATTTATCTTTGCAAGTTTCACATCATTTATTTCAAAAGAGGACTGTGCTGTCAAAACACAATGCTCCGCTAACTTAATTTATGCACTACTGGAATTGAATTGAACATCTGTAGCCTGCAGATGAGTTGGCAGTGTTGCTCTTCCCTCGCTGCAGCCGTTTTGGAACTTCAAATGAAAGACTTATAAGCAAACATTTGGAAAACAAAAACAAAAGTACATAAAACACAAAATTTTTACCACAGATAACATGTCTGACTAAATACACAAACATTAACATCCATATTAACTTTTCCCTCTCTTCTTTGCTGGTAAGATGTTCAATGGTAAATCCCACTGGTCAGGATCTCTAGAACGATGCTATAATTCCCTTTATCATTATTCAAAGACATGATAACAGCACGTACCTTCAACATTACTAATTCACTATCTACAGGAGGGAGAGGAAAATCCATTACAAGCCAACATTCGAAACAAGATTGCTAAAAACGTTGATTTCAGCAAACATCAAATTATGGTGCATAAATCAAAATTTCAGTCATGTAACTTTGCAAAAAAAAGTGGAACTTAGCAATGATTCAGTTCTGTAATAGCACTATTACATCCCACTTCTCATCAAGAGGTATGCCATTGAGTTTCTCTTCAATTATAGGCTTTGAGCAGCACTGAGGTAAATGCAGACAGGCTTTCATCAATGTGGCAAGTCAGTGTCAAGATGTTTTTTCCTTTTTTCCCCTTCTATTTTCTCCTTTTTATTTTTTTGATTGCTTGGAGCCTTGAGCACTTCCAGGCATCAAGCGACAAGGTCTGCCATCCAGCTGTGTGTCTGTGTGGCGGAGTGTGGATTGGATAACATGTCAACCGGGGTTAAGAGAAAGTAACAAGTGGAGACGAGGTGAAGAACCGCTAAGTGGACTGTCAGCAGATTTCAGACACTTTCCCAGGAGATTGTTGATTGTGCTGAAGTGAGAATTCAACAAATTGTCTCCGTTTTAGTTTTAGAGAATAAAACTGATTTAAAGGTGACCCACTCACCGTCAGTCAAATATCAGGGAAGTCTGTGAGAGCCTCGGGGTTGCGCAAAAATAAAGTTTACAAGGTAGGTGGGCTAGCACTCAAGGTAATTTGAAATGTGCACAACACACCATAATACGATCATTCCAGGGCTGAATGACGCAACAGAGAGGGGGGGGGGGGCCAAGAGGGGTTTCCTGTCCATTCCCAAACAGCCGTAGTTGGATCCCAATTTTCCAAGCATCTGCAGCAGAGCGGAGGAGAAACTACACCTAGCTAAACAATGGACGTGCTGTCTGTTGTCCATCAACTCTCCCAGAGCGGAGAGGAAGGAAGAAAGCATACACACACCTAGCGTTTCATAATCTCTCTCAGTTAACACAGACTGCGGGGTGGGAAGGGCAGGGAGACGGTGGGCGAACCCGATCTCCCTCTCTGCCCTGCACCCCCAGGAGGCTTTCAGCATTTCATCTCATAGCCTGAAAACCTATGGTGCCAAAGCCTGGCAGCTATCTGTGCAAAAGCCAAACGCAGAGCTCACACATATATATATACACACACACACACACACACACATAACTCCCGCACACACACAGGCTCAGTTTACAAAGATTACATAATTCACACCTCCACAATCTGCCGAACCCTAATTCTGCGGTTACCATCTGTCTGTCTACATCGACCGTGCTTCATGTGCAGTTGAGCGGCCTCTCGTGCACTCTCAGAAATTCCTTCAGAAAACAATGTTGGGGAAGATGTGGTGAAGAAACCAAGTAAATTTCTTCCACTCCATGTAAAGGAGACAGCCTTGAAAGATTTGGATTTAAGTGGATTACATTTTCTTAAGTTCTGGCCCAGCCCTGTATTGTGCCGATAATAATATCCACAAATCTAGTCCATGTTTCAAAAAAGAAATCTCATACTTGTTCTATTATGATTATTATAAGATTTATGTTCTTTTTTTTCTACTGGTGGATTCATTCATTTTTAAATGATAAAGTTTCTAGAAGGTTGAAGAAACAAAAGTTCTTAAAAGAACCGGAAAACTGGAGCATCCTCTCATCTTGCATGGCCTTTCAGAACAAAGGAGGTGACTCATCAGTCCTCGCTTGCCATCAAAGGTGAAGGCCATTATTCAGCCAGCCCCTGAGGTGTGATAATGAATGTGCTCAACTTTGCTCTGAGGTGGGAAGAGCGGCCAAATACAGACCACATACCACTGCTGAGAGAGTCCGGGAATGCTGGCCGGCTTAGTATATTCCTCTAAGCAAGGACAGTGTGAAAGAGAGAGCGGTGGTTAAGAAAAAGTGGAGGCAGGGCGCGTTATCGCTGCACAGACACTCATGAGAGCAGGGACTGGAAAAAGCTTATCTATCTCTCCTCAATGCAAGCACTTCAGATGGAAAGGAACATTTTAGTGGTTCCTGTGAAGGCAGAGCACACATAAAGACGAAGGGAATTACTCATCACTACATCAAAAGCATTGCCAACCGCAGATGAAGGCTACGCACAGACGGACCACACAAAATTCACAAATAAATGAAGTTCTAAAAAAGCTTTTCTAAGCCATCAGCCAATGTCGACCAGATGAAATATTTGCTGGAGCCTGAAATTGACGTGTGAATGGGACAAATGACCATTGGGAGATACGCTAATGCTAAACAGCTTTTTAAAGCCTCTTTTACATTGGTCAAAAAAACAACAACAAAACCCAACGACTCGCAAACGTCAGGCTTTTATCAGCAATAAGAAAGGAGAAAAATCAGCATTCACTCCATGTTTAAATGAGACTAGTCACAGTATTTATCAGATCTGGCACCAGTCGGCATTGATGTAAACACAACAACCTGAGTGAAGATGCTAATTAGATCTGGTTTTCTGTCACATGACTTCCTTTAGAAAAAACGCTGCAGACACAACACACAATAACAGATAATAGGGTCTCAAAGGGAGTCTTCTTCTTCTCCTTCTCCTCATGGGAGTCTATGGCAGTACCTACAGCCGTACGAAGAAAAGTTTTGAACTTTAGTATTCAGGTTATTATGAAAATAATCCATTTCTTTGCAATGCAACTTTGTTTGTAAGTCACACTGATATGAATTTGAGCTTTATCCTTCCTCCTTCCTTATTCTTTTCAAAGTACAAGTGCTGCAGGCAATTCAAACTTCAGTTCTCTGTGACAATCTCTCTCTTCATGAAAGTAAAACTGATTTTTATTTGCACAATCTGAGAAAATACTATATACTTTGCAGAAACCAAACAAATGTACACAATTCTTGTTTGGGAGTGATTTAATACCACCCCAGGCAACTGTTTCAGTCTCTGTCTTTTAATCCAAACACGTCAGACCAGGTTCAGACAAAAACTTCACAATAATCCCCGGACAAGCGTCACAGCCTGCAGCCTGCAGGTGTAGGTGTATTAAAGATAAACACCACCCACTTATGAGACACACTACTTGACCTGTGCCCATGTCTTGTGTAAACACGGACGCTGTGTGTCATAAGGCTCGGTATACAAAGGTCCCACATGTGGCCCAGTCGCAGGGCCTTGATGTTAAAGGGTAAAAAAGGTCAATTGAAAATCTTGCCTTGCGTTTTAATAACTGCACACACACAGAAACGAGACAAGAATTGTGTATGTGCTTGACATTCATCCGTCCATCTGTTCATCGTCTATAAAACTAGTGTGCATGTTCAGATTCAGATTCTTTATTTGTCATTTTACATGCTAAAAACACAGATAATGAAAAGTGTTTCACAGGACCAGTGAGAGAAAAAGTTAAAAGAAGACAATAAATAACCTAAGAACCAATATTAGGAACTAAAAACCTATATAATAAATAAATAAATGAATAAATATCCCATCCAGGCATAGGGAGAGCATGCAAGCTCCACAAAGAAAAGCCCCAGGGGATCAAAACTACAACCTTTCTGCTGTTACGCAAGAGTATCAACAACTTTATCTCTGTGCTGCCCAGCATTCACACAATCTGGCTTATTTACAGTCTAAAATCGCAGCAATGCTGTCAGCGCGCGCTCCTCTGTCATACACAGACTGACAGCATGTCAGTCAGTTGCTGTTGGCTTGCGCTATTGATTTATCAAATCACTGCCATTTTGCTCAACGGGTTGTTCGAAGGCACCAGCAATCTGTCTGTCTCCGGCAGTGAATTGCTCAGAAGCCATTTTCCATGTGTGCGCTGACAATGCATACTGACATCTCACAGGCCAGTTTGTCATATTGCCTCTCATCTCTAACACTGAAGAGGCAGACACAAAACCATCAGAGCGTTTGAAAAGGATTCGTACGTCAACAGACAGAAGATCCAGAAAGTCATTATTGGGCGTGCCAGCTCTTTTTCTTCACATCTTTAAATTGGTCTGGAGCATATAAATCATGTGTTAATGCTGTGCAGTGGGTGTTTTGAACACACACCAGCCCCACTCAGCCGCCAGCCTCTGTATCCCTGCTGCTTGGACGATCCATTGGCTGTAGTTTTTGCAGTGTGTCTGGTACCGTTGGCACTAATCTGCTCTTAGTGCCACCCATGCAGCCAGCTGAGCTTGTTGCATCAGCAGCCGCTAAGAGAGAGCGCTCTGATTGGCTGGGAATTAGTACAAAAGAAAGTGAAGACACCAACAGGCATGAAAATGGTGCGCTTTGTTTTGCAGCATCTTAGCACAAAGCTGAGACTGACAAATACAGAGTACTGTCACCTTGAGAAAATAGATTGTTACAGTATGTGATATAACAGCCAATTCTTGTTTTTTCACTCTTCATTTTCTAATATAAAATTTCAGAGCTGTGTTTGCTTCAAGAAGATATTGAATAAAACTCAATCTTAGCACGTCAGTACTGATACTTTTCAAATTGAGTTAAATAAGGATGAAAAGTAAGGCAGAGCTTCTGGAGGGAGCATCGCAGTTTAATCCCTGAATGGTGCCAGACAAGTGCTGAGGGTCAACCTTTCTGTGGGCTCATGTGAGTGAGGAGGACAGAATGTGAGAAGTGCACATTATGGAGAGGACTGTGTGCTTGACATATGGTGCCAATTACCAGCTGATGGGGTTGTCGAGGTAAAAAGGCCAATCCATATTGGCCCTTCCCACCCAGGTCTGCACAAGCAGCCATTCATCAGATTCTACAAGAACACCTCCCACCCAAATCCTAAACCAAACCCCAACCTGTCTGGAGTGGACAGGCAGCCTACACATGGCTCCTTGACTCAATGTACAGACGACTCAAAGTCAAGTATACATGCTGATTTTCAGGTAGGTTCATTAAGTAGACCCAAACCAGGGCCCAACTGCAATTTCTGGAGCTATTTTTACTTTTCCATCCAGTGTGACGTTTGTCGGCGAAGTTAACAGATGCAACGTTTCAAGAGTCTGTAACTTCAATGACAATGGGTCAGTGTAGCCAACAGTAATAAGGACTGCTTAAAGATGAACTTCACTGTTCCTCTTCCTATAAACACATAAAATACATTTCATTAAGTTAATGATTTATAAATCAAATCAGATTGAGCTGCCTGTTTATGTTAGCATGCTAAAACAAACAAAAAAAGACGCTACAATTAGCAAGCAAGTTTAATCTTTAGCAGCTGTAGGATTTTAGCCTAAATCTGTTATGTGACACTTAGCATGCTACATTATTGATATTCCCTTGCAGATTTCCCTTTTTAATGCTAAGAAGCTAACATTGCCATATTTGGGTTGTGGAATTTCAATCCGAACATGACTCAAAAATTACACAACCATCTCACTATCAAGGATAATCTCCAGTAACTTGTTTACAGGAATTATTCATTTGGACCCTTAATAATATTCAGATCGAAAGACACTTTGTCTCTCGTGCTCATTTCCAAATCAGTTGTATATAAAACAGTATACACAGTGTTTTGTCATGAAGGGGATAAATGATATAATAGGAGGCAGCATGCACACTTCCAATTTCACTCTACATTAGGAACCATCTCCTCAAATAATTTGGGTCCTGTTACGTGCTGAGGGAACACATAGTTTATTCTCCGCTTGTAAATAATGGACTTGCCTCCCAGTGTTTACTGAATTTTAGCTGTTGGTTAAATTTAAAACAGTGGGGCTAGCTCTCCTAATGCAAATATTCATGACTGACTGACTGATGATAGTTGAGTGATCATATTTTGTTCCACAGTCTGTTTCAGTTGAGGTAAATAAGAGCCCCGGTTGCTTTTTGAGGAAATACATTTTCTGAAAACTGTTGTGGATGAATAACCGCATGCACAGCATGAGATACAATACACAAAAAAAACAAATATTCTGTTGCATTTAACTTTCTCTGTGTGTGAATGTTTTACAAGTTTTACAACTTTAAAATGGCTTGGAATCTAACATTTAGTTTTATTGGTCTGTGTTTCAGTCACGCATCACTGTTTCTTCTTATTTGGTCCATTTCTATAAAACAGAATGTCCTATTTCAAGTTTTGCATCTGTCCCTATGAAGCTGTCTGACTCTGATTAGAAACACGAGTTGGTTATTGTTGTTCTACATACTAATATTAGTGGTATTAAAATCTTTGGCTTCTTTATGTGTTCATACCGCAGATGGTGGAATGTGTTGGGGTGATAAAGTACATGAACATGTTTTTTAGATATTCCTCTGGATTGCATGGAACTAACCAGCATATGTATGTTTTTCTATGTTGGAGCCATTTTTCTGAAAGCCCAACCATCCACCCACCCTGTCTGCCGCCTGCCAGGTTGGCCAGTAGCAAAGCAATCAAAGTTATATATCATCTGGCTTCAAGCTGCAGAACTGATCTTTATGGATCAAGATAGTGCCCAAAACTCCTTTTTCAAAGGAGCAGGGAAGCCATGTAGCAGCCAGTGGGAGAAGGGGACGGAGATGCCTTTATGTTAATGGTTTCTACAGATTCCAATCCTCTGTCTGTCTTTTTCCAGTCTCTCAGCCACACTACACTGATTAAATCATGAAGCTGAGGTTGAGGTGGATTTTAGGGGCAAGTAGTGTCAATCCACATACACTGTAAATGCAGATCTGCCATCGACCAATCAGTCCATCTAGCCAAGGGCTTGAAAATGAATGTGAAAATGTCATCATCAAATGACATCACAAGCAAAGTCTTGCGGATTATGATCTCTATCAGAATACAGACTAAACCTTCCTAGAATATCTAACAGCTCCAGTCTCCAAAAGGTCTAACACAAAAATGAGCCTCAAAATAATCAAAAACTTTGGGAAGTCGATGGTCAACAGCCTTTTAACTAGAAAAGGCCAATTTCTCAGACAAAAAAGACAAGCAAAAACACATCACGTGTCTGCTGAGCAGAGATTACAAAAGCCACAGGAGGAGACAGGGCTCATCAACTTAGCCTACACAGAGACTGGAATATCTGCCCACATTAACCACACGCATTATGGTACATTCTGTACGTGCACATGCCTGGCAAAAGAGCACATTGAGGCTCCCGCTGAGAATCAATCATGTACTGAGCTATCAAAATATCTTGTGCATAAAAACCCAACACTGGGGTCTTAAAATGGTACTGGTCTGGGATTTACTCATAATTGGACAGTCAATAATTCAAAACACACTGCTGCTTTCCTCTAATCAAATCTGTACTCTTGGCCACCAATTCCATTTTATTTAGAAATCAAATTTATTGATGGTTGTCTTTTGTCTCATGAGGGAGCCACTTTCTTTATTGATGTGATGAGTAGACCATGCTGTCTGTTAGCCACACTACAGCGAGGTCAAATGCTTTGGTCCAAAGGGAAATTTCTCAAATAACTATGGATGTATTGCCATGAAATTTGGTGCAGACAGTCCCAGTGGATGAGATCTGAAGAACTCAGTGCTGCAACCACTAATAGCATCATGAACAGGTCAAAGTTTCCACATGGAACAGCTGGGCTGGGTAATTAATGCTAATATGAAATTTAAACATGCTACATTAACAGGTTACCATGCTCAGCGTTGACATGGTAACAAACTAAACATTACTCACTAAATGTTGGTATGTTAATGGTATTTGTAAGAATGCTAAAATAAATACATGTAAAAAAAATTACATGTAAAACGTTGGCATGTTAATTTGCTAAAAACAAAGAATAGGCCTACGCTAAAAAATATATATATATTACAAGCTAAATATTAGCACGTTAACACTATTACCGTGAATCCTAAAAAATATGATGAATTAACAAACACTGACATGCTAACAAGTTAATACGCTACATATTATATCTAATTGCCTGTCAAAATGCATGTTAACAATCTGGGGGCTGTGAAATGAGCACAAAACATATAACTGGTGTATTGGTGGGGATGTAGAAGCCATTTGCTAACAATAGTCTATTCAAATAAACAAAACAAAAACAATAAACTGAAAGTCACTCGAAGTAAAAGGGAGTTCATGACATTATAAATATTCATAATAGTAAATCTAAGCAACAAAATAGCCTTTTGTGTTTATATAATCCATGTTGTGTTTGAGCTCCCAATCAGTAACGCTGGTGATATTGATCCTTTTTGACAGTTTCACTCAACAGAAACTGCAGTACAGTAACAGTTCTCAAGAGGTTTTTTTTTTTTTTTTTTTTAGGTCTTTTTAGGTTTCTCCAGTCAACTGAATAAATATACCACAATAATGAATTTTTTGTTCTGTGCTTCGGCTTTTGACAGCATCTCATCCGCACTTGTTGCTATTTTTGAGCCAATTTTTCTGTTCTGTTACCTTCTGTTACCCTTTTCTCGCTCTGGCATAGAAGATGATGTTGCCATTCTTAATCCTGCCTAAGGTTTTGATTGGCTTGACTGTTTTTTTCCAACCAAGGAGACAGCTGGCAGTGACGACAACACCCCCAGATGTACTTGAATCATAGAGATGTGGGCAGTGAAATGAAGGTTTGGAACCAGGCTGCTCTGGCACCACCCTGAGACATGACTTTAATATATATTTTTTTTGCTCTTTCAGTCAAACAGATCCTATAATAAAAGTTGTCTCTATTTTTTAACATCACACAATTCTTTTTTTGCCATGAAGAATCATTTCTTTCTCCAGGGTTAGCCTAGATATAGACTTTTCTCTATCTTTAGTCTGACCTCTGAATACTTACCGGTGGGTAATAGAAAGAGCAACACATGGATTTCAAAATCGGAGCAGCTGCCTTTGTCAATCTATGCAATGTGTCAGGCCATGAACTCCACTTAATATTCATGAATAACTTCTGGGATGCTTCTTATCAGAATCCCAATGCCAACTCATGCAAAATTTTGTGTCATTACAATGATTATCTCCAGCAATGAAAGAATGAAGAAAGAAGCCTCATTGTGAGCTGTTCCTGTAGAAAATCCCATTTGACAAGGCAGGCCTGAACGCACTTTGCTGACTGTGTGAGCTGTTGGAACTTTGAGAGTAGTTATGGTGTCGTTAACACGGGATTCATCTGTTGCTCAACTGTCCTCACGTATGAAACACGGCTTCCCCTCTGGAGCATTACTGAAAGTGCAATTCCTGGAGCAACTCAGCCCAGTCACGACTTCTGCATATCCCACATGGCTGGCATTTAAGTCACTTCCCCACTGGGATTGGATTCCCGTAGGTATTTGTTCTGTGCCAGAAGCTAGCTAGTGTGAAAGCTTGAGACAAAAAAGGTGGACCTTTCCCTGGTGAAATGATTTGAGGCTTAGCAGCAACCGACAGATAGTATGACCAAAGCCACTGGGGGTATGCTTAAACACTCGTGCACGGTTTTAGGGGTAGTTATTCCTGGTCTGTGGGCCTCGGGCAATGACAGGTTTAGTGTGTGGGGGCAGGAAATGGCAACCCTCAGACTCAGCCAGGTCTGAAGCGCTGTTCGTGGGGGCCAGTGGTTAAGAGGGAGGTAGGGGACGTGAGGGAGGTCAGGGCAAAGGGCAGGCCAGGGCAGTGCAGTTATTCAGGGTAAAAGAGGACAGACGAGGTGGCGATCGTATCGATTTCTAAAGCGGTCAGTATGCAGCGAGTGAGGCAGAGCGTGAGAGCTTGTGAAATAAACACACAACATTATGCTGTGGCCCACAGAGATTAGTCTGTTAGAGGTCAAATGTATTCTAAACACAATTGTGCAAAGCCATAATATTCTAAATATTCAAATTAGGAAATACCTCACTAACAATGATCACAACACTGGCCAAGACTAATGCTGTCAATGTGCCATTCTGCGTTCACATTCAAGTGAATTTTGTTATGATATAGTGTGACCAGTTTATGGTGCATAATGCTAACTTAAGATTACCATATTGTCAGTTCATAAAAAAAGTTATAATACACCCTTGAAGCAGCACTGGCACAGATTGGAGGCTACAGTGAGTTGCTATCAGACAGGGCTAGCTAGTTAGCATGCTAACGACACATTAGAGGGAAGACTTAACATTGCGGTTGTTTTCAAATGCTGAAAACAGTCTTTGATGAGTAAAGGAACCATGTCTAATGGTGAACCTGCAAAGTTTCTTCTAGCCTGGTGAGTAAACAGCTGTCGATGCTAACATCGGCTACAGAGAAATAGCAAAAAAGTTCCTTAAAAATATTTAGCGTGAAAATCATTTTGGGGTTCTGTTAAACAAGTTAGTCTAGTTATTGTCATTTTTCAATAAGACTCTATTACAGCAGCTTCAGGTGTTAGCAAACTAAATCTGCAATCTCCATCTTTGATTTAGCTGAAAAACTACTTGGCAAATTGAACTGAATAACAAAGCTTTTTTTTCCTTTTCAATTCTGAGAGGGATACTTAGTTCGAAAAATTGTCCAATTTTCTAATTAAGAGTCCAATTTGTCACTAACAAGGCTGCTGATGATCTCATGCTTATTAAAACGGCAGTGGTCCATTTTTTAAATTAAACGATAGGCTAGATGAATTAGATGTAATCAGAAGACGCCCAGCAGCTAAGTTGTATTCATCATTGTTTTTTGAGAGATGGACATGTGACATAAGAACAGAAAATGGTTCTAGTTCATATGAATATCATTGGCAGCTGATCTCACGGAGATCCAACAACACCACATGTAGCCTATACCTGCCCAGGGTGAAAGGGCAGCCAATAAACAGGTTTAACAAACAAAGAGACAAATCAGGACCAGTGTGTGCAGATAATTACCAACATTAAGTCAAACATTTTAAATCAGATGCTATTGTTTACATCCCATAATGGTGCATTACAATTAGTTAAGGTAGAGGCTGCACTGCACACGTTTAAGTGGTGTATTTAGCTAAGTGTGCATATGCTATACTAGCCAGCCTATGTTTCCTTATGGTTTATGGTTGTTTCAGGTCACAAAGTACATGTTCACACATTTCACAAGTTCAGATTGTGGGGTGTAAGTATAGTGTGGGAAACATTTTCAATCACTTGAGATCAACCAGCGGAGAACATGCTGGTTCTCGGTGTGAGGCAAGGCAACATTACAGGAAAAAGTTGAAGTGCTGTGCAGTACCAAGTGACAAAGCAATTAAACTTGGAATAAGGCCACGGAGGAGGCAAAAAGTAAGAATAATAAGCCGTCTAGCAGTCATTATAAGTCGGGGATCTTGAATCATTCGCTGTGAAACTCGCTGAGCAACTCAGTGCAGTGGGTGATTTCGCCGATTATGTCATCGTCTTTGGTTGAAGACGGACTAATTAGTGAAAACACAGGACGTGGTTTGAAAATGAAAAAAAATAAAACTGCTAAGGCCTCCGATGTATTTATGGCTAAAAATACCCCCAAGTCATTATTTAACAATGACCACTGATATGGAGCAGGAAACCTGGGAGGAGATCATTAAAAATTCATTGAGTCAACTTTGTGCCATCAGGGAGTCACAATGATCTTTTCACAGGCAGTTTTTCCTCCTTCTACTCTCTGTGGTGTCTGCTGCACCTGTACAACTACAATTCCCTTCTACAGACTCCAAACACAACACATAAATCATTAAATGACAAATATATGAGGTCTAGCTGCATCAATGAATGCAGCAGCAGTCCCGTAATATCACATTTGACATCAGTTTTAACACTCATTACGTGTATTTGAGTTTCATTTGAAGTCATTTACTACTGTGGAAACTCCCTAATAACAAATGAGCTCCTGAATAGCAACAGACTTGTAGCAGCTGTGTGTAACCCCCACGCCGGTTCACTGAACCCCTCCGCAAATTCCCCAGAGATGCTTTATTTACCACTGCCACACACACACACACACACATACAAATAAACACACATTCATACGACTGTATCATAACTCTATGGTCTCACTGTGTTACCCATGTCCAAATAGCTCAGCTGCTTGCACCTGCTCCGATGCACTTCTGTCAAAATGTCATTTTGCAGACAGCCGCAATAAATACCGCTATTGGCACTGGCATGTGAGAGGCTGGAAATTATGAATAAAATCAACAACCTCTGGCTCTCCCACTCCTCGCCACCACCCTCCCACCCTGAGCTGGAGCTCAAAGCTAAATAAGAGCCTCTCTTCAGCAGTTTGCTCGCACTTTATGGGAGAAGAAGAGGAACCTCTCTCTGGTTCAGGTGGGCTCCGTTTTCCTGCCAGTATTTTCCTTCATAGCTTTCGCCAACTCCACTTTGTAATTCACACACTTATGTCAAGTGCTTGTGCTAATTGAGAAGAGAATTTAACGCAAAGACCCTGGAGCCTCAGGAGTATTAGGAGATAACCCAGATTGAAGTGCAAAGCTCTAAAATATGAAAATCTACTGTAATTGTCTTTATTATTAATCCTTTGTTCTTTTTATTCTGGGTAGAATAAAATAATTGCATTGTCATTATTGCAGTGGTCCACTCAACCTCTTGGAGTGTTAAGCCCAAGTTCCTACCCCTTCTTCTTCCCAATAGACGTCCTCTACCTTTCCTCAAGAAAACCTGCTCGGAGCGTTCTCCCCTTTCCAAAAATATTTTTCCACTGCCCCGTCCAAACCATGAGGGCCTTTCTTTCCTTTTTTTGGACACACACACACACACAGAGCATGATTCCCTGCTCATTGACTCGCTGCAGTTTTCTCATCACCGGGTTGAAAATCATTCAGTTTTTTTTTTTTTTTGTGGTACAGAGATTAGGATTTGGTTATCCAATGATCAGGTTTTCAGTAGTGGAAAATGTCTCTGTGAGCTTCTTGGACAGGATAGTTCACACAAGTCTCTACAAAATGCACCTAGGTGGTGGTGGATGATAAAAAAGTGAAAGCAAAACAAACAATGAGATGTCTATGGGACAATCACTTGACTAGAGATGGAAATTGAGTGATTGTTAAGAAAAGGTTCCCCCTGTTGCTGCGCATCCAGTCCAGGCTGTCATAGTTAACACACGACACCTGTAACCACACAAACAAGGACTACACTCTGATGTGCACACATTGCCTGAGGTGGTTTTCTACCTCAAACTGGCTTGACGTTGGAAAGAGAGAGAGGCCCCTGCAGCTGATCTCTGCACAGGAGGAGGAGGAGGAGGAGGAGGAGGAGGAGGAGGTGGTGGAGAGGAAGTAAGCTCTGCTCTGCTCTGCTCTGCGCTGCATCGGCCCTGATGTTGGAAGATGCATCTGCAACGTGAGGTCACGCCTGGTTGGTAGCAGGGATTTACAGGCCCTTCAAGAAGGACCCCAAACCCCCCCCCAAAAAACACACACACACACACACACCTCCCCGGCCGGCCCACACCCAACGACCCCTTCCCAGTCCCCTTTAGAGAGCGCTGGCGGACGATTCGGGTCCCAGTGTAAATATATTTTTTTCTCTATCAAAGACACATTTTCCAACAACTGTCAAAAAGAGAGGAGGGTCGGATGGAGGGGGGAGGGCTAGGAGGAGAGAGAGAGGGAGAGAGTGGGGGTGAATTTTTTTCCCCTCTTCTCCCCCCCCGCTCTTCTCTCCCACCTCTCTCTCTCGTCCGCCGCTGCCTGTCGGGTTCTAGCAACATCTGGCACTGTTTATCACCTGGCCTGCTGGTTCAAGCAGGAGGGGACGAGCTGGAAGGGGAACACACGGTGCCAACCTGAGGTCCAGTGCAGCGGGGTCAACAGATCAGCCTGATTTATTAGAGTCTGACTGAGACCTATTCCTTGGTCTTCTACGCCTCCCCATCCTTTGGTTGTGTTAAAATCTTATTAAACCAGAAATCAATCAACATTACACTGAAGTCTAAATCACTGAAAAACAAAACTCCAATGACGAAAGATAGGAACAAACACGGTTAGTAGGTCAAGTGTAGTTGTCGAGAGTGATTGAAAACACTAACTTGCGCAGGAAAAAACAGGCTGTAAACTTGTCCTAGATATTTACAGTTTGGGTAATAATGTTATTTTTCACCTTTATTGCTATGCCGCCGCGTGTTCACAGAAGTTTGCAGATCAAGAGTTTTCTCATAAACAGACAAAAGGTTTTTGTTTACATCCAGCATTTTCTCACCAAATACACTGTAAGCATCCTGGACAAACATGTTTAGTGCACTTCCTCCCTTAATTACCAGCTGTTGAACGTCTATTTAAAGAGGAACTATGTAAGTCCTGTCGCTTTTCTGCTGTTTTTGTCCATGTGCATTTGTTTACAACGAAGCCGACGATAAATCAATACATGGAGCAGCGGATTACATTATATACGATGTTACGACATGTGTATTTGTGTAGTCTTAACATGTTATTTATTTTATTTATCCTTTATTTAACCAGGTAAAACAATCTTAACCTGTAGTAATGAACAAAAGATTGCCGGTTACGGAGCATTTGTGTCCCGGTGCCACAGAGACGAGAGCTGGGACACCGGAGCGGCGGCCAGGTACTACACTGATGTTGCAAGGTTGGTTTTCAGCCATGAGACGCCAGAGAGCCTCCTTTCTCACTCGTAACAAGTCACAAGTCATGTCACAATTAGTCCGGAGCTTTTTAATTAAGGTAAAAATGTAGCATAGCCACGGGAGAAATCCTGCTTAGTTCCTCTTTAAGAGAAGAAAATACTTAAATGCACTGTTTACATCTGGGTGTGCTGGCTTGTCATCTGTTATGTTAATGTTAGTCAATAGATTAGTGTGAAACTGGTGGCAGGAATGCAAATCATATCCAAAAAAGCATCGCTCCATAGGCCAGATCAAGTATTCAACACACCAAAAGGTTCAGAAGAATTATAAATTATGGTCACAAAAACAAAAAAATAGGAATTTTCTAACTCTGAGATAGAATGTTTATAATATTTTACACATATTTGTCTGTAAACTTTAAACAATTGTAATAAAATGGCCTAATTGATTAGAAAGGGATCTGACAGCAAGCCTTTCCCCTGAGCCGGGCACCAGAAAGTGACAGACGGAGGGAGAATATAGGGGGAAAGACAGAGTTCATGGGACAATGAGGCCCATTGATACGGTGGAGACAGGACAGGGTGCCTCCAGCACGCTGAGAACGGCTGACGGTGCACAGAGGCACAATGATTACAGTCTGCATTACAAATGGCTAAAACAGAGCCGTGGTCCTGCAGAGGCCACAAGCATCAGGAGAGACCTTGTCCACATAGGTCTTTGAAACGCCACAAACTTCTTTTGTTCCCCTTTTCTCCTTTGTTAGTGAAACACAACGTCCAAAGTGGCAGGAACAGCTTTCACAGATGGAGGTGTGGCTGCTTTTCATCCTCTATTCATGTTGCAAAAATCAAAAATACTCCTCTACTTTGTTTCTCCTTATCTGGATTTCCACCTTAATGAAGAAAATCTAACAGGACTTAATAGATATTCAATGCATGAAGCAAACAAAGTAGCTGACACTGATATGAGATGCTATTTAATACTACTTGGACCATGAACTGCACAAAATATCAAGGCTTTAAGAGGTTAAGCCATGAAATCCCACAAGTAATTATGTTTTTCCTGCCCTCCCTCTCCCCCTTACTCTTTTCCATTTAAACCCAAAGGAATCCCATTCACGTTTAGAGATAACGTTTGTTGCACCGCAATCGTTTTTCCACACTCTGCAGCTCCTGCCTACACAGCTGTGGATCCCTCTCAATCATGTCAAGGGAAGCCGTTTGTTACATTAGAACAAGTTCTTAACGCCATCTACAGGAACCTGGTGATACTGCACCTGAATAAGTAAAAAAAAAACATGCTATTTGTGTCCCAGCAGAGAGAAAAAGGATTAATCATTAAATAGGATTTGTTATTTTTCTGATTTACCCTCCTGAGAGGAAAAAATCGTTTGGAGTTTATCTCTTGAAAACACAATTGCTTGTCTTTAATCTACAATAAACACTAAATTTAAAGTTTAGAGTACCTCCAAGGACTTTGAGTTTTTTTATTTGTTTGTTTTTCTCTACCTGCAGTCCTGACCCTGACT
This sequence comes from Trachurus japonicus, assembly GCF_045865225.1. Classification (NCBI taxonomy): domain Eukaryota; kingdom Metazoa; phylum Chordata; class Actinopteri; order Carangiformes; family Carangidae; genus Trachurus; species Trachurus japonicus. The sequence continues at coordinate 7,965,508 of NC_140925.1, forward strand.
TTCGGCTGAGCCACAGCTCCATCTCCCCTACGTCTTCTCTGCATCACAGAGGCTGGGTAATGAATACAGCCGAGACATGTGGTGTACCTGTCTGTACGTGCAGATGATGATCTCCCTCAGATGGTAGTGCATGGGGGTCATGGTCTCGCTGACAGAGTCCAGGGCCATGTCCACCTCCTTCTTCATCCTGTGTCCGTCGGGGAGCAGTCGGACGAGCTGCATCACGACCTGGTCGGACAGAACCCACAGAGACTCGTTAGGTTTCCAGCTCTAAAAGTTTCAGGAAATGTTTCCAAAGTTGTGACAAGACTGTGAAATTTAACAAGCACCTCTAACTCTGGTATATCTGCCTCCCACCTCACTGGTTTGTGTTATTTAAATTCAGGTGCAGGAGAGGCAGCTCCTGCTATGTCATCATTTACATGAAAAATCTGATCTGGTGTAAAAACTTTTGTAAGTTTTTCTTTTTCTCACAATTTTCCAAATTAAAAACACATAGATGGAAAGATACTCAAGATGAGTGCGAGTGTGTTTTCTCTTGTTTCCGTTTTTAAATTATTTTTAAATACTTGATAAAGTAAGTTCAGTTTGCCAGCTTTTCTGAGGCTTTCAATAATACAACGCAATCCTCCACACAATCTAGTGGATGTTCAAAACTCTTTAATCAGTGGTGCTGTAAAAAAGCTGAAACTTTTACGTTTATCTCTGATCTTGGAAAGTGAACAATCTCAGGTCCAGTTAGTCGTTGTAGAGCTTACATTTGATCACACGATCTTCCCATGTTTTGTTCAGTGTTAATGGATTTTTCCTTGTATAAAGATGTGGTATGTAGGTTATCATCAGGCATCATCACATGCATGTTGTTGTGCCATTTGATTGAAATGAAAACCGTTAGACTTGATAAAAAAAAACAACAACCAGGAAAACTGAAGCCGGTTGATAATGTTTCTTTTGTGCAACCCTCAGCTGAACTGATAAGAAATGTTATGGCCTGTCAGTCCTGACCTAATTGAAATGTGGGTACAAATGTGTGTCAGCATGTTTCATTTACAGTGTTGACCTCAACCGAAAGAGAGCGTGTCTGTGTGATGTAAAACCACAACGCTGTTGCAACCTAGATTACTGAACTGTGCTGGTGGCCCCTGTGCAGCTGGTTGACTTCAGATACTGTTGATAACGTTGACAATAATAAGACTGAGCGAAAGCCAAACATCGGGGTCAGAGAACAGAACAGGCCTGCAGGCAAAACCCCATTTATTCTGATTTAGAGTGTGTGTCAGACAAGCAGCGTCAGCGTGTGATAAACACATGATCTGTGCCACTTTGCATATAACATCTACACAATCCTCCTCAGGGGGTTCCCTGTTTTCTCTTTCCAACAATGCATTCTGCTGATATTGGCAGTCCACGACATGCCTTTTAGTAACATGACTTCACACTACACACTATTATTAAAGCTGTTCGTAATTTATAGCACTAATGCGATCCAACATGTTTGTGGGCACCTCAGGTTGACATGGTCTGAAATCACTGATTCTGAATATAAGGATGTGTCAGTCATGGAAAACAAGCAACAAGTAGGCTATACATAAGGATTAGGGGAAATTCATTGATGTCATTTTTAAAAGCTGAACTTAAGTTTATCAAAACACAGGAAAGAACCTGTGAAAACAACAATGACATATCATCACCTTTCAAGTTTACGTGATACATCCAACAGTTACAGCGCAACACTACCATTCATTCAATGTTGAATTTGTGGTCAGCAAGTGAATATAAGTTCAATATATAGCCTACAATACAATTCTTCTTTTAGCTCAATTTTTGGTCTCCACCTACTACAACTGAAGAAAATTTCTGTCACTTAAAGGGGAACTATGCAAGTCCGGTCCTTTTTCGCTGTTTTCGTCGGGTTTATTTTCAACCTCAGAGCTCCCCCTGCAGTCTCGGAGTGCATATTTTCACTGTCGTAAAAACTCACCGCTAACCCTCCTCCCTTCCCCCCTGGCCATGTGTATTTGTTTTCAACAAAGCCGCGGTGAGAAGGCGATCCGTGGAGCGATGTCTACCGAGGTGGGTAACATCAACAAGAGATTACGATTACCCTACGAGGAAGGCAGAGAGCCTCCACTCTCCCCATAGTCAGTCATTTAACACTTACTCTTAAGCTGTTTAATTAAGGTTAACATCTTGCATAGTTCCTCTTTAAGCTACTAAATTCTCCACTATGTTCACCAGCTAGATGCCAGTGTTGTCTTTCTGCTGTTTGGTGTTGCAAAAAAAACAAAGAGAAGTGTATATTTAGGTGATATGCTTCATAAACCTGGACCCTGATTGTCTGGCGATGATTACCTATCACACAGGAATTTCTATATCACACTAGAGAGCCACTATGTACTGGCACCACACCAGTTCCTCCAGCACATAAAGCGACACCTTTTTTTTTTTGCCAGATAAGGCGACATCACACTTCCATTGGCGCCTTAATTGGAGGCAGGCTAGGTTTCCGTGGTGACCACTTTGTGTATCCCAGAAACTCCGGTGGCCTCGCTGCTGTGACTGGCATGCGATATTGTGTGCCTGCAAGATTGTTGCCTCTTTCTGTGTGACCGTGTTTACAGTGCTGAGAGGACACAGCTCACAGGTTCCAACCACTGATTCATTGTCACAGCTCTGAATCAAGGAGGAAGAAAAAAAAAACACCCAGTGGCTCTATTCAAAGCCTGCTATTCAGAGCAGAGGAGAAAAGCTTTGGCTTCTGGCTTTGTGTGGCTGAAGCTTTGAATCACAGGTGCAGAGTTAAAGAGGTTAGAAAACTAACAAGGGCCACACATGACCCCTTTAATATACAGCTGTATTACACACATTGATGACTCACACCACCAGTTCCTCCAAATGAACAAAACAGTCACACAAATCTAAATGCATTTTATAACTGCTTGGATAACATGCCTGGAAAAACCCCTTATACATCTCCTGCACTGTACCATCTGAATTTCTCACAACACTATTTTTTTCATATGTATATTCAGTAACTAAAGTGACTTCAGTCTGAATTGTTAATTGTATTTCAATTCACAATTTTTTTTAAAAGAAACTGAAAAGAAAAACATATCTGGGTTAAGATTAGAGTCTACTGCGCTTACATCCCCCGCCCACACTGTTTATTTTTGAAGAAATTCACTTCAAAGTGGCAGCCACAGATCAGCATTTAGCAGTAGTACTGATATGAAAATAGGCTGTGATGGGATCTGACCATGAAACTGAAAGAACAGATGGAAATGACAAGGAAATCCAATCAGTAACCCGTGAAGGCAATGGTTTGCTTTCTTCCAGTGTACATACCTCAAATTCTCCTTTTGTGTACTTGGCGTCAGGGACACTCACAATCTCGTCATCTGCAAACTCTGGAAAACCCTAGAAATTGAAGAAAACTGGCTGTTATTCCTGAGAATGAAAACATCGTAACCACACTGAATAATTTTTAGGTATGTCAGTAAAAATACACTGAAGGGCACTGCAGAGTCTGTAAACTCCAGAGAGCATCTCACATTAAAGTGCCAGAGAGTCAGAACAGCGACGACCATGGCGGTCGTAGTCCTGCCTTTGCCGTTGGAGCAGTTAAAAACGAAGGCTGAGCGCGAGTCCTCAGCCAAGGAACTCTTCATGGCCTCCAGCAGCTTATCGAAATCCTGAGCACACAGAGTTCAAACATGAAAACACAGACGCTGAAACTCAACCACAACTGTTTATCTGACCTGCAATTCATGTGTATCATAAAGAAAACAATCAAGGCTATAAAAACAAAATATATCATAAGTAATTAAAGTCTTGATACAATCCTCTTGTATGTACTTTTTCTTCCTTTGCACAGTTTTGTAGTTTTATATTTACGCATATTTAATTTCGTATTAATTTATCTCTTTTTGTTCTATTTAAGTATTTTATTCATAACATAACATAGTTTCATAAGGATGTATATAGTGTGTATTTTTTAATACTTTTCCATGTTTTGTATCTTCTACGCTTTTATTATATGAATGTACGTGCGCTACTGGTACATTCCTTTTGAGATCAGTAAAGTCAATACATTAAAATGTTTTTTTTCCCTAAGTAACAACCACAATGCAGAGAAATAACATAATAAAAATCCACAAGATTATCAAATAATTGTGAAGTAAATGTTAAATTAAAACTCAAGTAGTTCAGAAAAGAGTGAAATAGTTGTTATTTGTTTATTACTGTGTGGGGGGGGGGGGGAGCTCAGTCTGACATTAACAATCTTTACCACCAGAGGGCGCACAAGGTTTGCATTAAAAGTAGCCAACAAAGGAGCCTAGGGGCTGTTTCTGCATCTAATGCCTTAACGTTTGTTGTGCCTGTTTATCCCCCTCGCATCATTACCTCCTCTCTGGGAGCGCTGCCGTCCGGCAGAGGGATGCGTTTGTAGACGAGGCCCTGGTGAGAGCTTTTGTGCTGGTTGAAGATCTCCTGCGCTGTCATGCAGCTTTTAAACATCTTCATCTGCTTCTCCTGCTCCAGCGTCACCTCCAGCCACTTCTGAGCCTGCAGGATCGCCTCCTTCAGGGACATCTCCAGTTTCTACAGGCCGGGAGGGAGACAAGAACAAGAACAAGAACTTGCTTCATAGTAAACTAGTGACTGTCACAGGCACTCTTTGATTACTAATCTAATTGGGTTAGACCTGCAAAGACACATAAAAGTATCATTTATGCTCTACCTCTATTAGCTGTGGGTCAGATGATGGGATAGGAATGTGCTGGTCAAGGCATGAGGACTCCCTCGGTGTAAAAATCTGACCATTTCCTTCTAACACCAGTTCATCCTGCAGGTTTACCCACAACACGTGGCTGTGCTTCCTCTTCTCATCCGTCAAATGGGCCAAAACCGCTCCGGCAGCCTGCACACAGCCAGATTTTTATGATTAGACGGCAAAGGAGCTGGAAGTCCGGCTCCTGCATCCTGAGGTGGGCGTGTGAGTCTCCACAAAATCGTCATGAGTCATTCCCCCGAGTCTATTTCTACACTCAGGAATATTAATGACTTCAGGGACGACGGTTACATAAACGGACATAAAATGTTCTGCGGTGACAGAAATGTGCAAAATCCTGTTATGTTATTATATCTCATGTTCGTCATCTATGCAGTTGATTTGTGAGTCTCCAACCTTCAATAAAAAAAATGACTACTTAGAGGGATAACTGTTACAAATGCATCCTCTTTAGATGAAAGAGGTGGTAATCAGAGTGAATCTTTCATCCACTTTTCATCTCTTCAAGTTTATGTTTGGGATTTATGAGATTAATAATTGCCTGAAAGTAAACAAGAGCTTTTCTACTGATTTGATGAAAGTGCTGCACCTCTGATGTCGGCTGAGCCACTCCATAAACAGGCATCTTGGGCACTCGTCTGAAGTTGACGGCCTTCATCTCCTTCACAGTGCTGAGCACGTCAGGAGCCAAGTACTCATCAGCAACCTGATACATGAGACGTTTGGAGACAGAGATGATGATTATACGACTGTGAGAGAAGATGATGACAGATTTGAGCTGAGAGGTTACTGAGTTTATCAGTATATTGAAAAAAAAAAAAAGCACAGCAGTAGCATTTGGATGCATCGACACTGAGACTATATCTGTGTCCTGCGTGGTGTGTTTTTGGTTTCGCATTACAGACACACACAGATATAATCACAGGTCTACAGGCCACAGAATCGGCCTTCTGCGTCTGACTTCCTCACCAGGACGCGGGCTCCCCTGGTGACCAGCTCGGCCGGGGCCGACAGCTCCGATAGGTCCATGCGGGCCAGCAGTCTGTACAGCCAAGTGTGGCAGCACATCCACTGGCTGAAGTTGGACACAAAGGCAACAGGGAACTGCAAAAAAACAACACAGTTACTTTGGAATCTATGCTGAATACAAATGTGCATAGATTCATTTAAAAAAATCTTTACCTGTTCATGAAGGTATGCGTTAAATACAATCAAGTAGAAGTAGCGCTCCAAGCTCTGCATGGTTCTGTTGAGAAAGTAGTCTTTGGTGCTGCTCCCCTAAGAAACAAACAAATGCTCAGGTCAGGTGTTTTATTTCTCTGGTGAATCAGTGGATTTAAAACCCTGCTGATCTCCTGACAGACAGAGGATGACTATGCTTAAAATTCAACTGTGTTACTTAAGTCCTCCATCAGCTGGAGGGCCCACACTGATGAGGACTTCTCATGCATGGTTATTATCCTTTGACTGTGGTCTCGCAGCCCTTTACTTTATTAAGCATCACATGCACTGTAAAAAAAAAAGAAAAAGAAAAAGGAGCCCACATGCTGCCTTCAAAGACAAACTGCAGGCTGCTGTCGTCACATCACACTAACCTGAATTTGATAATCTTCTCCGATCCCCTCCAGCTTACTCTTGTTCTCATATATTGCTTCTTTTATGTTGTGCATTTCTGAACACAGGGCTATGGCTTGGTCAACCTGTCAAAAAGATAGAGAACATTATCAACTTTAGCATTTCTGAATGTCAGTCAGAATGAAACATGAACCCAATCTGACCTTGTAAAACCTGGAGCTAAAAAAATTTAAGTTCAAAATCCCCTCAAGAAATGTTGAAGACATATTTAATTTTACAATTACAAATTCTTCAAAGTGAAAACATTGTGGTTTTTAAATATAAGTAATCTGCCCTACCTCTTCCATGACCTGCTGCCCATTAGGCAGTTTGTTGATCAGAGACTGGATGAGCTGGAAAAGTGGTTTGGGCTCTGACCCTTTTGCCTCTTCAACTCTGCAAAACAAAAACACATGCACCCAAAAAAAATGTGAATGAAATCATCATTAGACTGAATTTCTAAACATGCGCTGGAGTCTATGTTCTTCCATATGTGTTTGATAACGAGTTCTTACGGAGACGGCACTTGTGAATCTCCCCTCAGGCGGTTCATGACCAGCGTGCCCAGGATCATGGCTAGGTTGGTGCGGCCAACGCCCACTTGGCAGCTGAAGAGCAGGGCGGGCAGCGGCCGCGACACATCGTGGCCCAGAGACAAGCTGGGGCTCTCCTGGAGGAGACGATGAGAGAAAGTGCAACTCAGTGCATCTCCAAAGATATGAGTGTGGTTATATCTTTGTGGTCGGAGTGACATGTTGTTATTATAAGTTAGTTTATGTGGCTCAAAGGAGACAAAATCTCATGATGTTTCCTAAGATGCGAGTCAGTGACATTTAGTGCAGTTTAAACCTAATTAGTTTTTAATGGGTCATTAGTTTTATCATGATGGAAGTATCTGAGTGGTTTTAAAGCCTTTTATCAATGAAGACTTCAGGAGGACAATATCATGAGTGAGAATTACAGAAAGAAAAAGTGCAAAAGTGAGAGAAAGAGTATGACTGGATTCAGTAGAGTTCAGATCCAAAAGAAAAAAAAACAAAACAAAAAAAAACAGAAGCTACTTTCCAACCACATGGAACTGGACCGGCTGCTGCAAGTCAGTCCAAAAAAGGGCAAAACAAGGCGAAAAGAACATCCTGTGTGAGTGAAGGGCAGGACGGAAACCAGACAGAGCGGATGACCAGAGGAGCGGACATGAAGTGAGTACAAGCTGCAGATTTTTTGCCATTTCTTTTACATAATCATCTTACTGCTTGGTGATGGATAGCACAGACAGGACATATTCAGAAGACTGGATATGGATTAAAAAAATTCAAAAAAGCTGCTGTGACCTTCTCGCTGCCTCAGTGAGAAAGTCCAGATGCGCTCTAATATTTCCACTCATTAATAACTTCAATGGCACATCAAAACACAATTCCAATGTGAAAAACAAAACCAAAAAAGGTCGATTCAATTGTTGAGCTTTTGCCATGAGTGACACTTTTACGTGGGCTTACCCTGAGTATGCTAACAAATGCGTCAAAGTCTTCTTCCAGTGGTGCTCCCTCCATTGGCAATGGTAATCTGTAGTACCTGCAAGACAACAGGTTGTTACCCAGAGTTGAACCTGCGTCTGTGTTGTGTCAATACTGAGCTTATGTAGGTCACAACACGCTGCATGTAAACGTCTGACAATAAAGTTAAGACTCTGCAGCCGAGCTCCCTTGTGTCTCTTTGTCTGTTTGAGCAATCTGCAAGGGACGACGGGAGAGATCAGAACCATGAGATCATTAATGTGCCTTTAAAAAGAACTACAATAAAACATCTGTGACACTTTAAGAGTCGGAGTCAGAGGCCTCAGAGCTCTGCGCTCTTGCCCTGGAAATGTCGCGTGCAGCCCCGCAACATCTCAATAAAGTGGAGTCGGCTGCAAACAGGATGCTGCGATCTTCGGCGCTTGCACACCCATTTCTTCCAAAAAAGCAGGGCAACCACTCTCTGCACAAACAAGCGTCACTATTTATAACCTGCCCTGCATAGTCTGCAGCGCTCAGCCGCACACTGCTCTGTCTACACACTGACGTGAGAGCCGAGGACGTGAAGGGGCAATAAAGGAACAGTGTAAACAACCTGTAGGCCGGCATGGTGAACATGGGCCTCTTATAGACCTCCTCGGTCACATGGATGTCCTCCTCGCACGTGATGGAGATCTTCTGCGGCTCGTCTTTGAAGTACTCGATGTCGTTGTAGACGTAGAAGATGTTTTCGTTGAGCTGGGCGAAGTCGTGGAGCTGGAGAGGAGGAGGGGAGGGAGGGAGGGAGGAAGGGGTTCAAATGCTGCTAGAAATTCTGCTGTAACCAAAAGTAGATTCTGATTTAAAGGGATACGCCAACATTTTTTTTTCTTCGTGTCTTGCCTCACTCCCGAGTCCATGACAAGCAGATAGACACCATCCTTTCGACTGTGCGTGCAGTAACGAGGGAGATACGGGCAGAGCTGGCGCACCGCTAATTAGCTTAGCTCAAACACTGGAAGTGTATCGGTAGTGTTAGCCTGCCTCATCAAAGACACTCTTCAGTAATTCTTAATGGAAACCGGTGGGCCGATCTTCATCTCAGAGTTGACAAAACTCTCCGGTAAGGCATCTTGAGCGGTCAAATGCCGGTAACAGGACGAGATCGGTCAAAATGGAGGGTTCAAGCAAAGACGGTTTATTTTGGTTCAAGCTAGCTACATCAAGGGTAGGTTAGCTTCCTATTTCAAAGTAAAAGCACTTCTGTATGTAAAGGGCGACGGGTGTTTTATTTTGTGAAAGTAACCGGAAGTAGCCGGAAGTGCAACGGCTAGCTTGAGTAGCGCCAAATTCGTCCGAACAAAATTGTAAACAGCTGGTATTTAGACAAATTAACGACACACTGCTGAGCTAAACGGCTACTTTCTCGCATAAAATGTTTGAAATGTCGATAAAGTGATACATTTACAAAGTTTAGAGCTAAAATGAAATCAGCTTCTGACTGCTGATTTCGGCTCAGGTAGCAGGCAGGCTAACACTACCCATACACTTCCAGCGTTTGAGCTAAGCTAATTACGGGCGATACGGCTCTATCTCCCTTGTTACTGCACGCATAGTCGAAAGGATGGTGTCTATCTGCTGGTCATGGACTCAGGAGTGAGGCAAGATACGGGAAAAAAAATGCTGGTGTATCCCTTTAAAGTGTGTGTTTCGTCACCTCCTTCCTGATGATGAGCTCCAGGCTCTCCACCGGCATCTCCTTCTCCAGGCCGTGAAGGTTCTCGTGTAGGTTTTCCTTCCTCCTGGGGGTGTAGGGCGCAAAGTCTCCATCCTTGTGCAGGAAAACCACCGGCTCCTCTCTCACACAGAAGAATATAACCTCCTGTATGCAAAAAGCACAACGAGATAGATAGGGCATCAAATGATGGGTTTTTAAAAAGTTAAGTGCTTGTTGCCTTTTGCCGACGGCACCACTTCCAAAAGCAACTGGAAACAATCTGTTGTCTTATGACATGCAGCACATGAGTAAGGACTTTCAAGAGACCTAATGTATAATTTTGTCAATTTCATTTCAATTACGGTCAGATTCTCGCTGCTGTAAGCAGAGGGATCCATTTTTCCACTGGTACACATGACCACAACTTTCTGTTTGCTCAGTTCTACAATTCAAGCCGCAGCCTCCACTGAGCACTTGACTCCTCAAATATTTACTGACAACACGGCTAGAAAGAGCCCAGGCAGAGCAACACAGGCACCAAGTCAGGGGAAGAAAACTGCAACAGAGAATCTATCAACCAGTTCTGTCAGCTCAAGTGTATACATCTGAAATTAATGTGTATAAAACAACACTGACCTCGTGTCCTTGCGCCTGGAGCCTCTGGAGAACCTGTTTAAAGCCGTTCAGGCTCGGCTGACCCATCCCAAACAGCGGGTAGGATCCCTTCACTTGGCGGAAGTTGGGCGCCCCGTAGCTGCCCGCGGTGTTCAGGACATCGGCCTTACTGTACACGTCCTGGACCATGAAGTGCTCCCCCTGGAAAGCAATGCAAGTTTCATCTGAGCGCCTACGCTTGCAGTCATTAGCATTTGTAAACTGAGCAGTGCAAATACAGTCTGTTAACATTAAAGTGGTTAAAGCTTTCCTGCTGCCAGTTCAAGCTTTTTTCCTATTTATTTATTTTTTGTCCTTTAATGACATTAAAACATAAAAAAATAATAATAAAAAGGTAGAAATCTCTTCCTCTTCCTCTTCTCTGTTGGCAAACAACACATCGGACACGGTCTGGTTACTCTGTTGACACAACAGATTAAATCTCAGGTCTGTCACCACAGGATCAGTTATATTGTGTTTCAATAGAGCTGAGTCACTGTCAGCTCGGTGAGTATGGGTCATGACAACCAGTTCCAGGTCAATAAAACACCTGGATTTGTCAAGATCTGATCAAATAAGAGGATCGAAGCTCATCCCTACAGGTGGGGGGGGGGGGGGGTAAACATTTAAACAAGAAACTTCTTGTTCATCATCTCGAGTACCCTTTAGCAAATATTATATCTGCGTCATTGACTTTGGAACGTTGAAGCCGGTCGTCCGTATCTATTATAAACAACAGCGACACTGAGTTATCGCTCCGTTTATATACATCATTGAACTTCTATTTTATCTTTTCCAAAGCGAATAGTGTAAAGGAGAAAACCACAACATGAGCTGAACAAATTCAGGTATTTTACCAAGGTAGAATTGGATCCACGACCTGGTTATCTAGAAACCCAAACCATCTGTCGGGCTAAAGTAAAAACTTGTGGCATTTTTGATAAACTGAGAAAGGCCAGACCCAGTCTGAGAATATAATCTGTGACCTATCAGGTTCTGTGTCAGTTTTCATCTTTAGGTTGTAGGAAAAAAGAAAAAAAAACTGTTATTTATTTATCTATTTGCTAAATAAGAGAGTAAAGCTTGATATTATATTTCTTGTTTCTTGTTTCTTTTTTTCCCCCGCAGCTGTGGCACAGCAGAGTTAGGACCAAACAAGGGAAGAAGAAGGGAAGATGAGTCAGGACAGAGTTACTGAGAGCGGTGACAAACTATGTGGTGAAAGTGCGACACTGGTTCAACACCACAGCGTCTGTGAAACCTCACTGGTTTTCATTGTGAAGTGGATTTATCTGTTGAGGAGAGTGTTTTCGGTTTTGCAAAAAAAAAAAACACCTGGTTGGTGTGGACGGAGGAGAGGAGGCCCGACACGAGAGAGGAAAAAGGCGTTTTCACCGTGGACGACGTGACCTTACTGTAGTTGAAACTACCAACCTATCCAACAACACATGTAAACAGAAGCTGCGGGTTTACACTGACTGACACAAAACACTGCATGGCTGACTGACTGCAGCGGGGCAGAGGAGGTGACGGTGCAGCAGATCAAAGCGCCGAGGGGAGGGTGACAACGATTCCTGTGTCAGCGGCTGCTACAGATCATAAAACCACGCATGACAATGTTCCTGCGCCACTCTGCAACTTTGACACGAGAATGTGAAAAAAAGCAGAAATAAAAAAAAAAGACAGGTGACGCAATTCCACGTCTTGTCCTCTGTCTGACGTCCTCTTACCTGCACCAGGTAGTGCTCGGGCATGGCGTCCGATATCCGACCGAGCTTGTAGTTGATCTTGTGGATGTCATCGTGAATCTGGAACTCCTGTCTGCAGTTGTACCTGTGGAGCGGAGCAGAACAAAACAGCAGGTCTGGATGGTTTAGAGAGGCCAATTCAATTATCAGCTACTATTTGCCCGGCCTGGATTGACAAATGAGATGATAACAGGGGCAAACACTTGGACGGGAGGGCAAGAGTGGGGGTGGGGGGTGGTGGCTGTGGTGGTGGTGGTGTCACCACAGTGATCAAAGAGGATTAACACCCAATTGTGAGAACGCGGATTCGGGGAGGGACTTACGTGATGACGACAGGTGCGACTTTGTTGGTGATAATGGACTTGGCCTTGTTGTTATGGATGTTGACTGTCTGAAAGGGGCTCATGTTAAGTGACTGCCTGCTGTCGGCCATCCCGTTGCCATGGACACTCTCAAGCGGCGACGCTACGGAAACAGGCTGTGGTGCGGCACTGGCAGTTGTACCCATGCTCCACAAGCAGCTGTGAATGACATCGCAGCGGACTCAGAAACAGGAAGCAAACACACTCACACACACACACACACCTACATAAAAGCCCACACACAGTGGCAACACATACAGTACGTTTGGGGAGTGATAACACATGTAGACGTATTTAAGGTGTTATAAGCTAGTCGGCGGACGTCTCACACTTCCAGACGGAAGTGAAAAAAATCTGAACTCGTCACTCATATTCTATAAATAATTGAAAAAAAAGAAAAATACACATAGCCTACACAGATTTTCACATTTAAAAAAAAATATTGGTTAAATTGTTTTTTAACTAGTGGATTTCCCACTGGGGAATTTGATACAGACATTCATGGTCCCTAGAGGATGGGTTGTAATAACTTAACCTTTCATCCAAGGTCAAAATGCAACAATAATGACATTTCCATCCGTCTCAGCTGCACAATAGTAGACACTATGACTCGTTCATGTTCAGCTTTTGATACGTATAAAGATGCAGATGAAGCCTACTGTCCATGCTGTGTTCATTCTGTCTGTGTTTGTGCATATTTTCAGAAACCTTGTGATTATGAAAAAAATGGAGAAGTGCCACATGTATTTATAACTTTAGGACACAACACTACCTCAACTTCTGCCTCTTTCTTACGAGGTGAATTATGCCATGTTTGACATATAATTGGAAATATGTGGGCATTGACGGTCTCATTGCAAGACGCTGATGCATCTACTTTCATATATTAAGTGAGCAAAAACGCCCCTTGGCATGCCCACACTCTGAACTAAGGATGGTGATTCTTATCTATAAAGATCAAGATTGTTTTGTTCTCTGCACGACAGTGAACAATTCCTAAATGTCAAGTCCATATTCGCAAACTTTACAGTTCCATCACTTCATCTGACAAATATTTACACCAAGGTTTTATCTGCCGATGACCCCAAAAACTGAAAATATCAGTTATTTCTCTTAAAACAGACAAAATGCTGCCAAATCACTGCTATTGTTTAGTATTTCTTTTTATCAAAAAGAAGCATAAAAAGCTTTCTGTGCCTCTGACAAAGAGCCAGGAAATGAAAGAGACATACAGACATGCAGATGATCAACCAATGATTCATGAAATCCCCCTTTTAGCTGTAGTCAGCACTCAGAACACATTAAAATCATCTTTAATTTCATATCGCTGTGATTTAAAAACACAGTGGCAGGGGGGTTAGGGTCGAGTGTGACAGTATTTATATTTTAATCACACAACTTGATATGGAGCACTCAGACGCCCACGCGAGCCAGCCACAGGTTTCAAGCAAACCCTCCTCCCCTTTGAATAAACAGTGAGCCTTGCAGGGAGCTCTGCAGATAAACAAACGAGTCTTCCGACAAGCAAGCAGTCAGCGTCAGGAACAACACCGCTCCTCAACATCACCTCTAACACACAGGAACCTACAGCACCACCAGAGCACACAATCAGAGGAAAAAAAACACACACAATCCCCACATGACATGAAACCCCACAACACAAACTCAACAGATAACACATACTGTCACACTGCAGCAGCAGCAGAGTGTCGACCAAGAGGGTTAAGACAGAATCGATCCGACATCAATATCTACTTCATGTGATACAGCTGAGGGGTACTGCAGGGATTTCTGCTGCCGCCTGAAGCTCAAAGCACCTCTGTGTGATCTCCGGCTTTGAACAGAGTGGACTCTCGTTGTGCAGAGAGGCTCTGTGGAGAGAGAGAAGTGGCGGGTGAGTCACCGCTACTCCCCTCATTGTTGCGTCTGGAGCTGAGTGGGCAGGTCAACCTTGTACCTTTTTGATTTGGTAAAGGTTTTCTTCTCAAGGGCAGGATAACAACATATTGATTTGCTTGTTAGGCTGCAGTGTTTGCTGGAACCGTTAAAAATGAAGGAAAAAAAAAAACACAACAAACACAAAGCTCATCTAGAATAACTGTAAGATTTGAGGAAAAGAGCTGCGGAAAAAAGAAGTTAAGTCTCTAACCAATAAAAAAAAGCAACATCCTTAAAAGGAAGTTAAGTTTTCAAGAATACTGTGCGCCCGGCTGCCCAAATCTATTTGAGTCCTCACCACATACCAAAAGCATCTCTGCTGCCATAATTGTGTGACTCCCGAAAGAAAAACAAGAAAAACCCTCCGCACTGCAACAATCTATCCCAAAAAATTCAAAATCTTACGTGTGCGTTGAAGAGCGTTGGCTGGTTCCAGAGCCTTTTCTTTGCTGCTTGTTTTCTGCCATGGTCCAAAAGGAGTGTGAGAACTTGGCATCACATCCAAAAAGAAATCTTCCTCTTTTGAATCCCCTCGCCCACCCCCAGTCGGTGGGAAACACCCCTCATGGGAGCTCAAAGCCCTCGGCCGCTTGGCACTGGGCAAAAAAAAAAGGAAAAAACTTCCAAGAGCGATCAGGCAGCGTCGTCCACGTCTGTGTCTTATCTCCAGTCTGATGTTGTTGGGGAGTAGATTCATGCAACAGAGACTCGAGTCTCTCCAGAGGGGACCGGGCAAAAGTAGTGGTACATCTGGCAGCCAGATGGCTAAGGTTCAGCTCCCTCTCACAGGGACAGGATTTGCACAAAGACCACACAGTTGACTCTTGTGCTGTACAGTAGGGCTGTCACTTCTTATGTAAAACTCAAACATTTGTCCGAACGCGATATTCCGATCGTAATGATCTGCTGAAATTCAAAGCTTAGAGTCTATAAGCGCATGAGACCGTATGAAGCAGTTCCCTCTGTAGTCCAGTAGAGGGTTCCCTTAAAGTCCCCTATCAGCTTGATTTAGTTAAAATGAATTATGAGCCTTGTTTGAACTTAAACTCTTTTTTCATTAATTGTGTTCATACAGTTCGTAAAAAACTGTGAATTTAATAATCCAGATTTTAGATTCCTGCCCAGAGGAAAAAACAATATGAAGTCCAACCATAAGATCTGGGAACTTTTTCTGACATCTAATGGACCAAACAACAGATTATTATCATTCCATTTCACCACATTTTCTTCCAATTCTATTTCTAGTCAAGTTTCCATCAAACGTTGTGCAAGACTGAACCAAATTTCCAGAAAGTCTTGAAGAGAAAATGCAAATAAATGCACGTCCCCATTCCCAACCACGACCGTACTGTTGTTATTAAGAGTTGGATGCATGAAGATGAACAGACAACGGCGCCAATTCTTTCAGTTAGTTCCAATTCACCCGTGGGAAGAGCGCTATCAGATGATCTTTAATAGTCACATACTTCAATTAATGCACTAAAATGAAAATGCACATAAACAGGTGGATAAAAATGCACTCAACTGTCAACTTTGGGAGTTTCTCCTCACAGAATCTAAAGGTCTAATGACAGACCTTGATGTAGGCTGTACAGACTGTAAAATCCCTTTGATGGGAAAATAAAAACACATATAAACTTGAATTAAGAGTGAGAAATACAAACAGCTGCAAACAGTCGCGTGATCGACTCTATTAAAAAAGGTAGAATATGAGACATGGTAGATATAAAACAAATGCTTTGTCGCCTTGACTTCCTATTTGGATTCACAGTGAAGGCCATTTGCATAGCAAACCCTTTTCATGCCCTGTCACTTTAAGGACATTTAATCAGTAGGTTTCCTTTACACACCACCACAGTCATGCATGATAATACGTATGTTCCTATGTGGTTCAGTCGAAGGCTATAAAACACTCGGACAGCAGATTCTCCCATTATCCTCATCTACGCAGTACAACATCCCAAATTTTATCCCATGTGCTGTTGTCATTTGTCTGAGGTTTTCATGAAACTCACTGACACTTCTTGACAGAAACTTCAGTTTTTTAAAAGGCCTAACACACCCTTTTGACACAGAAGTCCCTACCACACACATATGAGCTCAACTTGTCAGCCGCACTGATTTCAGCAGGGGCAGGCCTGGTCTAGCGAGCGGGCAGCCGGGGCGGAGGCCTGAGTAGAAATAGCCCTCAGTCATAAACATCCTCCTGGAGAACCAATCAAGAGAACTCATCAGAGAAGCTGTTTATCCCACATGTCAGCCAGAGTAGTGTCGCGCTGCTCGTGAGGCCAATAAAACGACATGACAAACTCAGATTTCCCAAGTTTGTCTATGACACCATCGGGCCAGAGGGCGAACAGCTGTTTGAGTTTAGCTAATGCCACTAATATCTAACTTCACTGATGGCACAGTAAGAATCAAGGCCATGGAAACTGGAAGCTTCTGCCAGTCCTACCAGTGTTACTCCATTCAGGGCTGCCCCATTTAAATTCAGCCGGTGTCCCAACTTTGCTGTAGCAACGTCTTCAGACAAAAGGGCCTGAGTGCAGACAGGAAGAAGCGTGCAGCTGCAGGATGCATCTGTTGGTGGAACCGAGGAAGGATGCAGAACGCTCTTCATTCACAAGAGATGCAGGGGTTCAAGAGAGATGGGTATCACTTTGTAACACTCTGAAGATCTTTCAACGCTGCTTCCCATACCGAGATGAGAGAGGAGCCGCTAGCGTAGCAGCAGAAAAAAAGAAGCCCAAAGTGAATGCAACTTGCTTTCGTTGTGTTCAAGGAACCTGGGTATGCTCTGTCTCCAGAGAAGCCACTCAGTTCAGTCTGACAATGTTAAGCCTGAATGTCTGCTGTCTGCACAAAACCACATATAACAACAGAACTGAATGAACACCACACAAGCTTGATGTTGTATGATGCAGTCAGGCTTTTATTTCTAAAGCAGCACCACATTTATGACTATTTGTTTGTTTTGAACATGTGTTGCTTTGAAAATCTGACATGTGCAAAACCTCGTTCAAAAGCCTAATTAAAAGTATGTCAAATGAAGATTTCAAGCATCAGTGTCAAGTCTGATCTATAACAATGACAAAGTGTCCCACGCTCTCTTACTCATCACAGGATACTAGACCAGCAAAGTCTTCAATACAAACCAGTCACACCCCTCTGAACAGAGGAAGCGTAAGCACACCTTGACAGGAAATGCTTAGTTGTACTCTCTGAAACTTCCTCCCTGCAGCTGTACACATATTTCACCAATGAGGTTAAGGGTTACATATAGGCGTGATTCCACAGGACATTGCTAGTTCCTGAGCTAAATATCAGTGCTGCACGGAAATGAGCTCAGTCCTTCCTCTGCATGAAATCTTTTTCTTGCTTTCCTCCAACTGTTCGAAAAAAAGAAAAAAAAAAGGCCTCATTGTGAGTTTGTGTCAGCTCACGGCTCCCATGTTTGTTTTTCGTCCAAAATAAATCGCCCCAACCGGCGTGTTCAGATAGAGGCCGTGGCACAAAGGAAGCCGCGCGACGCATTGTTCGAGGATGCGATTTCCAAATCTGATCGAACTCCCCCGGAATAGATTGTGCACGGGAAGACAGATAGTCCAGATTAAACTGTCAAAAGTGCACAAAATGGCTGGAGAAAAAAAAGCAACTTAAGTGAAAGTTTTTGTAAAAGCAGCAAATCAACCGGGAATGAGACAAAAAAACAAACTATGCAGCAAATATGGCATAAATCACACGAATAACCTTTAGCTTTCCACATTCTTGCTTTCATCACAGCTTGACACGGAGCTGCTAAAACGGGTGAGCAGATCTATTTTTAAACCCCTGCCTGTAATTTATTTCATTTCAAGATGGCAATTTTATCCCCCTATGATTTCAAGGCTGCAGTAATGTGGCTTTTTTTTTTTTTTTCTAAAAAAACCACCAGCGTCTGACCACGATATTCTGTTCAGCACCAGCCAGGCCGACTGACAGCATTTTTTTTTTATTTGTCACAGCCTTGGACGAACCGCTCCACCGGCAGATTTTACACAGATTTGTTAACATGTTTCCCTTTCGCCTGCCACTCTTGATTGCAATCTGTAAACTTGCATGTGTATGTGCAAACAAATTCCCGACCTAGCGGCTGTATTTTCTAAGTTGGTGTGGCGATGCCAGAAGCCTGTCATACAGGCGCTGGTCCTCCAGTAAAGGAATGATAAACACTTCATCACATGCCATGAAGAATGTAACCCATGTAGCTATGTGAATATCAAACATGACTGGTATTATAACAGCATGCGTGAAGCCAATAAAGCCATCCCCGCAAAAAGGACAGGAAGCTTTATATATCATTTAGTTTGAAAAAAAAAAAAAGGCTGCATAGTTGAGTCTGAAGTCTGAGATAAAAATCACGCCAGGCATGTGAAGTGATATTTAGACAACAACGTATGCCATTTCCTTCTGTATTCTTCAGAGACGTGCTGCTGATGACATGTCTGGCAGCCACAAGCCTGCAGCAGGGAGTCAAGTATCACAACACAGAAGGAAGGTGAAGTAGATCACAACTGTACCTGACGTTCAGCTGTTCAGTCCACCATCCGAGAGGCGCTCCGGTCTCTGAGGATCACAACCAGAAAACAGAGAGAGAAGACAGTTGGTTTCAGGAGAAGCAGCTATAGGGTGACAGCTCTCAGGCAGGCAGGCAGGCAGCGCCGCCGGTCTCAGTCGGACATCCTCGCTTGGCGTGTCTCTCTCTCTCTCTCTCTCTCTCTCACTCACTCTCTCTCTTTCTCTCTCACTCTCTCTCTGATCTGTGAGGTAATCTGTCTCTGCCCCGCTGATCACACACACACACACACTATGGCAGGCGGTGGTCTCGCATCATTAACGCGTCTCTAATAAAGCCAAGTCAATGACCATGTCCTTCAGTGAGGACAGGATCCCAGACAGGCACTCAGCAGGAGGAGGCAGGGGGAGCGAGGAGGAGGAGGAGGAGGAGGAGGAGGAGGTTGGGTAAGAAGAGGAGGAGGAGGAGGAGGGGGGTGCAGCTCTCCGTCTGAGGCTTAGTTGGGTGACAGCGTGCTCTCTTGTTGTTTTCTTTCTGTGCGTTACTTTTTTGTATGCAAGGCTGCTCGCGAACGCCGAGATTTGTGTGTGTGTGTGTGTGTGTGTGTGTGTGGGGATGTGTGTGATGTGCAATGTGTGTGTGGGGATGTGTGAAGAGGATGTGGGGGCGGACCCACAGAGGCTTACTCATCATCCAGTTCACCGTCCAATCTCTATCAGAGCCTCCTGGCAGCACAATGCCTCCCACACATGGCAGACCTTTTAACAACTGTCTCCAACACATAAATTCAACCTTCACTTATTAAAACTTCTTACAGTCGGCCGCAGCCATTAACCCCCACTGACACGTTGTAATGCAATGTAATGTAGCCTAATGCACGGAGTCGGACCTGCCAGGAGAACTGACGATCTGTAACAACTGCACGCAGAATAGATGACATCACGTAAGCCTAATTCACTACGATGCTCTAATTACTCCATTCATTAGCGGTTAACACATGCCATGTTAAAGGCAAACAGGCTTACAGCTGGGCAAATACTTAGATTTAAGCTTCGAGGTTCAGCTGTGTGCTCTACCTCTTGTAGCCGTAACCCTGAGGTCAGACCGACTTCTCATGCATGGTCTCATGGTGTCCTGTTTCATGCTGTGGGCTGTATGAAGTCAGAACAAAGCCCACAGCAGCTGCTGATACTGTGATATTATACCTGCACGGGGCAACAAACTTCCCCCAGAATTCACTAATTCTGCAAAAACACACTCATACCATACAACCACCACGGCTGCAAATGAGGAAACAAAACACCCAAGGGGTCGACACAGTCGCTGCATAATACCAGAGTATTTTCTTACAACAACATGTGTAATCGGTCTGTCACAAGATAATACCCAAATTAAGCTGATTTGCAAAAGTGAGTGAGCGGTTTTGGAGATATGGATGTAAAAATCTACTGCTGCCACACCTGTTCCTTCCTTCCTGCAGCAGCGCAGGCCAAAGACTCTTCTTGTTGTTGCCACACCACAAATGTGAAGTGAAACAAAGCCCTCCCATGAAAAACCGCGAAACCGCAAGATATGAATGAATCAATCTGGGAAGGGAGCAGTCATAAACAAGGTTTTCGTTTTTCGGGGGTGCTTTTTGATTAACAGCAAGGAACAGGTTTGAGATTGTGACATGTAGTCGTGTAGTTACTCTGACTGATGCAAATCCTCCTGTTTCCTTCCTTTTCTTTTTGATTGGAAAAAGATAGGCAGGGCACAGGTCCAAGTGAAAGACTGAAGAGAATATGATCTGTGACAGATTCAAAGAAACATCCTCTCTCTGCTGAACGTCCTCGGTGGAAAAAAAGAAAAAGAAAAAGGAGCATACAGTTAATATCAGCTGTCTTGTCCAAATCCTTTCTCAGGCCTGGTGTTTGTCTCACCCCCCAAAAAGTCAATTTGCTAAAAGCCTTGTAACAGGAAGAGGAAAGGAAGAGATAGTGAAGGGAAATATTTCACCTGGGCTACAGCTCAAGTCCTAAGCTGTGCTGAATGAGCACGACAGTATTAAAAAATAAGTTATGGATGAACTCTTCAATAAAAAAAAAGAGCTTAATATGATATTTTTAATGTCTTCATGGACATGTGGCAGCCTTTTTCAACAATTTAGTCAGGTTACAAGTGTATTAACAAACACTGCAGCTGAAATTACAATGAATTCAAAACCCAAAGGGACCAATTTTGGGGATGCGCATTACTCTATAGAGTCCAGTGATCAAATATGACACCTTGTGGTTAAAATTATCCAATGCACTCAGGCGTGTACACAAGACTTCACATCAGTGGGACACAGATGTTCATTATCTTATGACAACTGTTTCAGCTCCAAACAGGTGTTAATACTGTAACTTGGCACAACATGACTGAGACTCTAAAGGCTGCAATTATCAATGAAAACAATCAGGTTTTTAAGATCTTTTTTCAAAAATTAAAGAGAAAATTGACTATTTTCATTTACTGAAGCATCCCCAGGGATTTATGGGGATAAACTCACCCAAATAACCTCTAAACCTATCAAATTGATCAATTCCCAACCAATAATCCTACGATTCATAAACAGCCACTGATAAAGCATGAGCTATGACAGTGATTCACAAAAGAAAATTAGCAACTTTTACAAGTTAACCCTGGGAGGAGTGAAGTTTCTGCTCGATGCTTCTTATCAGGATAAATCTACGAATAAACAGCTCAATCATTTATGATCCAGGCGTTCATTCACCGAGGAGTTTCGTGCTCTCAGTCTTGATTAATTGTGATGTTCGCGGTTTGATCTGCGCTCTTGGTTGTCAAGAGCCAGTTTCTGTCTTCCCCCAGGATGTAAGAGAGGTAAAGTGATATGAAGAGAGAGGAGACTGATCCCAGCTGGACGGGCGAAATCAAACAAAAGCCGGGACCATAATACATCAAAGGGAGTCATGTGCTTTGTCTTACTTGCACTATAGACTTTTCATACTTGACATTGCACCTATAAGAAGAATGCTCTGGAAAATCTGTTCTGCATTGACATTAGGCTATTTATAGGCTGAAATGATCCATGAGCAATGTATTTAAAATATAGGCTACTCCGGTTTACAAATACTTTTTTTTTTTTACCTACACGTTGGTGATATAGCTCTCATACTATATTATATATTTAGCAGATGTTTATGTCCAAAGCAGCTTACAACAATGTACAATGTACTATGCTAGACCAAGAGTAGATGTCATTCACAAGCATAAGTGCTTCCCTTGTAAACAAACAAATAAAAGTATGTTCATTGTGCAGAAAGCACCTCAAGATGTTTTGTTTGTTTGTGTTTTAGTCATTAAGATGCGGCCTGAACTAGATTTTTTTTTGTATTCTATATAGGCTAATATGCATGTTCATTCTTGACTCCTGGATTGTACACGTTTTCTTTTGTAACACACAACACAACAGTATGTAAACATATATTTGGATCAGTAAACCATCCATCTGGTAATGTTATCTCTGTGTGGAAATATTTGTTTTGGATTCTCTAAGGGCCATCATATCTCAAAATACTTGCTCTGCGGGGGATGGAATTGACTTTGATAATGTGGCAACCATTTTTACCACTCTACAGGCAGATTGAGTTCATAGCAACCATTTACTATGGACTGTAACATAGAAAATATACTATGGACTGGACTATAATAAAAGGCTGTAGCCTTCTATTGGCAGTAGGTAGGATCACTGCAAAAACCTGGGTGTTAAAAGTGTTTTTAAAGAGAAGAAACATTGAAAAAGAAAATACATTTTGTAAGAATGTGTTACTATGTGTTTCAGCACCAACTTAAGTTGAAAGTGCTTCTTTAGTTTATGTTGCATCACTTCTTGTAGGAGAAGTCAGTGAGTGAATACTGTGCACAATACACTGCAGGCATGGAGAGTGGGGGGTGCCAAGCACATGTATGCTCCATCAACCACACAAACACTTCATGAAAATACCTTTTCAACTATAGTCAAACTGCACCGCTGCAGCTATTAATATTGCACAATTAACGAAAGCACGAGGACTCTGATACGCTCTTAGCATCCAAAACAGCACCAGCATTAACTTTTAGGCTGCCGTAGCTCGTGCAACAAGACCCGTAAACTTTAAAGCTACTCACCATTTCAGCACACGGTGGATGAAAAAGCGTCTGAAGAGAACCGAAGCTCGGTTTGTCCAGGGGATGTAGCCGAGGTGCACCGCTTTCTGTTTACAGACTAGAAAAAACACTCATTGATAGTTTTTTTAATGGTTCTTTTCTCGGGAAATTTACGAGGAAAGAGATTTCGCTATGTGAATAAAGAAGGACCGCGCATGCGCAGTTCACGGTCATCTTCGGACGCTCTCTGCAAGTCTCCGGCCAAGATATTAACGCATCTTTAGTAGGAAAACATGAATTACTGAGCCTTTCTTCATTAAAAGTGACTGCTTTTCAATATAGATAGTTAGAATAGGCAATTTTGCAAAAATGCTGATGCAGTTTTATATTATAATGCAAACAGCATGTGAAGATATGGTTACAGAAACACTGTTAATGTTATAGCCTATTGTAACACAACGATATGAAAAATGTAAATAACAAAAAGAAAATAGGTACAATAGGCCTATTGATCATCTTGGAAACTCCTCGTTTGAATAAATGAACTTCAAGAGTAGGCCTATTGCCTATGTATGATCATATAGATATATGATCATACAGAGAAATAAAGTGACATTTCCTGTGTAAATCTACCTCTGTTGGTCCTGGTGGTGTGTCTGATGTCAATATGAACTGTTATCTTACTTTAGGCCTACTTCTCTTGTCTTTATTTTCAAGTTTTGTCTTTAAAAAAAAAAAAAAGTCTACTTATGTGAAGCCTATGAGCCTAAGTTGCAAATATTCTACCCAGAGACATTGCATCAAACCTGGCCTCATGAGTAACAATTGATATAGGCCAAATAATAATTCAGACTACTGAGTGATGTTCTGACATGTTTTTATGTTAATGCTTGTGATGTTTCATTAGTCTGTGGGCACAACAGCCCAATCCTTCCCCCTGTATAGTCCAATTCAGACGGTATTCAGTTGACTACATGACACTATGGGAAAGGCTAACAATTAGTGTAAGCCAAATAGCTGAAACAATTAGTCCACGGATGGGGATTCAGGCTGCAGAAGCCCAAAGATCATGGCGCAAACAAAAAGTAGTGCTCCTTGTAAACACGCACCCGGGCGCCTCATTACCAAGTGAATGGATGATGAGCTGTCAGGTAACAAGTCTTGAGGACGCATGTCAATTTCCTTTAATGTTCTCAGCTACTTGTTAAACATGAAAGGGCGTGGGTGAGGGTATATAAGACACCCCTAATCTCCCAGTAGAGGTATTTGTCATTAACCGGCCTAAAACATGCGCTCATTGGGAGCTCTGAGCGTCGCGTTGCACGCATCTCTGCTGGTGCTGCTGGCCCAGGGGATCCAGAAGTCCAGGGATGGAGTTTACATGAGGCCGCTGCATCGTCTCTCCGTCATGGACCGCTCCACCGGGTATCACCTGCCGACCTACATGATGCACCTCTACAGGAATTTCAAGACCAACTTTTCCAGGCCAATGGATACCGTGGAGCAAGACGCAGCGAAGCAAGCAGACACCGTGAAGAGTGTGATGGCTAAAAGTAAGATCTGATTTTTTGTTTTGTTTTGTTCACTGGGACATGAATGAGAAGATGATGGCAAAATGTAAGAGTCTGTATTTATCCATTGGGATTTGGTTTCTCCGCTCAGACTTGGATCTATTCTCTACCACTTTTTTTTCTTTTTATGTTAGTTTTTATTCTCTGGCGCAAGTGTCCTGTCAAAGCTGCGCGCCAGACGACCTCAGAGGGTTTCAATCCACATCCAGCTCAGGGGGGTGAATAACCCACGCAGGGATCAGCGTGTGAAAAGGCCGGTTTTCTGTCTAATGCTCAAAGCAAACCTCCTTTTTTCTTAAATAGGTGATGTTGATTAGATACCTCGCCAGACATCCCCCTATACAAATCTCTTGTTAAGTCAAATCAACAACTTCCCTCAGTTCTTTTTCACACTTGGTCTGATTAGATTAGAGCTCGGGATTTAATGGTGGCACAAGCAGCCATCAGAGGACGAGCCCCCTCCCCGCTGCTGAATCCAATTTCACATAGGTGTTAGAGTTATTACCTATTTGTCTGACTGAGGATATGCAGAAGCCAGGGCAGGCAGGGATGTGTTAAACGATTGGTTTCGGGAGGGGGCTCGGTGTTTGATTTGAGTCGATTAATAAGAGTGGATGGTTTTTGCACGTTTAATCAACAGTGCAGCTAAATGGGCCAATATGCTCTGGACAATACAGAGCTTCAGTGTTTAAAATGCTTTAATCCTTTAGATGAATTTAAACCACACCTGTTCATTGAATCACAATGACCCCACCATCCCCTGCCATCAATTACAGATGTGGGTGCAGCACATGATTCCCTCAAGCTGGAACAATGACTGGATTCGTTTTTTTTCTTCCTGAAACCTTAGATACATATTGATTTTGTTGAAATCTCCATCAGTGCAGCATACAGTATAATCTTGAAGCTGGAACATAGCTATCAACAGCCAATAATGCATTTAGTATTTTATTAGAAGTGAGTGGATCTAAAAACAACAACAACAAAAATGCATTTATTATAAGACTATTAAACGTATCCCACAATGAAAATTAATTACTTTTTATATATTTCCAGGGTGCAATAATGGCATTTTTTCTGTAAACTGAATTTCCTATAGTTCAGTTACTCCTTTTACAACCCTGACTTTTTATTCATGCCATAATATTATGTTTTATAGTTATTGCAGTTTTATGTAGTGTAGATGCCTGAAAGAGTAAAAAAAAAAAGTTGCACATGCTGTGCAACAATATCCTCTGTATTATAATCCTATGATATTTACATTACTTTAATGCTTATACTAAAGAGACAGAGACAGAAATAACAATTATGTTGCTTTATAAGAACAAGTTCCCTGTAGTTTATTATAGTATTTAATAGATGACTTTTATTTTGATAGAATACCTTTAACATGTTGTAGCCTATGTGTTGCAAATTTTCTCTAGGTGGATTTAATATTTATTCTGCTTTTACCATAATATCCACTAATAATAAGCTACATGTGAAACTCAATGATGCTAATCTTTCTCTTTTCATTTCATTAGGTTTGACGTACACACATAGGCGCTGGGCTGTGACCTTTGACCTCCACACCCTGCTGGCTGACAAGCAGATCCAGGCAGCAGAGCTGAGAATCAGGCTCCCTCGGACACCGAGCGCTTACAACATCTCAGTGGAGGTCTATCACCATGGACAGGCATGCCATTCGCGCAGACTCTGCCAAGAACAGCAGCTGGTGGGGCTGCTCACTGAATCATCACTGGTCACTTCATCACAGAGCTGGAAAGTGTTCAACATGACGAGTCCTCTCTTGGACTGGCTCAGACGGAAACCGACAGAAAGATTTCACCACAAAAGTGTATCAAGAAGAAGGAAAACGGTAAAGACAGAGAGACGCCTGTCGCTTCCTGATCAGCCCGTCTATGTGGCGAGTCGGAGGACTGAGCAGGATGTTAGTGACCGAGCCTTGCTGGTCGTCTTTTCACACACTGGCTTGGATGAAAACTCAAAGGCCAAAGCAAGCTTACTTCATACAGCTGAACAATCCAAGTTCTTGTCCCCTGCTGAAATCAAAAAGGCCCGCTGGCCAAAGAGGCGCAGGAGTAAACGGGGCCAGAGAGAACAAACAGCGAGAAGCCCGCAGGTGTCCAAGAGAGGGAATGAAAAATCTCTCTGTCGGAGAGTCGACCTGCATGTAGACTTTAATCAAATAGGATGGGGCTCCTGGATCATCTTTCCAAAAAGGTACAACGCCTACCGTTGTGAAGGTTCCTGCCCTGGTCCTCTGGGAGAAGACCTAAATCCAACAAATCATGCTTACATGCAGGTGGGTACTACAGTCTGTGTAAAATCTGGGAAATTGGAGATCTGTTCATGACCTTCATGGACTGTGGTTTGATTCAATATAACAAATTCTCCTTTGTCTCTTCCTTTTTCAGAGTTTACTGAAACATTATCACCCCGACAGAGTGGCATCGCCCTGCTGTGCCCCGACCAAAATGAGCCCACTGAGCATGCTGTACTACGAAAACGGAGAAATGCTCCTACGACATCACGAAGACATGATTGTGAATGAGTGTGGCTGCCAGTGACAGCTGAACTCCCCTCGAAGCATTACCTCAGTTGCTGAGCAGCATAACAGCACAAAAATGCTGCACGGGAGCAACTGATTTCTGAAAAAAAAAGAAAACACTTAGCCAGAAGGGAGAAAAAAAAGCTCTTTGATATTTGTCACTGTACATTTTAAGATAGCTGATCTATGTGCAGCGATATAACTTGAATTTGTGGTGTGAGCTCTGGTTTTGGAAGAAAAACATTGTCATTGTAAGATGTGGCAAAACATATTCTCTACAACACAGCAGCATCTTGCCCTACAGGTGTTTGCAGCTGTCATCTAATATAAAAAAATATTCTCCCTTAACTTATCAATTTCATCAATAATGTAAACATAAAATGATAATGTTATTGAATATTCCAGCACTGTTTTATTGTACACTACCATTTGTGTATATAAACTAATGTATATTTATTGTAAATATTAAAAAGAATGGTATTTATGTACATTTTGCATATGGAGCATGTATTTTGTTATGTTTTATTACTTTTTTTTTTAAGTTGGCATAATACAGGACCTAATTTTATAACCATGCTGATCCAAACTTATTTTACCCACAACATTTCAAACCTAAACCTACTCTTTGTAACCAATCAAAATGTCAGCAGAAAAGATGTCTTATACCAAGAGATGCCGTTGATAGGCTGATCAGTTTTCTAATCTTGTTCAGTCATTGATCAATCAGATATTGTCTTTTGGAATATGATGACCTGCGTTACTTTAGCTTCTATTCTTGCAGTAATATGGAAAATTGGTTGTTTTGAGAAATGACACCTGTTCAGCTTTCTCTGAGCTGCCTTGTTTGGTTTGTGCTGTCATGACACAATATAAACACAACATACCTGCATAAACTATCCACAACACGCAGCAGTATGTCCCTGCTTGGATCACCGGTATATCTATCTGGAACTAGTGTGTGTGATACAAAAGAACAGGCATGTCAAAGGATGCAGACTTTTCTAGTTTCACACTTTCAGTCATTCAATTCCACTGATGTTCACTAATTCAAAATAAAGCTCTGTATTGCAGAGTAATATCTAGCAAACACTGTGAAGTGACTGCTAGTTGTAACAAAGCAAAAATTTCTATCTATTCTTCTGAAGCCAGTGAGCTTATTGTATTCAGATCCTTTGAAAATACACTGACTGACCAGGAATTTGCCAGAGTCATGATCACAGCAGTGCTCAAACTGGGAATAGTGGATCAGGACCCAAAGGTAAGACAACAAATCTCAGCTTCAGGTAAATATTGGAAGAAAAATAAAAACACCCTTTTAATTCAAAATATATTAGAGCTGCAACAATCAGTGGATCGACAAAGTTTGAGTGATAAGTGATCATTTGTTGCGTTTATTTATTCTAACGTAAGTTAAATGTCTTTGCGTTTTGGACTGTTGCTTGGATTTAACAAGATATCTGAGGAGATCATCCTGAGCTTTTCGAAAATTGTGATTTTTCGCTATTCTTTGATGTTTTTATAAATGATGGACAGAGAAAATAACTGACAGATCAAGTGAGCACAGTGCTGAAAGAAAGATAATTTATTAGGAAAATGACTGCAGCTATACTGGAAATTCATTGTTTGAGTCATTTCTCAACCAAAGATAATGAAAAAAACATGTGTTTCAGCTTAGATGTGAATATAATTTTTTGCTTTTTGTTCGTCTTATAACTATAGTAATTGTAAGCAGATTTCTTTGGGATTTTGATTGTTAGTCAGACCAAACAAGACCTTTGAAGATGTCAAATTAGTCTCTGGGGAATTCTAGTGGCATATGTTTAAAAAAGAGAAAGCCTCAGTGCAAAATATTCCCATTTTAAAAAGAAGAATTCAGACATGAAACATCTCAAAATTGTAACAAAATTAACTTCCCCATAATGACCAACTAAAACATATCTCTTGAGAAATATGTGAAGTTGTTGTTCTTTATACCTTCACACAACAAGATGTTGTCTGTCATTCAGCAGGTTGTCCGTTGCTTGTGAATGAGGCGTGACGTCTCAGGGCTGTCTGCTGTCAACTTAGGCAGAAATGTCTATTAAAATGGGATGAATTAAACAGAAAGTGGTCAGATATCAAGGTCCCTGTAACCTCATAAAACATGTTTCAATCATAGGCTAACTAAAAATTCATTTGAATTAAATTCAATGGAATTCATTCACTGAACTTAATTAAATTGGTAGGTCTATTGATTCATGCAGTGTTGGAGAAACAGATTTTTTAGTTTTTAGAGGAAACCGCTTTATTGAGTCCATTTGTTTTGAAGAGCTCAGGGGAAGAGCTTTCTTATGTAGGCTAAAACATTCAGCACCCAATTTAAAACTAACAGAATCCAGTGGACTACAGTGATGGCAGTGATGGCTAAGACCACAACTCCCATGATCCCATGCTACTTTACAATGTCACAATATATTGTGTGTTTTCTCAAGAAATTTCAGGTTGTTTATAATGTTTTGTAAAAGGATAGTTCATCAACTGTAAACATCTTAATAATGCACTTGTTCTCCTTTACACTAAAACAAAAGGGGACATTTTTGAGTTCTCATTATTTCTAATATTGTGCTATTATTTTTACTGGTCCAGTTGAGATCAAATTACGCTGTAGGCTATGTGGCCCCTCAACTAAAATGAGTTTGACAGCCCTGGTGGAGACATTGGATTGAGTTTGGCGTTGGTAAAGCAGCTGCGTATTCTGCAACTTTCATGCGCAGCACTGACACGCGCGACACACGTTTCCTAGCCGGCTGTTTGCTAGCAGCCTGAAGCTAACTCATGCTGATACATGTAATGAAGCAGTAGTAGTGACACAACATCGCCAAAGTTAAGTTTACTAGTTTGTGAGCTGTTGCCAGAAGGTAACAACCTCTCTTTTGTATATCGGAACATTTCAGGTGAATGTAATTGCCCCCTCTCCGGGGCTAAAAATAGGCTACACACCACACACTCACCAAATTAGACTGTGGTTTAGCCGGTGTAGCTAACGGCGGCTGCAGCTGCTCTGTGACAGGACCATAGCTCTAATCTGGGTAAGTGGCTCTCTGGTGGTGCTTTAATGAAACACTAATGAAATAATGACTGGTATTTTGGTATCACTGACTAAACAGGCTGCATTTGTGTTTTTTCTAACAGTGCAGGGGCTGTGGTATCGTAGATTTTAAATGCTATTTTCCTTTAAATTATTTGTGTACTTATATGGAGATGATATGTCCCTAGCAACCAGGTCCAGTTCCCTGGTAGTGAGTGCAGCAGTGGTTCCAACTTTTGTGTAATGCAGCAGCAGAAAGTAACATGAGTACATAATCATAATGGTGGTCATTTTATGTTGCTGTATCCATTTTGAAAGATAATTATGTTTTAATAACGACATTAGTGACTAATAAGAGACACTGTTTTACAGTTTTTAATTGACTCACTCAACTGGTGTTGGAGCACTAACTGCTTGTTCCCAAGTAATATCTTAAAGTAGACCTGCAAATAATACCGCAAGTCTAATAGTTGACTGAGAAAAACTTATGTGACAACAGCTCTGGTAAATAATGTATTGTTTAAGTCATTATTTCAAGTGACTCCCATTCCAGTGAAATCTCTTTCGCAGCTCTAGTATAAGGTCAAGTATCCACAACTACCCTGTCCGTATCCAAAAAATTCAAATTTTCCCACAAATGTTGACGTTTTTGTCATGTTGTATTTTAATAACTTGAAATCACACAACTTTTTGACTTAGGCTACTCTTCAAAAAAGGTATTTCTGTTACTTTCACCAAAGATGTTTTAGAAAAGTATTTCCATTGTAGGTATTATTTTTGTTTAACTGCTGTCCACTGAATGATTCGAGTATCAAGTGATTTGATTTATTATCATGTCCCCCTTATTGTTAGTGGCCATTAACCCATAAGAACCCAGACCCATTTATCCTTGAAGGAAAATTAAGTGGGGTGAAACACAGACCAAGTGGAATGCATGGAACACATTTTTGAAGTTTTTTTTGAAATAGCGCCACCAGAGATCTGGAATGTTGCATATATGTCACATCGGGCGTTTTTGGTATCTTAAATTTTCACTTGAAAATAAATGGGCTTAACATTTTCTTTTGCTCTGTAACACAAATTTGACCTTTTATTTGCATTTCCATAACATAGGCTATATCAAAATTACAAATTAGCTGGTTACTATTAACACCTTTTTAAGACAAGTTTCACCACAAAAAAGGGCAAACACTAGGCTATAGAAATGCGAATATTGCCTCATATTGAAGGCTTTAACCAGTTACTGAAGCCTTAAAAGCTGTGCAACCACAATTTTCTTTGCAACTACAAATACCTTGGCATCTGGATGGACATTTGTCTTAATTTTAAGCACCATATCACCACCCTCATTGCTAAACTAAGAACAATACTTGGCTTTCTGTACAGAAATAAGCACCGTTTTCCTACTCACCACAGGAAAAAAATTGGAGACACTATTTTTTCTCTGTTTTAGATATGGAGATGACATCTATGGAAGAGCTGCTAGTTCCACTTTGATTCCCCTGGATGCTGTTTACCACTCAGCTTTACATTTCATTTCCAATGATTCATATAATACCCATCACGGCACTCTTTATCAAAATGTCGGCTGGTCATTTCTGACAGTACGGGGACAACAGCATTGGTTTTTATCCATTTTTAAAGCCCTGTCACAGTTATTGTCTCTTTATTTATCATCTCTGTTAACTATGAAATCACAAAACATTGGTACCCACTCACAGAACTGATAGTTGGGTCATATTCCATTCGTCAGAACTGAGCTGGGTAAAACGTCCTTCTCTCACAATGCACCACATGGGACCCTCTCTCCCATCAGTACAGCAGTCCAGAACCCTTGTCTCAAACCTGGTTCATGACTGTTTGACTGAGTTAACTTTTCTTATTTGTTTCCTAATATTTTCTTATGTAAACTCTCATTCTTCTTTGCTGTATTTGTTGTTCTGTATACAACATCTATTGCACGTCTGATGATCGTCAGTACATCCTGAACACTGTATCCTATTTTGTTACAGAAAATACAGCAAAAAAGCATAATTACATTAATATGGGACCAGCATGGGATACTAAAATCTTGTTCATTTACTGAGAAGAGTGTCTCTGCTAAATCTGTGGTTCAATTTCCAGACTGATATATCATTTTATTAAATATTGATTGAATTTGACATTATTTTTATGTTAACATTTTTAAATTATGTTTTAAATTGAACAACATAGAGTATATTAATTCAAAATACCTGAATTACCTAATTTAATTGAGCAGTTCTTTCCCATTTTCCTCATTGTGACATAGGCGTCACATGGTATTTTTCCTGACTTTTTTAAGGCCTTAGCCCGATGTGACGTATATGTCACAGCAATATTTTCTTAAGTTGTTTTATATGAGTTTCTTCAAAAAATTAGGTCAGAACAGGTTAAATACAACAAGGGACATGTTATAAAAGGATGTGCATTGTGAAATGGGTGGTGGCTTATTTTATTGACAGAAAGCAAGCTTTTTAAAAGTAGCCGCCTCTGTGAAATGTGCCAACTCTGCTGGCCACCATCTTGGAAATGTTGTCATGGATAGAGAGATTCACAGAGAGTCATGTGACTGCACCAGGATGTTGAGTAGATGTCACTTAGGGACTTTATGAGTTAAAAGTTCAACATACATATGTGTAAGGGGCTTTCCAGGACACTTGAAGGCAGTGTGACACCCGTGTCACCATGGGTCCTTATGGGTTAAATGTTTCATTCTCTCACTTATGATGTGGACAACACAACCATACCCTAATATCAAAGCATGCATCACTAATAGATATGCTATCAATATTTCTTACTATATCATTTGGCTGTCTTGAATTTCAGTATAATAAGTGTAATATTGTATGACTTCCCTTAGAAACACTTACTGCAGAGAAATGGCTGAGGCAGTTGCAAATGTGGCCCGCAGGGTTAATGCCACTGTAGAGGAGGAGAAAGACACTTTGGGTAAGACTCCCTTTACACATCTTTTATCTCACAACCTATAATAACTAAGTCAATATTGTGTTTGCTGTTTCCAAATTTCACCAGCAGATGGTGACAGAGACTTACACTTGCTAACCATGAATTTAAATCCCAGAGTGTTTGTTAATTATAGGTATTCAACATCACCCTGCTGTGTTAATGCTTCATAATCCCATAATTACATTCATATATTTTTTTCTTCTCTGCAGATCTGTCCAACTGCAAGCTCATTTCTTTCCCAGACGGTGTGTTCAAGGTCCTGAGGAGTGTCTCAGAAAACATCCGCATTATCACTTTGGCTGACAATGAGATGAAGGCACTTACCAACAAGTTCTTCTCAACCTTCACTCAGCTGAGAGGTAGAGGATAATAAACACACCACGACTGTTTGATCCATGTGGTAGAAATAGTTGTGCGGCGTCCACCTCACAAATGCTGCATGATTGTCTTCATGCTGTGACTAAGGAGCAGCCAAGTGACCCAATGATTTATTTGTGTCTTGAAACACCTTGCAGAACTGGACCTGCAAGGCAATGTTCTCACCAAACTGCCTGACGCCGTGGGAGAAATGGAGCATTTGACCAGCATCAATCTCGCTAATAACAGTTTCTCCACCTTCCCTGACAAGCTCACTGAGATAGGCACACTGGAGAGGATTAACCTGGAGGGAAATAGCATCACTGGTAATAATAACACATCAATTCATTTGGTACGTTTTAGAGAAACAGTTGTACATTTTTAAATCTTAATGTTTTTTTTTCTATTTCATACAGAAATACCTGTGGAGAAGTTGTCTGCAATGCCAGGACTTAAGTGGCTCAATGTGAAGTCAAACCCCTTGGACTCAAACACTCAGTCTGCCCTGCAGCCTCCCCACAAATTTGACATTCTGTCCACAACACAGTCCTAGAAGGTGTTATAAATGATATCTCACCACATATAGACTGCATGCTGTGTGCCTTTAATTACTCGAGTTGGATTCTCTTGTGTGCCTGGGAAGTGAGAATAAGGTAATACTTGAAGATATCACAATGCTGTATGAGCAACAGGAGCACAGAGGTGCTGCAAAGATGGCATCCTCCTTGCTTGAGTTTTTTACACAATGCTGATGACCACATCCCGTGGCCGTCAGCGTTATCCTCTGATTGAACTGCAAGGGGCTGATGAAGCAGATATGTGGAGATGAAATCAATCCATCTCTTTGCACCATTTGACCTTTTTAATCTCAACTGAGATACTGGCAATTACTTATTTATTACTTTTGATAGTATTAAAAAAGTTTTTTTTTTCTTTTTCAATTAAAGCTTATGCAAAGGAAACTGTGCGCTGTTTCATTATTTCTTACTCTATGATTCATGCATCAACACATATTAAATCTCTTATAAAATTGATTTGTTGTTAGATAAAATTCATTTTCTGTCAGATTAGCCATTTTCATAACTCTAGTTGTCTCTGTAACTCTTCATGTTGGTGGATATGTGCTTAGGAATTGAGTTGAGTGGTTCATTACAAAGAAGAAAATCAGTTTGAGATGACAGCAAAATGCTCATCTCTGAAGCTACCTGCTCAACACAGAGGCTTGTTTCAGAAGGCAACAGAGAAAGTACAGATGGCTGCGTAAGTGCTGATCAAGCTCTTAAATCCTCCATCTGTAATGAAGGCTGCAGATAACAGAGATTGGTCCATAGTGGGGTGATTAAAAGTATTTTGCTCAGACTTTCCAGGCATTCTTTAAATAGCAGCCCTGCTGAGTCTGGATCACTTAAGCTGATGTTTGGGCTGACTGGAGAGGCTTTTTGTCATGCAAACACAAGAGGGTGTTAGCATTATGATACATAATGGATTATATAATTACCAGATTAGTTTGTATCGTTTTTTCTGTCAACAAGACTTTAAAAATGCAAAAGGAGCATGCCAAGTTGTATTCACAAGCCACCCCAAAGGAGTATATCTCGCGGCCAGCAGGGCTGCAGGCTACAGGCTTACAGCGTCACATGACGCCTGTGACCTTGCATTGTGCATCATTCTGCAGTCTGAATCAATCT
Organism: Trachurus japonicus; assembly: GCF_045865225.1. NCBI lineage: Eukaryota > Metazoa > Chordata > Actinopteri > Carangiformes > Carangidae > Trachurus > Trachurus japonicus. The sequence goes on from NC_140925.1 coordinate 8,000,734, forward strand.
AATTATCTATACACCAGAGGAAAACTGCAGTCATATTTCATTTTTTTCAGCACTAGTGTTGTAGATATTTGGCTCTCTAAGGCAACATGCATTGTGTTTGTGTTTACAGCAGGAGCCTTTTATCTGTCAGAGGGTGAAGAACAATCTCCCCAGATAATGAGATTGATTAATGATAATTTATTCATTAAGTAATAAACTACATTCATTGTAAATATTGTGATGAAATATGAAAAATAATAGTAGGTATTGATATAGGTCTAGTGTTATCTTTTTTCAAAATGTAGTAAAATAAATTAGTTTCTTTGTTACCTATACAACATGAATTAAATGTATTTCAGTTGGTGGAGTCAAGTCCTTATTTTCAGGCAAAAACATTAGGTCCATTATAGATCAGAATGAAATTTAACAGACATATTTAGTTGGTTGCAATATTAATACCATAATATGCCATCTACTCCTATCAAAACCTGTTATAAAAAGACATGGATTGTAGAGAGACTAAGTGAGTTTAACTGTTTCATACAGAAATGTTCCTAAAAAATGGTCCCATAAGTGTGTTATCAAATAGTTACAGTGAACTCCGGAGGCAAGAAGTCACATCTTGGGCACGCCACCTAATCCTGCTTTCTTAATTGGTTTACAGCTAACACCAGTCAGCTCCATCTGTTTTTGTCTGAAAAGAGCTCTCAAGGGCCGCAGCTTACAAGAGGGAAATGGGGGGAAAAAACCCAAACAAATCACTTCACACGCAAAGAAAGAAGGTAGAAAACTTCACATCCACGCAGCAGCATGGAGAAGTGGCAGTGACGATGGATTAGCTCTTGATTACTATTCTGAGAAATTCTGCTTCTCCTGGGTTTGTTTACACATGTTGGCTACGGGTGTGATTTGAATTCAGAGAGCGTACAGAGACTTAACAACAGAGACCCTGCACAGCTCTGTCACCTGGCCTTTCTGCTCTTCAAACAGCAGCTCTGTTGTCACATGCCGGCAGTTGTCAGGTCTCTAACCTTGGCTTAAGCTGTGCGCATGTCTGCTCCTCCACCTCAATGACTGCCTGTCAGTCAGGAGCTGCTTAGTCCTCCTCAGTAAGAGCACCGACTACAGAGGAACCCTTTAAAACCCAACAGCAGACATGAGCTTTACCATCGAGGAGAGGGGTCGGCCCAACACCCAGGACTACAGGCTGTTTTTCAGTAAGCAAATGAATTAGTTTGTGTCGTGAAAGGAGCTAATCCCTTCATGGATTGTGTAATAGTTGCTTGAATAAGTAGCTGCTTTAATACCTATAGTACAGTGCAGACAAGTACTCAAAGGGCTTCGTCAGCTTTTCAGTTCTTTGTCTCATCTGAGCTACAATGCACATTCCTTTTACACAGAAAACTCTGAGGGTAAATACATCTCTCCGTTCCATGACATACCCGTCTATGCCAATGAAGCAGAGGTAAGCATCATGTGTCTGTTATCTTTTTATTTTTATTTTGTTTTGCAGTCCTTGTTGCATTTTTGGGGTGGGAGGTCTAGGAAAGTGTAGATGTGCGTGTGTGTGTCCCAAACTCGACTGTCAAATATGTTTCTCTGCAATGATGGATGGATGCTTTTTCCCCCAGCACCACCTGGGAGCATCAGTCTGTGGGCTGCCTTAACTGACTTTAGTAAATGCACCAGTTAATGTAAAAGTTCACATCACAAGTTCAAGAAAGCCCATTATATGTCCCTGGTATAGTTCCTTTGTAAAATACAGTATATATACAAAAATGTATTTCTCTGTTTCTCCTTTTTGTGAGTGTTATGTTGGCTCCGAGTCATTTATCTACTCCCGCCTCACTTTTTTAGTCTCACTATCTCACTGGTGATAAATTGATGTTTTGTTTTGTAGATATACTGTGTACATCAGCTATTCCTCTAGGCATTCTGCAAGTTATGTGGAAATGTACTTAACACTAGAGAATTCATAACAATGCGTAACAAAATGTTGTCTCTGATCATCCTGCAGAATATTTTTCATGCTGTTGTGGAGGTTCCAAGATGGACAAATGCGAAGATGGAGGTATGTATTTACATATTCTATTAATAAATCTGTCATAAATCTTAAGACAAAGAACCATATCCTTTGTACTTGATGCAACCATTTCTCAAGATGTGTCATACAATGATGGCTTTAGTATCAAATAATTGTATGACTGTAATAAATCATCTACCAGAACATGTCTAAACTGATTATGGAAGTCACATATTTATGCCATTTACTTAATTTTCCAGTTAATTTCCAGACCAGTTGATTTCATTTGCTTCGTATCCGTGTTTCTCAGATCGCCACCAAAGATCCTCTCAATCCGCTGAAACAAGATTTGAAGAAGGGGAATCTTCGTTATGTGGCCAACGTGTTTCCTCACAAAGGTTACATCTGGAATTATGGAGCTATTCCACAGGCAAGTCCTGCCTCCATCTCCTCTTCCTTCCTCACTAATTTCATGTAATTATTGTATATGTAGGCTACTATATCTTTTTTTTTTACTTTGTATGCGTTCGTTTTTTGTTTTTGTTTTTGTTTTTTCTCCTCCTTACATTTTTATATAGAAATTGAAAATTGGATTGGTAACTATGACTAACTTGATTTTGTCTTATCAGACTTGTATCATCTTTGGCTCTTTGGCTGCCAATAAAAGTTTAAATAACAAAGAAAAAAAACACACGCAGGAAACCAAACCAGATTTGTGCACTATCAAACATCTCTCTTTGCTCTCCCTTTCATCAGACGTGGGAGGACCCTAACCACAAGGACAGTGACACAGGTTGCTGTGGAGACAATGATCCTATTGACATCTGTGACATAGGAAATAAGGTACGGAAACACCTCCATTTGTGGGTGATGAGGACACAGAAATAAATCCAAGTGTTTGCAAGCTTTTTCAAAACATGCCTCCAACTCCCAGGTCTGCTCACGGGGCGAGATAATCAAAGTGAAAGTTTTGGGAACTCTGGCTCTGATCGATGAAGGAGAAACAGACTGGAAGGTCATTGTGATCAATACAGAGGACCCTGAAGCCGGAGATTTTAACAGTAGGAATAATCTGCAATGCTGCCAAATATTAAACCATCAGCTACATTTAAATTTATTTTGTACTGAGACTCGTTTGCTGTCGACTGGTTGCAGATATTGAAGATGTGAGGCGACTGAAGCCTGGATATCTGGAAGCAACTTTTGATTGGTTCAAAAGATATAAAGTTCCAGACGGGAAACCGGAGAACCAGTTTGCTTTCAATGGGGAGTTCAAGGACAGGGTATAACACTTTAAAACTGTATTCACAGCATTGTTAAAAGCAACTGCCAGAAGAAAACTTGAATTTATATCAAGACTTAATCTGTTCTGTGTCTCTTAAAGCGTTTTAGCTTTTTTTCATGCTGATTTTGTGGAGGATGCAAATAAGGAAAACAGGATGTTTTCTTTTCTAGGACTTTGCCATTTCAACAGTGAAGAGCACTCATGAGTTTTGGAAAGCACTGATCTCCAAGAAGACTGATGCTGGCGAGTTAAATTGGTGAGTAGTATTGGTGCTCTCAGTGATTTTTTTTTTGCCATCTTTTGAAGCTGGAGTTGTTTTCTGAGTTTTCTCTTGTTCTTGTATCAGCATGAACACCAGCGTCCCAGACAGTCCCTTCTGCTGCTCTGCTGGAGATGCAGAAGCCGTGGTTAAGTCTGTAAGTCAATTTTTATTTTCATCTTCATGTTAGAAGCTGAAAATTCCCATAACCATCCTCTCCTTAATGAGAATAGGGATGGTAACCTGTTACTACCAATGCCTCAGACAAGAGAAGCTTAAGCTGGTTTCTTTCAGTTGAATCCAACTGAGCAAGAATATCTTGGCTTTCACATAATAGAAAACTGTCTCCCAAAATCAGCACAACACTATGTAGTATGACAGCATTTAATAAGTCCACAATAACACCTTGTAATGAATTCATTAACTCTTACAGGCATCTGCTTTTGGAGCTGAAGATGCTATTCCAAGTTCAGGTGGGTGTTCTGTATTTATTTGTTTCATTGCAGCAAGTCTATGTTTTCACTCTGTGAAAATGAATTATGCTTGGTTATTTTTCAGTTGACAAATGGTTCTACTATGAGAAGTAGAAAAGAAAAGCCCGCAGGCAGAAACACGGAGATGTGACTTCACTCCTTCACTGCTTCCATCTGATTTCTACACATCACAGGAGCGCATGAACTGGACACATTGGATGTATATTGTTGTGTCACATTTTACCTGTTTTTCTTTCTTCTTTTTTTCCTTTTCTTTTTTGTGTGTTATCGTTGTTGTTGAAACTTGTTTGTCTTATGCTGTTGTTGTCAAAACTGGTTGTTGTGTGATTGTGGCCCTTTGGAAAAATTCAGATCACGTGAAAGCACTTTTATGCTTTTTCATCATTTATGTATGTTGTAGCCCATAATTTCAGGCTTGACAGGACACTATAATAAACCTCACCATGTCCCAGGCTATTGTGCATCGTATTGATTTTATTGCCACTATTACTTATTATTATTATTATCATTTAGACCTGAGCTGACCTACAAAATATCGATCTGGAGTGGATAATGGCGTCCTGATGGGAAAAGACAGGTGGAGGGGAATTATGTTCTGCCTCATTTCTCTTATTACTCATACATTCCTCCATATATTGCCACAATGGTGTATCTGGTGTTCCTGCAATGTAATAGCTACTTAACAGTACAAAAGTTTATTAAAACCCTTAACTTCAATAAAGCTCTACATTCCTTTACAGTGTGGTTAAAAACTTTTGTTACATCATGTTCTCATGCAGCTCAAGGGATTAAAAACAGCTGGTTTCTGAATGATGATGATGATGATGATGTCACACCTGTTTTAATTTAACATAATATTCACATAAATCTGCAGCTTGGATAGCATTTTTATTCTATAGCTTATTCTCTCAAGTACTTTTCCGAAAGTTAATCCTTTATGGTCAATATTTTAACTGAAGTCAGATAAATAAAGTGGATAGTAGGCCTATACAGTGGAGAACATGCAAAGAAGAGTAATAAAAGCTTAAATATAATATAAAAAACTATAGACTAAAAGATAAAGCTATTGTTTAAATAGATCTCTCCTTGTTGAGGCATTTCAATCATAGGCTATAAATGGAGAATTTGCCATGAGTAGTGCAAACTTCACAATGATATTTGAATTCGTGGCATAATATGTTAACATCCTATGTTTACATATCTTATTAACATTGAGTTACTCTGAAAAATAACTCTCAAAATCGTTTAAAGACTGACTAATGAATATTATAAATAGTATAATATAAATGTTTGTATAATTTACGTTAAATGTGTTTCTAATATATAGGCTAGATAAAGTAGCTAGTTTGAGAATATTTCAGTAGGTGCTAAACAATGAAAGTTTATGTTATATAGGAATATTTGCGTTTAACTGAACGAATGAATGAATGAATGAATTTTTTCATTTTCGTGTCATGCCACCACTGTGTCCCATCCCATATGGGATTACAAGACACATTTAATGACAAATACAAAAAAAGACTAACAGTCCTTCCTGTTGGTGTTACCTGCCACACAGGTGTAACATAAATAAATTCAAGATTACTTTCAGTACTCAACTATATATCGCTCTTCGTCCCATTGCCCAAGCCTTTTCAAGAAATAAAGAAAATGCAAATATACTCAACTGAAAAAGATGCTTTAGCTTCTCAGCATCGTCTAACCACACAAATTCATTATTTGGATCTACCTTACAAAACAATTTTTGTCTTATAGAGTCATAAAAAGGACGGTAGAACACAAAATGACTGTTATAGTGCAATTAAAAGAGCATAATCAACTCTTAATTTCTTATAAATCCTGAAAGAGCAGCTCACCTTTGCAGTGTGGGGGATTTTCACTTACCGGCCGCCGTCATGAGGGGGCGCTACTCCAACACAGTGGACGCCAATTCACGCTAAGAGGAAGAAGACCTCCATTGACTGTTTCCAAGGAGACCACCGATACTACTGAGCGCTGGCCGGTGCCGAGAGGTGAGTTAGCAGCTTGTGCTAAAGAGTGAGTAAAGTGCTGTAATACGACAATGACAACACACTGCGTTACCGGCATCTCGTAGTAACGGGTTTGTTCGTTGTTACACGATATACGTCGTCCCGGTGAGACTCTGGAAAGCACCAGAGGTCTGACGTAAGCTAACGTGCTAATGCTAACTAGCCAAACAGCATTATTATCACGGTTTACGTTGAATAACTAGCGAACCACGGCGTAACAAGCGTTAATGGCACCGACAGCATGGCTGCAAACACAGTTGAACAATGAGACAACACACTACTGAAGGCTGCGATTGTCTTTTTTACGACGCAGGAAACAACGACTGGCAAATATAGCAGAGAGGAGAGGTGTTAAATAAGGCAGCCATTGTAGTGTGTAACGTTAGGTAAAAAGAAAAATGTTGCCACAGATGACATTAATGTTTCAGCTGCTTTCATTATCAGAAAGTGGTGATAGTAGGTACTGGTGTAGGTAGCCTGGCCTAAATGATGCCTTATTGCTTAAAGATAACGGTAGGCACCTGTTACACGTGTGGGAGGAGTTACCGTGTAACTTAACGTCACAGGTAACAACACCACCTGGATGATGTAATGTAATGCAATTACTACTCTGTAAATAAATCTATCTGCACAAAATGTTGGGTTTTACCTGCTCTATTGACATTGAAGAGCAATTATAACATCTTAACACAAATTACAGTCCAAGAGAAACTAAGGCTGCATCTTAATAAACCTTAATAACCTGATATTTAGATTCTGGATTTATAATTCTGCATGATGATTTAGTACTTAAAATAGTTGCTTTCTTATGGCAGTATTCTGAGATAGGGAACTGACATTTTTTCCCCTTGTTTCAGGCAAAGACCGACAAGATGTCATTTTTATTTGACTGGATCTACAGGGGGTTTAGCAGTGTTTTACAGTTCTTAGGTAAGTACGGTCTGAATTTCTGAAATGAGTGAGTGAAATGAGGAAAAAAGTGGTTAAAACAGATTAAAACCAACCAACAATACTACCAGTTTACAGTGTTCAGTTATTGACATGTAAGCACTAGGTCAAAATCTGCTACATAGTTAGAACTCATGGTAATTTATGATACATCAGTTCCTCCCTCTGTGATTTCTTCCAGGTCTGTACAAAAAGAATGGGAAGCTGGTTTTCCTGGGCCTGGACAATGCTGGTAAAACAACACTGCTCCACATGTTGAAAGATGACAGACTGGGCCAACATGTGCCCACACTGCATCCAAGTAAGGAACAATATTATGATAGCAGACAGTAGTGTGCCGTACAAGGGTTGTATGTTTGCCTGTAAACATTAGTAGTCTAGTTTATATCATACCACTTCATATTATGGTACAGGTTGTATCATTTTACCCCTCTATAAATATAAGTACATATAGCATCAACCTTTTTTATGCACTGGCCATTTTCAGTGTTGGCACCAGTACTGTAATAAAGTTGGCTAAGATCTCAAGGAGCAGGATTTGCAGTTTGCAGTTTTACTTTATGGTACTTCAGTTGACTTATTTTACACTTAGATGATTGTAAATGTGTTTGTGTTTGGGTGGGTGGAGTATTTGTTTCATGTAAGCTGCTTGCAAAGATGTGTGGAAATGTGAGTTTAATGAATGAATAATAGATAAGTGCTCTTCTAAAGAAGTTAAAATGTTGTGTTCATGTAAAGGAACATCCTCCTTCCAGCACATCATGTTTTATAGATGTGATTCTCTTATATACCGTCTTGCAGAATCACTTGTGTAGTGATAACAGTTGTCATTGTTGGAAAAATATCATGATTTTCTCCTGAGCAATCCGCTGTTCTTACTGTGCAGGATAAACAATCACAGCCTGTTCTATTTTCTTTCCATCAAAGCTTCTGAGGAGCTGACAATAGGTGGCATGACATTTACAACGTTTGATCTGGGAGGACATGTACAAGGTGAGACCTTCATTTTTGCCACTAATGACACACAATGAAAAAAAAAAGAAGATAGTTATCACTGATTTCTGTCACCACAACATGTGAAATCTGATTTCTGGGAAAGTAATTTAAAATGTGAAAAGACCTTTGCTAGATCACAATGAACTTTAGATTTTGACTTGTTATGAAAAACACTGGTTTTACTACTGCTGCTGTAACAGTGTGACAGTAGGCCACAATACCCAAACCCTGAAACTATATTATCCATATCAACTATATTAAAGCAGATAACAGCGGCACGGCCGTTTCGGCTAATGCTGTGTTCAAGGCAGGCTTTTGAAACCGTAAGTTACAGCTTCAAGTCACAACTACGACTTGGTAGCGTTCCAGGTAACCCGTAGCTCGTGTTTTTACCGTCCTGTTGTCTGTGAAAGTTCCCTATAACGGCCACTCGTAACTTCCGACCCGTGAACTCGTACCAGATCGAACTGGTATGACTTCACAGGAAGGAAAAACACAAAGTACGAGTTTCCTTGAACGCACCATGAGTTAGCAGCCCCCGCCCTTGTCAGGCATCAATTGGTCCTCGTGCTACGTCACCACATTCACGCGCATCCCTTGGCTGCACACACAGCCCTTCATGCCGTTCTCTCCCCTCATTGGATAACACTTGTATCCCACAAGGAAAATTTTCTCCTCGGGTTACAGCAGAGCAGAGTGACGGAGAGACTCGTGTTTAGGCTGAAATACTTCATGTAAGTGATTGCTGACGGAAAATAGGACTATTTAGGACTTATATTAACAAAAACATTCCACTGATATCTGCTTTAACTACACGTCATCTGCACTACTATAAGTCAAAATTTTATCTGTGAAAAAACCCCAGTAATGAGCCTTTCTTCAATTTACTCCATGTCTTCAGCATCAGTCATTTCTGTTGTAATTAGGAGCATGTATCAAAAAAGAAAAGCTGACCAATCACAGGTCTTATATCTACCACACAAGACTTCTGAAGTCCCTGCAGCGCTGATGTGTAATGACATTTTAGGAGCTGCAGCTACCAAGCTTAGATATTGAAGACATTTGAAAAGAAATTTAAAGGAAGAATGTCCTGGTATGTAGAGTTTGTGCAAATGCCACTTTAGAGTATCATATTATTCATTGATAAATTACATTTGGAATCATTATCACAGTTTCTAAATCTGATAGTAAAAACAGTGAAATCATATTTGCCTTACAGTCAGAATAAAATCTCATTATGCACCCACCCAGGTGTTGTCACTTGGGTTCCCACTTCAGAGTTACATGCTGTGCTTGATTGACAGCTCCAACACTCTCCTCATGGGGGTAGTTGCACACATTAAAGGCAGGACATTATCAGGGTTTTTAGTTCACTACAACGTTATTGAAAATATAAGACTGTATTTGGTTAGTTTCTCTTCAAAACTGCTGCATTACAAGCTGAAAGTGGCATATTTATTAACACATTGAACCACTGATTCAGTAACTGTTTTTCCTTTGTTTATAGCTCGAAGAGTTTGGAAGAATTACCTGCCGGCTGTGAACGCAGTCGTCTTTCTTGTAGACTGTGCAGATCACGACAGACTCACAGAATCTAAGACCGAACTCGATGTAAGATTAACCATTGCTGCTGCAAGCTGTTTCCACTGTAACAGCACCGACAGTTGTCTGTTGTTAACAGCAGATTTATGATGATTGTGCTGCTCTTGTATTCCCAGGCTCTCCTAGCAGATGAAACCATAGTCAACGTACCAGTGTTGGTGTTGGGTAATAAAATCGACCGCCCCGAGGCCATCAGCGAAGGAGGACTGAGAGGAGCTTTTGCTCTTGATGGTCAAGTTACAGGAAAGGTAGGCCTTATCTTTTTAAAATTTCAGAAATAATATGATCTGTGTGTGCGTCCCGGTGCCGGATGAGCATCGTCCTCATTTGTCCTTATTGTGGCCAACAGGGAAATGTCTCTTTGAAGGAGCTGAACATTCGACCGCTGGAGATTTTCATGTGCAGCGTGTTGAAAAAACAAGGCTATGGGGAAGGTTTCAGATGGTTATCACAGTACATTGATTAACCAGAACGGATTTTCTTGACACATTTCCATGAAACATGACAATAAATTTGTCTATTTGCTTGTGTCAATCAGTTAAAATTAGAAATGACATTATTAAGAGCATACTGTTTTTTAATTCTTAAAGCATTTATTCAGGGTTAAAAGGTTCCAATGCAAAGTTGTAACATTGGTTCATGGTGTGTTACGCAGAGTTACACATTGAGCAACAATGTAGATCTGTAGACGTCAGTATTGCATTAGTCATTTTATAGACTAACTGCTCAAGTTGGAATTTATTCAGACGTAAGTAATGAAAACTAAGGACTCGTGACTGTGGTGACTAATTTATTGCATGTGACATTACATTAATATGGATTAACTTAAAATTTAAAACAATTCATTTGACAAATAACTATATACAGAAGATGAAGATGATGGTTAATTTATTTAATCTCATGGTACGCAGCCACTGCCTTCAAATATGTATATATAGCCAAAGATGTGTACTAATGAGTTTGGGATTAGCAGGGGGGAGTGTGAACTGCAACAAAACATTTATTTCCCGGGATGAGTAGAAGCCAAAATAATGTTAAATCCCCAGTAGAACCCAGAAAAGCTGAAAACGGAGCACAACATCCCACAAATAAAAGCAAAGATGATGAAGGAAACTGAGTCAAACTGAAGGGCTCACTGATGATTCATGTGCTGCTCACTTTCAGTGGCTTTTTTAATATTTGCTCTTTTCCCACACGTGTTGATCCAAAGTGATGTCACATGCTGCAGTGAAGGCAGCCAAGTTTACGTACGCTTGTTGAACTGAAAGAAGTATTTATCATCGTTGACTTTGGGATAATCGTAAAGGATTTTCATGGCTTTCAGCAGCTGCCCTTGCTTCATTATCACATGCCGTTAGTAGAAATGCTTTGCTTTCAAAATGTCAGGGAGCAATGATGAAGATTGATCAACTCTACTGTACAGAAAGTCTTGGTAGAGTTGGAAAGAATATAGGTCTTAGTCTGTTTATTGAAAATGTGGATTTAAATCAAGTCTGACGCAGCAATATTTTAGATAAGAGACTAACATAGTGGATAATTTATATTTTATTACTTGTTATTTATTACTTTATCCTAGCGCCTGAGCTATTTATTGTCAGGTGATCAGAATGAAGCTGTACAACAGTAACAAGGTTGAAGTGCTGCAGGTAATGTACTTTTTGACTATCTGAAAAGATATGAGAGTGCATCTTGTAAACATTAATATGCAAACCTGTAAATTAATATTTCTAATTTTATTCTGGATACGTAAATACTTTTGCTATTTGAGTCTGTAGATGTAGACACGCATACATCTTTACAATGGCTTGTATGAAACTGTATCCTCATACAGCACATGTACGATGAGGAACAGAAGCATGTGATCATTGTGCCCGTTTACTGTTTCCTGTGTCCCATGTTTACAGGGTATAGATCATAGTTTATATTCTGTTCTTCTCCTGTAAATTATGTATAATACAGATGTAAATGTTTGTACAGTAAATGCCCTTTAGAGAATGACTATTTAAAGCAATGACAACATCCAAATATTATAAAGATGAGTATTTTGGTCCATGTGATGAGCTGTTGTAATAAAATTCGCCTTTTATAGACTCATCTGGGTAAGTGTGTGTTTTTTTGTTGTTTTTGTTATATATTTCCAACTACAGGGTTTTAATAGGCTCATTTTCCATAGTCAGACAGAAGAAATAGAGAATTAAAGCAGAAGTAAGCGATCCGGCCGTTTTGGCTAACTTCCTGTCAGCAGATGGAGTTAGCAGTCCCCGCCCTCGTCCCTACGTCACCACATTCATGCGCATCCCTTGGCTGCACACATAGAGAGGACCGCCCCTTTATGCCGTTCTCTCTCCTCATTGGATAAAGGTTGTAGGATACAAGGAAAGTTTTCTCCTCGGCTCAGAGCAGAGCAGAGTGACTGACAGACCCGTGTTTCGGACCAAACACTCTATATTAGTGATTGCTTTTGGAAGATATAACTATTTAAGACTTATATTAACACAAACATTCCGCTTACTTCTGCTTTAAGTAGAGAAGTGGGAAGTGACAAATCTTTCCAAACACAACTAAAAAGCAAACTAGTTTATATTACTAAAAGAAAAAAATAAAAGAAATGCCAAAATCAAAATACTTATTTGTGATCTAATTGTATATGTGTCTATGGTTCCAAGAGGAAATGTGTGGCAGGGGGTAGGAGGGTGGATGGGTAATTGCAAGGCTGCAGGCAGTTACTAAGACAGAGGCCTCTGAAATATTGACTTTCATGAGTTGGTGCTTTTGCAATGAATTGTTTTTTTCTTCTTTTTTTTTTTTTAAAGTCACTGCTTAAGGTAAGATATTCTTTTATTAGTCTTGCAGTAGGGAAATTTGAATTTATTATCCCCACTCATTTTAAATTACTTTGTTTTGAGATTTGTTCTCACTTTGTAGTCTCAGTAAGTGTGTCTGTTAGCCAAAGGACTGTAATTTTAAGTTCAGTGCTGCAATAATGTTTTGTTCCACTGACTACAGCACGTGACTGAGATTTTCTTTTCACTGTCGGACGAGGAGAGAAGCTTTGACGCTTTTATCTCCAGGCTTAATTATTGTCATATTTTGATATTAACTTACTGCAACTTTTTCTACACTTCTAACTTCAACACATTTCAAAAGACGGTGATCACCTTTACACCAGTCACTGTCGCCATTCACCAGTCTGTCAAGTTATTTTAAGATTGTACTGCTAGTTTTCAAAACATACTAATGTAGTGTCTGTAATTCTCCAAGAGTCTGATCCATTATCTCATGTAGAGTCACTTTTAAATCTTCACTTAAGCATTGTTGTGAGTTGTAATATCACTATTCCTGCTGTTAGTCTTGATATAATTACTCAGCTGTTGTATGTCAGTATGATTTTGATCCTATTTCTTGACTTTATAGTTTTCATCTACTACATTCAAAATTAAATTTGCTCTGCTGATATTTAAATGATTTAGTGAAAATGTTTTATCTCCAAAATGTCAACTTCTCAAGAGTTAAATATAAGTTATTTTTATGCAGGTGATTTCCTCCTGTCTCCAGTTTAGGAGAAATTGCAAGAACCGACTTTTACCTTTAACTGCAGCATTTTATTTGTTTTCAGTTCAGAGACAGCGGTGTCTGTCAAATTGTGGTCATTTAGTGGTGTGCGCTATTTGACCGCTGTAATTTGTTCTTCTAGCATGAGGTGGCAGCTCAGCACCAAAAAAAACCCCCAAGTAAATACCCTCATCTGCCTGTCAGAGCCTCAGCTGGGAGGAAACTCTGGAGCTCTCAACCTCCGTATTTTTATTTTTTTTTCAAATTCCACTGCAGGCTCCATGATTGAAGACGATGATGATGAAATTAAAGACAATCAGATGTAATTGCAATTACATATAACAGGCAGTGGGTGAAAAAATCTTCAGCAATCAGTCTTTGAACACACCAGGTGTGAGGGGAGGGGGCACAAAAGGTCATGGGAAAGAAGTTCTGTGCTCTAAAATATTCATTATTTACACATCCCAGCTTATGTTTTATAAGCAGATTACTCCACATTAGGTAGGCTTACTGAAAACAGCGCTGGTTTATTTATGGGTCTGCTGTGGTGAAAAGGCTGAGTGCTGCAGTCGGTGATACAGATCCTCTCCTGACCACAGTGAGGACACAAAAGAAAAACTGCCTTTCTCTTACAAATTCATTGCATTTCCCTGCCTAAGCACAGTGTTCCCTTCTTTACAGAGAGAAATGATTGTGACTTGGCGACACAGTAGCCACAAACACAAACCTAATTTCTCCCCGGGCGATCGTTCTCAACCCTGAAATAGCTAGAAAAGATTAAAGTCAACAAACAGCTTGGCTCCAGTGCCTTTATTAGTAAAGTGCTCAGCCTAGAAGTACATTCTTATTCACTAACATGCAATACTAAAAACAACCAAACATCTGGCCTATCAATAGCATGGATGAAGACATGGCAACAATATTCTCATAGAAAAAAAAAATTACAATGTGAATTCAAGTATACACACAGAACTTCAAGTAATGCACACATTTTTTTTCATAAACACAAAATACAGTTGCAAACTCAGAATAAAACGTAGTTGTGCCACATTCTTTGACATGATTTCAGAGATAGCAGAGGACAGCGGTTAGTGGTTTCTACTGGTGGGTGCACTTCTACTGATTCTCAATAATAATAAAAGTAATCCAACTGGAAATATATATAGGTCCTGTGTCTTTGTGTGTATCCACTTAATCCGTAAAGCATGTACAATTTAAAAACTGCCATGAGCCGTGGTGCACCTTCATCATAAAGTTAGCCTGAAATCCTCTAAGCTTGCTTCATTGATAATTTACACTGGATTTATGTACAGAAGCAGAATCAGATAAGAAATACATGACCACATTGCACTGAACTGCTTTAAAGGAACAGTTCGACATTCTGGGAGATTTGTATTCTTGCTGAGATTTAGAAACAGCTGATACCAATCTCTGTCTGTACAACAGTGATGCTACAACTGGGAGACGGTTAGCTTACTCAGCTGAAACCTGCGTTGGCTACTTATAACATTAACATATTATTGCAACTGCTTATTTACATTCAGTTTTTATTTGGAGTCATGTTTCTGTTGGACAAATGCATGTAAACCCAGTATTTACTCTCTTTTAGCTTTGTTTTTGGTCTCCTCCACCTGCTGAGAGTAGACCAGAAACTTTGCTTCAGTTGCTAACTGCTCCACTATATGTTCACCAGTTTGTCTCCAACTGTCTGTCTGCTAATGCAGGTTTTTAAGAACCTATTTCCCAAACAAAGTTTCCTTAATTGTGTGGCTGAAAATGATGCTCTGAAATCAAGTGAATCAAAACATTTCTGACCAGATAGCTGAACAAATTTGCAAGAGGAGTTGCATTTTCAGGTGATAACTGTAGGTCTGTCTCTACAAACAATATATCACATTGTTTTCACACTTTCATGTGATTATTATTAAGACCAGAAACATGGCAATAGCTGATCTGATGTTAAACAGTAAGAAAAACCCCCAACCAGCACTTTTAAAGCTCACTAATAAGGAATTTATGTTGGTTTGCTATATATTTGCTGGAGTATTTCTTTCCCTGGCACATTGACTTGCTAGGTTGGTGGATTTTTTTTTTTTTAAGTTTAGACACAACCTGGTAAATGCTGAGCTAACAGCTAACTTTATATTTAACATAAGAGTGGTATCATCCTATCATTTAACTCTCAACAAGAAAGCAAACAGATGTATGTTGAACTATTCCTTTAAATTCTGATCTCTTGTCATTCCAGTGGGACGGCGGATCTAATACTCAAGCAGTTGTTCACACAATACAAAATTACTGGTAATCTCTATATGCATAGATGGCGGTCGGACAAGATAGGAATTCTGATGGACTTTAGCTACCTATGGCGCAGTAGGCTAGTCAGTGGGTCCTGCTGTTCAGGACGGCAAAATAAAAAGCTCTGTCGCTCAAAAAACAGAGAAGAGAATGAAGCAATTACACCTATCTAAGACAAAAACTGGTCATTATCTCATCACTGGACCTGCCCGGCACCACATATCCCACCAGGACGATACATCTTCATGCCTCCTGAGTCCGATCCCAAAATCTTTTGCTGCTATAGAGAGAGAGAGAGAAACAGAGAGCCATCCCTGTAGATTTTCAGGCCAGCAGCTGTGACGTGGCTCTCGGCGTGGGGTCAGACAGTTCTACCAGATGTATCCTCCATCATCTGCCTCGCCTTCCTCCTCCTCCTCCTCTTCCGCCTCCTCACCGTTGTCCTCGGCCTCCTTCTCCTCTTCGTCCTCCCAGCCCACGCCGCTCCCAAAATCCCCAGAATATCCAGCCACTTCATCTGGAAAAAGGTAAATATATTAAAAAAAGATTTGAATTAAATTGCATTGAGAAAGACAGAAAAAGGGCATTTTCACAACTTTTGATGTTAGATAGATTAATCAAAGGAATAACTGGGAGGGTAATTGATAACAAATATGACAATTTGTTTCGGCACAATTTCAGATACTTGAAATACTGAACAGATGCAGCTATTATTTCCAACACCGCCAAAAATCTCCATCTGTTATTTATTTTTATTTTTTGTCTGTGACTGATTCTTTAATCAGAACAATTAAAAACCTGCAGATGAACAAAGAATATTACAACCTGTCAATCTTCAGTAATCTTCTGTGTGTTTGTGATATGAAAAGAATGAAGCAGGTCAATGCACCAAAATACAAAAAAATAAAATCACCACAGCTTTCCAGACTGGGTGCAAACAAAAGATGACTTTGTAAGAGGGAGATTTTCTTGCTGTGCACAGTGTGAAGAAATATGCGTTTGCCAAATGCCCCTCTCTTACCGCAGTCGGGGTTGCCATGGATTCTGGTTCCCATCATCTCTCCACCATGCTGGTCGACACACCAGCACTCCCCTCGGCTCTGGTCACACTGCACTTTCCTGTAGTAGCCGTCCTCGTCGCAGCTGGGAATGTACATCCCTGCAAGGACACACACACACACACACACACACACACACACACACACACACACAGGCCTAGGTGTTAAATATTTATACCTTCAGCAGACATAGCTGCCTCATGCTGATGCCCGAGATGAGCGCAGCATAAACGAGAGTGCCAGCACGCCTTAGTGAACCTGAGATAAGACCATCAGTCAGGACGGAGGAGGAGCGGAGGAGACCGTGCAGGCAGGCGGGCAGACAGACAGACAGACAGACAGACAGACAGACAGACAGACAGACAGACAGACAGACAGACAGAGCCCGGCCCTGTTTGTTTTACACGAGCGGTGCATATGCTGCTGGATGTGATGTCGTTTTCATACAGCATGTTGGCCGCGGCGGCGTGTTTTCCTTGTGTTGCGCTGAGTGGCATGTAAAAAAAAAACGTGGTGACAGACGCGGTGACAGAGCTCCACTGTTCCAGCCTCCCTCAGGACGCTCTTGTCAAACCTGAAGAGAAGTTCCCTAATAAGCCCCCCCCCCTCCCCATCCTCCATCCTCCATCCTCCATCCCCTCCAACCCCCCGCTGCTACTGCGAGAACTATAGAGAAAAGACAAGCAATGAGAGAAGTGGGCTTCAGGGACGTCTCTGGAGCTAGAACTGGAAAGTAGCAGTGTTGAGCATGCTGGGGTTGATACTGCTGCAGCGTGGGGTTTCCTAGGGAGCCAAACAGGCACGTTAGCCTTGCTCCTTTTCAAAGCCAGAGCTGCCCCTTTATCCCCCCCCCCCCCCCCCCCTCTCCCCAAGCCTGATTAGGGCCTAATCCCAGCCATGAGCTTGTGATCTCTTTAATGAGGCTCCTCCAGCTCCTCGCCCGCTGCTCAAGGCGCCTTGTTACATAGGTAGAGCCCAGAGACACCGCAGCGAATGAAGGGGGCAACGCCAGCTAGACAGTGCATAGCGGTAGTTTCCTGTTTCCTCTGCACGTCTGGTGTTTAAAATTGTTCAGTCAAATGCTTATTGAACTTCACGGTGCTGTTAAGGAGGGGAAAAGACGTATTTACCAGGCTTCTTCTTGGCCGCCTCCTGCACCTGGATCCTCTCCAGCTCGGCGAGGCACGGCGGCTCTGTGAGAACCAGAGGAGAAAAGTGATGACAGACAATACCTGAAACGGCTCCCCCTCAAACTTTATCTCAATCAATGCTCTCCATAATTACACTTTTTGCCCATATTGATCCGTTTTAAAAAGTCGTATATTTCATTCCCTCTGAGCCTGATCGATTGTCGAGAGCTCAGGTGAAAGAACATATGGATGTAGTCTGAGAATGACAAGGAACTCTCTAAAATAGTTAGAAAGAAGAGGAGGTTTTCTCATCTGTAAGGAAGATCTGTAGTGTTTGCACAAAACTAGATGAATTCATATATTCATCACAAATCATTATCTAGTCACAAAGAGAAAAGTCTGTTACAGTAGTTATTAGTTCTAATTATCTGTTTACATATAGGATCCCATTTATAGGAAACCATTTTTACACAATGGTTATTATGTGTATATACAAACAACACTGGCAGCAAATGAAAAATTGATTAGGGTGTCAGGGGAACCTTTTGCATGCAGGTTAAATGCCTGATCAATTGGATAATCAGCGTGCAAATGAGGTTGCTGCCAGAAATATCCAGTATTTGTTTAGTAAAGGTCAAATGGTGCAAAAGGTGCAGTGGGTAAAAGCTTTGTGAGCACAGGTTAGGCGTGATAAAATACCCATAGAAAGATAACTACAGTTACAGAGTACAACTCCTAAAACACACCAGCTATTTTTGATTCATTGTCTGATCATTTTGCCTGATATTTCTATTAATGCAACTCACAGTGTTACCAAGTTACTTTGGCAATTTGCGTTTAATTTCTATGCAAATGAAACAAGCTTTTAGGTTTTTAATTTTTTTCAATAAAAGAGAGCTGTGAAAAGTCTTGACAAAAAATATAGTATAGTTATAAATGAATCACCTCCAGTGCTACAATATGGGGGCATTAGACAATAAACAAAAGGCCTATGTCCACTTTAAGAGTATATGTGAAATAAAAATCCATGGAGACAATGTAAAAAAACAAAAACAAACAATTTTAGAGCTTCTTTTCCAGAACAACTGCATCTTCCACAGAGGAGCTGTCGACACTTTCTGCTGCCCAGGAAAGGACACGGTGTTATTCAAAGCCTCTATTGTGAGAAAGAGTTGTTTTGCACTTGTAGCTGGAAAGTTTTTGGTTTATCTCGCAGTCGCAGCCACAGAAACGGGCAGAGAGCGAAGCTGCCAAAGCCAGAGACTGAGGCACTAAATCAGGAGGAGAAGAGCCTTCTCTGGTGGAGAGACAAAACTTTGGGCAGCTTGGGCAGAGTTCACCGAGGACATGGAGAAGGACTGTCGATGGGCCAGACGGACATTTTTGCAAACTGTCAGATGACTCAGATAAGAGGTCTTGCCAAGGTTGTTCTCAGCAGGGCAGAAGAATTGCTAACCATGCTGGAGATGTATCAGTACCAGTAGATGAGAGATGAATTGATGGAGTATTCAAACCACTGAAGTCGAAAATACAGACAAGCCACAGACGACCAGAATGTGTTTTGAAGATGTCGAATCCGCTGCCAAATCCTGCTTTAAAATAGCTGCTATTGGCTGCCTAACTTGGCTTGAAGAGATGGTTCAGCATTTTGGGAAATGCACTTTCTTAAGTTATCAAACTGTTCCTTTAAAGGGAGCCGCTGCTTCCCCGGTGTTGAGGTACAGATCCAAACATACAATAATATGTGTCAGAGCAGCCACTTCTCAGTGTCTTACAGACCACAGTTCTAAAGGCTTGTTTTGCCACATGGATTTAAGTCACGTCAATGCAAACCTTTTTATCTCCCAGTGATGTAACCTTGCTGTTATTTCACCCAAACAGACATTTAACTCAAACACCACTGCTTTCTTTACTCACTTTCTCTCCAGAAGCAGAGGCACCACTCTGCCGTAGAGACCTTCCCGTCTTTGTAGCTGTCGCAGGAGTTGAAGAAGGGTCGGATGCAGACCTCGTACTTGTCCAGGTTAATCGCGGCCAGCTCGGCTTGGTCCAGATAAAGGTCTCCGTTGGTGTCCAGCCTCGAGAACATCCAGCCGATGGAGTCCTTGCAGCTCGCAACCAGGCTCTTGTCCAGAGCTGTCAGAAATCATTTGCATAATACTTCAGCTTCTTCTTTCTGTTTACACTACATTTCCTTGCATAGACAATTGAGTTGTAAGTTTGGAGGCGGGAGGAGAATAAAGCCGCTTTGTGAGTTTACTAACCTGAAGCGGTGCCAGCTCCGAGCTTGCCAGAGTTATTTCGCTTTGCGTTTCCATGAAGGAGTTGGAACCAGTCTCTCAAGCGGTCACCCAGGTCTGCCAGGTCCTGGCCGGTGCAGCTCTCTTAAGGAGCAAAAAAAGGGAATCCCTGCATTCAGAAGTCTGGCTGGCACTTAACAGCAAGCAGGCGAGGGACTCTACACAGCTTCATAGAGCTCTCACTGATGGAAAGTGCACAGGTTTCCCTCACTGTAAAGCTGCTGAGGTGCACTGTCGGATTTTCATGCTGTGATTTGTAAGTGTATGATCTGCTAATCAAAGAAAACATTACTTTGCAATTAACTCTACTACAGCAGGTTGCTGTTATCCAATTGAAATCCAGCGTAGCCTACAGATGGAAAACAGGAGTAACATTTCATCCCTTTGATCAATTGGCATTTTCACGTGCCCCAGAGCCCGAACAATCAATAGTGTTTGGCTGCGATGACAGATAGTGTACACTCTAAATAATTAATTACTACATGATTGAAAGAGCAGTTGAACCACATGGGGGATATTTGGGCGAACAGTAATCTCTGAAATTGGTGAGTATTGATCCCAAACATCAAGCATCGGGTGGATTGGTTGTCTCAGGTAATTGGAGCTCCTTTCCTTCAAACAGTGTGACGTATGTGGCCACCAGTACAGTGTGACATAACTTTTTTTAAATATATATAAAGGGATAGTTCACCCAAAATTCAAATTTCACTCATTATCTACTCACCCTCATGTCGACTAAGGGCTGTAAGAAGTTTCAGAGTCCTCTGTTCCTTCTCTGAGTTACAGCGGGGCTCCGTGCAGCAGTATTTGTCCATATAATGGTTGTCAATGGATACCAACTTTCTTCGTCCAAAAAGACACACCAAAAAACATCCAAATACCTCCATAGTGCTCGTCTGTAAGGTCCCTCTTGTATTGAAGCCCCGACATGAGAAATTGTTCCGAGAAAAATTAAATTAGTCTATGTTTTAAGCTTGTTTGTAGCGGAAGCTCCCAGTGTCTCAGTTCACTGCTCTTCCTGTGTCAGTGCAACAATTTCTCATGTTGGGGCTTCAATACAAGAGGGACATTACAGACGAGCACTATGGAGGTATTTGGATGTTTTTTGGTGTGTCTTTTTGGACGAAGAAAGTTGGTATCCATTGACAACCATTATATGGACAAATACTGCTGCGCGGAGCCCCGCTGTAACTCAGAGAAGGCACGGAGGACTCTGAAACTTCTCACAGCTCTTAGTCGACATGAGGGTGAGTAGATAATGAGTGAAATTTGAATTTTGGGTGAACTATCCCTTTAATTTTGATGCTTTGCCTTGTGAAAGCAGTGACAGTAACCCAGGGCTGGAGATGTGAACGTCAAAATTGAAACACACAAAATGAAGGAGGTACTTGCCACGTTTAGTGTCAGTATTCGTGATGGTGATGGAGGCTGTGGCGCATGGGCAGAAGCCAGAACACATGACGTTCAGGTCTTTGCCCGTGAGGCAGGACTGCTGCTCCAACTTACACTGTAAGCACAGAGAGAGAGAGAGAGGGAGGGAGAGAGTGGCATGGCTGCAGTTAAAATATTTATGGGGGTGACCGCAGGAAAGAGAGATTGCTCATTCAGATGAGACACAGCACTTAGAGAAAGGCAGCAAGAATGAGCTGTCATTTTCCGCCGTCTTCCCATGCAAGGTCAAAATTAAAAACTATACATAAATCAATAAAGAGTCCTGCTAGTGGCCGGTGCACGGTGATGCCGCTCAAAACAACGTCAGTCATTAATCACGCGGCCGCATTGAGCTGGTGCACTTGTCCTCCCGCAAGCAGTGATGAACTGTGCCGGCCTGCTCTGCCCACGTATATGTCAGCATAGCAGGAAACAGCACTTGACTGGACTGCTCTCATTATTTAAAACGATGACACGGCCACTTTCCATTTCTTCTCAGGGTTTTTGTTTTTTTTTACGGAGCCATAAGCCAGTAATAAAGCAAAAGGAAAATTATCTAAGCTTTCAAGTCTAAGTGCTTTCAAAAAAAAAGATGCTGGTGCAGAACATAGTGTTTTCTTTTTACCTCAGAGGCGTAGTTGTGTCCATCAGAGCCACATACAGGTGAGGAGGCTGCTACAGGACAAGGCTTACAGCTGCTGTCATGCTCCTCCTGATGCCCTGGCTGTTTGACTCTGGACATGAGAGGGAGAAAAAGGGAGAAAGTCAAAAATGTCAATTCATCCAGATTACAGAGAAAGCACCCTAACACTTACCTTTAACTCAAACAGGTATCTACACATCTACACAGCAGTACTTGCCCGTGGATGTCTGTCTGTCACCACTCCAGTGAAAAATGTGTTTGTGCTGATAAAAGAAATAATTCACCTCCCCCAAAAATACTGCCATTACATTTGGGACTTTACCTCCTGTTTTGATACAAAACAAGTGGATTCAAGCTGGATAGGAACAAGAAAAGAAGAAAAATAAAATGCTGGATTTCACAATGCTAACATGCTCAAATGGCAACATGCTAATGTTCAGCAGGTACAATGTTTACCATGTCGCCAGTTTGGCGTGTTAGCTCTCGCTAATTAGCAGTAAACACATAAATGAATTGTCATTAGTTTTGCATAGGCATTAACCACCATGACAAGTGGACACACAGATACCAATTACTTTGCTAGTTTGCTAGTTTTATGCAAATCAACGCAATAGTTGTTGTCACTGCAGGTATAGCAAGAGAAGAGTGAGTCATAGGCCTAATAAATAAGTGGGTAAACTATATTTTGACTTGGAGAAAAACAAGAGGATTCAAGTTAGTGCAGTTCATCCCAAGGAATATTAATGCATGTTTGTGTCAAATGCAATAGGAATCCAAACTACCTTCATGAGACAAATATCAAACTCTTATTGGTGCTATGGCATCATTAAATCTGCACCAACTTTTGTGACATTACAATATGTTTAAATATAGAAAGCGTATTATTATTATTTAAACAACCACCACCAGTGTCTTCACTAGTTTTGCCTCTTAACGTGGCTTATAACTCTTTCCAGGAACAGTGTGCTTGAGTCTTTCCAGGAACAGCTACTCCCTCAACAGTCTTCTGATGGACTATTTCTTTGGTAGACAGCAGCTCCGGTGATAACTGTTGACAGAGAGGTCTGTGGATGATCCAGAGTAACAGATAACAGATGCCTGTCTCTTCCTCCTCCTCCTCCTCCTCAGCAGTTGAGTTCACTTTGACGCCAGGATGGCAGAGTCACCGCGTCGCCCCCTTTTCACACGACATCTCGACACCCTGAACCATTCATGTCTCATCTCTTTAAAAAAACAACAAAACAACAACAACAGCAGCAGCAAGCTTAAGTAGACTTCTACTGTGGCACTCAATGTGCTTTCAGTTTTCTTTAGAAGAGGGATGCACTTTCAGTTTTTTGGAGACATCCAGCTCTTGCAGCTGTCAACTTTGATAGCACTTACTGGTGAACTGCATTGGACAAAAGCATCTGCAAAAAAAAAAAAATGATTGGGATGTAACGGGACACTGATTTGGAGAAGACACTCTGCTGTTGACTGTTGAGACTGTACACAAACCCAAACTAATACAACCACCACAAGGGTTGATGGGTGAACTGGCCCTTTAAAGCCTCACAGCTTACATCTACAAATCCTCTCCAACAAGATGTTTTTATTAGACTACAACTCATTGCTATCACTCCGCCGTCAACTACGACATCAATACAACTGAAACAGACATTTCTGATCATAATTACCAGAAAGTCATAATCTGCTTGTTAATATTTGTACGCACCGCTTCATAAAACTTCCCTTTGCTTGCTCTCCTCTCACACGGTGATTGACTGCATGTTCAGTGAGCACCAACGTCGAGGCTCTCTAGTCTGCAGCACGACTTCGGAGGCTGCTACTTAATGATGCTGGGATGGTTTAGTGCGGCTGCGTTCATGCTTATTACCCATTACTCGACACAGTCTCTCTCATCTCTGGAGTGACTCTGTAAATGAAGCACTTTATTGAAAAAGATAAATGCCTGCCGCTGCAGATAGGCTTTGCAGGTAGTAATAATTCACTCCATTAATTCTTTTCAGGCCGCAACCCTGCTCATTTGTTTTTCAGTCAAAGTGGGATGAATGTGCGAAGGAACCGATAAATGCTTTTTTGAGAGATTTACTACAGAAAACCAAAGAGTCTTAGGAATTGGGTGGAGCATCTGAGATACTTGCATAAATCCCTGTGAGTTTTCTATAGGTTTTGGTTGTCATGTTTTCGACCTCTCCTTCTCACTCCTCTGTGTCCATTTCCAATGATTAGTCTGTGCCATGATTTCTAAAGCTGCCGTCTTAGAGAAAGTTTGGTAACACACTATTTTCAACATAAAAGGTCAAGTACGAAGTAATCTCAGGGTCTGAGTGGTTTGAGATGTACTGTTGCTAAGTGACAGTCAGTAAAATGGACATTTATTTTTCCTTTTCAAAAAAAATACTGAACATTTTTCAGTTCAGTGCCATGTTACGGTTATACAAAAGGACTTTATTATTAAATGTAATGAACAAGAATTTTTCAAAAAGTTACTTCTATGGGCTTCAAGCCACTGACAAAAGTTTGACTGTTGTTCCGTCACAGTAAACCATGTAAGTTTCTAAGCACAGAATAACAAACTACTCTGCTAACAAAAGAGAAATTGCATTTATAACCATTAAAACAAACCCTGGCTTATTTAAAAGCTGAGAGGTTCTGCTGCTACAGCCTTACTTTGTCTGGTAGATAATGGTTGCTAATATTAGTAACATTTTTGTTCAACAATGTTATGCCTATTTTTTTGTTTTTTCTAGTGGCTGCATGAGGCCCTTATTGACCGAACATTAAGTGTTCTCACATTAATTTAAAAAACACTGTAAAATCATCTTTGGCTTCACTGTTTAGATCTGTACCAGACTCAATCTTCATGCAACTTTGACAATTATACATTGTTTGATAGCTCTAAAAGTGTGTCTGGGATCCTAGTGTGACTGTCACTACAACAGCTTTGGACACAGAACTGGATCAGACTTGTGGCAACGGCTCTAAAGTATTCTCCACACACAAGAAAAATAAGATTTTGGTTTTTGACAGGGTTGAAGAATAAAGACCTTGCTTTTTACAACTCCTTTGCAACATACAAGTTATTATATCAATCCAATTAAAAATATAGATTAAAGCAGTTTTAAATTACGTTACATACTCACACTGAATGTTAAACGTGTACACGGATACAGAGCTCCTCTTTAATCAGCTGTATCAGATTTATTTGTGTTAATTTGGGATTTTAGTCATGGAACTAAAATGATGAGTTGCAGTGATTTGGGGACTGAGGGTGTTTGGTGAGATTTGTCCCTAATTAGAGGCCTGGATGAGTATATTCTGTCTCAGCTGCTTGTATTTATGGTCCTCACAATATGACTCAAACAGAGCAAGCTTCAATCAGATACAGTGAAGAAGCTCATCAAAGTCTCCCTGGCCAATTTCACAATGTTTGCACTAAATGTAATAATCTGGTGCCTTCTCACTTTCGGAGATGCAATTTTTTTTCTGTCTTAAGTACATATATGTATGAGTTCACAAACTGATGATCCATGTAGTTTTAAGTAATTAAACTAAGTAATAGTGGCTTCATTTATAATTAAGACTGAGCCACGGGAGTTCATGATACATCATGCATTAGATCATCACGAGTCATATATTAGTTATGCATTAATTAATGATGAGGTACGTACCCTTGACATTAAGTGAAAGTCATTAGACCAGCATCTCTCTCCTCTGTTTCTGATTGGAGCAGAGCTGTCACGATTGCAAGTGTAGGCGTGTGTGAAGCCCATGTGAGAACAGGTAATCGCCACAAAGCAACTAAACACTTAATTTTAAAGTTTAATCACTACTGAATAATTCAAGTAATTATCAATGAAATATTCAAATCAGGTCATTATTAATGTAATATTCAAATACCAGTGAAGTCAAAGCACCCGAATATCTTACTTTGGAAATCATCTCTCCGAATTAATGTGGTGCGAATTCCTTCCTTTTGAAATGTTCAATTATCGGTTTCAAGTTTCAAAACTTTTATGTTAAGTGCGCATATTTCTTAAGGTTCATATAGGTAGCCAATTTTTTTTTTTTTTTAAAGAAAAGAAGTTTAATTCATCATTTAAAATTGCTCAAATTCATCTAGCCAAATTCAGATCTAAAAAAATCAGGATACTTAAATTGCCTCTGACAGTATAATTAAGATATGGCTACAATTCAGATCTGACCAAGCCAAATATTAAAAAAAAAAAAAAAAGTATGATGTGTGATGAAAGTTCAAAATGAGATATTCAGTTTATGTGTCAAATCTTTATGGGCCTCATTTGCTTCCATAACTCTCTGTGCTCACTTTACCACCTTCCATGCGCGCAGTTAATTAGTCATTTCACAGCAGGACTGTTCCATCAAAAATGACTTCACTCCTGACTCATGACACTCTCTGGCCCTGTTAGAGACTCTAATCAATAGCTCTCCAACCAGACATTGAAAGGCTTTTAACTGACGCACAGCTAACGGCGGGTTGCCACTGAAAAGCCTGTGTCGTGTCTGCACAGAAATCTTCAAAAAAACAAACAAACATCCATGCGGCCCTGTCTTGCAAAAAAAAAAAAAAAAAAACAGAAACACAAACCACTTCTCCGCCTACCTGTGCTCCACTTTCTTGCGATTGACACACATGGCCCTCTGGTAGCCTTGGGCGACGCACACCTTGTGGCGGCTGCACTTCACATTCTGGCATGGGTCCTTGGTGGTGTCCATAGCTGCAAACACAAAACAAACAGCACTGAAAAAATCCATCCAGAGGTGTCAATCACAGCTCAGGTGTTTTTTTACTCTAATATATTTGTATATGTTTTTATCCACCTGCAGGAAAAAACACAGAACTTCTTGCTGTTTGTTATTCATGTGTTAAAGGAGACATATTATGCCCCTTTTCCACAAATTAAAATAGTTCCCAGGTGTCTTAAAGACATGTCTGTGGCATACTGTGGTCAAAATACCCCAAGGATCAAACATCACAGCTCTTTTCATCTGCTCAAAACAGCCCTGTTCAGAACAGCTAGTTTCAAAGCCTGTCCCTTTAAGTGCAAATCAGCCACTGCTCGCCCCGCGAATTTGAAAGCTAGTTACATCACTGAAGACATCTGAGGGAACAGCTCATAAAACCACATGGATTTCAATCTAAGGAGTCCGCAAATTAAGATTTTTTGGTCAATTCTAGCATTTTGGGGGCCGGAAGGCAAGACAAATATGTTAAAGAGCCTTCAAAAAGTGATATTTCCATAATATGTCCTTGTATCTTACCAATAGATTGTGTATAATTAAGTTCCTGGGCGTTCAGATGTGGAAACTCTCCGGACGCATGTCCACAAACCAGTGTCCATACATGTGAGGTTTCTTATAATAATTATGTATTGACACAAACAATTCAGGTAAGGCACTGTATTGCTTCTCTCAGGTATATATCACCCTTCATCACAGTCAAATCACTATCAAACACGTTAAATCACGGTAAATCACGTCAATCTCGGTCAATCACGGTCAGAAAACTTTTTGGTCTCCCACTCCACACACACCTGAGGCTCATTACGCCCTTACCTATATCCTCTTTCCCCAACCCAATACCCCATCTGGTGGTCAAAACACAAACCAGGCAAAATGGCTCCTACATGTCCCCTTTAAAGAGACTTGTGTGTTAAACAGCTGGAAAAAAAGAGCTATTTTAACGTGCTGCATGATCAAGGTCTGTATATTTACACCATTTACAATGATCTTCCATCTTCGCCCAACTATCATTTTCAAAGGCGTATGCAATAAAAATCACAAAATGTGTAATGAAGAATATTCTAGCAGTGTGCACAAATGAGTCCATTGATTTTACAGTCAGCACTGCTGAAAACATGGACGCCTAGCTGTCATTAGCGAGGCAGCCCATCGTCAATAGCACTGCCTGCAGTCTCCAACGACTGTCTCTGATTGCGAGAAAACCTGACAGCGCTGATTGAGCATCTCTTTCTCTTGGCTTGTCACATCTCACTTCCCACATGTCAACTTATCACTGTCTCTCTCCGGCTTGCCTTTTCCCTCTCTCACACTAACATGCACACTCCATCTTTGTCTCCCACATTCCCTTTCTTTGCATCCTCTTCCCTCCCCCGCTTGCTTTCTCTCTCTCTCTCTCTCTCTCTCCCTCCCTCCTTCCCTTCCTCTGCTGCATCTCTCTCTATATCTTTGGAGGGTTGAATGGTTCAATGCCAGCCTCTTTTCCACTGATAGACTCAGATGGAAATAGCTCTGTGTCCTTCACCTTCCTCAGTCTGCGGTCAATGCCAATCCGAAACTGGATGTCACACCGTCCCCAACTCCATTTGCCGCCTCTGCCGGAGAGGCCCTCGCATGTTCAGATAAATTTAAGAGTGAGTGGCGAGCGGCAGTGAGCGAGAGAAATTTAAACTGTGAAAACCTGAGTCAGCTTCAAGCAGCTGCTTTATAGTCAACACGGTCAACAGACGAGGTGTCTCTGCCAACAAATCCAGCAGCGACTAGGTGAGACTTTGATGCTACAGGAGGGAGGTATGAGAAAACAGTGGACTCTTATGAGATCGGTGGATGACAAGATGTCTCCGAGGGGACCCAGAGACTCTGCTGAGAGGCTGCGTGTCTGAACAACTGCTGAGAAGTCTGACCAAAAACCAACTGACTCTCAGAGCTCTGAAACTCTTCCCGCGCACAGACACGCGGCGTGCACGGCAGACTTATAAAACACTTTATGGAAGAGGAGCAGAGCGAAGCAGCTGGGTTTAATCCGGGCAGACAGGAGATAAGAAAAAAAAACATGTTTGAAGATAGAACATCTTGATCTTTTTTCTCAGGTTCGGGTAAAGGAGATGACACAGAATACAAATGGGGCTTGGTATTTTAAAACTTGGTTTTGTTTGTTTGTTCTTTAGTTTTCATTTTAGTTCGGATACAAACAACTGATTGGCCTTTGGCAAAAAGAGTGATTCAACAATATGTTATGGAAAGAATATAATTGGAGACATGCTGTATAGCTGCATATACGGGTGCTTGGATATAGCTGTGCAAAAAAAGTATGTATGATTTTATGACAAACACTGCTGCCTCAAAACAAGAAGGTTCTGGGATTAAGGTCTTTCAATGGGTTCACCAGGTTCCTCTGGATGGATGGATGGATGGATGGATGGATGGATGGATGGATGGATGGATGGATGGATGGATGGATGGATGGATGGATGGATGGATGGATGGATGGATGGATGGATGGATGGATGGATGGATGGATGGATGGATTGATTGATTGATTGATTGATTGATTGATTGATTGATTGATTGATTGATTGATTGATTGATTGATTAGTCTTTATTTCGAACATATTAAAAAAAGATTTTTAAAAAAAGAGAGGAAAAAAAAGTCATATAAAATAAGTAACACATTATAGTGTGTATATATAAGGAGCAGGAGGAAGCCGAGATGGATGGATGGATGGATGGATGGATGGATGGATGGATGGATGGATGGATGGATGGATGGATGGATGGGAAAGCAGGATCATTGGATATTTGAAGATTTTTTCATGTTTCAACAGTTTTTTGTTAAATTTGAGCAAATTTGAATTTGACATGTCATTTCCATCCAATTATTCATTAAAAAAAAATAATACATTCAGACAACTGTTCAGCCTTTGCACAGTTATACTGTATCTTTTGGCTTCAATCTGATCTGTTTTGTTACATAGTTTGTCAGGGCTACTGAACAACTACAGAGCAATGAGACATGCTGTTGAATGGAAACACCAGAAACTGGGAGTGAAGTAGAGCAGGACTTCAGTTGTATTAGCATAGAAATAAACTAGCAGCCTCCATATCAAAGGCGACGACTCATGAATAGTCAAAAAGAAAAGAAATGAGTATCTGTAATATGCGGATGGTTTTTTTTATTACATTATCCGTCTATTGTAATTGAATTACAAATCCGTTTATCTAGGAGCAACTTCTCAGTGTTGGAGAAACTCATAAAAAATACCAGACGTAGCATTTAGGCTGTGCAGAGCAGCTCAAAGACAGATAGCTGGATTCTGCCAGTGCTGATAGCTCATAAACTTGAAACAGTCATTCCATATAAAAGATTTTGTGACCACTTGACTTTTATTCACTTCATCTGCTCCAACAGGTATTCTGCTCTGTCATGATTTAACCCCCCACGGCTGAACAATATCCAGACTCCACGGCTGACGGCACATTTGTCTCCAACTTCGCTTTTGATTTAGGACATAAAACCTCCCAGAAATCAAACCCGACGCATCATTTTGATTATTTTCTTGACAACAAAGAAGGTAAAGACATCTCGTATTTTCTGTAGCATGCTTCAATGGATCACATCAGTTCTCTCTTTAGTGAAACTCATCACTGAGGTTTTCTGCAGGCTTTCTTCTGGTTGATCTTTCAGAGACTGTCACTGTATATTTCAATGGCAGGTTTAACACAGGTTCCAGTCACGGACCATAAACTTTTATGGGGGCAAGGAACCAAACTCTGTGTTTTTCAGTGTAATATCCCGTAAACTATATTCTCGCTTTCATTTGTGGAGTTTTATTGTTTTTTAACTGGTGGTGAGCAGCAGCGGAGCACTCACAGGAAACCAACGCTACAGGCTGTGCTGTGCTGTGAAACCTACATTGGAGGAAGAGTCAAATAAATCCAGAGAGCTCCCAGAGAACTAAACTCCACCAAGTCTCTGTAATCCTGCTCATGTTATTTTAATAATAATACATTTTTAATCTCCGTCTGAATCACCATCTGCATTAAAACACACAAGGTTATAGGCGATCGTACATACGAGCTGGATTTTTCATTCTCGAAGGGGGATGTTAACGCTTGAGCTGTACAGAAGTGGGGAGTGAGATGAACCTTATGACCTTATGACTTCAGAATTTGCTGGTTCAATTTAATCCAGGTGTAATCTGACTAGAAAAGGCCGTGCCAATAAAGCATTTGTGTTCTATTAAAGAAAAACTGGAAGACCAAAAGACAAATAAACAACATTTTCAGGCTCATCTAAATGACCTGTGGAAAAGAATTGATTTGGAGTTGTAGAAAGTTTTCTTGAAGCCATATTATGTGATTTGACCATTTGAGGCAGCAGAAAGTCACTGTAAACATAACAATATACACCATTGCCCATAAAGTTTGAATGGTTTTGTTTTCAGACACACTCCTCTTTTCGTTCCTATCTATACATATCAATAATTACTACTTTGACCAGGTGCAATGATCACATACTGAGTCCCAGTAAACCACAAATTCATGCTTGTGGACAGTATGCCACAACGTCTTGACACATTGATGCGTTATCAGGGGTGGCCATACTCAATATTAGTGATTGTGTGACATTGAAAGAGTAATATTGGACATTCTTATCCATGAAATCCCCTCGAATGTTTCTGTTGAACTGAAAAAGGTTGGGGAAAAAAATGAAACAAATCCTATTGTTTAATACCCCCAAAGTCTGAATACACAGTTTGCAAAGGTTTGGAAGAGATTGATCAATAAAGTTTTGATAAGAGATAGGACTTTATATACAGTATCAAGAATAAATCACATTGTCACAATCATTTCATGAGAAGAGGTAGAAAATATATATATTGTATTCCAACTTTATGGGCAACGGTGTACATAACCACCTAATTCGTATGGCAAGATAAATGGGGTTTTTTCTCTTCATTCCATTCATACCATACATATAAAAAAATGTTGATTATAGGAGTTTAAAGCCAAACAGCCATGTCCTCTATTGATATTCATGAAGTAATCCAAGAAACATAAAGTATTTTGTATTCACGCCTCACTTCATGTAGTTCAGGTCTTAACCTTAGATATTTTTTTCATCATGTTAAGTAAGACAAGATTGCTTTGCTGTACTATATGTTCCCATAGAAACACAGCTCGGTGTCTTCAGTACAGCTTCAGATGCTGCTGTGCAGCTCTCTCATTCCCTCTATGTTCAGCATTCATAAGCACCCTCACTTCAAGTCTGCCTCCAAGCAACAGCTTAAACCCAAGCACATCCCTCATATGGTATTCTTGTACAACTCCTACATATTGAAAATGGAATCCAAACACAAGATTTAATTTGCATTAAAGATCAAGTGTGTTTTTCACCTCGCCTGCTCTCCTGGCTGTTGTTCGCAACGGCGCTGCATTGAGAATTCAGTGCAGGACCGGGGCCTATAAGGGGGCCATTATGGGCTCTAAATCCTCTTGTAATCATGTCAACAAAGGCAATGTGACTGCACCGAGCCTGCGTCCAATCTCCCGGAGTTTTTTTGGTGATCAAAAACACATCAAAGCGTGGCTGCTTTCCAGTAATCTATCAGCTCCGTCCCTGTCGAGTCTGTGGTGGTCACATCTGAATTCTCTGCTTAGAGTGACGTCTTGAAGCTGGACAGCATCCTCAATCATCTACCATTTGTCTTTCATCCAGATTGTCAGAGCATGTATTTAATAAAGTACTTCAGTGGGTCTGCACAAAAGAAAAAAAAGAATCTGCAAAAGACCTGTTAATGGGCTGCCAAGAAGTAGTAGCGCCCATCTGAAACTGAAAAAGATTTAGCTCTGATAAATATTAAAAAGCACGGGAGAGATGGACCCATCTGACAGCTTTAAGTAAATTAGTTTCAACTGGATTTGCAATTACTGTCATTACTGTCATCTAAGAAGACTCTTTTATAGCCTTCGACTTAATTGGTGGCCGGCGAGTTAAAGCAGCCCGCAGCTTTTATTCAACTCCAATGGAGATATAAAAGTATTTACCGGTACTTGCAATTAGAGAGGATACAACACACGTGTTCACCTCTAATCCTGAAACAGCACGTCTGAATGGTTTCCTGAAGTTATTGTACAAATGGACGCATAATCAGATTCAGGGTGATTATAATCTAATTAGTAAAAAATTCTCGAAACACAAAAGAAGTGTAATTCATCAGCACAAATAAAGGATGTCAAGGTCACACATGACAGCTCCTCTGTTGAGTCACTGCAGTGCATGGTCTCTGTATTGTTTTGAAACAGAGAGCAGACTCTGCGGAGGTGTCTCTTCTCTGAACTCTCCCGTTACCTCTTTTGTTCTGTCTGCAGCTTGCAGGTACACCTTGCCCGCTGCCTCCGCTTGTCTTGTTGAATTTGCAATTAAGAGGACCTTGATCAATTAGGTCTGCGGAATTAGTCCCAGTGGGAGCCGTGATGGGGATGAAATCAATGGTATTCAAATGAACATCGCCCACACCACAGCAAATGAGGCGTTTTCTTCAGATTACATTAGTTATTCCCCCTGTTGTAAAAAAAAAAAAAAAAGCAGATGAGTGGGATAACATCTGGAGCTGCTTCCTCTCACATCTTCCTCCTCTGAGGCAAAGTCTTTGATGACTTTAAAGTGAGGCGATGAAGCTGCGGTCCTGACCTCCCAGACTCACCCTGCAGCACCAACACACACTGGTTGCCCCTGAAGCTTAGTTGAATTGGCTGCAACACGTATGAAGAGTACAGTAAACCACCGGTTTAAGCTGAACTGCAGCTCAACCTGATGCACCACGGAGTTATCTTAATATCTGCCAACATGAGCGAGTCATAGCAACATAACAAGCCTGCAGGCCAAACTGATGCCGCACAACCTGCTTTTAGTTTTTCTCCGTCTGATTTTTCTATTTACCTGAAATAATTGATAAGGGACGGATACAGTGGATGTTTTCATTTTAATAGGAACTGCATTTATGATTTATCAAATATGGCTCTGCAGTAAAATACTTCACAGATTTCACAACTCTGTATCTTCATGGACCATCGGTTTATTATCCTACAAAAGCCTGCAGCTGGAATTCAACCATATCATATCACAAATTCATTTTTTTCTTCACAACTGTTTCTTGGCCTATTTATACTACTTAATACTTTTATTTATTCATAGTTGTATTAACAGTGGCTGCGTTTTTCTCCTCACCATCCAGATGCAAATAAATGTTTTTAACACCTGATGCTATTGAAAGTGTTAATTACAACTCTTTAAACATACTGTTTGAGGAGTGAATATACACCATTTATAAGCCGACACTGACTTATTATCAGCTATTAAAGATATGACGTTAATTAGGAGTGTTTCTGAATATATGCACTCTATTTTTAGCTACAATAATGTAGCTAAAAATAGAGTGCATATATTCAGAAACACTGTGGCTCTGCCTGTTGTAGCTAAAGCAAAGCCGTAGAGAGCAGGGAGAGTGAACCAACACTGGTCATGTGTGGGGAATAGACAACCAAAACAATCACCTGCAGGACTTTTAAATGCTCTGTAGAGCTGGATCATAACTCTCTGTGGTTTCATCATGTCAGGCAACCCCCCCTTCAAACAAAAGTAGTCTTGTGATCCAGTGTGAACATAAAAATATTGATTAGACTTGCTTTAAACTTCAATCGCGGCCCGTTTGCACTGCAGCATGTTTGGTGAAACATTCATTGGGAACTACATATTACAAGTGCACCATAGACACATTGATGTTGGATTTTTCAAATGCGTGACTCAATGTAACTCAATTGCTTTTTTATGACTTGGGTAATCTGATTATTTAACATGAAAAATTTCAAAGATGATGAAACATTTACAGATGTATGATCCCTCTAAGTGCTCTCGTATCGTTTTTCATATCCGTTGAATACAGACAGACCACTTGACTGAGATGAAACAGAACTGTTCAATGTTAGTCACACAGTCAGTCACTGCTCCTCCACAGCTGATTTTCTTTCTTTTTTTCCGTCTTGTTGACTAGGAACAGACCCTATGGAGGTAAATGGAGCCTGGTGGGAGTTCTGACTTGAGCCCTCAGCAACAAAGGCAATTATAGCAGGCTTTTCAAACTAATGGATCTGACTGAGGGCACAGCCTCCCCTTTCCTGAATCACAACTGCCTTCTCACCCTCCATACGCGCTGACACCTCAGACCTGTGCTCACGACAGCAGGCTGGATGACCGGAGACAACTGCTGCAATTAAAAGAATCCACACCCCAACAACATGCACCTATATGCTATCTATTTGCCTGGAGCTGATGTATAGAGGCAGACAGAGTCTAGCATTTATTGCACAAGTCAATACTGTCAAAACCAGCTTTGCATATGCAAGAAAACACAACCAAACATCAAATGAGGCCGCACACCCACCATCAAATATATGTCTGCGGGAAAATCTGATCAGATAAAATATTTCTCTCTGACTTACTTTCATCCGAACCCGTGTTCTCCTCGATGTTTTTGATGTAGTCATCCTGTAAAGGAAATATATTTGCATTAATTCACTTAATATTTCATGTTAGCTGCTACAGTAGAGAAGGCATGCTTTCTCTCTAATGCTAAATGATTTTTCAGTCATTATGAGAATGATTCAGAAGAGCTTAAATAATTAGACGAAAGGAAAATTACAGACGGGAAATAATACAGAATCTTTAAAACGTATCATGAATAACATTAAATGCAGTTAACACGTAGCAACTGGGCTAAAAGTGAATTATGATAACACACAAAACGATTAATCCAATTAATTCTATTAATTTATGTGACAATTTCACTCAATATAAAATGTATGTTGAACATTTGATTGATTTATATATTATTACAGTTCAGTGCAAGCTGGATAATAATCATTTAAAAATAAAATTGTAACCAGGGGAATGAACAGCCACTAATTATCGAATCAAATGAAAAACTTCCCTATAAAATTTCACTCTTTTGCTGATGACATTCATTTGTGCTTTCTATCTTTGTGATATCTTTTATGACTATACGTGGTGGATGTATAGGACTTTTTTCAGGACAATACACATACAGATAGTTGAATTCACTTCCTTATTAACTAAACCAATACGTAATTTTACTTCTTTGTTTGATTTCGGTTAAGATTTTGGTTAAGATTTTCCCAACAAAGCCTGTATAAATGAGATAAAACAGAAAGACATTGAGGAGGCGTTAATTTGTTTTTTTTAATGCTGGGATTATTAGACGAAAGAGATATAAATTGTAGATATTGATAGATATGAGGCAGGTATTGCTACTTTATAGGCTAGCTGTTTCCCAATTTCCACTGTTTATGCTTAGCTAAGCTAACCAAATGCTCCAGCTACACATTCAGCATGCAGACATTAAAAGTGGTATCAGTCATCTACTTCTTGGCACTGAAACAGCTGCATTGCAACATGTTGAATTATTCAGTTGAATCATATGGAGCTAGAACAGTTATATATTGTTCACAAAATAAACTCAAGTTAAAGCAGAAGTAAGTGATATATTTGTGTTAATATAAGTCTTAAATAGTTATATCTTCCGACAGCAATCACTTACATAGAGTGTTTGGACTGAAACACGGGTCTGTCAGTCACTCTGCTCTGCTCTGAGCCGAGGAGAAAACATTTATCGTATCCTACAGTTTTTATCCAATGAGGAGAGAGAACGGCATGAAGGGCTGTGTGTGCAGCCAAGGGACGCCGTGAATGTGGCGGCGTAGGGACGAGGACTGTTATGGTGCGTTCAAGGAAACTCGTAGACTCGTGTTTTTCCGTCCTGTGAAGTTGTATCAGTTCGATCTGGTACGAGTTCACGGGTCGGAAGTTACGAGTGGCCGTTATAGTGACTTTCACAGGTAAAACAGGTCGGAAAAACACGAGTGGGTTGCCTGGAACGCTACAAAGTCGTAAGTTGTGACTTGAAGCTGTAATTTACGATTTCAAAAGCCTGCCTCGAACGCAGCATTAGCGAAAACGACCAGATCGCTTACTTCTGCTTTAACTTAGTTGCTCATTCTGGAGCTTTTAACCTTAGAGTTTTAGTCTGTGACACCTGAGGAAACTCAATTTGGTGATGAGAGCAGATGTCATAAAGTCAAAAGCACCAGAACAACAAGTAAGAGGAGCTCGACTTTTGATTTTGTCCATTGCTGTTTCCACAGCTAAAATTGACCTGTCAGCTTCTTGACATTTATTCGTCATTTCATCAGTTAACACTTTGAACCTTTACTTTTGACATTAATGCCACAGGTGTTATATTCCTTTTCATTCCTGTTGTGGTTGCTGTAATGCATCTTCTAACATCAGGTAGGCTAATCAACCACAGCACGGCCCTGAAAGCTTAAATGTATCTCATAAAAGAATTTGGACCATCTCGGCTCCCACGGTCTTGCAAGGGGGAATATTTGCAAACTAACTCTGGTTTTTTTAGATTGTGTCCCCGGCGGCACTGCGCTGGAACGATAATAAAAATGCAGCCTCCCTCTGCTGTATCCATTCTGACCCATTTCTCTCTGTGTCAGGACCGAGAGGATCAACTATAAAGCGGTTACTACTCGGCACAAGGCCCAGAGAGGACCCCGAGGATCAGGTCTGTTCAGTTTAGCTTGGTCTTATTCTGCTCAGGGGACAGGAAGACTGAGCTCTCAAAGTTAAGCCGAACAAGTATAGCCGAAGGCATCTTAAATACTGTGCACAGGGGTGAGGAGTTGAAATCATAGTTTTTGTGTTTACACTTGTTTTTCCACAATGAATTGATAGTTGCGTGTCTAAAATAAAGAATACACTTGCAACACATTGATCAGCTACACCACATGTTCTGTTGTTTCACATTATTGTTTCTAATTCTTTTTTGTCCTTATAAGTTGTTGTATTGCATTGTGTGTTCTTTCAACAAGATGAGCTCTTACTCATGTGGCAGGTGACACCTACAGCGTGACAGGGACGTCAAAATAAAAACAGACAGTGCTTTGTACACAACAACAACAACAAAAAAAGCAACACTAACCTCGACTTCCTGTGGCAATGACAAGCAGCAGTGGGGGGAGAAAAACAGGGAGAGCCATTGTTAGAGATGAAAAAAACCAACATAAAAAAACACTTCACAGTTTTCATTTTGCTTCCATTCAGCATGCAAACAGTGGGTTGGTTTATTGCAGTTATGGCAGCAGTTAAACTGTCAGCCCTTAATGCACGCTGATTGCAAATACATGCCTCAGTCTCGCTCCTCTCGGGGGACAACATAAGACAGTCACAGAGGATTATGGGCGCTTATTAACCGAGGATGATCAGCTGCCATTTTCTATGAGCTGGCAGGGGTCCCGATCACTAAGGGCCCATATTCTCCGGCTGTATTTACAAGCGAGTGCCAAACGCCAGGCTCCCACACTACAGTAGCTCACAAGTTGCAGATGAGCCATGACATACCACATCGGCCTCGGAAAAATACAGGCAAATTGGTGGGAATCTTCAAAGTCAACAGGCAGATGTGATTTAGACGTTTTTTTATAGTTGCAGCAGCAGACACAGAGAGCGCATTTACTAAGCGTAGCACTGACAACACAGACAGATATAGCTCCTGTAAAGTACAACCTTGAGTTAACAGGAGAGTGACTACTTTCCTTTCATTCCATTTCACCGTCTTGGCTTCGGTCCAAGGGCATTACACATCAATACCCACCACACAGCCTCTCCCCGTGTGTGCCATCATTCAATGCTCCGGTGTGTTTGAGAGAAATATAGCCCTGCATGGTTTATTTCACCAACTCAACCCAGTAAATAAACCTAATTCTCTTACACACACACATATACACACACAGCCATACCTGTCTACTTAACAGTCCGGTGACAGCATCTTAATATATCACTATGAGCAATTTACAGGCCACACAAGGACAAGCCAAAAATGCCAGCGCTTGGCTTTAAAAGGCTAAAGTCGGAATTCATCACTAGGCCGAGGCAGGACTCTAGATTTCACCTCAGAGACTGTTTCTTGGAGGTAAATATTTTCTCTGTAGCAATAAAATGTCCAGATGCTTCATACGTGTGAGGCAATATCACGGTTTTTTATCTAAAAAGAAGAAAAAAATCCCAAGAATCAACTGGATGTCTGCAATAAAGAAGAGGAAGAAGACATTTGAAATATACCCTATGAAATGTAAACACTGCCAGTGCACTAAAGGTTGCAGCCATTACATGCCTCAGATGTAACGATCCGCAAATTCGTTATTCGCGGTGCTTCTGCAGCTCCTTGGCTCACAGAGCTGCAGGGACCCAAGGCGGCCCTACAGCGTGTCCTAAAGCCTGGAGTGCTTATCTTCTCCCAGCAGCAGTGTGACAGCAAGGACACCAAGCTGGGGCTCCATTTAGTCCTTCACCAAGGTTGAGAACTAGTGCTGTCTCACTGAATCCCAGCAAGGCTGCTGCTACAGTTCACAGCAGCGAGGCCCAGACAAGGAAGGGAGGGAGGGAGGGATAGGTGGGAAAGATCAGGGAGCGAGGGGGTATGATATTCATGGTGGAGGTCCCCTGAGTTAGGTGATTCATATCACACACACCACCTCTTCTGCCATTTGTCAACAAGGCTGTAATGCAGCCGGTGTAAAACAGAGCCAGGAGGCTAATGGAGCTTGACTATCCAGATGCTGCGACCGCTCCTCCCGGGCCGCTCGCTGGTATTAGGCTGACAGCGTTTGGCCACAAGCCTGACTGCGCTCCTCTGAGTTAACGTCTATCTCACCTCGACCGAACTCTGTCTGCTCGCTGACATAAATACCTCCGTTCACCCCCCCCTACCCCCACTCCAAACAACCCCAAAAACCACAATGTCACCCATGTGCACACCGAAGTGACAACAAAATGCTCACGTGCATCACAGCTCGGCGTGACAGCCACGAGGGTGAAGTGAACTTTGGATTCATAAACAGTTTTTTTA
The DNA here is from genome assembly GCF_045865225.1 of Trachurus japonicus. Classification (NCBI taxonomy): domain Eukaryota; kingdom Metazoa; phylum Chordata; class Actinopteri; order Carangiformes; family Carangidae; genus Trachurus; species Trachurus japonicus. Next base: position 8,040,518 of record NC_140925.1, read on the forward strand.
GTCAGGACATTGGTATACTGTTTGTGTATTTGAATTAGCCAGTAATGCTGAAGTGCTAAGATACAAATTACTTTATTAATCCCCAAAGGGAAATTCATTTGTTTGGCAGTTCATCTACCAACCATTTGCAGAAGATTTCTTTCTTTTTTCTTTTTTCTTTTATTTGTAGCACCTTTAAACACAAGGTTAACAAGGTGCTTATTCAAAAGCCTGATGGCAGTAGACCAAACCTTCTACATCTCTCTGTTCTGCAGCGAAAAGAGAGGAGCCGTCCACCGCTGATACTGCAGCGGTAAAGAAAAAAACCTGGATTGGATAAAAAAAAATAGAAGAAAGAAATCCGATAAAATAAAACATTAGAGAGATCAAGTTTAGACAAGAACATCAACAGAACAGTGCTGCAAAACCGCAGATTTTGCCTTGTGATAACATTTAAATTTGAGCCTGCAACGGCATCTATATCTGACTTCTACATTATAACTGAGACAGAGAGAGAGACTGTGGTTAGGGAAAATAAGAAATAAATGTGTCAACAAGAAAAGTTTTGCTGGAACACATTGTCGGGAGGTGTCTGTGGAAGTGTCAGAAACTCCCTGCAGACAGCAACAAAGCAAAGCTAACAGGTCGGGAAAATCATGCGGTTTATTTTGATGGATGACCAGCCGCTATCCACATCTGAAAACGTCTTAATACAAAACCTTGTTACTCTCACCGCCAAACCAACATTTCTCCTCTGAGTTGGTGCTCTCATATCTGCTCAAACAGCTGGAGAAAATATGTTTAGAGCTTGAACACCTATGTGTGAGTCATTTCAAGATTAATTTATGTGATTTCTTAAAATATATGCATCACATTTGTACTGGGGATGGCAGCTAATGAAGCGCTAAGCAGGGGAAGAAGAAAAAGATGAGCACTGGATTAGTATCAGTATTAGCAGACACTCAGTGTTGTGTAATTTGTTTCTGAAAAAGTACTGTTGAGCCATCTGTACTGTTTACACGTGTTTATCCACAGCTTAAGTGTTAGAGGTCAAGAGCAATTCACAAGCGACGCTTTGCATCCTTGGCACCTCCGACGTGGAATACAAACTAAGTGGAAGTCTAGAAATGAAGGGAGTATCCGTCTCCATGGAGGAGAGACTGGAAATAAAAACCTCAAGCTGTAATGTTGAGGGGAGAAACTCACGGGCTGAGAGTGTTCAAACTGAGAGCTGCCGGAGCACGACCTCACTTCAGCTCGCTGGAGAAATGCTCCCCGAGTAAAAGAAATGTCACGGTGAAAATCTGCATCTCCTCGCCCTGCTGCAATGATCCATCACGTGCACGCAGCCCTTCTCCCTCCATCACTGCAGCTCATCTGTCCCTGTAATGTGACAGGGTCGGTACAGTCTGGGTGCTAAAAGGACGCTTGCACACATACAGCCCATCCTAAACTTACACACACACACACACACATATACACAGATGTAGGCCTATACATATATACCCTCGACCCTTGCGTGCTGTGAGGAAAGCACTGGAAACATTGGAAATTATGTTCCAGACCACAACACCTCCGTAACACACACACACACACACACACACACTCACACACATATTTTATTATATAGGTTATCTATTATCTCATCTGCGGCTGGAAGACAGATAAGCTCCTCTCTGACCACAGAACATCATATTTCCTTATCTAAGTCAGAAAGATCGTATTTTGTTGGTGACTGATTTCTATCTGAAAACACCGTACTGTACAGCCTGTTCCAATTATGAGGTTTTTCTGTCTTAAAGGAACAGAGAGACATTTTGGGATGTATGTACGTATGCTTTTTAGAAGAAAAGCTCCATACCATTCTCATGACTGTAGCTTAGCTTAGCACAAAGACTGGAAATAGGGGAAACATATCTAGCCTGACTGACCCTGTTCAAAAGACAAATTGTTCGGCTTTGTACAGATTAAATAAAAGAGATATAAATTAGTGAGCTTTGGAGGAGGTGGTGTGTAGGCTATGGATTAACACCTGATAAAGTCAAGTTAAAGGGAGTATTTGTAGCCTACATTTCCTCGCTGCTAACTATGGTTTTTTGCTGGGAGCAGGCTTTGGTGATTGTCACATGACAAGCGCTTCAGTCATCTTTACATTTACAAGACAAGAAATTATGATACATCCTCCAAGGAAAACATCTCCAGACTGACTGACAGACTGAAGGCTTCACTATTGGAAAATGTAATGAAGCTGGAGCTAGCTGGCTAAAATGCTAACTTCAAGAGATGTGATAGAGATGAGAGATAACAATATGCTTCCTAACTTTGGTTGAAAAAAACAAAGAATTGCTGAGTAAAAGGTTTTTTAAACAGTGGCAAGAGCTGATCTAACGATAGCTACAAAACTGACAAAGAGCTTCTTTAACCTCCCTTAACTTCTGATTAACATGTTAAATATTTGTTTAATCAGTGCAAAGGCAACATCAAAGAAAAGAGTTTTTCCCAATATGTCGACAGATCTTAGTGAAATCTGGTGGAAATTTAGGTCACTGGATAAACAAGTACTGCGATTTGTTTATCGCTGAGGCTTCGAGATCCAATAGTGGCATTTATAACAATTTGTCCATTTATAACAATTTGTCCATTTATAACGATTTTATCATTATTTGTATGTTGAATCTCCTCAGTTCGGAGGTGTAGAAGCTCATTTCTATCCCCTGAATTACTGGGTCCAAGATGAATCCATCAAGACAGAGCATTGATTTTCACTACTCCTCCTACATGACAGATTTCAGCCAGGCCGTACCAGACTCTTTTCATAGCACATCTGTTACAAGCAATCCACAAACAGGCTGTCAAACCTTCGTGGCCTGTTTGACAGAAGCATTTTCAATTCTTGAACAAATCTGTTGCATGCAACCACATGTAGGCTATGTGACTGTACAAACCAGCTTCAAGTGAGCCTGCAAAATTTGATTGCATTCAGCTTTTTCAGCAAGGCAATCAATTTAAACTGGCACAAACTAGTGATTTAACAAAGTCAGGCGTGATGTGTTCTTAAAAAAAAAAAAAAACTGGCTACCCATTGACATGTTTATCTTTTATGGTCTTCTTCTTTTTTTTGGGAAGTGTTGAAAATAGCTTCAAAAACCCACACTCTAGGACTCAGACACATTTCAAGAGCTCAAGTTCAGAGGCTCTGGTTCCCATGTGAAATCCCTCTCTGTCAAGGCAATAACTGTGTGCTTCATCCTCCGCAATAGCCCTTATTGATATTCTGAAGATGATATTTGCAGTAAAGATATGACTTAAGCAAGCAATGATACAAGTTAGAGGTTAAATGATGAGCTGGCCATCTTGCAGCATTTCCTCCAGTTGTTATAGCCAGCCAGCTTCGTGAAGTCATTTACTCTGGCGGTGACTGGATAAACCCAGGCTGATGGATGGACTGGTGATCCGGGTCATGTCTGTAATGAATGGAGACCTGCGAGAGGCTTTCCTCAGCTGATTGCTCTGCTCTGGGCCGTGGCCGTGTCATCCTATCAGATCACCGAGGTGTATCTGCCCCTCAGACTGGCAGGACACTGTCAGATCATCGCTCCCCACGGTCGCCATTTGCACTGCGATGTGTTTCGCCTGATTAATGTAGCCGAATTAGCTACGTCTCCCTTGCTTTAAATTGCCACAAAAGGGCACACAGGCAGAGGTTGTCGTGAATCTACATTCCACCCTCCGTCTCTCTGTAGTTACCAGGGAGCAGCGGGAGTCCATCTTGCCTTTGCTGGGTCATTATGGCACCCCGATTCAGCATGCTGGGGCCTGAGTGGTGGAGGTAATGTCTTACTCTGTTTGTACCCCGCCGCCTTTGAAAACGACGGAGAAATGGGAGAGACACTAATGGCGCAGACCCACCACAGATTGAACCACTTAGAAATGCATTAGTGTTCCAAAATGACACTGTGTGTCTTTCGGCCGGGGTTCGCCGGCTTAATACAGCGGCAAAACACTGCACTTTCACTTTGCAGATGAGGCAGAAATCACACAGAAGTAATTAAGGATATATTTTCACATCTCTACAATCCAACTCATACAGCTCCCATGCAAACAATTCCTCCGTTTACTCTTACCGGAGCGTGACAGGTCCAATATTTCTGCACCATCTTCACTCTGACAGACATTAACATGATCTGTGGTTGTGTTACAGACTGTTTAAGTGTGATTACATGGTGTGTATATATGAAAGCATAAGAATTCTCATCACACTCCAAAGATAAAAATTTTAAAAAACCCACAGAGAAAAATGGGGGTGTTTCGATTGCAACAAAACACTAGAGTATTATGGGATTAAGTCGCAGCCCAGCAACACAGAGCTGGATCAAATTGATCATCTGAGCTGGATTGCTCAGGGGCCTGCAGGCAAAGGACGCATGTTGTTTCACAAGGTAAGACGCCTGCCTGCAATGCAGTACAGTACCGAGCACAATCTGCAGCCATCTCTGCACACTGAAGGGCACGTCTCTCTTTTCCTGAGCCACGAAGTAGCCAACTGTCAAGCGTTCATCCATCTGAAACATTCGCATCGCACTGAAATGCAAAAACAATCAGGCTGAATGGGGAAGGCGTGGGTCTTGCCTATGCAGATGATTTAACAAACCAACATTTATGAATCAAGTCACAAGGCAGGTTAATGTGAAGTCGAAATAAAAGAGGCTCTTTTTAACCTGAGACAAGAGTCTTAAAACATTAAGACCTTCTGATGAGAGGCTTTTTTTGGAGCTGCTGCCACCGGCTAATTAGACTAGATTTCAAGAAGTTGCATCACAGAAATGAACCTTTTCCCATTCTCAGGAGCCCTTTAGCTGTGGTCTCCAAATCCCTGATGAAGCGGCACATGAAACAGTAACCAGGCTCACTTTCCTGTAGCAGACTCCATAGTTGAGTCGAGGCATCGCATGCTCTGAGAGATGCAGTAATTGGAGAGGAGGAGGAGAAGGAGGAGGACGGAGCGGATGCAGAAAAATGGATTCTGTTGGACCCCGCTGCTGAGCCAAGCAGAACCCTGGAACGTTTGAGTCTCTGCAGCATGTTACGCCCCCCCATACCGCCGCCGCTGCTGCTGCTGCCGCCGCAACCCCCCCATTTGCAAAACAAAGAAGCAGAAAGAGAAGAGGCCAGCCTTCAGGTTGAGCTCCACAGAGATGCCCCAGGGAGCTCGCAGCTTATACAGGCCCCCTTTATTGTGCTGAGCCATGCTGCTTCTGCATACAATATTAGCAGAAAAAAACCCATAATAAGACAAGCTGAACAATTTGGCTCCACAGAGACAAAAAAATAAATAAATACCTGATGCCAATTTTCGTTTCTAACTTTCACTATAGTACCTAGACTCATCAATATTGATCTGCAAGCACAAAAACTTATCACCATACATAAATAGGCGAATAAGCTTAAATCTTGTTTGTTGTTGGCATATGTATCTAAGTCAGGAAACTTAAATCAATACCGAATGTGGTGGAGGCTTAGAAAATAAATTCCACTCCAATAGACTCTAACAAACTGACTTTGTGTCCCTGGAGAATAAAACAAGCCTCGCATGTTTCGCTACTTAAAATACAAGCTATCTTCATAAAGTGGTTATCACAGAGTTGTGAATGATGGTGAAATATTCAGGGATTAAAAAGACATTTCAAGGAGCGCATTTACATCTTCTTCACTTTATACAATGTAATTTAATCAAAGGAAAATGTGGGAGAAACAAACATGAACTGTAAAAGTAAAGCATCATGTATGTATTGTGTATTTTCATGTATTATCCCAGTGCTGCTATTAAAGCCTTGTTGTTGGAGCTTGTAGTGTAAATCGACTTCATTACTCGGCTGTTATTAGTATTCCAGTAGTAGTAGCATAGCTGTAGTCTTAATCTCAAGACACGGAATACATAATGAGGTGTGCTATTTTATCATTAAAGGGGCTGTCTGCATGTTCTCTCTACCACTGAGTGTGTTTACTAGCCAGGAACAGCTGATGGTGATTGTCATTTGACAAGAGCTCTCTCTGACATTGTTGTGTTTACAAAAGAAGTTATAATTCACCCTCTGAGCGGCAACTACAATGGCAGATACTGTAGTAGGCTACAGTGACTCGGTATCAGAAAATGACAAGGTGGGCCGGGGTAAATTGGTTAGCATGCTAACTTAAGCAGATGAAAATATGTAATATAGACAAGAGTTAACATTGCAGTTGTTTACTGATGCTCTTGGCAAGTAAAGAGAAAAAGTTGAATGTTGAACTCACAACTTTTCCTGCACTTTTGAGGCTAATGTTGTCGAAACAATAATGAAATTCACAAAAAGCTTGATGAAATTAGCTTGGCTGAAATTGGTTCAGAACCTAATGAACAATGAAAATGAAAATGAACAATGTAAATGCAGGATGGACTTTGGAATAAAGAATTTCTTTATTCCAAAGTCCATCCTGCATTTACATTGTTCATTTCAGTGAACACTTGTCATGACAATCCAAAAAATATTATAGGAAAAGTTGATTTACATCTCATCCATCCATTGTTCTGGCAATTTTCCTGACGCTATTTTCCTGGACTCGACTTGCTAGTCTACAAAGTAATCAATTGTTAATCAGTTTCTCTCCCTACTTTGAATGATCATCAATGACCACAATACTGGACCTACAATATAGGCTACAGCATGTGCATGTCTGAACAAATCAGGGATGAGGGCTGTGATTCAGAGGTCTGCAACCTGGCTGACAAACACCACAGTAAGTAATTCCCAGCACTAAATGTGTATTAATGCACCGCTGAAAATAGTCCCGAAGAAATACACTCCACAAAGCTGCACTGGTAAGTATATTTGTGGCCTGTTTCTAAAGATTAATGTAGTAGAGACCAGTGGTTTGGAGCTGAGCGCTGCAGAAGGTGGAGAAGTAACAAAGTATTGAGAGGCAGACTGATGTACTGTTGTTTTTTTATGGCATTCGCTGACAATGAGAAAAATACAAAATAACACCAGCGTTTTCCTGTCACCGCACTGATCTGTTCAGTGACCAAAAAAGTCAGCATGAAGATTTTTGTTTGTACTGAAAAGCTGTGCAACCATTCGAGCATGGTGTGATGCACTGTCAGCATGCATGTTCAGCAAACCTCCAAAAAATTGTGATTACAATATAATTTTACCACTGTCTGTTTGTGCTATGAGTATTCTTTCTTTTTTTTTGTGCAGTTTCCACATTTTTAACATGCTACACCCGCTATTTAAATTAATTAGGCTCCAGTTACAAGTTCATTGAAGCTCCACAGCTCTTTTTTTTACAACTGTCAGACACATGAGTTCAGAAACCAGCAGCATGGTTAAGAGAAGATAATGATGATAACCATCCCAGTTGAAATGCCGCAGGGATCTGAATGAGACAGCTCACAGGGGTAGCTAAGTTAAATATGCTAGCTGGCTGATTACATTTAATTCCCCCCGTCTGCCATGGCAATGAGAACAAATTGGGTTGTTGTGGCTGCTGATAATGCTAATCTCCTGCAATGGCAGCGGGATATTACAGTAAAACAGCGAGCCACATTGAGATGTCACGTTATGGCTTTAGGAAGGACTACATCACGCATAAATGAGATTCTGTCGGGTTCTTTCAACTGAGAAAAAAGCTATTAGCGCTTTAGCTCTCGTCCTATCCCTGCTCTGCGATTTGCTTGATTAAGGTCATTTCAATATGACTTTGGAGTGTGTATCCATTATCCTGCCAACTCAACAAATTAACAGTCTCTGTCTCTCTCCTACACATACACACACACACAAACAAATACATCCGCCACATGCCACACATACTAAATACAGCTTGTACACAGACGGGACCAGAGTCCCTTTCCAAGCGTGCCCTTGACACCTCCCTCCCGCTCTGACCGCTAACACAGAGACACGAGGCTCGGCTCTCCCGGCTCCTCTGTATGCAGCTCTGGGACAGTCGGGCCAAAGACGAACAGGTGCCCGTCCTGTCAGACATTTACATCAAACATCCACAAGACGGTAAGAGAGGCTGAATCTCCTCAGGCAAGAGCATGTCCTCGTAGTTATTGTAACTCCCTGGCCTAATTGTACAATACTTGCCCCGCTGTTTCAACAGTGAGTGATTTGTGGCCTACAGCAAGAAATACATCAATGCCAGGTTGAACCTGTGCACCTTGTATTATTACATCTATTGTTACTGAACATAAGTGATATGACTGTGTTTGTTCAGACCATGTGTTTTAGTGCAGCTCGGTCCTAGACAATTCATAACAATAATGGCGGCCACAAACGCACATCTATCAAAAATACAAACGCACCCGAGGCGCACCTAAATATATTCAGGACAGCACTTTTTTTGCAGCCTCAATATATTTCCACCTGGCTAAAATATGCACCCCTATGTTTGTTGGCTTTTTCTTCCCAGGTTTAATAATTTCCATTCAAATAATAAATCCCATGACTGCACCTTTTCTGCAGAGGGGATTTCAGCAGGTGAAGCCATTTCTAAAGTGTTTACCCAGTGAAGAGTAAACTGAGGTTTCAGCCTCTGCGTCTGGAGCGATAACACGAAAGGTCATTCCAGATTAACGGATAGGGACGTCATTGTAGTTGAGTGGCAGATGAATTTCCAAGTGTCAATAAATACAGGTGGATTTCTTATCATTCAAGTTCATTATGTCGGGAGTGACACACATAATAGATTTTATTTAACAAGCTTGTATAATACATTTCCACGGGATGAGCCCCGGCCTATTTTAGTAAATCTATATATCACCAGAAGTGACAAGATGGGTCAGTTATATCTCCCCCACACGTAACATTATATCAGACTAATATATGTCTATGCAGAGCCTTTCAAACCAAGCTGTTACCAACTCAGGAACCAAAAATGCATCTAATACACTTACACTAAATCTCACTTAATAGGAATGCCAAGAGAGGTTAATTATGTCTCCAGGCCTAAAACATGATTCAACAGTCCAAACGATAGGATTAAACACAGCAACCACTTTTACAAATATTAACAGGATGTTTTACTGACATCAATGTTCAACTAATTTATTGCTGTCTTTTTGGGTCGGCCTTATACGATGTATTATTTCGATTTTCCTGTAATTTTTGCATCATTTTACATTTCTTTTTGAGCTTTTAAAGAGGAGCTAAGCAAGTCTGGTCACTTTTCTGCTGTTTTGTTAACCCTCGTCCTGGCCATGTGCATTTGGTTACAACGAAACCGGCAAAAAATCAATACATGGAACGGTGGATACAACATATACGATGTTACGACGTACACTTACTTACAGGCTTACGGAGTGCATTTGTGTCGCGGTGCCACAGAGACGAGAGCTGGGACACCGGAGCGGCAACTACACTGATGTTGCAACTGGTTTTCAGCCATGAGACGCCAGGTGGAAGGCAGAGAGCCTCCATTCTCACTCGTAACAAGTCACAAGTCATGTAGTTAACTATCACAATTACTCCGGAGCTTTTTAATTAAGGTGTAGCATAGCCACATAGCCTGCTTAGTTCCTCTTTAAGTCATGTAAGCAGTAGAACGTCTCTGATAAAACCATCTAAGACTGATGGTCCCCTCACTTTTCCCCTATAGCTCCACCATGAGGTTGAAATTTGTGCTTTTAAGTGAAATGTCTTGACAACTAGGTATAGGCGCCCATTCGACCAATGCTTTGATTGGAATTCAATTATCTACTTAGCTGTACTTTAGTGCTCATTCACCTATGTCAGTCATCACTGATGATATAATAGCAATTTAGCGTTTAGCTCAAAGAACCACTGTGCTAAGTAGAGCTGCTAGCATGACTATAGACTCTATTGCATTGTTTTGTTGTTTTCATTATATCCAACTGTCTTTTGCTACATTTGTCTATTCAGAAAGTCTGTGCTATTCTGAGTCACACTGACAGAAGTTAGGGGATCCTGTTAAAGCAGAAGTAAGCGATCCGGTCGTTTTGGCTAATGCTGCGTTCCAGGCCGGCTTTTGAAACCGTAAATTACAGCTTCAAGTCACGACTTACGACTTTGTAGCGTTCCAGGCAACCCACTCGTGTTTTTCCGACCTGTTTTACCTGTGAAAGTCACTATAACGGCCACTCGTGTTTTTCCGACCTGTGAAGTCGTACCAGTTCGATCTGGTACGACTTCACAGGTCGGAAAAACACAAGTTACGAGCTGCCTTGAACGCACCATAACGTCTTGTCAGCCGATGGAGTTATCAGCCCCCGCCCTCGTCATGGATCTATTGGTCCTCGTCCCTACGCCACCACATTCACGCGCATCCCTTGGCTGCACACACAGCCCTTCATGCCGTTCTCTCTCCTCATTGGATAAAACTTGTAGGATACGAGAAAAGTTTTCTCCTCGGCTCAGAGCAGAGCAGAGGGACTGAGAGACCCGTGTTTCGGTCCAAACACTTGCTGTCGGAAGATATAACTATTTAAGACTTATATTAACACAAAAATATCGCTTACTTCTGCTTTAATAATACAAACCCAACCTTTTATTTGCTTCCACCATCGATTCATATAGTTATAGGGATAATATAGTAAAAGTTTGTTAGTTAAAAAGCTGTATCATCGTTTGAGTCTATGGGTGTGCCATCATGCCAGCCTTGAATGAAGACAGACACACAAGCAGAGTGGCAGCATTTATCACTCTGCCTGCAGCAAGGCATAGAGGAGCTTCACCAGTACAGAGACAACTCTCAGGCAGATGCCACTATAAATAATGCATGAACAATAGAGCCAGAAGAAGAACCTTGGAACAGCTAATTATTCAGCTCGACATTTCAGCAACTCACATTGCTGCTGGTGTGTGTTAATACACTGATGTAGTAGGTGCAGCCAGGCTCCGTTATGAAACACATTAATCTACATGTAGGGCCTACTGTCCTATCACAATAAGTAGTCTCCTCGAACTCAGCCGTAGCAGAAGAAGGAAAGAGATTTGGTGTATTTGGACAATCTGTGGGCTGCGGTACATGGCTTTGCTTATATGAAAACGCTATCCTGCTGTTCAAGGCAGTTGTTGAGCTTCTTTCTGTGTTTTTCCTCTGCTCTTTTTTTTTTTTTTTTCTTCCAGAGCATAAATTGCTATCCAGCTTTTCCACAGGAGCAACAACACAAAACAGCCTCTCTCCACTCAATTAAGAGTCACCCACGCTTGTGTTGGGAAGCCAGGAGGATCCCCTTTCTTCTCTGTTTCCACTGTGAATCGTATCTGAGCGGCCCAAACACTCGCAGCAAAATCCCTCCCCGACATTCACCTGCAGTGAAAGACATACATGGTAATGACAAGAGGCGAGAAAGCGTCTCTTTCCACCACTTCTGCCATTTTGATCTCATTAGTGTGCAACGAGCAGATCTCCACAGATAGTTGATTTGATAGGCTGATCTTTTGGATTCTCTCAGCAGAGGAAATACAGATAACTAATAGCTCATTTAACTGTTATGGTGTCTCTCGTCTTAATTTCCAGCCCCCGCACTGCCACTTTTAATTGGAAATAGGCCTCATTTTCATATTTTCTACAATTGCATACTCTCCTCGTACTCTAATTTTTCTAATTTTTCATATCCATAATTACACTGGCTGTTAGCGCTGGAGCATAAATCCTGTGGGAGGCTAATAAATGGCTGAGGTTGATGACAAGAGCGGAAAAAGCCACAGCAGGCAGTGTGACTTTGAGCAAGGTAAGGGAGCTCAGTGTCACTTAGGATGCAACAGCTTCACGTTCCTGCTGCTCAGCTACAGAAAAACTGAGTGAACCCGACTCTGACATTCATCAAAGGGTTCTCACAGTGGCGCTGAGCTGATGGAGGATCAGTGGTCGGGTCATCGCCATCATTTCACTAACAGCAACAAAAACAACTCTGATTCATGTTTGGATGAACCATCAGTTTGTTTATTAGACCTCAATGACTTCATCTACCATTTTTCCTCTCCTTATGCATGTGTAGTTAAATAAAGTGTTTATATGCTATACTGACTGCAGAGAAATGTTAAGATCATTTTTAATTGTTGCAAAGCCAGACAAGAAAAGATGTGCTATCAGCTTGAGGATTGTGAGGATTTGGTGTTCTCTTTTTTTTTGGTGTTATATCAAAAATCTTTGTATTTCTGGAGGAAACACACAATTTAAAGCTGTCAACTTCAGCTCTGAAGACAGATGGACAATTGGACAATTTCACTAGTTTTTGGTGTTTTATAATCAAAACAGGACTTTGTTTACAGCCAGGACCTGTGACCGACTGAACTTTAGGCTAAAAGCTAATATCACCACTAGCAAACTTTTTGTCTCACATGGATTATTAAATTTGGTACGGTTTAGCAATAGCACGGCTAAGGTTACATACAGCCTCAGAAGAAAAGCTGTTATAGATAAGATTGATCTTCTTTGGATGAGAAATCACAACAACAAGGCTGTGAAAACAATCTCTTTTGTTGTAGATTAATCTGATGATTAATTTTAGTACTGATTGGTTTATTAATTAATCATTTGGTTTATAAAATGTCAGAAAATACTGAAGAAATGTTTTGTTTTCTCTGGCCCACAGCCAAATATTCACTGATATCCATTCACAATGAGATATGACAGTGAAAAACAGAAATCCATTACAAATGATTTCAACGAAGAACGATTTAAATGATTCGTTTAATCTCAAATGCCTAATTGAGTAATTATCTAACTGTTGCTTCAGCTTTGTCAACATGAAATAAGCTTTTGTTGCTTTTGTACATTTTATAATTCGTATAAATACCGTATGAAACACTTGAACTATCCTTGGTTTCCTTTTCTTCAGACATTCCTTCATGAATATTGAGGATGTAGATTTAAGTACACTGAAGCTTGGGTAGAATTAAAGAACCACTCATTGTTATCTAATTATTGCATTTATCACTGTCCTAAATCAAATTAAATTGTAAGCACCAATAAGGCTAATGGTCATTCTTATCTTTGCCTTATACTCCGTGCTAATCTGAACAACCAAAGGAGCCGAAGGTGCCATTTACCTGAAAAGATGTAGCAATTTTCCCTCATTAAAAATGTAGCTGGCAGTGCAGCAGGTGCAAACCTTAAACAGCCCTCTGTGGTTGGCTGAAAGGCTCTACAGCTCCTTAATGACTTCCCTCTTTGCAATGCTCAGAGAGATGGGAGAATCTGGCCGTGAATGAACAGCTCAGTATTGTTCACATGAGCGGCAGCCTGAGCTCCCACTGAGCAGATTCACCCAAACACACCAGAATGCAAAGTGGATCTTGTGATCTGACAAAAAAACATCAAGTTGTCAAATAAGTTCCTTTTAACAGATAGATGCAAACCGCTAATTACACCTTCACTTAATGTGCAGACTGCGCATTTGTAACCCCTCGGCCTTGGTGAATTGTGTGTGGGAGAATCGTGATATTTGATGTATTGACATTTTCAGTACAGCTTGAACATGGACGTCAGTCATAATGGAGCTTGTATAACACCCTGTAACCTGCTGTGGATTATCCCAACACCCCCTGCTTCTGCAGCTGTTGGTCTTATTGTTCTTCCTTTCAACATTTCCTCATTATGTGCCCATGTTGGATAATCAGTGTGTATATGTACAGTGGTCCAATTTAAACACCAGTCAGATCAATCAAACCTCCATCACTGTGTGTTCCCACATGGCGATTCTTTTTTCTCCCTTCTGCTTTATTTAGACCCAGTATGAATATTCCTGCTTGCCATTTTCACACCACCTGTTTGCCAAGACAGCTAGTAAACAAACAAAACCTCGTCACATTTCCGATGCTGTATCCCACTGCCCGGTACAGCAGAGAATAGTCCTGTCTGAGCAGAACCAAGCCAATTTGACTGTTTGTCTCCCTACAGCATTACATCCCTTCATGTTCTGTGCTTAAACAATTGCCTTTGAGTTTTTGATGAGATGCTCATGGACAAGCAAGACTAACCAAGGGCACCAGAATTCCCCAAGCTAGTAAACTCCAATCAAAACCATTTTGTTTGACAATGAATCAAATCCATGCAGCTGTTGACCACATCATGTGGGATCATAGTGAAATAAAATTGCCAAAAAATAAAAAAAAACGCAACCATATTATTAGCTTTTTTAACCCTGTTTGTATACTAAGTGTGTAGCTCTGAAAGACAGGGGATGATTAGCATAATAGGCTACAATTTAATGCTATTAAGTAACTACCCTATGAAAACATTAATTTTTACACTTCCGTGTTTTAACATGTACTTGTCCTCGCTGCTATGTTTAAGGCTACTTCTGTACATTTTCACCCATCCCACTAAACAATAATGGACCATATCTTGAAAATGAAACACAGGGGTTGGCTATATTGTCTTTTCCTTCCTTTAAATTAAATCATTATTATTTTTTTTTTTTACCAGATATTTTACTGTCCCATTTATACCTCATTCCAAAAAAATCCTCTGTGTGTTCTTATCATTACTTCACTTTCATTACTTGAATTTTTAGTCTGAATACCAATGCTAAACCTTTGAGGAGTCCTTGACTAAATCTGTTTGACCACACAAACACAGAGGTTATAGACGGTATCCTCCCCCATATTGTTCTTCCATTTAATGAATTACACTTAATTATACCACAGCAGACCAGTAAAACTTAATCGAAGTTTGTCGAAAGATTTGTTTTTGCTTTAACATTTAAGAGACTTTCTATAATGACTGACCACTCATCATGCTGCAGCATTCAACATCTTTTTTGTTTATTCCTTTTAGTTCATTATCACATAATGAGGTCAAGATTTCTCTGCCACATGGAGCTAAATTCAGTGACTGCAGAAGACACATCTGATGCCCAAATCCAACAGATCTTATCAGGACAGTGGAGGGAGGAGGGGGAGGGTTAACATGCCCCAAATATGCAGCACAAGGCCCCATCCCACATCGCTCACCCCCCACCTGTCAGTCAAGCAGTGACCCAATCAGACAGGTGATGGTAAATCGTTCCAAAAAACCAGAAAAGATCATTTCCAAATTTGCATAACAGTACACATTTGCAATTCAATGACAACATTTCTAACAGGGTTCTTGTTCTGTGTCCCAGAGGAACCGGAGCTGTCGGACACATTCCTGCGAGCTATACCGAGCAGCACGGTCAAAGCAGGTAATGCAGCTATACTATCTGGCCGACATTGATAAGACTATCTCTCTGAGGTGATATTTCTCAGCTATGAGATCAAACAACCATCCAGTTGTCAAACTAGAGTCTTGGATCTGAGCACACTCCTCCTCAGAGATGTCAGGAATCCTGATTCATGCCATGTTGTCTGTCTTTTGGTACCAAAGAGCCATCAAAACTGTATCGACGTGACACACCCAGCGTCATAACCCCCCTGACCCCTTACCATGAATCCCATCACCCACATAGCTACAGTACTCCCTGGTTGGTTGTGTTCTGGATGCTGATGGGAGGAGGAGAGAGGCGAAGCTGGGGGGGATTTAAAATCTATTACCCCATTTATATCAATGAGGGTGGATTAGTCTGCCCTCAGAATAACACTCAGAATAATACAATACATTTCAGCTGCAACATCAATATCAGGCTCCAAAGTGACCATAAAGGTGAATCAACGCCTCTCTAAAACAGTTTCAACAACATTATAACCTTCATGAAAGGAGGAGTTATTGCAGGACTGTTGTTTTAAACTGCATTTTCTTTACCTGGGTAATAAACAGATAACTGAATTGTACATTAGCACACATATTTCATCTTAGACTAGGCTGACTTTGTGCGATATGGAAGTATTGAGATGAAGGAAATTCATATACAGGTAGTACTGATTTTGCTTTAAGAGATGCACCAGTCTGATAAGTAAGATTGAGCTCAACTTTAACGTCATTGTCCTGCAGGAGGGGAGGGGGAATTTGTCTTCTTTTTTTAAAAACAAAGAACACCGTATTATGTGAAAAACGTGGGAAAACGCTTCTCACAAACTCACATCAAACAACAGTGACAACGTGACATAAAGCCTGGTGGACATCCAGCCTCCATCATCCCACTCTGTCCTCAGTAGTAAAGACAAGACTGCTATCATTAGCCAGAAACATCAACATCATTTTAACCATGTGATGGCACTGGGAAACAAAAGAATAGCTCACTTTGTTCTGCATACCACTTTGGTATTCTGCTGTGTTCCCTGCACTGAGGTAGCTGTTCCTGGAATATCTGTGTTACAGGCCAATGTGAGCAACGGTGCAAATTAATGAGCAGCACTGCTGCTCTGGTTAAACTGGAATTACAGGATTTGGCATAACCTTGATTTATCAGGTTATTAAGTCGGACATTTTACATCTATATTTACACACATATTCATTATTTGATGTCATTATATAAGAAAGAGTAGCAAAATTTGACATTTGAGAAAGCTACTAGTAAAGCTTGGAAAAATAGTTGCAGATCGATCACTAATCAACTTGTGATTTCAGCTCTTATCATGATATTGCTAAATTCTGGTCACTAACCATCTGTAACTTTATAAATTCATTTATTGTTCATCTCTAGAGAGCAGTCCTCCTGGCATGACTGCACAGAATAAACAAAGCTGTCCCTGTACAGCCCAGAAATCGGTCTGGACAACACATCCACAGGAGAATAACAATTGTTTGTTCCCTTGCACTTGATATTTGTGATTTAGAGGAGACACAGCTGATGTCTTGCTGTGCAGCTTTTCAGCCTGAAAGCTCTGGAAACCTCCTCCTCCTCCTCCACTGTGAGCCCAGCTACATGTGATGTGCAATAGGCAGATCGATGAGTATTGATCAGTGAATACAGACACTGCTCTGAGCATCACAGTTACCCCCAGAAGGAGCTTGGAAATGGCTTTTGAGACTTGGGCTAATGTCATAGATTTCCTTTGAGTTGTGTTTTGAATCGCTCTCATATAAGGAGGCACATAGATAAAAGTGTCCATTGAAGCATGAGATGCCTTTTTTTTCCTTCTAAATAGTGGCCCATATCAATCAATTCAATGAAATAAGGCACCTTGAGAAAAAAAAAATCAAACATTTCATAAGACTCGCGCACACGCACGCGCACAGGTTGATATTCTGTGTTGCATTTCCTTTAAAGGAGAAAAAAAAAGTATTTCTTATGTACAAACTGCTAATGTTGTGCTTTATGTGCACTTCAGAGCGACAATAAACTGTGCGCAAAAATCACCTGAGCCAACAACCCCGCGTTGCCTCCACAGGCAGCAGCAGCAGCAGCAGCAGCAGCAGCATCTCAAACACCAGCAGATAGAGAGAGACCGCGCTCGTATAATTACACTAAATACACAACTCACGTCTCTGAAGCGATTCCAGTGTTTGATCTTCCGGCTGTACTGGGAGATGGTTGACAGCCATTGCTCATCCTCCATGAAATTCCCGGCTTTTCCTGCCTCTTTGCCACTTTTCACGTCCACCTGGAGAGAGATGCCCACCAGCAGGGACAGGCAAGCGACGGCTCTCACACTCTCAACACCGGCCATGGTGGTGGTGGTGGTTGGTGCTCGGCTGCTCGGGCAGGTTGGTGCTGTGGGATGTTATCCTCCTCCTCCCGGTGGTGCTGCTGCTGCTGCTGCTGCTGCTGCTACAGTCCTCTAGCCCACAGGATCCACATACAAGACTGCTGCTACTACTGATGCTGCTGCTGCTGCTGCTCCAACAGACTAAATGGAGAGAGAGGGAGGGAGAGAGTGAGAGAGGAGGAGGAGGAGGAGATGGAGAGAGAGAGAGAGAGGGAGGGAGGGGTGAGAAAGAGTTAAAGGAGAGATTAGATCCTGCACTAATCATTTATTTCTGCTTACTTGGATTCATTATTCCAATGTCTTCTGTCTTTTGGCTTATTTCTGTTTATAGGCAGGCAGCCCACACACCCACAGAGAGAGAAAGAAAGAGAGAGAGAGAGAGAGAGAAATCCTGATAGTCACACTGCAAATGAATCATACAAGTGGAACAGATGTTTATTGTTGTACTGATGATCAATCAGATTTTATTCATTGTATTAAAATGTTGCTGGAAAAAGCCCAGTGTTTGTCTGATATCCGCGCCAGCAGGACTGGGTAACGCAATCAGGCTGAAATTATAGCGACTCAATTAAACAATAAAAGTTGAAACAATATGTGAGGGAAAATTGCTGCAATTGAGCTAATACCATAAGGCAGTGGGGCCCCGATAACTATATGGGCTCCACAGACTGCTGAGGTGTGCTGAAGGACTCCCAAGTGGCCTCTGGGCAAATGAGGTTCAATTTAGCTTAAAATTAGCTTCATTTCATTCCTAATTAATTCATTAGCAGCACAGAGAGAATGTATAAGACAATATCATTTCAGATGTGACACTGTATAATCGTAGTCTTTCAAGTCAGCCCAACCCGGATCAAGCCTTCGTTATGGTGATGTGGTTCGACACTGAAACTCAAAACTCTCATTTCATTTTCTCTAACATAGCTTTAAAGTTTAACAACACGTGCCTTTAGAAGCTCAAAGATTTCAAGGCTCAAGTCTTATTTAGTCTTTTTATTTGAAGCCTCACTGTCAGTTTAAGTCCAGATGCAGAACTTTGCTATATAAGAAATAAAAAAAAACATGACCACAACATTTCCCATGATCAGCACCAACAAGGCTGCCACTAATGACCATTTACGTTACGGTTCAGTGTGTGATTTTCTGCATTAATTCATTGTTCGGTCTGTAAACAGTCATATAATAGTTTTCTAGTAACAGCATGTTAATTAGGGAGTTTTAGAGGAGCTGGTGAGCAGATTTTGTTTCTGTCAGGCTCAACCAGAGCTAGCCGTTTCCCTCCATTTCCAGGATTTAGGCTAAGCTAAGATAACCGGCTTGAGCTGGAGGCATTTAATTAATACACACGTGATATCAATATTCTCTTGTGACTCAATGACAGAAAGTGAATAAGCATGTTTTTTCCCTCTCAATTTCAAGATATTCTTATAAGGTTTTCAAAATGAATTTGCTACAGGAAACAGTTTAGACAGAATCAGTCTGGACAGTTTTTTCCATTCAGGTTAAAGAGGAGATTATTACAAATTGATCACTTCATCCTTGACACATTTTTTCAGTGTATACCGTAACTTGAGCACTTGATCAAATCGAAAACCCTTGTGCATTCACACATCTCCCTGTAAATCAGCATGACAAGTCCATTTGATACTGAAACCTTGAAAATTGAAAACTTGTCTTTCGTTGGTTTCGAACAATGTTTGTCTGCACAAAATGATGTTGTAAAGACGGATCGTGAGATTGAAGGATGGAATATATTCCGACTTTCTCTGCAACAATCTGTGACCTCGAGCGATGCTGTGTACCTGCACATCATTTCTAGTCTACCCACATCATTCCTGCAGCTTCCTAAACTCTGGATGCCCTCTCCCTCTCGCTTCCTCCGCTCTCTATTTCATCCCCATGAAGATAAACATAATCCAGTGCTCTGCAAAGACTCATTTTAGTTTAAGGTTACCAATATTGGTCAAGGCTCAGTAGCCAGGGGCAGGATCACATTCCTGTGATGCTGCTTAGCTGGCCGAACTCGCTCTGACACCGCTGTCAAAATAGTTGATTTGGCAGATGCAGGCTTTCCTGAGTGTGCACATGGCTCCAGATTTTTTGGAAGCAAGGGCAGCAGGAGAAATGTCCTGCAGCGTCAGCCAGCTGTGCACATCAGCAGCTCGGGAAGCCGGACATGATGTGTTAATCAAGAGGTCGTCCGCAGTCGTGTCATGATCAGGATGAATGTGCTGCAGATTGATGGCCGTGCAGCAGCTGAAATGGGTCGCTCAGAAGCATTTAAAGAGCGCGTTCTGCTTTGCATCATTAACTTTTAAGGACTAAGATGTTATTGGGAAGCCTCTCTCTCTCTCTCCCTCTCTCTCTCTGGACTGTGGCGGAGGAAGTTTCCTAAGGGAATCCTACATGCGCAAGAACAGCAACAGCAAATCGAAAAGCATGTTGATGAGAGGCTTTGAGTCGTTCATCACTTCAGAAGTTTTAAGGATGAGAAAACTCAAATGATCTTTATTTTTATTTTATTTTTTTATTGCATAGGGCTCTTATGAGCTCGCCACTTCTACTTCATCAGTATCTGAAGTAGCAGCACAGTGACCAAAGGCCCCTGAAGACCAGTAATCACACAGCAGGCCATTTTTTTTAATACTCACAGCACATATGGTAGAGGCAAAAATGATTTTCTAGCAAGTTTCTGCTTCACTGATTATACTGAATTCTCAGTGATCAGTGTCCTGTGGTCTCGTAACAGTACCAGTAAACCACCTCCAGCCTCCCCCTATAAATTCTCAATTTAGATTATATCTGCTCACTGAGAGTCCCTCGACAAATGCATCTGCTTTTTAAATTACTAAGAGACAGTTTGTGCCTCTCTGTCTCAATGACAGTGGCGAGCAAACCTCAAAAGCCATGAAATTAAGTCACATCTCAGATTATCTTGTTAGCATTCAACTGCGGCTCTCGTGCTCCCATGAGGCCCCCGGCTGCCTTTTAGAGGCTGAGAGTCGTGCAACGTTGTCGTTGAATGCAAAGATGGTCATTTTGTATTTTTGTTCAACTGATAAGGCCCATATTGATGACGGTAAAGACATTTTTATCTTAAAATACCAACAGAAAATACAAATGACTCTCTACCTAGGATCTATGATGTGTTTACATACTGTACTGTATACAGTAGGGGTTAATCACAATTTTTTTCCTGACTAAGATCCTGCATAAGCTGTTTAGATCCCTACGATGGACTCATAAGGATGTGGCTCTTTCTCAGTGTTTTGGTCCCAGAAGAAAAATGAGCTCCTGCAGGTTTGGGGGTGCAGCATTAGTGATTGCAGCAAAAGAACTTGGTCTGAATTTGAACTACATTTTCCAGATGAAAAATACCCCGATAGGCAGAGCTGCACTGTCATAGTATTTTGGCTGTGGTTTCAACAAGCAGCAAACAAAACAGAGACATTTTTTCATATAAATGTGTCAAATTGTATAGTTTTTTTCTTTCAGTCAATTTACAATAACCTGTAGTTGCGTTAATGTTATCCACACTTTTTACATTAACGTTTTTGTCATTGAACCTGTTCCATGAGACCAATTCTTGGTTTTACAGACACTAAAGTGGGATTTATTCTGACTCACACTATTTGATTGACTCAGGAATAATCTCAAAGACAAAAACATGATGTGCAGCCTCTTCTTTTTTCTTTTATACATTTTTTAACACATGCAAGCAGCTTCAAACAACTTGTCTGGGTTAAACAAGTTGTGTGGAGTTGCTTCTTTTGCATATCGAGTTGCGCTGCGGAAGAGTGCTTAATTGTAAATGGATTAACCGATGGAATCAGCTCCTCTCAAGGCAGATGTTGATAAAAATGTATCTATCCTGTTCTCCAAGCATAATCAGTTTACACAAAGGAGTACAGGGTGGAAGCTTCATTTGAATAAACATCAGACAAGACTGCAGCAAAATTTTAAAAGCTTGCTTATCTATAAATATTTGCTGTCTACAAATGTGAACACATCACATCCCTTTTCTGTCTCACCAACAGCTCATGAGGCCAAACACGAGCTTCGCTGCTTATCAAGGCCGTACATATGCTCACATGATGTAACAGCTCCGTAAGTATCGCTTCAGGAATTCCCAGTACACAACAATTAATTGCAAGAGGCCAAGGGTGGATGCGTCACACATTTATTCCTGTCAAAATTTATACAGAATAGTAAAATCTGGCACCTCCTGCTACCATGAAGGATAAATCAACCCAAACAAATGGTAATTTTTTCCCCCCACAACCCATTTCAACAAAAGATTCCAAAAAAGGATGAAATATCTCTTTGTTGCGAGTCCATTCATGTTCATCACCTGGTGGAAACTGGTTTCCCACAGTGCTTTGCTGCCAGCCGAGAGCTCCTTCATCAGCCAACATCAGTGAACAACTTCTCTTCCCTGCTCCCATGTTGATCAATGACCTGCAACACACATCGGTGATCAATATTTCTACTTTAAAGTATCCAAATGCAGCACAAATGATTAATCTGTTGTTTACTTTTTTAATGCATTGTCATTATTCAGAAAAAAAATTCATCACATTTCCCCAAAAGTCACAGGACCAGCCTTCTGTATCTACAAGCTATTCAATGTAGAAGATAAATAAAATGAAGCAGCCGAGCAGGAAAATCCTCACATTTAAGAGGTTTGCATTTTTTCTTGACAAAGAGCAAAAACCATAAATTGATTACCTTAGTTGTTTGTGTTGTCCATCTAATTGATAATCTATTACCAAGGTACAAGTTGTTTATATAAGAAAACCCAATAAAGAACAGAAATCGCTACACGTTTTTATTTCTTACTCTATTCAAACCACTGATAGAAGGAATTGACTTATATTCTTTTATCTCTTAGTGGATTAAATATAATATGTATAATATATGTTATGCATCTGGATTAGAGTGTGAGTATGTGTACACATTTTCTATATGTTTCTATATGTCTATGTGCATATAGTGTATGTATGGATATGGGCCATATGAGAGTTTATCAATTCTATATAGAGGCAAACACACAGATTTGTTAATATTATGGATCCATAAGGATGGGGAGTTTAGTCCACGTATTATTTTCTTTATTGCTGCACAAGGCAGTTAGGTAAAGAATTAGACAGAGAGAAAGTTGGGTGAGAAGAGAAGAGGCTACTAAAGAATTAAATATTGATGCTCGAGTAAAGACAAACACATGCTGCAAATGTATTTCTTACAACAGCCACTACTGATGCTCGTTTGTGAGGCGGTTACAGGCTCTGATAGGTGCCGCCACTGTAAAAGTCTGCATGAGAAAAATATAGCCTGAGAGCACGTTCCTGGATAGGAGAACCATCAAAAGAAGTTATTTTGAAAAAAAGTTGAGGGGAGAATAAACCACATCGGGACACATTTAGTGGGTAATCTCGAGTGACTTACAGCTGTAAATGGAGCTGCTATAAATGTGTATAGATTTAATTCAATTGGATTCAAACTGGGTCACACAGCTATTAAAAGTGCAAAGTTGGTTGAGAGCAGTTTGACAGCTGCGTGCGAGCGCTGCGGCTGCTGTTCTGCTCTGCGGGCGGCTGCAGCAGGGGTGGAAGAGAGTGCAGCACCTTTTTCAATCAAATGTACACAATAGACAGACGCTGGCTTTAATTTTGAACTCTTGACATGCTCAGTCTCAGTAGATGATTTATTTTTAGCCAATGCATTATGAAGCTTATAGCAACTACTTAAAGTGTCAAATCCCCCCATCAGTTTCACTCTACATCCTACCAATAAGAAACAGCATGCACTGCTGTGGGAAGAGACGTCCCCTCTGCAGCATCTTGGAGCGGACGGGTAAAACATCTGAGTAGAAGTCAGGGGGAGGACTTGTTTTAAAATTTAAAGCTTCCGTGTTTACAGCGGCGAAGCGTCACTTTTGGATATTGAACGTTAATCGATCATGAGAAATTATTGCCTGTGCTGAAGTTGGACAAGAGAACATAAGTTATTATCTGTAGTTTACGCTCACACATGACACTAATCTTGACTTATACACAGTAACAGTAGGACTCTACTCCGCAGCTCCCCTGAGCTATATGTGGCATTTTAGCAATCTTCCGCTCATTGTTTTGATTCTATGGTGAGT
Source organism: Trachurus japonicus (assembly GCF_045865225.1). NCBI lineage: Eukaryota > Metazoa > Chordata > Actinopteri > Carangiformes > Carangidae > Trachurus > Trachurus japonicus. The sequence goes on from NC_140925.1 coordinate 8,064,215, forward strand.
CCAGTTCACTCCACTGCTCTCTGTGTTATTTCCAAACCAGACATGCAGCCTTTTCAAACCTCTAAGATCTGACTAGATGCTACCTGTGTGCAGCACGGTTAACCTCCAATTGAATGCTAATGTTGCTCAGTGATTGCTGGGTAACTGTTTGCTAACATGCTCACCACCTCTCTTTAATGCCATGTTAAATTTCTCTTTACACAGCTTGTTCTGCCAATCAAAGTCCTTCCCTTCCCTTCCAGTTTCTCATTGCTGGCGTTGCTATGCGAACAGCTGTAATTGGTTGATATTTCAGTTGATAACCAAAGATTGTAATGAGACGTTTAATCATTTAAACAGAGAAAATGCCAAACATGCACCACTTACAGCTTTTAAAATAAATGTAAAGGTTTGTTACTGTCTCTATCAGCTTTGGGCCATGTGACATCATAACAGTCTTTTTTTTATATATAGATTAAACAGATAGGAGAGATTAATCGGTAATGAAAGTTTGTTGCAGGCCTATTTTAAGCTCTTATTGTGCGAGGTGTACATAAAGTAAACAGCAGCTCTGAATGACTACCTGCTGTTCAAACACACTCGGCTTTGCGCCTCTCCTCCCTGTGTTGTGAATGCCTCCAGCAGTAAACAGACACGGACAGCTGCAGGCAGCCTCCAGACGCAGCACTCTGAATGATAAAGAGCTGCTGCAGGGATCACCTGCTTTCTCGCCGGAGACACAGATTAGACGTTTCAAATACTCCAGCCTTGGCTGTACATCAAGGGCGCTCGTGCCATTAGTGACAGAGTGATTAGTGTGGAATTCAAACGGCGGTGACACTTGACTGGGTAGTCACATCCAACATAAGAGAACAATCAAAGGGAAAGCAGGCTGTCATACTTTCACAGCTAACGATATCTAATTTGAAAGATTTGTTGGCTTTGTCTGGCTGGATCATTTATAGAGCACCTTGGTAAATTCCTGTGGATAGATGTGTTGGATTAATCAAATTCCTCAGCTATTGGAGCTTGTTTGTTCCTTTGCCTTAGGTGGACTTAGTTCAAAAATATTTTATGCGAAATTAACCTGATAAGTAAAACTTACCTCATGAAGATATTATATGTTTCATAATCGATTCCATGCAAATCAAACATATCATGAAATTCAAACAAACCACAGCACACAAATCAAACATAACCAATTGATTACAAGGCCACATCTGTCAAGCACCGTCCTTTCCCCCCCGGCAAATGCCAACATCAGTTCTCCTGACTGAAAACTTAATTTCTAATTACACTATGAAAAAATTGCACAGTGCCGTTCTGCATATCAAAACCCCCCTGAAATGTGCTTTAAAAAAAAAAAAAAAAAAGTTTGACATTGATCAAGCAAGACCTATTTCAAACAGCCTTTGCGTCAAAAAAAAAGAGGCTATTTTGAAAACTGGCATGAAATTAAATATGCAAATTGGATTGAGGCCAAAACAATACTTGGCTGAGATACCGCAGGACTTCAGTTACCAAACATGATATGAATTCCCATTACTGAGTGGTTCACTGCAAGTTTTCAGTGCTACGGGCTAAAATAAGCGATTGCTTTTGGTTTCACTTTTAAGAAAATGTAAATAAATATAGCAGCTGGTTTTACAGTGTGAAGGCTTGTTTTCAATGGCTGCAAGTGAAGCAGCACTTCAGACCACATTTGATTCATCAGTGCATGTAAACAACAAGCGAATGCACACACGCCTGAGAAGACAACTAAACTGTTTAACATTTTAATTAAAATCCAGCTCGTGTCTCCTCAGATCTTCAGAAATTCTGAAACGCAAATTCGCAGAGGAAATAGGTCAGCGGCGGTAACGCAGAACAAGTCACAGAGGTCTTATTTATCTGGTTTATTGAAAGGGACACATGCTAGTCTTGAAGTCTCAAGGGTCATGTTGGAAGTTCCCACAGCAGGAAGCAAAGAGACGACTAATTAGGCTGAGAGAGGTGGCAGAGACGGAGACAGGCAGAGAGCAGGAAAGAGGGGTGTATATGTCGGGCAGCGCGTAAGCAGGCTCACCCACACAGACATGCACAGCAACATGATTTTGTCAAAAAATCAATCGTCATGCAAATCTGGGGGAAATTAAACTGGAATGTGAAGAAAACACATAATCGTGTCAACGGAAACTGAAGCAATGGTTACGTCTGTCATTTAGCAACAGTCGCTATCATGTCAGGAATTTACTGCTTTTCACTGTTTTGTGTCTGTGTAAATGAAACGTCTCTGGGCTTTTTTTTTTTTTTTTTGGTCCGTTAGTCACACAAAACAAATGATTTAAAGACGTCACCTTGGGCTCTGGGAAAAAATATGAGATGTGTTTTTCCACAACACTTCACTTTAAGTCCCACATATTTTGAATTTATGAGCAATGTATAAAATATCCAAGCAGTGGTCTATAACACACTAAAATGTTGTGTTTTTTTAAATACATCTGTCAACAACTATAACTGCTGGTGTATAAACACAACTAAATAAATGTCAAGACGTTAAATGTCTTCAGAGGAGATGTTATAAGACTCTAGTGTGTTATACACTGTTAATCAAATGTTACATAGTGCTTATAAATGATAAGAGTTACAAATTTTAAGACAAAATAACAGATCCAGTTGTGGCTGATTATCCAATATGTTCCCAGTCCGTGAGGCAAAGCCCACATATGCCAAATTAAACAAACATCAGCATGAACATCTTGTACTGGTATCTCCTGACACATGAAATCTGTTTTGAGTGTCTGATTGTGTCTACGGGTGACGTACGTGTCTTTCACATGTGTTCTCAGTGCGATCATTAGAGAGGACATCTGCCCAACGCATCCTTAATCAAAAAAAACAAGGACAGACATTCTCAGTGAATTTTTTTTACGGTATTAACTTTATACTTCTCTTTCTTTCTTTCTTTCTTCTTGTGAGCGATAGTATTGGCAATTCCTGACTGTATTGGTTACCTTAGGCTGGCGTTAAGCTGGATGTGTACTCCTGACCCACTAACAAGCATGTTCTCAGGAGACAGGCAGCGGATAATTAGGCCTTTTTTCTGGGTCTGAAAAGATAAATTACGTGGCCGTACGGTGCAACAGTCAATTCACGGACAGCTCGACTGGCCGGCCGACCGACCGGTTGGCTGTTTTCCGATGCTGAAAATTTGCATGTCCCTGTCTAATGGTGTCTGTTGACACAGCTCCAGGAGCATAGGAGAAAAAAATAAATCAAGCCACGGCTGAAATGGGGAGGGTGGACAGCACAGGATGACAGAGCTGACACACAAAAAGTGCCCTCAGTTTCCATCAATGTAACTTCTGGCCACTCTGCAGTCGCCCCTCCTGCATGCCAAGCAGAGCATCGGCTGGGAGAAAAAAAAAAAAAAAAAACTCTGATGGCAAGAGCAAGTGTCCAGACACTGTGTCCGATGTCTGTATTCACTGACACACTGAACAGACGGGAGTGGGAACAAGGTTGTGGCTCGTGTGGGAAGGGCACTGATAAAGAAGACGGGGGGAAAAAAAGAAATCCCAGACTGCTATAATAAATCATGTCAGTGACGCATTAACACATTCATGAGGCAGTGGGATGAAAGGAAATGGGTAATACTTATTATCCAGTAGTGTGTGGATGAAACCAGCTCCCTACCAGCACGTCTCAGCAGCTACCAAAGTGTTTCGCGTTTACTCAATTTATTTTTGAAACTTTTATTCTGACTTTTCCCAGTGAACATCAAAAGTAAGAATCATGAGAAGCTTGCCTCTAGTAAGCTGTTTGTAAAAAGTCTGAGTTTCTAATAAATAGAGCAGCCGGTGTAGGCTAAAACAATGGTTTGTGGTTTACAGCGAGAAAACACAACTGGGAATTTTCAATTGTTACAAAAGCAAAAAAGTAAGACTGATTTCATGTATGTCCAGGCAGAAAACATATGAGGTATATCAGCCAATGACATGCAAGAATGAGCAGCCAGAATTAAACTCTTGTATGTCCTGTTGATTTGTGTAAACTATCATAATACACCACATCATGCACAGGAAGTTAATCTGATGTTCAATCCTAATCAAAGTTTAAGTAAAGTCTTTGTATATGACATAAAGTTAGTTACAAATTTGTGATACTTCTGTTTCATTTGATTTACTAAGTAAACATATTTTATTAGATTTCAGCACTGTGTTCAATAAAATGTTATTTATTATGTATCTGTCACATCTCAACAGATAATAGAGGACAAGACTCCTCTGGAACTCATTTCCATATCTTGCTAGACTTATATTTCTTCAATAATCCAATTTCATACACACAGTCGCTCTATCATCTTAACAACAACACTGCCTACAGAGGAACAATGTTTGACTGGGATTCCCATGCTCAATAAAACATTTTCATTCTTTGCAAGTTTGTTGGTAGTCGAGACAAAAGTAGGGTGCACCATGAAGTTTTCTTTTTTTTTTATGATTTCTTTTGCTTCTCTTCCTTTAAAATGTGTTTTCTGTCATTTACTTTGATGCCATTTGACTCAGATTCCCTGAAGAGAACCAATTGTCAGGAGACCAAAAGTACAAAAACAGTAATTCCGTTTCTGAATGGATTTGCATGCATTTATCTTATGACTGAGCTTCAGTCTGAAACTTCAAATAATTTTGCTCTCTGATCGTTTTTATTTTGCCCCATAAACTGCTCTCAAAGCACTTTATATAAAACGGGAGAATTTGATTCAGGTGTAGCTAAGTTATCTGCAGTTTTTAAAGAGTCTTACACTGCCACCTACTGGACAACTCCATGGAGTCTGTGTCAGTGATCTTCTGAACTGTATGTACATTTTATTTCTAATTTCTTACCTCAGATCAGGCTCAGTTCATGAGAAGTTGACGCTCCCTGAAGAGGTGTAGTAGCCCGTACAATCTGTTGAATATCTCTGGGACAGCAGGACAGACTTCAGCTCAAACTCTCCAAAACGATAAGCAGCAAATTTCTGAAATCACAAAACAAAACTTCTTCATTTTTGCACTAAATTTGAATTACAATTAAGTCTAAAAATACAGTTGTATGATTTAGGGGAAAAAAAAAAAAGAGTCCTGAACATTGTAAGGGACCCATCGCCCACTCCCTGCAGTTTCTTCCAGATGTTGCCCGAACAGAAACGCTACAGCAGCATCAAGTGCAAGAGCTGAACACCTTTCTCCCACAAGCTGTGAGACTTTATAACAAAAACTGAGGGCTCATCAATGCTGCACTTTAAATTCCAGTCAGTGTCTGCTGTAGCTCTTTTATTTTCTTTGTCTTGTCCTTATTTGTCTACTTTATTCTATTTTCTCTTTTATTGATCTCCCTGAGAAACATCTTCTCTTTTTGTTCTTACCTTGGTAACAACAAAATGACAATAAAGTCTGATTTGATTTGATTTGATTTGATGTGATGTTGAACTCTGCAGAGTTCAGTCACAAACATGGCGTCACCATGGTTACCGGCCACTGAGCAACCTTGTATCATTATCAGAGAGGAGAAAAGAAAATGGTGGATTTTTGGTATTCAAACAAAGACGACCTCTTGCACCCGAGAAGAAAGGATGGTGGATTTCAGAAGTTTCTATCGGCAGTGTCAATTTCACTCACAAAGAAACTGTTCCTGGAACGTTTTATATAGTCTGCTTTGAAAAAAAAAATCAATCATAACTCTCCTCTTTGAACTTTATAGGACAAAAAAACTAGTTTAATCAATACGCTCTGAAGGAGTAGACTCAGTAGAAAAGCTTCTCATCACCTCCCCGACGCTGGAATTGGATCGACTGTGTCGGACGATTTCTATAACTTTGTGAAACCAAAGATCCACATTCACACCCACTTCACACAGCGGCTGGTTTGCTGTGTGGAGGTGAGAAAAAAGGCTTAATAACTATATCTGGTATTATTCTTACACAACTGAAGGCAACACAATGGGTCGTTCAAGGACAGACTATGTACTTTTATCCCCACGTTTAAACAACATGGGTCGACTGTAGCTGTTCAGAGCAATTATAATATAATGTTCATGCTGCAGCATCCTACGTGCTACTTCCTCTTTAACAATAACCTTACCCTAAATATTTCACACCTTTCACTGGAATCCGTTTTTAGCATACAGTACATCTGAAACAAGGAATCATTGTTATGGAGAATCATACTCAAAGAAAAAAAATACTAAAAGATGAATAAAAACAATGGATGATAATGTCCTTTTTAACTTAATGTAAATGCAACTGAAATAAGTAGCTTTAATTAGAAATAACATAACTTGGAAATACTTCAATGATGCACCTTTATCAAATATGTAAATTACCACAGGTGATCTACTTGATGTCAGTGTGCACAGTACCTTTAATGATCACTCCCCCCTTTTGTTTTTGTATTTCTCTGTAGCCTGATATAATATTTCACTCCTTGGCTTCTCGGTTGCCATGTGCCTCTCATAATGAATACAGAGAGTCTAATGTCCTCGAGAGAAATGACACGGTAATGACGGCTAATGACACATACAGCCCTCAGTGGAGCCGACAATGTGGCACTTTTAGACAACAGAGACTTTCTCACAGCTGCCCATTGCGCTCATGATAAACAAGGATGAATCAGTGCCCCCTCCCACTACTACTACAGACTGAAGGGGGGAAAGTCATCAATGTTATTTCTGTTCTGAAATCGAGGCAACCATGACCAGTTCCTAGAAGATCACCAAATTAAAAGCTTACACCGCAACTAATCTGAGAACATAACGGTTTAGTTTAAGCTTGAAATCAAAACACCTTTAGCAATAGTTGCATGAAGAGTGAAATCAGCCCCAATATTTCCTCTGTGCTGCTCTACCAATAGACCTACATCACTCTGTTCAAAGACCTGAAAACTGGCAAACTCCCAGATCTCAGTGGGGATCCAAATGCAGTGGAAATGTCAAGAAAAGTGAAAAAAATCCATATACAGTATAGGGAATATGCAGACAGAGTTGCATCAGTTATGAAGTGCAGTATTGCTGCAGCTGCCTTTATAAAGCAAGATATAGTGAGTATATAGTATATCAGTTCCATGTACTGTATGTTTTAGTTTTCCGTTACTGATTTCTCCCATGGTATATCTTACCTGTGTTTTCACAATTAAAGTTCTTCTACGAGTTAATCACAATGATCATACATAGGATTTTAAAGGAATGTTTAAGCAAACCCATATTAATGTTTCACATTTGGACTAAAGCTACAAACTATTTTAAAATGTTCAAATATAATTTGTTTTCTGGCAGATCTGAGAGAGCAGCTGTCAAGCAGTGAGTGCAAGTCGTTTGTAATTTAGACATTTGAAAGTGCAGGTAGGAGTAAATTGTTTCTAACCTTCAATATGTTTCTGGCATCAAAAGCCTCTCTTTCGCTGGTGGTTTGTCTTCCTGGGCCACCTGTGTCTTCAACTGTAAAAACACCAGAGTAAAAGACAAACTCAACAATAGAAAATAGGACAAAGAAAATACAGATTTGTTATCTCCTGATTAAATGAGCATGTTTGCACGAAAGAGAAAAAAAAACACTTGTTTTTAATAGGATGTGTACCCATGCTGGTAAACATGGTGAGTGGTGACACGGCCTCTCTCCGGCTGTGTTGTTTCTCAGCCCAGTACAAATTTGAGAACTGGGGCTGGACTTGATCCATGGCAAAAATGAATGAAACCATTGTCACGGTACTTGGAAAAACACGCTGCTTTGTGCACGTAAACAGAGCCATGGCCAAACACTGAAGTAGCTGCCCCATGCTGCCACTCTGCAGGAATTTGTTGCCGTGATTGTTCAAGATTCAGTTTAGTCGTCACTGCAGCTCCAGTCCAAGCCAAAAAGATAATAAGGGGACATTGGCAAATAGGTTTAGGGTAGGAACTACCGGTGTGATCACAGCGGGTCAATAAGTTTGTTTTCACACAAGCTTCTGGCTCAGACGCTGTTTGCATTCGCGCCGTTCAGCTCGACATGTCTGCGTAATGTTTTTATTTACCTGTGGAGTCTTTTCTGAACAGCGTGTTTATCACAGTGCCATGCAGCTTCACTCTGTCCCACTCTCTGACCATCAGCCCTAGAGAGACAAAGTGCTCTACCAGCTGGTCTGCGATTGATTGCAACCTACAGAGTGAAAAAACACAGAAGCAGAAACTTGAAGCAGCAGGAACATTTTTAAACAGTGAGATCTCACTTTTTTTTTCTCTCTCTCTCACTCCTCCACTCACTTGTCAGATCCGTCCTTCACATTGACTTTGGCATACAAGATGTCCACCATGGCTGGGTCATCATTCATATACTCTATACCTTTCACCTCCAGCGGCAGAGGTTTTCCTTCTGTGATGTCTCTGATGAAAGACAAACACAAAACACACTCAGGAGGTGCACACTTGTTTTTATTTACACATTTCACACCAAAGGTTAAGCAATATGACTACACTATGAATACACTGCAGCTGTCTATTAAGAGCTTGTTGTGCTGTGGATGTGTGCAGCTGGACTTTCTGTCAATTAAGTGTAACCTCATTTAATCTATTCTACACAATCACATCCAATCTAATTACATCTAATTTAATCTAATCTTTATCTTTAACGTTGTAAGGAGAGTTCAGCAACTCTTAAAGGATAATGCTACTGATAGTCTGTTCTGTTGTCAGCAAACCCCATGAATGGACCAAAAGCATTTATACAACAATCTGCCTCTCAAGACTTTCCAACTTTCCCAGCATGTGTGTGGTACTGGGTTCAGAATGCATCCACTGCATAGGAACTACTGCTTTAACTTTAATCTGAAAAACAGCTGGAAACAGTACTGTTTAGAAAATATCTCAAGCAGGTCTGAATACTATATTTGTCGGAGACTACTTTTAACTATCTCCATGTTCATCATAACAGCGATTCACTTCAGTCTTGGCTTTCATGGGCTTCACTAACAATAAGAAAAATACAGAATATCACCATATTCATCATAACTTCAGTTGTGTCTTCAAAGAGTCTTGTGTTAATCTCAAATAAACACAGTATTTTTAGATGCTTGGTTTAAATCTTAGTAGTGCGATTGCGATACAATAACTTTGTTCAGCCCCTACCTGATGAATCTTTGACACTCTTGCAGGTGTTCACATGCTTTTCTCACTTCCATCTCATTTAACAGAGCCAGGGTGCCGACCGTCAGGTGAAGCTTTAAAGGATTCTGAAAGATGCTTGCCTCTACTCCATGGTCCTACACATCAGGTTACAACAAATTATAGGCATAATGACAATATCATGTGTTGGTTTTAAACTATACACAGCCATCACTGCATTCACTGTACCTCACAATCAGAATCTGTTTTTATTATTTAAGTATAACAGTAAACAAAGAATGTGTCTTAAACTTTGCATTTGTGAGTAAATAAGAGATGAAAAATAATGAAATAAGCAATTTTTCATTATTAATTATGTATTATAAGAATAGTATACCTGTGCACATTGCTGTAACACCTCGTCTTTAAACTGCAGGAATCCTTCTTGAATTTTGGGATCATTAAGAGGGAATGACAGGAAGTGTGTGAAAGGCTGCTTTTTCCTGAAACTGTCAACAAGGACCTCTACTCGCGTGAGTGCTGACGAGACTGCAGATTTGTGGGAACCTGTGATAACTGTCAAAAGAAAAAAGAAAGTTGGAAAAAAAAATCTTTCAGAGCATGCCCTTTCATCTCTTTTACTTTACTCTATCCTCACCAATCTGTCCTTCCACTCCTTGTTTAGGGATGTTGATTGATGTCTTTGTGTCATACTCTAGACGTTTGCGTGTCTCTCCTTTCTTACCAATGATGTATCTGAGGATCAATGAGGAAAACAAGGAAACACAGACTCACATTAAGCTTTTTAGAAACAAATTCTGATTTGCATTGAGTGCATAGTGCATTTTGTCGTTAACTCACTTGTAAAGAACACTTGGGACGTCAATGGCACAGCGGTATCCTTTATCAGTCTTTTCAATTGAGTGGGCATCACAGGTTTCATCTTCTGCAAGGTCTTCGCTCTCTAAACATGTTAAATCACAAGTGTACAAATAGCCTATATTATTGTGGCTAATACAGTCTAATGCAGCCATCTTGCAATAGGCCACATGCTCCTTTATGGGAGTTTAGATGTTTAGCTATGGTTCAAATTGTAAAATCATTATGACAGATGTGGTCTGTGGTGCTGTTGACAGGTGTTCCTACTCGTTTCTCCAACCCATTCATACAGTTGAGGGTAGGTCATATAGACACAGACACCACGTAGAAAGCAATACAGTTAAACAGCACCACAGACACCTCTTTGAAACAGTTTCAAAACAGCACCTCGTCCTTAATGAAGTTTCTATTGCAGAAAAACACTGCATTAGTCAGCTAACTATAATAGTTTTGCTGTTAACACTTGACTAACCTGGTGGCCCCATGTACGAGAAATCCTCTTCTTCCTCATACTGTTCCTCCTTAATGACATTTCTTCGGTACACTCTTCCATTTATATTAATGAGACTTGGTCGTAAAACCTCCATATTGTAAACTTGGTACAGTTAGCTACACTTCAGCGAACTAACAACAACATAGGCAAGCGTCCCTGCTAACTTTGCTAGCTATCTACGTGTATTTACAGTTTATGGGTACATGCAACTTTACTGCGCTGAAGTCAGTTTCCCATTCAGTTACTGAGGAGATAGTTGAAGAAGCGAGAGATCTGCGTTCCTTTCCCATGTCGAATCTGAAACTGACTTCATCGTGTAACGTTCGAGTACGTTGACGTTCACGCATCGCTGACGCCGTTCGTAGATCTACAAATGGACATGCACATCCAATGCTGCGTAGAGTGGTGCTAGGTTATCCGTCCGCGTCGTTGTGAAGTCTGTTGTCACGCCGGCCATTGAAACGTAAAACGTAGTATTTGTCGTAAACCAGAAGGGAGACAAGAAGAAGTACACAAACAACAGAACAACAGCACGGGTTTAAAGTCATTTTATATTCACTGGAATAACGAGGGTAAGTTATACTGCTATAAAACAGCTTAATTACCTCAATCTTGTATCAAATAATATCAAAGTTGAATGGTTATTGTTGCCATTGGGGGGTTAACCAGAACAGTTAGCTTTCTTGCTAGCCGCCTAGTAGTTGTAGCCATAGGTTGTAGCAGTTGCTTGTAGCGTTTGAAGGCTGGTTTGGTTTAAGCTCAACAATCGTCCTGAGCCCTCCGTGTGTGTATTTTACAGTTTTATAAGGCGATGGCGGCGTCCTCTTCGTCCTCCTCTGCGGGAGGTGTAAGCGGAAGCTCGGTCACTGGTTCTGGATTCAGTGCCTCGGAGCTCATCCCCCCCAGGAAAGTGTTGTACACATATCCCAAAGGAGCAGGTGAAATGATGGAAGGTAAGTTAAGATTAATCACGTTAGCTGGCTGTGTGGGGGGATATCACTGCTGGTAAGCCCTATGAACAGCCCTGCTATGTGTTCTTTTGTGTTTGTGTGGCTCATCAACAGACTGCCCTCTCTTGTCTCAAATAAAACACAAATCTTTTTCCTGTGTAACATGACAAACTCTCTGTGTTTGTCTTTCATGTATTAATCTGATTCTTGAGACATTTTTTGCTTTCGTGTTGCCTGCTCCATCATAACTTCAGCAGTTAAATTATTTTGTCAAATGTCATACTAAACATTGTTACCTGTATTACATTGTTGGATAGACTTCTTCAATGATCAGAGAAAATAACTATGTTATTAGGCCCACGGGGCAATCGCCACAAGCACTGGCCCCTACAGCCATGAAATAGCTGCAGAAGCCCCGAGCACTGGTCAGACTTTATCACTCCTGTTGCTCCCTGTTGTACTTAATTGACTTCTCTCTCAAAACTCTGTGCATAATATGGGCTGCTTTTTAAACTTTTATAACATTGCTTCAGGCACCCCATCAGGTTTAGTTTAGGTCTCTATCAAACACAACCACACCACAAACACACATAGGTAACTTTATGTGATTACAGTTACAGACACACACACATCAAAACACACAGGTAAGATACACATGCACGTGTATGCACGCACTCCTCTCCCACACACACAAACACACACAGGTAACTTCATGTGATTACAGTTATAGATACACACACAAACAGGTAACTTTATGTGATTACAGTTGCACACACAAGTAACTTCATGTGATTACAGCTCCTCCATATCAGTGCTCAGTGAAAGATGATCATGTGTCTGTCTGATTAGCTCTGTCTTGACCATAAGGTCGTGGGTTTGATTCCCATGTTGACAGAGATGGCAACCCCAGCCGTAGCTCTCGTGGCCCTATCAAAATTTCCCAAGGGAAATTTTCTACTTAAGATTGCTGCTCAGCGAACACAATGGAGGTGAACGGTACTGGTCCCCTGTCCCTCATCAAACTCATCAAATACACAATCCAACAACTCCAAAACACTCTCGTGGAGAAGTTGTGACCTGCACATTCACCACACTATGAAAAAATCATGTGTAATTATGTAACATTATGACACATGAAGCAAATACTCTGAACTACTTGCTCTTTTGCACTTTTGCCCAGCAGCCATGTCTTGTTGTCTTTGTGTCTTTAAATACAATGAACTGCTGAGCCACCCTGAAACTAGAGCCTCAGAAGATGTAAAAAAATATTATTATTGTATGCCTGTTGTGACTCTTGTTGTTGTTTTTTAGACTCGTAGCTTTGTTATTTCTGTTTGCTAATTGTGTGTTTATCTGAATGATATTCTTGAGATGTCTCTCTAGAAACAGATATCAATTTCAATCAGCATGTCTGATTAAATACATTTAAAACAATATAAAATATGAGCACTGAGACAAATAAGGTTGTCCTAGACAGTTTGTGGCTGTCAAACAATTGCAGTCGTTGTTTTTTCATCATTCATATCCTGAGGCCGACGGACACGGCGCAGAGCTACTGTATGTAGGTGTCTGTTGGACATGCAAGGTGACTCATACATACAAGCCAAACTCTGGTTGGACATGTGTCTTTGTGCTTTACATAAAGCTTGTTGTACCAGCAGCCAGTTGCGCCTTTCCACCCACTCGACTTCGTTCACTATCTCTTCATTGCTCCTGCACACAGGATTTGTTTGTGGGAATGAAAGGCCATCTGACTTGTTTACTCCATCTTTGTTGCCTGTGTAGCTCTAAATACACCAATTAACAGAGTTAGTTTGGCAGAGTGTGAGTGCTGCAAGGTTAAAAACAACCAACAACGTGGTGAATAGGACTCCAGTTACACTAAGGTCTCAAGCTGTTTCTCTTTGTTTTCTTGTTTTCGTGTGATTAGTATTTGGACTATTTCAAGGCTCTTATAGGCCTTTTATATAATTGCTGGAATTACATAATATTTAAACTCTTTTGGCTCTAAAGTAGCATGAAAGCCTTGTTCTGACATTTTCCAAGGTTGCAGTTATGTCTTTTTCAATTATTTATAAGTATTTTATTGAACTTCTTAACTTGTTTTTGTTTCTTTCTAGATGGGTCTGACAGATTTTTATGTGAGTCTGTATTCAGCTACCAAGTTGCCTCAACATTGAAACAGGTCAAACACGGTAAGCCAGTAACTGTACATGCAAATATTTCTCATTTTTGCTTGCACCAATAAAGATTAGTGTTCTGATTAATGGTCTCTTTTTATATTCTTCCAGATCAACAAGTGTCTCGAATGGAGAAACTGGCGAGCTTGGTGGAGGAGCTTGAAGCAGATGAGTGGCGGTATAAACCCATTGAACAGCTTTTGGGATTTACACCATCATAAATAAAGAGCTCAAGATGCCTTTTGGTTAATAGATCAGCCAAATACAAGGAAAAGGGAAGAAGATGGATTATATCAGTTCATAAATTATATTCCTCCTCTGTGGTTTTATTCAATATAGTGTGAAATGTTATCTGGAGAAACTGAATGTGAGTTGTATTATTTTGTCACTTTTACTATCGTATGCTTTTTTGTAAACACAAAACTTCTTATATTTGAACCAGGATACCATAATAAACCGTTGTCAACGAAAAAAGCCTCATTGTCATACATTAATAACTAAGCCATTTAAAGTTTTGTAATAGGCTGTTCATTGATTTTTCAGATGGTTTAAGACAATAAATTATCATGCCAGTTCAATCTGTACTTGGCCTCAAGCTTAAAAAAAAAAAAGGTCTGGTAACGTAATAAATCTGTTGAAGTGAGGCTTTGTGTTCTCACATGGCTGCACTGTAACTCATAACTCTGAAAACCTGGTGCCTGTTCAGTCTATCCTCCTCTGTCCTCATCGCTGCCTGCTCCAACAGCCTTGAGCGAAAACAAAGAGAGCATGTAAATAAAGTCATACTTGGGACATTTTTCTCGAGTCTCTTGCTGTTTGTTTTCCACCTATGTTGTATAGTTTTTTAGTCCTAACTAACTGTAATGTGTTCCTTCCTATTACTTTGCTGACAGACATTTAAATCTTTGTGTTGTTGTGTTTTCCGTTGTCCCCATTTGCATACCTATCGCTGAAAATGTACTTCTGAAACTCACTGATGTGATTGTTTCAGCGTTACGTCTGCGGTGTGTACACTGTGTACAGTGAGGAAACGTGCAGATCTTGGGTGTTTTGCTCAGGGAATGAATGTTTTCAGGCAAATGAGGGGTGGGAACGTACAGAATGTACTGGTCTGAGGCCGGCCCTGAACATTACAGGACACACCTCTAGCTGGAGCTTAAATTTCCCTTTATAAGTTCAACAGTTCATCTTATAAATAACACTGTGTTCTAGTTTCTAAGAAAGTATGTTGCAAAGTGAATGGTTTAATTTTAAAAGTTGTTTGCGCATAGTTTGCAAAAGTTTTAGTCCTTTTTTCTTGAGCAGCAGAAGAATGCGACTTGAGTTCACATTCTTTGTATATGAAGGGAGGAATGGGGGAAAAAGGGAGCAAACATTTTGTTCCCCTTTTAACAAAAAACCTGGTGATGATGACTCCCATTCACAACATCCCCCTTCAGAACAAACTGTGCCTACACGTGTTTATGTCTTTCAGTTCCTCCCTGACATAAAGTACAGTCCATCCCACTCACGTGTCGCAACGCAGCATATGTCTGGCAGCTTTCCAAAAACTTTTCTTTGAGCAAACATTGTGTATGTCAGGTACAGTATGGGGCTGCCAGGCAGACAAAGCAGCGGTTTCTGCTGTGCACTACAGGAGCTGTATTTCCTTTCTGAATCTAATTTTCAATGCAGCATTTTTGTGATCACACTGGGGCATATTTTACACTGTTAAAGGCTAGAGAAATAATCTAACAGCATCACATACCTTGCTGATGCATTTCTGCATGTTTTCATTTTTGTATTATTCGAGAATAAATGCCTGTCATGCATCTTTATGGATATAAAAAAAACAAGCATTTGATCAAGTACCCAGCTGCAGCTCACAGTGTATGCATCTCTTTGTGAGAGATGAAAAAATCTGATGTAATGTTTCAGCAAAACAGGTGACGTAATGTGCACTGCAACACTGAGCCAGCTGAGCTCTGCCTGCATGGACTTCTAATCAATGCTGCCAATAACAAAGTGCACACACACGCAGACACACACACACACACCCCACAGATATTTATTTACGCTTATGCGGGATATAAAACAAAGAAATACAATATGATCCGTGCAAGCCCAGGCATGTCTCTGTACATTTCCATAACGCTGGGATCTGCTATTCATCACCCCATCCCCCCCTCTTTCTTCTGCTAGTGTTTGTCCTTCTCCTCTGTTGGCATGTTACCAGGCAGGATACAGGTCAGAATGGCGTGCCTCTCTTTTTGATTGGCTGGCTGGAGAGGCGTAGGCGTGGCCTCGAAGCCCCTTTATATACATTGTTGCAGGACAGATCTCGGAGCTTGGCAGCTGGTTGAGAGGAAGCAGCAGCACAGGAGAGAAAAGAAGTTTAGAGACAGTTGTTTTTGTAGACAATAACAACTTGAAGAACTGTGTTTAACACAGACAACGAACCTCGACAGCTCTGTCTTTTAAAAAGCTGTAAGTATCATGTCATTTTCGCCATTTTTTTTGCTCGCTTTGTCGCTAATTTGTACATTTAAACGGCTGCTAGTCACCTCCAAACAAAGATCTTCCTGCTGCAAACTTGTTGTAACGTTAATACACTCGTAAAGAAGCTAAATGTTATATTATATGCACTATTATCTACTTGTCTTGTATCCTACGCGAGTTTTCAGTGCTCATCTGTTGTTCTTTCTTCCTCGTAAACAGCTGACCACAAACAGGACAAACATGCCTGCTCTCTCTGCATCCACCGAAGTCGGCAGCTCACCCCCTTCCCCGGTGGACGGCAGTCCCAGGAGACTGTCCTGGGGCAAGCTGGTGCAGAGACTGACCGACTTCAGCTCGCCCAACAACAGCAGTATGGACCTGGGGTACAACAATGGCAGCAGGAGTGACCTATCAGACTCAGGTAAGCAGCTGATAACAACCTCAATTTAAGGTGTGAATTTGATCCACCTCTTTGTGCATGGGTTGCAGTGCAGTCCAGTCCACTCCCTAACTTGGTGCCATCTCTCTCTCTCTCTTCTCTGCAGGGTCAGACATCTCCAGTGACCTGTCTCCATCTAATGAAGACCTGTTTTACAATCCAATGGAGGAGACCATCCTGAAGGAGGTGGTGGACCTCATTGCACGCAGCCTAAGAGAAGCCAAAGACTCTGATTGCGCCTTGCGATGTACCAAACTGCTCATCCCGGAGAAGCTCCTGGAGCACATCGGGCAGGAGCTCCTTCACCTGGCAGCTACCGAGCCCTGCGGCCTGAGAGGGGCTCTCATCGACCTCTGTGTGGAGCAGGGGGCCGCCTGCGAGAGCATGGGACAGCTATCTGTGGACCCGTACCTCGTCCCCACCTTCCAGCTGACTCTGGTGCTGAGGCTGGAGTCCAGCGGGCTGTGGCCCAAAATCCAAGGACTGTTCAGCTCGAAATCTCCCTCCACTCCAGTAGTGAGACAAGCTATTAAACTGAGCACTGGTTTCCGTGTGATAAAGAAGAAACTGTATTGTTCTGAGGATCTGCTCATTGAGGAATGTTGATTCATCTCACAGAAGGGCCTTATTACTGTTACTGTACGTGAGATGCCTTCTGAGGCGTAAGGACGGACTTTGTCATGATGTTGCCAATTGTTCCTACTGTAAGGGAGTTGAAGTTTATGGTACCATGCAGCAGTGTGCTGCTACTCATCGACATTCAGATTTTCCTATTACCAATATGTAACCATCATGCTATATCTGATAAATAGGCATTTTTTTTGCAAGTAAATATAAGTGCGTACCTCAGTTTCTATTGAAACCACATGACGGCAGCTAGCTCTATGGTTATAGTCATTGAAAACCATTGTGTTCTTATTCCTTTGACACAAGGCAGTAAACTGAATTGTACTCCAAGTGACGAATTGTGCAGTAAGCTGTTAGGGACCTTATAGTGACTGCGTGGATTCAAGAGCAAAGGCCTACCAGCGCTTGCCTTGTGCAGTATAAATGTAAGCTGTGGCTAATGTTTCAAATGTAACTTGATCCTGTATCCGTGTAGATCTGTCCTGCTTTCGACTTTATTTATTTGATATTCAAATACTCATAACATTGCACTGTTTTTGTACTTTCATGACTGCAAATAAATTATTTTTTTATCAATTCTCTGCTGATGTTTGTATTTCTTGCAGCCCATCCAATCAAAAAAAAAAAACATTGAGATCTTCTCCCATACATAAATAATGGGAAAGTGTGTTCCTTTCTGTTAAATACACAAAACTAAATAGTTGAAGTGAGATATAATGTTGAGTGATGCTGCTGCAGTCATACAGATCAGCTGATAGGAGGAAGTCGAGCCGTGCACAACAATGACAACAGGCCTGCAGGGTTTTAAAAAACCGACAGCAGAGGTGCAACATCTGCCAAGCACAGCTGAGAACATTTGCGGTGAAAGAATGTGACGCTGCAGTTCCTGCCGGGCACATGCTGCACGTCTGCTGAAACGTGAACGTGCGGTGGGCCATGTTTCCAGTTCCTCTTCTTCAGTCGGCCTCGGCAGAGTCTCTGTGCACTAAATGTGCTGACGGAGCTTTTATTTTTCACATTTCTGTGCTCGTCAAGTCAAACAAGTCACATCCCACACGTTTTGAAGCATCCATATTTATTTTCATCATCTGGGAGTAAAAACATGGTGGAAAAAGTGAGCAAGATCTCGTATTGGTTTGATTGGTCTGATAATCCTTTTTTTTTTTTTAATAAATAATAATACAGAGAATAAATAGCCTACTATGAACTCAAAAAGTGTGACAAAGACTGCTTTCTCCAACACATGAGACATCACTTCTCAAAAGAACAACCTGTTAAATCCCCACTCTGTGGGTAGGCACGTCTCTCCATCTCTTGGCATTTATTGTGAAGTTTCATCATGTTACATTATATAATTCTATCCTTTATACAATTAAGGGAGGCAAAGTGTAAAGGAACATTTTGTAATGATCTTTCTCTCACACATACAGACACACACACAGACACAGACACACATACATATACGTATATAGCAGAAGGAGAAGACAAATCTCAGTGTTCATATGTTTGACAAACCTTAGACATGAGTGTGTATTCATCAGAGGTTTCACATTATTCCTGCATAGTTTCAGAATGTGCATTTGAAGTCAAATCAGTAAATCTCCCTCCGACTGATCCGACTGCATAAAATAAAAGAGGAAGCCTTTGCTGTGATATCTACTGAATTGCTACATAGATGACATCCGTATGACAATATCTAACCTCACTATGCTCTGCTTTCATACTGCATTCTCCCAGAAACGTGGCGATCCAGTCTAAAGTGGGGCTTGGACATTGCTGTCGTTTTTTTTTTTCTTCCAAACCCGTATCTTGTCAGGAGGACAAGGTATTTTCAAGTGTTTTTGTCATTTCATATCATTATATTGGCATTATATATTCAATTTTACATACTAAAATTCACGGTTTCAACCAGTCTGTGTGGTCAGTTTGATGCAGATCGGTGCTGGCCTGTTTGTGTTGCTTGAGTCGTTGAGTCGCCTTCAGTCTCCGGATTGTTAAAGCTCATCTATTTACAGCCAGTTATCTTTTGTGTAGAGTCTGGAAACGAGACAAAAAAAACAAGAGGAAAACAATTAGTGATACAAAACATGTAGGTGGCCTTTGCAAAATGTGTGAAGAGCGTGGAAACAAATTACTTGCTTTGAATTATGGAAGCGGCCTCAGCCGTGTAATGAAGCCGTGATCTCGGACAGCTTGGCACAGCTCGGTGTTCGAGCCCTCTGCGCTCTTTGGTACAGATCGGTGTCTCCAAAATAGCGAGCCCTGTACAGCATGCCCTCCTCTGCAGGAAACAGATAAATGAGGGTTCATAAAATCAAAATATGCTTTTAATTGTTTCCCCAAAAGTCAATATCCATGTGGAAAATTAATAAATAATGGAGCACGATTTGTTTTCCTGGCAAACATACTCTGCTGTTTCTCCTTCCAGCAATTGTTGCGGAGGTTTGAAATGTAATCATCCTCCACCGTCCGCTCCAAGTTCTTCAGATTCATTCCAACAAACTCTTTGGAGAAATGCTCCCCCACATAATACGGCACCTTCAGGTTCTCGGTCAGCCTCTTCTGGGTGTAGCCTGCTGAGCTGCATGGCATGAAGATACGACAAAGTGTTGGGAGACATATCACGTGACAGACAGCGACAAAAGGTCGACAGATGTGGCACCGTCTGTCTCTGTTAACATAACTCATGGCTGATAGTGCCTCACATAACAGGCCGGAGGCTACAGAAGTGTATCTGAAACACAGAGGCAGACAACATGGAGCCAGGAGGCCGGAGCTTATTCAGAACTGAATGATGCAGCTTTAAGAAATAGAACGAGAAACTGAGCAGCTAATGCAACAGATCCATCTTAAAATAACTTACGTATAAGTACCATGAAAGTAAATTTAACCTCTAAATTGGTGACATTTTGCACACGCACCTTTGCTTGTGTTCTGGTTTGTGTAAAAAAAAAATTTTTTTTAAAAAGCATGAAAATGTGACAATTAGCAATCACGGAACAAACCTGGGTTGGATTACGCTGAGTTTTATGTAATTTGAAGATAATCTTTTGTCTAAATCCCTTGCAATTTTTTCTGCAAAACAACAAACAGTTGTGTCATTTAATAACATCCTTCTTAGGCAGGCTTTCAGAGCAGGGATCAGCACTCACGGCCTGAAGCTGAGGCTGTAGGGGGGGCTGTTAACCATGATCTGACTGAGAGCGGACACAATAACCAGGATGAGGATGGGC
Source organism: Trachurus japonicus (assembly GCF_045865225.1). Classification (NCBI taxonomy): domain Eukaryota; kingdom Metazoa; phylum Chordata; class Actinopteri; order Carangiformes; family Carangidae; genus Trachurus; species Trachurus japonicus. Next base: position 8,084,566 of record NC_140925.1, read on the forward strand.
ATGACCTGCACGAAGAGAGCAAGACCTCCCTGCGAAAGGAAACACCACAAACACAAGCTTGTTCAGACACATTCACCACATTAAAAAAAAAAACAGGACTTAAAAGACACATGAGTATGGCAGAGTGCATCTAAATTACAGTTGAATCAATGTCTCCCCCTGCTGTTTTTAAAATAACATTACACTATTTGCATATCTGCAGTCTGCAGGGGCTCTAATAATAATACCAGACTCACATCTCGCTGTCGCTCTCTCCTCTCTCGCCTTTGATGCCGCATCCGCCCATTAGCATACACATTAGCATTACCTAGATTAACGCAGCAGATGTAGCAATTGACATGTAGATCATAATCAGCAGAACCAGGTAGGAAAACACAATAAAAGGTGACACTAACTTGACGGGTAACCCCCTCCAAAGAACATATTAAAGAGGTCTTCGGGTGAAATGTCTGGCTCAAAGTTCCCATTGTCTGGACCGTGTCTCGAAGGATTTTTCCTCTCCTCTTCGCACTGATCGTACTGCCTCCTCTTGTTGGCATTGCTCAGAACAGCATATGCATTTCCTATGGCTTTTGGTGAGGAAAATGAAAAGTCAGGATTACGTTTAAGCATCTCAAAGAAGTTCTAAGTGACACCTTTTGAGATTATAATTTTTTTTTCGGTTCATTACCTTTAAATGCCTCTGTAGCACCTGGAGCATGATTCTTGTCTGGATGGAATTTCAAAGCAAGTTTTCTATACGATCTTTTGAGTTCATCCTCCGAGGCGTCTTTCTGGACCCCGAGGGTTTCATAGAAGTCTTTACATTGTTTTATCCTGTGTAGAGAGAAAATGTCGCACTCAATGTTAGGTTTGCATCTAAGCCTTTTTAAAAAATTGCATGAATATCAGCCTAGCTCACCTCTTCACAGATTCCAGCTGATCGGCTGTGAAGGACTTCGAGGTCTCTGAAGGCTTCTGCTCAGGTCTGGTATCTTCACTCGGGGTCTGTCGCTGTCGAGGCCCCGAAGTCCCACTGAACTCTGTGTGGCCGCCTGGTCTGGGTGTAAATCCATTCTTTGCTATCAGGTCCAGCAGCACTAGAACCAACACAAGGCCACTGGTGTGAGCATTAAAAAGATATTCAGGCAGGAAAGGGTCATTTCTCTCTGGTAATGCTCAGATTAACCAGGCAGGTCCAGTGACATATGGACATGGGAGTATTACACGTGAATACTCTGCAGCAGTAGGTAACATGCTGTAGTAAGGACATTTACATCACAATAGACTGCTTATGTGAGCCCTTTTCCAGATGGATTATTACAGAGAGCAGTGACATGTGCATTGTATAACTCAATCTAGGGATTGTGCTCTTCTTGTATGATTCTGTCTCTGCATTCTGCAGCATTTTTTTCCACTAAATGCCTCAACATATAAAATACGTTTGTGAGAATATTTTCAGGGTACATTCAGCTGATTGGCTAGTGAATCCTATAGGATACAGAAAATATTTGAGCTACATTACAGAAACTAAAATTTGGTGTGCTGTTTATTTTTATTATTGGATTATTCAGTCACTAAAAGTTTTACTGTTTCTAGTTGTTTATTTCTGTGAAGCATATTGAATGACCTCTGTGTATAATAATGTGCTGTACAACTGCCTTGTCTCGCCTTGGCTGTATGAATAAAGGTTTCAGTCAGTCATTAATGACGTATAATAATGTGGCAATGACTTAAGGATGTCTATTGTTTGTTTTGAGAGAGAGGTTTTTTCATGCATAACATGGGTAGGTGGCTATTCTACAGACATAACACCGTCCTCAGGGGGAGACAATGTGTCCAAACACAGAGCCACAGAGTCGCACTCCCTACGGAGCCCTGAGCTCAGCACCATGGAAAACAATGAGACAGCCAGCATAAGTCCTTGAGGAACTATGGCAAGTTTTCCAACAACCTACCTGACCGGTGTCATGGCAAACAAAGTCAAGTGGACATTTGGAATCATCCTCGATTTATATTTGGTACTTAAAACTTCATTTTTTTTTTCCTGTAGGGAGTATATTTCTTGCTTTATCTTTATATTTTTGCATTGTGCAGATGATTTGTATTATTGCACATCTTTGGTTGGCTGTGGGGTTATTATAGATGTGTAATAAAACAATTAAACTAGGGCTCACCTCTATCTTCAAAGATTTTTGTGGGATTTTTTCAAATGTATTCAAATGTATTCAAATCAAATGTTATTGAAAATACAAATGGATTATATAGTAGGCTAGGCCTGCATATATGACAATGTGTTCTGCAGGATGATGCAGCTTTATTTATAATAGTATGTTGGGACACATTTAACCTTTAACAAATCATATACCGGTAATTAAGGTTTTGCACTTGGCCATATTGCAGCATTTCAATGATTTATCCTACCCTGCAGTAAACACAGTGATGAGACGTTCAGGGACCTTTCTGTCCCTCTCCCTCTCTCTTGCCCTGTAGTTAACTAAGTGACTTTCTATGTTTAGCTGCAGCCTGGGCCTAATGGGCAAACAGCCGATAACGAGTAGTAGGCCTACTGCCTATCACTGACACGCTTATCTGCTTCACGTTGAGTGGGTGTATTTCTTTATAGATAAAGCAGTACTCGCTACCACAGAAGCAGTTTGATTCATCTCAAGATGACATCATTATTAAACGCAGTTAGCTCAGCTGGTTGTTGTGCATGAGCTTATCACAGGCCCCGGCTGCTGCACGCGCTGCAGAGGCAGAGCTCATCCGGGATGCAGGTGATGCTGCAGGTGATGATGATGATAATGATGCTGCTGCGTAGCTAAATACAGCAGCTGAAGCTCATCCTTTTTTCTTTCTTTTTTTTTTTTTTTACTCCTGCACGGCCATTTTAACTCACCCTTGGCCTTCTCTGTGGGGAAGAGTCTCTGCGCCTTCTCCAGGAACCTCTGCGCCTTCTCCGGCTGGTCGTTGGTCAGCGCCGCAGTTGCGATGTCAATGCAGCGCTCCGCCTCGTCCCTGTTTACCTCCATTGCAGCAGCAGCAGCAGCAGCAGCAGCAGCAGGGCGGCAGCGGCGGCGGCAGCGGCGGCTAACTGGACCAGAAGTAAATAAAGGCGCCTGCTGATGCCGTCATGTGGATGCTGCAAATGGTGTCAGCCGGTGACATAAATGTTATCAGCTGTGAGATCGGCTCCCTGCAGCCTGCCTCTCGTGTGTCTATGGTGTGTGTGTGTATGTGTGGAGATTTTGGGAGAGAGAATGTGGACTGGAGAGATGACAGCCTCGATCGGCTCCCTCCCTGTGCTGCATCGTTTCTCCACTAGATGGAGACAAAGCGTCTGTTTTTAAATGTAGGTCATGGAGGTGGAAAGCTGTGTGGATTTTTTTTTTTTTAACCGTCATACATGTTGTTGCTGCTCCATCTGTAGACTAGTAGCCCCCTCCTCAGCTCAACATCACCTCAGCTCACTGATGGATGGTGAGACTAGTGGGTCCCTGGATACAGATATGAGAGCTACAACAAGGCCCTATAGGACCCACAGACTGAAACACACAATGACTGTCCTATGACTGGTTGTTCTTGTGTCTTTTCATGTCACTTCATTATTGTGTGGTGCATGTTGAGTTGCATTTTTTTTCTTTTGAAGTAGCACCTATATGTAGACTTCCCTTTCCTTTCATTGACTTCCTGAAAATAAATGTGACAACTCATCTTAAATAGAGGGTGACTTTTTTGACTTCTTGAATCTGCAAACAAACCAGTAGGCTACTCCGCCTATAACTCAGTTAAAAGTTTTGTCTTACTTTGTTTTATGGCAAGAAACACTGCAAATTCTTTAAGTTGCAGACTGAAATTTGCAATGAGAAGCATCCTTATTCAACATGGGGTGATAATTATTCTCTTGTAATTGGTATTCAATTTTACTGTGTCTAGGCTATTGCATGCATGCAAATAGAGTATGCCAGAGTTTTTTGAGAATTTTATTCATTTTTGAAGTAAAAAGATGTTAATGCAGGGTCCCTTTTTGTTTCATGAGGGTTAGGTTCCTGTTAAGTCTGTGGTAAACACCCTTCCTCACATATCACAGCTTGTCGATGCTTATCGTTACCAGTGAAGAGTCGCTTTTAACCCACATTTTCACCCACTCCTCTTTCAAGAACACTTCAAGCTCTGACATATTTTTAGCCCATGTTTCACACGTTGCATGTTTCACATCTAAAGCTATCACAGTGCCCGCCCAAGATCTAACACTCAGATTTTAACTGATGTTCAAAAGTTACTCATTTACCTTCTGGTTTTTAGTTTCATGAAACAGAAAGTAACACATTTGAAGAGAGACTGTTTGCTGCAGGAGTATTTGTTAATCTCACTTAAAAATTAAAAAAAAATAAATGTGGGATTATTTATTGTATGTTTTAGTCTTGAGTATTTCTTCCTGTTTGGTGGACGTGGATGACGTGACAGAGCATCCTTGTAACATCCCCTGTGCTGTTTGTGGACGGGTGTGGGGGTGTGGGTCCTAATTAGAAACTAACTTATTTCAAAATTAAATTCAACATTTTCCCCCACCCACTCATGTTAGTGTGTATACACTTTTAATTAATCCACGCGTGAATGGAAATATGAGTGCGGTTAATTCAATACATGTCTAGACAGCAGCAGCTGCTCTCCTGGGGAGGTAAATATACATCTGGCAGGAGAATGAATAAAAGGTGAACAGCAGATAAACAGGCAGCCAATCAGAACCCGAGCTCCAGGCGCGAGCTGGACGCTGATTGGTCCGTCGCACCTCCAGCTCCAGCTCCCATTGATGCGATCGCTGCGGAGGGAGCTGCTGTGCTGACTGTCACTCTTCTTCCATTTCTGGGTTACTGTAGTTTGGGTTAAACACAGCGGCTTCGTCTGTTTTTTTTTTACACAGCAGCCGGACATTGCTTCTCTAGCTCCTCTACCTTGTGCTTGGTGAGTTGTTTATCCGCCATTTTTTTTGTTTTATGTGTTATATCTCTACAGGTGTAACATCATAGTGTTATGCAACACGGCTAGAAGTCAGCAGCATCATCGTTACATTACCATCCAGCGTCAAGCAAGCGGGCTAGCTGGGTAGCACGGGAACATTTTACGTATTCGGACGTTGTGTCTGTCTGTCTGTGTGTTTGTTTCATCATCACTTCCTCCGTTAGCTTCTACGTGTCACCCACACCGAGGTTTATCTCTCTCTCTGTCTCACGTTTTTTGCCGCCTCAGAGCATCGCATCGCATCGCCTCGCATCGTCTCCCCCCAAAAAAATCCCCGCAAGGCAGCCACGATGACGGAGGCGGAGGCGTTGGAGAAGAAGCAGCACAAGTCCAGCAACGGGAATCATGTTCCTCCAGAGGCCAACAGAGAAGACACGTTTGATCACTCGTACAAAGAGAAAGAGGGCCCCAAACCTCCCAGGACCATCGTATGGAAAAATGTCTACTTGATGACTCTGTTACATATAGGTGCCCTGTACGGCGTCTTCCTCCTCCCCTCAGCATCTCCTTTGACCTTGCTTTGGTGTAAGTAAAAAGAAAATCTCTACCTGTTCACTGCATTTTTTTTTTTTACAAAGGTTGGGTGGTTTATTTTTCATTTTTTATAATTATCTTTTCAAAGAAATGTATATATTTTTTCACCCCCCCTCTCTCTAAATCACAGCTGTTATGTCAGCAGCAGCAGCAGCAGCCCGGCCCACTTTCTCACCACTGCTGGTGCATGCTTGCATAAAAAAAAAAAAAAGTGGTTCAGTGGTGGTGGCTCATGATCCCCTCCAGTATGTAGGGTGGATGTAGAATAGATGAAGCATGCAGTATGTGATCACAGACTTATCGTGCATGCATGTCAGCAAAAAAAAATCCAGTTTCCCTGATGATCATTAAGTAACAAATCAAATAGCCCTAAGAGGATTTATTAAACAATCAATAGAGACTTAGTCAATCACCATTGGAGTTATTTATAAATCATTTACTAACAGCTACCTTATCTTCCAGTGTTATCTTCTATTTCATATGTGGGCAAGCAGAATATTTTCCGATTGATTTGACATTTGAGGACCTCAGCTGAGTCCTAAGTTACATTTTTACAGTGCAACTGCTTGATCGTCAATCATTAAAATCCTATGCAAATTGCTGGATGTTTTCGTTTTCCAATCTTACCATACAGTCATCATCACATGATCTCATTGCATTCACTCATCATCCGATTGTGATGTAATTACACTTCCCAGTGAGTGTTCCTGTAATATACCACTGTTTTGCTTTGCAGTTGTTTAATTTCCTGTCAAACAAGTCAGCTAGTTCAGACAAGCTCATTGGAATATCGTGCAGGAAAAATCAAAGTGGATTCATTGAATTGGGCTGTTGAGTGAGTTTTGGAGTAGTTTTAACTGAAAACTGAATTTACAGACAGACTGAATCACTGTGTCACCTGTTGCAGGAGTGCCCCCCCCCCCAGCTCCGACTCTGACAATACAAATGTTCATAAATGTTTGATACAAATACATTGCAATGTTTCCAGTCTGATAAAGTGTTTATGACAGGAATAGATGAGTAGTATGTGGTCAAACTAATTTGTTGATGCATCTCTCCCCACAGCCGTACTTTGTTTTTTGATAAGTGCTTTAGGAGTGACTGCAGGAGCTCATCGCCTGTGGAGTCACAGATCCTACAAGGCGTCCTTACCTTTAAGGATCTTTCTTGGCTTTGCTAACTCCATGGCATTTCAGGTGCCTGAAAAAAACAAACACAAAGCACACACTTAACGTCGTGATAATAGCAGTTTTCATCACGGTGTAAATACCACGTTTGGCTCGACAGCGCGTGTGTAATCTCTGTCTTCGCTCTCACCCACAGAATGATATCTTCGAATGGGCTCGAGACCACAGGGTCCACCACAAATACTCCGAGACGGACGCGGACCCTCACAACGCCGTCCGAGGCTTCTTCTTCGCTCACATTGGCTGGCTGCTGGTGCGCAAACACCCCGACGTCATTGAGAAAGGACGCAAGCTGGAGCTCAATGACCTGATGGCCGATAAAGTTGTAATGTTTCAAAGGAAGTAAGTACCGGTAGCTCCAGTCAATGATTGATTTTTACATTTCACCCAAGGGCTAAATATTAGTCTGGATGTGGTTAGATAGATTATTACAAAAATGTGCACCTCACTCCTTTGTCAGATAGTGTTGAAAGCAAACACCAAGCAAACCACCAATTTATCAAACAGAAAAAGTATAGAAAGACAAAATAAACTCCAGCTACTAAGCACACTGTAAAAACTCAAAATCTTTCTAAGAATATTTGTCTTATTTCTTGTCAAAATGTCTCAATTTTAGTCAAAACTAATCTCTTTCCACTTAAAATAAGACTCATCACCTAGAAATTAACTTGTTTTTAGATAATTTTCACTTGTTTCAAACTAATTTTCAATTGAAATACAGTAAGTAGAAAAATCTGCCAGTGAAAGCAGGTTTTTATTGTGCTTGTAATAACAAAGAAAAACTTGCCCCGCTATCAGATTTTTCTACTTATTTCAAGTGAAAATATGCTTGAAAAAAGTAAAAAGTGTCTAAAAAACAAGCTACTTTTTATGTGATGAGTCTTATTTTTAGTATAATGAGATTTGTTTTTGACTAGAAATTACATTTTAACTAGAAATAAGACAAATATTCTTGGTAAGATTTTGGGTTTTTGCAGTGCAGATGCAGAGTTAAGTTTGCATTGCAGGTTGTATGAGTCATTCTGGTTTAACAAGGTGCTCTTCACTTATATGTCATTCATGCATGTAAAGATCGATTGTTGTCAATGAAAACTGTGTCATGTGTAGGAAAGTTAAGGAGCGAGGAGTCCCGTTTGTGACAAGCAGTGGATTTGTGTTGTAATGAGTTGCTGAGTAAACACTAAGTCGAATTCCTTCTGCTCTCTCCACCCACTCCTCCCACCAACAGGTATTACAAGCCGTCGGTGCTGCTCATGTGCTTCTTCGTCCCCATGTTCGTGCCTTGGTACCTGTGGGGGGAGACTCTGTGGGTGGCGTACTTCATCCCGGCTCTGCTGAGGTACACCCTGGTGCTGAATGCCACCTGGCTGGTCAACAGCGCCGCCCACATGTGGGGGAACAGGCCCTATGACAAGAGCATCAACCCGAGGGAGAACAAGTTTGTCACGTTCAGCGCTATAGGTACGAAAAACACGTGAACAAAAAAAAAAAACCATTAAAGAAAAGATCTGGGAGAAAAAACGAACAAGATTAACATAAGAAGATCAGACAGACACATGATCATCTCTCTCACTTTACGGAGCTGTCAGCTTGTCTGAGTGCATTTGTGTGTGTGCGTAGGAGGTTGCCATGGGATTTTTTTTTTAACCTGTTCACAAAAAATTCAATTTCAGTTAAAATGTACTTCTCAAACTCCGTTAAATTTTGTGGAGTACTTAAATCCTGTGTGGAAATGTTAAGTCATAGTGCAAAGATTAATTGTGCAAAAATAACATGAAGTTGCTACTTTGCTGTAGCGCCATCTAGAAAGGGAACCCCAATGCATTATGTGGAATTATGTTGATTCGTGAACTTGTCTCCATTATTGATCTTTACAGTGGATAAAGAGTTAGTGATGTGGATCAGTGTGGAACATCATGAAACAAATGAAGAGGCTCATAGAAAATTTTAATAAAGCAAATGTTTTTAAGATTCTGTCTCAAAAAGCTAATTTGCAGAAGAGTTGTGTTAACTTATTCACGCATTTCATTGTTCATTTATTCTATTTGACTAGAATATATATATATAGAATATATTAATGACTATGACTCTTCTGTCACCACAAACTACGGAAATCTCATGGAATCAGTGGCTCCAAACTGTTAAGGATAGTGAAACTGAAACTGAAATTAGACTTTCATTTATCAACATCATCCGACGGAATGAATTCAAATTAATCAACGAAACTGATTGATCAGTCAGCTCTATGTGTGGGAGAAAGTGTCTTTGGGCCTTGGGGGTGTCACATGATCCTGCAGATCAACCTTCATGGGCTTGTAAACCTGCTGTCAGTCTCTGTAGTGGTTTACAAAATCTTCACGCTTGTGCCAAGAATGTGTCACAATTTAGGTGCCACCTGAACAATAAAGTGAACTTTTCATTAAATATAACTGACGTTGGTTCAGTAGGTTGCCAGATAAATAGCTAAATACTAAAACAACTCGTTCTCTTTGGATTTAATCTGCACAAGATGAAAAGAATCACTACTTTTACAGTCGTGGAAGTAGCTAGATTTATTCATGTGACATGTCCTTAGTCTAAATGTCGTGTAAATATTTTCCATCTCTGCGGATTTTGAATCAATTCTTGTTTTTAATACAAACTGTTCCTTTATGTATCTCGTGTTTTACAGGTGAGGGATATCACAACTACCACCACACGTTCCCCTTTGACTATGCTACCAGCGAGTTTGGCTGCAAGTTGAACCTTACCACTTGTTTCATCGACTTCATGTGTTTCTTGGGCCTGGCCAAGGACCGCAAGAGAGTGTCCCACGAGGCGGTCACGGCCCGAATACAGCGCACTGGAGACGGAAGCCACCGGAGTGGCTAAGATTGTTGAGTTGTGGTCGCAGCTTCAAGGCGAAACGACCGAAAAGAAGAAGCTTCACAGTCTTTGACAGCTATACATTTCTCATCCTGTGTGGATGAAAGTCAGCTTCATGAGGGCCTTGACCACATTTTGCTTGTTTTTGTGGTTTTTGTAGCTGTAACTAAACAAATTGTTTAAGATGGATTTAAAAAAAAAAAAAAAAAAAAAACATTTTTGCTAAGCTCTTGGCCTCGGTTTCTATTGTTCAGTCAGGCCAAGGCCTCGCAAAGATGTTTTAGATTTGAAGTAGATGCATTTTTAAAAAAAGTCAACTTCATTCTCCGCTGTTTTTTGCCACTTTGGTGTGCATTTCTTCATGCAAGATCAGTCATGTAGCCGATCATTTTTCTGTAAGTATAACTCAATTATTAATCAAAATAGACAAGAAGTGGAGCACTGAAATATGCCGTGACAATGTTGTAACTGATAAGGTATGATGCTGATTGGAGACTGTTGCCTTTTATTGCAGTTTACAGAAAGTTTTTACAGTTCTGATATGAATTTGGTTTTGGAGCGCTCTGAGATCTGTTAAAAAAAAACAAAGAAAAGAAAAGAAAAGAAAAAAGGGAAGAGTTTGAATCACATTTGTTTTGTTAAAAAAAAAAAAAAAAAGTAAAAGTTGCTGGCTTTAATGAAATATGGCACATGATAGTAGAACGAGGGAACCCAGACCATCTTCTTGTACCTTGACAACCAGTCACTCCAAAACCTGTACAGAAACCAAGTCATGCATTGTTTCTGTGTACGGTATAACTTGGTTGAAAAACAAGGACTAATACTGTATTTAGTCTGTGTTATAAATTGGATGGAGCTTTTTTCAAGACAATATAAGGGACATATTTATCATTAAATTAAGACTGCCATTTGATATAACAGCTAAATGTTTCTTTACCTTAGAACCATGCGATGTTAAATTTAGTTTTTTTGTGTTTCTGATGAATATCACAGTGCCAACGGTGTGCCAATCGTCGCCATGTTTATAATCATCTCTGTGGTCCACTAGAGCACACTTAAGTCGATATTGCTTCTTCACTTAACATCGTCATGGAAGTTTTTAAATATTGTGGCATCAGTGGCTTTTGCTTCCTCTTGAGATTTTTATCCAACATGTCCCTCTTTTTGTCCTGAAACGTCCGCAGCAGCAGCAGCGACCCCATTGGTCGGACGTAGCAGCAGCAGCAGCAGCAGCAGCAGTCGGTCATGTGACAGTTCTGGTGTTACAAAACAACATGCCACCCATGCATGATGATATACTGTAGTAGGTGTTGTAGTGAGGTGTATTTTCTTTGTCGGTGACTCTAATGGCAGAACCGCGTCTATTTTTGTAACGTACTGTGGAGCTGCATTGCTTTTGGATCATCAGAACTGTTGCCGTGGTGATTTCTGAGCTGGGGTCTGGTTTTCCCTTTTTGATGTCCTACAAAAGCTGATTGTTGTTGCAAAAAATTTCAGGTGCAGCAATGTTTATGTTCATCTTCAATTCTGGTGTGCGGAATGCTTACTTGACCTTATTTATGTATTTATTTCTCTTTTTTTTTCTTATTGACCAAAAAAAAAAAAAGAAACAAAAAGCCGGATTGCTCTAACCTGAACAAGTTTCTGCATTCCAAGATTTGGCCGTGTGACCATCTGGTAAAATATATCAAATTGGAGCACCTGTTTATGTTTTCCCAAGAGTCAGGAATCAACCTAATGCCTTATGACTTGCATCCATTCCTGATCTTCTTCATGTCCTGTCAGTTAAGATTAAAAAAAAAAGGCTCAAGCACCACAAAACAAATCTGACCGTGGTCCATGTTTACAGGCTGAAGCACCAGGTCAAACACTGTTTTTATTTTTCAAACACATGAGAATTTAATTTAGGCAAATGGAATCGCGTGACAACATGGAGATAGTATAAAAAAAATATATATAGTATATATACAAAAGCATAGAGGTTCATTTTCATAGATTCTGCAGACTGAACGCCTGGTGCAGACGTGTAATCACCCAAATTTAACTTAAAAACAATGGCCCTGATGGATATGCCAACTAGAGTTTAAACCCATCACAGCATCTGAGAAGAAAAACTTCCAAACAAAGGTGCTGTCATGAGGAATGTTAGAGTACGATCAGAGCACCAAACCACCGATTCGACAATTAGGCTATAATAAATAACACAACAAGCCATGCAAACGCTTCCCCGCTGTCCAGAGCGTAGAAATCCGACATTTCCCTAAACAACAACGAGGATCAAAAGGTTGTCAGTCAGAATGATTATGTCAAATCTCAACTGTGTTCTATTCTGAAATAAAATTCACAATATTTTCAATACACTGGTAAATTCAATTAACAGTTGTCGCTCTTCTTTTTTTTTTAATTCATTGTGTCTTCACTTTCTCTGATAAATATCTACCGATGTTATAATGGTTCTGGGGAAATGGCTCAAAGAGCTCAACACTTCAGCCCTGGATTTTTAGTTTATGTTTGAATAGTAATCTGGTACAAAGTTAAGGAAATTGCTGTTTGGCAATTTTAACTTTTAACATCAGCTGTAGAGGCTCAGTTTTAAACAGCCAATCCAGTTATAATATTCCAATGGTAAAATATATTCTGCACAATGGATACATACTTAAGAGCTATTTTATTACTATTTTATTAGTATGTAGTAAATAGAGAGAGACTTACTGGAAAATGCCAAACACAATTTCCACAAATAAGACTAGAGTTACAGGAAATAATGATGGGAATAGTACAGCAGGAAGACATTTTTACAGGATGGTACTTGGCTAAAGTAAATGACCCGAATACATCCACCACCACTGTTTCCTGTGTGGGGATGTGGACATGACAGTCTTGAGCACTTATCTGGAGAAAATCCCTCTGGGGGGATTGTCTGGGGATTTTCTGTTCCCAGTTGAACATTTTGCCTTGTGTGGTAAAGACCCTGGACACGTCCAGTTTGCTGCTGTCAAAAATGTCCAAGTCAAATATATCCCTTCTGTTTAAAACTGCTGTTATTAGCTCTTGCCTGCAGATGAGTGAAGCTCTCTCCGACGGTTTACACAGGGCACAGAGGAATGTCAGACCAGCGTGCTGACCACAAGCCAGTTTATATTACGCCTGAGTCTCAGGTCGAGGAGTACACGCCGGTATGTGGAGCAGGTTATGATGGCTGTGAAAGTTCCCTTGTTTCAGGAACAGGTTTTAGACATTATTCAAACAAACTTCTCTTGTGAGATCTCCGGCTATTTCACAACACTAGTGTCAATAGAACATCTTTCTTTGGCCTGTGTTGTCGGGCACCGGAGGCAAAATGAACTGTGCAACACTGCAGAATGCATTTTTCACCATTGGCTTACATTTTATTCACAAATGATTCAACTAAAATATTGTAATCAGCAAAGAAATGAATTGTTAGTTGCAGCCAGAGGAACCACTCAGATGCTTTTGGTAGATTTTTTTTTTAGAAAAAGGAAGTGCAGTGTTGTAGCTATAGGCTAAATCAGGTTAGCAAACTTCATACTATATTTTACTTTTTTATTAATACAATAACAGTAACCTTTAGCGTGCCTATGTTCCCTCAGCCCTATGTTCCCTCAGCCCTATGTTCCCTCTGGACTCTCTCTACCTATCTGGACTCTACCTATCTGGCCTGTCTAGCCTCTACCTGGTCTTTTTTACTAAACTTAACCAACTCCTTTCTTCATTGCCTAAACCCAACCAATGGTGGGACCAAAGGGCTGAGGGAACATAGGGCCTAATTTTCAGTGACAACAAAAGTTAGAAATGAGGGAACATAGGGCTGAGGGAACATAGGGCTGTGGGAACGAATGACCCCCATTAGATAGGGAAAGCACTGGCTAACTACATTCTAGAAACAGGCTATTTCAGAAGCACACTCCACCAAACCTACGCTTGTACCCTATATTATGTATTATTGGAAAGTGTATTTGTAAAATAATATTATGGTGGAGTGGGTAATGCCAATGACTTTGGATTAGGAGACTGGGGTTCAAATCCCAGTCAAAGCTATAGTATCTTGTGACCATGAACACTGACATTAATGAGCTGTCAACTTGTTTTTGTGCATTGGTGTACTGTACCGTGTGTGTACATGCATTCTAGTGTGTCAATGTATATGTTGGACATTGACAGTAAAGTGATTTGATGTCAGGGTGACAAACCATAAACATCCTAATCTTATCTGTGTAACAGCCTGCCCTTCAGAGGTTGCGTTTGAGTGTTTGTGTTTCACATAGATGTATGTATGTAAATGTATGGAGTCCTAATTATCAGTGAAATAGTTGATAGACTGCAGATTTATCAGAGGAGAGTCCCTAATTAATGAATTGGTCTCAGCTGTAACTCTGGCCTGAGGCTCAGAGGGTTGCCACAGCAATTTGAGGAGTTGCCACGACGATAGACGGACCCCTGGCAGAGGCAGACCAAAAACTCAAGAGAGAAAGAGGGTGATTTTCTGCCTCAGCGCCGCATGCTCTCACATTTGTGCTTATATGGCGTTGTGTCAAAACGGTGGGTCCGCCCTGTGGCACTAATAGTAATATCTATTTTCAATCACATTTTTCCTCATTGTGCGGATCCAATGTGCTGAAAGCCACTGGTCTGTTTTATGTTGTTAAGATGATCATACATTTTCATGTAAAAAGAAAATTAAAGTAGCTATAGCAGTCAGAGAATAAGATAATCTTCCATCAAAGTAAAATGTCAAGTTCTAAGTGTCAGTCCTGTTTAATCATCCTTTCATTGAGTCATTTCTATTGTTTGAGTGCAGCCTCATCTTTCCTGCCAGCAGAATCACCTGACCTCCTCCTCCTCTTCCTCCTCCTCCTCCTCCTCCTCTCTCACCTGTCCCACATTCCCTCGTTAGCGCCTTTCCTTCCTGTCTGCCAGATTTCTCTTTGCACCAACACTTGTCGTCTCTTCTTTACGTTTCCATCTGTCTCACTCTGTAACAAGAGCAAGTTGTCTGTTAAAATGTGTGATTAACAGGTATATTAGCATCAAAACATACATCAAATACAAAAATAAAGGTATAGGGGAGACCGGGAATGGTTGTAACACTTTTTTTTGTCTCAGCACCTATAACTTGAAGAGTGTTCATGGTAGGGCTCTCAAATTTTGACACAGCATCCCCTCATTTGTCCACTACAAATAGCAGAGCCTTGAACTTCTCAAACAGAATTCACTATTTGATGTCAAATGCAAGGAGTGCACCACTGTTACAACCTACCCCACTACCGGGGTAGCCATGCAAATTCAAATGCAATGTCAGGGAGTGAGTGCACACATGATATCAATCACATACTAACTCTAATGTTATCCCCTATTGGTGAAAGTGATGCTGTAGCCTGTTACAACCTTCACCTTGTTACGAAATAATCAATTCTATAAATCTCTTCTGTACATATGCTCAAATTCTTGCTGGATTTTTTTCCCCAGCATTCAGATTATGGGTTTATAAAGGTTATTTTACGTATCAAAACTAGTTGTTTTTTTCCTGAATAACTTAACATGCTCTAAATCTACTTTTGCTTCTTCATAGAAAGGTGCAGGAAACACTTATATGTTACAGATGAACAGATGTAGAGTTTATTTTATTACATCTGTCATTAATAATTTGCTAAATTCTGCATAGTCAGTAACTGCCTTGAAAGCCAGTAAATGTTTACAGGTCATGGATGAATGTCTCCTGGCAGGATGGCTCACCGGCATGGATGTATTATATTGGTCTTATAATAGATCCATGGTCACTAGTCACAACTGTATTGAACTGGTCTGGTGCACATGCAGGTACTGAGTTACATTTGGGACATTGCAGCTTTGTGAAACAATGAGCCGACTCGTATACAGCGTGACTCAGGAGGCTGCTGTGCTGTGGTGTGATGATGACTGCCGAAGTTGAATTATATACCACCATCACCCCAGGCTGACATGACATCAGGGTTACTGCAGGTCAGAATCCCCAAAAAAACATTCACGCCACGCAGCTCACAGCGTCTGACTCAAACCGACCAATCAGCAGCCAGGATGTGACTTATGATCCTCCAGGACCAATAAGGTGAAAGGCGCGTGAACCACCTGTGCCAGCTTGCAAACTTTTTACTATTTCACACAGTCTCTCTGGACCTGACAGTGAGAGAATGAAGGCAGTGAGTCAAGAAAGACAACACCACGGAAATGAGTCGGAAATGCACATTCACATGTGGTGCATTCACGTGCTTTTGGTGAAAATAGGGAAGAAGTAGCAGCAGTTAAAGCGGCTTACTGTAGGTGTAGAAAACTATATGATAACTGCTGGGCGCAGCGTTGTGTGTGGCAAGCAACAGCAGAGAAGATAAGACAAAAGCTGTATTTCCTCTGGTCAATAAAAAAAGTGCATTTTAAAGAGCGCCATCTACTGGTCAAAGTGGAAAGAAGAGGAGGAACATTTCCTAAAAGGCAGGCAGGCAGGCAGATAGATAGGGATACAAGTTTGTCTGTTATTTTCTTATGTGTTTTTGCCACTGTTATATGTTATATTACTGGTAGCTCTCCCTAAAAATAATAAGTTATGTTCAAATACAAATCTTTTGAATATTTTCAACCTATGTTTGATTTTTTGTTTGTGCGTAAAAATTCAAAGTAATTACAGCTTTCAAATTTTAGTATATATAGAGAGATATTATATTGGAAATAACATATACACATTAGTTATGTAAAGTCACATATCAATACATCTTTACACTTCCTAAAGTATCATGAATAAAAGTGAAAAATAAAATAAAAGGCTTTAATGTAAACCCCTTATTTGGCATAGGTTTTCCTGGAGGACATGCAAAACTAAAAAAAACAAAAACACACCAATATGCTACTGAGAAAAAAATATATACATCAAAATGCGATCAAAAGTAAATCAATATGTGATGAAAAAAGCAATCAAAGCTCATGTCCATCGAAGAGGAAGTTTATTTGAAAAAGATACCGAAATGAGTAAAGTAAGCAACATGGATTGTATAAATATCTGTGCAACCAAAATGAGCACACTGAGGCACTTTACTGCCTTCTGCTGCCATGATACACCATAACTATCCAGCTTTTGTTTATGTCCAGCTACAAACCTCAGAATATCATGTGTTTGTTTTTGTTTTCATTTACAGTTCATTTAGGTTGTATTTTGATCTAATCTAAGACATTCAGAGTTACAAAAAAAAAGTTAAGATGTAGAGTGGGTAGAAGGAAGATTAAGAGCATCTTCAACAGAGAGGGAGCGGCGGCGACGGTGTTAATTCATTTTCAGTTCCGACATAAATTAATGTAACTTCTGTCTCTGAGCTGCCATGTGAACTCAGCAGTCAGTGAAGGGGTTAACGTGGGAAACATGCACACTCCAACAAGTCTGAGGAAAAAAAAATCATTATCATTTACATTCAGTCATTCACACAAGCTATTAAGAAGTACCAGTGCTATTAGTTAGGGCTTAGATTAACATAGGATGAGAGAGAGAGAAAAAAAACAACAACCAGCAACTTGACAATCACTGTGTGACATCTTTCTGCAGTGCTTTGGCCCAAAACCCCTCATGGCACAATGAACTGGACACGACCAGGTGAAGAGAACAATCAGTACTTATGATACAGTGTGTTTTCATATAAATGCTTTTTGATGCTTGTTATGCAATGATATACTCGCTCTGTAAAAACAATATGAGTGTCAGTCCGTTTCCCCCTCTCATACAAAGTAGAGAAGACAGTTGGAAAAAAAGGTGCAACTCAAATTTTATTCACCCCTCCACCTCGGATCGGATGAATACGTTTGCAGTCCCAGATGTTTTGTTTCTGCAGCTGTTAGCACTGCATGCGTTCGATTGCAAAACCTGTTGACTACAACAGGAGTGCGAGGGGAAATGTGCACTGGTGCGGAGAGAAATGTGGACTATGAAAAATGCGCCTACTTGTATAAACACCGCCTGGATTCGACTTTTGCACCGCTTGCTTCGTTATATTACACCAACTGTTGAATTTACACAGAATCACAACTTTCAGAATACATTCATCTTATTTGTAAAATTACCACAGCAACATTAAACAAATCTCTACAAAAAAGAAAATCCACCTCACTGCCCCACGTCAGTCGAGTTCCTCTGGGGGAAAGAACATGTATGGAGTGATGAAGATCACAATCTGCAATATCATCGGTAATTGATCTCATTATCAAAGCACATCATCAGGTCAAAAAAGAAATAAATACATATATAACAATATGATAACACTTAAGTCTGATTGGTGGAGGGGGAGGGGGGGGGCGGGGTTAGACACCCAGCTTGTTGGCAATGGTCATGACCACTTTGAGGATGGGCATGAAGGCGGAGATCTCGCTGAAGTTGCTGCTGCTGACCACCTGCGTGTGGACCTCCAGGCCACGCTGGTAGTTCTGGCTCGCCACGCAGCGGCCGATCTCGTGGAGCCCGTTCAGGATGTTGTGAGAGAGCTGAGAGATAAAATCATGATGTTAGCGAGCAGCAGGCAGCCGATGTTGAAATGGCTCACGCAACTTCCTCAAGCGTCTATCAGGCGTCTGTCTGAGCAACACGGTTTTGCTTTTGTGGTTTATGATTGTAATTGGCAGAAAACAAGTACAATCAACCTGCTAACCTGAATGAGACGTATCCTCATGTCGATGTTAATGTAGTTACTGGATGATGGTTCAAACAACTGCATCATTTTTTAAATATGTAGCTAAAAAAATGAATTATTATATTGCATTTTCTCCAAAAAACAATGATAATAATAATGTATGGAAACACAAGAAGTTTTCATTTAGTCATGCAGATAGTTTTGTTTCTATCTGTCCAAGTTTAGAGGTATCTCTCTTTGAGATTTCTGCATCCACAAAATAAATGGAGCTGAGGAGAATTACTTTTATAATGCAAAAATTGTAAAATAAAACTCAACTTTCAGCCATTTTCAAGGTTTTATAACTTGGGTAAATCAAGCCTTTAGGGTTGAAATCGTCACTGCACGTTGGCACCGAGCAGAAGAGATTCGTTGAAGTCATATACCATAATTTAATTTAATTACAGAGGACAAATCAAGACTCAATTAAAAAGAGTGGGGACGCTTTTTTAAAGTGCGACAACCTTGCTTGAATGTAATAATTCCTTACCGACTGCTCCCTCAGCTTGTCATACAGGAAGCCCAAACGTTTGGCTGCATCATCAAGTTTCCGTTTTGTTTGCTGAAATCAAAAAAATTTGGTCTTTTGATATTTCATTCAACTTCATTTGTCTTTAAAAATCAACATAAGCTTTGATACAAGGAGAAAAATCTCCATGGTGCCTCAGACAGGCAGCAATACTTACGGGGTCTCCTGCTGCTAGCTGGCAGCGCTGCACCAGGCTGTCAAAGGTGGATTTGAGGACCATGTGTTCAGCTGGGATTTCCTTCTGCTCCACCCTCTCTGCCGGCAGCTGCTGGAGGAGCTGAGCAAAACAAGGACACATATATACGAGGTGCTGACATGTTTGTCGTGCAAGAGATGCTCCTGAGAATTCACCTTCACCAACGGTTTCCTTGTCACACACAAACCTGCACGTTGGGCTCCTGCGGGGCTCCGGGGGGGACTTGGGCGTGGTCGTGAGCCTGAGGAGCCTCCACTGGGAATCCCATGACAGGGGCTGTGATGGGGGCTGGTGGAGTGTAGTTATCAGGGATCTGTGTATAGACAACAGCAACACACAATCAGACCATGAAAGAGAGGTTACAATGAATAAACTGAGACATATTAATAAAGTCACACCAGATTTTTTTTCACTCGAACCTTTAGCAGGTAGAGCACAGTGGGTTTATGTGAGTTTTTTTTTACTGAATACATCTGTATTCTGCAGCAGACAATCAGATTAATGGGAGCAACAACAGTTCTCTAAGGGTTTGTGATTAGACACAAACCCCCTTTTAAATTAAATGTAGAAATTTAATACGTTGTTGAACTAAAAGATTTATTAGTGGAGCTTTAAGAATGAATGATAACCTAAATTATTCAAGTGCACTCCAGATGGGATAAATTATTAAATATTAACTTTTCCCAGCATATCCACAAAGCAGAGCGGAAATCCCTCCTGACAGGTCAGACAAAAAAGTTCAGGTACAACTATCTAAGAGGATATTCCAGATGATGTGTTTGATGTCCTCAGGTATTTGCATTAATTCCTTACTAAATTAAGTACTTTTCAGGGTGAGGAGATCCCTGGATATATTTTTTTAAACACAGTATTTGCTGGTTTAGTGAAGCTTGATTTGAACACTAAATGATGGAAATTTTGCAAGATTATTATTCTAATTTTGCAGATTTTGCTAATTAAATGTTGCACAGACAGTGATGAGGAATACCTTCTTCTTCCTGGGTCCACCTCGCACTGCTGGTGGGTCGTTCCAGCCTTCCTGAGGTCCTACATCAGAAGAGGAGAGAGGGTCAGACAGAAACTAGTAGCTTTTTTTCCCCATGTGGTCACACTAAAGCAGCCACTGTAGCAAGATTGTCTACATGAAACAATCTCTTAGAGCCAAGATTAGTAACAGTGAGAACATGACATTAGTCCATAGACATCAGCAGCTTATGCAAAAAACAAAACAGCATATACTGAAACATGATCGGGCAGCGTTACTATAGCTAATCAGCCAATAAAGCAACAATATCTCAAAAACATCATAAGCATTGTGAGCTCGAAGGTATGGGACTTAAATTGCAATTTGTCCTATAAATAAATGACTGGATGTTATGTTGAAACGGTTGATATTGTGAGAGCAAAAATGAAGCATGTCTCAATTCAAGCCTGAAAACAAATGCAAAAGTTGATCAAATTGTGGTAGGAAATGCTGTTATGTTATATTCTCAGTAGCATATTGGTGTCAGATTGGTACTGATGATGTCAGAGCATCTGCCCTGCTGGAAACCACTTTTGTTTACTATGCTTTGTTTCCCATAAGTCGCTACATTTCCCCTGAAATGTATGGCAGCACAAGCAAAACACCACCAAACACACACTGAGTGAAAAATATGTCAAATCCTATGATCCAAGACAAGGCTGTAACACAATGCTGGGATATTGTGCTGCACTGTATTGTAAAGTGCAGGTGCATTTTTAATATCACTCAGTGTATGTTTCAATGCACTCTGAGTCCATATCCAACCCTGTCACCTTGATTGTCACACTGGGAATTCAGCCACGGAAAATATCCTGCAAGTCAAATAAGGAGTGACAGCTGAATAGAAGTGAATCAGCAGAATCCAGCTAATGCTGTGCAGATCTGTCACCATCAAGAAATATTTGGGTAAATGTTGTGGAAAAAAGGGAAATGACCTGAATATATAACTATGATCACTTGACCCAAAGGGGGACTAATATGGCGTTTACCTGTAGGCGGAGGAGCGACAGCAGGGGCCTGGAACGGCTTCACAGCAGGAGCTCCGGGGCCTCCCTGTGGATACCCTGACCCAAAGGGAGAGTAGAGAGCAGATGCCATTGGCGGTGCCGGCCCCTGGTTGTGAAGACCCCCCGGGTTCATGGGAACCGGGGCTCCGGGCTGAGAGCTGGGCGGCATCGGGCCTGATAGAGAGGTAGACGGCATGAAGCCCGTTGGCGGCACCCCGGGGCTGGGCATGGGGGGCAGACCTCCGGGGGTTGATGATGAAGGCGGGAGCGGAGGTCCTGATAAACTAGCAGCCGGCATAGAAGGACCTGGAGGAGGGAAGGCTGAGGGTCCACCCATGGACATGGGCGGAGGCTGGAATGGCTGATGAGGAAGGAAGCCTGGGAAGAGACACAGATAAGTATCATTACATCAAATAAAACCAGAACTTAAAGTGATATTTCAACATTTTGGCAAATTGGCCCATTGCCATAATCCCTATAGTTTTAGGAGTAGGTTTGTTACCTTTAATTGTCGGTGCAAGCGATTTTTAGAACGGCGGGGCAGAGCTGTGAGCTGCTCAGAGCTACGGCAAATGGGATTTTCTTGGCTTCCCTCATCAAACAAACAATCCAACAACTCCAAAACTCTCTCGTTGACAAGTTGTGACCGGCACATTCACCACGCTATGAGATGATAATGGAACGTTACGAGACAGAGTTGTTTTAGAGGTAAGGCCTCGAAAACAACTCTGTCTCGTTCCGTTCCGTTATTATCTCATAGCGTGGTGAATGCGCAGGTCACAACTTGTCCACCAGAGCGTTCTGGAGTTGTTGGATTGTGAATTGGTGAGTTTAATGAGGGAAACCAAGAAATCCCATTAGCCTCCGTAGCTCTGAGCAGCTCACAGCTCTGCTCCACCGTTCTAAAAATAGCTTACACCGACAATTAAAGGTAATGAACCTACTCCTAAAACTATAGGGATTATGGCAATGGGCCAATTTGCCAAAATGTTGAACTATTCCTTTAAATCATTTTTAGCACAAATAGTCAAACCTGGAGCTGGAGCAGGATGTTGCGGGTACGAAGGCCTCATGCCAGGGCGGGACGCACTGGGCGGCAGGACATGAGAAGAGGGGGGCAGACCAGGCCCGGTGCTGGCTGGAGGAGCTTGTGGGGTAAAAACTGACGGCATAGGAGGCTGCGGTTGTGGAGCCACCTGAGAAGGTGCAGAGGGCTGGTACTGGCTCTAAGGGTGGGAGAAAAATAACAATCAACCTAATGGTCTCTATGTTTTAAAGAGAAGTTTAAACTTTGATGCTTTTGATTGATAGTACAGGTTCATCTCAATAAATTAGAATATCACGGAAAAGTCAATTTCCAGTAGTTCAAGTCAAATAGGCCAGCATTTCCATATTAAAAATGCTTTTTTTAATTGGTCTTTTGTAATGTTGAAATTTTTTGAGACACTGAATTTTAGGTCTTCATTGAATGTAAACTTGAAATGTTTCATTTTGTGTGTAATGGATCTCTATACTGTATTAGTTTAACTTTTTTAATTGAATTATAGACATAAATAAACTTTTCCATACTATTCTAATTTGTTGAGATGCACCTGTAGATCTGTACCATAATTTGTGCTTTTGGTGCAACAGTCTGAGGAGCAGGAGCAGGCTTGGCCGTTGACGCGTTGCCTCTGCTGAAGGAGTTTGGAGGCTGCTGTCCAACGGTAGCCTCTCCCTGAGCGTGGAACAGCCTGTCTCTCAGCATCATGATCCCAGGCTGGGGAGACAAAATGGCACAAATACACACAAAAAGGTTGCTTATTACAATCTAAAGGGGATGTTGAGGATGTTTGCACAGCAGCTCTCCGATCTGGTTCTCACTTGGTCTGAGTTATCAGGCAGGTAGGTCATGGCGGTGGCCAGGCTGCCCTCTGCAGCAAGTATGCCGGCGTAGCTGGAGAGCTTCTCGGCCAGGATGGAGCTCTGGACCGCCACCTCGCTGTTGCGGAGGCGTTCGATCGACTTGCGTAACATCATCACTTTCTCCACCAGATCCTGCAAGATAGAGATCACAAAACACTGCAACTGCTGCATTCCTCGTTTCTTTTCCATGTGAGCCACAACGGGGTAGAGACAATGAAACAAAATCTGTTGCAGGTTTTTCAACTTGTTACAACAGATTTGTACATGTCAGGACAATTCTTGACATACAGTTCACACAATTATTTATTCTAAAGGGGCAGAAAAAAAAGTCTTTTTACGAGTGTTATATTCAGCTTCTGCCAAACTTGTCCACTGGTGCAAGACGCACTTGTGTTGCTGAGCTATAATTTGCTTTATTGCTACAGCCAAGACCGAACCATTCAAAGGATTGTACCTCCAAACCAAGAGGGGAGGAGCAGTCTCTGTGCAAGGCCCAGCACTCCACCAGCTTCTCGACGTTCCCGGAGCAGATGTAGCACAGACAGGCCTGCAGGCAGCGCTTCTCCGTCCCCTCGCGCTCCAACCGGCCTCCCAGAGTATCTGTTGAGATTCACATAATGAAGTCATGTTAAAGAAAGGAGGGGGCAGCATGAGAGCAGAGAGGATAAGTACAGACAGAAATGTTATTCAGCAGGTAAAACAAGTACATCGGAAAAAAAAAGGTACAGTTCTCCTGTGCAATGAGGCAAGTCAGGACATGAGCATTTTGATCTACTTACCGCAGAGACGAGCAAAGTCTTCGGGGTGAGCGTAGGTCAGGAGAGCAGCGAGAGCCTCCTTCCAGTTGTCCAACTCACAGCTTTGCACGATGTCTTTCCAGTTCTGGGTCACCACTGATGATATGAGCTAAAGCCAAAGAGGAACTGAATTAACTAAACAAATTCAATGAAACGAATGAATCTTTGAAAGGCGTCGCCATTAATGTGAATTCTCTGACCATGGAGATGCTGTTCTTTTGGTTGCTTAGGTATTTTTGCTGAGTTTTCTTGAGCAGCTCCTCTCCTCCGCTGATGGACAGCAGAATGGCCTCAGCGTAGCGGCCGTCGTTCAGACACAGGTCCACAGCTCCCTCGAAGTTACCAACCAGCAGCGCCTGGCTTATCAACCCGTCGGTGTCTTAATAAAAGAAAGAGACGCTCATTAGCCCAGTCTCATAAACTGGAGCTAAAGTTGCAATGACATAAGAAACCTTTTTCTTTTTTTTTACCGCATGAAACGGGGATCTGGAAGTTGGCGTTGTCCTTCGGGGTCTGACTGAAGAAATCCGCAGGTGAAACCGAGCCGGATGTCCTGGCATCACCTACTGCAGTTACATCATCAGATCTCTAGAAATACAACAAAGATTAATGGGAAAGTGAAGAGGAGCTGCAAACGACGACCTGAAAGACTGGAAAATCGTTGTTTTGTGTGCAGACTTGCTGACCTCAGTGGAGAGCCGCTGCATCTTTTCTGCCAGATCTTTGGCATCTACTCCATGTCCGTTGGGTTGAAAACTCTTCCCCAGGCATTTTGAAATCTGAGTAAAACACATTTAAACATATTTTAGTGACATAATGATGATGATAATGATGATTCGCATGTAATTGCTGCAGTGGTAAGCGTGCTCAGAATACCTTTCTTTCCAATTCATCTTTGCTGAAACCCAAAAGTCGGAGGAATTTAATGCGAGCTTCGTCCTCAAAATTAACCTGGAAGCAGAAATTCGTTTTAGAATAAGTTTAGAGAACGACAGCACGACGCTGACGGACCAGACTTAATGCTACGTCTGAATACGGGTGCGTGAGGAAGGAACCCACCAGAAGGAACTTCCATATGTCCTGCTCAGCGTCTGACTTGGCGCTCTGAATCTTGGCCTGGCAGTAGTTGTTGAAGGAACCCGACTGCAGCGCCGCCTGCAGCTCCCTGGAGCGCTGGAGGAACTCGGTCTCCGTGGTAACCTGGCTCACAAACACTTGTCTAGGGACGGGCTGGGGGCTCTGCACGGGAGGCAGCTTGGGATTCTCAAAGGTTATCAACTTCCCACCGAACTGAGAGATAAAAAAAAACAAACAGATCAGTCGTGAAGGGAACGATTTAACCTTGGAAGTTAACTTGATGATGACGTGTTTAAATGTTGAGCTTACAGCAAACGACGCCCCCACTGGCCTGCGAACCCACTTAGGTGGCTTCTTCAGAGGGGGAACTATGGTGTCCTGCACTGTGGGGGTAGGAACTTGCAGGGGAGGCAGCACCTGCCCTGTGCCAAAGGGATCCATTGTATCAAATGAGGAGGATATCTGTTTAACAAAATGTAAAAACGATTAAAAATAAGCAACAACATGGAAAAATATGAAATAATTAATTAAGAATTAGATCAACAAAAGTATATCTGATGGTTTTCTTCTAGAAACTAAACAATTATTCACTTCAGTAATAAAATATTTCAATGTTCTCTCATAGTTCCCCATCAGTCACTTCAGACTAGCACCACCTTGTGGCCAAACAAAGCAGCTCACACCCCAAGGTCCTTGGATTTGAATGCACCACATCAAACAGAGCTGCCTCTACCTTATCAGCTGTGCTTTGCTGCTGAGCCTTCAAGCTCCCTCCCATCACAGAGTAGACGGTAATTTTCCCATCAAACGATGCCGTTGAAAGCAAAGCCGGATTCCTGGGGCACCACTGGACGTCAAAACACCACTGGTTCGTTGTTGGAAGCTCGTAAATGACCTAAAAATGAGGGAAAGGACACATTTGAAATCAAGGGCATCGCCGTCAAGTCACACTAATGAGCCGAGGTAACCGAAAGGTCACATGGCTGCAGTAATTAACGCCATGTAGCCTACCTCTCCGGTGTTTGGATTCCAGCAGAGGATCCGGTTGTCTTTTGCGCTGCTCAGCAGGAGCTCAGCGTCAGCTTGGCTCCAGGATATGGACAGAATTCCCCTGTAGGAAAATACAACAGGAGCTAAATAAGGTATATCCGGCAAGACAAACAAACAGCAGCAGGAGTACAAACACACAAATTTTCTAAAGCTTCACCTCGTGTGGTTTTCTAGGACTTTAAGAGGCGAGGTGGCAAAACGGAGGTCCCACATCTGGATGACGGGCAGCCGGTCATCTTCAGAGGCCAGCACCAACTGGGTGGCCACATCTGGGTGCCAGAGCATTCCTGAGCAGTGCATCTGTAATCACACAATGGATGAGAATGAATGAATGAAAAAGATCCTCAAAATGAATGCTATTTCTTAAACATTCAAGACAACAATTGATACAGAGCTATTGTTTTGTAATTTGACTGGACAGTGGTCACATTGTGTGTTGATTGCTGTGCGCACTGTGTAAGAAGAACGGTGGTGAAATGTGGTGAATGGTCTTATTAATCCAGGACAGATAGAGATTTGTTGTTCAAAGTTTTAAAGCCACCGACCCTGTTGCTGTGGTCACTGATCTTGATGATGGGTTCATTCTTCCTCAGGTCCCACACGACTGCTTTCCCACTGGGGTTGGCAGAGGCCAGGATGTGCTGAACCTGTCTGTTCCAGGACACGACACTGATGTCTTCAGCAGGCTGAAAAGAACAAGACGGAAGTAAAAAAAACTTCCGAGATCATGCTAGTTTGAGCAAACCCTAATATTCAAAGTATTTTAGTCTGTGCCATTTAAATATTGATTTAAATCAAGTTTTAGAAACTAATGAGAGAGGCTTGCATGAAACTTTTAGGAAGAAAATATAGCTCCTTCATTATCTAACAGCAATTCCATACACAACAGCACATGAAAGGGAAACTACAAACTAAACTGTCACTTTCAGACATGAAACTACAAATAAAGAAACACAGCTCTCTCTCTTGGGAACTGTGGTTTCTATTTTTAGCAAAAATAAATGGGGCCAGATCAAAATTTGTCGACTCATTCCTTGCGACAGACAATTGTGATCTTCATCAACCTGTGATCTCATGCACACACCTGTGACTTTGCTCCTGGTGTCATTGGACTGGTTAAGTTGTTTAGATCCCAGATGTATATCTCTGAATCATTTGCTCCTGATGCGAGGAGATTATTCTGAAGGAAGAAGTAGTCAATAGGATTAATAAATGAGTTCTACAGAGCCAGGAAAGAGAAGAACTTCTGTATAGGACAGAGGCGAATTTACCTGAAAAGGGTTGAAATCGAGGGCTCGGACGGGTCCTGTGTGTTTGTCAGACTGTCCCACGACTGCGTCTGCTCCAGAGTTCATTATTTCCTCTGGGTTATATACAGTCAATGCGCCATTTTCACTGCCAGCAACCACTCTCCCACCGGTACCATCTGCTCCCATTCCAAAGTTCACCCATACAATACTGTGCAACCTATTGTATTGAAGAAATATAATAAGTTATTAAGACCAAATGACTCACAGCAAAAAAGGTTTTCAAATAGCTTCAGACACTGCACACAACCTACAGTCTCCTACCCTCAGGCCTGAGATACAGATCCCTCACTTTTAAAACTAAAGAGCCATGACAAGTTTCGTACCATCATCGATCAGACTACTGAACAGCTGACCTGGTCTGGCTTGTGTGTGCTAGCTAGGGTGTGTGTGTGTGTGTGTGTGTGTGTGTGTGTGTGTGTGTGTGTGTGTGTGTGTGTCCTTCTCTTTTTAACATTTGTTTTGCATTTTTAACATTTGTATTTATCTATATGTATTTATCTGCTTATTTATCTTGTTTTTGCACTGACGCTTTTCCACAAATTAAGTTCCTAACAGAAAAATAATGTTCTTTGAATTGAATTGAATTGCTGATCCTGAAGAGCTGAAGCAGATGTTTCAAACTAGTTGCATGATTTCTACTTCTGGACTGATTGATTCTGTTCAGCTAACATCAAAGATGAACCATACTGTATAAAAAGGGAGAAATCACATTTTACCCAAACTTTCCAAAGTGAACAATTAACAGATGCAAGACTTTATATGTTTGATATGGACACACACATTAGGTGAACTGTGGTTTACAACAATGTTTTCACTTCTCCAGATTACCTGTTTGAGGTCGGTAAAGACCCCTTTAGCTGCATGTCCAGAGAGGGGTCAGAAAAATCCATCTCAAATATCTCCAGGGCAGCTGTGGTGTTGAAAGAGGCATCGAGCTGTTGTGCTGATGTTCCTAAGGCCAAGTAGATGGGATGGTGTCCTGCAGGACTCCACGCCTGGTGGGCAGTCCTCTGGATCTCCTTCAGTCTCATCTTCCTCTGATTACAAGTTTCAAGTCCTGGACAGACGATCGGACACTAATGTATCAAGGTAAAATATTTCTTGGCATTAGGAGGGTCAAATAGTGATGAGTAAATACAGCACTGAACTTCGCTCTAAGTTTGTGAGTCAAATAAAAAGGGGTGTTACACACAGTGATCAAAAGAGGGGGAAAAAGCCTTTACACTCTTTTTTCACATTTACAAAACCTGTACTTACTGTCATGTAAAGCAAAATACCAGTTTCAATTTGCATTAGTCCATTCTGACAGCAATACAGACAAACAAGTAAATCTCTTAAAAGCATCAACATTTATACTTATTAAACATGAACATTGATAACAGACAAGAGTGACTGTTAAAGACAGTTTTACTGCAGCATTTTTTGACATAGACATTCCTGCATTTACTCGAATAGTTTTTAACAATTTGCACATATTCTATGTTGACCTAGCCCATATTTGATAAATCAAAGAGATGTGGCTTTTGATTTAGACCTGGCCTCTCATGTGGTGCAGACGGGAGGAGAAACCTTTTCACAAGGTTTCACAAATCATACTGTGAGTTTCAATCCTCATCAAAGCTTTTCACTTAGTATCGTCACTGGAGTATCTCTGAACTGGACAATTAAAGGCTTCACAAACCTCTACATTTTCCTACTTTTGGCTCAACTTGCCTGTAACAGGGAGTCACCCTTTACTGTCAGCCCAACTCTGACTATTTCCTGAAAAAGTGGCTAGCGGTAACTCACCTAAACGTTTTCCCCAGGTAGCTATCGATTGACACAACAAACTGTCTGTAATGCCAGTGTTTCATGTTAACCTCGCATTTGTAGATTTCGCAGAAAATCGGCGATTTGCCTGCATTAAATTGTAGTCGAGCCACTTTGTAAAGCTTGTATATCGCAAAGCTATCCGTCACGGCTACAAGCACACAGTTACCATTAGCATCTTTTAAGATAGTGCACAGGTTGACTGCTGGTTTTACCTGTCACTTTATTAGTTTGAAGTTATACCTCAGTTTCTGTTACATGCTTTGGTATTGGGATAATGTCACATAATATTGCTAGAAGCCGGATAACATGACATTTCCCCCCCCCAGCCATTTAATCCCAGACTATAACCGTAGCCGAGCATGCTAGTTAACAGCCACCACCCTTCTTGTATTCATATTCAAAAGAAATATATTTACATCAGGCGAATTCAAACCCAGAAAATATAGAATAAAAACGACATATGAATTTAAAAATAACTCACGTCAACTGTTTATTACAGCCTGACAGTCCGCATCCACATCAAGCTTGGACGCTACTTAGTAAGAGCTAACAGCTTAGCCACAGGCTGAGCCCGACCAAAGTGCTGTGCTGTGTTGTCACTGCGCTACGGTGGCCCGCACAGACCATTTCTCAAGTGGCCGGAGGTAACCCCCGTGCCGCAGCTTAACCCCACCAAAGATAAAACTACCTGTAGTGAAGCTATTTTATCTGTGGAAGCCCATTTCTTTCTTTCTAATAACTCAAAATAATGCATTAGTATCTCATTGAGATACATTCTCAAAATGAGATACTACGTCAAAAAAATAATGAGATACTTTCTCAAAATAATGTCATAACATTATTTAGTCAAAATACTGAGATCAATCTCAAAATAATTAGTTAGTATCTCATTATTTTTTAAATACTCTCTCAAAATGAAATACCAAGTCAAAATAATGAGGTACTTTCTCAAAATAATGAAATACTTTCTTAAAATAATATGTTTGTATTGCTTTCTCAAAATAATGAGATATTAAGTCAAAAATAATGAGATAATATCTTAAGATATTAAGTCAAAATATAATAAAGTATCTCATTTTGAGTTACAGCATTTACTTTTTTTCCCATCAAGTGGCAGAAATGGGCTTCCACACTTATCTGTGAGAGGTCAGAAACTCTTTATATTACTTCCACATACAAAAAAGAAACAGACACTCCGAACGATTTAACTGTTAACATTAGTTTTTATTCTTGACAGGGAAATATAGTATATACACAAGTAGAACCAGTTTTCAATGGTTAGATTTCGTAATTTTTGACTTCCTCTGGTTGTTTCTCAGGGTCACCTCCTTTCTCCAAGTACAGGTTGTTGTAGGGATACTGTTTAGGAGCCTGGGAAATAAAAAGACATGCATTAATGAAAATATTATCTTTCACAACTAAACATTTTCTCTGTTGATACGATAAATACTCAAATTATTCAACACATGTTGACTTAACAGTTTTTTATTTTAAAAGTCATCCTGGCATTGTAACCACATTACTAAACAGATGTACAGGTGTCCTGAAAGTTTATCATGGACATTCTCCAACTTGCAGGAAATAATTACCTCCCAAATAGCCATTTTGTTATTAATCACACTCCATTGGTTCAGTTTTCCATGATGTCTGGAAAACTTTGTAAGTCTATGTTTTGAAATACTTGCAGAAACTGAGAAACAAAGGAATGATATTTCCTACCTACTGAATATTCTGCTATATCTAAAAACATGTTGTGAACGGCTCCTACTGCTGCACACATGCACAAAAAAGTACGACAACATAGCAGTATCATCACTTGTATAATAACACAGCTGTATAGTAAAAATATGCACCTTTAAAAATACTATACACATTGCATTTCCATATTAACAAGATTAAACTTATTCTACATTTTTCTCAGAGTTTATTTGATTACTCACAATTCAGAACTTGAATGATCAAAAAACACAGAGAATGTAAAAAGAAAAAGAAAGCATACAATCTTAGGTCTAAAAAAGGAAAAAGAGCAAGCTATTTAGATGCTTTCACCTATTTTTGTGTGGCCTAAATCCTATTTTAATCATTTCCCAAGCCAGCATAGTGCGCTTGAGGCCTTGATCTGTACTTACAACAGGTTGGTAGGCTGGCATCTTCTCCCCAAGGTAGAACAGGGCCAGCATGAGGCCAAGGAAACCAAACAGATGCTTGCACATCGTGGACCACGACACAGGGCTGGGAGATGTATCCACACGGTTCCTGATGAACATGTCGAAATTCCAGTGCATCTGAACACATAGAGAGAGCAATCACTGATTAAAGAGTCGTCATACTGTAATATCCATTTATTTTGAAATAAATGATCATTTTACAGTGGTCCTGCCTTATGTAGAGAAAATAACGCTTCTGTGAATTCAAGCACTCTCGGCAATATTATAGTACAGAGGACTGATACTGTCTGGCTGACAGTGGATTTTTGAAGCAAGTACCAATATTAACATTTGAGAGTTTAAGTTTATTGCTGACAAACTTCAGTGAAACATGTCAGAGTGGGCAAGAGGAAACACATGCCCATGTTGAAAACTGAGACGTTTCACAGATTACATGTTGCAAATTTGAGTTTTTTCTTCTTCTTTTTACTTATCACCTATCATATACAACAACAATGCATGGCCTGCATCCATTACCACCTCAAGGTAAGGACCCATCTGCAGTGTGTATGTGTATGGCATTGTTTATCAATATCTACACTGCCCCCGAAAAATACGTTGTGCTGTGCTAAAATGAATAATCTCAGATGATCTCGATGAATAAAGTCATCAGTATCTTACCGGCTCTCCCCAGTTCCTCCTCAGGTCAGGATGGTCCCACTTATACCAAGGGTCTCTTTCATGCTGAGATCTATCTGGCAGCTTTGGATAGTCACCATATCTACAAAGACATAACGACAGCAAATGATTAGCTTTACAATAATTAAAGGAACAGACTGCTCATGGTGGTGGAGCAGGTCTGTTCCTAGTTTCATCTAATTATAGGTCACATACCTTACACACCTAACACAGTATAGCACATTATAGATTAACTCAGTCACATAATCTTATCATGTCAGCATATCAAGTGGATGATATGTTTAGAGGCATGTTTCAGAGTTAAACCTATAATCTGCTATATTTTCCTACACTACCACCATCCTTAATGCTGCAGCAGTGCATCCTGTACACATTGCCTTTTTGCTGGTGGCACTGATTACCATGCATGACAGACTTTTTCCAAATTTAAAGCTCACCCCTCTCCTTTGTCAGCATACGGTTCATAGTCCTCAACCCTCATGTTGTACTTCTTTGCTGCAGCGGCTTTCTCCTCTGGGGTCGTCGGGAATGGACCGGGCAGACCATCCTTTGACACACCAGAGGCTGAAAAAACACAAACAAATTATTTAGTACACATGTGAATTAATAAGTCATAGTTATGAAATCTTAACGCGAATAAAACGGAGAAACAACAATGTTATTCTGGCCGCTTCAACTCTCATTCAGAGTATCGCACAACAAGCTAGCATTAGCATGTCAAGGTTACGTCCACTCGAGGCTGTAAACTTTAATTTTGACACACTTCTCCACATATATTAATCACGCCACGCACTGAAAAATGATAACACTGTGCAGACCTGCTCTGCTTCCCGAAAGAAGAGCTGAAACACCGGGCCCTCTCGCCTTAGACACAGCTAAGGCCAACTGTCGGAAACCAACACCAGCCATGTTTACTGGCTGGCTGCCGTCTGACAGAGGAAGAAATGCGCATGCGCAAGAGTGAAAGTACGGGTAGACATAAGGACCAATTTTATTTTGATTGTCCTCCTATCATACGCGTATGTATTAAGTGTGAATAATGGATAACATACATTTGCTGGGTTTTTTGGGGTATTTAGAATCAGTTATTACAGGTGACAAGCCAATGCGTGTGAGGATCATGAATGAAAGGAAATGAATATTTGCTTTGCAAGTTGATTTACAGTGTGCGCCCCTACATTTTCTGATTGCACTCCTTAAATTTTAAGTTAGGGGCCAATGTGCTCCTAGTAAAAGTAAGAAAAAGTTAGTCTGGGGCCCTGGCCTATAGATAAGCGTTTGAAATTATGAATTTAAAAAGATTATCATTAGGCTACAAAACGCATTAGCAGTGTAAACAATCAGATCTCTCGGGTGACTTTATTTCAAATATGACACAAAAATTGATGGAAGAAAAGTGAAAGCATTATTACAGCTTTGTGTGTTCTGTTCTGTGTCTCATTTCTCCAGTTAATCATCTCAGTACCCTCAGATTTTTCTTTTGACCTTTTGAAGGATGCTGAGGTTGGTTCATATTTATCTTTTAAGAACATTTGTTGATAGTTTTTAGTAGGATTTTGAATTAAGGACTTTAAATGACACCTCTACTTAAGTAAAGGCTTTCAATATGCTACAATGATATATTAATATCAGGTGTGACAACAAAAACCACTACTTGATGGTTATACTTTTACAGTCTTTTATTTATTTTGAGGATAAGATCCCATCTCATTAGTGAAAACTCCTCCCGTGGCTGAAGGGAACGTTTCTCAGAGTGAGTGCACTGAAGCTCCGAGTCCTGTTCTTCTTCGCATCAGATCCAGCTCAGGTGCACATGTGCATTTTCTGGGGGATCATCACTCTGCCACCGGTGGTACACTGAAGAGACGCAATCACA
The DNA here is from genome assembly GCF_045865225.1 of Trachurus japonicus. Classification (NCBI taxonomy): domain Eukaryota; kingdom Metazoa; phylum Chordata; class Actinopteri; order Carangiformes; family Carangidae; genus Trachurus; species Trachurus japonicus. The sequence continues at coordinate 8,118,284 of NC_140925.1, forward strand.
GAAGTTCTGCTATGTCCTGCTCCACTTTCTCCATGGGGCAGTGAAGGTCATACCTGCAGGAAAAAAGGAAAACAGAGGAATTATAGATAGGCTATACCCAAAATGGAGTGTCTTTTGATTATTTTGGTCCATAACGTTACCTTTTGAAGGGTATGCCATCTGCTCCAATGAGAAACCTCTCGAAATTCCACCGAATGTCATTGACATTGAGCGGTGACCAGTAGAATTTCTTCATATCTCCAATCACAGGGTTCACAAAGGGCAAAGATTCCTGGGGTGAAACAGAAAGGAGAGATGCAACAGCTGCATTTCTGATGACAAAAAAAATGCAATGTGACCCAAAATATCATCCATCAGTCTAATAAATAAAATACGCTACCTTTAAAAAGGTGAATAGAGGCTCCTCATTCAATCCATTCACCTCAACCTTGGCAAAGACAGGAAACTTTGGCACAAACCCTCCACCAGGTCTCACATACTTCAGAATATTGAGGGTTTCATGATTGACCTCTGTCAAAAAAAAAAGTGAAATAAAGTTTTTACTTACGTGTTGTGTAACAAAAACTATAATGGTTACATGATATCATACAACTTGTTAAATGCATGTGAGCTTGTAAACCAGGTGTTCAGATGCTTAAGGGAATAGTTCACTCAAAATTGGAAATTTCACTCATTATCTACTCACTCTAATGTCGACTAAGGGCTGGGAGAAGTTTCAGAGTTATCCGTGGCTTCTCTGGGTTTCAAATGGATACCAACTGTCTTTGTAACAAAAAGACACACCAAAAAACATCCAAATACCTCCATAGTGCTCGTATGTAATGTCCGTCTTGTATTGAAGTCTCAACATGAGAAATTGTTCCGACCCAGAGAAGCCACGGATAACTCTGAAACTTCTCCCAGCCCTTAGTCGACATGAGGGTGAGTAGATAATGAGTGCAATTTGAATTTTGGGTGAACTATTCTTTTAAGTTCACATAAAAGCATCAGTGTAAATACATTCACTTATAAAGGTATTCAAAATCGTTCTCAAAAGAAAAGTGTCAGTATATACTTCAAATATAATGTAGAAAATTGGCTTGAGACTCAAGAGACTCCTGCTGTTTCATCACATAAACAACTCTTTGCTACTGCAGGTGGATCTAGTTTACCTAGGCTACTGTATATACTTTAGTTCCAAAGATCACAAATGAAGAGCACAAATTGACTTTTTGGTGGAACTGCTGCAACGGTCAAGTGTTTTTCCAGATACCAGCAGGTCAATGTACAGTCATGTGTGTGTCAGAGGCCTCGGTGTAGCCTACCTACCAGGTGACTGAAGACCAAACTGGTTGCAGGAAAAGCCCAAGACGGTAAAGCCGAGGTCGCCAAACATTTCCATCAGTGCATTCAGTCGGTGGTACTGAGGAAGCATGGAACACAAAATCAAAATGCCTCCAATAAAAATGACAGCACGGGTTATGTGTTATGAGATTATATGATCAGGATGCAATCAATCAGGTGCTCTCCTCGATTATTACCTCCTCTATTGTTGACCCTCAGAAGGTGGCAACATTGACGATGAGAAGCACCTTCCCCCTGTAGCTACCGAGCGGAACCGGCTGTCCATCCAGGGTCTCAGCAGAGAAATCATAGACTGATTTATTCGCCATGCTGGTACTCTAGCTTGTGTAAGGGACTGTAGTCAGTCAAGAATGAGTATTCACTCAGCTATCCTGTTGGCTCATCTCATTCACCGAGACATAACTCATGGGTCAGCAATTGTTCAGCATGACTGATCACATTGTTCCTGTGGGCAGAGGTGAGGTGAGCTGGCAGGGTGGTCAGTTGTTTCAACACATGTACACCAGGAAGAGTAGTAGTTAAAATGGTGACAGTTGATTGGGATTTGGTAATTATTTAAATTATACATGAAATTTCCTGCATTATTTTGCTGCAAAAAAAATTCTCCACACAACTGACATACAAAACGTCTAATCTAATGTAGCCTATAGGAATACACCCCTCTGTTTCTTTATACAAAATAGTGATTTATATTTTGTAGTTAAACCATGGCTTAAAGTTACAGCACTGACCTTTCATGATCTCTGCAAAATTCACTAGTTATTATGATGTATTTACTGGTGTCAACAAAGATTAAAAAGTTTTAGAGTTTTAAAAAATCATTAGGAAACCAACAATGCTTGCAAATCTACGTCTATTGTTGTAATAGAAGGCCTCCATGATACATAAAAGAGTTATTTTATGTTAATCCTTCTGGAAGACTAATATGTAAATTGCTTTTAACGTGATCATTGACGTATACCCGGAAAATTAGAACTGCTGCGTTCACTTGTTCACCGTTAACGCTCCCATCCTTGATAATATTAGACTTGACTAGAGTTTTAGACGTGTTTAAGTCGCACTTTTGCTGGAATTTGGGTTTTATTCATCACCATTCAACTCAAGTGGTTTATAATTTGTCTACTTTAGGCCTGCCAACGCAATTAATGGGACAAAATAGACCACAAAGCAGTGATAACATCATTTCGCTTCAGTTTGTATGTTCTTTTTTGTTGTTGTTGTTGTTTGTTTATTTTATTTTATTTTTTGTTGTACACAAATGTTTTTGTTTTGTTCAAAGGTGAAATTTAGTTACCATCCTCTATTGTAGCCTAACTCCTAGTTGAGTATCTTACATTGTATCTTTTTGTCTTATGGGCTATAGCCTAACACTTTTATTTTGGGGGGTGGTATTTGTAAATGTATGTTATGTGTGAGTTATCTTACTATTATCTTGTAATTTAGCAAAACAGCATTAGCCTACATGTTGTCAAATTGACAGCGCTGTGCTTTTCCTGAATTTTGTCAGATTCTCCCGACAGTACCTGAAGGCAGCATTGGGTTTTGGACAACACCTCAAACGCCTGCAAGATGCTAATGGGAGATACGTTGCTTTTGCGTTTATTTTCTCAACAACACGTCCTGAAAGACTCTGTATAATATACTGAGCTCATAATGGACGAAGAAGACAAGACGCGAACGTAAGTGTCCTTTTAAAACGGAGTGTTTTTAATTAATAAACAGCTGGCTCGGTGGCCCCCGGCAGGTTAGCTCCTCGGCTAACAGCGATAGCAACAACATCCAAGTCCCTGAGCAATGGATCTGTCCCATTTATTTGTGGCAGCTGACTTCGGCTCATGTATCACCGTGGCGAGCCGGATATAAAATGCCTGCTAATGTAATGTATCCGCTGCGTTGTTAAAGTGCCTGTCAAAGCCAAAAAAAGAAATGCTAACATGTAATTGTTTTCTGTTAAACCCCGCATCATAAACCATTTGCATGCAGTGTCAAAGTTCAGCTGTGTAAAAACGCAGAGGTTGTGCATTTGCATTTTGTTCAGCAGATGTCATCTACTGGACCTGCCCTGGGAAGATGTGCTGGTTCCGCACATTTTATGCCATTTGCCGCTGCAGCACCTGGTCAGCCTGCAGAGGGTGAGCAAGCAGTTCCACAGCCTCATCCAGGTGTACCTGGCCAACTGCAGGACCTTTGATCTGTCCCCGGTAAGTTGTTTTTAAGTCCAAGTTGTTCTTATATAATGCAATGCAGTAATGGATAACAAGGCTAACAGTGAACGATGAATTACAGTTATTATTCTAATCATCTGCAATATATAACACATTAATTAACCTGACCTGGACCTCCATAAGGGGCAGGAAACAGATGTGTGGATTAAGTATCAAACTCAAATAAACTCCTACATACAATAGTATTATAATAATGCAATAATAGTAAGTTAAAGTTAAAGTTAAGATAAAGCCTATTGTCCCGTGAAGGGAAAATTGTCTTGGGGCCAGGCCACTACATTGCACACATCCAAACCATCATAATACATAGAACACATGCACACATCCGTCACAGTAAGAATACAGTTAAAACCCATCGTAGGACATATTAGTGAGTAAGAAGAACCCATGGCAAGGGAATAGTAGGAAGTAATAGTGATAATACAGTGTAACTCCTGGATACACAGTCCACTATGTGACTTCTTCTTTAACTTGACTTGTAACTAACTAACTTGACTTTGACTCGACTTCTAATGTGACTATGACTTCTATAGATACTATCATGTTATAACTTGTATACATATACAAGTTATAACATGATAGTATCTATAGAAGGCAAGAAGAAATATTTAGACCTTTCAAGATAAAATGTGTTTTTTTTTCTTCCATAGAAATCATTTGAACGTCTAGGCAATCAGTCATCATGTGTGTGTGTTTATGTACACTGGGAAAATAAGGATTTGATCCCCTACTGATTTTGTAAGTTTATTCCCCCACAAAGAAATAGACAGTCTATAGTTTTTATGGTATGTTTATTTTAACAGAGAGAGACAGAATATCAACAAAAAAATCCAGAAATAATAAAGGCGATGAATGAATTTTCATTTGATCAAGTGAAACGAAGGCAAAAATCTGCAGGGGATCAAATACTAATTTTCCCCACTGTATACATAGGCTACTGTATGTATGTATGTACTGACAGCCATGGTATTTGCAATAATATGTGACAAATTCTGCCATCTGCCATGTGATATCACAGATTGGACCATGTATTCCCAAGGAAGCATTTTGCTCCATGTTAAAGGACAACAAGGTTCTCCAGAGCCTGTCGCTTCAGAACTGTTCAGACTGGGTGACAGACAAGGAGCTGCTGCCAGTTTTCGGCCAGAACCAGCATCTGCAGAGAGTGGACATGAGCGGGTGTGCTTGGCTCACCCGCCACTCCCTGGTGGCCGTGTCCTTGAGCTGCACGCACCTCCAGCACCTCGGCCTGGCGCACTGCGAGTGGGTGGACAGCCTGTCCCTGCGCAGCCTGGCTGACCACTGCGGGGGGCTGCGGTCGATCGACCTCACCGCCTGCCGCCAGCTCAAGGACGACGCCATCTGCTACCTGGCCAAGAAGTGTTCGAAGTTGAGGTCTCTATCTCTGGCGGTCAACGCCAACGTCACCGATGAGTCGGTGGAGGAGGTGGCCAAGAACTGCAGGGGCCTGGAGCAGCTGGACCTGACAGGCTGCCTGAGGGTCAGAAACCAGTCCATCAGGTACAGTATATGTTATTCTTCAAATACAATCCAACTAACTTTGACACGCATCACCTCACGTGCAGCCGTCCATAATATCCCGTGCATGCTGTGCTCACAGGACTCTTGCAGAGTACTGCCCAAAGCTGCAGTCCCTGAAGGTGAATCACTGCCACAACGTGACAGAGTGCAGTCTCGATCCTCTACGGAAGCGCAACGTTGTGATAGACGTCGAGCCGCCCTTACAGAGGGCTCTGGTGCTGCTTCAGGATGTGCTGGGGTTCGCTCCCTTTATCAATCTGCAGATATAACCAAAGGGACATCTATCTGCCCAACACAGGTGGGTGATATCAGCAATATATCTACTTTACCAGCTTATGACAAATTTATATCCAGAACCCACAGGGTCAGAACTCAACAGCAGGAAATTTATCACTAGAATAAACAGATAATATCAGTGACAATCAATCAGTTGTAAACATTTACCTCTTTTCATTACAGGTGTCTTCATAACAGCAGTCACTCGTAGCTGCATCACATGGACATTGCACTCACGATTGTGCAGCTAAATAATGAGGACAAAAAAAAAAGTTTTTAAATCAAAGATACATATTAAAGGCGGGACTGAAAATAACGCCACATCTGTAAATGACTGAAGAAAGCCATGTACTTTGAAGAACTGCTGCCTCGTATCCAAAAGATATGGCTGCACTTTTTCTTTTTGATGAAATAATGTTGGTTTATAGAAAAGCAATTCTAACCAAAGTACAGTTTATTGGTTTATTGGTACTTTATATATACATATATATATGACGTGAAAAAAAAACCTGTTATCTTATGTTTCATTTAGAAACATTCAAACACGTTTGAGTTTAATTAAACATTTCATTTTGCATGTGTGTGTGCCACCTTAAAAGGATCATCTCCTCACCCAGTGCCCCACAGTTTGCACTCACTCACCACTAGTCATTTGTTTTATTTTCTCCACTACTGAAACTTCTGCCTGCCATCACTGCTGACCATGTGTCCTCCAGAATCAATGTCCTGGCTCCTCAGGATCATCCACACAGCTCATCGTCAACAGTTTTTCAACAGTTCCCTGTGTGTTAGAGGTCGTTAAACTAAAACTCTCTGTATAGCAAGACACTAATGGGGCAATTTGGAATGTATATTCATTTTGGTATGGAAGAAGCAACCTTTAAATCTGCATCTACCAAATTCATGTGTGAGATAGGCATAGGGATTTATGATGACTTTTTTCCTTTAAGCCTTTGAAATGAATTTTGTAACAAACAAACAAAAGAACATGTGTTGAAATGCTGTTTTCCCTGTAATGCAGAATATGAATTATATAAGTATTAAATTGTAAAATACAAGACCATCAGTTTTCCTCTGTAAGGACGCATAAAAGTGCTGGGATGTAATGGATTATTGGGACATTTGGTTTACTTTTATTGCAGGTGGATGGCACTTTGATCAATAAGTTTAAAAAAAAACTGATGTTAACAAATGATTTGGGTTAAGCAGCTGCTGTTTTTAGAGGATTTCACTCTCAATCTCATTGAGACACAAATGCTTTACTAACCCTGGCACAGATGTTGCTCAGCAGTGACACAAGGTGGCAGCAACGAGTCAGGAAATGTGTCTGTTGTAATCCCTGTTGTCTGTTTGAGAGGCTGGATTACTTCTATCTAAACTACACTATACATCCAGGAAACAGTCTGTTTTTTTTTTTAATATAGGCTACCAGCATCCACTGTCACAATTTTATCAAGAGGCCATGGATCTTTTGCTTTGAGGCTCTGAGAAAAGACTAATGTTTGACCGGTTTGACAGGTTGTAGAGAGAAACATAAGCTTTTGTGATGTTGTTACCACCTGATGCAGTGACTGCACAGTAAGAAAGCACGTGTCCCCCCTTGTTGCAGCAGCTAGGTGTTAAAAAATCCCTCTCACTCTTCTCTCTGGTGGTCTGATGGGCAGACTATATTGTAACTTGTCTCTGTGACAACACAACAGGTCTATTTTCCACTTGATGGCATGGTTTACCCCATCTGCTGCGTGCTGTCCACAAGCCGACTTTGCACCAACAGAGAGTTGCCTTTGGAGGGCTTCAGGGATCGACCGGCTTCCTTCTGTTAGCTGTGCTGCTGATCATCATATTGTACCGGTGTGCCTCCGAGGAGACATCACTGTGTCGTTAGTTATAAAGTAAATCTTGAAATTTCAATTCATGAGGCGCGTCATGCCGTAGTTGCTCATACTTAACCAAAGTATTTGACATTTCTCTGACGTTTTTAAGCAAAAATAAACAAGAATCTAGGAGCAAAGACCATGTGGAACCAGGACTTTGCCTCCTTAAAATAACAAACGGTGCAAAAACATAATGCTCTTATGTCCCTGCTTCATAAAGGGAATTATAACAATTAGCTGTAACTTCTCAGTCACACCTTCAACAATAATAATCAGCATAAAAACATCTCGAGCTCAGTGGCCCGTCCTTGTTGCTGTTCAGCAGTCAGAGGGTTAAACGTTTCAGGCTACATTCATCATGTAGGACTTCAATTAGCATTGATCTGCAGGGGGGGAAAGAAACATCGCTGTGTTTTTATATATACCATGGAGCAATTTCTGTTCCACTGATTGAGTGTATGGGATGGGGTGGGGTGGGGGGTGGGGTTCTCAAACACAGCCGGCCCAACATATTTTGTCTCCCTGTCAATAATCTGGCACTTGTCTAAATTATTGATCAATAGCAGCTGATCATTTTATACCGAGGCACAACAATGTAGTGGCTGCATTTTATTCAGAATGCAGCTTTAGCCCCTCGCAACATGTAATATACTGTACTTATTAAAACAACACATAGATTCAAGTTTAATCTCTGGCTGCTTCCAAAATCCTCTCTGACAGAGTGACTTACTGACGGTGATCCTTCAAAATAAAACCATTACAACAAGGTGATATAGGCCTTTTGCATATTTTCAAATGAAAAACCACACAAGTGTTACTTATAACATTAATAGAGGCTGCGTTCTGTTGTGTACTTTATTTTGATAGGTTATAGGCTCATTGGAAAAATAGTGGTCATATAGTATACACATGTCACAATAACTATAAACCAAACACTGTGACTCATACATTCAGATGGTGGAGATAGCACAAACTTTATTATATCTGTCCGTAGAACATATTTTGGTGCTTTATACAGGGGTACAATATATAAACGTAGATGAGAAATACATATGGGTCTAATGGCTACACAACACAACACAACACCACTCAAATAGGTGAAATGGGTGAATTATGACTGTTTTGAAAATTAAGGTTGCCATTTGTTGAATCTTTGCCCTCAGTCTTACGTGTTCACTTTATGGTTTTGCGTCAGAAGGGAAAATGAAACAGTATTTTCACTTTCATACTGGACCGATTTCATTCTTACAAATTCATTCCTCTCTTTTCTTTAAAATTTGGATATAACCATTTTTTCTTTTAAAGAAAGGACATAAAAACTGACATTTACAGGCTTGTACACACCCACACACATGTATTCCTCCCCATAGCAGCATAGAATATATTGTAATTCCTTAATAAAGGAAAAGTATAAAACAAAATACATAAGCTCAGGATGTTGTCTGAATACAGGAAAAACATATATTACTTACATTTATATGTAGATAATAAGTACGTAAAGGCCTGTCAGGTAAATGGCAATATAACCATAACTTTACACTGCATCGACCGCCAAACACTGTGTTCTACATAATATCTCTGCTTGTATAAAGTAGGCCTCTTTTCCATCAACGCTATAATGTTTTAAAATTCTACCTTTAAATAGCTCTTGACCTCATATCTTCACATCCACAGGTAAACTACCATTTGCCATTGAGCATCCCGTTATACAAGAGGCTTGAATGTCAATTTTACTTTTAAGGCAACCTCCAAATAAGGCCGTGTTTTCATTTGGAAAACCGAGAGAAATGAATAATACTTGGGAACAACTGTCATGAAACAGTAACCAAGTGAAAAGGAATTATGAATAATATGTCTTGGCATTTATATGAAATCAAATTATTAATTTCGGTTGAGGAAAAAAAGGGGGGGGAAAAAACAAAACACAAAAAGATCAGGCTCAAGAAAATAAACCAGAAAACGGTTTCGGCTACTTTTCAGCTTCCTGTTAATTAAATAAGTTCCTGTAAGGTGGAGAGAAAATTACTGTAGCTGCTCAGATGGGCCCAAAAGTGTGTCAGAGATTTTGTTCATTTTCATATTTTTAATTAACAGACTTTTGCTCCTCCGTCTTCCATCAGTGAATGAGTCTTTCGTTCATTTATTTGATGTAGTTTATCTCCCCCAACCATTCATATACAACCCTATTGGATCCTGGGACTTAAGGATCCATCTTTTGGCCACCAGAGAAGCATAACTAATGACAACATTAAAGTGGCTTTGTGAGCATGGCCATCAAAAATGTCGATCAACCAAGCAGGAAATAATGTTGGATTTTAAAATCTGCATGAATAAACATGTATGTTTAGAATCTGGTAAGCTCAGTTTAGAAAGAACTGAAGGTGTTGATGTACTTGTGGGAGATAGTGATGAAAAACTACAACTTTAAGAGTTCATAGGTGAGTCATGGGTGTGAGGCTTTAGTAAAAAAAACAAAAAAAAAACACTATTATGTGGATTCAGGCCGAGCACAGTTGTGTTTTCATCCTCTGAGTCGAATGAATGACGGTGCCACACAAGACGTCTTCAGGGTGCCGTCTAATTGAAGCGACGTTTCAAGCTTTCTAAGGACTCAGAACTGTCAGACCCATTAGCATCTTCCTAATTACTGCGCTCCTGACCCCAGACTGGACAGGAAACACATGGTCAGCTAGCTCCGGCCCCACTGCCGCCAGTGAGTCCAGTCCACACACTTAGTTTATCTCTTCATTAAGACATTTTTTTGTCATTTGCTCTGAATGAATAGAGCATCAGAGCCAGAGAGTGACTCAACTATTCACTGCCTGGGTGAAGAATGTGTTGGCCCAGTTCCTTGGGAAGAGCCCTGTATTTTACCCAAGTGTCAACAACACTATAAACTTGTTTTTATTAATGAATGATGGATTGAAGCAAAGGTTTTGATTTTGTCATGTAAGTTAGTTCTCACCCAGATTCAATGCAGGGAAATGAACAGTATGTGTATAAAAGCAATATGAATCAAAATACATGCATCATGATATCATAATAATTTCTGTTATTTGTCAAGATGGCAAATTAGTTGATTCCACCTTCTCAAATGTGAAGTTCTGCTACTTTTCTTTGTTAAAAATCTTTACATATTGAAAATGATCTGGCTTTATAACTCAGATCAGACAAAACAAGCAAACTGAAGGGGTCATCTTAAACTGTGGGAACTTTCAATGTGATACTAAATTAAGGCTGCATGATATGCAAAAAGCATAATTTTCCATTAAAAAAACATTTTCACTGCAAAATGTAAAATTTATCATCTGAATTTTGAGAATATGATTTGTCTGCAAAAGCATCTCTGTAGCAACACAACACAATGCAGATAAAGAACTATATCCTTTGTATGTTTAGTTATGTAGTTGTGTATAATGTGAGCGTCTCAATATCACAGTTGTGTGGTGGGATCTCAACTTTCCACTTTCCATTCCTACTACTGCTGTTTTAAGTGGTAGAAGAAACAAGATGATTCAACTGTTTTAACATATTTTGCTCAGTTGCTAACTAGTTTTCTTGCTCTCTCAGTTGCAGCATGTAATTTCTTACACAAGGTTACCTACAGGTCACACCAATTGCCTTTCTATCTGTGTCTATTTCCCTCCTGAACACAAATATTTTTTATTATCCTAATTTTTAGTTTTTCTAATTAGCTAAACTACTTCACCATCTTTCCGTGTACCCCCTGGCTCCTAGCTTCCCCCTTGGGAATCACCACAGTGTATAATCTATAGGGGAGGTATAGCTGCAGCTGTGAATGGTAAAGACCTTGTTCAATGGCACATTTGAGTAGTTTAGCATATCTAAGCACTTCGGTCTCATTCTGGCACTTCGTGATCTGTGAATCCCTGCAAATGCAAGATGATTCACTCCATGGGGTGTACTGTACAAGTCGTGATTCTTTTAAAGCGTTAGTGTGCAACTGAAGAGGTGACCCTTCTCATGACAGTCACTCCGCTCTGACCTCAAGCCTCTCTGACACCCAGGCTTGAGTCCCTGCCCAACTCTGAGCACCCAGAGGCAGTTTTCTGTGGCTACGCTCAATTTGCCTGCAATATAAACACACTGATTTACCTAATAGAGAATATGTATACAACAAGCGTGATGAGGATTCGTCCTGGCAGGAGCATTTTGCCCTCTGATCTAATCCGGGCTGCTAAATTGTGAGTAACTGTGTTGAACTTGTGTCCTCCAGCCAGCAGAGATCAGAGTTCAGCGTTGTGCCGTAATCACAGATCACATCTTGTTATGCTTAGTGGGCAATGAAAGATGCTACGGACTGTCTCATACTGTAGCAGCTACTTCATATACTAGGGGGACGTAGATCTGGTTTAAGATAAAGAAAGACAAATCTAAATGCAGATCACAGTGGTTTTACAGTACAAACTCTTTAACTTTTTATATTATAAGCCACCAGTGTCTGCAGATGGGGGTATCTATGGAATTTGTAGTCTTCATGTTTGAGGCCAGAAAATGATTAATATCACCTGAAAAATCTGAATAATCCAAACCAAACTATCACCCAAGCCTCCCCTGTCTCATTTCTGCTGTGTTGCTTCACTGCCTATAGAAACTCTAGCATAAAGGAAACTCGCAGTATTATTTGACAAATGGAGCACAAACAGCAAAATACGCGTTTAGTACATGTCTCGGCCCGTAGATTAATGACATTAACGAAGTTTCCATTAGCACAGCGATCGGGGGAGACAGAGGCGTCCATGCGTAAATCCACATGACTGAATCACTGATAAGAGAAAATGAAACACATCTCTATGGGCCAAGAGGGGCCAGGAAACGCCACTCCAAATTAGCCTGCGGCCCAATTTGTTGTTACTTCATTAACCGACCAGCATCTGTAGAGAAGGGGAGGGAGGTTGTGACCCATCTTTTGCCTAAAAAAATTCCCATTTTGCTTTTATTGCATGGGCCTCTAGGAGACAAAACAGTTCCCACAGTAGAAAGAGAGTTGGGTGGAGGATCCACACCACAATATGACATGAGCTGCATCAGCCAACATTGGGAAATGGGTTTGTTCATTCAACACAGGTCTGAAATGTGAGAACAAAATTTGTTTCATAATCTCATGTTGAAATTTTTCTGTGGGTAATCTATTGTTTCATTGCTTGCTCAGCAGTTATCAGATGACCTTTCATATCTCTGTCCTTTTCTGAATATTTTACTGCCATAGTCCCTGTAATACAGAGCTTCAGATCACAGAAGATTTCAAAAAAAGCATTTTAGACTTGTTCTTGGTAAAGGTTAAAGAAGTGAAATGTCCAGCGGAAACAAAATGTTACAGTTCCAGTGGAATTTGAGTTATCCTGAAAGCTGAAATCGCAGTACAGAAAGAAGGTGAATATCCAAGATAATGATAATAATAAATAATTTGGAAGTTTGAGTGAAATTTCAATATCAGATTGTATTGATTTTTCACGTCAATGAAGAACTGACAGGTGCTTACAGTATAGCCTATCTACTGTAAAGTAAACCTAACTTTTTGCTGACGTTCAGTTTTCTGAGTTGAAGCTCTCTGCACACACACTAACACTAGTCCTGTTGACGCATGAACCGATTTACTGCTATTTGTGAACATTCATTAAAAGGAAAGCTCAGAAAGACACATGAAGTCTGTGCTTTAGACAAGGCAATACGTTGCTTACAACAAAACAAAAACTTCCCAGTGTCCATCAAAGCATCAAATTATATCAGTCATATGATTTTAATGGTAGCCTAGTCTAACTTATAAAGCAAAGCCTGAATTTAAAATGTGTCTTTTTTTATTTATTAGTGAGAACCATGGATGTAGGCAGGAGTTCGCTGATTAACCTCCGACCTCTAGGGGGCGTCCTAACCCTTCTCATCTTTTGATTTGTTTATTTACTATTTTTAATTTAAAACCAAATAAAATAATTCAATTGCGCTTGCGTAGTTGAAATTTTAACCAATAAATGAATATATTTCTTTTTTTTTCTTTTAAAAGAAAAGGAAATCGTGACGATGACGTGATGACGTTAGTTACGTCAGACGGTGACCCTGGGAAATTAGCGCCAAAGCAAACTCAGCTGGTGAAAGGAAAAAAAAGAAGGGTTGAGAACTTGTTGGAAACAAACTTCGGCGCAATGGAGCAACATAGAGAAAAGCAAAATGATATTGGAGACACTTAAATTCGTGAAAACTTACCGTCTAATAACAACAACTTTAACTCTATCAATACCGGAGATAGAGCTCGGGACCTTTTCATAAACAGACTGCGGTCCGACTTGGAGCTACTCAGAGGAGTTTCATCATGTGGAGTTTTCTCGGATAAAAGGGCTGGAAGAAGACCGTCATTTGAGGTGAGCTGTTTCTCATATTAGCCTATTAGCTAGCTACTCACCAGTGTTGAGCACCTTACTTTTAAAAAGTAGGTATTATTTATAGTTACTTAGTCAGGTAGGCTAGTTAGGCTACTTACGTTTAGTTGATAGGCTGAAAAAGATGCAGGCTGCATAACTACATGGGACTTCTTGAGACAAGTAATGGCGCAGTTTATTGTCAGCAATGGTATTTACTTTATAATGGGGAAACAGTAACTTTTTTTGATTAGCCTACTCGTTACTGAAAATAGTAACTCACACTACAGGCATGCTCCTCTCCAAGATGTTTTTACAATGAGAAGGAGTAGCCTCGTTGTTGACATGGATTGGTATGGGCTCTTTGCACAGCTCCACTACTTCCTGAACTTAATGCTGCTCCTTTGTTTCCTGTCTTACATTATTGGACAAACTGATTAATCCAGGTGTGTCTGAGTAGTCACAATGGTCAGACACACCTGGATTAATCAGGTTGTCCAATAGGAAATAACGGAGCAGCAGAAGTAGTGGAGCTGTGAAAAGAGCCCATTGGAAAACCCTTTGACTGTTGCATCATTGCATCTCTATGCAAATTCAGGTTACATATTTGTTGCAGGTGTATCTATATGCAGAGCAGTAGGAAATATCACTTTGTGTGTGTGTGTGATTGATGGAATAATCTATATCATAGGATTGTATTGGCGGAGGTGGGGAAGTCCGTGCTTCCTTTCTGCCATTCAGCTACACACTGTGGGTTCATGTGTTGATACTGTTATGCAATCATGTGGTGTAAATCCTGTATGATACGGGAGAATACATCTACAGCTGTTGATATTGTCCTTCAGGCTGTGATAATAGGATGTTGTCTCTCGGTGTAAGTCTGTATAAACTACAGGTGTTTCCAACAGATAGTGCTGTGCCGTCCACTGAGAATCGGTAATACAAAACCAGGACTGTGGATGTGTGGAGGAGGATGGTCTCCAAGGCCTGGATACAGTATAGATACAGTATAAGATGAGAACCGCTGCATATTAGAAAACCCAAAAGACATGTTGGCTCTTGAATGATTATGTAAACAATCTTATTATGTGGCTCAAGGTAGAGGTAAAGTTTATTTTGATTAGCAATATTCTACATGGATAACTCTGGTGTCAAGAGTTTTTGTATAGGCTAATGAGAACAATTTGCTTTATGCCTGTAATTGTAGGCTACTTGTGATGTGTTATAAGGTCATGAAATTTAAATACGCACATAGATGAATCAGGATCATGTAGAAAAAAACAAAGTTGAGTTAAAATAAAATGAAACAACTCCTGGTGTTGGATGGAGGATGTAGAGTTGCAGCGTATCTGTCCTGCAGTGGATCAGTGGAGAATCAGTTGGAGCTGAGGGGCCTTTCAGCTCTTATCTGCTGATGGAGCTGGATGTCTGGGATGGCTAGTTTCTTATCTTCCATGGCCCACTAATATCCACAGGGGACCAACACCGTTTGGCACCCTGAAATCCTTTTTTTCCAACACCGGATGGGAAATCAGCCCGTGTGGATCACAGGGGCTTGAGACATGGATGCCATATGGCCCCTTTTTATTCCCTGTGGAGTTCAGGCCTTTTGGATGCCCAGCATCTAAATGCACACCAGAGATTTTGACAATATGTGATGTGACAAAGGAATTTTGGCAGTTTATGTTGTTGTTTGTCATTACTAGCACATCAATGAGATTCATTAGCATTTTTCAGGGGCTGAACTGGTGACTATCTGTAGACCCAACTGCATAAAACAGGGCTCATTATAGAATAGTGTGTAATTAATAGTATTTCAAATGGGTGTTAGACTGAGCAACATTTTAAATCTGGTGCTCTATTTCAGCGCACAATTTCTCTTTCAAGAGACATTTCATCACAAAAAACAAAACTTTCTCCACATGATCTGCCTGCTATACTTTTCTGACTAAGTATGTCAGAAAATTGAGAATTCATAGTTTTTTTAAACAAGTAAACCTCCAATGGAAACAAAAGAATATTTTACAGTTGAATATTTTGAGGACTTATCCTATATGCTTTTATTTCAGCAGGAAAACATAATCTATATTTAACACCTTGGAATTGGACAGAAATGTGACTGTAGCATTGTGGATAATATTAATCAGAAGATTTCACCCTAAAAGCAGTAAAAATATAAGATCAATAAAAATATTCCATAATCTGAGACCAACACATCAAAATGCATAATGCAATTTAGATTTTAAGTGTAGGATGTTATGAAAGTCGTTTGGAAACTTGTTTTATCAAGAAAGATGTTCAGTTAGTGAGTATTATCATATCGTTTTTAAATGAAATTGCTTTTCATTTTAATTGCACATTTAGCTGAAATATGAGCACACAGATAACGTTCTGTTAACATCTCTGAAGTTTGATTGACAGAGAAAAAAAATAGTAGAGGGTGCACTACTGTGTCTGGCCAGCTGAGGACATGCTTTCCTCAGACTGGGAGATGGGAATATATAGATTTAAGTAGCCTCACTTACCCACAGCACTGCTCAGACAGTGCACACAGTAGCCCAGTGGATTACTGTGTATAGAAAATGTACAGACAACAAACAGATGGGACAGCTGCTGTAGGAAGTGATGCATAGATGTCTAAAAGAGACATAGAATTTGTAATAATTATATGAATACACATGTGTACTGCATAAAATGGGTAGAGAGTGGCATTAAGGTCATATTTAGACTAATAAAACACACCAATGACAGCTCTGTGGACTAACAGATGTTGTTTTTTAAAAATATTTTTCAAATATTCCTTGGGAGGTAATTGTCAACAAAGTGATCAGTAGGTGTAGATGGAGAGCTGAAAGCCACACACTCTGAAATTGCCAACTTTTCCCACGCAGGTGTAATCCTCAGTGAGATGACCCCGCCGCAGCACAGTATGTTTATGACGCAGGTTGAGAAGACCTCCATCGAACTTCTTTATGAAGTAGATTGAGGACAATTTTCCTGCTGAAAGGTGGTC
Source organism: Trachurus japonicus (assembly GCF_045865225.1). Lineage (NCBI taxonomy): Eukaryota > Metazoa > Chordata > Actinopteri > Carangiformes > Carangidae > Trachurus > Trachurus japonicus. Next base: position 8,134,932 of record NC_140925.1, read on the forward strand.
TACCTGGAAGGCCGAGGCTCCCTGCCAGCTGCATGTCATTTCTATCAAACGTGGCCGGGGTCTGTCAATTAAGAAAACACAGGGCAATCTGTGGCTGCTGAAAGAGATCCTCTTGGCCCGCTACCAGGCTGAGAGACGGCCTTTTGTTCCCAGGCATGTCTCACATACTTTCAGAGCCCAGATAAGCTCGGGCTTCATGAAGCCCTGCTTTATATTTGCCCACTGTAATGTCTCTGTGGGGTCAGGGAATATGGGGAAGCACTGTCGGCGAAAAGGTAATATCCCCCCTCCCACACACACACTAATGGGTCAGGAATAGAAGCCACAGGTTAGGTGGTCCTGAGGCCTGGCCAGGGGACTTTTCTGCTGAATGATCCCCTCCTCCCCATGTGCCCACCCTCGATCCTTTTCTACCTCTTTCATACCGAGGACATAAACTGCTAAACAAGCGGGCAGCTTTAGCCGTTTCCTGAAATCGGATAAACTGGTACTCTATGCCTGGATCTGCCAGCGTGAGGGGGGGAAGGGAGGGGAGTTTGTTTTAGTACCAACCAACCAGACCACCCACTGACACACAAACAGGTACATCAAGGTGGGTTGAAATTTAAGATGAGGAGAAGGGGAGGTTTGAGGCCATCAGGTATAAGGGGGGGTCAAAGGGGACTGGAGGCTCTTGATGACTTGGCGTCATTGTGGTTTATCATAAAATATGCCTTGTAAGAGAACCAAGGAAAATACCAGGCATTCTTTTTACAAGATACCTCGACCAGGATCAGGTTTACCTCTACTTTAGTCTGCTTAGATATTTGTTAGGTATGTGCTTATTTATAAGTGGAGTAGACAGACATTTCTCCTTATTACAGAAAACTTTGTAATTATTTGTTATTGAATACTTATTTATATTAATGTGTAACATTTATTTTATAGACAGTATAGACAACAAGAGAATATGAGTATATGATATGAGTATAATGTAATAGGCTATACCTAAAAAATGTACTGAAGTACAGGAAGTAAATGTGTTTAGTTGTTGGTGTTTTTCTGTTCTCACATTTTTTGGTCACATACGGGACATTTTGACAACTTAAGCTCTTTGAAGTTAAACAAACGTCTTTACTTTGTGATGCTTATGACTCATCATCATGTAATAAGGTCTTAACCTGCGATTAGACATAGTTTGGGTGGCAACAGTGTGTGAAGGCTGTTTTCTGTTCCACCCTGACAGCACCTTGCTGTGCTAGGTCCAATAATTATTATTTTCCTTAGTGTGATGGAGAGTAGAGCAGCAAAGTTAGTTAAGTCGATCAAGAGAAAGTCTGGTTGAACGCAAAACACCATATATCTGCAGGTCTTTGCTGCTCATACGAGTACTTTTTCCTGGTTGCCTCTGTCATATAAATAAAAACAGACTTTGGTTTGGAGAAAAACAAAACTTTCTGACCTTAACTCCACCCAGCACCTTTGGGGTGAATTGGGATGCCATCTGCACATCAGGTTTTATCTCCCAACATCAGAGCCCAATCTCACTCTTTCCCATAGTGCGTGCAGCCAGGAAGAGTGGAGGCTACATATTAATGCCCATAGTGTGGGAATTATATGTTCAACGATTGCTTATCTGTGATGTTGATGTGTATATACATTTGGACATATCATCTATGCGTGGTGCAGCATGAGAACTTTTATTACTGGTTACTCCTGTTGGTTTTTCAATGGTTTCTATCTCTGGGATACCCATTTTGTTATGGTCGCATTAAAACAACATTTGTAGCAGCTCACATTGATAGAGCAATGAATTGATAGCAGCTCTTACAACATACGCTTTTTTTTCAGCATTTTTCATTTTTCTTTCTTAAATTAAAGTATAGAAGCCTTTATAGTCATTTCCTTCATCATTGTCAGCAAATTGCCCATGCAGGAGTGAGGTATTTAACGTCCAGTCTGGGTGGGGTTCCATTAGATAGCTTTAAGACCATGCTGAGTGCTCTTGAAAATTAGTTTTTTGGCAACTTCCTAGGATGCACAGTCTCCCAGCAAGCCACCAAGGCTTTGTCAAGACTGCGCTGGTTTAAGCTCGCAGCTTTTCAAGCCTCCCATTATGCCTGACTCAGTCGGGCAGAAAGCAAAAGAGCCTTTTCTGCAGTCATGTGGGCATACTGGCATTATACACAGTTCAGTATTAGATATTTGTGAGTCATATAAACAGAAGGGAGGGCACTGAGGCTTCTTGAAGGAATAAGAAAAAAAAAACTTTATAATTGGGGAGTTATATAAGTGTCTAAATCCTCCTCCAAGGATTTAATTTTTCCCCCATTGTGTGTTTGGAAAAGCAGGAAAACCTCACAGCAGAGGTGACAAATCCTCTGACATAGAAAAAAGGGTGGTACAGTTAAGGGATTGTAAATAAAGTCTTTAAATCTTCAGGTGACGGGTAGTTAACTGCCCCCCTACTGTGATTCTTTATTTATTATTTTACAGTATTTACTGTACCTAAAACCAGCCAATTATGTAGCTTACTTTACTTCCTCCTTCATGCCAATAAACAGGGTTTTTGGATGTTTTAGGTGAAAGCAGAGGCTACTTCCTTGTGAAAGTATTTCCCAAAAATAGATATGAAAACACTCAAGGCTTACTGTAACAAACATACAAACAAAAACTTACTGAGGACTGGATGGCACGGCTCCAGATGTATTTATCGTATCCTCTTTCCTGAAATGGTCCCACTTTTTGAGTCTCCTTCCAGATATTCAGGTCTATTTAGCCTCATGCACCCTTGTGTAGATTTGTTATGGTTCTCTTCTTCCTTCAGTAGCCTCCCCCAATTATAAACTGTATAGATTTCCCCATGGTGAGTCCCTGTCCTCTCTTCACATCTACAGTGTGGATATGTGTGTGTATCTGTGAGTTACTCGTGAGTGTGAATATGTGTGTGTGTGTGTGTGTGTGTGTGTGCATGCATGTGTAGCTCCCTGTTGGCCCAGATGCTGGGGTGTGTACAGTGTGTAAATCTGGGGCTAGTTGGGTCAGTCAGCCATGACCTGGACTATGTTGGGCCTTGTCTTGCGAGTGCCTCCAGCAGTGTTCCCCTCCTCAGCTCTGACCAGCCAGCCTCACAAACAAGGATTTAGGTCATCTTGACCCACCTCCCCCTCCACCGCCCGCTTCCGCCCGTGTGTTTGTTAACGTGACGCCTCCGATGATCTCTGAATGCAGCGTTTAAGATGTTTACAAGATCTGTTTGCACAAAACAAACAGATCTTTTTCTCTTTTTTTTGCCTCGGGGCTTCATGTTGAAATCTACGCTATAAACATGATGACTATATTGTAAGCATTTTGTATGTAAATAAGTATTCTGCACGCCATAATCCCTAATGTAGTTAATTTAGCCTTGTGCCTGGAGCTTTGCCTGAGAAGGATCAAATACTTACAGCTACAAAATGTTCAGGAACAACTAACTGTAATCCATGATGCTCACCGATTTTCCCACAGTGTGGCTGAAATCCCAAAATTTTTTGTAGTGCCAAAATAATTGCTATGATACCTTCTCAGAAGTAACAGTACTTGTGCTGTGGGATGCTTTACTGTCGCAAACAGTTGCCTATTTACAGCAGATACAGAGGTGTACAGGTATTTATTCAGCTATGTATCTGATACCTCTGATAAATATAATAAAGCCAGTATTTACTCCCCTTTTAGCTCTGGGATGAGTTAATACTGTAAACCCCCCCAAGGCAGAGAATAGTCTGGTACCAAACAGCCGAATGCTTCACTGTGATTGGTGAGAGTGAACCGAACAGTAAAGGTATGAACGGAGAGAAACTCTGCTGAGAGTAACCACAATCTTTGCCTAAGTTGTTGTTTTTGTTTTGGCAGAATCGTTAAATACCGGTCTTCTCGTCTGGAGATGGATTTGCTTGAATTTCCTCACTCATTTATTTAGTCTTTGTGATAGACAGTTGGTCTTTTTTTGGCAGTTTGTTAATGTCATCTCATATAATTAAGGAGGGAGATAACGACAACCTGTCCTATACACTATTTCTGATCCAGCTGTTGTGTTGTTAGTATCACAGTAACAGAACAAGTCCTCCATCCTCAGTGACAGCCAGGTAAGAGAATGAAAAAAGCTCTTCTCATCCACATGCTACTGATGGCAGACAAACTCAGGAAGCATCGAGTTCAGCTGGTTCTCTTGTTAGGATAATAATAATAGTGTAGATTAAGGGGCTAAATCACTTTCATCATTTAGAGATGAGGGGATTATAGTAGGTCTAACAACACATACTGTACTTACTGATTTTTATATGTGTTCCCCTTTATTTGGTGGATGGGGGTGGCTGGTTGGGGTGGGGGGTGCTTGAAATCCCTACTTCACTTCTACAAATACCACCAATGCACTGCACTTAAGGGAGTGCAAAGGCCTGTCCTAGAACAGGCGTACCAGTACAACATTTACATGGTGCCTCTGAAATCAGATTATGTATGGGTTCAATTGACTTAATGGATTTGAAGAGACTAGATCCTATTAATGAATAGGCTGCCCTACGGCGCTGCCCCAACCAATAGCAAGCTAATCTGGCATGCAAATTAAATCCTGCCTCAATATGCCTGCCTGTTTAATGCGATCCATTACACAGTTTCACTTATTTATATATACTATTATAAAAGAATAGGCTTATAAACAAACTGCGGGAGGGGTTTGTTCTATAAATGGGGCCGTGCTGGCCCCGGGGCAGGCGGAGAGAGCTGCGATTTTCACTGTCATTCACTGCCAGTCACTGACAATGGAGCTGCCTGTGTAATGGAAAATATGGAATAACATTCAAAGATATCTTAAACTGTGAACGATCAGTCCACTATGGAGGTAAAACTGTCTCAATGTTATTTGTATTAGATTGACAATCTGTGTGTAAATGTGTAATCTGTAAACATAACACATATTTTCTGTATTTGTAGAAGGTGCTTTATAGTTATAGATTACACATTTACGCACAGATTGTCAATCTATTCACACACACGCACAAAGAAAAAAAATTGAGGTAACTCTTTTTCTATAGTCCACTTTTATGAATGAATTCATCCATTGCATTGTAATATTACAGAACTGGCTGTTTTTACATTGCAATACATTGCGTTTTTGGTTTTCAGTGAGGTGATAAAATGCACCATGAGAATATGTGCAGGCTGAGATTATATTTCTTTTCTTTTCCAATTTGATTATGCCTCTTTTTCACTCCAGATTCCCCACTTTAAGCCCACTGCGCTGCAGGGACATAAGTGATTTGTAGGCTGGGGTGTGTATTCGAAGTCATAATCTGGCACATGATCACTCTGAAGGCTGAGCAGGACGTCTGCCGAGGAACTCCGCCGCTTCCAGCCCTTTTGGTTCCGGCAGGCTCTTCATGCCTGGTTACCTTAGAGCCGGCTTCGTTAATGTCGTCGGGAATAGGGGTCAGGGGGAGGCCATGATTTCACCTGACCTCTGCTGAAATATTACAGCCAGGTTTACTTACCAGAGAGAGGGAGAGAGAGAGAGAGAGAGAGAGAGAGAGCCTCCAAAGCTGGGAGGCAGTAGAGAAATGCGGAGGAGAACATTGCCCCAATCTGATGAGGCTTTTTCCACTGATGAGGTTTAATCACCGCCATGCTAGTATCATTTCACTCAATCCCCTTGCATCGTGTTGCTATAACATCCTCCCTTGTTGTCTGTAGTCTTGTGCAGCACCGGCTTTACCGAGAATCATCGTCTGATTCAATCTGGTTCAGCCACTTCACCTCAGCATACTTCAGCACAACTGGCTTTTTGAGCAAAATTGAATAAGACGTGAATTGAATATTTTCAGTTTATCTGACAAGGGTTCCCTGACAAATATAAATAAATAAAGCCTTCCCAATGCAGGTATGCTTGAGTGTGTGCACCTCATTTCAAGCACAATTAACTTGAAATGGAGTGCTACAGGATCAATAGTCCCCATTTGATCCAGGGGGGGGTCTGTCACTCCATGGGAATGGCACACATATGGTAATACAGGCAGCTTAACAACAACTTAGAGGATTTACTGTTGCCGTTTTCAGGCCAACATGAATAACAAACAGCGCGCCACTCATAGGAGCCATCTTCTTTTATCCCAGTCTCAATTAATCTTAAGGCGAGACACCATTTAAAGCTAATGAACAGAGGGCAAAACTGATGTATATTGATACCAAGAGGTGAAAGCATCAAAAGGGGGCTCATGTTGCAGAATCCACTGCTATAGGCGGCCTGGCCTGGCTATAGCAGCTTGCCTCAGAAAACACAACATAAAAAGATAAATGAACACTGAATGACCCTGACGTAGCCGTGTTCCTTCATCATATAAATAACAAAAAGCAGAGCGAATAAAGCAGACTGTGCCGGGGCCAATTCCCCAACGGGTGCTTATATGAAATGCAACTTTCAGGCGTTCTCCCCTCTCAGAATGTGGCATTTATTTGCAGGACTCTGTTTCAATTTAAAAGGAATGGCAGCTGAAGGAGGCACAGGGGACAGTGTCTCATCACCGCCACTTACCACTCTTATAGGCCTGCTGCCGGGGAGGAAAACCTCAGCAGGCAGCTCCACTTAAACAGTGAAGACCTCCACCAGTCAATGTAATGTGCAAGGCTCTGATAGCCTCATATTCTCAATCCTGTTTGAGTGTGTGGGTGTTTGTTGGCCTGTGTGTGTGTGTTTGGTGCTCGTTGGAAAGGTTCTCAGTGATTTTGATGTAGCATGTTCTTGTAACATTTAATATGTTTTTTCATACCTGGGGGAAAAAAAAACATGTGGAGAATAGTCTTAGACAGGATCTTCAACATTTTGGGACATACATAATATTGTTTCTTTGCTGTTAAGTCATTAAGTGTGAAGTGCCAAAGGACAGTATGCTATGCAATATGGTTCAACATCTAATGGCAACATTTACTGTAAATATTGTAAATGGTAGCATTCAAATCATATTTTCTACTTGTTAGTTGACTGGACATGTTATTAATCACCACAAATGATTTATTAAACAGTATCTAAAAAATCATGTTAAAATTAAATAGGCATGTACTGTAGCCTATGTCTTTGCCGTTAACCTAATAAATACTAATCTATTGCATGAAGTATTATGCCTTGTATCAAACTGTTAATATCACAATATTGCCTTCGTGAACTCAGAGTTTACAAGCTGAACAAGAACACCTGAACACACCATTAATGTCTTTCTCACACAATGACTATCATCATATGTCCTCTGCCCAGAAATGTAAGAAATGTAAGGAGACAACGTCATTAGGTCATCATACAACACTTAACCCAAACAACATCTCACTATTTGACACCTTTGTTGAGGTGGTGTTGACCTCAAAGTGCTTTCGGTTGGAAGGGTGATTTTCACACAGTGCTATAAGGCAGGTGCTTTAACGGTGCCATCCTATAGGTCGAATGTTCTCATGGTGAAAACCAAATTAATTATCTTGTATTTTCACCCTGAGAAACCAGACTAACCAAAACAGTGTGACTTCACGCCCAAGGACGTTCCTGGGACCGTTCTCGAGAAGACGGCATACGGACGTTCGTCGCCCAAAGGGTTAATGCTGATGAAAAACAAACAAACATGTCCATAAATAGGTGCTTTCCCTGGAAGAAAGACTTTATATGCTACAAGCTCATTTGAAATTCAGCTGAATGTCTCACACAGTGGTTGAGCATACAGGGCTGACGATGGGGGGTAAATTAGAGCTTGGAGATGAATTATCAAACAATTAAAAAAAAAAGAAAAAAAAGAAGCCAGGCTGAGCCAAAGGGAAACAGAGCACAGATGATATTGGCAATGGTTTTGAGATGCTCTTGTCTTTCTGGGTTAAGTTGTTGTATTTCTTTTTATTTTTGCACTTTTGGCTGCATGTGTTTTCAAAAAAACAAAACAAAACACAGCGAACAGCTATTAATTTCCAGGATTTATGTCTCAGTAATAAATAAATCAAATATAAAGTCAGTCATATATGAACTGACGAGACGAGTGAAACGGCTGAGGATGTGTCCATCCCCCACCCGCCGCAACTCTCGCTCCACCCTGCTCTCTGTGTTCCAGCGATATTCATTTTGATTTCAATTAAAGATCCTGAGTGTGACTCTCGGAGAGAAATTGCCTGCCTTTAATTAGGTAGTCTAAGTTCATGGAAGCAATTGTTGTTTCCCCAGCACTTTCAATTTGATGAGCCAAGGACTCCCATTTTATAGCTATGAATGAATATGGTTTCATACCCCTCAGGTTCCTTGTCCTGCTAAATATCTTGCTGCAACCACACAGAGAATATTACTTGTGTGTTTGTCATTAGTTGCCAGGGTTATGCTGCCATGAAGAGTGTATGTACTGTATATGTGTGTTTCTGTAGTCTGCAGGTGGGTTCCTCCATCTGTGATGAAGAGGTCAGTGGCTGGCTAGGACCACATGGTGCGGTGCAGGCCGCTGCCCGCTGGTCAATAATCTATTACAGGACATCCCTCCTACTCCTCTGTGTGACTAATGCACTGCACTGAGATGGCCTCCCAGAGGTTAATGCTGCTGGGCTGACCCCGGTCCCCTCTGACAAACACTGTCAATGCTTGATTCGGAAAAGCTCTTCCTCAGCCAAATATCCGGTCAGTCTGCTCTGAAGGTGGCTGAAGGCGCTCATATCTTCAGTAATGTCACTTTATTTTTGTTTGTCCACTTAAGATTCAAAGATTGTATTAGTTTTCTCCACATCCAAGTGCACAACTGATCTTGAAAATTGCTCAGGTGTGCAGTGGGATCTGTGGTGTAGTAAGTCCTTTTAGGTGTAGAGAAGTACATTATGAGTGTTCACATATACAGCATGTTCATAGGAGAGCAGCAAAACATGATGACTATGAGTAAACTGTCAGTTCATTTTGGTAATTCTTTGGCCGTCGTTCCCATCGGTAAAAGTAACGGTGACATCTCTAATAATAAGGCTAGAAGAAACACAAGAAACACAAGACAGATGATCCAACAGGTTTTAAGCAGGTTTTAAATTGTTTACTTGCAAAACAATTTTAGTGTAACAATCTGATTAAACTGATTTGTTGTCATGTTTACAACCTGTTTGATCATTTGAGCTTTTCTTTTGTAAGTTAACTTGACTATAGCAAAATCACTGTGTTCCCAGATCTCAGTATTGGGCGATGCTTTGAAGACAGACGCTGTGGGAAGCTTGCGACCTATACGTGTATCTACATATAGCATCTTTTTTGTGGTGGCCTGTCCTGCAGCCAGAGTCTTTTGAAACATATGTACCAAAGGGCTATGATTTGAATATAGCTATGAGCAACCTGTAGTTATACAGCTGAAGGTCAACACTTAGTCACTGTCTGTTTTGAAATCCAGTAACCTGGAGCCACCACAATGAAAATCCTATCACTGTCCTGGCTGCGTTGTAACTTGTCAGGTGTTTTGTTACCGCACTCTGCTGTGACTGTCACTGTGTTTTTGGGACTGGTGCCTCCACGAGCTGCTGTTATAATCAGATCTCTTCATGGGACCCTGATTGGTAGAACACCATGTTATTCTGACAACCCTCACTTCCAATCAATTTATGCCACAAATTCAAACTCGCATGCACTCAAGCATTGCCAGTGGCCTTGTTCCTCCATTTCCCTTTTTCCCTCTTTGGCTTCTCCAGCCTCTCTCGTTCTCTGTCAGTCCAATAAGCTGCAGTCAACAGCACTAAATATTTATCATTGCAGCTGTTTACATCCCTCCAGGATTCAACCCGAAATCTGCCATTTTTTTCTTAAGAAAAAAAAAACGTGAGCAAAAAAACCTGTCACAGTTTGTTTTTTCCATCTAATTTGCATCCAATGATATTTGCACTGCAGTTATGAGCCTCATAAATGAACTGGATCATAGGCTGTGAGCATTGCACAGTCGCACTGTATTCATCACGATGTCTCTTTGTTTCTCCGCTCTGTTTTAATAAATCACCTGCTGCCTCTGCAAGACACTGTCATTTGAAATTCTAGCAGCGGGTCTCGTCTGAGTGCGACGAGGAGGACCGTGGGCCGGCCTCATGTCTGCATGTGGAGCAGAAGGAAATTAGCCGCACCTGAATGACAAGGCAAAGGCTCCCACCCCCAGAGGGACTGTGATCTACACACAAACTCCCTTTTAATAGACTTACACCTCATTTGGCCTCTAAAGCTTGTTGAAGGGTCCCAGAGGACGGGGAGGGGGAGGCGGGCCCCTCAGAGGTCAGCCCCGCTGCTCGCTGTAAACCAGCTGCAGTGAAAGGCAGAGCTTGATTAGATGGCCATTCACACCCAGAAGGGGACTGCCGTGGAGGGACAATGCCACATTTTCCCTTGCAAAACAACAGGGACATTTTGTCTGGCCTGTCGTGAGCAATATCTGTTATGTTGCGGAGGGGCTGTGTGAAAAGCTCAGAGGAGACAGAGCGATGCCGCACATGAAGATGACTCGCTGCTCAATCAGCGGTCGCCTCCGTTAAAGAAAGGATCATGTTTTGTGAATCTGGAAGACACAATTTAACTTGTATTTTTTCCTCTTTCTCTCCCTCTTTTACTCTCAAAAGAGACTTTATGGCTCTGACAAATTATCATCACAAATCTCTCGTTGACTGTCCAAAACTTCTATTTACGACCATGAAAAGCAGCCAGATATGAAACCGGATTAAAAATCTTTCTGTCAATCTCCTCTGGTCTTAGATCACAGTGCAGCACCTACACACAGCAAACGGTGTGTCATTACAATCAGCTGGTTGGTGTGCATGTTTATATGTGGTTATGTAACTGTGGCAGGGAAATTAAATTAAATATTTATACATGATATGAGACAATTAGTCAAATATTGTTTTGACATTGCAAAAGCATGGCTACCACCATTATCATCGTCCATCAGTATCTCCTCATCCAACTGTCAGCAAACAAATAAGTCTGTTTTCAAAAATGTTGTTTAACAACTGTCACTTTAAAATGAAATCCCTAGCACTGCAGATGTAGTACTATAACCACTTGCATGAGCATGTTTTTCCTTGCACGCACAGAGATTAAACCATTTTTATTTGGTCATACATCATATGTGGCAGTAGAGTACACAACTAAAACCTTAATATGGCATTTTCCTGCCAGTATATCAATACAGTAAGCCTTTTAAAACTTTGTTTGCAAACTCAGTATAAGAATCTAACAATAATGATCTTATTTGTCTGTATTCACACTGTCCGTCTGCCTCAGGAGAGAGGGTGTTAAAGGGTTAAAAGCCATTTGAAAGGGGTTTTTCTTATAAGAACGACTCATCTTTTTTTGGACTGTTTTGAACCTGAATCACAGAAGTCATTTAAAGCCCATTACACACAGACGTAACATCTGAACACCACACTGTATGCGTTCACTCTGGATGCTGATTGCATAAAATACACATTTAATGTATGAAACATTTGAAATGAGTTAACTTACTGGCTGAAGAAGTCAAAATAAATTTCCTCTCAGTAACTGCTGCTTATTGAAGTTAGCTCATTTCACACTTTCTCTACATTTTACCTCCCTTTTCACCGCCTCTCATTCCCCACTCATACATCAGTCGTGCTGTATTTCAACAACTAAAGGGCCCGGCTTTAAACACTGTAATAATACCATGTTCCCTGTCTGACCGAAGGCTTGTAGCTTCAGACATAATATGAACTCATTTTGCTCATTAAAGCATCAAGAGCTTCTCAGCTGGTCATGGGGGGGGGAGAAAAAACTCAATGACCTGGACAATGGCAGAGAATAAGCTGTGGTGAGAATCACTGTTACAGAGAATGATGCTGGTTATAAATAGCGATAAGCTATTTGTCAGGGCTTTTATTTTGAAATTTTGAGATTTCTAGAGCCGTTCCACTGCTGTGTCATAGTGAAAGCAGTCTAGATTACTATTTATGAATTGGATGACATAGGCTACTTATGGAAAATATACTTTTGATGTGTAACAACTCCTCATGGTGTCAGCTCCTTCTTGGGTTACTAAACAATAGATCCCACTTCCTATAATTGTCAACAAGCGAGTGTGTTTCAAGTGACTCATGATGGGGGGAAAAAACAGGTTCATTGTGTTTGTGAGCCTGCATGGCATCGATGCTCTCACTGTCTGTTTTTTTTTTCTTCACACTTCATTCAATGACATCCAAAAACATTGATGGTTAATTATTTCTGAGGAGGCTTTTTGCATAGCTCCTGTATCCCCGGGTTAATTCAGAAGCATTCCCTTATCTTCCCTGGGGTATAGAGTTTGCATTTTAAGTGAGGCACAGCACAGACACTCAGCAGCATCTTAACTTCCTAAGTTGAAGTGTGGCTGGGGTTAAGTGGTCCCTATGCTCACAGCACCTATCTCAGCCCAAACATGACAGCTGGGGACTTGACTGTTGCTATGGAAATCACAACCCCCTCCTCCTCCTCCTCCTCCCTGCCTGTCCAAACCCCCCACCACCCCCATCCCCCCCCTTGGGGTGCATGAATATGCCCCAGACTGCTCATTTGAGACCATACAAGTCCTCCTCCTTCTCCCTGTGTTAACAAGTCAACTTTTCTGTTGTTCTGCCCTGTTTCAAACGGGGTTTATTGCAAATGGAAAATGGCTCGGGGTGCACTCGGGTGCTTAACAGTGCTCAGTCCGGCTTTGCAGCTGGAAAATTTCCTAGAATGGGCTCCTGTAAGCTGGCTAGAGAAGAAGACTGAGAAATTGTTTGCCTTGCTTTTTAAATTACCACAACAGAAATATAACGCGGTCACATATTGTATATCGAGGAGGATGAACTCTATAGATCATGAATGTGATGAATATCTATTGCTACTTATAATTCAGGGAATTATTTTGAAGATTTTCATTTCATGACGCCATAGTTCTGCTTCTGTTTGTGCTCAGTGAAAGACGTTCATTGTATTTGCATTCGGTAATTGCCTCTCCATACTGCATTTTGCATGGTTACTGGCAGAATCTGCCATGTGGGACTCAAACTGTGTAGCCTCTACCCACGCTCAAGGGTTCACAGGAAACAAAGCATGTAAGACAAGATTGACTCATAAGTTGAGTGTTATCATGTCTAGCAGCGTTGAGGCGGCCCTCCTGATTCTTCTTTACAAAAACAATGTGAAGACGCCGAAACCTCTCAGTCCACAGTTTTTCTGCGTGTACTATAAACACACACACACACGGGTTTTGATGCATTTCTGTCAGTGTGGCCACTTGAGGCATGTTTGCTTCTCCCTGTTGTTGATACAAGTGTCAACAGCACTGCTAGACCTGCACCTTCAAAAAGCACTGGAAGAGTTACCACTAGAAACCACAAGTGCTGGTAAAACAAGCATCGCTTACATCAGAAGGATTGTTATTTTAAACCAGGGTCTTAACTGTGCTCTCTTTTGCTCAGATTTTTCAATAAGTTTACAGCATCACATGGCATCTTTGAGTTAATCTTTCATTAGTTATTCATTTTTAGTGTTTGAAGTCAAGTTTAGACAAAAAATGTCCCATGCCATTTCCACCGTATACCTATATTCACGCATCCACATTGACATGCACAATATACCCAGATGCTTCCATATAGGAACATAGACATATATCCATAAATATACAATCTTGACAATCAACCAGACATTTAAAGCTCTCTCAGCTCTGTTAACCAGCTGCCATGTTCTTTGAACCAGAAATGCATTACCCCATGTGAAAGTGTGCTTCCTCATTATTACAATCAGATTGAGCCAAGAGAAATAAAAAATGAAAGAATCCCAGTGACAGTCACACAGACACAGATTTTACCTTGAGAGTAACAGATATTTTAGTTATCTTTAAGATATTTGTATTTCATCATATCCCTTGTTCTGTAAATATGAACTACTGACTGGGAGAAAACAAGAGATTCCCCTTGTTAATAGTTCTGATATTTCCGACTTTAAACGCAGCAAGAAATCTACTTATGAAACAATGAGTTGTATGAAGCTGTTGAGAAAAAATATGTTTGCTGCTTTTTCTGGGTGCAGCATGTCAGGGTTGAAATACAAAAAGTCCCATCAAGACAGCCATTTCCAAGACTTTATGTGAGAGCTGTAATTTTGTCTAATTGTTATACTGTCATGAAAATCTCTTCATTACTCCTCCTAAAATCAAGACCGCAAGTCACAACGACATGTTAGAAATTTATCTTAAAGCTGTCGCTTCAAAGTTTTAACGCTCAAACTTGTGGTATAAACAATGTTTATTCCTGGAGAAGCTGCCTGCAAAAAAAAAAAAAAGATGCTGGAGGAGCTTCATAGCATCGCCGCCATAAATAATTATCTGCGATATATTTCATCACTCCCACTCCCTTCCTGTCTCGATCAATCCTGAGCCGAGGAGCCCCGCATGCTGCTGTAAAATGACTGGAAGCTGATGGATACAGTCCCCAGCAGGGCACGTGACTTGTCTCCATTGGTGCCCATGGCACCACATTTAATCTAAATGTAGTCCTTGACAACAGGAGGATCCTCACTCAGCTGTGTGGGATCTTTGCAGTTGTAAATGTATTATATATGTATATATATGTTGTTTCTTCTGTCATTATGCCTCTACGCTGACAACAGTCAGGGCCAGACATTATATTTACGGTTTGTCTGTCCGTGTGTTTGTCTCATTCTCATGAACGGGATGGCTCAGTCATACAAGGAGGGAATTTCTACAAATTTTTAACAATTGTTCATCTGGACCCAAGAACCAACTGATATGAGGTCAAAGGTTAAACTCATTGATATGGTTTATAGCCTTGTTTTGGTTGGTTACATTTGTAGTCACATTCTTCTTGGTTGGACTAGCTGTGTTCTGATTGGTTGATACAAATTACTACAAATCACTGCAAATTGACCAATCAAAACAAGGTCAATCTCTTATTTGGACTGTTTTTGGTGGTCAAAGTCACGGTGACCTCAATAATTCATATAACAGTTATGACAAAGTTAACATGAATGGTTAATGTTTTTTTTTTTTTTAAAAAGGATGTTACCTGAAATTAGTCTGAGTGGAGGAGGCACGCACACAAATTCCAGTAATGGTATTTCCAGTTTATTCAGAAAACGGACACATCTCGCCATCTGTTTCGGTCATATTGGTTAAAATGGTTAATTTGAGCGTCCTTCGAGGAGAAAAACAAGATGTGACTTCATGCTTTTGCATTTTTGGCTCGATTTGAACAGAAACAATGATTAGTCCCAGACTGATAGTGAGATGCTTTAAAGTTATTAAAGTTGTTGGCTGTGAGGGTGCAGGTGGGAGCAGGACGATCCTGTGCCAGCTCTTCTCCACTCAGCTCCTTTCTCCAGGGCAGAGCGCCGGCCTGCTGAGAGCACACATGAGTGGTCCAACGCGAGGGCCGAGATCCCGACAGTCCTAACCCCCCCCCGCCGACATCTCATCCGTCTTGCAGTGTGTTGGCACTGTGAAGGGTAAACTGGGCTGATCTGTGGGACAGGCGGGGAGGGCACAGGAGAGCAGTCTTCCCACCGGAGCCCCCAGACCAGCACGCTCAGATTAGAGGAAATTTGTTCCACAATATTGTGGCCTCCTGCTTTCCAAGGCTGGGCCCGCACAGAAGGCAGAGGCAGAGATTTGGGCGGTGGCCAAGCCTTTTCGTCGGGCTCCTCGTTCGCACCACATGTGTCGAGCGCGACTCCCCACTGATCCTTCTAGCTTTATAGCCTCCCTGCCTGATGGAACAAATGCTACATCGCAGAAAATAAACTTATCTCATTTGGATGACAACACATTCCCCCAGGTTATAATGTTGCACCATTTTGAACAGGCAGACAGGGTCAATTGTACATTTGCAGCTCAACCAGGGAGTCTTTTGCTGTGAAAGTGCCTGTCTCGCCACATGCCTGACAGTGAATTTGGAACAATTTGCCTTATTGACTCCCTTGGTGTTTAGTGTAACGTATTGCCACAGTATCATGCTACACATATAATTCTTTACAAATATCTTCTTTGTGTGAACAATGGAAGAAGGAAGTTGTTCTATAAAAGGTATGTTTCAATCCGTTACATCAGCCAGTGTGTTTTTTTCTTTTCTTTTTCTCTTTGGAGGACGCATGACATGATTGATGACCTTAGCAGATTATCCCCAATACAAAAGCCATCATTGAACAGCAGGGCTGCCATTGTGTGTGGGATGTCTCCCATTGATTTAAGTAGTATATTTTCATGATCTATAAAGAGGCCAGCTGGAGAGAAAATTGTTTGCTCTCAAACATTTAGTGTCTAAAAGCCATCACACTTGTGATTAGAAAATGATTATTACTCTTTGAACTCCTTTATGTTGGGTTTCTTTTCTGGGACAATAGTTACATTCTTCCCAAGCACTTTCGATTGGAGACTTTCCTTGCTGAGGTTGCTGAGAAGTATGCTAACACCAATTGGTTTAATCTGAGAAGTGTGACATGCTCATATTTGGCAGAAGTGGTAGGAGGGAAGTCATGGTGGATGGTTGAAAGGTACAAAGCACTGCTTGTAATCCATTGAGCACTGTAGGTTAAGAATTCAAAAAGTCAGTGCTTCCTTCAGTTTAGCTCTGAACCCCAAAGCTCTTTAGGTGTTTTAAGTTTATTGAACATAAAAACTATATGTTTCTTTAGTAGAGTAAATATGGTTGAAGATGAAACTCATCACACACACTATGAACTCATTTAATATATTTGTTTCCCCTTTTTTGTTGATTCATCTTTCATTACAATATTCTCTTTTAATTCATTTGTAGATACTGTATAGCATCTCTACATTTGTGAAATGCTTCACAGTTGCTTTGAATCAATGAATCCAAGTAGGAAGTGAACTGAAACCTTGTCGTGATGAAGCCAACTTGCAGAAGAGCAGCTGTTATCAGTGTCCTTTCCTCTTTTTGCTTCAGCCAGTTCTCTCCATCATTACCAAATGACTCTCCAATAGACCTCCTCTGTCCACGGAGGACCTATTAACCACAGATTTGTTTTCATCTCTCTGACAAGCCAAGGGAGGAGTATACTCTGCACACAAAAGAGCCCCCCAAAAAGCCATGAAACAAAAATGTGAATGAAAAGACTTGAGGATATCATTATATACAAATTAATTCTCTCTGGTGCCGTTGCTGCCCCGTCCTTTGGCTAAGAATTGGAGTGTCTTAATTGCTTTATTGCTTAGCCTTGTGCTTCCCAGCAATCAAGTTGCCTCCATTTAATTCAAGTGCCACAAGATGGGGAGAGAGTGGCCTCTCCCCGGCCCTGGAGCATAATAGACAGTGGAGAGTGAGGATACACCCTCCAAATTGAAAAACACTGGGCCATAGATTAACAGAAATGAAACATCATTAGCCTGGCGATGAGGAAATCATTTTCCCCCTCAGGTGTTTTGGAAGCCACAGTCAGACTGTGATCGAATCTTTTTTTAGCTGACCCTCGTGAATATTCAAGAGCCGTGGGATTTGAGGCAATGTTTAGTATCAATTCACAGTTTTAATAAAAGTCGGAACATAATCCTGATTAAAAAAATATTAATTACAGGGGGGCAATGACATATCAATATATCAAGCTGGTCTAAAGGGAAATACCACGGGACAGTTTTATACTAAAGAGCAGAAAAAACACTTCCCTCTATTAATTATTGTCCTTTTTATTTATATATTCAGTCACTGACTTGTCACAGACAGAACCACTTGCATTTTTGAGCTTTGGTATTCATTGTAATGCTGGATGAATATGTAAATGAACTGCGTGGAAATGCACTGAATGAAAAGTAATGCCTAATAACAGTCAGTGCTAACATTAGTGAGCCATTCGGTTTGATGGTCACATTAGCTTTTGCATGCCAGTCTCCTGGTAGGTTGCAGTGGCCATACAGACAGTTAATCCCTAAAATGTTCTATGACTCTGCATTGTTGCTCTGTGTCACTCTGCATTATGTATTATATTGATCATTATCTATTATCCTCTAGTGTTGGCTGAGAGCCAGGAAGACTTTCTGTGTTTGTGCCAGAATTGGTCCAGATGTGGATGTATCATCTGACGGTCATGTTGTATGAGAGCCAGACTCCAGACAAGGAACTGAACACATTTGTAGCAGAATAGTTTTGTTGTTTTGGAAGCCATGATGAGTTTATTTATTCAGTTTTACATAGTTCTGTTACTAAACAAGTGATCCTATAAAAATTAATATCATCACCAAAGATTTTTCTTTGCAAACCGGAAAACCCTTTTAACATGTAAAGCCCAATAAATTCAGATTTAGCTACATAAAGAAACTTCAATTCAATTCAATTCAATTCAATTCAATTCAATGACTGGTAATGGATGAAGTCAGGTAGCCTAATGCCTAGTACTACTACTAATACTGTTAAAGCTCTGCTACTTTATGAACCAGCGATAACATTAAACTAACCTATTTAGCATCCTCTGAAACCAGGTTTAATTAATTGTGGGATGACACCTCATAGTTGTTGAGTATTGTGATGTGATGGGTTCAATCCCTCTTTTTCTTTTATAACTAATGTTATGTGGGTTAGAAAAAGGGGAAAAATGACTTCTGTCCACATTCATTGGATACAGTTGATAACGTGTGTCCTAGAAACACCACCCGTCAGATATATATGTAAAAAAAAAACCATCTGAGAAACCTGAGACACTATTTCCACAAATACATCCCAAAATTATTCTGTGCTGTTTTTGGAAAAGAAATAAAAAAGCACAATAGCTACCATATCCTTGCACTGTAAGTCATGTTTCTTTACACAAAAAGAAAGAATAATTCAAGCTTCAGATCCACTGAATCAAATCTCTTCCTTGATGCATGTTTCATGGCAGTGGTCTGTTTCCTTATAATAACACAGCAGACATCTGCAAACATGAGACTGTTCACTGATCTTGATCAGCAAGGGCTGTTCTCACACTTCTGCAGCGTTTTAGGTGGAGGAGAATGACAGGTGCATGAAATAAAATCCCTCATCACAAAGAGCTTGCATTTTATTCCTTAGATATGACAACTTGTTTTTTTTTTTTGTTTTTTTTAAATGTGTGTCTTTGTTCGAGGAATTGTTGCTTTACTCGCTTTCAGACTTGAGGAAAGTTGACAGGTTTTTGTGACCAACCGACTTCATGTTTCTTTTCTGCCCTGTTCAAGTCGGCCAAACTCTTCCTCCACTTCCCTTCAGGCTTAATCAGGAGTAATTTAAAATCCAAAATTCCTGACAGTACATTTTCTGATGGTATTGCCTGTATGTTCTGCATGGCTGTTTGGATCAAAGACTGGTTATCTCTTCTATTGAGCTGTTCTAACCTCTGTCCACTCTCATTACAGGCAGGCAGCGGTGAATTTCCTAAGCAATCAGGACTAACGTTCCCAGGCAGGTATAGACTACGACACTTTAACAAGTTAAAATGCAAAGCCAAGTAGAACATTAAATCAGAGTGAATGAGACAGTCGATACCCAGAGTCATCAAGCTTCTAGAAAAGAGAGGAGACACCCAGTGACATATCTGTACATAACATACAGCAGGGAAACAGACAGTATTAAACTGTACACAAACCCCTATTATCTAATGAGGCTTTACAGTTTGGTCTCTCTGTCCTATATTCACTCCACCTTTGTTAATGTTCTACCTACTGTTCACATTATAAACTGTATCTCTTATAAAGTAGACTCATAAAGTAGATTCATTCATATCAGACTGTTCACACAAGCACAAGGAGTTCACAGGAACTGATACATGCATATACTTGAAAATTCAGAAGGCAGCAGCTGGTGCATGTGTGCGTTGCATGTAATTTGTGCACACATGCATACACAGTACATGTTGTATATACTACTGTAACCCGGAAGAGCAGAGCAGCTGGCCACGGGGCATTTTGCAGAGGAGACCTATAGACAGTATAGCTACATGGATGGAAATTTTAACATAGGATTATAATTAAACTATAGATGGAGTCATTTTTATAAGACAATGTGGATCATTTTGGAAAACTCTGACCTCATGATATAAGTGAAAACACACAAGTAAATCACATTTGTTAATGTCAGAAAAATAAATACCTCTAGTGGTTGTAGTAATTATGACAGCGCCATCAAAGGAGCAGACCATGTGACACATGACCTTGATCATTTCACTGCAACCATGGGTCTCTTTCTTATTGTAACCATGACGATAACGGTACCCTATCATTTTTAAGTGCTAATATGAATCTTCCTCGAAACAAAACCAGTTGTTTTCTTGCCTTAAATCTCTCCAAGCCCTAATAAAAGGGTTGTCACATTGTATACTGTATGTATTTATTATTTCAGCAATAACATTGAAAGGCAAATTATTTAGTCCTGTGTGGGTAGGGACGCCGTGCCTCTGTGTGTTGCTTTAGAGAGCTTGGATGTTAATATTTCTGTTTGTCCTTAATTAACTTGCTGTAGTCAGTATTTTATTTGGCAGAGGCGTAAACATGACTCTGTCTGCTCTGGGTTCTTGTCTTGGTGCTGGCCCAGAGCTCTAGTGGACCTCAACCAGGCTTTGCCTTTTGTAGGTCTGATTAACTGTAAACCAACATTGCTTTGCAGTTGAAATGAATAATATACTGTAGGTAATTTTATTTAAAAACTGACATAAGATATGATTTAAGCCAGCCTGTGTTTCTTTGGAGTTATTCCAGTTTAGTAAATGTATTTCAAGCTGAAAATCATATTGCATCTCACTTCCCGCTAGCAGTGAATGCATGTTATAGGTCACCTTGTCTTGAAGAGGAACCATAACCAGAGAGGAATTCAGATTAGTGTCCCATGATGGTCTATAAGCTTTTTCATTGGCTTTTTAACCCTGACAAATTTCTAAAAAAAAAAAAAAAAAAAAAACCCTGACGGCAGCACTGAGGACTTGTAATTAATTGACGTGAACCCTTGTCTTGCCCGCAGCCCTGATAAAAGAATCAGCCCGCATCATGAATCTGTGTTATGCATGGTATTCAGGGTAAACTGGGGGGTTTTCGGCGGGGTGAGGTGCGAGGTGCGAGGTGAGGGTAGATCTGAGAGTTTCGACGCTGAGACGCACCAGCTGTGTTTATAGATTCCCACTGCACCTGCTGGGGTTACAGAGCAAGTGCACTGAGGGATTAAGCACTGGGGCACTGGGGCACTGGGAGAAGTAGAACAAGGAACAACAGATTCATGTTAAGAAAGCATGTCAACACCTCCCTGGTGTCTGTACTTAAGCTATTCATTGTTGCCGGTTGCTACGTAGGTTTCAAACTAATCTGTACTCCCTTTTTTTTTTCTTCTTAGCTGTTAATCAAATATGCCCAGCTGAAGAGGAAATGTGCCAACTTGTTAACACAGGAATTTGCGCAGAAAGGAGAGAATGACGTTAAGATGGAGATGGGGAGGATAAAAGCTGTAGGACATTTAAATTTAGCCGTCCATAGACATTTAACGTTTTGCTGCAGTGTGCTGGTTCTTGATTACAATGTTGACATTTTGCTTGGAATTAACCTGATTAATGTCATTGAGCGTAAAAACCCATAGCTCAGCATTTCTCCTGATCACAGGAGATGAATTAAGAAAGAAGGCTTTCAAATTGAATATACCTCTCCCTGCTCACGCTGCTAATTGTGCCATTTACCACTACTTGAGTCACTGACCGACGCTATTTAGTCAAACTAATGATGATGCACAGTTCAAGCCATCTGTTTTTTTTTATTTTGGTTTGTTCCCTTGTTTTGTTTTTCCCTCTTTTTGTGAATTAACAGGTGCACGCAAAAAAACATATCGAGCTGCAGGCACTTTGTTCTTTTTAAATCACTTGTGGCGTTGTTAGCTGGGAAATGGCATTTAGACGGAAAAAAACCCCAACTGAATCTATTCTAGTCTGTCACTTGTCATTGATTACGCAGAATAAGAACTGTTAACAGTCTTGTTTTGAGCATTGGGTCAGGTGAGCCTGTTGATTGAACACACAGACAGTGCTGCCTGCTCAAAAATCTTTAACTTTCCAAGACTTTCATTTATTTTTGGATCATAGTAGAGTGAGCATGCGTTTAGAATCTGATTGTTATCACATCTCGTTTCAAGGAATTGATCATTTATGACTCTTATTTGCATTTTGTTATTGTTTCATGATCACATTTCCTGACATATTTTGCATTATCTGTTTTGTGTGTAACTTATGGGGCAGGAGCTCTTGTATTAAACAAAGGCTTATAAAACTGATATAAAACAGCAGTAGGAAAAGTCATTTGTTGAAATGCTTAAAACGACTTTACATTCTCCTGACAAGTGAGTGAGCTCAGTGTAGCGTGGCGTTAAATCACCAAAAAATTGTTCAGGATGGATGGTTGGATCAGTGAGACATACCGCAACAAAGGAGGCTGTCATTTTACATCCTTTCATTAAACTTAACCAAGTCTACGTTGCTACAGTTTACTGAGAAACCAAACCTTGTAATCAGAGGTGGCAGAATGGGAAAACACCCATTTAAACTGTTGTTGGTCATCTGCTGTAGGTCTGTCTTTAAGAGAGGTGTCTTTAAACAACCTACAATTAAGATGTATCTTTTTATATTAACACACTTTCCCATATAGCCTAACCATTTTCTGTCATGTAGGTATGAGGACTTGTTGGAAAGATATTTGGAAAAACGTATGTCTTTAGTCTTTTTTTTAATGCTTTAGTCTCAGCAGGGATGGTGGACATGGTGTCTACACTTGCAGGTTTATACACACTTTATGGTTGTTTAGAAATTCAGGCTCCATCCAGGTATGGAGGGGGAAAAAAATCAGCTCCAGTGTAATGCTTTCCCTCTTCCGGCCTGATTGACTCTGATATCACCAGTGCCTCTAAAATAAAATGCCCATGTGTCCCCGTAAACACACAGCATTTGTTCTGAGGCAGAGTGGCACTGCAGAGCGGAGCAGAGCTCCTCTCCGGCAGCACTGAGCCTGACCGAGCCAGGGAATAAGTAAATGAATAAATAGGCTGATGTTGAATTTTCCCCTCACTTGCCTCCACTGACACAAATAGGATCTACAGTAATTTATAATGCTGTTAGAGAGGCGGCTCTCTCTCTAACCGAGGTGTCTGTCACTTCTGGTGCAGGAGGCCCGCTCAGTGCCAGAGTGGAGGACCTGCAGCACCCTGACACCCTGCTTTGCTATTCCACACACACGGCACCAAAGGCTAAGTGACATCAAGCCTCATTATTGTCATCACATGCCACATTTGTAACTGGTTAGTGAGCAAATTGTGATAAAATAGGCTGATGCCCCTTCTGAGCATCTCTGGCTGCACAAGCTGGACTTTCCATAATGTTGGGAACCACATTTGTGCGGATGAAAAAAGAGGACGAGTGTGGCACAAATACAGGTTTCCATCCATTTGTTACACAGCAGAACGGTTCATGTGATGTTGTGTGTCCTGATATCACTCTGGGACAGTTATCTAGTGAGCAGGAATTACTTTTATCATCCAAAAATGACAAAAAAAAAAAAAAATCGCATCAAGTTCTGACCTGTAAATGCTGGAGTTTTATATTACACCAGAGGCTGAGCAGTCAGTGATGTAATCCCTGCGTTACCATTTATATGCATGGTATTTCTTAACGTGTGACATCTCTATGCTGTCTCTGGTGAGCTACTGCCTCATGTCACAGTCGTACAGTTTGCTCTTTTTTTTTTTTTTTTTCCCTCTTTAAATCCATGTGCAGAAATAATGAGGAGGAAAATCTCTTGCTTGCATCATCCTCAAATTGGCAAAATGAAAATCTGTCTTAAACAAAGGGAAAGACCCCCATGGCGTCTGGGTCTACAGTTTCTGTCACATATATTCCTTGGAGGTTTCATGTGACAAAACACAGAAAGTTGCTTTGTCCCTCCTCTTGTCACGTTACACCCCTTACCCATAGGTTTTTTTTTTCCCCCTTCCTGTTGTCTGGCTGTCTGTGCTGTCAGCCCATAGCCTGGCACCTGCTCTCATGTTCCTAATTAGTCTCATTTAATTAATTATATACTGCAGCACTTCTCCTTATTTCTGGGCTTTCTCTGGATTTCATTGCCTTTGTTTCAAACTTGCAGGTGCTGCTTCTCAGTTTTAGGGTTGTGGACTGTGATATCACTGTGTGGATTTAACAGTTTTTTAGTTGCTTAGCTTCACCACAAGGTGTTTGCTTAAAGCACCACGGCAGCCATGATGACAGTGGGAGGATTCGATGCGAGATCGTTTAACATTCCTTCATTAAGTTTCTCTGTATTTCCTGTTGGATAAAAAACAAAGTTCCCTGTGATACTAACTGGACAGTTGTTGTTTTGCTGCTGCTGCTGCTGCTGGGTTGTTGTGTGATCTCGGTAAAAGAATACCTGGTGTCTTAAGCAGCCTCCCAGCTGCCACTTCATCCTCCTGTTACACTAGGATGCATAATGTGCTAAAGAAAAGCTTCCATCAAATATTTACCACCTGATCAACACAACACAATAGGGAAAGATCAAACCTTTGACCAGATAGGTCAGCCATGGACTCATTGGGTTTCCAGCAGAGAAGACAGACTGTAGGAAGACAATAGTTGCACTGTTTGATTCTATAGGCAAGAAATCGTCATGGATTTGTTGTTTTTTATTCTTTGAGAAAAGCTTTTCTTTGTTTTACTGGACCGAGGAACAAGTTGAGTCATCCCTCGGAGCAGTTTCTCTTTCAGATCAACCCCGTTCACTGATTCCTATCATTACGCATATTATTATCTTTTATGCTGAATGATTCATATTTAATGCAACAGTACAATAAATGATCAATAATAGATCACATCATTCAGCTCGCTGTGTGCTCAAAGAAAGAAAATGTTGTGGAGGTGTTCAAGTTGATTGACAGTAACTCTTGCTGTGAGTACATCTAAAGAAAAAAGTTTAAAGAGTTCTACAAATCTATTTTAACAGTATTATTCTTAATCAGATAAGAAGTGTCGGCCAACACAGAGGTCAGGACCCTCACAGGATGAATCCAGATAGAAAATAACAAAATACTAGGACACAAAAACATTTTAATCAGACTTTTTACAATCTACAACTCTGCCTCTCCATGCATTTACTGTACAAAGTTTATATAAATATGCATTAGCCACATGGAGTTATTGCTGTGTGTTAGGGGGTGTCCGCTCTTCGGTGGGTGTTTTGTTTTTGTGTTGTTTTTGTTTCCACAGGTCGTGAGAGTGACCTGACTCACTGGAGCCCTTTCACTGCTGACAGCCGATCAGCTGACATAACACAAGGCCAGATATTGTTTCCTCTCCCCATGGCAATCAGGTGTTTACATTTTCAGTAGAGGGTCACACTTCTGAAACAGTGGTTACGACGCAAACGTTCATCATCCTCTACGAACACATACATACAGTACATACCGCTTTGATCCGGGGGTTTGTTTCTAAAGGACCTGTTTATGGTGAGGAAATGACAAGAAGTCGAGTTGACAGGCCTGGAGTGAGACAGTTAAATGCCCCTTGCTGCTCTGGATAATTAATAAATAAAGTACCAGGGGAGTCCTGTCATGGCTTCCTCTATGACAGGGGCTGTCTCCAGTGCGCTAAAGCATTAAATGACCAATTCCTGTCAGGCTAACTTCCACTGCACTCCCTTGGCACCCTCTCTCTCATTCTCCCCCTCTCTCCCTCTCTCTCTCTCTCCCTCACACACACACTGTCTCTCTTTCTTCCAAAGAGAGCTACTTTGCTCTCTTTGCCGTGAGTTTTTCA
The DNA here is from genome assembly GCF_045865225.1 of Trachurus japonicus. NCBI lineage: Eukaryota > Metazoa > Chordata > Actinopteri > Carangiformes > Carangidae > Trachurus > Trachurus japonicus. The sequence goes on from NC_140925.1 coordinate 8,160,688, forward strand.
GCGACTGATGGCTCTAGTTCATTTCTGCTGAATTAATTGGTCCCTGAATGAATTCTGTTGACAGGGCAATTCATCATGTGTTTGGCCTGACAGTGACTGGGGTGTTGGGAGTGTGGTGGTGGTGGTGGGGGGAGGCGAGGGTGAGGGTGCGTTGTGGGGTGGAGGGGTGGGGGGTGCAGGAGAGGCTGGGGTTATAGGGGGGAAAGGATGGGGGTTGATGATTGTGCCCTCTCTTCTACCCGCTTCTATTATTCCCTCTTCTGCTAACAGGAATAGCCTGCATCAAATTCAGCTTCATGCCGCTGCCTCCTCCCTCTCTCTCCCTCACTTCTCTGAATATTTCTCCCCCCCCCGCTCCCCCCACCACCCTGGTTGCAAACAAACATGCCTGGCTGACAGATCCAGCTGATTAGGGAGCTCTTCTGTCGGCTTTTGGAGGATATCCCCATTACTGGCCAGTCAGGTAGCAAGCCCCGTTTAGCCCAGGACCAACCAGTGCCTGTTATGTGGGACCTGACACATTCACTAAGTGAGGTGCATTGCATTAGCCTTTAATTGCATCATGTATCACACAATAGCTATTAGGGTAATTATTTAATGGTGAAGGGTAAATGAGGTTCAGTGCTGGGCTGAGCCAGCCTGCAGCCAGTCTGCAGCCAGCTTCACCCCTCGTTTTGGCAAAAGGTGTGGTGCTCACCTTTTATCCGCTAACAGATATAATCGCAGGTCATTTGCTTCATTTTGGAAATATGTTGTCATCCAGACCCCGCCGGCCGGCCGGCCCCCACCCTCCCCTTTTTTTTTCTTCTTCCCCTTTTTCTCACACTCGCTTTCAGTCAAGCAGGGCACTTATTATGTCCAATCAATCAATGCTCACTCATTAGGAACCTCCCCTCAAGTATCCTCTGGATGGCCTCACACAGCAAGAGTCAAAAATTACCTCATAATTGCTGCTCAGGCATCATAACAAGCTAGGCTGCCCCACTGACACGGCCATACAAACAGGTCTAACACAGGAATTGATGGATACTGGAGAATCGTATTATATATTGCCATATCCAATTAGATACAGCACATAAAGCAGCAGATCCATTCCCTCTTTTCATAACGTCCAAACTACTACAGATATAAAGACGTGAAATGCATTTTCATATTTTCTCCACAGCACCCCCCCCTCCCTCCCCTTCTACCCACCCGCACCCCCCCCACCAGTCCCCCGTCTTGGTGTGTCACTGCAAATGATAACATCCTGAGGATTTATTGTACATTTGACACACCAGTACCCAAATTATAATTCAGTCGCCGCGGCATATTCATAGAACCACTGTACAAATCGCACACAGTGTGTTCAGTCAGCATGTATTAGTGCGGAGCAGCTCCAAAGGTCAACACTTAGATCTGACAACGCGGTTCCAAGTTTTACATGATGAGGTTCACGGGTACAATACCTGAAGTACAAGTGTGTGTCAAATGTGTACGCAACACTCCCTCACATGTAACCTTCATTGCTGTTTCTTTTTTTTTTCTAAACATTAATGATTTTTCTTTAATGGATCATAAAGTTTCCAAATCAATTATTCTATATATGCTCATGTTTTTTTGTCTCCAGCAAACTACAGAATGAGGTCTACACATTAAGATAATTACTGCTTATCCAGTGAGGAGTAATAACATTAATGTCACAGTTAGAGTATAAAAAGATAGCTTTTTTTCTCTCTCCCAAATGAATTAAAAATCATAGCCACAGAGCAGCCTAGTCCATGCTTAAAATGTACAGTAAATCAAGATTTCAGCACTTGTGCATTAACTTGATTACTGAACTAGTTTTTCATACGAGTAAAACTCTCTTTTCGGCCCTCTGCATAGCTGCACTCTTATTATTTTTTTTATATATCAAATATGAATTTTTTGTTTCAGTTAAGTTCATCTGAGATGAGCAGTGTCATTGTCGTACTCTTAATTTTATTTTCTTCTCGCCGAGTGATTGATGAGCAAAGACAGATGCTGATTAGAGCCAATCAGATCATCCCACTGCTCTTATACTGTAAATAATATATATATTTATATTCCAGAGGATGCTGTTGTCATCTGGCACACTGCAGTCAATTTGAGCGTGATTGACAGATACATCCAGGTTCACAGTTTATTGGTTTCGGAAGGAAAGAGCCAGATATGCCAATTTAGACAGGAAAGTGACAAAAAAGTTTCCATCTAAATTCTGCTTCTGGGAATTCTCAGCTGGGGAAAGGAAAGAGTCAAGCTCCTTTTTTTTTTTTTTTTCCTCCTCCTCCTCCTTTAACAAGGGCTGTGAATGACAAACATATACGACAGTTAGGGGCTGACAGAACATCAGCTTTTGATGCTTCACAGGGGAGCTATGAAATAAACAACAGGCAGAGAAATTGAATTACAAAGCAAAAAGGGGGTCTCTCCTCGTGGGCCCAGAGGCACCAGCGTGCACCAAAAACAGCTCAGCTCAGTATGTTTTACAGAGGCTTATTTTCTCTTTTGACGATGTTGAAATTCGAAGGAAAATATGGGATAGAAGGGTGAAATATTTTCCTGAATAAACTTTGTAATATACCCATATAAGACCCTCACTGCTATCACCACAGGACCAGAGACTCAAACTCTCATTTTTTTGCCTTTAAGACAACATTGAAAACAGTGTTTTGGGCCAACAATTGGATGTCTGCATTACTGTGTTACACAGTCCTATTCTGTTTGACACCATTTCAAATGTACACGCTGCTTTATCAAGCGCTCCCCGCAGCCCAAATCCTTTGCAAATCGCACAGCGCTAATCAGGACAGTGTCCACTTGTTGTAAATCAATAATGATATAACTAAGTCATACAAGGCGGCAGTGGCGGAGGGATTACGGAGCGAAGAAAGAGTGAAAATAAGCTCTAAGAGGGATTTCATGCATAAATCTCTCACTGCAACTTAGCACAAATTGAATTCAGGCACACTGCTAGAAAAATTAATTCAGCTTTACAAAGCGAGGAGAGGTTAAACACTTTATATGCTGCTCACTGATCCAAATCATGGAGAAAACATTCAGAGGCATTCTCACTGTAGCCCCCGTGTACCATGTGATCTTTATACCTGGAAAGTAAATACATTGTCATTTATCTCAGAGCGGTCTGATTAGGCTGTGGCATATTCATTGTGGCGTGTTGTTTATTTCAACAGGCTTGAATTAATAAAAGTTACTTGTCATCTCAAGCAGAATTTGTCGACATTAAATGGAAACTTAACTGGATCACAGTGTATTTTAACCCATTGCTGTATGTAGCATTTTATAAGCCATAAGTTACTGTAGCACTTTATATTGTTTACAATACACAATAACCATAATACAGATGTAAGCTAAAATAAGGGCAGTGTAAAGGTTTATTAATGTATTTACTGTATATAAGTTTTCAAAACATGTGTCTGTAACTGGTGTATAAAGAAGTAGTTGATGATTGACATGATGCTATAAGAAATCTGTAATTTCACATGAATATAGATCATCACGTATTATCTTTTTTTTTTCTATTTGTATTGTAACATTAATTATACTTATTTATTATATTTGTTTATATTCATTAATCTATTGATATATCTCATCTCTCTATGACAGCTGCGTCAACTCCGTACGCTGCTGAGGGCTGTGAGATTCAGATGAAGAGCCCCAGGAAAAATCTAGTAAGTGGACATTGAGCTTGGAAAACTACTTTTTACATTCACTGTTTATAAACAAGTTACAGATGCTTCACACTAGGACATATAGAATTTGACAAATACATGAAATAACATTTAACAGTTACTTACAACTACTTTTGTAGTGTATCATAGTGGCTGAGGAAGTATTCTTCTTTATTACGTGAGTAAAATAACTAATGCCACACTATTAGAATAAGGATGTTGGGGGTATATCTTGAGACAGAAAAGTTATTTATTATTCAATTATTGTTACAGATGTTTTGTGTGTGATAGTAGTAGCATTTTGATATTTAATTTCCTGAGTGTGAAACCCAAAACACCCAAATACACTTTGTTACTTTTCACCACTGATTTAAAAACCATGTGTTTACATTGACAACTGGGTGCTAGATTGAAGTATTACTACAGTAAAATGAAACTTACAATACTTTGTATAACAGAGCCGGGATATGAAACTGTGAAAACAAGAGATACGATTTAGTATTTGAGTCCAGATTACTGCCACAATAAAAGGTTGTTTTCATCAGTCCATTATTTTACAATGATATGAAATATATAAAATAGTGAAAAAGGCCTGTAACAACTTCCTTCAAGTCTTCAAGTTGTTTTTTATGTCTAATCAAACAGTCAAGAGTGATATATAAAATATAGGAGCTGCAAATCGTCACTTTTGAGAGGCTGAAACCCAGAATAAAAAAAACCAATCATTCAGAAATGTTGTCAGCCAGTATTACTGAGCTAAATGCTCCAGATGGACTTGACACAGACAGAAACACCATGCAGCGTCTTTTTGCGTAAAAGATTTCAGACACTTTTATTATTGTACAAGTGAGACCAGCGTAATGAAAGTGATAATACCCATGAACATGAAAGACATTTTTTCTTACTGTATTTACAGAGAAGTGTCTTCACATCACACACAAAAAAACCTACAAAATGAACAATTTGTAAATAACATAACAATTAAATAAACTCCACCTACCTTTAGGTTTACAGCTGAATATGCATATGATGACCATCTCTGCACTGCATAGAATTTATACATATACTTTCCTCATGAACAACGTGGGTTTTTCCTAACAATAATAATAATAATAATAATAATAATAATAATAATAATAATACTGCTCTCATGATGCATATAGGCGGCCTGTAAATAAACATTAACAAGAACTAAGTCTTTGGCAAATGCAAATACATTCACTTGACAGATGAAGAAACCATTGTTCCAGCTTGATTCAAAGAAATGACTTGGCCTGAAACATGTGAAGGAGCTGAAGTTAAGAGGGAACATGTTTAAGGCATTGTAGCTGAAATCGTCGCCCTGCTTTTTGACATTATTGGAGTCGTCAGGGTGAATCTGGACACCTCTGGCATCAAACTAGACAAATGATGACACTGGTTTAACTTGGGATGGCTGTTATATCCTTTTCTGTGGTTGAATGCCAAAGACTTAATCAACTTAACCTTGAAAGAAAAAAAAAAAAAAGGAAGCTGTGTGAACAGAGCATAGTGCATGTCAAGGCAGTGACATAATGGATTTTGGAGAGAGAGAAAAAAAAGTGTGAAACTGTAAGTGCCTTTTACAGACTGAGACTTATTAGACTTACAGTCATCTTCATGAAATAAAGCAAATATGCATCATCATTTTTCTGCATAATAACGCTCCAGTGTTGCAAACCTCCAAAATAGTGCAAAATTAACCAAATAATAACAATAATACAACAAAACAAAACAAAAAAAAACACACAGAAAGGTTTTGCCTGATGACCTCTTGTATCCTGACAAATAAGAAATAGTAAAACACTAGCCAAGCAGTCTGCAGTTTAGTCATTACGAATTATAAAAATGAAATTAAAAAATTATTTTAAGAATATATTTACTAGTTTCTTGAAATCTTGCAAATAGTGGGCCATGGTGATATATTGTCATGGCTCCCTCTATTTTCCAACTGATGTTTCTTTATTTATTTCATTTTCATTTTTACATCTTGATTGTGTATCACAGAGAACATGTCCTAATCTTCTCATGGCATCAAAAGTGATCGCTTTTTTTTTCTTTTTTTTTCCTTTTTTTTTTCTCACTCATGCTGGATGTTTGGTCGGTGACTGTTCAGATGGATAAAAACAACGTTAGCCTGCCACAGTCGTGCATGTGCTGCCGCTAATCTCCTCTGATCTCACTGTGCTGCCATTTGAATCAAGTGGGAGTCGAAGGGAAAGAAAAGGCTGCTGCTACATTTTATGCTCCGGACAGCATCCCTGCTGGGAGCCGTCAAGAAAAGGAATGTACAGTATTGATCCATGATGGGATGAAACTGACACTGCTACGAGGGGAAAATAAATTCTGGATATTTTTGTCGTCAGTCTTTTTTAATTTCTTTAAATCGCTGCGATTTGCCTCAATTTTTCATCGTTTGTGTACTGTAGTGTCTTTAGGTGATGTTGTCTCTGGTGATGTCTTGTAGTTTGTTTGTTTTTTCGTTTTTTTTCTTCTTTTTTTTGGCTTTAAGTGTCCAAAAAAGCTGCAAGGAGAGAGGAGAGAAGTCGTCTTGAATCCCAAAAAAAACAAAAAAAAAAAACAAAACCTGTTAAGTTTCTCATTGTGTGAGCCGGGGAACATTTTATGCGCAGTTGCTCAGTGTCCAGTGGACCATGCTGCTCACACGGGGGCAATATGGAGGCTGAGGCCATGGTCCTGCAGGTTGATTTGGTTTCCATGGTAACTAGTGACGGTCATAGGCAGTGGCAGCAGTGGGAGGGGCGGAGCCTCTCGATGCGGCACTATAATAATAAGGGGAACCTGAAAGTTAACAGAAGAACGAACTGTTTGAAACAACAAATACGGTTTTATCTGCCATTTAGCAAAAATTTCATGATCATTGCTGTCTTGAGTTTCACAGTAGATTTCAGTTGTAGAGCTGCGCTTTGATGTAACATGTGATGTGAATAAGCTCTTAACACGTTTATGGATTACTGAGTGTTGCCCAAGCTCTGTCCGGGCAAACTTATCTGTTTTCAACGATGCCGGTGGCACAAATGCAAACTTGTCATGATTTCAGACAGAGACAAACTTTAAACTTTAACTCAAGCAACAGATCTTAATGTTTGTATGTCTGAGAGCCAAACAGTTGCCTAAAACAGCTGATTTTATGTTGTTCAAAAAGATTTTTGTAGTTACAACTTCAAGACAGGAAAAAAACAAAATTCTTGTTCTAAAAACTTTTTATGTTTCCAATTGCCTCATTTTAATCTCGTAAATGATGTCTTAAATTTGCATGAGAAGAATCGATGTACAGTAGGGAGACAGAGGCTGGAGCTACATAGCCTATGCTAGCAAAAAGTTGACACAAGTAGAAAACAACAACAAACAGCATTGCACCTAGAGAGCCAAATAGTCACTGGATAGTAGAGGGAAAACATTTAAAATAATTTTAATTGTTAAAATTTCCTCTGCAACTGCTTTGTTGCGCACATACTTTGTTTTTATGTGTATCTTTTTTCATGCTTTAAGGGTGAGGAGGACTAGCAACTAATTTGTTTGTGCAAACTTCCCAAATGCTGCGCTATATGATAGGCTTTTTATTATCCTTTAATCCCACAGCATTGTGTAGCTAGTTAATGAAGAGCTCCTTGCTGTGTTGAAGTAATGCTAATTGTAAATAGTAGCAGCGCAGGTAGAGCAAATACAGTTTAACCCATTTGTCGCTCCACACAGGAAGACAGTGCTCTAACTAAAGCTGCACATGCACCACATTGTAGAGGAATCCAAAGCATCCTTGACACCCTGAGCCTCGTTATGTCTTTTACGGCTACCGCTGGATTCAGGGGAGGGGTTTAGCAAACAGTCAATTCAATTTTCTCATCCAGTCTTTTTTTACTCTTTACTCACTTAGTAATGCTGGGTTGCTGAATCGCCAGGCTTCATTGTAGGTTGTGTACTGTGGATGACTGTAGGGGTTCCCCGAAAACTCACTCCCTGCAAAACAAAACAACAAATCAATTAGCATTTCAATGCGTCAAACCATTACCCCTTCACATGCAGCCATTTCTCGTCATTCAAAACAGGATGCAATTTGAGGGGGGGAAATGATAGTCATCGGTGTGCGACCAGTCAAGCAAGTAATTTATTTCTTTTTCATTTCACTTAAGTTATGCAACACTGAACAATACAGGATGTGACACTGAAGGCGGCTTTCCCCGTCCCATTTATGGATATCTACCCATTCTTCTTCCTCCAGTATATTCCAAACTGGCCTAATAAATACACACTGGTAATAAACAGTTTCATGCATACATTTTTGATATGCTGCAATAAATCCTGGAGCTTGTTCTTGGAGGAATTTTAACATCTCCAATCTGAAACCCCTCCGGTCTGAGCTCTGGCATTTCTTTGCGACAGAATTTCATTGCAGGGGAAGTAACTTGGAGCATGTCAGTGAGCACTGCTGTTGGTTCAACACGTTTCTTTCTTTTACGAGACAATAAAGGCTAGATTTTATATGAAGCTGGTGAGAAATGGCTTTGCTTTAACAGTGTTTTGCGCCTGTCACTAAATCTTAGAGGTTGTGTATAGGATGAATGGGTTGTAACACAAAACCACAAGCCATGGGATTAAGGCCCTCATCTTTTGCTTTGTGCTACATGGAAAGTAAAAGTATGTTTGACTTGACGCTTTCCCACCCACATGATTTAACAGTTTTATTAGCCAAAATCTAAAAGTAGAGTATGAATTTGTGCTGCGCTGCCACCACACTGCCTTTTGTTTTGACTGGTAGCTGTTAAATTGATAAAATATAAAAGCCTCCATATTCTCAAAATAGTTTTTCAGAACAAAAGGATAGAGAAAAACTATAATTTAATTATAGAAGATGAACATTTCTATGTTGGATGCGTCAAAGTACACATCATCACACATGTAGAACAAGTTACTGTATTATTTGTCATTTTGAAAGGTCACTTCATCTCAATAACGAACAACATGCGATGAATTGTTCGTCATTCAGTTCAGACTTAAATAATTTGAGGCAGGGGCAGAAAGTAAAGAGGCAGAAAAACAACAAAAAATATGTTTCTTTACAATTTGGATGAACTAATCCTTTAAAATTCTGTAGAAAAGCATTTAGTCGTTCCATACCAGTGACCTATTTTTCAGGTTTCAGTTTTTCAGTTTTTTTTCTGTTGTTGTCTCCCCCTCCTCCCCCCACTAACTAAGAGACAAAAACAAATGTGACAGTAAATATGACCTTCCTGGCTGAGGAGATAACGAAACGTGTCATGGCAGCCCTTTATACGGGAGAACAGGGGAACAGCCTGAGCCTGTGATGGGCTGGTGTGATTGGTAAATGATATGCTAACACAGCACACACTCCACTGGTTTCCTCATCCACGTGGTTTAATCACATCAAAGCAAAATGCCGGCTGCGTTTCAGAGAAAGTGTGTGTGTCTCTGTGTGTCTATGTGTCTTTGTGCATGTGTGTGGTGATGCAGGATTGAAGAAGCCTACAAGCACCAGCACCAAAACCTCATCCCTGCCCCTGTTCCTGGCAGAGAAACACGAGGCCGACCTCCTCAGAGAGACGAGCGATTTGAATATTTAGCGGGCTCCCATGCCTCTCTCTGCCTTTTGACCCTTAACTGTTTGCTGTGAACCTGAACTGCGGGTTAAGTAGAGGAGGGGAAAGGGATATGCTCTGGAGCGCAGAGAGGCTGGGGAGGGCTGGTTGGTGCTGTTTATCGACGGGGCCGGTTGAGAACGGGCCACGCGGGGAGATAATGAGCCAATAAGGCCGAGAGGAAGGAAGAGAGAGTCACCGTCCTCTCCCCTCGTCTCTGATCACTTATTCAGCCTGTCTGATCCAATCATACACACGGAGCTAATATATATGAGAGAATGTGTGCCTCCAACTTTGCAGGTCAATATTTATCGCCTCATTGTGTAATCTGGTGCTAAAGTCTCCTCCCTGTGCTTCTTAGCGTCTCCACCTGTTTCGTTTGGAGGCCGACGCCACCTGTTAAAGTCGAACATATGACGACCAAATGAACCAGCAGCAGCAGCAGCGACTCACCAGGAACCATTCCAGCGAGCGTGGAGGTTGGGTAGCTGCCCTGGCCTGTGGGGGGAACGTGTGGGGGATACCCAGGTAAGGTTGTGTTGGCCATATCCCGACCTGCAGAGACAACACAAACAAGAAAAACACACAGAGTTTACATTTCCAACTAAGTTAAACAAACCTCGGAAACAGTTAAGTGACAGTTTTACTTAGAGAAAAACACCGAAGCTGCTCTCCAGAAGTGACTAATGTGACCTCAGTAAAAGATCCATGTTTATTTATTGTTTTATTTGGGCTTTTCTCTCTATTTCAGAATTAGAAACTAATTTAGAATAAAACTATAAGAATAGAATATGTAGGAAATAGGAAACACCTCCTTCCTTTACTTATTTAAGCCCTGAATTTTTAAGTTTTAATAAAAGTAGTGGTCATATAATGTAAAAAATACAAAAACATTTTCATGTTGTACTCTGTTGGTATTCATAGCTATAAAAATGTATTTTATGTTTATATATAATATCTGAATTTACATTTTACACATAAAATGATATATGAATTGTTGAAATTGTTTACTTATATGAATATATAAGTAGAACGTTTTCATGTAAATGGGATAATACAGTAGAAGTATAAATGCAGTACTCAGTTACACCTGTTACATCTGTTTTAATGTTCAGTTCCAAAAAAAACTGAAGCAGCTTCTTCTGTAAACAAACATCTCCATCACACCGCATTTCACAAAAAGACAAAAACCGGCTGTTCACCGTCGACATCATGACTCATCATCACCACCACCGCAAGTCAGTCAGCACAACAACTCCATTTACACTGTGATGAAGAAACACTCGATCTTTCCCGGGCTGAACGCGGTGTCATTTAAACCTGTTACTTAACACCAGAGCGCTCCAGCTCCACTCTGCCTCTGTAACAGGTGAAACAAACAGCTGGTGTTTTGCGCGACGTGGAACTGTAGTAGACTGTTCAAACTTTAAAGCCTTTCGCTGAATCCCATCATCAGGCTTTGCCGTCTTTGCAAAAGTGCGAGCATGCAGGCAGGCAGGCCCCCTTTTGCCGAGCGTCGCCCATCTGCAGATATTCAGCTCTGTAATTGAGAGTGACAGTCGGGTTGTCCTCGCTGACCAGGGGGACGTTTGGACTACGGCACGTAACCCCAATCTGCAGCAGGGGCCGGGGGAGAGGCCCCATAGTTATATTGTCAGATGTGAGGGCCACTGGGACTCAAAAGGGGAAAATCACCTCCCACCGGAGCTTTAATGAGGAACCCGTCGACAAAATGCGTCTTAACGCTGAAGGACAACAGTTGACAACACACAGACAACAAATAAAGTTCGGTGAAACGCAGATACGCCTACAAAGTTCAAGGGAATTCATCATGGTGACAAAAGATTATTGAGAATTTATTTTATTCCTCATGAAAAACTGTCACTTAACAAACTTGCATCCTGGGGGAGAAGTGGAGCTTGATATCATATTTGCATCTTTTAACATTGGAATAGACAGAAATATGTTTTTTTTTTTAAATTTGTTACAAGATTATGATGAATGAGGTTGCATTATTGCATTTCAATTAGATGTTGTGTATACTTTTTTAAATATATGCAACATTTGTTTGTTTTTATTGTTGCAAGAATGTTTTCATGCTGCTCAATTTGCCAGGTCGCTCTTGAAGAACAGATTTTAATTTCAAAACTTATACCTGGTTAAAAGGAAGCAGTCTTACAAGGAGGGAAATAGATTTTTAAAAATGAAGTTGTAGCACTTATGCACCCTTTAGAGAAATGTGTATCTGTCCAAATATCAGATACGGGACATCAAGACCGCCAGATTTACATATTAAACAAACTATAGCAACAGTTTCTTATGTTTATAATATAGTAAAACAATTTGAATGGGCCCTCTGGGTACTGAAGTAGCAGGTGCTAGAGGATGGCAGCCATGCTGACAGTAGTGGGGGCCACAGGAGGTGAAATGGCAGGTAAACCCAGTGAAGAGGCAGAGTGGCAGGCCTGGAGGTCCACAGGACTCAGGCAGGAGGAGGAGGAGGAAGAGGAGGAGGAGGAGGTGGGGAAGTGAAAGGAGCTACAGAAGCTTCCAATGGCTCTTTCTTAATGTGGTGTAATGATGGATGGAGAAACGCACACAGAGGCAATATGAAAGAGACGGGAGCTCCCTGCCTGTCTATATACTCTGTGCTGCGTTATCTCTATAAGCAGACATAAAGGTTTTTATAGATAAGAGAGGGAATCCCATCAATAAGAGAGGGTTATTGATTCAATTTTTATTCAAAGCTTTATTGAATAACCTACTAATAGAATATGAGGCATGACTGTAGTTTTGACTATTGTACAATTTAAAGTTTTAAACAAAGAAAATCTGCATAATAACTGAGCTCTGATTATAAAAATCCATTTATTTTGTAGTGTTTTTGCACTTTTACTTTAATTTTAATGCAGAGCTTGTAATACGGCATTTTCCACTGTGGAGCTGCATGGTTTTACTGGTGTAATCCATTAAACCATTACCTATTTTTTTTTTCTCCTGCATTAGAAAAAGCCCTCAGTAACATCACCACTTTGCTGTTGTAAAATAGTTGTTTTCGCCTGTGTATGGAGCACCAAGTTTGTCAGTCAACCCGATTTATTAAAAAAATGTGTCACAAAATAAACCGATGAGGCTGAAACATGACAGAAAATGCATGTGGGAAATCCATTCTCCCTGACGACACATGCCAAAAACAAGAACATGTCCATTTGTGATGTTAAATTAAACGATAAAAGCAGCGATTCAGTCCTAATAACGCCGAACAACTGTTCTCTATTATTTGCAAATCTCAGCACCGGTGGCTGTATTGTTTGAGGAGCCGGTGAGATGTGTCTTTTTGGTTAAAGCGCTTGAGACTCGAGGGCTGTGGCATTAAAGAGCTTTACAGAGAAGAGTGAGGTCATGTCGGACCTTTCATTTATAATAAGAATTAGTTAGCCACAAGCCAGTGCACATAAGTCAAAGGGAGCCGTGGGAGTACTGTAGGTGGGGGGTCCAGCAGGGGTGAGGCCATTGTGCATGTGTGTGTGTGTGTGTGTGTGTATGTGAGAGAGACAGAGAGAGAGAGAGGGGGAGTGTGTGTGTGTCTGTCTGTGTGTGTGTAGACATTGGTAACTATTGTCTAACTGTCTCACCAAACACTGACCCAATCTTTTCTTCATTATTATTGCAGCAGCTACAGCCGTCGTACATGACTTATAAAAGTAAATACTCTTATCTCTTCATTAACTCGCTTCAGAGAGATGAAATACATCATGAGCAAAGGATTCAACGGATTCCTGTCTTTAGCACACAGCATCACAGCATCACAGCATCACACATCACTTACTAAACATAACAGCAGACTCTCATTCACCAAAACAAAATCCAGTAAGATTTGCGCAAATTTTTTAATGATACAGTTGCAGAAGCTTAATAAATATGGGCTGGTCACTTCTAGCTGATACCTGATCAATATTATCCCTGATACTGATCCAGTCAGTGCATCAGATCAACAAGGCATCAATACTTTCAACTTTACAGTACACTCAATGGAGATTTCAACCTTCGTTCTCACCTTTAAAAGCAACAATAAGGCACAGTGTATACGTGTGGTGTGTTTTACTTTTTGGAGTATGAGTCATGTGGGAAAAGTTAGTTCAGTTATTATTTTAACATGAAAATATATATATAAAAAAAAAGAATGTACTGGCAAATGGAGATACGTTAGAGATGTGTTATAATAGAGAAATAAATGTGAATGCCAGTTTTCCGTCACATTTTGGCTCTGGTGATGATAATAACGGCCTCTGTTTGGTCCTGTTTTTGTATATTCCAGGATACAGTTGGCAGCGGCTGCCAGCAGCTCTGTGACTGTTGCTTTATGTCCCCTTTAAAGCCCTCTTTCAGAGAAGCGCCGGTTCGGAGAACTCTCTGTACAGCAATGATAGCCTCATTAGCTGCTTCCTAGCCTTTGTTGTTTTTACAAACAGAGATGTGTGTCCAGATTCTCATTAAAAGATGGGCTTCTTTATATTGTCTGCTTCCTCTGACAGTCCCCTTAGATTGAACGCCAGCAAATCAAGTTATTTATTTTTTCCTCTGCCCTCTTTTTCTTTCCCTGCGAAAATCAATTCAAAGATTTTTTGGGGGGTTTTGCTGTTACAAAAGCCTGTTGATTTCTTCCTTCATTTGAGGAGTGGCTTGTAGCTGGGAGTGTAGCTGGGGATACAGTATTTCCTGCTTTTAGTGGACCAGAACTATCTGTTTTTCACAGACCTGATTGTCTGAGTCTTGTGTAGATATTAAGTGCTACAGGTCATTTTCTTTATTCGAACACATCATAGACTTTTAACTACTTCACCACAGAAAGAAAAGTTTTTTGTCACCATTACAGTATCCATCCTGATCCAACCATTCATTATCCTGAGTTTTATATCTCAACCCACAGCACGAGAAGAAACATTATGCTCAGCTTTTGCATTACCATCAACTCAGTTCCTTCAAACACAAACAGAAAAGCAGGGTGACCTTCTCTTTATCTGGCACAGGAACAAAGTCATTTGTGAATGACTCTTTTGCTTGCAAGAGTATTAAATTTAGCATGACAGGGACACCTTCATGTTTGCTACAACAACAACCAAAAATCTTTGACCTCCATTTTCCAGGCTATATGCAGAATGGGGCAATTTATCACAAGCCAAAAAATCTCAGCACCCTAATTAATTACAACTAAGTAAAGAATGTTTGGAGAGCCAAATTGCTTTAATTCCCCAAACACCGGCTGAAAGTCATTCATTATCAAATGTGTGCTCAAAGGTTAGTTTGCTTTTGTGAAGACGAAATAAGCATTAATTTCGGCGCCTGAGCCTGCGTTCCCCCCCTCTGGGAGGACAGGCGAGCGGTTTGTCATGAGGCCACACGTCACTGACGGCGTGTTCGCTGTCTGATCGTTGCTCGCTGCTCACTGGACAACGGCAGGTCTTGATACTTTCTGTGTAGTTCACCCGGAGAGCACTCAGTCACCTTAATTGAATTTTAAGCGTGGATAGTTGTGTTTTGCCACCAATGAAGGTTTGTTTAGAGGGAATAACAGGAGGGGGGGGGTGAAGGAGTGTACGGAAGCAGATGCTCGAGGAGGAGAGGTGTCATTGACACACAGGCTTTGAGCCATCCGAGGCCTCCATTAACAGGCCCAGCAGGGAATATGTTTAAAGAGTCTTCAGTATGCAGTCATTGAGTGGAGAAGTGTAAAACTCCCACTGAAAGCTCAGGGGAATCCAGTCAGTGCTTGAAGGGGCTTCTCAAGTCTCAAGTACCATCAAGAAAACAGGTGGGCTCTGACTAATTTCAGGAAAATACAGAGACTCTCTATATAGAAATAGTGGACAATTGGCCGTATCAAGGCCATCTCTCCATTTATTTCTCAAAATACACAAAAAAGTTCTGAGCTCCTCCTTCTGCTATTCATAAATTCACCCACGACCCACACTATTTGAATTTTAAGCAGTTCGAATGAACAAGAATAAGAAGCACTTGAGATGAAATCCATCTCTCGAAGGGAATTCATCAAAGAAATTACTTCCCATATCAACAATAGAAATTACCTCACAATATGCAATTGTCCTATCCACATATTCATGGAACCCTTTGGTGTTTTTATGGGGTAAGAGGGACTATTTAGCAGGTAATACAGCATTAATGTGGGGAGAGGGAGAGAGAGAAAAAAAACTGTTTTAATGGAAGTGGCTTCTTGCCTCTGAATTTCGATGATGTGCACAATGCCCTTAAATCCCTTTCTTATTTGAGCCTGCTTTGCAGGTACTTTTGAGCCTTAATAGGATAAGCAGAGGACACAATAGATTTCTATCTCTCAAGCCTTTCAGTTCACTGAGAATCCCGATCTCTGGCAAAGAGCACTTCATGAATCATTCATTTTTAATAGATTATGCAAATTCCGGGACATAAAATCAACAAGATCAATAACTGCAGGCGTTTTAATTGGTGTTCGAAAACATTTTAAGGATGAACATAATCTCCAGTTCTTTCCTCCGTAAAGACACAATTAATTTGAAATTGGATCTCAGCCTAAATACTGCAGATAATTTAGTACTTTTTGCCTGGGCTTAAAATTCCTCTGGTAGGCTTATCGCTGGCAAGTAAACTGTAATACTCAGCCATTAGAGAGACCACACACCTGAATATTACCTATTATCCACACAGGCAGGCACTGAGGGAAAACCAAGCAGAGGAGCCACTAACCAAATACTAATTACCAAGTGGAAGTCAGAGCGATGTTTGTTCCATTACTTTGACCTCTGAATGCTTTATTTCTCTGGCTCCAGTGAGATCTACCAGCAGAAAAAAGGGCATGGAATCAACGTATTTGCTGATACAAAAGCAACTAATGTGCTTCTCATGTGCAAACACACACACACACACACACACACACATACACGCACACACACACACACACACATGGATATGCATACAATCCCATCTTTCTTCCTCTACATGTCTCTTTGCACCTGTAACGCAGTAAGTAAGGAGACCCCGTCTGCAGAGACCATCTAAAATATCCCAGGTGCAAACAAAGCTGCCTGCAGAACCAGGCCTGCTCTCTGCACAGGCCATCAGTGCACAAAGGACAAACACACACCTTTCTTCTCAGGAGGCCTGCCTTACAGGGGAAAACTACCTCCCACATATTAATGAGAAAAGGGGCTCTTTATTTTCTCGTAAGTCTGCTCGGCTATCATTTGAGAAGGGGGGCTGCTGCAATTTTCAATCACCCTGTCCTCCCCCATGCAGAACCCCATTGCCTTTGATGGCTGCTGCATAATTATATGAATTTTAATAAAAGCTCTGTATATTAATCTCAGGCCAGCGACAGTCATCGTAAACTTTCAGTAAACTTAACCTTCTTCTTGGTAATAACACGGCAACAACGAAACAATATTTCAATTAGCCAGGCAGTCATTAACTGTGACAAGGAGAGGAGACGGAGAGGGGGGAGGGGGGGAGGGAGGGAGGGAGGTGGTGGTGGGGTAAAGAGGGAGAGAGAGAGAGAGGGGGAGAAAGATAGGAGGGTGAAATAAATGATCATGGTGTTAGAGTTAGGCGGCAGAAATGCCAGAGCGTATTTACCGAGGCACATTACTCGTGCTTTGAGACACAACTGTCTCCCGGCGAACAAATCACAGGAGCAACACAGCAGCAGCAGCAGCAGCAGCAGCAGCAGCCAACAAGCAGCCAGTCCTGCATGGTGGCCCTTTTTTTTTTTCTTTCTTTCTTTCTTTCTTTTTTTTTATCTTGCGAGACCTTGCTCTGATACACAGTCATAGTTCTGATGTGCTGACACCCAAAGGTCCTTGTCCAGCGGTGACTGAACACCCCACCCTCCCCTTCCTCCATTTACACCCAGTCTTTCTCAACGTCGTGCTTGCTCAGCAAAAAAAAAAAAAAAAAAAAACCCAACCCAAAACAGACGGACGACAGCTGCTAAGCTTTTTATCGCATCATCGTACCACCTTTTCAGCTCAGAGTGAAATGATATTAAAAAAGTCCTCACACTTAACTTTTTGGTTTGCTTTTATTTTCACACATTTCTTTCTTTTCTTTTTTATTCTTAAAGTCAATTGCACAAGTACGTTTTAGCATTGGTTTTCTTTTTCTTTTCTTTTTTTCTTTTTACAGTATTCTTCCAAAAACCCCTCAGCTGAAGCTGTGGCTCGGCAGCATAAAGGCGTTACTGTATGGCACTTGATCTTACCTACAGGGTAGCTTTGCGACACGCTGGGGCCCAGGTCTGGGTTGGCGCTAGAGGATAAACTGGGCTTGACTTCGTCCAGGCTGGAATTCAGGGCAGGGAGCGAGTACTCATTAGCCTGGGAAAAGGACAGTTGAATCATTACACAACCAAACAATACCTAGATGGAAATCCTCCCTTCTCCTCCTCCATTAAGCGCTCCACACAGGCCTGTGCGAGTATAAATTTGTATGAGAGCGAGCATTGTGTGTGTGTGTGTGTGTGTGTGTGTGTGTGTTCAAGCTGCAGGGTGGCAGTTCAAGCATATCATGAATGTATTTTGGTATTGTCTGAGAGGAAGTGGGATTTTGAGATGAGTGAAAAGCCAAGGCGTCAGCTGGCCCTTTGTGCTTGACTGCAGTCCTACCCCTGATCAGCCAAGGGAGAAAGCAGTTCTGCTTTGTTACAGGCACACCATGTGGTCCTGTTTGAGAGACACCATTCACCTTCTCTTTCTTTACTCGTTTCTTTCTGCTTTTTTTTCTTCTTTTCTTTTAATTTGGAGTCTAAACCACCTTAAAATTTCATTACCTCTTATCTCCGAATCACTTGTACAACTTGTGTTTTTTTTTGTTGCTGTTTAACTGCTTGAAGTTTCGCCTCTTGTGAGCGTTAAGATGTTGACTGGTTCACCCAAAACACAGAAACTGCATCGAGCCGCGCAAATAATTTGCGGTTTGTGTGTCAAACTCCCATCTCAACCCCACTCTACCTGCGATTGTATAAAATGTGTACATTTGAGCTGCTTTAATAATCATGAAAACAACATGGACCATTTCAATTTAAAAAGTCAGTTGTTTGATACTTTATAAACAAACACAACTCAGTTTTAAATGAGCATAGTCATGATTTAAATACGCCTGAATCAGTGTAAACAAGACTGTGGATTTAAATGTTAGCTTCACTTGGTACCACAGTGGTGTCAAAGTTTGATGCACAGCCTCATTTACCAGCAGTGCAGCATCTCTTTTCCACAATATCCTCTGCGGTCTAGGGACTATTTCTTCAGTCGGAAGTAGGAACTAAATAATGTAATTTTGGGAAACTCATCTTTTAATTAAAAAAAAAAAAAACACACTTATGTGAAAAATAATCTCTTCCAAGTTTATCTTTCATCGTCATGTTTCCTTTTGTAAAATCCACTGAAAGACAAGACATCATGGCAGATGTTAGCAGGTTTTTTTTAATGAGATGAGACTTCCGGAGTCTGAGTGTTGACAATGTTTGTCCAAAGCCCAGTGTGAGGCTGAGTGGCTCAGTGGGCTGCGCTCCCACAGGGGGACGCCCGTGACCCCGCTCTTGTCTGCCACTATCACCGATAAACTCTAATTGTCTGCTACAACTGTTCACTGGCACAATGTCGGATGTTTTCCTCTATTCTCGGAGGCTTCAGACGCCAAACAGACGTTTTATCATGCAGATAAAGGGCAGGAGGGGTAAAACTGAAAAGATAGGTCTGAAAGGGATGACCAAATGGCTAGCAGAAGTGTGGGAGGGGTGAATCCATTGAGTTTTGCATCTCCAGAATGGGTTTTTAATGCCTTGCTACAGAACCCAGACACTGGCTAATAGGGCCACATTTTCCAGAGGAAAAAAAAAAGAAAACGTGAGGCACCAATGAAAGAGAAAGTGCTCTGATTAATACTGCATTAAATTAAAGCTGATTTTTCTGGACTGTTCCTGGTCTCCTTTCTTTTTTCTTCCTCACTTACCCCCCTCTACCCCCCTTTTTTTTTAGCCTAACCCTTTTCCCTCTGCCTTTTAATACTCTCCCTGACGTTCTTTGTGATTGCAAGTCATTTCCAATTCGTTTTGGTATTGATCTTCCAGTAGAAATCAGTTTTGTAATTAGCTGCAAATTAGGCCCTCTTCTGGAGGTGAGGCCTGTCCCACTGATTTATCACCTGCGTAATTCGCCCCGATTGGAGAGAAATTAAAATGAACTCAATTAGGCGACTGCTTTTGCTTTATGGGTCCAACTTGTAGTTTGGTGGGAGAAATTAATAGTCTCTTGTTGTTTAATGGTATAATGAAAGTAAATAAAGGTTATCCATTGTAATAAGCCCAGAGCTTTTAATAAGCAGTGGTTTCTGGCTGTCGTTTTGGTGTGGGGTGGGGGTGGCTGTTCCCCCAAATGCCTTCTAATTTTTGAAATGAGGATGGATGGCGACTGCGGTTTTAATATCACGGAGAGCGTTTGCATGCATCCACTTCCTGAATGCACGTCACAATAAAGGTAGCGTTCATTAAACATCAAGATATGACACAGGGGTTGGGAAATAAACAGCAAAAAAAAAGAGGCAAGAGGCAGCAGTTGAATAACACAGCAGAAATGAAGAAAAATCTAGGTATTGATTAATTTCATGTTGCCTTACTGTTATTCTCAATTATAGGGGATGCAAGGAATGTGTTTTTCATCACAAAATCAATAATGTGTGGGAGTTTTCCTTGTGATCCCTCTAGCATTATACATGCTGGGTTGTAATCCAGTGCTTGGCCATATCAGACGTTTGTTTAATTAGCTTTTGTTTCTGAATATGATTTGGGAATATTTGTGACAACAGTTTTTTTTTTTCTTTTATGTTGTTGTTCTCAGTTCAAAGTTAAATGCACATTTTTTTGTGTGTGTGAGTCGTGGTGCTACTACTGACCTGCTCAGGTTTGATATGCTCCGATGTAGGGAAGACGTCAGGGTACGAGGGGCGTTCAAAGACCCGGTCCAGCGCTTCCAGCTGCTGCTGAGTGAAGGCATCTGCCCTCAGGTGTTTCCGTAAACTCTCCACACTACCCTGAGAATCACTGTTTGGGCCAGAACCATCTGAACCATCTACAAGAAGAAAGAGCAACAATCGAGACACTGACCCCGGGAAGCTGGCCTTTACTTCAAGCTATGCACTTTATATTCTCCTCATGTATTTTTTTTTTCCTGCACCACCTCTGTGGGGGATCTGAGGAGGACAGAAAAGGATGGAGTGCAGCTTTTTCCTGCACCTTAATGGCCGTATAGTGAGCCACTGGCTACATCACACTGGCTTTTTCCCCTGAACCCCCCACCCCACAGTATTAACACCATCATGATCTGAAAGCCCCTCTGGTAATTGATGGATTACCGTCACTTGCAAATATATACATGTTGTGGCAAGCATGTATACTAATGAAAGCAGCAGCTAGCCCCATTATAGTCCCTTCTCTCTCTTTGCAGCCAGAGGATCTTTTTTTTCTTTCTTCTTCAGCTGGTGCTCGCTGAATTCAAGAGCAGTTTTTTTTTTTTTTTTTTTAAAGCACAATTTCCCTTTCACAATTCAAAACTACTTTCATTCTCTGCGAGTGTGCGGTTCCATTTGGAAACAGCGGTGGAGGACAAGAGGCTGAATAAAATCGTACAGTCTAGTTTAATCATCCTGCTCTCCAAACACAGGAATTTTCTCCTGACTCCTGACCTGATTACCCAACTGTTGGGGAGAAGGATGCCTTAGCTTTTCCCGTTGTCACTTGTGTGCAAGGCTTTAAAGCCTTTACAGACTATTCTACCATACCTCTCCCTTTTTCCTCCCTCCCTTTTCCATCAACCCCCCCCCCCCTCTCCTTTTCCACCTCTCCTGGCTGCAGTGGCTGTGTCTGTAGGTCTCCTCCCCGGATCCCACAAAGCTTCAGCTCCCTTACAAATCTGTCATTCTAAATTTGCGGCAGATTATGTTCTCCCCTCAGTGGGAGAGTGGTGATATATGATATGCAAGGCCCCTATTGATTGCCTGATCTGGTGGCAAGAGGGAGCTGAAATGAACTTGAAATGAACATCATGCCTCAACTCATTGTGCGTATAATACTCTACTTAATCCCACATTTTTCTCTGCCATGGAATTCAATTGATCAATCATGTCTGTGTGATAGTACCATTTGGGAGGGTTATTGCCATTCTATTCTGCTGCTTGACCTTTTTTCACAGGCTGAGGCCACAGGATGAACCCGACTCTCGTGTGAAGACGGGGAGCTATTAAACCGTGTGTGTGTGTGTGTGTGTGTGTGTTTGAACACTTGCAGGTGTGTGTGTGTGTGTGTGTGTGTGTAATGTCAGATTGTGCTGATGGTTCGTAAAATAAGTCATGAGTTTGCGAACAATATCGTGTTAACTATTTTATTGTCACTGACTGCACAAGTGCATCCGGACTTATTTACAAGCAGTTCACGATCCAATAAGCTGGATCGTTATTGGTGCCAATACTGATCTTATTAAGTGGATCAAGGTATTGGTCGTCGTGAGTTTCTTTGTCTTATGTCGTTATAAGAATCAAAGGTTTCGGTTTTCGTTTATATTCATTGAGTTGTGGCGTGCTGCTGAATCCATTTCTACTGGCCCAGCCGTCTTTGTCCTCATGTTACCTGACTGAGTTTCACATGGCGATGTTTATGTTTGGATTTTGTGAAAACAAGATCACCAGTCATGAATCAGCACTTTTTGAGAGAGGAGTAGGATTGCCACGCATACCAGTTATTTACCCCCTATTAGTGTCACCTGTTGTGTCATTTACCATTAAATGCTGGATTTTACAGTTTCTTAAAATCCAGGGGAAAATATTTTTCACATTCACGGTATGTCTTTAAAAACACTTAACTGGATTACATCAAAAACTCTTTGCCGTCGTTTAAAACAGCCTGTTTACATTGTTTCCAGATAGGTAATATAGCGGAGATGCATAGTTTTCATAAGACAGTTTCATGTTTTTTGAACCTGCTCATCACAACCTTTCCATTTATTACAGCTTAGCTGGACCTTTACAAACATATTCTAGCTATGATCACTAGATTGTAAAAAAGGTTTTGAACAAAGCCTGACCACAGACTTAAATTTGCTTGTTTGATTTCTTGTCAATCATTAGAAGAGATTTAGCCTAGCATCAAGACTGGAAACAGGAGAAACTGCTAGCCTCCTAGCACATCCTTAATGTACAAATGGATACCTCTAATGTTGTTTATTTTTGAGTGAAACTTGAGTTTAGAAGCAGAGTTGGGTTTTACAGTGAGTTGTGTTCCCATGTCTCCAGCCTTGATGTTAATAGCTAGCTCTTCTCGATGTACCGTCATATTCAAAAGACAGACTCATCTAGGTCACTGCATGAAAATGCGTCATTGTATTTCCCCAAATTTCTGCCACTCAGCTAATTATTCTGACGTGTTGCTCGTCTCTTCATTCAGGTGAATCTTCAGCAGGTTTTCTAGCCCTCACCTATTATAGCTGCTGCTTGTCACTTTATCAAACTCAATTGTTCTCTTTGCTACCAAAGCAAATAGAGTCATTAATTACTTTCCATCAGCCGGCCCGAGCCACAGCACCTGATCAATACCCCCCCCCACCATATTTGTCATTCACCACTGTGGAATACACTTCCCACACACAAGACAACCCATCCTGGGTCAACCTGCACACTCTTCCTCCCACTCAGGCCGAGGACAGCCCCATCTGCCCTCCCCGACACTGATTCCCGTCTGACAGATCCACAACAACTGTGTTTTTGTGATGAGGATGATCCTATAGAGAGGTTTAGAATATAAATGCAGCCGCGTAATTGTGTTTCGTAAAGGTGCATCAATTGATTTTCTGCTCCTATTTTATCCTTTTTTATTTGATCTTCTTAAGAAAACGTGTGGTCCTCTTGTGGTTGTAGAAATTGTAGAAGTCCTGTCAATCAGAAGCGATGGAAGCGGTTGTGTGATGTTATAATAAGGTCACAAATTGTAAACAAAGTGTTGGACTGCCCTGACCTTCACCACTTTGATGATGAAGGTCCCCTCACCTTCTGGAGGTGCTGAACTTCGCTGTTTGAGGTAAAACTAGAAGAACTTCTACTACTTTTCTGATCAAAAGTGCACGTTTTCAGACTATCACATGGAGGGAACTCCTTGTGTTTCACCTGGTTCTTGACAAGAGATGTAGTTTTGTAGAGAGAAGGAAAGGTCATCTGAACTGATTCAGAAGCTTCAAACTTAACCAAAACTGAATCAGAGCTCTGCAAGATCAGAAAGAAATTTTTGCCGAGATTTTTTGAAAGACACTGATGAATAATAACAACTTTTGTCAGACGAATCCTGGAGATTTGTGTTGTTTTTTTTTTGTTTTTTTTTGAATTTGTGCTCTAATTGGCAGCAAATGATGATATTTGATACTTTTATGCACTATGAGGGTATATGGGTTTGATCCTCTGTCAATTAAATTTCACCAAATGTCAAACCAGCACAGTCCGAATAAAGCAGAGTAGTTCAGCTTTTCAATGTGAAACTTTGGCAACATTAACTTAGATTTTTGTTCATTTAGTCGTTTTCACTGCTCTAAAGTGTCTACAAACACTTATCGTCACTGCAAGTCACATCCAGTATTTGGACATTTCAAATCTGCCCATTATGCAGCGGTGATACTAATCTTTGACCACAGTGGCTTTGTTGGTGCGTTACATGCTTGTCCCGCTCTGTGGTTGTTTATTGATCAGTGGAGTTGAGTGTATTCATCTTGACATCAGTCTGTATTAACACTCCGGTAACGAGGGAGCAGCCTCTATCAGATCAGATAACCAGCTCTATACAGCAGACTCCTCTCTGCGGGTTTGGCACCCAGAGGTCACGGCCCCCAGCAGGGGGGCTTCAGCCAACGCAGCCCCGGGTCTGGGAGCGAGTCTGAGCGACTGGCCACCAAACAAAAACAGAACAATTATCATGAATGAAAGTGCAGATTGAGCATGAAGAGTGGGTTTTTCTGAAAGTCGGACTCAGATAGAGGAAGAGAATGATTTCAAAATAAAAGTTCAGAACTCTTTCATGCAATGAAAATAGAGTTTTCTGAGTTCTTGTTAGAGGCATGAGGAGTTGAGCTGGCACCTTGAGGTCATGGAAGCCCCCCTCAGAGCAACGAGTCCCCCACCTCCCACCCACCCACTACTCTGCTCCTTGTTTAAATAACATGTCAACATACATACCGCTCTCGTTCCCTTAACACATTGTTATGTGTTTCACAATAATACACCTCCATAATTTCCCGCCTGATTCAATTCCTGGTTAAATGAAATCAAATTAAAACTCATTTGCATCAAATTGGATGAACTCAGCTGCATTTTGTTTTTCTAATTGAATGTTTTGATTATGTGAACTGGTAGAGATTAGAGGCAAAATTTAGTAGATGGATTTTAAAAGGTATGTATCGATTAATTGAAAATCGTAAAACCCTCCATCTATAGCCACTCAAGCACATGAACTTGCCTCTTTTCTGTATCAATGTTCATTGAATTTTGAGTATTTTGAATCAATTGACTGCAAAACATGGGTTTAATCCTAAAATTCACACATAAAATGTTAAACTGTGATGTTGCTGAGCTTTTAAAATCCTTTAAAAATCTAATTCAGAGGTTGCACTCAGGTGCTGACATTTCGCTGCTCTCGGTTCTTGTGTTTACTCTTCCTCTCCCCCAAAACAGATGCTGATACACAGAGCAGGGTGTGACGGCGGCTCGCTCCATCACTCATCTCCATCCACACACATCGGCTCAGTCCTCATGACGCTCAGCGATGAGAAATAATTAATTCAACAGCTACTGAAGCACAGAATCACATCCATTCTGACTGCCACCGGCTATTGTTGTTGGCTCTCGAAATATATGATGATCGTCTTATCATGAAATTTTCTCTCTTGGTATTTCTCTCATAAATCAAGAAAGAAAAGCCCGACACAAAAGCGAGAAAGCGTTCAGAATGGCTGAAATTAAGAATCATCTACAGGTCTGATAGCGCAATTTTGTGGCGGCGCTCTGAAAAGGGAACGTTGTGGTTATGACTTTGAAAAGGCCGGACACACTTCGTGGGCGCTGCATGTTCTCAACAGACCTCCAAGCTTTCTTGCTTGGGTCAATTCAGCTCTCTGTCACACACACATGCGTTCACTAATAACAAGAAGGTGAACAAAAACATCCATGAAAGCAGATTTGTACTTAAACATCAGATGCTATATGAAAGATTTTCATGTCGCCCCTCGGAGAAGCAGCTAAAGCTTCTCCCTTTGTCTTTTCTCAAGCCCAGTGTGTCAGAAGCAGTGTGAGGAGGGGGTGTTGGAGGGGGGTGGGGGGTGTTGGAGGAGTTGGGATGTAGGGGTGAGGCGGGTGGTGATGGGGGTACTTGGATGTTAATCTGTGAGGTAATAGCTTTTCTCCGCAGAATTGCAAATTCTAATATATGTCACGTTGTAAAACGCGCGGACAGCCGTGGTCACCAAAGACACCATCTCCTGGGGTCCCTCCCTCTCCCTCTCCCTCTTTCTTTCTCCCTCTCTCCCCCCACTCTGTCCATCTGCAACAATGGCTGCCAAGTGTAACATGCTACTTTTAATTTACAATAACACGTGACAATAGCAGATTAATGGCTCTTATGACACCTGTGTCCCTGAAGCTCCTCTTGCCGAGACCCAGTGTACATAACGTGTGTCACACTACATTATCTCTACATCCCTCCCGTAATGGGGGGACCTTTTTTTAAGGGCACTGCTGACTTGGAAACTTAGGAGCTGTCTGCCTGCTTGGCAGAGAGCCACAGCTTCTGCCTAAAACAAATACTCCGGGCTACACAGCCAATCCATTTCAGCGGGGCTTGTGTTGCACAGCACAGCACAGCCTCCCCTTCCCTAACCCTTCCCCTCCTTTCCGTCCCCCTCTTTCCTTCGCTCATTTTTGTTCATGTTTTCAGCCCTTGATAATGACTGCTTGTGCCATAATCATCATGAGGCTTACCAAGTTAAGTAGGGCTCAGGCAAGCTACTGTGCTGTGAGGAAATTTAATCCAAGCATTAACTGACTATAGACTACTGCCTACTGAGCGAAGCAAAATACATCTGAATAGCAAACAAGGCAACACTGAAACACTGACTTCATCTGAAAAGAATCCACATTGAAATGACCATAAAACGGCAACATAACATAAAACAATCATGTTTCTTTCTCCTAAACTAAGCATACTTTTTATGAAAAGGATTTCCCACATACTGAGCTTTTTACCTTATTTGGTTACAAAAGGACTACAAAAGCAGTTAGGTCGCACTAACAGCTTTCAGAAATATTTCTAAACAAGTGACTAATGAACTTATTTTCTAATATAAATGTTACAAAAATGCTTTAATGGAACTAAAGAAAGAAAGTCCCTTTTAACTAGGTGATGGCATTTGTGGTAAATATGGGATCTTTTGTGATTTTCTTTGAATAATTCATACCTCAAAACAATAATACACAACACCATATATGCCACAGATAATGACATCCTGGAGCTGGGGCCTAAATTTCAAAATAAGTACTCACTCTTTTCTTGATTTTTCCAACTTTACTTTTTCTTACGGTTGTAAAAAAAAAAAAGGGCCTCTAATTTGATAAAGTGAGTAAAGATTTCATTTTTAAATACTAAAACGTAAAGTAAGTCATGGTTGAAAGGCCTTAAACCCCCTATTGTACAATATCAGTAAGAGACTTAAATGGTGTGTGTATATATATATATATGATTCAGTTTCAGAGGACACTTCAACCTTTGAAATTCAGGTGTTTTGTTTGGCAATGTGCACTTTAAGAGAAGACAGCAGCAGGACAATGGTGTCTACAGGCGAACTTCATATGTAATATACTATTCTTACAAAGTGTGGCTCAGGGCGAGACATTGCTTTTGCAGCCGTGTGTGTGTGTGTGTGTGAGGCCAAGGCCTGGGGTTTATGTTTTGGAAAGATAAAGTATCCCTGACCCTGTGTTTCCAGGTAGGCACCAGCCGGCTGTTGAGAGAGTATATAAG
Organism: Trachurus japonicus; assembly: GCF_045865225.1. Taxonomy (NCBI): domain Eukaryota; kingdom Metazoa; phylum Chordata; class Actinopteri; order Carangiformes; family Carangidae; genus Trachurus; species Trachurus japonicus. The sequence continues at coordinate 8,188,101 of NC_140925.1, forward strand.
AACCAAAGCCCCCCCATCCTCCCTCACCACTTCATCCTCAGTACAAGTCCTACCCTGACGCAAAGACACATACACGAGCACACACCACACCACCATCCACACACACACACAGCTTCCCTCTCTTTCATCGTACATACCGGCTGAGCACCTAAATCACAGAAATGGCAGCACATCAGGGGAATCATTTGAGACTGAATAGCCATAGAAACATGGCGCTGTCACCTGGGAGACCTCCACAAAACAGGCCAGCTCTCCTCCTCACGCACACATACCTTAGTCCTCTCCATGCCCTTTAATACCTCTTTGCCCTTCAGTAGCAATCTGCATAGAAATGTGTGCATTCTATCACTCAGTGACTAGACATTACACCCTGGCTAATATGAGAGGTCCTCGAACGACTGAAAATGAACCCTTGAAAATACCAGACGTTTGCATTATGCCTCCGCGATTGCATCTCTTACAGGGAAAGACTTGATTATGTCATTTGCCATGTCCACGTCATGCTGGTTTTTATATCTTTGCCAGGAAATCTACCTCTGACAGGTCATTAGTCATCCCTCCCTCCCCGCACGCACATAAAACATCAATTCCACTCAATATCCCGCAAACCCCCGTGCTTCTCAACAAAACGCCAGAACAAAGAAGACGCTATGTAAACGGCTGCCGTGCTCTGATTAGCTCTCATTCCGGAGCACTGCAGAAATAAGGCACTCATTCCCCACCCTGTTTGAGATAACTGCCCCTTTTCAGCAGCCACATCATCCCTCCGTACTCATACACGCCTCGTAACACGAGTGCATCTGTTTAGCTATTCTCATCAGCTACTTATGTAGTGACATTAAGGAAGCCTATTGCTTACAGAACCAATAATCTATATCGCCTCAGGCCCCCTTATATCCACTAACCTACTACTTCGGCAGCAGCAGCAGCAGCAGCAGAAGTGGAGCCACTTTTGTTGAGGAGAAAGAAAAGAAAAAAAAAAAAGAAGCCCCTCCACAGAGCTGTAGCGGCTTTCTTGACTGACCTGGGTGGTTGGCTACATCATCTTGACATGTAATTATCTAAAGCCCTTTAATCACTTCCATAAAGATTAATTGCAGGAGACAACAGCGGAGGTCGTGTCTTCAAATCAAAAGACTCCTTGGCAGATTGACACGGCGGTGTAACAGAGTTCAGACTTAGGTGTTTTATAAGGGTCATCTACTGGAACTGAAGCAGCTTTTAATGCCGTAATTGCAAGTTCAGCAAAGTGGGTTTTATAGCATAAAGCTTCTTTTTTTTTTCTTTTTTTTGCTAGGATTTTAGGTATTTTCTGCATGCTAATCTTAAACTGAAGCAGTGTTATTTTTTCTCCTTACCTTCATCTCTTTTCCTCTTTTCACCATTGGATCGTGGAATACCCAGAATCCCATTGATGGAGTAGGATCCCGCAGGGTCATTGGAGGCGCTGGTTACAGGCGGAGATGTTGTGCTTGGTACTGGAAACCAAAGAATTAACAATTAACAACCAGCTCGAGTTTTACAGTGAATACATGCTGTTATACTGTATAAATGCTGTTACCTATAGTATGGCCTGGCGTTGACAGGGATGTCCCATCAGGGGATGGATGGAAAGGCTGCTGGACTTTTGTTCGGATGATCCTGTATAGGGGAACAGAGGAAACTCAGATGTCACTGCTGCTTTTCTGTGACCAGTTTCTCCTCCTGGACACGTCTGATCTGCCCTATAATCTGGAGCGTATAGCGTCCGCTCGCAGCAGCAGCAGCAGCTACTATGGAGATATTGTGTGATTAAGATATCAAAACGCAACTCATACGCAAGACGGGGATCCGGTCAGTGGTTCTACCTTAAAGGTGAGGTCTGGAGAAAAGTCTTCATTGCACTTTTGGTCTGAGTGATCTTGCAAACAAAGCATGAAATCACATCAATTCACCTCAATGATCAGCTTCACTGACTCTACCTGGCCCACACTAATCAGCACCCCCCTCCCCACCACTCTCCCTCTCTTTCTCTCCCAGCCCCAACCGTGGGAGAAGGGGAGGGGAGAGGAGGGGAGGGGGGGTTTCACCGGGGGCCGATCACAGCCCTTATAGTAGCCCCTTTTGCTTCCCAGATCAAACATCTCTGTAGAACCAGCGGCCCCCATGTGCCAATGCGGATGAGGTTGTATTGATCGGGGCTTGGGGAGAAAAAGTTGGGGATTAGTCACACGGGCAAACAGATGCAAATAGAAAGCTATAAATTATATGTGACAGGAAAGCAATAGTTCCTTATTGCCTTGCACAAGCTTACGCCAGCATTAGATTCCTTTAATCTGAATGGCACTTGGGGAGAAAGGGAGCTGTCACAATAATTTGTAAACTTTAAAACTATTCATCACGAACGCCACGAGAGCTATTTTAGAGCACAAGAAAAAAAGAGGCTGAGGACCATAGAGGCTTTTAGGGTTGATTTCTTTACACAGGTCAGATTTTTACTCATTTGTTTTTTGCAATTTTGTTTTTATTTCCATGATAGGAAAAGACTTGCCTGCTGAGATAAAACTACACAGTACTTAGCTACAATTTTAAACCAGAGCTATACAGTACTCCTCCCCCTCTTAGTTGTGTCCTCCATATTATTCAGACACACATCAGATGATCTGGATATTGATGGTGCCAGAAGGCTTCAGACTGAGGAATAAATCCAACACTGTCACAACACACACAAAAAAAGATAGCACTCCCCTTGGAGGCAAAGCTGCCAAACAACAAGCTTTTCCAGAGAGTGCATATTGATGTTTTAATTTTTTTCACTTCTCGCCCATAACAGTTATTCGACCCCTTGACTTGTGTGTGCTACATAAATTCAAAGACTTTATTTGGTATCCATGTTCTTGATATTGAATAAGCAATTTGGGAGAATGAATTAATGGCCTGGCTGTTGCTGAAAATCCCCTGAAGAAATATTAAAATTGCTTTACTTCTGAATCAATAATATCGAGCACCATTGAGGACCCGTTTCTTTTTTTTTTCTTTCTTTCTTTCTTTTTTTTATGTCTAGCAGCAGCAGCAGCAGCAGCAGCAGGGTAGCGTTACTTGTTGGTGGTGGTGGCCCTGACGTGTAGTACAACACTATCTCTGTAGCATTTAATAATGCATGCAGGGGAAAGGTGTTTAAATAGAGCATCCTCTTTTGTCAACAGTCCTGAGGTCAGACTGTCTGCCACAGAAACCCACGACTGGCCCCAGTCAGAACCAGCCAACTGGAAAAGACTTTGGCTCCAGTCTTTAGTGGGAAAGCCTCGCATGAACTTCTGGTGTCATTTTTTTTTTTTTTAACACAAACTCACCTCCTCTTTTTCTTTTTTTTGAATAATACAAAATAGCCTCAGATCATCTGTAGCAAAGTCTGCTATAGTGATCGAACCACTAAGGATGTTTTCATTGATTTTTCTTTTTTCTCCCCCCGCGAACTTCTTCTCCTTTAGGAATCCAAACATGTATTGAAATATTTACCTCCAGCTAAATCAAAACAAATGCTTGTGTGTGTCGTCTCATTTGTGTCTGTGTGTGTGTGTGTATGCTCCACTGAATGTGTGTGGTGCTACACTACAGAGCACCACAATGAAATCTCTCAATTCTTCTGCTATTAAAAAAAGAAAAAGAAGAAGGGAAAAAAAAAGAAATATTCAGCATTAAGCCATAATAGAAATTCAAAGTAGCTCTCATTTGGCTGATAGAATTACAGCTCTTTGTGTTCACAATTTAATTTCCCACATAAACAAAGACACATAAGGCTTCCCCCCTCGGTCCAAAATAGAAAGCTTTAATTGGAATTGAAAAAACTTTATAGGGCTCTTTTAATGATATTAATGTACATTTTGAATTTATCACATACATGTGTCTGAGCCTCCTTAAATGGGGCTTTTTAAGCAGCCACGAAGCATGAAATGAATTTTCTTCAGCCTTTTCTCTATTTAAAAGATGTCTTGTGTGGAGCTGTCCATGCTCTCCCATCAGCTCATTAAAATGTAATGCTGATGCTGGCTCTATGGAACAGTGCCTCTTAACCAAAGTTCATCACCAGGGATCTCTGGTGGGGGTGAGGAGGGGGTAAGATGATGGTGGGGGTGTCCTGGGTCCTGCTGTAGCTGCCACTCTGGAGCCTTTATGCTGTTTATGACTTTCTTTAAGAAAACTGAAGGTTTGTACAGTAGCATTACTATAGAGGTGATTAGATATTAACCTGGTGGGTCGTCATATAAACTCTATATCAGCGTTTCAGTGCCACAACAAGGCAAATTAGATTTTTCACTTTTATGAATCATGACTATTTAATTACAGCAAGATAGCACCTCTACTTTCAATGCAAGGAATTAAATTGGGAGCTTAAGTAATAAATAGAAAGTGATTTTTTAAAGCCTCCTACAATAGAAAGCCTTTTTGAAATGTACAACCTTATTTTCACGTGATGCAATATTTTTCAAATTGCATCCGACATCTTTTCCCACCCAGTGACCCTTTTTCAAAGCATTTCTTCAACATAAAATCTCACACAGAATCCAGTGTTTCTCTCTCTCTGTGTGAGTGTGAGTGTGTGTGTGTGTGCAGCTCCAGCAGCAGCAGCAGCAGCTCCAGCTCCACCACATTAGATGTGCTAAAGAAAATTGGCCTGCTTTATAGCGCCACGGGATCTGGTCACCGAATATTGATCGGTTTTCATCTCGACAGATTCACTCAGTCCTGGATGTACTGCTGATTGTTGAGGGAGTTTGGTCTGAAAGATTGAATTGCACCTCTGAGACCGCGGGCAGGCAGGCAGGCAGGCAGGCAGCCTCGGCGTGCCGGCCAGCACAAAGTTGGTCAAACAGTATTCAGCTGTGGGTGGGTGGTGGTGGTGGTTGGTGCGCGCTCACCACAGATATACACTGTGATGAATGATTTTCAATTTGCGCTCTGCCGGCGCTCTTCATTAGAGTGTTTACATCCCGCTGCCTGTTGTTTAATCCAACACAATTTACACAGAGAGAGAGGAGGGGGGGGGGGGGGTCTGAATATCCACATTTAGTGTAGGATATTCCCCCGGTCCTATTGAAACTCTTGTCTCCTACCTGTTAATTGATGAGACGCTGGGAACAGTGTCGTTGTCGCAGATGCCCTCTGCCAGCAGTCTGTCTCTGATCTCCCAGGCGAACATGGTTGGATTTTGTCTCTTGTAGTCTGCGATTTTTTCCACGACCTTCGGCGTGGCCACTTTAGGTTTAGACCCTCCAATCACCCCTGGTTTGATGCTGCCAGTCTCGTAGTATCTGCAGAAGTAATAATAATCCCCCCCACAATCAGGCCGCTGCTGATGCTTTTTAGCAATAGACATAATAACGCTGCCGGCTGCTTCCATCACAAATCAGCGTTTAATATTGTTTCAGGCTCATTGATGGATGGATTAAAAGCTTTGGAGTTTCTAAGAACTATATGAGAAAGTGTCTAAAGGTCAAACTTTCCTTTAACAAAACAACAACATGAGGGTTTTTAAACATTAATAGCGCCTTATAATAAACACAACTTCATTGGTGCATGCGTTAATGCATTAATACAGGAAACGTCATGCTCATTACGCACCACAAGAAAACCCACTGACCTCCTATACTAAAAAAATATGGTGAATAAAATAAAAATAAATAACAACCTGGGTTGTGGAGGTCCAGCCCTCTGTTTGTCCGCCTCCTCTGAGAGTGCAGTCCACCAGGCTGGACCTCCGGGGCTCACGTACCTGCCCAGGATCTTGCTGACGCAGCCGTGGCTGACCCGCAGCTGTCTGGAGATGTCGCAGGGCCGGACTCCCTGGTGGGCCAGCTCCACTATCCGCTGCCTCACCACGTCCGGGAGGGGTCTGCCGTTCACAAACACCCCGCCGAGCTGGTTCACACCTCCGTGCCCTACGTGGGACACAACAGCAGCACACACACAACCGTAACATTACATAAGGTTGTAAGAGGGAGCGAAGCAGGTGGATGTTTTTTTTTTATTTGTTTAGTGAAGACTAAAACCAGGGAGACCAGCCCATAATAGCCTATAACATGGCTGCAGGTCACTTTCACTCCACTTCTCTCTCAGCAGGTGGATTTAAATGTATTTACTATGATAAGGAGAAGTCTTTAAAATTCATAACGTTAATTTTAAATCAGTAATTTTTCATCAAAATTACTATATTTTTTATTTATTTTACATTTTAATCTGATTAGGTTGTTACAGTAATTCGCTTCATTGAGGTGTCTCACTTTTCCGTCTTTTCACAGTTACCTGAATACACCACAATAACCATGTTATATTAATATTTGCCAATTATCAGTCATTATTAAAAATAATTGATGGGAAGAAAAAGTGGATTTTATTATTGGGAGATTTGAAAAAGACAGATTAGAGATGATCACAACACAACATATCCCCATGCATGAGCATGTTTTTTTTAATATTTATATATATTATATATTTCTGAATGAAACAAAAATGGGCCTTGTAGTAAAAGGTTCTTATTTATATGATTTCCTCCTTGTTTGCTGGTCTTTGTTTTTTTTAATTTAATTTTCTCCCCTTGTGTTTAAAACAAGGTCATTTATGATCAACTTTAACTTTACAAATTAAGATAAATTGCAATAATGTCATTGTAATAATTAAATGGATTAACACAGACAGTTGCATCGACCTGCTGACCAGCTATTTAGCAGGATATACATTTTTATTTTTTCGTGATAGCCAGCAGCCTGTGCGTTAAATCCTGCCTGTGTCATTACTACAATTTCATCTCTAGTAATAATTTCTTATTTTAAAATATGAATTTTATTGAGTCTGGAGAAGCCCATGCTCTTCAAAGTTTCTCCCAGTGAAAACACAGACTTGATATTTCCTCAGCAGCTCCTCGGCTCATGTTTGGTATTGAGTTGCCACCTGCTTCTTTTCACCTGCTCGGTAATTTTAAATAATTGAAGGAGCTTTGATCACTCATATTACATATTATTTTCTAAAAGAAGAAGAGGTCATCAATAATTCACTCCCACCCACCACATAACAAGTAAACCACACTGCACGAGGACTTCAGTGAGACTCGTGGGGTTCTCTTGTTGTTATTTGGATAATTTGAATAATAGATGTGTAACTAATGTGTCCTGACTTATTAGGCCTGAACACACACACACACACATCCACACACAGCGCGGGAAGCTGCAGGGTGATAACACGTGTAAATGACTGAGTACCTGCTCACGCATGTTCTTTTGTTTACTATGACAACTTTTAATTTCTGCTGGTCACTGCAGCTCTGCCTGCAGGAGTGTTGTTCTATTTTAAATACATTTTAACACTATGTTTGGACTGAAATCACAACTACAGAAGGTGTGAAACATGAGAATATGTGGCTGCCTGACATTGCTGTTTGCTTGCATGTCACTTTATTAGTCTGTTTTCTTCAAATCCGCAAAAATGCAGATTCAACACATGCAAAATAAAAATAATCTGTGCTCCATGCTGCAGGCCTTTTCCTCTTATGCACGATTAATGCTTAGCTACATTTCTACCCGCATACATGTTAAAAAAAAAAAAAGCTGCAGTGGCTGTGTAACTCAGGTTGTGCTACTTACGGTGCATCGCTGTGAAGGGGTCTGCTTTGCAGTGAATATCCATTGGATAGCAAAGGAAAGACAGATAATCAACTGAAGTCGCCGTTTCGCCTTCCTGTCGAGGATGAAAACGTGAAGAAAAAAAAGGTGCTTCTACTAAACGGAGGTGACTTGGCTCGTCCCCCTCCACCTCCCGCTTCGTCAACAAACGATCTGATGGCAACAACTTCTTCTGCTTCTGCTTCTTCTCCCCCCCTGCTCCAAAAAAAGTTACCGTTCTCGTCTTGTGGTGTTTTTTTTTGTTTAACAGTCCGGTCCGGGAGCGGAGGTCTGGCAGCAGGTGCGCAGCGGCATGACCGGAGGATTGTTTCAGCAACAACACACAGCTCGTGTTTTCAGTTTTGTCGGTGTTTCTCGGAGCCCCCGCGGGGCTGTGACCGGAGGAAGAATAATTTCTCAGCAGCGACAACACACAACACACTTGGTTTTTGTTTTGGCTGTTTTTGTTCTTTTTTTCTTTCTTTCTTTACGAACGAAATGTAACGTTCAAGGTCCAGCGTGCAGCATTCAGGGCCCCGGTATCTCCTCAGTCCTGGTGGCCTGGATGGATTCACGCGTCAACACGGCATGCGGGATAAAAACGCGCGCGCACACCACCACCACCACACATACACACACATACACACACCACGCGTCGGGTTTGTCTTTTTTCGCGCAGGATGCGTTAGGCTGGATCTTTGGGGCTGGGAATGAAGCCTCTCTCTGTGTCTGTGGTTCTAAAAGCTGCAACCCTCCCCTCCTCTCTCTCTCTCTCTCTTTCCCCTCTCTCTCTCTTTCTCTCTCCCCCCTCACCTCCCCTCTGCAGACCCCCCCCCCCCCTTTTACTTATATGGATGACTTGTCAGACAAAGGCAATAGATGCCAACACTTTGTGATTCGCCAACGCAAAAAAACCGGGGGTCCAAATGAGGAGGTCTCTAGGTCTGACACACCGGCAGGAAGGGGAGGGAGATAAATAAAGGAATGGATTCGGAGTTGCAAATATCAGAGTTTTTACTAGACATTATAACAGCTGTGAATTATATACTCACTTACTGGAAGTTTTCAATCAATGAAATAGAGATTATTTTTAAATTTGTGTTGCTTTCTGATCTTTTTCCCTCTATCACGCGGACTAACAGCCTGTCTCTCTCTGGGAATAATATACAGGATGTCTACTGTATGTGTGGTCAGGTCTCCTCACAACCCGGATTTAGCTCCATCCTACTTTGAATTTTTTTTTTTTCCTTTTATTTCATTTTTTTTCTGTCCTTATGTCCACACTGGAACGCAAGTAGGCCTAAATGAATTTGTTTACACTATTTAATTGTGAAGGAGAGGATGCTGAAGTGGTCATTTGTATATTATTATGCAGATATAGGCTATACTGACCTTTTTCTTTACACTTGCCTGATGGTGCGATGGTTCAAACCCAAACTGGGAGCTGTGGTGGTGGTTGCTGGTGGTCGGAGGTGAAACTGATCTGCACTCAGCAGCAGCAGCAGCAGCAGCAGTGCCCCTGAGCCTCTGTAGATGGCGCTGTATAGTTTCTCAAATGTAAAGGTGCTGTCATAGCCCCCCACCTCCCCAACCCCCCCTTAAAAAAAAGTCAAACTTGAGGTGCCTGTGATCAAACTGAGAAGTAAATATATTCCTCTGCAACAATTACCCATAAAATGCATGTGAGATACTGCATGGAATTTATCACCTACATGCAATGGAAAGTGAATGGAAAGTGAAACTAACCGGTGATGGAGACAAGTGAAAGTCAAGATTCTGGATAGGCCAACTACTATTCTATTAAAAAAAAATAAAAGAAAAAAAACCCTCTAAAAATCATAATAGACGAATTATGAAATAATTATAATTTGACAAAAAATTGGAGAATTGGAGCACTTTTCTTAAAGTTACAAAGTGTAAAAGTGTAGGGAAAAATACTTAAGCAATAATAACAAAAGCAAATGTGGATATAGGCTAGATAGAAATATTTGAATAAAAGTCACTAAATTGTAGTAAATACATCTCAATATAATAATAATGATAATAATAATGACAATAATAATAATAATACATTTCAAAAAAATTAAATACATTCATAATTTCCCCTTGTTTTTATTGAATGCTGTTCAAAAATATGTATTATTATTTATTTTTGGGGTGGGGTGGGGTAGGTGTGGTTGGTAGAGGGGTGGGGGGCATCTCTTAGGGGCAGACGGCCACATCTCGCGGTCTGCCTCCTGGTCAGGTTAGGGGATGATTTCTCTTTTTGTTACTGTTTTTGGAGTGAGCTTCTGGTACAATATGTAGCACTATAGGCTGTAATTTCACACCCGGCTGCACATTTCCCTTAAAGCTACATTCTTTTTTTTTTTTTTTCACCCTATAAGACCCCCACCATCACCACCACCCCCTCCCTCCCCCTCCCTCTCATGGCCTCCTGCTCCCCACAATTTGGTCTCCCCCCCACCCACCCCCTGCAAAAAAATTAAGCAATGGGGGGAGATAAAATGCTGAAATTGTTTTTTTTTTTTCCCCACTCTTTTTTTTAAAACACGCATATACAGATGAGTCCACCGTTTCCACGTGTTTACTTTTGTTTGGCGTGTTGTTTGAGCAGCACGTGCTGGATTCTGCTGGGTGTCACTGTGGTCAGATGGGCCTTATAACCCCCCCCCCTCTCTCTCTCTCTGGGACGGGGGCCGCTCCATTCAGCTGCTACAACACGGGGTCAGAGAGCTCCTAAAAAAAAGCCATTCAGGAGAAATGAAACAATGGGATTATAGTCAATAAATCATCGCTTCATTATGATTTTTATTTATTTTTTTGCAGTTTTATCTCTAATAATCAAAGTCTGAATATTTCTAATCATCTGATCATTGGATCCACGCGAAGGGACAAAAATATGAGTTTCAGAATAAAAGAAAAAATGCAAGAATTTAAATGCAAATGAGCGACTACTATATCTCCACCCTGACGCACAACCGCAGTATTTAAGACGACGCCTCTGCGTGTCAAGAGTTTGGAAAATGTTTTTGGAGCCCGTGTGCACCCATTAGGAGAGGTGTAATGTATTGACAGAGAGCAATTTATCTTTTGCCCCGCTTCCTAATGGCCTGTGCAAGAGGAGAGAGGAGAGGTGGCATGGAGGAGGAGGAGGAGGAGGAGGAGGAGGAGAGGGAAGAAGGAGCACCGAGGGTCCAGCAGCTCGCACTTTGAGGCAGCGTGTGGCGGAGAGGAGAGGAGAGGAGAGGAGGAGAGGACCGTGGTGGTGGAGGTGGAGGAAGAGGAGGATGATGTGGTGGTGGAGGTGTAGAGAGAAGTTTCTGTAGGTGGGACAGAGAGAGAGAGAGAGAGAGAGGTGTCATTTCCCTCCTGCCGGTTGTCTCGCGTTATTCCAACGTCACCAATCGATGTTGAGTGTCCCTGCAGAGGGGGGGAGCTGACACCACTGGTTGTAAGTTGAATATTAATCCTTTTGGATTTAAGGGAGGGGTTGGGAGGTGGGGTGGGGTGGAAGGAGGGAGTCTGTCAGGAGGTTTATGGTGATTTTAGATGAATTTAGGGGGCGGATTTTTTTTTTTTTGAACGATTTGCACAACCTGTAAATCTGGGAATAATACCCCAAAACATTTGATAGAGTTTTTTTTTTTTTAAAGCATGCTTATATATGATAAATAAACAATAATCTTTTATTTGACTAAATTTGTCAAACATGTCCTTTGCTGCTTGCTCTGACTGGAAATCCATCCAAACGCTTAGTTGTTTTATATGAAGAGGAGGAGGTTTCAGAAGTTGAGCTGCAGCCTCCACCTGCTTACAGTATATGACACTGTGGCACCGACTAAAACAACCTCCTGACACTGTAGCTACTGTATATTGGATTTCCACACCCGTGTCCCGGCGCTCTTCTCTCCAGCAGCAGCAGCAGCAGCAGAGAGAGGAGATGAGAGGAGAGGAGAGGATGGAGCTGCTGCTCTCCGGGCTACAAATCTTGCTGGCGTGAACAGATGGAGCATCAATTTGATTCCATCCTCGACACCGTGAAAGATTGATTTTGCACTTGCTTTTAATTTTGCCCATAATTAATTGGATCATTACAACTGTTTTGCATTGATCCCATCGTTCAAATGTAAAACCAAAAGGTGAATTAGAATGTGATCTATGTTTCTATTGTATTTATTTTTTATTCACACAGTGGGAGCACTGTCACACTGAAGGAAAAGAAGAAAAAAAACACATAACAACAAATAATCGAATATCACTTATGTCCAATTTGTTCATTGAAGTGATTGGACGATGTTCCTAAAACCCAAATGTGTGTTAATACAGCAGAGTGTTAACGTCATTAATACCTCAGGATGTGGCCTGTGTATTTGCTCACACACACTGATCATCTGAACCATTTCATGACGAAAAGTCGCTTTAATATTTCTACAATTTAGTGCGTTTTTTTTTAACATTGACACTTTTATTGATATAATATTCCTAAAATAATTTTTACAGCAGCACATACAGTGTCTTTCTGGATTTATCTATCATGGGCTTCATTTTAATATCATTAGTTTGTAAATCATCAGCTGTCACTGATTACCTGACATCAGTAAAAATATAGAAAAAAAAAAGAAATTCATATTTAATATTAAATAAATAAATTAGTCAATTAAATACACACACCCTTCATTTCCATATGCAGCAGGCAGGAGGAGTGTGTGTGATACTGTACACCACAACATCAACAAACTCATAAATAAATAATGAAAAGCGTCTTTTATATTAAGTCCAGTGTCACGTGCGTAAATCAACGCACATTTAGTTGAACTCAGAGTTTGGATTCAGGATAAAATTGATTATTTGAGAAGTGAACTGCACGTGGATCAGAGCAGGAAGGGGAATAAATATTATCGCAATATAGTTTTTTTTTTTTTATCTATTGGTTGTTCGACGCCACTCTTCTTATTATTATTTCGAGCCACCTCGCAGCTTTCAAAGTGTGAATATGTCAGTTTAATGCGGCCAATTTAACCGTTTACTGTCTTTGATGGGAAATCATCAAAAATTAAGAATAGGCGTAAAAGTCAACGCGGAAGTTTACAGCTGTCAGGGTCGTATTTCAGATGATAAAACACACACAAGGAAGGACACTGAGCTGCTCCACGTGAGTCTTTGTGCTGAAACTATAAAAAAAAAAGAAGAAAGAAAGAAAATCCACGCAGCGCTTTAAAAAACCTGCATCCAGTTTGGTGTTAACTCCAATTAAACTCCTCTTATATCCGCAGTCTTTTCAGCTTGACTGTTCAGCTGATGATCTGTCCCGTCATTAGTCCTCAACACCAACACCCCCCCTCCCCCCACCACCCCCACCCCCCCCCCACAACACCTCACACAAACACACACACACAGTCACATACACATAGACACACACTGACTGAGTGGTTCCAGTGGTTTTGCATTGTATTAAAGATCCAAATGCAAGTGGGATCAGGTTACATTACTTTGATTAGCAAACACTTTGTTAAATTACTTTTCATACCCTGAGCACAAAAGCAGTCAGACAGTCGAGTTCCTGAGCTTTTCCCTGCCTCAGGTACAGCAAATCATTAAGAAAAATTAACATCTCATTTGCATTTAAACATGAAGAAAGGACCTATTTACAAAAAAAAAATAAAAAATTCACATCACAATTATTTTTATTATTATTATCAGCATGTAAATCTATTGTATAGACCATTTCCATGAATATTTCAGACATGTTATATCTCTGTCTCTCATGCATTAACACACTAAGTTGGGGAATAAAGTGCCAAAGTCTTAAAATACACTCTTGCTCCTCATTCATTATGCAGATTTGCAAGTAATTGTTAAATATGCCCCGCAGTGCTGGATTAAAAATAGGACTGTATCTTGTCATTTTCAAAAAGTATTCTCCATGTTGCATTTATTGTACTGGGAACAAGGGCTAAATCGGTTTCTCTTCCCCACCAAACTTTCCACATGAATAGTTAAATGTGTGCCCCTCTGGTTGGAACTCAACAAAGACTGGAGAGGCTTTACAGAAAAGTAACATTTTAAGGGCATTGGAGACTGAAGTCAGGAATATTGTAGATATTGTGTCTTTTTTTTATTTTTTTCTGCAAAAGTTCATGATCATTGTCACAGATATCCAACTATGATGTTTCCCTATTTTTTCCTTTCCTTTATTATTATTTTTAAGTCACTAAAATGAAAAAAAGAAAAGAAAATCAGTATCTTCACCTTCACCCACAACAACCACCAGACTAGAGCTGCACTGAAGCTTCTCCACCAGTGGATAAAAGCATCACACACCAGCCAGTCCTCCCATAAGGCCCTGGGTTCATCGCTGTGGGAGAAGCTGGATCCTTCTGTGGATCAGTGTATGTATGTACGTGTGTGTGTGTGTGTGTGTGCGGCAGAGATCAGCCCGAGGCGGCTCGGAGGTGTCCCGCCAGCTGCCTGTGTCCCAACCAGACAGCCAACAGCTTCCAATCACATGTCAGCAATATGGGAACCAGAGCTTCTGTCCAGTGGGCCGCTGACATGTGTTAGCCTATGGCGTGTGAATGCATAATGTAGCAGTCACCTCCTGGTGGCAGGCTTTGAACTCACAAATGTTGATTATTATTATTATTTTTTTTAAATCCACAGACAAGCCGATGATGTCTTTAATTCCCCCTCTTTGTCTTGTTGTCTTCCATTTTTCCCTCTTTTGTCTTCACTAGTTATCTTCGCCCTAATAATGATATGATAATATGATCGAGGAATGTCAGCTGCACAGTGTGATTTGCTGATTAGTTTGTGCGTCTGTGGGTGTGTGCACCAGCTCTCTGTATACACATATATTCCTCTCCCCAGAAATCTACGGATGAGCAGCTCCCACATAAGCTCCTGATCACTTCTGTAAATGCTTCCTGTCACCTTCAGTGGTGTAATGATCATGAAAATTGTGACCTTGATCTATGGAAAGCCATAATGTGACTGAATGGCCTCCTCCCACGTACTTTCTCACCGGCTCCGAGCTCGGAGGTGCGCTAAAGGACGGCTCTGAGGAAGATTGTTTAGTGGTAATAAAAAGCCAGTAGTTTGGCTTGTAATGGTTCGGGCATGCCTCCTCTCCACAGCCATTTGGCTAAATCTTCAGTGATGGAGGCCTGTGTGAATGTAGATGAGAATCTGGGAGATGTTGACGCCTGTCCTCCGGCACCGGGGAGATTTTATTGTCTGGTGGTCCAACATGATCAAGCACATAACTGTGTTTAGGGGACAGAAGAGTGCAACGCTGATGTTATGTCCCATGCTTATCATCATTTAAGGGCAGAATTTAGAAAAAAATAAATCCCTCTGCCATCATGATGTTATTGTGCATCATACTGGATTGAAGTCGTCATCCGCTGGTTTATTATCATTGTTTACTTCTGAAGCAAAAGAGCAGAGCTGTAATTTGTGACTATGACCATAAAACACATAGTTTTACGATGTCAGTCACATTAGACGCAAAGCTGGAGTGTGTTTTCTAAAGTGCACTCTTTTGCGCTTTAAATAAAGTGTCTGTTTACATGCATTTTAATGTGTGACACTGATATGTTTGGCACAAGAGCAACTTTCCCCAATGTTTATTTTTCTCTCTTTTTTTTATTTTTTGTTTTGCTCCAAGTGAGAGATTGAAAAAAAAAAAAAAAATCAATCTCTGGCATGATGTTGCTCGAATTCTCATTTAGTCTGGAAAATCTGGTTTGCGCAACATTGTTTATGATCACACCCTTGCCAGCTTTTCATATTTAAACGAGCAAAGGTTTAATTACCAAATGATGACAGTGTCATATGGTGCCATGATGGCACAGGGTGTCTAATGAATGCAGAGGAGCGAGGGATGCGTACGCAACACTGAGTGACAGTGGGATGCACAGATCAAAACAGGGAAAAAAAGAAGAGGGAGAGACAGTAAAACATCTGTAATTTGCAATTCACTAATGTTCAATGGTTGCTCATGGATTAAGAATTTTAAACTATTGTCTGCCAGATGGAAGAGAAGAGGGAGGGAGGGAGGGATTGCAGAGGAGGAGGAGGGAGGAGGGGGCTTCTAAGCAGCATATTTACATCTGTATATTATCAACCCTAGATTTAGTAATCAGACAGAGGAAAAACCAACTGCCTCCAAAAAACACTCTCGGGGCATCGCATTTATTACCTATTTTCCAGCAGCACAAACATTAGTGAGTGTTTTTTCTTAGGCGTATTTAAATTTGTCAGGACAGCTTGGAGATTGTGGGGAGTTCTGTGCACGACTTTGTACTCGATCTATCTCGATATAATCAGGAGACAGTTTGGAGTGCCGGACCCGGGTCTGATCGCACATCAGAGATAATTTCACCGGGATGTTGATGCACTCTGAAATATTGCACTGCAGTAATATCAGTTAGTGGGGCCGCCACAAGACGTACCAGCTTAACCAGCCATGAAACCTTGCTGAATTACACGTATTTATACTTATCTCAGATCAGCACTTTTGTCGTTAAAATTTGGACTGGTTGCCTGTCTCTTCTTATGTATCTGTTTGTGCAGTAGTGTGCCAGTGTGTAGGCCAGCGATTGACACTTTTTACTCAGCAGTGTCAGGAAATTACCACAGAAACCGTCAACTTCATCTCCATTCAGAGGCTTCCTATTATCCCACAATCCTTTGGGTCTTTTCTTAAGCGCGTGGCAACCTTGAGTTTGCATGTTTTTAGAGCATCTTGAAGGACTCAGACTCTTTACAACAATGAAAACTGAAATACTGCAATGACGTTACAAGTGGATTTCCATAATTCAAAATTTGTGTCATGTCAAATATCAGCAAATGTCATAAGTAAAAGTATCTCTAATGCAGAATGGCTCCATTCACTCTGTTACATTATATTATTATTGGTCTAATAACATGTAGGCAGTTTTATATGCTGAAACTGTCTCATGTTTTGCAAGTTTGTATGTAAAATATACAAATTAACCAGTAACTATTGCAGTTATGTAAAAGTGGCAGAGTAGTAAATACTCCAAAGTAAAAATATATAATTATTCCACTTTTCTAACGCACTTAAGTAAAGATACTTCTACTTCTACTTCCTCTTCTTTTCTAATATTCTTCTCTTTTAGACAGCCATTGGACATTAATTCATTTCCAAATGAAACTCAATCTGCAGGTTGTTTGAATCATTCAGCTCATTGTGTTTGACTTGACTTCACAGTTCACAGTGTCTTATTTCAAACAAATTTTTAAGAGTCTGTCCATTGATTTTTATGCCACTCAGAAATGAATGGAAACCAATGGTTCTCAGCCAGGGGGTCAGAAATAAACTAAGAAAATTAAATTGAAAAGCAGAAAAAAATGCTACCAAAAACCAGACTTTCTTCTAATTCTTGCATTACTTTAGTTTTACAAGCTCTTGAATGATATTGAAATAAACAAATTGAAGTATAATCCCTTTGTTTAATCAAACCACAACCTGTAGACTTTATCTAAGGGAGCCACTGGCCCGAAAGACACCTTAAAAAAAAACTCCACATTTACAGCTTCTGTCAACTTCCTGCTACCTTGTTGTTTAAGACTCATACAATCATAAAATACATACTAAACAGTCTGAAATTTTACATTTACATTTCCAAAACAGCTTGAAATTTGAAATAAAATGGCAAAAACCATTGAAGTCACAAGTGTAGCCCTCTAATCCGCGGGTCCATTCAGCACCAGAAGTGGACTGTGGAGAGCTCACCCTTTCATTAGTAATTAAGTGCTGTTGTCATGCTGTGACGTAATGAGTTTACCCGGGCCATCCATCCTGTGATACCGAGAGCCCCTCCCACTGCAACACACTCCATGAAACAACACTCCATCTATTTAAACCGATGCATGAACCATAGACTCCTCAATATATGCAACAATACGGTCTTTATAGCCAGAAGAATAAGATCATGTAACCACTGTGAACTTTGTAATTACTGCAGTTAAGTGCTAAATTGTCTTTATTTAGTCACACTGTGCTGTTTCAAAGAAAAGAGCTGACTCCTTGTTTTCGGTGCACGCTGGATGTACACTGATGCAGACACATGTTGTGGCAGTTGTTGCCGGCGATATACGCAGGGCCCTCTGACTGCGCCGGTCTCCCATGGCTCTCTCCCCAGGACTGTGAAAACATCTGTCAGAGCGGCTGCCATTTTCCTCTGTGGTCAGAGCGTCAGGTGAAGGTGCTGCCTGCTAGCCTCATGACATGGTACACATGGGTACCTCCAACAACAGTGCTCATTAACAGGCAAATGGAGCAGGAGCCCCAGCAAATTGAGCAGCGTTTCGCCAGGATCGGCCCCTGCCAGATTGTTCGGATAGCCAAAGTGACATCACCAAGTGCCAGCCCCCTTTGCCCCCATCCCCCCCCCCTCCTAAAAAAAAAAAATTAACATCCCTAATCATCTGCCAGGCTAAACATTATTCTTCATGATTCAGATCAGCCATGCTTGCCCTCCACTCACGGAGTATCTCTCCTCTCTCCGGGCCAAAAGCAGCCAGCCTTGGACTGATTGCTCAGCCTTTTGTGCCCTTCGTTTGTGAGAATGGCAAATCGATTCAAAAATCATCACCCATGAGCAGCTCTCATGCAGAGCCGGGCGCGTGAGGGTTGCAGATATGAAATGGAAATCAGGAAAACAAAAAGTAGGGGCCCTATTTTTGGAAGGAGTGCCACTCCCAAATAAGTTTTTATAAGCATATAAATGAAATGACGCGTCCATGTTGAAAAGCAGAACGTAAACAAAAAAGGGCTGGTGGGGGTTGGTTGTATTATGTAATCAATTAGGAGAGATTGTTGCTTTCTGATTATAACTTTTAAGATTTGTGTCATATTAAAAAATATCTTTCAATTTTGTCAACTGAGCCTCAGATTTACCGATTATGCCTTTGATATTCAGAAAACCATAATGATTTAAATATGTTATTTTTTAATATTTTATAAATATATGTTCTGGATTAGCTTTAGTATTTTTCCAATATTCACATCTAAAATCTATATCATACTGTAATACAATTTGTTTTACAGGATTTTACCAAAATTTACATCTGGAGGAACCCCCATGCATTTTTCTGTGCATAATAACATATTAAAACTCTGTTAGCTAATGCTTGAGGTTTGTAAAGCCGAAAAAAAAAAAAAAACTGGACCAAGAACAGCGAACTAGGGAAAGGAAGAAAGATCAGCACGAGGAACAGAAAGGAACCTTGGCATATCTAATTAATTACCACATATTAGACTGTTTGTTTACAGAAATGAAGTGCTACAAGAGGTCTGATGTTAATTAATTTAAAGTGTACTTCCCCCCTCACTCCCCACAATGTGTTGACGACTTGCTGCTGAGGTACTTTCATGGCAGGTAAACCTATGTCTCATTGGATTTCCATCAATGGCTCTGAGGTGTGTATGGAACAATAGCTTGCCACACAGATTAGGGAGAGTGTTAACATGATTGCTGATTAATAACGCCAATTAGAATTCACAGCAAGGCAACAAGAAGAGCAGATCAGCACGATTATGACACGAGCGAGGGGAAAGATTATCTGGATCACACACACACACACACACACACACACACACACACACACACATGAACCAGCTCCGTTTGTTTCCCTTATGTTTCTTTTTTAATGTAAAGTTTTACAGAGGACAAACTGAAGATGTGTTAACTGCTTTCACTATACGATCAACCCAGCGTAGTTATCCATCCTCCCGCTGTATTTTTAGATTGTGCAGAGTTCAGAAAATGAGTAAGAAGTGCTTATCCATGTGTCCTGTTGACTTTTTTTGTTGCCACTTTATCAGTGTGTCTGGGAGTGAGGCGCAGGGCTGCACACACAGTATAACCAGAGTCTCTGGAGGTCTCTCTCTGGACAATGATGTATTTAAGCCCCTCCAGAGGTCAGATGGACTCTGTCCAGAACATCACCTGCAATCAATAGTGTTGGTAAACCAGGCACAACTGAGCAGACATGGAGGGTCCTCTTCTAAACACACTGTGAGGGAACCGCATGGGCCATTGCACTGCTAAAACTGGGAGAAGAATGGCTTGACGCGCTGCTACTTAAGCACCACTGAGTGAGGGAGGACTTATTTATGTTGGGCTCCACTGGCAGACTCACACTGTTGTTACAACATGAACTCACATCTCTGACAAAAAACAAAAACAAAACAAGTAAGACAGCAATATATATGAATTCATGGAAAAGATGCATTAATTCCTGTCACAGCGAGTGTCATATCAAGGTCATGGTTTAGGTTTTTTATTTTCATATCCTAGGTTTGTTTGGGTGGCAGGAGATTCTGCAGATTTATTGGTGGACCATAAAAAGACAAATGTGCATACATTAGAGCCAGTAGTATTTACCGCATTTAACAGCGTTGTGGTTTTTCTGGTGCAGGTTCTTCCCTCAATCCCTTGCTTTTTGTTCTGTCTTAAAAGTGGGAGGAGGGAAATAAATAAGCAATCGATGTGGTTTAGATTCACCTTTAAGCTTTCTAGTCCACTTTCCAGTTTGTAAAACTGCTTTAGGGTTTATTTTGAAATTAAACATTTACTTTAAAAAAATTCTGAGAAATTTTTATTTGCAGTGTAAAAAGAAAAAAAAAACATTGTAAAGACACAATAGAGACAGATGACCAAAGAACCTGATAAATGAAATGAGAAACCAGTCAGTGAGAGGAAACATATAACCAGTTATTTAAGATCTTATATATATAATGTAATGTAATAGACTTTCAAAGTTAAGTATTGGTGAAGTATGATAAAGTTTGTCGGAACTGTCAGTGTCCATTGAAAGTCATGTTTCCAAATTTTTCTGACAAAAATAAGGATTATAAAAACTCCCCCTGCACCTTAAATGTATAAAAACAATACACTGTCACAACAACATACAAAGAGAAATAGAAAACTTTATTAATTAATTAATTTTATTTATCAGATTTTTTTTTTTATGAGTTCATTTGATGGCCCAGAAGTCTTAAAAGAAATTAGATTATTGCTGAAACAAACCTCCTGCTTCTTATTCATTAGCTCGGCTATTTTATTGTCCAATACTTGTTTCCTTTGTCATCTCTAAAATCAGATTCTCTGAACGGACAATGATGCTGTCGCCTGCAGATTTTAATTCTGCTCAGATTCCTTCTTTCCACCTCACCAGATCTCCTTCCTCTACTCTGTGTTCGGTGTCTGCCGTGGTTCACTTCATCGGCCTTCTGAGATATTGGGGTTCAGTAAAGTAACAAATATGACTGCCAAGCGTCTAAATCTTTATCCTGAGCGAGCCTCTCCAAAGTGGGCCGGATTCAATCATGTGTCTGCGAACTTGAGCCCCCCAAAAACAATGAATGCAGAGCCACCGAGTGTCAGCTGCAAGTGGGTTTTGAAGAATTGGCATAGTCATTTAGGCAGCACCTCACATCCTTCACAAACAAATGAAGCCCCCAGTGCTTCAAAGTGAGATTGATCTCCTTTTGAGACTCGGCACAGAACACTGGGATTCTGAATATTGAGAAAGGTGCCTCTCGCCATGGAAACCCAGTATAAGCCCATACGCCCGCCCCCCCTCCGCATCCCATCCTCCACTGGAGTGATGTAGAAAAAGGGACCCGGCGGAGTTTTCCAACTTCATCAATATTCACTCATTCATCGTGAATCCTGGCAGCAAATTCTCGACTGTATTACTGGATGGATGTTCTCCTTTGTCACTGTGAGGAGTGTCTGAAATAGAATTTTAAATTAGAATAGAACAATTCCCAATTTTTATGGACCCCGGTCACAGCCATATATATCACTTAATGATGGAAAACTTTTCAATTTTCCCCGTGTAGGTCTTTGGCACTATCCAGCCATTAAATAGGTCAGGGATGAATGTGCATAGTTTACTCTCACTTCTATAAAACAGATGGGGAAATCCTGTGTTATGTTAATAAAACTGCTTATTTGAAAAAAACAAAACAAAAAAAGCATAATCAATAAGAGAAAAAGAGGATTAAATGTCATCTGCCTGCTTGCTTTTATTGTTTCTTTTTATTTAAAAACTTGACTCTGTCTTTGGTAAAAAATATAAATCAAGCTGTTGATGAAGATGTTTCTCGCAGGTTTAAAAGTCAGTGAACCCAGTAAGTGAGGGGATCATAGCTGGTCAGCCTCGCTCTCAATGACCCATGTGACCATGGGTCAAAACATCTGCAAAAGCCTGTGACAGCGAGGAACTCTTTTCACGGTGTCGCTGTCAATATGTGGTGAAATTTGGTTATTGCATGATTAGCATGACAAACTGCCTGTGGTATAATTAGATTAGTGTTCATACATATCAGTGTGATAAAAGAGAGTCATCCCTCTGTGTTTGCACTGTTGTAACTATCCAATAAAATGCCTTATTTGTCAAGATGTGCAGAGAAAATCCAAAATTCGTTAGTGGAAAATATGTTTGTACCAGCATAAAATATATATTACATCATCAAAATGATCAAATTGAATTCTTTTGTTAAGGGAGTTCTCTTTAAATCCACATTAAATACTCTTTAAATCACTCTGCTTGAAGCTGAATTAATTACAAATCTGCTTCAAAAAGGGTATTTTGTCATAAAAATGTTAATTACCAGGGGGTACTGACCTCCCTTTTGGCGTTGTGTATCCCCAGCTGAGGACAGGGCGTTTGTCCACTGTCGCCACTTAATGACGGTAATATTAAACACTCACAGAATGTTGTCGCGCTTTTGTCTTCATTCATATCAAAATGAAGTTCTTGGAGGCCCGCGTTTATCAATCACGGCGGGGCTCCAGCTGTTCGCGAGTCTTTGGCCTGGCTTCAACAGCCGGGCTTACAAATTGTCTCTGAATAGCGTCGAGCAAGGCCCCTTCAACCCCCCCTTTTGTCACTGTCTCCTGACAAATGCTCCTCGGCTGCCTCTCCCAGACACATGCCTCCTTCCTACCTTCTGCTCTCTGCTATCAGATGGCCTGCTTTGCATTCTCGCATGGTTCACTGTGAGCTGCTTTATCTCCGCGGCTGCTGGGAGCCCAGCATCACATCAGACAGGGTTATATCACGCTCACAGCCACAGTCTGTGTCCAAACTGCTCGATACTTGTTTCGCGCTCTGGCTGTGAACTGGGATTATTATGCAAAAACCTGTGTACTGGTTTTTTTTTTTTTCTAGTTTTAGCCAAATGGTATGAATGGAAGATGCTCAGTCATGATCAGTGATGGTGTGAGGTTACAAGCTGAGCAAATGCATCGTAAAATGTTCAACTTCCATCAGTTTTACATGATTTTACATGATAAAAAATATATGTGCATTTTTAAAATTTCTTTAATATCTTCAATTTCTTTGAGTTTCTACTGCAAATTTAAATATGCCTGAATCCTGTGGATTTACCTCCACTTGATCATTTTGTTAAAGTGCTACCAAAGAACTGAGTAATCTAATCACAGTGGATTTTCTAGACTGGCCGATTGTTAGTTTTCCTCTGATCCACTTACTTCAAAAGTTAAAATAAAAGCAATAAACAAACAACACAGATGGTAAGAACTGATTTCAAACTCTGTTTTACCTTTACAAAACAAGATAACTTTTTTTCTGAATTTAAAAAACTATTCACCATTAAATGACATACGTGACAGGAAATCACGCATGTCATAAGAGGATGTGAGCGAACAGATAAACCGATAAACCAGTCATCTAGTAGGAAAACTTTGTCTCTCTGTGTCCGCTGCATCATTTAGAGCTGTCAGACACTGAGCTGACCGACAGCCAGCGCTGAACCCCACATGTTGAATCATCTGTCAGGCTCAAAAAGTCCTGCTGATGGAGACCGAGAGTGACAATCTACAAGTGCTTCCAACTGCTGTTCAGCAGCACTTTGTGTCTGACAGCCGACGGTTTTTTAGCCCTGAGTGATTCACAAGCTGAAGGATGAGCGGAGCCACTCGTCTTATCGGCCCAATAAAGTGAAAAGCAGGACACTGAAGTTACTGATGATGATCAGTTTATCAAAATGGGTCGACAGCAATGAGAGTCCCTGATTTTTATATAGCTCAGAGTTCATATGCATATGTACAGAAATCAGTTAGCATAAATATTTTCAAATAATACCAACCCTCTTTAGTTTCCCTTAATATATTGATCCCTCCCCACATTGTGATCCATAATTTCATGGTTCTAAAACCTGTTGGAAACTGAACAAAGTTACAATGAGCTTAAAAAATATTTGAGGAACCTTAAGAATGGTCATTTTTCTCACTTCAGCTACCCTGCAAAGCTATTGGCTGATTTAAATGCTGTCATTAAAATATTTTTTGTCACCTACTGTGCCACTGAACTATTTGATACTCTAGTTTAAGACGTGATGTTTACATTTTTTAACTTTGAAAATAGTACGCCTGAGCTTGTTTAGTAATCCAATCAATTTGTGACTTTGATTGTGGACAATTAAAAAAAAAAGTTTTGTATCTGATTTACACTGAAGTATCAAAATGATCTGGATTTTTTTTGCAGAAAAATCTCAAGTAAACTGATGGCACGATCACAAATGTTGCATGTGAATTTGAGTTAATTCCTGCCACCAATCACAAAACAGAGGAAGTTAATAACAAGTTACTTGGCATCAACTGTATTACATTAAAAGAGAACATTTACACCCTCCGTCCCATCTGATCCAACTTTAACTTTCCACAGTGAGGCTTCACATGTGGCTGCACCGAGCTCCTCAGTCTGTGTTTGTTGACCAGTCTCCACAATTCAGAGCAAAGAAACGCTGCATCATGTAAAAAAAAAATGGAGGCAGCCAGCAGCAGCTGATAAAAAATGAAATTGTCATCTGAGAACAAATGAAATGTTCAGTTTGCCTTTTGTATCCATTTCATAGGAAATAATTAAGACAGATGGGCAGAAGAATTAGCTGTCCTCCAAGGTCAAACGCTGATTGCCTTATTACTCTATTATTTCACTCTGGTGGAACTATTACCACTGACACTTTTTCATGATATTTTGTACATCCGCACCAGAAGAGAGAGCGAGAGAGATACAAATTGATTGTTTGGCGGCCAAATCAGTCATAGTCATCTTCAGCGGATGGATTAATGGCTTTGATGGCTGTTGCAGGTTGCAGCACAGAGACTGGCTGGAGACAAGAGAGATTGGTTTGAACCCCAGGGAGCTGAATGGATGCGAGTTGCATGTAAGGTTGCTTGGTTTTGTTTAGAGGGGAGGGGCTGGTGAAAAATGGGAGTGGTGGAGTTCGGCGCGTCCTTAGGATGCACTTTTTGTTTCTATCGCTATCACGAGTGATCGACTACTGTGTTCACACTTCCCCGATGTGTGTCAACCAGCCTCCTTGCTCCCAGACTTAAGATGTCATCTGTAATATCCTGCTTCTTTTTTTCTTTTCTTTTTTTAACTCCATGGAGTCTGAGGTCATTTTTACAGCTTCACATTTACTATGGATCAAGTCCCTTTAGTTTAAACAGCTTATAGCCAAAGGTTTCCATTTAAAGGTTATAATGCAATTGGCATAAAAACAACTGAATTTAACAATTAAGAGACTATTCAGCTGTTTTATTAAATACTGTGTCCTAATAAAGTGGTCAAAGGTTAACCTTTGTTGAATTCAGGCTTGTTATAGACCTGCAGTTACTATTAGCTATTGTCAGGTTTTATTTAAGTTTGTTTGTGTTGAGCATTTGGTTATTAGTAATTCAGCACAAATTCAATCCAACTTTTTGCAGTTTCACACCAAGTAATCTCCTGTTGGCTGTGCCTCATAGCTTGATGATTAAAGCACCATATATATATACCTATCATGTCAGTGGTTTGATTCCATATCTCTGGACTGTGTACACTGCTACAAGTACTGTAAAACCACAGATGAAGACAACAAAAGACTGTTTTTATAGCTCCTTAAAAGTACAGCCTTAAGTATTTTGGTGCTACTGCATAAACAGTGATACTTTATGATCTTATCTCAGTTCTGTACAGTGAAGCTTGTTACCTTGCACCTCTGATGAATGTACTCTTTCTGTTTATAATATATTGTACACCTTCTCTTCCAAAAAGAAGCGTGGATTTCTAATTTATCTCCCCAAAGAATCTCAGATTCGGGTGAAATTAATCAGCTCCACCCTGTAATTCCAAATATTTGTTGCAAGCACTTGATTGGGGTCAATGCCTCAATACTGTATCAGGGGAACAAGGAGTCCCATAATGATTTATTACCAGCCCAGCTGCACATATTATTATGAAATGAGTTTATTAGTTTTAAAGCTATGGCAGTAATGTGCTTTTGCTTTAGGGGAGCAGGCATGGGTGACAAGAGCCTGCATTAACCCACCTGACGTCAAGGCTCCGTTGTATACTACATGTATCCCTAATTTGGTTCAGTACCGTGACATCATGCACATTGCAAAAATAATCCAGCTGTGGTGCACAACTGCATGAGCTGGAATAGTGAGCGATTATGAATTTAGCAGCTTCCTGTCATAATAAAATGTTGTTTTGCACAGAAAAGTTTGATATATATGGGCTATATTTTTATTTTTATTTTTTTTGCAGTAGGAAAGTGCAGCATGTGGCTCCTCACTTCTTGTTTTCATAGTCACAGGAGAATAATAACTAAACAAGAATGTTGTTACTCTGTAATGGGAGTGAGACAAAATGGTTTTCCCTCACCATTATCAACTCCATTTCTTCCTCCCATTCCTTCTGATGATCAATTAGATCTTAATGGATAGCCTGCTGTGCTGCGAGATGATGACCAACATGTTTTTTTTTGTGTGTGTTGAACTTAGAAAATGACAAAAACCATGTGCAGCAGCCAGCGGCACACAAACTCAACCTCCCATTCAAATCGTTCTTCCACATATGTCTCAGTCATTGATTACAACATTTTAAACATGCTGTTATTGGATGTTGTTGTTGTTGTATGTTTACTTCTTCAGCTTTGATGAAAGTTTCTACACCAGTAAATCATCAGCGACTTATTGAGTTGGACTGAAATTTGATTTTCTCCCCAATTTTCCATCTAATCTGTGATGACGCTGCAGTGATCGTTGCTTCACTTATCTGTTTTCCTTTGGCAACAACAGTTAACTGACATTTGACTGCCTTTGTTGCTAGGAGACGATTCTGGGTGTCTGTTTCCCATGGCAGCAGTTAACTGACATTCAAGGGCCGTTGTTGCTTGGAGACACACTGTCAATGTCCATAGCTGTAAAATCTATGGGAGATGATGCTGAGATCATTTTAACCAACTAGCTGCTATGCTAATGGCTACGTAGCATCAGCAATTCAGGTGGTTTGCGTTATACAGCTGCTTCTCTGGTGCAAAGTATTTTAACATTATTAGTTGTTTTGGGGGGGTTTGTGACGGCAAACACAACACTCGCTGGATTATGTGGTTTTTTGCTGCATTCATTTCAAATCTTTCAAGTATTAGCAACACAGTGGGAAAATGCATTTACATCAGTCTACGACTTGCAATTTCAAGAATATCTTTGTGAGAATAACTAGACTAGGGCTGGGTTTAAAAACAGATTTTCAGATTTATATCGATCTTCATTAGAAAGATCTGATATCAAATCATATAGCCTAAATCCTAAAACTTATCTTAATGCCATTTCCTGTTTCCTATCGTACAAGATCTGTGCGATTGCATGAGGCTAACAGAGAGATCATACTAAAAGGACAAGATCTCTCTCATATCTCTCATAACCAAGCAAAATTGGTATTAAAACATCTATCAATCAATATCGAATTGAAGAAATCGAGTTTAATCGGGACCTTGTGAATTGTAATTGAATCGATTCAGTAGCAATTCCTACTGTACTACAGACCTGCAGAACAATAAATAAAACTACATTTATTCTCTTTAGAAAACACATCTTAGACCAATCAGTACAGTCAAGTCAAAACAATAGGCTACGGATCTACTGCTTGTACATTTTCTTTATATTCATGTTTTCCAGCTTACTGTGCACCCATTTTAGAATTAAACTTTAAAGTACACACAGTTATTTCCATTTAATAACTCAAGAAGTTAGGTTTTCTTAACAGTTTCTTCTCCTTAAATTCTAAAAAAAAAAGTGTAAATAAAGCGAGTGCACTGTCTTTTTAGACCAAAGTGGACACATAACTGGGTGTTTACATTTGTCTTCATAATAGAGTGTAACAGTATAACATGTTGTTTCGGTCCCCATTCTCATTTCAACGCAAATGGCGACTGGCTATTTCGAAATGACAGCTCACATTAGTAGGATAAATATTGTGAGTGAGAGCAGCTAAAAGCACCAGCGTTCACCTGGTAACCCAGTGCACATTAACAGTCCTGCTCCTCTCATAATGTTAAGTCCTCGCACGCTGCCTCCGACACAAAAGCCTGATCAACACCCAACGCTGCTGCTTGTCAGCCGCGGAATATATAAAGATAAATGATATTATGTTAAATCCCACTTAATGACAAATTTTTAATTTTCTGAACATGGTCATTTTCTGGCTAGTGAATCAAGTGTAAGGAGCTAATTACGTGAGGATCTGAGCAAAAATAACTCCTCATTTTCAGGGATAATGGAAGAGAAATGTTGTAGATTAATGGCACTATTTATCTTTTTTAAATTTCTATCTTTCTCTGGTGATGGCTGCGCTCCCCAAGGAAAATATTCATAAAATGAAATTGAAGTCATAACTTAATAGGTTATTAAAATTTTTGAGTGCATATCACTTCTCTTTTCGCAGCGCTGTAAATTTAAATTGAAGTTTGTGGTGTTCAGAGTCACCAGTGGAGTGAATTTTTTTTTCTTTCTTTCTTTTTTTATTTTTTTATGATGGCACAATAGAGGAGGAACATGCATCTTTGTCAGGAGGCATTTGCTATTCTAATTTTATGGCAGGCCAGATTATCAAAAAGGAATGTCACAGTGTTGGCTGCTGACAACACCTCAGCCTTCAGCCATGTGTTTCCATTAGGGGCCCTGGGCCGTCCAGGGGTTTGTTCCTCCTATTATTTTCCATTTCAGTCTTTTATCTTGATTTAAAGTGAGGCTTGCTGAATATTCTCTCCCCCCGCCCCTCCCCTGCCATTCGATTCCCCCCTTTTTAGGAAGTGAGAAATGCTATACTGTATAAGGTTTCACAAGAGGGACTCTCGCTCGTGCTCTCCGGGGAGGTGATGTAGATCGGTTCAAGGTGGAATAACTATCTTTAGCCATGCAGCGTGTTGTGGAAATGCAGAGAGGAGGGAGGCAGGATGATACCTGCGAGGTGCAGAGAGGCGAAGCAACCTGCAGCGGAGCGTTCCTCTCAAGGTCAAAGGGCAAACCTGTTCTTCTGGGCCAAGTTTACGATACATGTTTAACTGAATGGCCCATAGTTATATGAGGAAGCCTCGTAAATTTGTCTCAGTTATTGGTCAACAACTATAAAACAGTTTTTTATTTGTCCACTAGTTTCATGTCTTCTGTCTTATTGCAGCTTTGTCATGTGCCAACATTTTTGAGATGACCCCTTTAGTTTGGTTGACATTGGCTTTTCTTGATGTTGTATGTTTTTTTTTTACTTTTTTAATCTTTGGACCTAATTAAAACACTGTACAGTATGTAAAGAAAAAAGTTGTGAATGTGTGACCCTTATGCATTGTCATAGATTAGCCTACATATTTGTTGCCACACTAGATAAGGAAATATTCAATATTTTATATGTTCAACCAATGTATGTGAATTCCTTGTATCAAAAAGTTTTTCACAGACATTGTAGTGATATTTGGGCTTCTCTGAAAAGTGACATCTGAAATAATTTTCATAAAATTAAGAAAAGTAGAGGTGAACTGTTAGAGATGGCTCCAGAACTGACAACAGAAAGAGCTTAGAAAATAAATAATTTTATTAACAACTTAACTATATTTTATATAAATAGTATAAAAAGTATATAAAATAGTACTCCACAATTTATTCTTATTAATATTATACAATCAACTTGTTTAATACCAACTGTATCTAACCAGCTTTCAATTCCAGCAGAGCGGGTTTTGGTTCTCCATGCAGGTCTCCTACTGATACCCCTCGTTTCTCTAAGTGCAGAGCTCCTCAGCCCGGATGGAGGCTCTTAATTGTGCGTCTCTGGTCAGATATGAAACACTAATAGTTTTGGTGAAGTCGGTGGTCCTTCTGAGGGCAAGAGCCGAGGCTTATTATACCGTTTGACTGCTTCAAGACAAACTGGAGCGTAGGGATGCTCCAAAACACTCAGCCTGCGCACAAAAAAAGCCGAGCTGGATCGCCTGTCAGTCAATCATCCTCTCCAGGAGACTCGTATTACTTACAGTCTGAGGAATTGTGATACGGAGGTCTCCAGTTGGTTTGAAATTAATAACATTTTGTTCCCCCGTTTCAAAAACGGACACAGTGCAAATTTATCATTCCTTGGGCAAGGGGCTCTGTAGCATCCCCTTAAGGATCCTTTTTTTTTTTTTTTTTCCTTTTTTCAGTTTCTATTTAGAAATTCTGCGAGCTCAAAACCTTAAAGTACAACATATATACGAACGCTCATACCACCCTGACCTGTTTATGCAGTATAAAGTTGATAGGCTGTCAGGCCCCCAGCGAAAAGGCCCAGAATGAAGCGAGCTATCCTTTAAATTGCCGGGGTGATATTTGCAGATAATAAAAGAAATAAATCAGACAATGGGGCTGAATATTTCATTTGTTATCCATATTCCTTATGGGCAAAAAAAAATGATACAGAAATGTAAAAACAGCAATTCCACTTTACCCCCTCTGGAATTGTAACACTTGAGATGCTGTTTTCATGTCTGAAGACAAAGTGCATGCTTTGCCTCAGCCTGCAACAGATAAATCTAATAGGCAGCCAGAATTACTGGTTGTAATGTTGTGTAGTCTTAACCTAGTCGGCTCTTTCACTATTTTCATTTCTGTCAATCTCTCAAACTAATGGATACTCTGCAGAAATAGCTGGGGACTGCTTTCTATTTATAGATTTATAGAATCTAGCACAAGGCTGAAAGGAGGTTAGACCAAAAGAGAAAAAAAAAGAGACAAACCAAATATGATGACTGTGAATTTTACTACTTTTACTGGGTGCTAAAGTGTATTTATTGTGAATTAACACAGACAGAAACAGGCAATATTCATTATCTTTCCTGATTCAATATGTGTTTATAAGATTAAAATGATACATTGGAGTCATTCTCTCACTTGAAAGTCAAATTTATATGAACATCCACTTGCTGAGTGTGAGTCTCCATTGTTAACCCAATCTAATTTAACCTCATCATGACATTAATAAGACGTTTTTTCACCCCATGACTGAGAAACACAGTGTCCTGCTGCTGCTACTGTATGATGAGTCTTTTGCAACACAAGGCCCAGAGCATATCGCTCATCACCAAAGCCATTATACATTATGTTTCTGCCGTGACACCTCAGACCTCCCACAACCCCTGGGTGAGATTTCCTCCCCTCTGCAGTGGCACTTTAATCTTTATTTCGTCATGTCCGTCCTCCCCGGACCTCTAATATACTGTCTCATTTCTTCTTTGCCCATTTTCTGCTAATTCACTGCCATCTGCCTTAGCATCTGTTTGAGAGGGGAAACAGGGGGAAACAAATCTTCACATTGAGGGGAAAAGTCTGTTCTTCCCTTCTTTCTTTCTTTCTTCTTCTCCTTCTTCTTCCTCTTCGTCTTCAAACTTTTTCTCATTGTGTCTTCCGCCGTCTTTGTCGGAGCCGAAGCCTCCGCCCCTCTCTGTCTTCCTTTTTCGCATAAGCCTCCTCAAACCCTTTTTAAGTCTAATGCTACATGTAAACCTCAGACCTGCTTCCTCTCTTGTTCGTGGAGGCCCCCCAAAGACGAAAAAACTCAAGAAGAGGGAGGCAGAAGGGGGGGGGGGGTTGGTTTGGTTGGTGTTGGTGCATGGGGGCTAAGGGGTGGGGGTCATATCCTTTCCATGTCCAACTGCTTAGTCAATAACCACTGTCAACAGGAGTGCACAAAAGATCAGAAAAGTGCAATTGTAATTTTCGGACAATGGCTGGGGAGCTCTCATATGAGAAAGGGACACCACCTCCCCAGTGCCCCCCACCCGCCCCCCTCCCCCCTCCCAACCCATCCACCCCTCCCTCCCTCCCTCCTCTCTCTGGCTTCCTCCCTCTCCTCTTTGAGCGCTGCTGCTGACAATAGGGAAGCCTGCTGCATTGCCGGGGAGAGCCACGGGATCACCTCAGTCAGCCTGCAGATTACAGACATTCTTTGGCAGGGCCAGTGTTGCTGCGGAGAGCCCGGGGTCCTTGTGGGCCCTCTGAGGGCTGCAGTGCTGCCTCGGGCCCCCACTCCCCCCCCACCCCTGCCTCCCCACCTCCCTTTCCTTTTTTGTATTGTGTTCACATGTTTGACAGACACAGAGCCCATAATAATCTCTTTCCCGCAGGGACCTGCACCATTTGTTTGGCAGACCCTACAAACAGTTTCAATCCCTTTTCTCCATGCCTTGTCTTCGCTGCTGTAGCCCATCGCCGTCATCTAATTAATGCAGCCTCCCTTTTCATCTCCACTTCCTGTTTATTGTTTGATCCTCTCCCCCCCTCTTCTCTTAAATCCCAGATTTAAAAGTCACTGCCTCCACTGGTTATCATACCATATTTGAGTGGCTGGGGATTAAAAAGGTGTCTTTTCTGTGGATTATGGCTTCCTTACATATTCATTGTTTTACCATTACTTCTGCTAATATCATGAGAAATGCAGTTAAAGAGGTCGCGATTCCCTTTTAAACAGAGTAAAAAAGGGATTAACCAGTTCATGCTCGCCTGTTACTAGAAGCAGCTTCATGTGATTTAATTTGCAGCTAATTTTCGACTTTCACATTGTTCATGAAATTAGCATTTTAATTAGGATATCCCAAGAGACCTAGTTATATTCTGAGACTATATGCCCGAAACAGAGCAGATATCTGTTACATAATGATAAAGTCGCAGTGATTACAAGAGAATAAGCTGCTAAAAGAGCCATATTAAAGGAAAAGTGTTCAGAACAGAGCACGACAGAGTGAGGATTTAACTCTCCTCGAAGGCAACCAATTGCAAGTTTTTGAACAGCCTGTAAAATTTTCATTATGAGGTTCTGATTGATTTTTTCCCCAATTTATACATTAATTTGTCTGTTCCGTACTTCTTAATCTCTATATCAATTTATTTTATTTCAATTTTGAGGTCCCCATGATTTACAGCACACTTAAATGTAAGAATACTAACTAATAGCAGGTAAACTCCTCCATTAAACTCCCACATTTACAGATAGTATTCAACAAAATCTTCATTATTATCTACAGTCTTGGTAATAGATCTTTGCTAAATTATCTTTGGATTTTGTGAAATAAAGAAACCAGTGTTTCCACTAAGTGGAGCGTGAGTTGTCTTATATCATTTCCAATGTTCCAAACAAATTCCATATTAACAGACTGATTACACTTGCTCAGAGTTGCAAAGTCACTTTTATTACTATACTTTTACTTTGCTCAAGTTTTTTCCTTTTCCTCTACTTAGTACGTCCACTCCAGCTGAAAATGTTCCACTTTTAACCATTTATTTGATAACCTGAGTTACTATAAGTTTGTAGATCCAGAGTAATAATACAAAAAAATAATATGTATCCCTCAGGGGGTGGATTAACTTTCCATTACTTTGTAAAGTTAGTAAAAAAGCACTCCATATTTACCAGCTCTCATATTAAAGTGACGGACACATTAATGTGCCATTAATAGCAGTTAAATTCTGCATGATAAGCACTTTTACTCTTGTTACAGTGTATTCCTGCACTCTGTTATTGCTGCTTTTAGTTCCAGTAAACGATCTTTAATACTAAAGAGTATGTCGACAGTACACTGGAAGTATTACGCTCAAAACTAATTTCAGATGATCACACTCAGATGGTACAATTACACTTCGCAGTCATTTTCATTGCGAATGTGTGGGAATGTGAGTTTTCCATGATGACGCTCCTCTGTGCAGAACTTTTCTGGGTGTTTTCTGTTCATGCTTGAAGCTTTTTATTGTTCCCTTGTAACGTATGGCGTGTGTGCTCAGTTTAAAGATAGCTGTTACCTTTAATGATACAGACAGACAAACATCTCCATATGGAGTGATATACAGCGAGCGTACACAACTATAGCAACCTATTTATGACCTCTCCCTCTGTGAGAGAGAGATTTGAGGAGCCATAATTGGTTCTCCTCACATGTATTCTCCCCAGTGTGCGCCCTGCTCGCTCCACAGGGAGCACTTTGATGATAACTTGCTGCATTACACGCTAACTTTTCGACAATGGCTACACGCTCTGTCTTTATTGCCCCGACTCCTAATGGCTATCTTGAAGTGCTGCCTCTGGCAATCCGGTCGCAAATAAATAGAAGCTGACACAGTAATTTACTCAAATCTTCTCTACAGTTTTGCCCCATTCTCCCTCCAGAGATTTCCCCCGTAACAACAATTATTTCAAATGTCATTGATTCCTGCCTGCGGGGCAAAGACAAAATGAACATAAAGTCCTTTCACATGGTTAAAAATTAAAATATTTAGGGCTTGCAAGAACAAGAAGGGTCTCGTGAGGTGGACGACAAATGTCACCATTACTTGGTTGTGTTTCTGTTCTGGATCAGACATAAAATCAGCTGTTTTCTTCACCAAATGACTATTAACCTTTATCTAATAGGGGCAATGGCTCTCATTTAGAGAGAAGACCCAGCGGAGGACATATAATTCCCTTTCAGCGGAGTCTTGTCAGCTCAGTGCACTAAACAAGATGAACACATGGCCATAGTGCTGCTGTCTGGTTGAACAATCCTAACCCTGCAGATGACATGGCGGCGTATCATCACCTGAGAGCTCATTATAATATTCAAATGATCTTGAAAGCAGAAATAGGAGCAGAGTTGAGACTTTTAATGAGAAAAGAATAATAGCAATACATATAGTTAATTTCCATTCCCATCCTTGTGTTTACATGATGTTTGTGTGCCCACATTTGAGTGGATGGGGATGGGAGTGGTGGTGGTGGTGGAGGGAGGGTCATGAAAATGTTTGTGGTTCATTTCCTTGTTTCATGTTGTTGTGCAAGGCACAGCTCAGTGGAGGGGATCCTAACATGTCACAGTGTCATGCCAGTGTCTCTGTGTGGTTCTACATGACCTCTCTCACCCGCTGCTCTCCTCTCCATGGACCCTGCTTGGCCAGACACACCAGATAATGTAATAAAGATATTTCTGCTCCAATAGGAAATAAAGAAGGTGTCCTTCTGTGACCGTCTGCTATTGAACTGCAGCTCTACTATGGTCCTGAGCTATAACCTGTGAGCAGAAGTCTGGAAGGTTGTGCTTCAAGCGACTGTACAGCAAGATAGTGGTGAGGTACAGTACAGTAGGATGTGCTAAAAAAAATGTCAGGAAGTTCAAGTGGAAATTAGCAAAAAAAGTGTAGACATTTTTCATTATGTTACTGTATTTGACTAATTCGTACAAATAAGCAAGTCTATAGGAATATTATGGCTGCGTACAATGATACATCATGCAAAGAAAGACCACTCAAATTTAGCATTCAAGAAGCGCCACTTACAGTAAGATTGTTTTTAAATTATTCTGCGCAGAATTGTGCAAGATAATCTGAGTTATGTACAAATTACTCCATGCACTTCAAATGTTGATAGTTTGGATAGCATTTTAGATATAATAAACTTAAATATGATTGCTTTGCTTTCAGGCCTAAATAAATATTTTTGTCCATATTTTTGTCAATGCGCAATAGGCTTTGAAGTTTCATGTTCAGGTTGGCAAATAAAATTTAAATCAATCAGTCAATACATGTACATATATGGTACAATCCCTCCATCAATCCTCTGCAAGGGCCAGTATACGTACAGTATGTTTGAAAGATTTCCACTGAAAAAGACTCTTATCTCTATCTTTGTCACCACTTTGTTCGTCACCCAGTGTATAATGGTTTTCAGACACCCTGCCAAAGAGCAGACAAACAAAACAAATGGGACTAAAATGTAATCCTCCTCACAGGAAGTAGCAGTAAATCTTAAATCACAAAAAGGAGAGTGAGGACAGTTTAAAACATATAATGAACATCATGAAATAAATGTATACCCATAATCATGAACCTGTTTGGATATTCTTCATTCAGCTGTGTTTGAGTAGCAAAAATATCCCACATTATGTGATGATCAGTTTTAGATGAAGCAGCCCAACAGCATCTCTGTATGATCATTGTGCTTTATAGCTATTGTCTATCAAACACTACATCCCAGGACTTGGCTGCGATGAGCCCTAAAGCATATACCCACAACTGTCCCAGATTGCTCAATATTCAGCTTCTGGCCCAGTTTGTTGATTAGTTAGCCTCTTTCACATAAATACTCACTCACACAGACAGACACACAAATGAGAATTGCACCCATGGGACCCAATGATTCTATCATACTTTAGCTAAACATAGACTGGGAATTAGTTGACTGGATAATCAATTTGACAGAGTGCCTCAGCAATAAGTGAGTGAAATGCACAGACAGCGCATGTCGGATAAGCCTGTGTAAGTCTACCATTTGTCACACAGATCACAAAGGGAACCTGAACGGGCCTGGGAAGTTTTGAATTTTACAATTTATTCCTCAAACATATTATATATATTTTTATACTAATACGGGAAAGGAAACCACTTTTAACCCACGAAAAACCCAACACAAAGACTTCTTTTCAATTAAATTACAAGAAATGTTAAAATAACAAATATAAGTTTGTGTTATAATGTAGCTAGGCCCACAGTATGTCTTCTAAATGCCAAAACAATTAAGATTTTGTGAAAAAGAACATGCCACTCTTTGGGCATCATGTTAGCTTTTTAGCTGCGATTCAGATAAGTACTAAACACCTTTAAAAGTGAATGACTTCTGAATAATTACTACCTAGAACCTCTGCTCTCAAGGGAGCAATTTAGGGAGCCCAGATGGCCACCAAAATAGGATTTAGGCGCCAAATTGACAACATTACTCACACAGGGATTATCAATTACCTAGATATCAATGCAGTGTAATTTTACTGAATAGGAAGTGTCTTGGAGGAGGCATCACTGACTGTGGTATTGTGACTGTCTGGCATTTTAAAGATCATTAGCTAGCCATATATATTTCTGTATTTCTCTGGCACTTGCACTTTTCTCACATTAAAAACATTTACAAAAGTATTTACAATCAAAAGTGGTGAAAATGTAGCCTACTTGTCAATAAATATGAGATTATCATGTGGTTGAAATGTTACAATATGTGGTCCTCTTGGCTTTTTATAATGTGAATATCTTGACTAATATGCAGATGTGTTGTCAAAGTGACGTTGTAACAAAAGCCCACAGATATCTGATTGGTCAAGTCTGCATTGCCAACCAATCAGTCCACAGCGTCACAGCGTAACGTAACGTAACGTACGCACGCCTACGTTAACAGGTAGCTAAATGAAGAAATAGTACAGTAGCAAACAAGTCCGTAATATGTGACAGACCTGTAGTCTTAAAACGGAACTAAACACTGTGAGTTATAAGCTAATTTGGCGGAAAAAACCTTAGCAGTAGCCTAATATCAGCCTACTAGACAAAATGTCCAACTAACCGCCTTGTTGATGCCTTGCTAACTTGGAGCAGCAGTGGGTGAAGTAGTGAAAGTAGCAGCACCACGCAGTTGCATTGTTTTGTTGCTTTATAACGCTACTGCTCATACTGCATCATAATCCATGATATCGCAACATAGTGTTTTTTTTTTTGTTCTGATAGCCTATATAGCTATTTTTAGTCTGAGTCTGCAAAGTTATACAAGAAATTAAAGTCCTGAAGTAAAAAGTAGGCTACAATAGTGCTTCCAGTGTTTGAAGTGAAACTCCAGTAAACTACTGTTGAAGTCTTTCACTGAGGGAAGGTCCTTTTATTTATTTCTAATTGTTTGCATAATCTGTTTGTTATCAACTTGATCCATAGATTTTGAATGGGCTAGGTTAACAGTTGACTAGAGAAGATTATGAGTGGCATAGTTAAACAGAGTTTGATTAATGTGATTAATATTGTTATTTCATTTAGTAACTTTGTATTTTCTTTATGATTCTTTTATTGGAACGTTGTCAATCTAAACCCTTAAATTCTGCAACAAAGAAAACAAAACAAATGTAGAAAAGATTTCACGTTTGAGCAGGTTTGAAGCAAAAGAGGTATACAGTAGCCTATAACTTGACAACTACTAAGTGCATGTACTGAGTGACTTCCTAACACTTAATATGAGCTTCATGATATAACACTATAATGTATTTTTGTTTAGGTTATGGCACCTGTCCTAGCTGACTTCCACAAAGACAACTCCACTCACACTCGAGGGGTGACAGAGAAAGAGCTGTAGATACTGAAGGCAAAGTCAGAGCAGAAATGCAACACAGGAGGCCCAAAGGAGGTTAAATCCACCCTGGAAGCTGGTCATGGACGACTCGCCCCCTCCCCAGGTATGTAGATGATGTATGGTTTATGTATGTTCACTGTTTCATTTTTAATTATAGAACATGCCATACATGCTATATAAAGATGAGATGAGGACAATATAAAGATGAGATAAGGACGACAAACTATGTAAGGATGAGATGAGGACAATACTGTATACTATAAAGATGAAATGAGGGCAATATTATCCCACACTTGGACTCACGGTCATGTTATCTAGTTTGCAGATATTTCTCTGCATGAAGTGCAGCTATCTCAGAGATATTAATATGAATACGCCTCAACAAAACCTTGATACATTATTTATTCATCAGCAAAATACAGATGTAAATATCAGAAGCTGTGGATCCTGAGAGATGAACTAAACATTTCTTATTAATGGCGTCTTAAATGGCAAGGAAACCAGTGGATATACAGTACTGTATTGTTTAGATTCTTTCTTTACTCCAACATCTTGATTATTTCTAGTCGGCAGGTTTTCTGTGAAACCTTTCACCTTACACGTTATTAATTCTCCATCAAATTTGTAAAGTTTGGATGCATGTAATTAAGAAGTCAAGCAATGTAAATGAAACGTTTCAGTAAGTTTTTATGACAGTGATATATACTACATAGATCATCTTCACTTATTTGGACTTGCTAATTAATCAACATTATTTATGCAGGGAAAAAAGCTAACTTTGTAATTAGTAAATGACTTGATCTGTTACAGCGGCCTATGCGAGGATTTGAAAGTTGGAATTTGATCTGGAAATCTAAATAACTCATTAGCATTATGATTTAGTTAAATGTTACATGAAGTCAGGCAAAAACAGTGCTGCTAATGCTCGACATGTGGATGATTATATTAGTCAGAGAATTAACAGACAAATTAATCTCTGTGCAAGTAATTCTATAATGTGGCGTGTATGAACACAGGCTTCTCTGTAGTGTTTACATTCAGTCATCACAGACATTCAGTAGTAGACTCACTGAACAGCACTACATAGCTTTGTTTTGGTGACATTACATTCAGTCCAAAGATGAACTTGTACTTGCGGTGTTGCTTATAAAAAAACAAATAAAAAAAACAATACAGAACTCAGTGAGCGTTTCACAAAGCAAAATAAATGAGCAAAATACATGTTTCCATAGTGGGTGAGACTCAAAAGACAGAAACTTGGTCTAGTTTTCAAGCTGGACTGGAGCTTTGTAGCAGGCAGTGAGTGAGCACATTAATCTAATGCATCAGCAGGTCCACATTTGTTTTAATGCAAACTGAAGAGAAGAAACGCACGGCATCTCAAGGGAGAAGAAGCTTAAAATTTCAGTCTAATGATAATAGATGATAATGTTAATGAGTTGTCCAAACATAACAAATGGAATGAATTACTGCCATAGAACCAAGTCTGTTTCATTAAAATACAATAAAAAGGAAAGATTAGTTTTATATGGGAAGTAACTTTCCTCCTTTGTGTTATTGATGAGAGTAAGGGGAACATAGCAAGGTTGGCTTCAGCCTCTGGTCAATATTGATAAAATATTGCTACTTTATACTGTAGTGTAGCCATTTTTCTTGGATGCTTATTTGACATTAAACGAATTGCTAACATGACTGCTGACCCTTCAATAGCACGAGTCAACAATGGTCAAAGTATTGTGTTGCGTTTCAATAATGCTCGACTCCTTTTGTTCTGGTAAAGTAAGGTTGTATGGAGTGAGAACTGGGGCCCATTTGAACGCAAGAGGTAACTGAAACGCTGTAATCACTTCTTGGCCAAAACTATCCTCTTCCATCTGTCTTGATGATCTTATTCCCCAAGTAATGTTCCTCTACCTTAATCAATTTTGTAGCAGAGCTGTGTTCATACTAGTCAGGAACACTGGGATTATGTGCTGAGGCTACTCTCCCTCTCTCCCTCTCTCTCTCTCTCTCTGAGACGACCTTGTCTGTGTAACAGTACTGTTAGCCCTCGGCCTCGGGCAGTCAAACACACACTCAATCACCCCTGTAACCCTTGCAGTCAACAGCGGACTGTCGCAGCCCGTTGCTACAATCTCAATTTGTATTTCGTCTCAGACTGTGATGACTTGACAGAGAAAAATAAGAGGATTTGTCTTGATCTTCAACTCTCCCTTGAGGAAGTAAGTCTTCACCTTGAAGTTTAGCAACTGCACGGCCGCCTGCTCTCAAACAAACACGTCCCCTCATCCTTTACAGTTCATAAACAAAACGCGCCAAGCCTGAAGTAGTAAAATTATCCACAATAATTTATATCATATGCAATCTAGTTTGTTTTTCCAAAGGCGAGTTATCAGGAATTCATTGTCCTGAGATGTATTGGCTTGAATGTTAACTTTTTCATCTGATCATATATAGTATTTGCCAATAAGGGAAACAAACAGTGATAATTCTCATTTTCCTAACATTTTTACATACATTTTGGCTAGCGTGACGTACATATTTTAGTGCATCCTATCATACACTTAATGAAAATAAATGTCTTCACCACAGTCTGACATCTGTTCACCTATAAAGTCATATAGCTTTGGAAATTAATGTATACATCTACAAAATATGAACGCACAGTTAAAAACAATGCATCATGGAATAACTCATGATTTAAACCACTGTTTTTATTATTGATTACTTGAAATACGCCAAAATCATGAAAAACAATTTAAGCCAAAACAGTTTTCCAGTGTCCATAGTGACATATTCAGCTTGCTTGTTTTGTGATAGTATAAACACTGACAACGACATCATGTATAATAATAGATGATTTGATGAAAGCATCAAATCTTTACCGTTAAGAAGCTGGAAGTTGTTGTTTTTTAATGTATAATGGTCAAATAGTTTTATTTTGTTCATCATCTATCCAAATAATCTAATCTTATCCACTCTTATTTAGACATTTTACTGAAGTTCAGTGAATTCAGCGTTTTAAGTTGACTGCACTTCACTCTCCACTGTATGAGCATCATAGCAGCAGCTCTAAATGGCAGAGCAGCCCTCTGCCAAAGCTGCATCAGTAAACACTGCGAGTCTCTAACGGTGATGCACTGTAATGGCCCGGTCTTGAGCCTGGCCAGAACATCGCATGAGGTGCTAAACAGCGACTGGCTATAAATATAAGTGGTGAACACTGCCAGTTGCACTCTTGCGGCTGAAATGAGCCCGATGATGGGAGCTTGAGAAGAAAGGGGATATCAGTGGTCACTAAATCATTCTGTAATCAGCTCTCTATGCAGGATCATCCATGCATGTTCAACGCCCCATTCTGGAAAGCTCCAGCAACAGAACGCTCCAGCTGACCCCATCTGTACCCCATCTCGTTTTGCATTATCCCTAACCCATAAAAGTCCCATGCAGCACAAAAGAGTTAATGATTCCCTTTGTTTTGTTGCAGGGAACAGAACCAAAGCAAATGACAACAACAAATCCATCAAACTTAGCAGCAGTGAGCACATCAGCAGTTTTTGCCAGCCCACCAGAGGCCTAAAATGCACATATTGCATGCTGGCCCCCCAAGCAGCAGGCGGCCCTGGGACTCGCCAGCCCCTCGGTGGCCAGAGAGGACTTGATAAATGACTGGAGCAAACTTCTCTGTCACCAGTGAGGGAGGAGTCCCCCACAGTAAGCTACATCATCCTAACAGCATTATTCTTTTCATGCCCGGTGTCGATACAGCGTCCTGTGATTGGCGTCACGCTTTGCACAGGTTAATTGGAATCCTGAACTGGAAAACAGTGGGAGAAAAGTGCAAATATCGTCGCCCAGAGAATCACACATGAAGAACATAAATATGTGTGTCAATTACAATCGAAGGTACAGATATTATGTCTAATATTTCAGCTGCTTAATTTATTATTATATATTAACTTTTAAGGAAATGTCAATACCTTATTCAAATCTCTCTCAACTCCAAAAGATTCTCTGTGTTTTGAAATACAAGCATCTAGAGAGATTTTTTTTTAAAAAGAAGGAAAAAAAAGTCACTTTCCAAGATGCAGCGTTGTCCTCATGTCCATTACAGGATTGGAAAAGAGTAACTCAATCACTGCATCTCTCTGGTCACATATAAAGCATATACTAAGACCAGAGGGCGCTCATATGTTCAGTGACCTATGGTATAAACACAGCAGGAGCAACACCTCGATCAAGTCGCTTCACTTGATGGAAAACCTGCGCGAGAGCCACGGTTGACCCCGAAATGTAGTTTGTCACTTAGCGTCAGAATTAGGGGCGAATGCCGATGCTCTTAGCGAATGTAAAAGTAAATGTCGTGAACCATCTTGTCAAGGTTACCTCTGTCTGCTGGACTTGATTCTTAAGCCACATGTCAAGATGTGGGACAAACGCAGGGTCATTACACATACGAATGGACAGCTCTCCTCATCAGGGCAAATAGAAGACAATGTCAGATGGCCTTATTGATAAATTAATGAGGCACAAAACACTTCCTAGAAGACCCATCCACCCCCACCTCCACCCCACAACCGTCTCCTCAAATCATTGATTTGCACATTATTCACATTGCAGCGTTATGTTGCAGAAAAAGTCTCGGTAATTAAACGCTGCGTCCACGTGAGCAAGTAACTTAACCATTTGTTTTACTGTTGATCCACAATTATCCAACATGGTCTCTCTGACATATGTTTGTCGTATTTTGTCTTTTTTTATTTCGTCAATGGACGAGCAGCTGGGAAATCCCTAATGAGACCCGAAATACTTGTTTCATGTTTGAGCAGTAATGGAAATTACTTTTTCTTTTGGAACGGGCACACAAGAATCACAGGAATCACCGAGACAGCAGATCAAGAGTAAAATGAAGTATGCAAATGTAATCATATTTATCAGAGAATGCTTATGGCAGAAAGCTATTAATTTCTCCTCTGCTTCTTGACACTTTAACATATGCATCACCTGCTTCGCGCAAATGATTATTTTTGTGTTTTCCATCTCCGTTGACAGAGCATTATTTTCTTTCCCATTGCGTCTTGTTATTTTTCTAAACTTTCTCTGTCTGAAGAGTGTAATGGCCTCTGATTGAAATTTCATTCAGAAAAACTAAGTGAAATACATGTTGTGTATTTAATGGGAAAAATAATTGCACGTCAGATGAAACAAAGCATGACGCATAGTAACCAGGACGACTGACGGAAAACACAAGTCAGCAAAGAGGTCAGGCTGTTCACTCTCTCATTTGCCACAATTACTCGCCACACTCATTCATTCACTCATCCCGTCACTCTCTCACCTGACTGATCTGTTGCTCCCTCGCTCACTCACTGGTTCAACTTTCCATTACACAATTTGACAAATCCTCTTGAGACTGTTAAACTGTTTACATCAGAGAAGTGTTGTAGAACTTCTCTGAGCTCTCATTCCTAAATCCAAATGATGTTTTCTTTTTTAACTTAAAACATTTCCAGTATGATTGGATAAATCTATTACAGTAAACGCACAGGAGCATAGCAGGTGCACCAGAAATCCAGGGATGCCAACATGCTGTTTGCTTGTTGAGTTGCTTTTAAATATCAACCCTTAATGTCAAACAACACATGGGACTGTTTCCCATTTTCCAAACTATGTCTGGCTCCATGCACCAAACATAATGATCTTGAAACAAGGCGGTTGCCAGCCAAAGAAAACTACTTTGTGGCTGTTCCAAAGTTACCAAATAAAGACATTTGTTCATTTATATTACATATAATTGATCCTTCATCTATCATTCTCAGCAGAAATAGTCATATGTCACATCAGGTTAGTTTTATTTATGAGGCCAGGTGTCATAAGTCAAAAATGTTCACCTCTAGGAGAGAAAGAATCTGCATTTGACACATGTATTCTCAAATAGGGAAAAACCTCAACATAAGGATCCTCTTCTAGGCTAGATGGAAAGATGTGTAGTAGATTTTGTGTTGAATGAAGAAACCGAAAAAGTAAAATAAGAAAGGTAGAGTTAGGCTACGCTGTGTAAATGTGAGCTGCTTAATATTTGGGAATTTGACACACTTAAATTGACTGGCAAACATCACATCAAAAAACATGTGTCATTTGGTCAGCAGCATCACAGTACCGTGGTACAGTATTCAACAGAAAGCTCTATCACTGATAAGGACAGGTGTACACATAATTCCACAATCATTGAATCGAAGTTATTCTATTATTGTGCTCATAGAGACTGGAAAAAACATTTCACCTGTGTTGTCAAGCAGGGTTATCAGCCGCGTATGCGACCTCCACTGTCATACACGGAGCCCCTTGTGCTCTCTGGAGAGGCACAGCCGCTGAATTTGGATGAATAAAAAGCAACGTTTCCTGTAACGACTGTCCGCGAGACGACTGTTCAGGAGTGCTATTTCAATTCATCCCTGGAGCAGCCCACAGGAATTGAGCCCATATTGAGCTCACTCCTGGGCTCCGAGAGTGGTCAGGAAGATTGATTCTAGGCCCACATCCCCGCTCACTGAAGACTGAGGTGCATTGTGGTTTGAGCTCGTGCATCACGTGACCTTGTGGCTTGGATAAAAAAACAAAAAAAAATGGAGATATTATTATTTTTTCCCCTGTAATGTAAAGATAGAGTAATTTGAATGGCTTTCTGAGGGCATTGAAAAGTTCTGGTCATCCATAATTATTGTTTATCATGAGAACAGCAGGCAATCATATCTTCAGTACGTATAGTGTAATGACCTGTGGGTTATTGCAGGGACAGTATGGTGGTG
The DNA here is from genome assembly GCF_045865225.1 of Trachurus japonicus. Classification (NCBI taxonomy): domain Eukaryota; kingdom Metazoa; phylum Chordata; class Actinopteri; order Carangiformes; family Carangidae; genus Trachurus; species Trachurus japonicus. Next base: position 8,233,027 of record NC_140925.1, read on the forward strand.
ATCACTGCATCTGCCAAAGTGCCTCTAACCTTTTGAGTATCACTTATAATTAGCAAGGATAAGACTTGCAAAAAATACCAGATGGTAACATTATTTGATAGTCTCCCAAAATGACGACCACGGTCCTTTAATTCTTGTGTGATAGTTTTAATTAAAATGGCTTGTCAAAACGACAATTTACGCTAAATTGATGCTATGCATGATGCTATTAATACAATGGCACTGACATTCCTATTAATTACTCTGACTAGTTGATATCACACACATCTTCATTATCGACATAAAGATTAAGATTGCCTTAACTGTTGGAGGGATGGAGAATCCTAAGTGATGCATTCATCTAATATCCATTCAGTATGAATATTAGCTCATTTTTAGGCAGAAATGATCTACCTTACCTGTCAAAGCTGACATATATAGATGTCTGTGTGCATATACATGGTGTATATGGGCATGTGTTCATATAGATAGCTCCTTCTATTCTTTGACTGTAACCACAATGCATACAAAGGTCAGGTTTAGCAGGTTATTGGAACCACAATCAATTCCCCCACACTTTTTTTGTCAGTATTAGAGTTGTTGTACATATAGTAGGATAAAGTTCATTAACATACCATGCAGCTACACTGAAAAACAACTACATGCTACAAAGATCGTGCGTCTTTTAGCAGTCACATTGGATTTGTGTCCGTCTATTGTAAAACAGCAGTTACCAAACAATTAGCATTAGGTCATGAGCTATTCTAACTAAAATATCCTTGATAATATCAGGATCCTGAAGGGATTCAGTATTAAAATGACCCATGTTTGGGAATTTAGAGACTGAGGCCACAAGATTATTGCAGGAAGCAAAAAATAATAGCTAAATGTGACTCATGTTATATGTAACCCTGACTGATAACCCTGAATTCTCTTAGACAAGACAGAACTGGTATAAACCCATGCAAACCATTTTATAGCCCACTGAAGCAGTAAACCCCTTACTATGACAAAGACAAAAACTCAGTATTTTGCACAAAGTTTGTAAACAGAAGTAAGGAGTGGATGGACATCTTCCACTATCAGAATGGCTATTGATCAACAATATAAAAATAAAAATATCAGTTTGGCTTCAGTGTGTTGCATGAAGCCCAGGTTGCGGTTAGTGAACAGTTCAGTCAGGTCTGTCTGGTTCATCAGTTTTTTCCTGTGACAGGGTAGTCATCTTCATTCCCTTTGTCCTTACTTTGGAGCAGGAGGTAATATATAAAGGTCTGTGTCTCCCTCGCCTCTCCACTTGTCCTCCTGGACTGAATAATGTCTGAAGCGTCACTCGTGGCTTGATATGATGAGTTATATCCTGATTTCAGAGGAGTGGACATTTCATTTTTTTTGTAATGTAGACATTTTATGATGCGGTCATGTATGATTCACTCAGACTGGCTCTAAGGTTTTTATCGTCAGATAAGAACTGTGACGTATTCACAATACAGTGTATACTTACTATATCTTATATTAATCACAAAAACACATTTTTTAAGTCATTTTTTAATTTAAATGTTACAGTACCAACATGTTCAAATATCTAAGTTTAGCCAAAGCCCACAGAAGTATACAGAGGATGGTCAGTTTCTTTAATGTAATTAGGCTTTATTTGATAGTAGTATATGTTAATTGTCCAGTTTACGACTGTTTGTCCACACTGTTATCCTTTGTTTTATGGCGCCCACCACCGTGAGCTCAAAGTCAAACTCAATATGATGAGGTATTAGCCTCCGCCACCGTTTCACTCAGACATGTCAAGGTCAGGTCACTGCGGGATTGTCTCCAACCCCCAGCGGCCGCGGCCACACATCTTCCCTCTGCAGGGGACGCGCGTTATTTGTGTTCACCTCATCACTGCTCAGATGGGCTGTGCAGAGATAATAATACCCCCTTTAACCTTCTAAATGATTACAATTGTTAAGAAAACAGCTGCTTGCGCTGCCGCCGTCGCCGCTTGGGTTTTTATTTTCGGGCTAGATTTTCTATTTGCTCTGACGTAAGCGGTGGCTGCTGGTTTGTTCTGTTTACATCACACATACTGTATGTAAGCAAAGCAGCTATTTACACAGACATTGATCCTTGTTTTACAGGGGGTGAGACTCCGATGATGAAGCTGCCCCACCTGCCTGATGAACTTGTACTTCAGAGCAATGAGACCTCCAGTTTTCTGCCGTGGTGTTTACTCTGAGTCTGCCAAAGGAGGAAGGAGAGGGGATCCATTTGTCCCAAGGTGAGACACACTCTCCAACACCCCGATGTTAAATAAACACTCCCAGACCTCTGGCCAGCTCACTCCAGCTACTGGAATACCATTGGTGTGTCTAGATGATGGAGGGCTATTGTTATCTATCGCCTCTGCACTCGGCTGAGAGGCCAAGGAGAAGGCTGGCCACAGCGGCATGTTACATATAGACTCGCCCACTCACATTAAGTTGTATTTGTTGGCCCTAAATAAAAATACAACGACGGATTTGCAGTCACTTTCTTAGAATAACATCTGATTGAAGAGGGACAGAGGGAGAGAGCGGGGGGGAAAAAATTAGAGCGCAGCTCAGCGTGTGTTTCATCACCTGCAAAGCCAATGAGGGAGAGCGTCTCCGCGTCAACAACTGTAAAGCGTATCCCAGCTTCTGCTGCGGCTGCCATCTCCGCTGCACGCTACACTAACCAAGAATGTGTATTTCTGCAGATGATTAAATCAATACCATTTTGACAAGACTTGTTGGAACATGCCTCTTTATTTTACACAATTCCTTCCCTTTCGTCAGGGAGCATTTATCAACCTGCCGGGGTGCTGTCACCTAATGGAGATTGTTCTTTAGTCTGCACTTGATAGAAGGGAACGATTATGATGCATGTCGATAGTTTACAGAGATATTGACACAGGAACAAAGAGCAGACCCTTGCGGCTGATAGCCTTTTTCCCTCACGCTCCCGCAGAAAGAGTCTTCCGCCCATGCACTACTTCTCCCATGATGCTCTCCTTTGTTTTAGTGGTCAAATAAGGTCTGGAGGCCTCATAATGCTGCAGTCAGTGAGGGGGTCTCCAGTGTATTTACTTTACGACACAAGCCAGGCATCCTCCTCCCTCTGTCTCTGTATCTTCTGGCCTGAGCCCTTCCCCCAAACAAACAACAACAACAAAAACAAAAACCAAGAAAAATCTGTCACCTTAAAAATGCTGTCACTCGTCATCTTTGGTTTGGCGCGCAAGGAGTTAAAGATAAAAAGCAGCCCAGGGTGTGACAACAGGCCCTGAATATAATAAGCTTGAAGGAGACAGGAATGAGAAAAGGTGGGATGCATATAAAAAGAGGGAGGAGAGAGGGAAAACAAATGATGAGCTCTACCTATAAATTCTTCATCTGCATTGGCTGATTGGAATGGCTTGACTGTGCGCTCAGCTGTGACTTAACAACTAATCCGGTTTGTAAGTTATTATTTATCTTCAGGAAAGTTTGTCAAACTTGGGCTTTGATTTTCTACCCTGATTTCCCTCTTGTGGCTTGCTCCCGCACATGGTCCCCACATAATTTATGACTGCCTCTGGTCTTGATGACAGATTATTAAAAGTAGAATTAGTTTTTTGCGCGGGATTTCTCCACTGGGAATTGGGAAGGCAGTGCTCTCCGCGGAAGGTCTCTTACGAGGTCTCCATTACTAATAGAAGTTTTTTCCTCTGATGGGGGGGCAAGGAGACTAATGATTTGAATTTACTGTGGCAGCCGTCACGTGGTCTGGAAGGCATCAGTCGAACAGACAAGAGGTTAACTTCCTCCCTGTGGAGAGGTTTATTGGATTGTTTAGCAGCAGAAGGATAATGTTTTTGTCATAGACTGCTGCGGCAAAACAGTGGTGTGGCTGAGAGAAGGGGAGAAGAGAAATGAAGGGAGGAAGGACAGAGAGCGAAGGGGTCCGGGGGATGGATAGAGAGAGAGAGAGCAGAGAGGAGAGAGGGAAAGAGATGAAAGCGAGAAAACAGCATGATGGTGGCACAGTGAGCAAGGCAAAAGCAAGTTATTTCTAATATAGGTGGACAGATACTATAAAGCATGGTGATAGTGTACCATTCCTCCACAGCTCTTACATGTGTGCAGGAAGAAACACACTCCCATTCAGCCGTGTGCACAAAACATAAGTACACACACACACACACACACACACACACACATTTGGTCTCACTCACACACACAGACAAAAAGAGAGATGTTAGTTCCTTTCACCTGATGGCCGTTTGGAGCTTGTACTCCCAGCATGCCTCGGCAGTATGGGTACCAGAGGGGAGTCACAGCGCAGCTGAGAGCCTCGGCTTAATCTTATGCATCATTAAGCACTCAGCGGCAAGCCAGCGCTGTTCATATACATCATCCACGCTTAATAAACATAATGATGACATAAGATGTAATTCTAGATGAATTTTCATTTTATAGGGAAATGGAGAATTCCTGTAGAAAGGAAAGAAAAAAAGTAAATTATCTGGGAAGTACAAAATAAATTATGTTTTTTTTCCCACTTAGATGAATGTAGGTGTTTGGTGCATCTGGATTGGGGATAGTGTGTTAGGCTGCATACGGATGTGGTGCTGGTGGCGTCGACGGGGGCTTTTTGGTTATGGCCGTGGCTGGTGATGGTGTGGCAGGTGTGATTGGACGAGAGGCGGGGTTGTGGCAGGGAGTGGGGAGGGGAGGGGGCTGGTTTGGGAAAAAAAAATGGGGGTGGCTATTGTGAAACGTTTGCAATTTTTAATTCCTAATCGCAGGGCATGATGGACAGGTTGAGACACCCCAGAGTGGAGCTCATCCATCATGGGAAGAGGAAACCGGAGAGAGAGAGGGAGAGAGTGAGTGAGAGAGGGGAGATGTAAATTTCAGATGGAGTTACCTTACAGGAGGGGAGAGAGGGAAAATAGATTCCCGATAAAAGGGAAGGATGTGGGAGTGAAAGGGCAGCGGGTACTGTGGGAGGGCATCACGGGCCTGAGATTGCTTCATGTCTCCCTGCTGGGACCCTGCAGCAGCTTGGCCTGGAAATGAGTTCTGCTTTCAGGGACTGTAGCAGACACTGAACCACTCTGAGAGGTATATCCTCTCTGCACTTGTCTTCAGAAGACGTGAAGTGGTGGTGACCCTGGCTACGGTGAAGTGAATAGCAATGGGACATAATCAACCCAGGAAGCAGCAGAGGTACTCAACTCAGATACAGTGGATATAAATGTAAACCGCTCCGGGATGCTGCACTTAAGGTTGTCTGAGGCGTTTTGCTTCTCATTGTGGATTTTAACGCGACAATGTAACGAAAAGAGAGAGAGAGAGTCCTTGAGCGTAAGCCGAGGTCACTTTGACGATGTTTGACATGACGACTTTATCTCCTAAATGAGTCTCGGAGTCCAACCTCCTCCGGCTGATTGTTTCGTCTTTGTCAGCGCAAGTTTTCACAAACTGCCCCGATAGCAGCAGAGAGCACCCTGAGAGCACGTAAACTATACATCAAACATGATAATGTCTCATTATGTCTGAAAATTAATTAGCTTCATTGTGTTGAGGTCCTGGTTGCCTGCCTTTTTTGAGGCGTAATGTGAGTTTTAGACCTCAGCAAGTTTGAAGTCAGTGGACCATACGTGCCAGTATGCCAGTGGGTGAGCCAAGTCTCTCAATGCAGGGATCATTAACACCCCTCTTTCTCTCTGTCGCTCTTACTCTCTCTCCCCTTCACTTTCTGCTCTGCTCTTGTTTTTCCTTTCTGTCTTAAACGCATTTGGAGCTTCATGTTTACATCTTTTTCAGACATAATAGGTACCACTTTGAACCCAAATAAATAACACAGCTTGTCAAAATTTACAAGTTAGTATCTACTGTACAACTAACCAGTCGGGTTAGACCCATTGTGAATCATCCTGTGGGTAATTATTTACCCATAATCCCCCGCACTCTCCTCCTCTCTAGAAAAAAAAAAAGAAGCAGAACAGTAATAGGCAGAGAACAGTGACAGGATCAGAGAAATAGGCTTTTAACTAACATGCAAAGTGATGAATGGATTGACCACAATGTAGACTAATGGAGCCATGGAACTAATTAGGCCGAGCAGAGCTGTGCTTAAATGTAAATGGATTGAGCTGGATGAAACGTAGGAACAGCTGAGAGAATGATGAGGTCCTTCACTTGGGGGTCAATCAATGGCCAAGCAAACACGATCCATGGGGCCTCTGTCCGGTTCTAGTCTAGGCTTGTTTTTGTTTTGTTTGTTTTTTTAATTCTAAAAGGATTCGGGCATCGCTGCATGTATGCAGTCCGTCTCTGTTTACGCTCGGCTGTCTCATAGATCCTCTGTGTCATTGATACATATGGCCGGCTGCATGACTTTGCAGAAAAGCTGTAATAAATCTCTAATCATGCTCGTCCCCGGAGCCCGGCTCTCAGACCCTGCATCTTGGCACCTACCACATGTTTGCTGGCGTGCCCTCTGACTTTGCAGGTCCGTGTAGACCGCTCCTGTTGGCCGCACCTCAAATCTGCTGCTTTCACCTCAAGAAATGGCCCGCAAAGATAATTAATGCGCTCAGCCACAACACCTAACCCCGGGTGTTCGGCGTCTCACGTCGAGCTCGCGTTTCGCGCGCGCACTCGGTCTTTATGGCCATGCTGTGACCTTGTAAACATCTGTGGAGTGAAGTAAGTGACAGCAGCGTGCAGACTTGGCACATGCATTTTCTCTGTGTGTTTGCCTTTGCCTGCTATGCTTCCCAGTGTGTCTTGTATGGCGTTTATTTAGAGAAGGAAAAAAAAAAACCCAAACTACAGGGTGAAGAAGAGCAATAACATCCTCTGTGAAGCCCTACCGGTTGATGGGAAGCAGTTCACGCCCTCTGTTTGTGCTCTGCAGGTGCTGCATGTCCCGGAATTAATGTGTGTAGAAATGCAAATAACCCAGCCCAGTAAAAGTTGACATTGCCTCCACTGATAAATTTTTCTGCTGAGGTAAGAGACAATTTAATGCAGAATTAGAAGACACTCTCCGCCACCATTTACATCCTTAATTAGCTGTAATTTCTCTGCACCCATTATAAAGAGAGAGAGAGGAGGAGGGAGAGAGGACACAATAGAAGAGGAAGAGGTTAAGATGAAAGCAGCGTTGCTCTCCCTGTTGCCAGGCTGGTGTGTGTGTGTGTGTGTGTGTCTGTTTGTATGTGTGCGCGTGTGGCGAGTTTGTGTATCAGCACGTCCTCCCCAGCTAGGTTGCCTTTGGTGATTGATACACGTCTTGCTCAGTCACCAGCCATTGGCACTGGGGTGGATGTAAACACTGATTAGAGGGAGGAAATGAGGCCCTCACTTTGTCCTCTGTGTCAGGGAGCACTGCGGTGGCTGTCTCTGTTTGTCTAGTTCTTTCCACCTGAGCACGTTTCAGAGGACACCGTTAGCTACGCTTTATAGCCATTATTTAGATAGCGACACAACGGGATGCTCCTTTTGCTCTTTGACTGACATGCCCAGCCATGTGCTCAGCAATTCAGCTCCGGCAGGACAAAGTGCCTACAAGTTTTGCGAGTGCACAAAATATGATGACGCGTCAGTTTGTGTGAAGGAGAGGGGCCGCTGGACACGCTCACCGTTTAATTTGATGGGAATACACAAGTAGCGAGCTGTAATTTTGCTTTCTGTCAATTTAACGCAGGAGGCAAAGCTTCATAAGTGTTTTACCACATTTTTACACCACTCTGTCTTTGTTACGCGTCGTATTTCCAATCTATTAATTTCACAATTTGTTTACAGTTGGTTATATTTAAGTAAAAAACAAGACCGATTCTTGATATTGTTTTTTTTTTTCTTCCAATTTTATAAAATGCGTACAAGCAGCATTGTTTGCCGAATGTTACTGGTTATATTTAGGGGATATTCATCATACTGTTTACCTGTAATGTTACAATACATGCAAATCATGAAACTGGATACTTTCCACTTATGAAATTATGACAAACCATTCAATTTGAACAACAAATCGGCTTCAACTACTTTGTTGGCGCCTTATCAGGGGGGAGAACAGCGCAGAAAGAGTGCTGCACAGAAAACATTTTTCTTTCTTTGCCAGGAAAAATGAACTGTCAACATTTAATGATAGATATTTGCATTGTGATACAAATCGTGTCCTTGGCCCTAAACATAAGATATAGATCCATTTATAATGAATTCAGATAAAGTGTCCTTTTTGCATTCTCGCTCTAATGGATTCGTGGAGCCAGCGTCAGTGACCCTGGTGCAATCGACAAAAACCTGCACCGGTGGATGATCAAGACAGACATCTATCATTTCCTCTCACACCTTCTGAGACGTCTGTGATACTTAGGCGCAAATGTAATTTTTTTTTTTTTGTTTTTATTTTTGTTTGGGTGCCTATGAATGTATGTGTAACTTCTGCAAGCTGGCTGACTTTTTTTCATGGTGTTGTGAGAATGTGAAGAAGAAAGGGGGCAAAAAGACATTAGATTTTTTTTTTCCATCATTAAGCTGTGTCTGGGAGATGATGTGCTAGCCGTATGTGGTCCAGGGGAAGTATTTATAGCCCTGCTGGAATCTTGCTGTGCTGCGTTGATAGCAGAGATAATGGGAGAGAATGGGACGCAGCGAACTGTTCTAATGACACCAACAAGACAAGAGAACAGCGAGGATAAATAAATGTTAGCCATTTTCTCTCCCACATCATTTGCATTTTTTCTTGTTAAGGTCACTTATAGACTCAGACAATAACAATGAGGGGTGAAAAAAGCTCTCGCCGAATATAAAATCAGAAATAACAAAAACAGAACTACTTAGTATGCAAGTAATTGATTTTATTTCCTAATAGTGTGACATTCAGTTAAAGATAGTGCCGGTTTTTAATTTTTAGCCGCTTTAATTCCCGTGTAGCTGCTTGAGTGGGTTTCCTTGTGAAATAGGGGGAATACAAACAAGATTTCACTTCATTACACAGGAACAAACTGTACAGAAATTGCACTTACTTATGGAAATGACTGTTAAACATGCACAGCATTACGTGCTCTGCCTGTGCTGAAAAACACTGGAAACATTAAAGCATGAGCATATGAGTACAGACAGTGAGAGCCAGGAAGGAGGACCAATTACCAAGGACTGAGTTTGAGGAGCACTGTTCCCGGAGATGATCAAAAGGGACAGCTGATTAAAGAAATACATTGACCTTAAAATGGGCCTAATTTAATCGGCCCCTGTTGCTGAAGGCAGAAACACATTCTTAATGATAAACTGACTTTCCTTCTTCTCAGAGGCTCGTTGTACCACCTAACTCAAATAGTGGGCGAAACTGCTGACGGATCGTGCTGAGCGAGTGCGCCCCGTGTGTGTGTGTGGAAAATACTTAATTGTTTCCTTTCATACTTCCATCTGACAACAGGAGGAGTTGCAATAACTTTGTGAAAGAGTGGGTCATTAGTGTAACCTCTGGGCCCCGTTTTGCTGCCGGAAGGTAATGAGAGACAAACAGCATGGTCAGCAGTAGGCATAAGTGCTGGGGTTTATGGGCAGTGTGTTGTGTCCCAGGTTAACACTGATGCCACCATTTAGAGCTCTGTGTTTTAGCACCCGCCTGCTAATTGAGATGACAAAGGCCATAACAATGACATTGTTGGCCAAACGGCCCTCTCTAGACCCCACGTCTGGCTCCAGTCAAGGACGTCCAGCAGGCCGTAAGTGCAACCTTGGAATTTAAGATGGTGCCTGAGACCTTATGTGTATCTGGAAAACAATTAGCACGGCTCAGGTGGGCCGGCACACATTCTCAGACTCCTCTAAGTGCTAGAGCTGCTCCGCTTGTTTTGTTTGTTGTACTTAAACTCCCATAAAGCACATCCTCCACTCACAACAATGGCGCATAAACGACTCTGGGAAAGCAACCGGAATGAATATTGTGTTTGTTATTTCAAAAAAATCAAGTTAGATTACCTTATTTGTCATTTATGCTTCTCATTACACACTGAGGCATCCTTGTAAATAGGCTGCTGCTGTAATATGAAACAACATGAATTGACACCCCATAAAACATATATAACGTGTTAACAAGAGATATAAACAAGGCCAGCTGTTGAATTATCTTCGACTATCCTAAAACTGTGTTTGTGATCAATTAAAGCTCAGCCTCACAATTTTACATTGGAAACAGGATGTCTTCTGTTACCAGTCTAATAATAGTAATGCATATGGCGAGTGTTTTGATTAACATAATGGAAAAATAGCCCACATAATTTATCTTCTAAGTCCGAGGGAGAGAGAGCCAGATTGGAGCCTGAGGACTCAATCCACCTCAACATATGCTGCCATTGTAAGTCTCTGAATGTGGAGTATCTCGAGCCTCGTTCCCATGATATTTATTGAAAAACATTTGACTTTATGAGCTGCATACTTAATGAATGCCTATCGATGCCGCGGCTCAGCAGATGAGGCTATAATTCTACATATAAGTATCACAACCACACGTAGGCCTGTAATGTTGTTTCTAATTGTGATATATTCTGATCTCTGTTTGTCAGTCCAGGACTGAGGCTGGTGAAAACACTTCTCTCCATCACTATTTACGTTGTTATTGTGCAGGCTTTTTAAGGGAGATATATTAGCAGTGTAGTTACTTGTTTGCTTTTGGAGTCAACTTTCTCTTTTTCTGTCTATAAACTAGATATTTTCTCATACAATAAAAGCGAGAGAAATCCTGATATGTACTGTTGACAGCTGGTCAACTTATTAAAGCAACTTTTCCTGTTCCGATTGGGTCGCCCAATTTCTAAAACAAGCAGTTAAGATTTATCTTCTTAATCAGTCAGCTGTATCAATCCATCTGCAACAAAAACTGTCACTGCTGGATGGGGGATTTTTTATTTTAACTAACCTTTTGCACATTCAGCCTCTGTCTGATGCAAGCTAGGACTGAACAGCAACACACAAGAAATCCTTTGTTGCTATACTTCGCCGTAAGGGAGGTGTTGATGTCTGGTCAAGCTCTAGTTTTATACCCAGCAAAAGACAAACATAATTCAAATGCATTGCCTGGCTTATCTTATCTTTTAAGATGAAAAAGAAATCCTCGTCGGAAGTAAATCTCATTCATATATTTGTCTGAAACCAGATCTGCTGTTGCTACTTAACGCTAGTCCATTGGTTTTGTCTGAGTGATTCACCTATCGGAGGAAAGTTAGATGTATTCCACTGATTGTCTAGCTGCAAGGAAAAATCCATCTCGGAGCATCCTGCGGCTGCTGGGCCTTTATTGACATATCAGATGGGACATTGGAGGAGAAATTGGCCTCATTTGTTTCTCATGTCACCTTAATGGCAGATCTCTTTCAAGGGGCAAAGAATTGACAGGCCCCCGGTCTCAGTGAGCAAACAGCCAAACCTAGTTTATTAGTTTCCTCTTGCAAACACTCTGCCTAATGTGACTGGCTAGATCAGCCACCAAAGTTGAAAAGATCCCCTAGAAAATATTAATCAAGTCCTCTGACTGATTGTCTCTGCATGATGAATTATCTGGAAAGGGACAGTGTTGCTATAGCCCAGGGACATTTATCACACACATAGGCTGAGTGGGATTTCCAGGAGAAAAAACGACCGTGCTGACAGAGTGGAAGGGTCAATTAGACATTTTCGGTTGGGCTGTACTACTGTATATGTAGCATCTCAGGAAAACGAAGCGGCGATGAGACGTTTCAGAGTGCGTTCTGTAGCGAAGGCACAGCAGGACTTGTTGTTGATGTTTTATATGTTGTGCGGCTGTATGACAGCCATATCCTCTGTAGTTGGTTATCCACCGACCATCGTCGCTGTCAATACATTTACCAATCGCTTCCCTTCCTTCAGCTGTGTTAGCGTCTTGTTTCCTGGCTTGATTGAAGTTTCTGTTCGTCACTTGGAAGTGAACAGGTGTCAACCTAGCACAGGCACCTCGCAGATGGCAGCATAATTAGCATTGATTCTGGCAGGCTTTCACAGGCCAGGGTCTAGATGGCCGTGACGACCAACTAACCTCCCCACCTCTTGATGGGCTACCTCTGGGACAGATCGAAGCTCATTTTACTCCTAGAGTGGTGCACACGAAAGAACTCCTTAGTAACACACACCATCTGAGGCTCACAAATCCCACTGTACAGTGTGAGTGAAAAGACAGTATAAACATGCTCTTTAGCTGGGCAAAATAAGCCGTTAGCTTTAGCTTATTTACAATTAATCACTTTGAATGAATTTGTTTATTGTCTACAGAGTTCACAGTTATTGAACAAATGATACTTTCCGTTACCAAATGCACTCCTGAGTATTTTCTATGATTATCGATGCATCATATGGTCTGTAAAACATCCGAATAATCCCAATAATCACACAGCCCAAAATGACCTACCTGTATTCATCTTATTTGTTTTGTCAAACCAACCGTTCAAACCTCAAAGATGTTAATTTAACTGTTGTGAAAGCTTTTTTTTCACATCAATGAAGAACTTTTGGAATATGTGCCCCAAAAAATAAATTCAGTGATTAGTTTATTGTCAGTTTTGTTGCCCAGGATAATTTTTCTGCCAATGAACTAATCAATTTATCAACCGATCATTTCAGCTCTATTGTTGATCTTAGTCTGGATCCATGTATTGATCCAGAATAGAATAGATTAATCTTACTCTATCTCCATCTACCCATCCGTCATCTTTTTTTGCATCATCATGAATAAAATCTAGATTCATTATTTGCATCATTTTGTTACGGATCTCAGATTAACTGGTGATAAATATAAGGTTGTCCAAACAGAGAGAATAAATTAAATCATATGTCAGAACTATAGCTGTGTAAATGTTGTTAAATGTGGCAGCGTCCTTCAAAAGCAGACAGCAGGATTATTCACTAAGTGTGTCACTGTTCATGCCTCAGTACGCCTCCTCTTGCTTGGTATTTGTATATTGCAGATTGTATGCTGGAATAGGCCAGCCACTGCACTTCCTGCACTTTGAAATGGATCTCATCTAATCTTATTTCACCGTGTCAAATGGCAGCATGACATGCTGTTTTACTCCGTAACATTTGGTTGTAGTGAACCAGCTGACTGCATCCGATGCGAGGAGTCCCCTTGTTATTATGAACCACTTGTAACGGTGTGTCTGTGGGGTTGTTGTCAGAGTCGGTGGGTCATGCAGACATGTTGGTCACTAATACAATACACAGAAAATTGCCTCGGCGGCAGACATTTGTCATTTGTTTTCCTTCTTGTGTTTGAGTGTGTTCAATCCATTACAGAACCATTTTCTGAATCGCTAGACAAATTTACACAAAGACCTTTTAATAACATCCAGTGTAGCTTGAATATGGAATCATAGCACTCTAAATGTCTTATATAGCAATAATAGCAACCACAACGCAGAACGCAAAACAGAAACACACATCAGTGACTCATTATAGAGAGCAGCAGTAATATAATTGATGATCTCCAGTGCATTTTTTTCCCTTTTCACCGCAGTCTCTTTCAACAAATGCTGTCAACAGTCAGTCCCTAACAATGAGAACCACCCATGCTGTGTACTGCACTGGTCAGGTGTCAGGATTCATTATATTTGGCTGAGATTTGCATAATGCAAGAGTCATCAAATTAAATTTGCATAATTCCTTTGATTACACTTGTTATTAATATGTGAGTGACATTGATTTACAAAATGGCCTGATATAAGGTTAATGGCTGATGTCACCTTCTTGCGCCTCTGTCTTTTCTCAATTATCGTGAAGCTTTGTTCACTCATGACATTTCTGTTTCTAAATCCTCAAGCAAGCACCGCGGCCCTGTAGTGTCTGCATCTCTGCCTTCACCTCTATACATTACACTGCACTGTGTGCTCGAACCGCCCTCTTACACCAGGTTTCTGCAATTATGTAAGGCAGAAAGTAATTTAAATAGGATGAAGAGCCATAACATTGGTGTGCCCTGGCCCATTTAAGCACATTTACGTGGGCCATTATTGACAGATGGCTAAGTGTCATTTGTCAAGAAAGGAAGAATTGACAGGGCTAAGAAACAGGGTGAAATAGCGCTCCACTAGACCTCCTTCACAGTCATAACAGGAGGGGGGAAAAAAGGGGGATGTCTCCAGTGTTTCATTTTCTTCTGGGAGAAAGCGTAAGATCATAATACCTATTTTCATAATAATACAAACAGCCTTTAGGCTACAAAACAAGAAGCAGGCCATACTCTGTGTATCTGTGCATTGCCTGTCAGAGACAGAAGGGTTTCAATCTCTTTTTCATTTCATCCTGATAGCTCTGCCTTTTATTACCGAGGGACAGGAACATTTCCTGAGGTAAAAAGGAGTGCACATTCCCAAGATAAAGTTGGAGGTTTACAGCTATTTCCAGCCGTAATGTATTATTCCGTTAAAGCAATGATCAGGTAGTGTTGGATGAATGGGAGATGTTCAGCACCATTACTGCCTGGCACATCAGTGAGGCATTATTACATTATCGCTGCTCTTTAGTAGGAGATTGGGTGTGTGACCGGGTTCTGAATACACTCATCCCACTCTCCACGGCGTAAATTGCAGATTGGCTCATTGACTTCAATGATAAAATGTAAAAATTGCCAGTAAAGAGAACATAGACTCAGGTTACTCCTTAGCTGTTTGTCAACGGCAGATGTGACTCAGTTGGTGCAGAGCATGTTAAAGAGTTCCATCTCCCAGAAGTCAATGTCATTTATGCCTGAAACTGCTAAAGCAATAGCTCATCTTGTCTCTGGTGTGTCATACTACACTGCCTTTGTCTGAGATTAAAATTTGCTCTGGTGGTCGGCTAAAATCCTAAAATGTCACTTATGGTGTAGAGCAGAGATTTACTAACAACAGTATCCTGAAATGGAAGAAAGAAAAGAAATTACATTAATCAGAATTTAAAATGAGATTCACTAAAGGGCTGTTACGAGCAAAAGAAAGGTGTGATCTCCTCGTATAAATAATTAACAATTACAATACGTGTCAGCAGCATCTTTGGGATAATTTCTGTTTGATAATTGACAGCTAATTAATTAAATAATGCATCAGCCATCCATTCCACAGACCATGTGTTCAGTGTGCGCTTTAGTGCCACATCAAAGGCAAAAACTGAAGGTATTATTATTCTGCTTATTAGGCCTGGGCAGGTGATTGTGGAAATGGATACCGCTAATGTTATTTCGCACGACACTCCAGAAAAGCATTAATCCATGATAATTACCTTGGAAGGAAGCAAATAAAGACAAACTAATGGCGGGGTTGATCATCAATTTCAAACATTCGACTCAAATGCCCTACATTTTTATGCAGGAAACGTCCAGTTGCTGTGCTTCTGCTTGGAATGCCTTTTTAAGTGTATATTATCCTGTCCTTGACTGGGGAAGTGCTAGGAGAAATCATTAAAGCAAATTAGACTATTAACATCCTAAAGAGCATTTATCTTGTGGATCAATAGGCTCTCATCTTCTTTAGAGGACCCTTTGGTGTCCTAAAGCCATTATGAGTCAGATTATGAGGATAGTCAATTCATTACATGCAGAGAGGCCAATAATTATTGACACCATAGGTACCAATAATAATTTCAAGTGCATATATTTTCCAACTTTTACAGTATTTTTAAAAACCAAGAGACAAGCAAACGCGTTATTGTGAATAAATGGAAATGACTTAACGTTTTTTTCGGCTGAATTCATTAAAGTTTTCACACAATCTCAGGAGAATCCAGCCGTTTACTGAAGAGGATATTTAAAGCATCCTCTCAGATGAAAAAAAAAAAAGAAAAAGCGAGTCTCTTGGCATTGATACACTTGTCGTAGATCAAGCAACACCTCACCATATGATTTTCCCTGCTTTGCTGACTGTGTGTGAAGATGCCATACACCAGGAATGGATTGGATCTGCAGTCTACCATCACAAGATCTGCGATGCTCCAATCAACACACAAGATGTTCAGACATTTATAATTGCATCATTTCTGCAGCGCCCTGCACGTGACGTCACGGCCGGCCTCGTTCATGTTTGCACACGCTGACATTTGTATCTCCTGGATTTGTCGACAAGATAAATTGGACGGATACGTGTGTTTCTTTTTTCTTTTTCTTTTTTTCTCCCACTCAGGTTATTCTTTTACATTTCTATTGAATGTCAAATATGCATTTAAAGGAGCAGGAGGAAAGGAATAATCAAATATCACGTGGCCCAGGAGTCAACACACACAAATCAACAGTGCAGCCGCCTTTGACATGATGTTGATTTGATGAACATGATGTCGGACCATTATCTCACCCTGAGCCTTTGTCAGTATGTTGACCAAGAATGGCATTGTTCAAAACCCATAAATCTCACCCCCTTACGTCGGGCCAATAATAGCTCTAAATGGGGATAAAATGACTTTCCCTTCTTCATCAGTTGTTATGCAAAAAACTGTAACCTTAAAGTGACCGCTGCCACGCATAATATGCTGCACCGTTTGTTGTGCGCTGAAAAGGCGAGCGGGAGATCCTTCTGTTCCCCATATGGCCCCATTGTCTTGGTAATGCCGTACAATGCGCCCCCCCTCCAGAGCATGCTCCCGGCCCTGCTGGTAGAGAATAAACTGTTGGTTTCACAGAGGCGAGCAGGAGGCCTGTGGACACAGAAGTGTGTAAGATGTGGGGCTCCCATGCGCGTGGCGGGTCGATTCCACCCCACGGCCAGGGACAAGCCAGCTGAAGAAATGGAAAAACGTTCCCTGAGCGGTAGAGGAGGAATTTCTGCAACACAGCAGGACGTGTTTGAAAAGTTTCTCTGCTTGTAATTGAGGAAAGAAAGCACCAAGACTGAAAGTGTTTGTTCTTATTTTGAATGGATTCTAATGGCCGCCCCTTATATCTTCACCTTATTTTGAAGCATTTTTTTGATGACTCACTTTCTGCCACACAAATTTCAGTATGTCAGTCAATTAAAGTAGTCATGAATTTTGAATTGATAACAATGTAAAAATAATAAACTGAGCAATGTGTCATCTTGGCATCTATTTAGATTAATCTAAAACATCATTTTTGATTTGTGCGTTTAGACACACTCCATCAACAAATAATTACTGCAACCTCCAACAACAAATAATTGTAAATATTTTAATTTATTGATTCATTAGCTATTGGCACAGCCATGGAGCATTACTCGAGCTGTATCTTTTGTGGGGGCTGCGTGTGAATATTTCCTCCATAGCTTCCATTGTTGGGCCTGTGGTGGCACTGAAGCTAAACTAATCAGTCAAGGAGTTGCCGAGGAGACAACAACTGCACACGTGCTAAAAACACAATCAGACCATTAAAACACTAACTGGCCTGACCAGACAACTGTCACATTTCAGCTGCTTTAACAACATACATACAGAGCTATGATAAACCTTTTTTATTTTTTTATTATCACTTAATCTGATATTTAATTTCTCAGCTAATCATTTTGTTTTATAAAGATAAAAAGCATGATATTTTTATAGAAACGTCAGTTTCTCAGTGTCTTTTTATCATCTGACCAGCATTTTGAAACAAGATACTCAGTTTATTATGTTAAGACCACATTCAAACTGAAGCTGTAGACACAAAAAAGACTTGACAGAAAATGAATCAGCAAGAATTTTGGTAGCCAAATTATCAAAAATAATTGCTGCTCAAAATAGTAGCAGTTAAATGATTGATTGATTTATGTCTATACATGGATGTTTGCATGCATTACATGCATTTGTGCAAGCATTGCTCATAATATTATCTCTTATCACCCCCAACCTGCAGCACTTGCTCTGTTTGGCCACTTGTTTTTCTCTTTTCCATCCCTTTCTCTTTGTGTCTTAAACAGTTGACTGAGACATTAATAAGAGCACAGTGGAGACATGAGCTGGGGAGTCTGTGTGGATGGAGCTGGAGGCTTTGGGAATGTAAGGGTCACCTGGTCAACGAATATGAAGGCCCTTCTTATTATAACTTTGTCAATGACAAATAACAAACTGTTGGTATATGAAATGCTCCGTTGTATCATTTTGTGGAGGACAAGGGACATTTTCAGCTTGGCTGCCTGTACACTAGCCTCTGAGCTGGCCCTGGAAAAGCTGTTTGTTTGACCCTAAGGAGTGAGAATTGACAAAGCAAGCCGGGAGCATTTGTTTCATCTGCTAAGCCATAGATTGAAAATGATTTCCCAATGCCCTGTTTGAGATCCCTGTGAAGGGGGTCATCAATTATTTCCTGATACGTGACACAATATTGTACCTATTTTACTGACCACTGCTTTCTGGTTGGTCAGATAGCATCTCTTTTATCAGCCCATTATTGATGGTGAATGGAAGCCCAGTAAACAGACCTGTGGGTTTATTTCTTCTTTCTCTCTCTGCCAAGGTGCTGCAGCTCTGTAGTGAGGTCAGCAACACAGAGGATGAGCAAGATACAAAAAAAAAAAAATCATAATCACAATGTAAGAAACCATGCATGTAAATATATAAATATCTTGAATTTTGACAGTAATAACACAATAATACCCATATATTCAACCCTTTTATACACACATACATCATGCAAAAAAGAGAAAAAAAAGACAACTAGAACAATTGCAAGACATTCATATACAATAAAACTCTTTTAGGCAATGCTGTTTAATCTTCATTTTGCTGGGAGAAGTGTGAGTCTGCTGAAAGCACACTGTTTTTTGAGCAAATGGAGTTCTAAATTGCTTTTTTTAAGTACCATGCGCCAGGGTAATGTCTAGAGGTACCGACACAGCATTCCCGTGGCAATGATTTATGGTGTGGGGCAGCCACAAATTGACTTGTATGCAAGAAATGTAAATGGAAGTGGGACATTTGATGGAGAAGCTCATTTCCAGCCTTAAATGTTTTAAATTAACCACACAAACTCACAAGGCAAAATGTTAATGGGCATTTTTTCACCACTTTTTTTTTTTTTCTTCGTTCTTTCTACACCCCCCCCCCTTTTACTTAATCTACATTACAGGTCAATTTATTATACAAACAGTGATATTGCTCTAGATTTGCAAGGATCAATGGATTTGACAAAGGGGATTCATTTCAGGAAATAAACCTTTGAAATTAGCCAGGGAATGGGGTAAATTTTAGAAATGATGTATGTTTAGCACGGGACAGTGTTTAAATTACATAAAGGTGCAACCAGAACAAAGGAAGCCAGAGACAGACCAACAAAGACAGCAGTGCACATCCACCCTCATTCCTCAAGCAGACTCTTTTAATACACATTAGACTGCAATCCTCTTCTCAACATGAAATACTGCTATATGATCTGATGTCACAGTTGTATTCAAACTGTACTGAGGGTTCAAACACAGTACAAAGTGAGTGTTTTCCCTAATCCTGATCTATTGATTATCACTTAGCCGCCCGTGTGAAAAATATGAAATGGAATCACAACCTTCTAACTTTTAGCATCATTTATTCAGCGGACACGCGACGAGGCTGTGGCTGTGGCTGGATAACAGGATGGAGGAGTGAAACGTGGAATCAGTGGTGCCCTCAGGCTGAAGAAGAGGTGGCCTAGAGGGAGAAATTGTTTTCTAATAACAAGAGCTTCTGGTCCCCCGAGGGACAATTACAACGTTAGCTCCCTTGTCAGAGTAAAAGCCGCTTTCAAGCTGCTCCTTTCATAATGCTATCATGTTTGCCCCTGAGATATGCCCATGGTCTTCATGTCTCTCTCTCTTTATTTCTCTCTATCACTATTGATTGAGGGGCCATTTATATTCACAGTAGGGGGTCTTAATTATGAGTGTGAGTGAGGCCAGCCAAATAGGGCTAAGTGGTAACAGGGGGCCAATGCTTCTGCCACGGGGCTCTTTACCTATTTAACATTCAGCGCCTCACACCATGATCATTGGCAGTACACTTATAAAATCAACATTGCTCAGTGGAATAATAACAGTTTTTGAAGTGGCTTCAGTTTGGCTTGTACGAATGAGAAATAAAAGGATTGTGTTTATTGCAGGAAAACAGTATATATGATGTGTTATTTCGCATATTTGCCATAAAACTATATTCTTTCGTATAAACACAGTCATGCTTTTTTTCTGGTTGTCATTTTTTTTATTTAATTTCCCCATGAAAATCTCACTTCTAAGTCTTGGGATTTGTTGAAACACTTGTCCTGTTCAAGGGAAAATGATTTATACTCGTTATAATTTGCCCGTGCCTGTGCTGGATTATCCACTTGCTAAGTGAAAATATTACAGAATTCACATTCATTTCCTCTTTTCTTCTGATATGGCAGCCCTCGTGAGAATAGCAGCATTGAGACTTTGCCTCCTCTTTAATTTAAAATCCCCCCTTATGCAGTTTGGCAAACTGAGACCATCCAGCCAGTAAATGTTCTGACTGAGTGTTAAGTCTCTACATATCAGTCAGTCGTGGAAATGAGCTCAAGCACAGCTCCCAGTGTTGTGCCATAGCTTCAATCTGCCGATCACACAGACGAAATAAGCCTTTCATTTTTTTTTTACTTCTTCAAGCTTCTCGCAGTACAAATTCTTCCTCAAGTGACAACTGGCAGGCAGAGCAGCTGAATACTTCTTATTACTCTTGTGTGTGCATGACATTTACTCGGTCAGTTCATCAGCCGGACTCTTAAATATGTGGTAATAGCTTTGATTAAGAAACATCTTTCACTTTGAAATAACCAGACCAGATTTTTTTTGACATCTGACCCCAGAGAAGACCGAGAGCGTTTAGGTTCAAGTCCTCTCTCTGTGTGGCGGCGCTCAGTGGTGTGGCCACCATGGTTGAGGCGGTGGTTGAGGGGTCACGTGGTGCCCGGCTCATAGGCCTCTGTATCTGCAGTCGCTGACAGGAGGACATTGTGTTCCTCTTTTTTTTCCTTTCTTTTTTTTTTTTTTTTTGCTTTAACCAGTCAGCCATGGCTTACATGGTTTGTTGTGGCCCCAAGATCAGAGGGAGGAAGCTGAATAATGTCTTCCTATTCTTTAAGGGGAGGGCCACGGTTGGTTGATTATAGAATAGCTTTGACAGACCAGAGGGAACTATGGCTTTTGTCCAATTCCCCACACAAAGAAAGGTAAGTTCAGAAAGAGCTTGGGTTGGCTTTTTTAAGCAGATGCTGGCTGGTCTACCCCTCATCATGCCATCATAAACTTATAATACCTTCAGGGACTCCCACCTATGCAGCCTGTCAAAGGACAAGCAGAACCACTCACACTTAAAATAAGGCATGAGTAATTTTAATCCAAGGCCAGCATGGAGCGAATGACTGAATCTAGAAATCTTAATTTAAACTTTCCAACAAAGGCAGTTTATCGTCTTCACACTGAATCCTGCTCTTTTTTTAAAATTATTTGTCACAGTTTTAAATCATTACTATTAAATCATTTACTTTGAGGTTGTGAGTTTTTATATCACTGAATAAAGTCTGTGAATTCTCCTCCTCCCTCTGTACACGTGCAACGTTTGTGACCACACGCACACACTCGCAACAAAGACCCCCACAATCCAGACAGTCTGTGAGAATTAGCATTTCATTCAATGTAACAAGACCAATATGTTTCCAGAAGTGCTGCCATACTGAAACAAGTCCTTTACAAAACAGAGCCTGAGGGCTCGGGGCTGACTCCTGGGACCCCGGCAGCCTCCACGGCCTATTTGTTCAGCAGAATCTGTTATTCTGTCACAGCAGGCCTGTCACAAGTGAAATCATTTAAATGTCCAATCCTGTATTTAAGCAGACTGTCTCACCACGAACAGATGAGCAGCACAAAGAATTTATAGCCAGACGTATCAAAGGGTGAGCAGAGCAGTGTGCGACCTGGTGGAGCAGTTGTCCTGTGGGAGCTGATTTAGTGGCTTTCTCCCTTATGCAACAATAACAAACAGTCCCTCATAATGAATGTCATGGGTATTTCTCATTGTAAATTCAAATTCAGCACTTTAGCAGAATCTGTCTTTAATACCACTCATTATTACGCACTGATTTTTTATTTTTTTTTTTAAAGTTGCTGCTACTTTTAATCCAGTGTTGTTATTATTACTATTTCTTGTTGCCAACAATAACACATAGGAATTGAGATCAGAAGTTCACACCGCTGTGTTTGCTACACACAAGTTATTCTCTGTAATATTTCAAGTTGCTTGTAATACTTCAAGTGGGACATAGTGGACAAAAGGGTTCAGACCACTAAAAGCAGTTTGATGTTGGGGTGTAATGGACCTGTCAACTCTGATGGATTTTCAACTCTGCCGTATTGTTTGTCCCACTACAGACAATAGAGAAACCTATAAGGAGATATCCACGCAGGTCTGTGTGTGGTGTCTGTGTGGTGTGTGTATGTGTATGTGAGGCTCACACATTGATCAATAGTAAATTTTTATCTGCAATCGGACTAAAATATATAATTGCATGAAGCAGATAAGGGGGGAAATACGATGCAGACTGCTCTTAGGGTGATTTCTCATAAACATAAAAGCTGTTTGGAGGATTATAATCAATGGTGCAACACGACCCACCACGTTGATGATAGACTATCATTACAGATTGTTCTCTGTGAGTAATGGGACTCAAGCAAAAACAGATAATGTGATTCAATAATATATTTACTTAATTTGTGAAGAGAAAGAAATGGGAAAATCTGTGACTATCCCAGAGGCCTTAATTAGAAACTTGCCAGAATATAGCGAGGATGTAAGTCAGAGCTGGTCGTCGTAGTCTCTCTACTGTACTGTATGTGTGGTTGTGTCAGATTTAAAGCAGAAGTGGCTCTCAGCCCCCTGATGCTCGGTGTAGACTCACATTAAGATAGATGATTTGTTTATTAGATTTCCAATCAGAATATAATGGCCTTGAAGCATTAGCTGCTGTAGGGTGTGTCTGCTGAGATGTACCCCCCCCTCCATCCCCATCCCCATCCTCACCCCTACTCCTCACCTCCCCCCACTCCTCCCTCCCTCCCTCCCTCCTGATTTCTTAGCTCTTCCTCTGAGTGTAAACAGACCAGAAAGAGAATTAAAAGAGATCGTATCGCTGTGCGCCATGCCACTGTGCAATTCCCGAGAGATAAACATTAACCAAAAGGCAGAATGGCTGTGTTTTTATTTTTTCTTCTCCAAGTCATCAAAGACCCCACCCTCTGAGATTGTTATTAGCCAGGATCCCGGGGAATGTCATATTAACAATGAATGTCTGGTAGTGAAGGAGATTGTCCTAAGTATGAGCCCGGCAGGGAGCTCTCTTTAACTCTAATTCACACTGGAATCAGATCGTCCTGCTAAGATCTCATCAGCGTTATTACTCCTGTGCCCAGCCACCTCCTTCTCCACTGTCCATGTGTGTCCCACTGAGCAAGGCAGGCCTCCGCCATCTCCCTCTGCCATTACCACTCCCTTTCTCATTTCATACGGCCTAAAACTAATGTTGATCAGTCATGAAGGAGGAGGAGTAGGGGGGTGGTGGCATGAAATAACCCTTTTTCTACTTTGTTTTTCTTTGACTTCTTTTTTCTCTCATTGTTTCGCAATCATAAAATGTAGATACTGATCGTCTGATTGTCCCAATAAACAGCTGGTGTGCACGTCTACAGTACCAGGAAGTGATGTGTTTAATGTTACCAGTAGTTTGTCTGGAGTAAATTCTCACCATAGCAAGGCGAGTAAAATAGCGCCACTTGTAACCCAAGGTACTCAGCTAGGGTCCATGATTGTTTTAGTTAGTTATATTAGAGATATTTATTTAACTGTAGACCAGAGAGTCATGCTGTTTGGTGAATACCAAAGCCCTTCCCGGGAATATTAGGACTTTTACGCAAAAGAAAGGGTTGTAAAAATCCCAAGAGAGTCATGCTCCTGCAGCACCACCTATAGGCACAATTACATCAAGTTGACACAATTATTCAGAGTTAGAGGTGGAGCTAATTAGAGCTGAAACAATTAGTTCAAGAGTCAGTCACATTTACTGGTTACAACTGCTGCTGTTTTTTTTCCTTTTTTTTTTTAACATAACAAACTGAATATCCTCGAGTTTTGAACCATCGACTGGACAAAACAGGACAAGTGGAGATGTTAACTTGATAATCTCTCAGTGGGGAAATACTTGGGACATATTTTGCTATATTTTCACATTTTATAGCCAAAATGAGAAATGAATCGTCTGAATAATCGTTGCAGCTGCAGAGCTATTATAATGAGATAAAAAGGAATATCACTTTAATACAATATGACTCTGTGAGATTTCAGAAATATGGCAACATTTGCTTAATTTATGTATTTACTCCTCATTTGTCACATGTTTTGTGCTCATAGCACACTAAGGCAGTACTGAGATATTCACTTGAACATATCACTGAATTAAGTAGGTCAACACAGATCTGGAAAGTACACACCTTCATGCAAAGCAGCTGTATTTTGCACTGGAGAGCCTGTTGAGAGACTTTAGCGTAGAAACCTACAGGACTCTGGTTGAGTGTACTGTGTGTGGTATTGGCTGAGAGACTGAGGGGGTCGAAGACTTCACTTGTTTTACTCAGATGAATTGGACAGGCTACTAGAAGCGCAGAGGCTTCAGCATCTTGATAGCAAACTTGATAGAGCAATGGGCCGTGGTGGCACTGAACATAGGCTTACATCGATAAAATGCAGCGCGGTGTGTATACAGTATATACCCAACGAGATGTGTACTCAGTTGAAACCATTAAAATGCTAAGAGAACCCTATAGCATAAATGAAATTGTTGTACATACTCACTGGGCCCTGACCGACAAAATGGAGTGCAAATGTTAAGTACTGCGAGATGTAAAAGTACAAACACATTATGGGCAGGTATTAGCTTATAAAACACCGCAAAACAGGGAAGAGTGTGAACAAACCCTGCACTGCTGTGGCTCGCCCCATTTTTGAAAATAGCAAGGTTTATTATTGATTTCTGACAAAAAGAGGAAAATTTAAATATTATGTCAGTTAAGAGTAAACAGAGGCTTGTTCTACTTTATTCCCTATTTATATATTGTATAATACAATATTATGATCTGTAGTTTTACATTTTTCAGCTTTCAGAAAAACATGGTATTATTTATTGTGATGGAGTCATGCCATGCACAGACCTTTCACAATAAAAGCTTTTGAAATCATAGCAGACAGTATTTCTCAGTTGCTTCTTGTTGACATTTAGAAATTAGAGCTTATTCTTAAAAAGCATGGTCAGTGACGACTTTGTCAGTGATGACACATTATGAGAGTCATGCATGAGAAAAACTTGTGTATAAAGCCTAAAGTGACCTTTAAGTCCTCCCTACATCAGATATGATCTTTCATTTTATGCTCCAGACAGATTACTAAGGCACTCCACACCTTGTCCTTTAAATGTCCCACATGTGTCCCATAAAAGTACCAGTGACGCTGCCTGTTGTTTTGTTTTTTTGCTCCTAAACCGATGAACACACAGGATATTACAATAGCAAGTAAACTAAAGACCTGTCCTTATAAATCTGGCTTTTAATTTTAAGTAATGTGACAGAATTAATCTTTGCCATTAGCTTTTTAGAAGTTCAGTTGAAGATTAGTCTTCTCCTTTAAGTTGAATTACAGCCTGTTTGACATTAAAACTGAGCCACATGATGTCATATAAAAATATACCCCAAACTTTGCCACACTCTTTACTCTTTAAGTCTTGAAGGGGAAATGCTCACTGATTTGTTACCACTCAGCAGTACTTTTCTTCTTAATGAATTTTTAATATCCTTAATGACAGCAGAAGAATGATGTCATTAGGAGTGGATGTTTGGGAAAAATGCTGACTTGAACTCTTTTGGAAGACCATTTTTATAATGATTTAATATAGATTAACGCCCCATAGTAATGAGCAGTTTGGCTATAAGGGGGGCGACCATTTAAAGTCAGACCCCGCCATTCATTTAAGCTCTGCACTTTGAAAACTTCACCGCTGTAAAGATATATCACTCACTCATCTACTGAAGTTTTTGAAATACCTTGTTACAGTAGATGAGACTTGAATCTCATCTAAGAATAGACAAAGTATAAGAATTATAATGTAGCAGTTACACAAGTTGTGAAACACGCAGTCGCTTTCCATCTCAGCGATGCAATCACACACATTTTCAGAGTATCCGAGGCGAGTATCTCCCTGGCTACAACCGTCTACAGCCACTAATGCTGTGATCATCTCTGGACAGAGCAGTAATGCCATGGAGGCAGAGAATTAAGATTGTGTCCTCCTGGTAATTTACCTACTGGACCTTGTGCGCTGGTGAAGTGTGAATCAATTTGTAAAGGATAGTTAAATTTCTATAACAACCTCCCCCTTCTTCACACTTGACTATCCCACATCAGCTATTAAAAATGAAAAGGAAAAAAAAAAAATCACATGACGTCTTATGAAGATGATCAAGGGGAAGGCCACTCGCTGGGAATGATAAAACGACTCGCTGCACTTTCACCCCTTTTTTTTTTTTTTTTTTTGCTGAATGGATTGACCTCTCCCTCTGTGTACTGTATGTGTGTATGACAAGCGCATGCATTAGGCCGAGAGATAAATAAACAAGCCCTGAATATAAAATGAATAAAACAAGAAGGAGGAAGCTGGCTGGCTAGGACACTGATATCCCTTGGCAAAATGTTTTATCATATTCAGCAAAGGAAGAGCCTTTATTTTATTGATTTAAAAAAAAAATCCCAGAGGCACTAAAAGGAACAGGCAATGATTAATGTCCCTCTCAGAAAAAGAAATTATATGGAATAAATTAAACTACTGCGGCAGCAAATTGAAAAATAAGGATGTAAATGAGGTTTGAATACTTAATATCTTATAAAGAAAAATAGTCAATGAGGCCCAAAAATGAAGAGGGATTGCCAAAGAAACATAATATTAACTCTAATGACCGAGGCTAGATTCTCTGTACTGTCAGAATTTACCTGTCACAACTGATTTTCTGGCACAGACATGAAAAATGAGGGGACAGTGTTTGAAGCAATTGCAGGAACTCAACCTGCTCTCAATGTGAGAAATAAGAGCAGAAACAGATGAAAGTGGCACTAAGGATGTAAAATGTCTCCAGCCTCGGCTTCAACACCTCCTTGTATTACATGATGCATGCGTGTTCAAAGCTCCAAATACTCTAAACAAAGCCTGAGAGCTACATCTGTTGTAATGCCGGCAAATGCTTCATTGTAATCACACATCAGCCCATTACTATAGCATGCAGGTTAATATGTGCATCATTGGAGTGCATTATGTTCATATAAGGAGCTCATGTTTATCACAGACTTCATCTCCAGGCTCCATCAAACCTCAGAGTACGTCTTTATGTTAATGCAAATGATCTGCGCTTGATTTCTCCTGCATCATGACGTTTATTTTTCTCTCACTATCATCGGAAAAGGTCAAGCTGCTTGAAAGACAGATCCTGCGATATTTGTCATTTGGATCATTTTCTTTTTTATCTCTCTCTCTCTCTCTCTCTTCCCCAGATCGTCCTCATCTCACGTTCACACGCTCTCAATTAAGCCACAATGCGCAATCTGGGATCAGTCACTCCTCCAGCTATAATTCACATTACAGTACATGCCGCACAATGCCGGGCTAAATGAGAAGAAAGCCAAAAGCAAGAGAGGGAGAGAGAGAGAGAGAGAGAGAGAGAGATCTGTGTTACGCTATCAGTCGAAGTCGTTGGCGGAGTTGGCCCCCGGTCCTCCCTATCCATCAGAGGTGGGGTAAAGATGAGAGAGTGAGACGGGGGCCTGGGGAGTGGCAGTCGGGTGCTTGCATTGCACCCCATTACTTCAGATGGATAGCAGAGGGGTGCTCCACATTAAACACTGTTCCCTCAGTCGGAACCTTTAATTATAACTCCTCAGTATCACTTACAGCAGCCCAGCGCAGATGTTAAAAACCTTTCGCGGCTTGGTTACCCCACCTTACTTAATCTCAAGGAGGGGTGAAGATACAGATGGCATATCAAGAGTCTGAGGATATGCTTGATCTCTGACAACAGAAGTGCTTTTCCTGGTGGGGAGGGTTGATGCTCCGTGTTTGTGTGTCTGTGTCTGTGTATGTGTGTGTGTGTGGTTTAAAAAGAAAAGGAAAAAAAAAAAATTGGCATATTTTGCAGTGAAATCGGACTGAGTCAGAAGTTGAGAAGTTGCCATAAAAACTGGTGAGGGGTAAAATGCATCAGAGCTCATACTGTCACTAAAGCGGTGCAACCAATTCAGCAGGGAGCAAGAGTTGTGCTCTTAGGTAGCGAGGGAGCACTGTAAATCAGTGTGCCTATGAGCAGCTTTGTTTACATATTACACTCTTTACTCTAGTCTGAGGGGTTCAGCAGCCCTTATATCACCTTGCCTTTTGTGTATGGCTCATAAAACTAAAGAAGGAATATAATGCCGGTGTGGTTTGCCGCTTCAACAACAGTGTGTTGTCGCGTCACGGAAACATCAAAGAATATGTCCGACTACATCAGTAGTCTGCCGCTGCTGCTGCAAACTGACTTAAAGGTGATCCATGGTGTTCAAGAGAAAGTTTTTACCTTAACTGACCTCAGGGAACAGGAAGAAAAAAAATCCACCGCTTCACATTTTATCTAGAGAGGTTAATTTACAGGATTTCTTTTTTATTGAACTCTGGAATGTGCTATTGTACAGCAACACACTCATTAAAACGACTCTGCACTAGAACTACCTCACGCAGTCACCTGTATTAAACCGAGCAGGTAAACTCGTGGGCAGAGAGCAGCGGTACATCCCACCGCTGCACTCAGATCACCGTGTTTGAATTACATTATACCACAGAGCAGCGCTGTATCTCAATGGGTAACCATTTAAACGGTGTTACTGAGGTGCAATTTAAAGCCGTGCCTTGGCAAATTACCACGCTCAGCCGCGAGAAGATGCTGCAGAAAATATCCAAACCGGGCCTCGTTTTCTCGACACCGCTCCGTCCGTCCGTCCATCCGTCTGTCCGTCCGCTCATCGAGAGGTGGCTCCACACACACCTGCCTTTAGCGTTTACGATAGCCGCCTCATTTCAAAGTGCAATAAATTACATCTGTGTAATCTTGTAAAACATTAATTATTGCTGTCACCTTCAAGTTTGTGATCACGAAAACTTCCTACAGAGCAGTATATCGCCCACTCCTTCCAAAACAACCAAATCAAAACACTTTATAAAAAAAGGTTTTACTTAATTGCACATCCATACTTAATTGTATTTACACTGCCAATGTGAAGGTATATTGGATCAGTATCAAGGTCATAAAGCTTGGTTGTTAACTCAGACTTCCAGACATGTTGCTCACGGCTCTCTCATCCAGCTGATTTTATTACGCAGGATCTAATTAATTGACCTCTCTTACGCTCTTTTGTTGTCACGGGTCGTCTGTAAAACACTGTCTGTGGAGGTGATTTTATATGGGCCAGAGAGTATTTGTGTCAACGTCAAGTCAGGCCTGGATACAAGGTGCCACACTCTAAAGGTTTGGTAAGTGTGATATCCTGACATGGAATCCATTTCCCTGAATCTATAAGCCTTGCCTGAGTGACTATGTATTGTGTGAACAGATAACTCCCTCACCCTCTCCCTCTCTCTCTCTCTCCTTTATACAAACATTCATTGCTGATGGTGCATGCATGGTACCTGAGCAAACACACCAACAATGTGTTACAACAACTGCATTTCAGTTTTGCCACGTCGCCACCGTGATGCAGATGAACTGTCAAAATCTTTCACAATTTGTTCTTTTTACATTAAAGAATTGCGTTATCACTCACGGGAAAAACCCACAGGGAGCTTCAGTCTTTCCAGCTCTTGACATTTCACCTAAACGTACAGAAATATGGTAGATATACAAAATGATAATAAAGCCATGGATGCTGACTACCACTGTTACCATATAAGCATAAAGTGACCTCTTACACTATTGCAACCAAAGACCAATGTAATGAATTAATCAGCCTCATTATTCTTTAGCATGGGTCTGTTATATAAATAAGGAAGATGAATGGCATTTGTTGGGTGCAGTGTTGATATTGTAAATGTTGTATCAGTGAAGCATTGTTTTCCACACTCACATACTGTTAAATAGTTCATTTGTTTTATGGCAATGCATCATATTTTATAATCCGATCAAATGTATTAAATGTAATACAATCTGCAAATTGACCAGTGACAATGGCTGTGGGATAAACACAGTGAAGTTCAGATACAGCACATACACTTTGAAATGTAATGGAGTAGAAGAAACTTTTAGTAAAGTCAATTTAACTTAATGCACACAGTTGCTTTCCTCCACTTAAGTGCACATGCGCATCCAAAAGTAATAGATGTTGCCAAGGTAATCTCTAAATATCAGTAAAATGTACCCAAAAACAAAAGTTGATGTTACAACTAAGAATAATTTTAAAAGTCTAAGATGACAGAAAAAAAATCAAAAAGTACAAAAAAGGTTGAAACCCAAAGAATTCTGGGTTGGAAAATGAAGAAAGGCAGGAAACATTCATGTTTGTGAGGCTGGAAGCAGCAGCTTGTTGGTATTGTTGCTTTGGAAAACGAGAATAATTGAAGTTCCTGTTGATTTGTTTTCTGGTGATCGACCAGTCAATTAATTGACTGATTTTCACAGCTCATTGTAGCCTTAAATCTAGGTCATAACTCAGTGGCTTTGCACGCAGTTTAAACGTATTGTGTCTTCTTAAATGCAGTGGCCTGATGGATGGACAGTGGGTATTTTTAGACAGAAAACTGGCAAAGACAAGTGAAATGAAATCCAGTTTGGATGATATAATAAAACAGCTGCATCATAATTATTCCCGTAGTCCATGTGAAGAGTTGATGTCGTGAATCAACCATCAGCTCAGTAATCTGTGTCATTTGGAGGAGATTTCCATCATAAAAAATACATAATCCACAGGATGAAAACACCCATGCAGATATTGACTGATGTATTCTTGTTGTGGCGCTGGTAATATTGTACACTATAGAGGTGACTCCGCTGCACAGCACTGGAATAGAAAACTTAACTTAACAGACCTATGCATTAAACATATTGTAGAATACAGTGTAACATTCATCACTGTCAAGGAGAGAGTTTGTATAAATTTAAATGCACTGAAGCGTTCACGGCATTTTTCCCCTCTTCCTCTGTCGATGGGTGGGAGTATATGTGTATCAGCATCAAACTGCTCTTTTATTTTTTTTTGTAACACCACAGGATTAGATATGAAGACTTACACAACATGATAGTCTTGTTGTATTTAGCATAGGTCAAATTCAGCTGATTTAAAATAAGCTTAACTGTTAGGGGCTGCAACACTTTGTCTCAATGTGACGTGAAGTCAATTCAATAAAAAGCCAAGCAAAAAAAAAAAAAGAATTGCATTGAGATTTGTGGGAATAGCTTGTTCAAAGATGTAGCCTAGTTTAAAACCAATCATGGCCCCAAGTGCAGAATGTACTGGGAACCAAGACATGGCTGTGTAAGTGCCTGACAGTTTTAACATTAAAATAAATTGCCTAACCTTTTCAACATCCACTGACAAAAACAGGAAAAATGAAAGATAATGGGTTATTATTCACTGAGAGATCCTATACATAATAATGACATCATCAATAATGGTACACTGGGGCTCATATACCAGGGCTCCTGTGGTTTAAAAAAAAAAAAAAGCATTTAATGGAATTACTTATTTTGAATCATCAGTCCTAGTCCAGTCTTTAGCTATTTGAATGAAAAAGGGAGAGAGTGGTGGATAAATGGAGAGAGGGAAAATATTTGTTGGGATGAAAGAAAGGAGGAAAAAAAAGACAGGAAGGGACAAAGAGCAGGAGAATGTAACACGTTATAATTCTTTGAGGTCTGTTTCCAACCCTCAGCCATGAGTCAATTTGCCAAATAACACAAGCAGAACCACACAAAAGAGGCACATCAGTAGCAGCTTAAAGTACATGGCAGTAAGTGGGCAATAGACTTACAAAGTATTGCAGCGCTCGCCTGACAAATGCAATAAACAGCATTATCCTTCAGAGGCGATGCTGGTGGTGGCGGCTGTGCTCCACGGCCCTGTGCCCACCTCCTCCTCATTGTGGAGGCCAGGGACAACACACAACACTTGGGAGAGTCGGGGAGCAATGGGGGTAGTGGCGCGTGGGGTGGAAGTGAGAGGAAGGGGGTGTGTGGGTGGGGGGTGAGGCAGGGGTTCTTATGAGTGGTGGTGGTGCTGGCGGTGGTGGTGGGGGATAGGAGTTGCTGGTAGACCGAGACTGGCACCGACATGTGGGGAGGTGTGTGTGAGGCAATCTACAGAACAAATGAGGGCACTATCGCCTGTCATATTTCACATTTTCCACGTTCTAAATAAGACAAAGACCATGTGAGCCGGGTGAGCAGAAAGCTCTTAGGAGGCATAAACAGCTGGAGAATGCTGCACCTCCACTGCACTGTGACCCACGCTGCAATAAATCTGTATGAAAGTGATTATGATGAGGCAAAGTGATCAAGCAAATGAAATATCTGGGCTTTAGCATATAACTCGCTGAGGTGAGCTTTATAGCCCGTGCTCTAGGAGAGCCCGCTTGCATGTCCTGGGCAATTTGCTCCCCGTATTGCATGTTCTGTCTTTACTCTTAGAGGCTTTGGTAATATAAGCGTTACATGTTTCAGAGTCTGCTCATGTTGTTGTTTGGATACTTAAAGATGGTAAAAGTGAAGATTAGTTTCGTATTTTTTCACCTTTGTGGCGACAGTAGGATTTCAAAGTTTATTTTCCTGCATCTGGGTTGCTGCTTGTGGAGCATTGGTTCATTCATGTATTTGTATGTAGTATTTTTTTGGTAACTATCTAATTTTTGCACATACAGTAACATGTTTTTGAATACGCTATTACAGGATGTGAACGATGCTAAACCATGTTAAATAATCATGACAACAGAATTATAGCACACATATAAAATGTTGACTTCCATTTCCTCAATTCATTGACATTTTCACAAAATTGCAGTGAGGCCAAGTGCAATGTTCCCCTTCGTAGGAGCTGCTATTTTTTTTTTTTTTTTTTTTGGTAAAGGTAACGTGCATCACTCCATAAATGAAGCATTGAGGTGCCACAGAGATGTCCCAGTCAATAAATCATATTCTCCAGGTGTGATGGTACATGCTTTGTGAGGCAGCCGTTGTTGGCAAGTCCAACCTAAATCTTCTTATAATAATTTTTCTATCTTATGAATAATTTGAACAAAAAATCTGTAAAAAGATTTTGCAAGTATACAATGAAAATTTGGGGGCTTAAAAAAAAAAAAGAAAAAATGGCATTAGAATAAATGAATTGGATTTGTGGGTTCTACTTTTACCATGTTTTGGGTTTGTTGGGAGTTATAAAATTACCAATTTCTTGTGTCCTAAACCAGATTTTGTGATCAATTCATGCATATTTATATACGTACAGGGGATGCTGTATTCTTAAGCTTTAGGAAGCTACATAAAATCAGGAAGAGTAGTAAATTCTAGTTATTTCTTACTGAGCACATTTGAAGACAGTTATAGTGTTGGTGGGGGGGCATTCAAGTGCTTATGGCCCCCCTACAGTTTGGATCCGGCCCTGGCTGAGATGCCGCTCTTGTATGTCCGACCACAGTGCAACAACTTGTCTTTTTCCTTCAGGCAGTCACTCAGTCAGTGAGCCTCTAGTCAGTCCAGTTCAGTCAGTCAGTCAGTCAGAGAGTCAGAGTCCCAGCTCTCTGTGCTGCTGAGTCTATATAGTGATGATCTAGCAATGATAACTGGATCAATACCTCCAGCCATGTGGACAGCCGGCTGGGAGCTGCATCACTACTCTCACAGGCGACCGAGTTGCGAGCAAACACTTCACCGCCACTGCCACCCCCCACTACCCTCAACCCCATCCCCGTCCACCCCCCCACCCCAACCCCCCTCCCACCAAGACTGTGAGCTTGACAACTCCTCTGATACACTTCATCTTATAATTTGATCAAGAAAAGTGTCACATTAAGCAGATCTCACGGTCATAAATGAGAAATATGTGGATTTTATGAAGTGTAAATGAGTGGCCCTTCATGGATGGTTATTTTAGTGTCAAAATATATTAAATACATAGGAAGGAAAGGTTTCACCCACTCATTGATTCCATACAGCCAGCCATGCAGTGTAGTTAGTTGTTTATCCTGCGACACATTTACTTTAAGGATGTTTCAATATAAGGATAACCAGCTACAGAATAAAAAAAAAATCATCTGAGGATCATTTTAACAAAATCCATAAAAAGAGACTCTTATACACGTGTGCTGGGAATATGTGAGCCAGCAGCAAAGGTAAAACCAATGAGATGTTACTTGTAGAGGAATGAAATTGGTTAATACAAAGGCATGTCGGTAATAACAATGTCCTTTCTCCGGTGACAAAGACAAAGTGCCTGCGTTTGGAGCGTACAAGCGCAAGAGACAAGTGATGGCTGAAGGTAGACTTTGGGAGAGCATTTGAATTTCATGTCCAAGAAGAGGCAGCCCATCATTAAAAAACCCTAATTTCTGTGTCAGGTAGAGTTACAGGTAATCGATCATCTTGTCACACCGATTTATTTTTTTCTGCCCGTTCAAAGTGAATTCTACTTCTTTCCAATTAAACTTGTTGCAGAAAAAGAAAATGTCTCTGGCTATTAAAGGCACATTTTGCCATGTTAGGTCTTTTTCCACCAAAGGTAATTTCTGAACATTTGGAAGAAAGGGGCCCAAGGGAGGCTGTGGCTTCCAGGCAATTCTTCATCCAGAGCTGATCTGAACGATTCAGACCTTTTGAGGTTGGCATCAGACGTCCATTAATGTATATACATCGTCTTCAATGATTTGTTTAGCTCTTTTTGAACTAGCAGGTGAACAACATGGGAATGTGACTGTTGGCTCAGTGTTTTCTCCTCTAGTTGTACTGATGTCACTTAAAATTTCATCATGATAATTGTTTGTAGTTATCAGCATATTGTTCATATTAAAAATGGTGAAAACAATGAACAAGCAGAGCATTGTGATAATTATTCTTAGTTATGAGAACAGCAGGTAACAAAGGAAACTTTCCCCTTTAGCAAATTGTGCATCTGCTCCAACTGTTTAAATACATAAAGTGGGTAAATACATTTGAGATGATTCCAGTTGGTTTCTCCACACACAAAGAGGCAGCGTGAGGTTTTTTACTAGAGGACTGATGGATGGTTTAGGTCTTGAGAGGGGCTGATATTGGGGAGGGTCTCTCCGACTGTGACAGCTTCACTCAACATGACACTGCTGAACAGCGGCTCGGGCCCTGACAGTGTGTGCCACCAAGGCACTGGGATATGTCTGCATAAAAGCCATTTATTGGTACATTTCTAAATGTTAACGCTTGTCAGCTTCAATTTCTTAAAAGACCCCTTGGCTCACCTGGGGGGTGGTGGGGTTTGGGGGGGGGGTAACATGCCTGTGCAGTTCAGAGGGAATACTCCACCATCCCTGACAGACAATGACAAAAAAAAGAAAAAGAAAGCCACCACTGCTTGTGGCCTCTGCCACCAGCACTGAGGTTTCATATGGGAGCCAGTGCTCCTTTGTCCCGAGGTCTAATTTATTTATGTGGCTAATCTTAGGGGGTGGAGCGGGCATGCTCGGGGGTGTGTCATTTTGCAGGGGGGACCCACCAGAAGGATCAGTGACCTTGTAGAGACATTGCTGTAAATGTCTGATTCATTTCAATTAGAACACAAGATCTGTCTCAGAGCTCACAAACACATCAGCATGATCAAGTTGCACCTCCCAAAAAAAAAACATCATGAAAACTTCATCACATCCATCTTTCACAGTTGTGCTCAGGGCCAGCTGTCAATGACACAACTCAAACTAGTTAATCAAAGTAGGAGAACACATTTAAAGTTGACTCTCTCTGTCCTAAAGTCGTGCTCTGGTTTAACATGAAATGAGAGCTGCTTCACAAGGCTGCTATAGGATTCAGTGTCAGAGCCAAGATTGCATTCATCCTTACCCAACAGCATTTATTTGGACAGAGGTGCAATGGCAGCAGAAAACGAGTGGAGGAGATGGAGCCTTGATTAGCAGCACCCTTCCCAGCATGCTCTACTATGACAAATGACTGACTTCGAACAATATCTAAGGCGATCAGGATAAAGTACCAACCATTTCAAGGCTCAGCAAAATTCTAATTCTAATTAGACTTTGCACCACACACCAAATAAAAATTGTTCCCATGGCATTTTGGCCTATCAACTGTTTCTCCGATCGCTGAGACAAAACGAATAAAGAAAATGATTAAAGTGATAACAAAGGCATAAAATTTAAATTATTGAGGCACCACATCTGGGATCTGTATGTCACTGCGCTGCCATTTTTACCCTCTCATTCCGCACTCCATTCTTTCTGCATGAGAGAAACTGCAAAACAGAGGGAGGCAAGGAAAAAGAGGAGAGAAAGAGCAGGAAGAAACTGTAACATTAAAAGGTAGAAAGCGAGAACGCAAATAGGCCTTCAGCTTTAGCGTTATTAATGACTCTTCAAAAATCTCCGACTTTTCCAATCTCTCAGAGAAGCGCATGAAGGAGTCTGCAGATGAAGCTGACCTTCAAAATGTTCTTTGGTCTTTAGTTAAGAAATTCACTTGCCATTATGGCATCATTAAGGAAACAAGGATAAAATTACTCCATGGTTAATGGCCTATAGGATCCCCCACCAAAATTTGTTTCAGATCTAATAAAACTGTGCTTAACACACTCGAATGAATTATGAGGACTGTTATGCAGGGTATTAAAATGTGGAAAATAGATTTTCGAGAGCTTGGAGGACTGGACTTTTCAAATCAGATAGTAGAATGGGATTTTCTGGGCAATAAATTCCACCATGTCTCAATTTAATTTCTTTCAGCTCTTAAATCTGAAGGCATGATTTATCGTGTGGTTTTGATCATCTTAAAAATACACTCACTCACTGTAGTCAACTTTGCAACCCCCCGAGAAGAACAAACACAACTGCACATTCGAATGTTACAAATCCACATACATGAACGCATAAAATAGCTTTTTAGTTTTGCTCACAGAGCGCCATAAAGGAAAGATGTGTAATTAACAAGACGTGTTATTTGAGGTAATAACTTATTATTAAGACCTTCATTAAACTGGGGGTTTGCATTTACATTTGCTTAACATACTGTTGAGAGAAAGGATGCTGGGTTTGGTCATTAGCATATCGCATCAGAGGGTTAGAGAAAGCAGGCACAAAGCTGTTATGGAGAAAAATGAAGCTGCAGGCTATTGAGGCTCTTCATTGTCTCATATACAACCGCACTGCAAACCTGCAGAGCTCTCTCACCTCCACCACTTATTACCTGCTATTGTAATCCAGACCCTGATGCCATCGTGAAATACAGACTTATTATGAAGAGGGGGAAAAGTTAGCCCAAGATGGTGCCACAGAGAGGTGGTTTGTGTGGTAATGGCATTTGCTCTCTTTAAACTTTAATCTTTCCTATTAATTCCCTGCAACTGGAGAATGTACGAGAGTTAATGTTCCATGAACGTGTTTCTCACTCCGCAATCTCTTCAAGCTAATTACCTTCAGGTGCTAAATGGTGGGAAATTGCCATCCATTTGGATGAGAAAAATTTCACCTCCTGCTCCCTAGTGAAACATTTTTTTGCCGGGCACATTAAGGAAAAAAAGAGAGGAAAAGAGGCAGGCCTCCACCAAGGTAAACAGTGGTCATAAAACTACCTCTTCCTGGTCTTTTCTGTCCTCCTGCCTGAAACAGGAAACCATAGTCCCTCTCTCCCACCACACTGCTTACCGGCGGAGGTCAGGTAGAGGTCAACAGGTGCTCCTCTTGACAAGGGGAATGCAGAACAGATGTTTGATTGGCATGAATCATCTAAACTGCCCATTAGAAACTTATGATGTGAAAGGATAGGACTCCTGGTGCTAGGACACTTTTTAATTTGTCGTCTAAACAGAAAGGAGATCTTGGAAGTTCCTGCATTCGTGATTTGTACACTTCCGATGGTTGGACGTCCACTGTCGGTGGGGCAGCCTGGGCAAGAATTTGAGTTTTTTCTGTCAAATTTGTTTGCGTTTTAATTCAATTTTAACACATTTACAGCCAATTCCAAGGATCTACCTTAACAAAAATGTGATCATTCTGATTGCTTAAAATAAAATTTTTACTTTATTCACGGATTAGTTATTGAGATATACTCTATGTACAGTATGTGGCTTTCAATCCAAATGCAGCACAATTTAGTTTTTCCAGAAAATGCGATTGTTAATTTTTCATGCAAAAAATTTATACTCACAAACAACTCTACAGCCCGCTTCAAACCATCGATGTTGATTTTGCCCAAATTTTTCTAGTGAAAAAAGTTTCTATGTCTGAAATGCTGAAGAGTACATTATTAGAACTTTGTTCCTGCACAACCACATTTGCTCAAAAAAAAAAGTAGGTCAGTAATTCAATCGAATGTGTGCTGTCTGGGCAAAAACCTTTTTTTCCACTTTGTAATAAGTTATTTAGACACTATAATGAAAAAGTCTGAACTTGTTTAGAAGCCCAACAGAATGCCTGTGTAGATACCTGATACACCCCTTTGTAAAAGTTTATGTAGCGGTGTTTTATAACTCACAAAAAAGTTGGTTAATAGTAGGCTAACAATTAAACGATGAACAAAACTATACAACAAGAGAAGTGAGAATTTAGGTTAGAGACACCCCATGTAAATGTGAGTGATCTAAGTCCTAGTGACTTGTGTCTACGCAGCGAACGGGGAATCAGAGCACTTTTGAAGCCTTAAACACTGAGTCCATCCAACTGTATTCATCCCCCTGTGAACTCCATATGAAATCCTCACGCTGCAGTTCAGCGGGTTCTCAGAAAGAGTCAGGAAGATGCATCATATGAGGGGAGTAAAAAGGCCAGCTGGGATGGGTGGGCCACATTGTGATCACTCACCTTCATCCCTGATTTGTAGTCATTATCCCTACCAGCGTTTGAAGATCAAAAACAAGGACAGGGAGAGTGATGGGGGACAGAGAGAGGCAGCCGGAGACAGAGAATGGGGGAAATGAGTGAAGGAGGGAGGGACAAAGAGAAGAGACGGCTGGATATGTGAGTGTGTGTGTGTGTGTGTGTGTGTGTCCTTCCCAGTGACTGCCATTTGCCCCTGTTTTGTGGATATAGGAGTGTAGATGGCAGCGATGTTGGGGAGTGGGTGGGGTTGGGAGGAGGGTGGATAAGGGTGATAGCACCTTAAAACCAACCAAGCTGCAAAAGCAATGAATATTAAATTCACGCCTAAATAGCTGGGTCTATGTGAAGCATTACTGTATTATAATTTTAGATTTGTCACCGATGGGATGCAGGTTGGAGTTGGAACAACAAGGCACGTCAGAGAAACCTTTACCCCCCTGATAACGGCAGAGCTGTAAATTGACAATCTTATCATCAGTTATTATGAATTTGGCTTTTGGTGGTTTTTGCAATCGGACAAATGCAAATAAAGTTTGTTTTATTTGTGCTGGGGAGTGCGATAAGGTAAGACTGTAAAAATAGGAACATACAGTACAACAAGTAGAGGGAGAAGTATTCTCTTTACCCATCCATGTCCCAGGCAGAGTGTAAATGTTGAAGGACTCCCATCAGGCCATTGTATAAATTAGCCAAACCCTTACTGTGCTGAAATCTATCCCCAACTGTTTGAGTGAGAAAGCAGAGATTTTTCCCTCCTTTTTTAGATTTAATTATCTTTTGTTGTTCTTTTTATCTACCTTCAAGGATTGTCCTCAGTGGGGGGTTAAAAGAATGGGAAGTGGAAAAGACGAGGGGGGTGTCTGATAGCGAGCGCCGGGTATGTAGGGCTAGTTTGTCCTCTGTTTGATCTGATTCCTTACAATGACACAGCGGGAAATTAAATATGAAACCGAATTTAAGCCACTGCTTAATGAACAACGCGGAAAACAAAGTTGACTCTGCTCCAAATGAAGCAAAAAGTCTTTAACTTCTCCTCGCAGCATTATCTCTTTCGTTCAGCTTAGTCTGAGGTAATTTTTGCTTCCTTCAGACACAACACTCAGGGAGGAGTTTGATGATTTGTAATAAAAATCCTAATTTAAAACCGTTTATCTTGCAAATACATCCCAAAAGATTTTTAAAAAAAGAATAAAAACAGTGCACAACCCAAAAATCTACACTGACGTTTATTTGAGGGTTTGAGGAGTAAAATCCAGCAGGTTAATTACTCACTTCATCTTTTGTGTGATGTATTGGAGGCGAGTTATCCACAGTGGCAAGCCTTCCCACATTATTGATTTAATAGACCTTCTGAAAGAGCTTAGCTTTTCCCCTTTGAGAGAAACAACACATGTAGAACATTAGCTGAATTGATGTTGTTAAATAATTTAGTATCAACCTATACTGTGTGTGCAGTCACTCAAGTGAAGGCTGAGGGACAGTACAGACATAAAACATTGTTATTGGCTGATTCATTGTTCTGTACTCCTGCGACTCTGAGCTTTGAATTGTGATATTGCCAACCATAGAAAATATTTGGCCATACTTGAGTTTTTTATATCTTTTACAATTAATTGAGCATTGTTTTTAAAAGTTAAAAGAAGTTCAGGGATAAACAACATGAAGGGCAAAACTCATCATATAGACATAATGAAACACTGGAGTTAAGGTTGTCTCCTTTTTCTGTTTATGACCAGCAGCATTATTCTACTTGTAAACAAATCAATAGTTTGTTTTACCTCTGACAGGTGAGAATAAGTGGGAATAATTTCAAAGTGAAAGGGAACTGAATGCAGCAGAAACACTGTCGAACGATGCCTTTGGCAGGAACTGCTCCCCTGCCAAACTGTCACCATTTAGGCCCCGATAACGCAGGTAATTGCATTTCCAGAAGAGCAGGAGCAGATGAAACATGCTGTGGACAGATACTGCTGGCACACTGGCCCCTTCTGTTGGAAAATTTCATTTTTCCACAAGGAAGCCATGAATGCTAAGGCTGAATCCAAATCCGTTTTTCCGCACTTTATCAGTGTGTGGCCCACCAAGTGGGGAGATGGAGGTAATTCATTCAGCTGAGACTCACCACCCTAATCCAATTTCCAGCCTCCCCCAGCAAGAGATAATTACAAGTATTAAAGCTGTTAGGACAGGGGGGAAAGGGCCCTCTCTCTGAAACTCTGCTGCAGGCCCTGGAAATATCGACTGAGCGGGGGGATTTCTGCTGGGAGAACTCAAGCTAAGGTATTGTTCAAAACTAAGAAAGTGTGTTAACTAATGAGGCAAAGGGAATCTCAAGGTATAAAAGGACACCCATAGCCACATGTCATAACATACCCCAGGACTTTTTTTTTTTTTTTTTTCTCGTGCATCACTTAAGCCTGCACGAACAATTGGTCATTTCATGTGTAAAGACTAGCAGGGCTTCCTGCACAATCAGTATGCATATAATAGCCCTTGAAATGTCCCAGCACTTTCAACTCTAAATGAACTTACACCACTTCTCTGTCTTTGCACAGTCTAAACTCAAAGATCTGGCACCAAGATAGTATTTTAAACACTAGCTATACTTTTGAGATTTCAAAAACTTCATAGTTTATTAAAAAAAACTGTGAAATGAAATCACTTTTAACTCTTTATTTTTGCCTCAGCTGCCCCGACATCACAGCCACCGTCACCCCATCCTGTGGTAAACTATATCTTTTAATGTTTTGAAAGCCAAAATGGAGGACTAAGGTGCAGCACAGAGGGTTTTTCTTTCTTTCTTTCTTTCTTTCTTTCTTTCTTTCTTTCTTTCTTTCTTTCTTTCTTTCTTTCTTTCTTTCTTTCTGTCTTTCTTTCTTTCTTTCCGCTGCTTAAACTTTGACTCCTCAAGGAGCAGAAGCTGCAAAAAGCTCTAATTAACGGAAGCAGAGACGCTCCTGCG
Organism: Trachurus japonicus; assembly: GCF_045865225.1. Taxonomy (NCBI): domain Eukaryota; kingdom Metazoa; phylum Chordata; class Actinopteri; order Carangiformes; family Carangidae; genus Trachurus; species Trachurus japonicus. Next base: position 8,275,034 of record NC_140925.1, read on the forward strand.
CTCTCCCATTCAGCACTCCACAATAGACAAACCCATGAAGCAGAACCAGGAATGGAATATCGAAGGAATGAATAGAAAAACACCCAAATAAGAGACCCGACATCACCCCGTCCACTCTTAGTCTCTGCTCTTTATTGTGTATCTTTGTTGAAGAGGGTCGGCCACAGGAGTCCTATTCTCTATCAATTACTGAAGATCAAACAGGAGTAGAAGGAGAGGGCTCGCTGGTGTAAAGAAATGGCAAAGATTGAGATCATCTAAGACTACTATCTGTGACAGTATGTTAAGTCACGTGATGATAATAACCGGAACATGTAAAGTTGTCTTTAAAAGGTTGTAAGAGGTAAAGTCTGCAAAGAAAAGTCCTCCACCAAGACTGCACAGTCCTCTAAACGTGTCGGTTTAATGTCCTCTGCACCTGTGTCTACATACAAACTCAGATTGTTAGAGAAGGATATACACTTTTTATTCAATTAAGTACAGTTGTATATGAAGAAATTGCTAATAAAGAATCTCGTAATCATGAAAACTACTTCAATATCACAAAGAGATAAAATGTTCTTTCTCCTATGGACTTACATTACATCACACTGCTGCGTTCTTAGAAAGCTTTCCAGATACCCAACGCACATGCTATCATACAAAGAGAGACTATAAAACATAATGTCTTCAGTGAATATTACAGGGTATAGTGTATTACTTCATATGCCATATAACTCATGTTTGTTCCCTGCAAGACAAGATACTTTGTCACTTTAATGTACAACTGTTCCATGTTTAGGCGTGACAGTGTAACTGATAACAGTAACTCAGAGGTTTAAAAGAAAAAAAAAAAAATCCACATTGTTTTCCGTAACTCGCATTTTAAAGGACATCCCACAGCTACATGCATATTCATACCAGCCATTTTAGAGAAGTGCTAATCCAGTTAATGAAGCTCAAACTGGTCCCATTACTACTAAGGTGTGTTCAGGCTCAAGAATGAGTCGGTTATCCCTCCCTGTTTGGATGTTGTGGTAATTCAAAAGGGAAAAATGTTTCTGCAGACTCCATCACAATGATGTTTCTCTCTACAAAATGGTTTAAATCTGCTCTGATCTGCTTTTAATGGCAGGAATCGCTTTCCCCAGCCATCCAGAGTTTTCAGTCATTAGGTGACAACAATAAATACTGGAGAGTCAGAGACAAATGTTAATAACGTTAATAAGGCAAAACAAACTTATTTGGATGGCACATTTAATCAATAAGGCATTTGAAAATACTTTCATGAAGATGTAACGGAACACCAAGCAATACAGATATGATAGATTTAAAATAAAAAAGAAAATATATCCAAAATTTAATTTAATAAATGGCGGTGAAAAACAGAAAAGTCACAAATAGCCTCAAGTCATGTAAGTCAGGGATTCACAGTACACTATTCTTGGGATAAATGGTTGCACATTACATCCAGGAGTGATCCAGTTGAAGGATGATCTTATAATAAACAGTGCTTGCCATTTAAATAAATTGCCTGTTGCTAATTATTCCTCTAAACAAGAGGAGGGTTTGAAAATGGTCTATATCGTTGCTAAAGGGGCAGAAATGGCCTCGCTGCTCGTGGTATTTGAAATACTGACGTTCCTATTCTTTACGAAGAATGTTTACTATTGTTTGCGAGCTTTATTTCCTTGAAATATGACATATCCTCGGTGCAGGAGGGGGTGGAGGGGCTGCACGGAGGTTTGTGTGAAGTTTTTAATATGTCACAGGCATAGTGCTGTTTGGAAATGCAGTGTATTTTACTCAGCCCCCAATAATCTATTCTGTTCAGCCAGGCGCATACATTGACAAATGTTTCCAGCATTAGGTATTTACCTAGTGGAATGTAATGGATGTAAAGAGTTTGAAAATGCCTGGCGCACTAACAGCATGGGCAGTAGCAAGACTATCTCGACTGAGGAGAAAATACACTATTCAAAACAGAATCAATGGTTCTGAAGGATGGTGTATGTGTGTGTATGTGTGTGTGCATGGTCATGCACTTGTGTTTAGTTCTCTCTGTATGTTTGTGTGTGTGTATCTGTTTGTGCTCTAAAGCGCTGACTGTAAACTTACCATAAGTCACTCTAGACACAGTAATAGTTTCACCACAATCCATGTAGCGGAAATGTAAATATTTTTCCTCATGCAAAGACAACGTCGAGGCATTAAGTGTTACACAAAGTTATAGACATGGAGTTTTTCAGAAATATTGCGGTCACCCACCACAACAAAACTGGAACCAGTCACCAGAAACAGCACATTCATTTGGATGTGTATTTACATTGAAGTGTTTTATTTATTTATTTTTCAGCTGTATAGTCAAGCTAAATTCATGCCAGAGCTTTACGCTAGACATGTAGTTATGGTCTAAATACAGTTTTTAAAAGAATAATATTCTCCTGGGTTGATTCCTTCATTTTTCTTTATTTAAATTTTTTTTAGCAGCTAAAAGATACTGTATGTCATGGTCTCTTGTAGAAAGTAAATTTGCACCTCATGAGATCAGAGGAAGAAATACCAAGGATGTAACATGAATTATTGTCCTCAGGTTGGAGTATTTTAATGATCTTGGACAAATTTAGTTTCTTAGTTCCTGCAGCAAGTATAAACTAATTCTTCTGAACGTAACACTTTTAAAGCAAAGTAAGTTTGATCAATGCTGAAGCCAAATTAAAGTCAGTAAGTACACTAAACCAGGGATGCAATAATGTATTTGACCAGTTTAGTGATACCTGGTGAAATAGACACATTTGATCTGAACTCAAACAGCCTTAACGTTGCAGCTCTACGTCCCCACCAGGCTGAGAGACAGGAGTTTGTACTGGGACAGCCGTCTGCGCTGGGACAGTTTGAAGGGGCTGATCCCCGCTTCATCTTGGATTGTCTTCGCCTCATCTGTTGACTGGTCTTTTTCTTCTCTCTCTCTCTCTCTCTCTCTCTCTCTCTCTGAAACTACTTTTCAGACCTATAGAGGCCTTACAGCAGCCAGCTCATTCATTACATGCACCGTGTGTCCTGTCAGACGCACAGCCGGGCAGGAAACTTTCACACAAAAGAGGGTAAGATCATTGAAATTACAAACTCTACTGTACTAGTAGTATTACTAACACTGTACTGATCCAAACAGTAACACTATTAGTGGCTTTGTATGGGGGAAAAAATTGGATTAAACGTTCAATGCGTTAAGTACTCTTAAGTGACCTTCAAGTTGACTTTGAAACTCTTTTGGGGATAATGTGATTGTAAATGTAAAAAAAAAAAAAAATCCAACATCTGGTTAGGCTGGAGAAAAGGCAGCTCTGACACATCAAAAGTCTCATATATCTTTTAGAAATGGGATTTATAATCCAGCCTACAACATGAGGGCTGCTATGATGTGCAGTCAATATATGGGTGGCACTCCCCATAAAGGCTCTGGCCTTCTTTCTCTCTTTGATTTATTGTCTCAGCAGCTCAGCTCAGATGGCCTCATGAAACCTTTGTCAGTCCAATAATGACACTGTTTTTGTTATTTGAATCATCATTTTACTCTCGTTTTGTCCATTGACTGTCCTTTAACTGTTTTGCTCCATATTTCTGTCCCAGAGAAGTATTTTATTTACCACAAGATCAGGTTTTTGTATTTTTTATTTTTTATACAGGTGATAGTAGATTTTCAAGAAAAGTGCATAAATTGTGCCTGTGCTTTTATTCTGTATTTTAGATTTATTCAACTCACTAAATTGATCTAATCTGTTTTCTGTCTGACTGGAAAATAATTACAAAAAAAACAAAACTGTTCTTTGATGCTAACGCACAATGACCTCAGTTGAAACTGTGCGTAAAGTTGAGTGTACATGATGAAACTGTTAGTCAGACATCCTACCGTCCATAGTCCATATTCTCAAAGCTACAGAGACAACAATATTTTTTTTATTTTAACACTTATTCTAAGATTCAAGTTTAAGTGTGTGGTTTACTTATAGTTACTACTTCATATCATGCAGACACATCCTACACACCCTTAAACATGTCTTCTTTGTAGTTGATGTTTTGATACAGCCAGAATACCCTATTTATCCAACCAGCATCACAAGGAGAGTTATGTTTCCCATTTGTAAAAAATCATTAGCATATTCAAGATGGGGGGTTTAGTATGTTAAATTTTTATTGAAATGTAAGATCAGATTAATTTTTGTCATTTCTGTTTGTTGTCAGCATTAAATCACTGACATGCTACTGTTCACATCTGTCTTTATTTTTAGAGGTAGTACTAGTCGCTGCATGACACCGACCTTTGCCAGAATCCCCTTGTAATTTGAGCACAATGTTGCTCCAGACGAATTAAGTACAAGTTAATGATTAAGCTATGAATCTATCAGACACTTGGTATATGGGAAAGTTTTTAGGGAGGAACAGCTCGGCCCGGCTCAGCGATCATTAAAACGTGCTGACAGCGATGGGAGAACAAGTTCCCACTTTGATCCGATGACAGACCGGAGCTCAGCCTCACGTCATCCTCCTGCTCTGCCCCTGCTCTCTCACCTTTATTAACTCTGAGCTCCAGACAACGCCAGCCACTCAAAACCTGGCACGTACACTCTTATAATATGAATGTTAAAGGTATTATGTCATATAGGGAGCATAATCCATCAAAAGCACACTTAAGAGCTGTGTGGTTTTCCATTCAAAAATTGTTTGCGGTCACACATTTGTGAGATAAAAAACAGAAATATTGACATTATGTGGATACTTTTCTCTGTAGCTCTTTATCCCCAACATGCCTGTATGTAGCACATGACAGACTACATCTATGACATGAATGACAACAGACCAATATGCTTGGCAGTTATCTCTTATTATCTAATTTATCAGGGAAAATTAACATAAAGAGTCAAACACATTTTGATTAGTTAGTGTTATTTTGTATAAACACACAGTCCTAATGATCTACATTAAACAAGCCCTTACCTGTATAGGAAAAACTACATCTCTAATTCTTAAAGCTGGCAATTAGATGCATGTGGCAAACACAGAGATGCAGAAGTTTCAGTGACATCTTTGCTTGTTGTGTTTGCAGAAGCAAACTTTACTGTTTGTTGTGGAAGGATTTATCAGCAGCCTGAATGGTGTCCTGACTTGAGCCTCAGCAGTAGGTGACAGTGGTGTATGTCAGCCGTAAGCAGCCGCGCTGCCGCAGAAATGAAGGTCTTCTGCTGCCCCCCAGGGGCTTGTAGAGGAGATCACAGACAGCCTCTTGTGCTTCACACAAGACTTATTTGATAGTGATGCAGCTTTAATGTGTGGGGAACAGATCTCAGGTCAGCAGGGTGGGCATTGTCTGCATTCACACAGATATCATGCACAAAATCATGTTTAAAACTGGATCCAAGTGCAAAGGCGCAGTTGTTTTTTTATTTCTGTCATCATCTGTGTATTATTTTATTACATTGTGGCTGGTATAGAGATGTGCAGTTAGTATGCAGATTTTCTATTTATGCTTCTATATGCTTTCATTTTTGTTTCTGTCATGTTACAGTGAAGAGTAATGCACTAAACACTGAGAGTCTGGAAAATAAATCTAAATGGTATTTAAATGACAATTAGAACATAAGTGTAATGTCATTAAAAACAGTCATTGCCCACATTGTTAAGTAAATGTTTACTCCAGCAGCTGAGAACAAGGCCTTAACAACAAATGTCTTATTGAACTGCAGTATGGAGCTTCAGTACACTGTGAAAAGACGAAACGCTGAAGTGCATTAGGACACACAAATGCTCCTAACATCTGTTTCCTTTGTGTTACAGAGGATATCGCTTTGTAGCAAGCAATATGTGCCATCAGTGACTGGTGGAATAATATTTGTGTTCCCCCCTCAAACAGACACACTGTCACAGAAGCACTTGTCTACATTTTGTAGTTGCTCGGGGAAAATAATTGCCTTATCTGCAACTGTCAAAATGATGAATGCCCCGGAGAGCACCGAGAATTGACTGATGGAATTGGGGGAAAATCTAATCCCTGATCTGAACACTTTGTATAATACATTAACCCCTCTGGTACAATAGGCTGCACAGAAACAGATTTGTATAGACTTGTAGAAATAAATTCAACAGAGGCTGAAGGATCGATAAACATCAGGAGTTATGGCCTCGTCTGTACGGAGTCAAACAGAGCGTCACTGAAAACATTAAGTGTATTGAAATGTATGCAGGAGTTGAAGTCAAAGAACTGATGCAAAACCATACAGTATGATATAATGGAAAATATCTGCTTTATCTGCCAAATGTAAAAAAATATATATATAATTGATATGGATAAATAGATGGAGTAACTCATTAATCCTGAAAGGAAATTGTAGTTTTACAGCATCCACGTCTCATAACTTATAAAAACACAAGGTAGGTACAGTAGGAGCCAAAATACATTCAGAAAGCCAAATAATATAAATGTAATGAATGAGAAACTGAACTAATTGAAATTGAATTGAAAATATGATTTAAATCTTGGACTGTTTGGTTTTAGTCTTTAACTTTTTAGCCACACAAGGCTCAGACGAAAACATATGAAAAAAAAATCACTGTTCAGATATCGATCTGTTTCAGGTAGAATAAAAATAAGCAGAAAACCTGGTGACAGATGTCTTACCAAAGAAAAAAAAGAGAGAGACAATTAATATTTTTGTACTTCCTTGCTATCAGCATATAGATATGCATACTTCAATAATTAATAAAACATATAAATAAATATAATTTGAGTGTCGATATATAATATGCAGTTGCAAAATCACACTCAACATAATCAAATTGATGTCTCATAGAGTAAACCACACATTACATATCACATTACCCCTTCATATCTATTCATACAACAAGACCGAAGTTCAGTTTATTACAGTTTTCTTGGAATTATTAGTTTGCACAACAGAACTATGTAATAATACAATATGTTAAACATTCCCATGAAAGTCAATACACAATCAGAGTGAATAATCACCCAGCCCCAAGTTATACAAATTAGTATTGAGGGGAGTTTTCACTAATATATAAAAGCCAAATGAAATGGGAAAAAAAACATGTAGATGCATCTTAATTCTGTCTCATAAAAGTGCTTGAATGCAGTCTTATCTTTAGATGAATATTTAAGTGACAATAGCAAAGAAATAATGGTTAGGTTAAAGAATCCACTGCACCGTGGTATGCACAGGAGGATGATGGGAAATTACCTCACACAAGCAGCAGAGTGGAAATCTCCCCCAGATATGAAGAGATATCTCCTCTAATTAAAAACCATATCAACTTTTCATAACCTAATGTTCTTAAAATGAAGTTTTAGTAGAAAACGAATCGCTGGCGCCGTCCATCCAACGGGTTCTCCCTCTTTTTTGTCACAGTTGGCTGGAATACATCATCCCCAATATGAGGAGAGAACATACCTGTAACAGGTTAATGACCTCACACTTTCCACACCATTTCACTTAGCGGGCCATAGCCAGCAAAAGCTAAACGCTTCACTCCCAGTTCACTAAATTATGAATTAGCCAAAAGGTGAGGCAATTAATGATTCAACATTTCATGGTTTGACCAATAGACGGTCTTCTCGCTGAGCTCGAGGAGGAAACCTTCGACCATTAGCTGAAAACGGTCTTGATATCCATTTCAGAGGGTATAAATATTGGAAAAGGCGAACAAATAATCCAGAAATTACCAATCAAAGTGTTTGCAACCTTGCAGAGAAATTACTATGTGTAGTATAAATAAGATCAACAGCACAATCTTCATCTGTAGACATGAATGAATAAATAACACATTGGAAAGCACTGAATCATGGGGATGTGGAATTATTTGAGATGAAATAATGGAAATATTTCAACAGATGTCTTTTTTACATTACCCATGACTGGTTTTTTATAAATATTAGTTGCAAACCACAATTATCATTGATAAAAAGAATTTCCTCAACACATTTTCTTGAATTTGGACAAAATATTAGTTTTAAGCATTGGTGTTTTTAAACAAATCTGAACGCCTACAGTGGCCTTGACGTGTCAGATCTCTTCAGGCTTATCCGCTGTGTAACGAGCGTTGACAGGTCACATGGCACAAACTGTGATGTCTGAATAATTTGAACAAATGCTAAATCATTGCAAAGCAGCCAGAGAGATCAGCGACGTGAAAGTGAAGTGTTTGCGCTTCCCCAAGGCTCAGTGGCATCTGTTCTACATGTGTGCAGCAACAACATCCATGTTTCACTATATTAATCCCAATTAATTGTGCTTGTATTAGTGTAAATATTTGACTTTGAAGCGCTAAAGCGTTAATTGGAGTCCCTTACCACAAACAAATCTATGCGTCAGGATTCCACAGCAAAACGGGGGGTCGTTTAATAGGAAATGGCTTAGATGGTTTATGCACAATCCCCCCCCTCACCCTCACACTCACACACAAACACACACTTAATATCAATGATTTTGAACTTGCAGCAGTCGTCTCATCTTGATTTTCCTTTTTGTCAACCTCAGCCTCAGAGTTTTCCTCGTGAAGTGTTTGTCTAGTGCACAAATCAGCAGAATAAGACAGGCTGATGTCTCCTTAATTCTGTAAATTGGAGGGTTGTGAGTCCAATTACGGTCTGTTGGTTCAGCCTGAGGCCACCAGGGAGAGCTGTGCCTGTTTCCTCAGAGTCACTGGAACAAACCACTCCAACTGCCTGAGCCCTGCCACAATGAAAGTTATCACTAATCACTGCTACACTAGTCTTTTTCTTTTTCTTAGCTGCTGAATAGGCATAGTTAAAGAGGTAGTTAGAAACAATCATCCTGTGTGATTCTGAAAAGCAGTTCTCAGAATTACTTTATTTTTAAATGAGGTTGTGAATGCACCTCTGTATTTGACCCTGAACTTCATAAAGGGAGGTTCATCAGGATACAGTTTAATATTTTCTTTCCTTTCCTTTTCTTTCTGCAATCATGATTACAGCTTAAACAAGTTTTTTTTTTCTTTTGATAAATTGGACTGCTGAGTGTGTGTTTTTTTTTTTTAACCTGGCAGAGGAATTATGTACATGAAACCTCTGCAGGATGTGAGGTTGTTGGGGTCTGTTGCCTCTACTGGCCATTAACTGGGGATTAGTGCTGGTGGGGCACACATGCCTTTGAAGAGGTAATTCCTCACACTTCCTCGCTATAGAAAATCAGGAAGTAATCATAGGAGATACCGTGCAGATGGCCCAGACAGGGAAGCCCACTTTTCTTTAGTCACAATTAAGACTTGGAGTCGCCGCTGCCATTGTGCAAACTTAGCACATCAGAAAATCCAAGGGGACGTCAGAATTAGTCGGAAACGCTCCCGACCCGTCACGCAATGTTGTTTTAAACTGAAGACAGGAGAGGATAAAAGTGAGATCAAATTTATTTATTTATTTATTTTTTGTTCTCTGTGTTGCTGTAACTCAGCACAATCACTTCACAGTTCCTCATATATCTGTCGACACAATATATATCCAAGTTTGCGCTGTAAATTAGAGTATAGGAGTTGTTGGAGGGTAGAGCATCATGATGCCGCATATAGACGCTGAGAGATGTTAAGAACAGATGTTGGTAAGAGTGATGATGGTGTGAATCATTGTGCTGCTGCTGCTGAGGAAAGAGGCAAAGTTTCATTGACTGCTGCTCTACTGTTGGAGCACACTGACCTCTACAGGGACTCATGGTTACTAGACAGATCTTTCTGTAGGGAGCCTGAGCTTTTATTTTTAAATAGAAGGACGTGATTTTTTACTACTTTACTAACTTCTTCACAGTGATTCCCATGTTAAAAACCCACTTGAATGTGTCTCGTGTATGTTACTGTGCAACAGAAGCTTTTCCATGTCTCTTTTTGGTTTCCTCTGGTGGTCTCTCTGGTAAATTGTTAGCGTGTCGTCCAAGCCAACCATACAGTGTTGTATATAGCACTGAGGGTTTGTTCACTCCTTCAGAGCTGTCTCTGTTTAAAAATCACTGACTCTGTAAAACCAGGGGCCTTTCGGTTTGACTTGCACGGCTAAATTGAAGGTTGGAGATTTCGCTTTATTTAAAGTTTGCACGTAAACTAAGAGTTTTGAGGCAATTTTAAGGGCTGCAGTTGTGCTGTGGGGCTCGCGGTGGGTGTTTACGCCTTTTCGTTTGACGTGCAAAGTCAAAACACAAACATAGGAATTATCTCTTTTATGAGGTGCAATTCTGCTTTTACAGAGCTCACTTTGGTTTGTCCCAGTGCGGAGGCTGTAAAGGAGGTCGCTGTTATATTCATTTTATCTTTGTTTTGATCATGGCATTTTAAGCATCTTTAGATTATGTCAAATCAGCAGTAAAGCAGTAATATCGATCGGGCACTAGAGGAACGTTTATTAGCTTTTATTAGCAGCCTGCTTGCCTACAGTGACCAGCACAAATATTCTCTCAATGCCGATACCATGATGTCCATACAACATCCATAACATTTTGCAATATATTATTTTTTACAGCATTTCAAATTATAATTTCTAGATATAATGCATAAATCCTAAACTCTCATACAGTATATACGTATGTGTAGACTTTGAAATCAAATTGAAGGTGAAATTAAAATTAAGGTACTTTTCAGCACAATAAACATAAAGTACAGGAAAAAGTCCATATATTTAATGATGAAGCCTCATTTTCTAATAAACATTAAAACCGACACAGATGCCAGGATTTGTGATGTTGAGTTTAGTCCCAACAAGAATTGCACATTCAGTTCAGGAAGAAATACATATGATACTGTATATATGAGCTTGTACTCACTCTTCTGTTTACACATTCAAACACGTCCACACTTCTGAAAATATTGTTTTATGTTAACAAACACATGTTCTCAATAAACATAGACCTATATGAATTTATATTGGGAAAATGAGTAAGAACCTAAAACTATTTTCCAAGATACTAAATAACTAACATTGCAGAAATATCGATTTAATTACTCATAAATTAGACCATATAATCAATTTTGTTGTGTGCAAAACAACAATAAATATTTTGGGTCAGTGAATAATTGACTTCTCATGTCTAACGTCATGTTATCTCTCTTTTAGCCAAACACCAGCTCTGTGATGCAGCTGGAGCGGGGGGCCCCCGGAGCCACAGTCACAGCTCTGTCTGTCTGTTTCAAGCTGCTGCCATCAGATTATCGACCGCTGGGTTACACGTCACACTGCCAGACATTTGATTAGCAGCATCTGTGAAACAGAAAAGTCAAGGGCGAGCATGGGAACTGACTTATCTGCCCCTGAGCAACTGGTCATTTAACGAGCCATATGAGGGCTGCACGTGGCTCGTGGCTGCTTTCTTTGGATTATGTGTTAATGTCATTTAACCTCAGATCTTCTAATTTGGTGTATCAATTACATTTGTTAATGTCACAGCCAGCAAAGGGAAGCTGACATGTGATCCTACTCCCTGCAGTGTGTTTTAAACTCACCTTCATCTCATAAATCCTGGGTATTGGTGACACTAAATCAGTGTGTTTTACCTCCACAGATCAACTGCGGCACATTCCCCAAATACTAAACACAAGAGAGTAGGTGTTCTATCAGCTCAAAGTTCAGATCCTGCCCTTGGAAAAGTAAAGAGAGGTGTGTCTCCCCCCGTGGTGGGGCCTCTTTCCTGCAGAAATTAACACAGTACCAGCGTGGTTGGAAAGAGTGTAAATAGGAGCAGGGAGGGAAAAGAGGCTCTTTAACTTTTTCTTGCCAGGGACCAAAGATAAGTGTCCTTAAGTGTCCTTGAACAAGAAACCGAACCACAAATTGCACCAGATGATTGTGTGAGCGTGGGAAACAACTCAAATTCCTTTTATATAGATGAAAATGTGAAAAAAAAGCATAATACTGAGGCTAAGCAGCACTAAAATAAATGAAGTGCACTCAGTTTAAACTTCAGAGAGGAGGACTGAAGTGTACCTAATAAACTGCTAACTGAGTGTAGGCCTATACTGACTTAAGAGGGAGATGTAACACAGCAACCACACATTGTCAGACTTAAGAAGAGAGGTGCTTTCAGTTCAATCAACTGGTGCTCATCCGTCATCAGGCATTAATGAAGGGTCCTGGCCCGACCACCTGTTCTGCACATTCTAGTGCCACACAGATGTTTGTGTAACTGCAGGGGACATCGCTGCGAGGCCAGCCGTGGTTTGTCCTGTGCGGTATGTGCAGCGCGCCGTCCGTCCGCTTCACCCTGCCTCTGTAATGATGATGATAATGAAAGTCTTTTCTGTCCTTTGTTGAAAGTATGCACACCTGAACCTGTCCTCAGCGTGAGATGCAGGTCGGTGCACAGCGACGTACAGTAAAACAACAGGTTTTCGCTGTGCGGTGGAGGTGTTGATGGTTTTAAAGGTTCCAAGTTGTCTGGCAAACTGTATAGCAGACAGAAAGTTTATCCTATTCTCCTTGAGGCTGTTTATTTTACCCAGACTTAACACAAAAAATGTAAATACTGCACTGTGGCTTAGATAGAGTGCAGGAAATGGGAGAAACAGAATGAGTTCTTTTCATTATTAAACTAAATACTCCAATACAGCATAATAATGATGTCTGTTTAGCAATGTATCTTATCTCCTAGTCATTTTTAATAATGCAATTAACAAATTCTTTGTCGTTGTCACCTTTCAAATATGTCTGTATGTCTGTATATTTAATTTGCCATAGGTTTTACACCAGGTATCCTTCCTGATGCAGCCTGGGGTCGGGCCAAGCCAGAGAACTGCCAACCATCAGGTACCATCAGGCCCCCCTTTAATTTATAAATTACCACCTCTAAACGTGTGATTTAAAAGCAACTTAACCACCAAATCACACATATTAAACTTGATTAGAAGCTGGGATCACAGCAACTGAGATCTGCTGAGCTGGTTAACCTGAGCAGGGGTTACAGTACTGTATGTGACAGTCCGGATCAGCAACAGATTAAATGTACCACTGAACTGAAGTCACATGATGTACAAGTGCTTTTAAACAGACATGAGAAAAGTTAACAAACTACATAGTCAGTGGTGTACACACCCCAAGTGCATAGGCAGCAATACAAAGCCAGAGTACAGTAACTGAATGCCTCTTTGTCTCTCTTGTTCTATATCTAGTAACTGTAACCAGCTTGAATTGCACAAAGAAGGCAAAAAGACAAGTGGTTCTTGGGATGGGAACAAGTGAGTACGTATTCTAGGTGCCCTTTTGGGAGTGGACCTCATTTTTTTGATAAGAATCTTGCGATAAGAGAAGGTAAACGTTGGCTCGTTAGACGCACTGGCCTTTTTATATAACGTGTTTTTCATCAAGGGGAATTTTACCCGTACTTTATCTGCACCCCTCCATGAACCATATAAGACCGCAGCCTTGTGCACCAGAAATAGAGCAGCTTTGTGTACGAGAAATGGCCGAGGCAAAGGTATGAAAATGTTCCCCTTCCTGCTTCCTCCAATCAGAGTGGCCACTGTTGAAAGAGAGCTGAGTTGGTTCCTGTTGTGTTGACACTTACAGTTTTATATAGAGTATAATTAGAGGAGGTAGAGATAGAGCAGGACAAAGGGAGAGGGAAGCTACTGTATGATTGTCTATCCTTTAAATATCCCTCGTTTGGTTGAATTTTGATGGACATCCTCCTGGAAATACCTGCCCATGTTTCATTTGTTTTCATTATCCCTTACACCTATTTAAATGGGGTCTTCAAAGTGCACGTTAGTAACATTAAAGTTGACAAATGACCATATGAGCCTCATTTTGTTCCTTTATGAGTTTCATGCTAGCCTGCTGCGGCCTGCTGTGGACGCTCTGTTATTTTAGCACCGTGGTTTGCGGTCAAATGTGGATGTAAGAGTAACGTTAATACAGCTCACGGCTCTATTTTTGTCACTGACCCGTATTAGAATTATCACAGTATAATAAATATGAAAAAAAACATCTTTTTAATGTTTGCTATGACAACTGTAAATTTTGGATCCAATAACAGGGCGCCACAGTCTGTAATTATTGTTCGACTTCAAACTCAAAATAAACTGTCTCCTCTCTTCCTCGGTCGGTGGCGCGTGTTACGCTACGAGGGACACAAATGATTCTTTGTTTCTCCTCCCCAGTGACAAACATCGGAGTGAGCAGTCAGAAAGGTGGGAGTGAAAGCCCACAATTTTGATTCTTTGAATGGTTGCGGTACATTTTTCTCCCCGCCCACCATCGCCCCCTATTTCCTATATGTAAAAATGGATCCTCGCCGTCTGCTTCCGGCGGTCACTCCGGTCTGGCTGTGCAAACATTTCCCCGCGTCGTTATTGGACCCTTTTTATCTGAGGCAGCCATGCCAGCAGCATCACATGGTCGGTGCTCACATGGCATCTGTTATGTCAAAAAGGAAAAGGCCTGTCATTACACTGTAGAGGCTGGAGATTCATCTATAATTGGTAAATGCATCAGGGCCACATCTTCGGGGAAATGAGGAGATTCTCCACTGATGCTTAATGTTTCTCATTAACCACCCCGTGCTCCTTCTGCTCCTTTTAGCCCTAAACTGTAATGTCTGTTTTATTGTGAGTGGTAGTGGCAGTAGAAAGGCACTTACTAAGAATTTGGAGCAAAGCCATCAGAGTGGGACAAATGGAGCGAACCATTCAGTAGCTCTAAATTTTTTTAAAGACCCCCTTCGCTCTAGCTCGGTGGTGACACAAAAGGAGGTATTGATGTAAGAGAAGACTGAAGCTTTGTGTTAGTATGCCCACCAGATCTGGCAGGGGAAACAGTTTCTTTCACAAACCTTGATTCAAAATGCGAACGGTGGCACATCTTGTACTCGAGGAATCTACAGTAGGCCTGTGTTACTTGGGTTTTAATAAGACACAACACAGGAATTTAGGAAATAAACAAAGAAAACATGAAAAAACTGTAAATGTTCTTTACTCCTCCGGGATTGCACGAATGGATTTTGTGTTTTTTTTTTGTGGATTCCCTCACAAAGGAATGTGAGCTTTGGTTTGAGATATAAGCATGATGAGTGTGTTCCCACCTGAACAAAGAGAGAAACGGTGAGCAAATATATGAATGACACCTATTCACTGACAATCAGGGCAGCACTTTGTCATTCTGCTGTCTTTGCACCACCTGCTGACCTAACCCCAAGTATTTACTTAAACTCTCCCCTCACCCACAGAGCCATTGTTTGTGTTGCAGAGGGCAGACTTGACACAAAGTGGTATGCTACAATGCATGACACGTCTAGGTTGGATTTCTAAATTTAGGGTGGGAGTAATACTTTCGCGGTCTCTTGTGGGACTGGGTCGAGGGGTTGGCAGTGCTGTGCATAAACACTGAGGTCATAATCCAAATGATAAAGAGTGTTCCAGCTAAAACAAATGCAATGTAAGAGAAAAAAAAAAAACAACAACTAGTAGAGTCAACGATTTTACTGTATTTGGGCAGAAAATCCCTCATGTTTATTCTAATGAGTCTGTGTCTTGGGACCAGGGGTCATTCAGCCCTGAAGCATTAACAAAAGGAGCAGAAACAGAACTGAAAACTGAGTTTACAGTACGCTTTGTGACATTTTAAAATCTCTAACAGTACACAGAAAAGATCTAAACTTTAACTGTCAGTTACAGAACCAGTTACAACATTTATTTTTTAAAGACACCACATAGTCATCACAATTATTGTTATTTTGTTTCTTAATACATTTAGGTTGCTGTAATGGTCGCAGAGCTTCAGCTTCTGCCCACATCTCGTAGGCGTTTTGAAACGTGTTTTCCTGAATCTAAATCCAGAGAAAATGGCCATTCGTTTCCGTTCTGTCAGAGGTTTTTACGGGGTGGTCAGCCACAACGGGGTACTCACAAGAAAAACGAAAGAAAGTGTTCATTTGTCATGCCACAGAGAAATGCAGAAATGTAACTCTGCAGTGACATGTTCACTTGCAAAAACTGGTGACACAGGTCACAGACAAAGGGGGAAGCTATATTGTTGCTGACTTCCCCTTTAGAGATGAACAGACGCGATAAGGATAAAAGGATGTCAGTGGAAGCATATGCATGTAGATAAGTTTTTATTGTGGCCATCATGTGTGAACTTATTTCTAAACTGCTGTGAGAAAACACTGTTTCGATAGCAAACACATCAGTGAAGCTGTGTCAGTGGGACCAAACCATGTCGGATCTTTGATGTCTGTGTCGATGGTCGTATGTGTGAAGAAAACCAAAAAGAACAGCACTCATAAATCCCCAGGTTACCGTTTCCTGTTTGAGCACAAAATTAGAGGAATGTCTGGCTTTAATAACGAGCGAGACTGTTCACGTGACACTTGATCCACTGTCAATAAATGTCGAGGGAAAAACGGAAAAAAGGGGAGAAAAAACAGGTTTTACAGGCTGAATTTTATTCAAAGCAGCATGATATTTGGCCAAGAAGTGCTTCCTATGCAGAGCACCACAGAGCCTAGCCAAGCTTTTGCTGATATAATCAAAAAATATACCCATATAGATTTTATGTATAGCTGGAAAATGAACGACAGAAGGCTCAGTAATAATGACATTTCCAGTACATCAGTTTTATATAACAGATGAAAACTGCTTAATTTGTCTCCTCATCACTCATGAGTTGTGTGCCGTGAGTTTTGTTCATTGAAATTCTGCTCCCACTCCACACAGTCACTCATTATCACTTGCAACAACCTGAGTTTTATGAATTGCATTCCTCCGCGTGAGATCATTTACTGTGTATTTAGATTTATGTCTCCTCCTCAACCATCATTATCGTCTACAACAGCGCGGGGTTTTATGTGTAGCTCTGAGACACGTCTGAATCACCTCAATTTTGTGTCTGTTTATCACAGATCTTACAGCAGCGGGTGTCATTCATGCATTCAGATCCTCTGCTCGGGCTGCTTTGCATATTTTGAAAACCCCTCACGGTTGATGTGGCCGGGCAACATATAACAGAAAGAAGGAGGGTGGGGTTACCTAAATGCCCTCATTTTACCACGGGGGTGAGAGGGGGTGAGAGGGCTTTAATTCAGTGGAAAGTGGTTATTCTATATTTGCTCCAACCATACAGTGACTCCACCCTCCACACATCCCACATAAAGCCACTCCAATATAAGAGTTTATGAATGCTGAACCTCTTCTCATTAGGTTTGCGCTCCATTGCTGCAGACCTGGTAACACTTGTTACTAAAATAGAACCACCAGCCCAAGCTAACCAGATAATGATCTGTTGACATGAGTGAATGTACTTGAAGCGCACTGAGGTGGTTTAGCTTAGCAGTGTGTGAGGGCATGAGTCAGAAAATTTATACTTTTAACCAAAAGAATCATTATTTTGTGTAAAAAGAGAATTGATACAGAAAGAGAGGGATAGTAGAAATGGTGGCCTCTCTGCGTTTCTGTAAGCGGGTGGGGTCAGGTGGACCAAAATGACTCGGACCACATTATATGTAAAGTTGGGGTAATTACTAGGTTTGGAGACCTAAATAGACAGGCCCACAGTGGTAAACACACTGGAAGTCGAGGCAGCTGCCTCCACAGTATCCTTCCTTCTAGCCTTCTCAGAGACAAACCAGTCAGTGTGCAGAAAAATTTGCTTTAAAAAGAGGCAAGAGACGCTTCAATTAACCAGTCAAACAAAAAAGTAAAGAGGCTTGGAAATCAGACCGGGTGTGTTTCACAACTAAAGCTGTGAAATGAACTGTGAATGTTGCTTTTATAGTTTCTCTTTTTTTTATGCACCAAGCACAAAATAGGTCAACAAACACTTGTATGCACACAAATAAATGTGAACCAGCCATGAGCAGTTTTGCTGCTAATGGACCAAATAACAGGAAGACCTCAAGGCAACAATACCCTCCATCAGAAGTGCATGTTTGATTGATGTCGGAACAGCTTTGAAAACGCCCTTCCCCCCCAGAAGTTTGAAGATGCTGAATTTGGGAGGGGTCTTTTGATTTCCCATGTGGTCAGACAACACATTGCATGAACTAGTTATTTTATAAGCAAAACCCAGCCCTTAGACGCCAATGCAACACAAGCCAACAACAATATAATATCATTGTGATGTGAAATGTCATGCAGACATTCATGGTCCCCAGAGGTGCATCCTGCTTACTTGGTTGCATCTACCTGTCGTGCCATGAAAGGTTTGTTATCTTTGTTCTTGGAGACATGTGTTGAGATACTTATCTGCCACAATTTCCTGTTTCTCTGCCATTGCTTCCCCATCTATGATAAAACTAGATGCAGGACAGAGGAGGCTCTTCCTCTCTGCACATTTAACAGATCAATAGTTTTTCTGTTGTTTTTTTGTTGTTATGTTCGTAATTTTAAAATTGCACCCTCGCTGAAAATGAGTGAGTAGTAGAAGGTTTATTGTGACAACCAAAAATGCCCCCCCCCCAAAAAAAAGAGAGAGAGAGAACAGACTGGAACATCATCAAACACTCTGGCATGCCAGAGTATCGGAAGGGGGGGGCTTTTTTTATCACCAGCCAAGAGACTTGTGTCAACAGACAGAGACCTGCTGACAAACCTTGCACAATCCTGCAAACCAGCTGCAGTTGGAATGTATGCGTACAGTAGCAGTGTAAACATCTGTTTTTACAGGAAGGGTCCCTACAATCCAGGGGACAACTTCAAACAATTTTTGGCCAATTACAAACATGCATGTACAGCAAACTACTATCTACGTGTGCAAGAACAGTGCCCCTGCAGAGAGAGAGAGAGGGGGGCGGGGAGAAAGAACCTGTGGAGCACATTCAGCCATGGAGTCATCATGACATTTCAGCAACAAAAACAAATAAATAAATTTAGCACTGAACATTTAAAACTAATTCTCATATAGAAATAACCTGGCAAAGCATTGGTATTTCCTCTTTTCTGCCATGAGCGCTGCTATACAAAGCAATTAATTCCTTGGCTATGCATTTCATTTCATTTATTTCAAGTTTCTTTGGTGAAAAAGCAGCTCTTGTTGCTAACTTAGGAGTTACTGGTGAGGTTCCTGGAAGTGTTTAAAAAACAGTTAATACTGTACTGTATATTGTCCAAAGTCACACAGCTATTTCCCGCAGGACTTTCCCAAATTTGCTTACCAACACAGTTTACATTGGACCAACAAAATAGTCCAGAGTGCAAAAACAAAGATACTCTAGCTTCCCATTTTTTACCATGCTCTACCCAACAACCTTGCTTCAATAGTTCAAAGCTATATATTCATTTTCTGATCAACAATACTTTGTCTTCATCAGAACATTTTAAATAGTTAAAAAAAAAAAAACTTTAAATAGCACACTGTCAGAAAATACATATAGCTCTCTGTATCAGGATACAAGACCCTAATAAATATCAGTCATCAAATATCAGCCAGAGTTTTCAGAGAGGTTTGTTTGTCCTCCATCAGGGTTCAAAGTTCATGTCCATCAGAGTCTATAAAAAGTTGAACACTTTATCCTCAATCAAACTAACAGATTTATCTGTTAACATTTCTTCACTGTTTACAAATTTGTAGCCAAAAAGCTTCAGCGTTGGCCCACAAACCCTCTGTACAACCTGGGCTATTTTGAAAGGTAAACTGAACCTCCATTTCTCTACTTGTTCTGAGGAGTTTTTCTGTGTGGAGTAAACACCGCTGGTCTCCTTGGAGGCCTGGGTGTTCTTCAGGATCCAGGATTTTACTTGTGGAGTGAACGGGATTCCTGAAAACTTGTACATCTCCGTCGCCTTCCTCATCGGGAACCGAGCGATGTCCTCGTAGCGCACCAGCATGTAGCGCCGGCGCAGCCACGGCGGCTGCCTGAGGCCGATCTCTGCGGACATCCTGATGTTGTCGCAGTTCCCTTTCAGCTTTCTCACTTCGTCGTCGTCGATGGGTACGTCTCCCCCCATGGCCCACTGCTTCCAGTTCTTGTATTTGGCTGCGAAGGCCACCATGCGCGAGGCCAGTACAGCTCGAGGATCCCTAACCAGCTGGATGAACTTAATGTCAAGACGTGGGTCCTCCGCTAGGGGACGGAGGGTCTCCAGCTGGCGTACCCTCACCGACTTGATGGCCCTGTGCTCCTTCTGAAGGCAGGACTCGGACGCCATGGTCAGATTGAGGGGCCCGCAGCGCCTGGTCCTGCAGTGATAGCGCTCAAAGACCCCTTTGATGAAGGGGCTGCAGACCGACTCCTCGCACAAGGAGCTGCTGGACTCCCTGCGGAAGAGGGCGGTGGTGATGTGGTCCACGGGGAGGGGGTCCAGAAAGCTCTCCAGCAGGGAGAAGTCACACAGGAAGAGCTGCTGCAGCACGTCGCGGTACGCCTTGGCCGCCGCCGTAGCGTTGGTGCCTCCGGTCTCCAGTGTCAACATCTTCTCCACATGCCACAGCGGCTCAAACAAGTAGAACATGTTATCGCCCTGCTGATTGAAAAACTCGCCCACAAACGAGGAGCCTGTCCTGGTGGTGGCCAGCAGGAGAATGTGCTTCCTTCCCCTTGTCATCACCTCCTGGTGCTCACTGTAGTTCTGCAGCCGCTGCTTCATCACCGTGAAGGTGGAGTCCATCTTGCCGAGTGAGGTAAAGGAGCCATTGTTCTTCAGCAGTATGTGGGAGAAGCCACTGAGCTGTAGTGGGGTCTGGGGGGTTTGCTTTAAGGCGAGCTTATCTGACACCCTGAGAGTGAGAGGGGAACCACAGATTAGCATTCAAAGTAAACAAAGAAGTTAAAACCTCTGTTATTTATATTTACATCAACATTTTTTGTAAAATGCCTGTTTCAAGCTTGGAAAAACTACAAACACACAAAGGTGTTGGAAAAATCAAACATGCTCCATTGGTCACTTAAACGGACTTACCTTGAGATAATGTTGTTTTCTTTCTCAATTATAACAAGTGCCACAAAAAAGACAATGGATATTGTGTATTTGATCCTCATTCTTGGATGTAGCTGTGTCTGGATACGCTTTTACAGACTGCTTCTTAATAGGTTCTGCCAATCTCCCAGGTCTCCAGTCGCCTTCTTAAAGAGCCTTCCAGTTATTTGTATTCCTCACTGTAGGCGATGTTTCACCCTGTAAATGAAATGAACATCAACCTGTCAGTTAAAAATTTTTGCACAATTGAGCAACTTCCGACCTCCTTTTTTCAATTCTTCCGGTGTGATGTTTATTGAAAGCAGGAAGTTTGAAAGTCTGGTGTGGCACATATGAAACAACACCGTGGTGCTGAGTCAGACCGCAGACGCGCTTTTACTTCTGTGACTCTTTTTTCCCCTCCATCTGCTAGGTGTGCAAAGCATCACTGCACTGTGCTCTGAAGATTTACACAGAGACAAAAATATCATATCTGAAGCAGGTTAAGAATAGCAAAACAGCTGAGTGTGTTATACTGGAATCTAAGCCAGCCCTTCCCACGAGGAACTCCTTGTTATCTTTAAGTGCACCAGTGCATTTCAGGAACATGCCCACCCACCATGCAAAGACTGAAAGCTGGTGCACTGTATTTACAAGTCAGTCTTTGTAGAAGTTACTTTAAAAAATGAGACCAGAAACAAATTAAATATGCGTGACACGCTGCACAGTTTTGTAATTCAGCCGTAATTCCACTTTTGCAAAGCTGCTTGTTTAAAAAGGCTGAGCTGTCAGGGGCAGAGTGATAAGCCTACCTCCCACTGATAGGTAGCAGGACGGCCTGTGGTCCTAACTACCAGCTGCTCTCCATGTCAACACTGGGAGGAAAGCTTTTAACTGAACCCCTGAGTGACATGAGCTCCTGGTACAGTGATGGGTTAATGACTTGCTGCTTCCCCTTTGTGTCTCCAAAAGAATGACTGAGACTGAGGAGGGGGGCACATGTCTCAGGTCTGAGAGGTATAACTGCACAGTGTGCTGAAATTGAAGGGGAAAGCCTTCTTGTCACAGAGCCATAAATTGTGGAGCCGTGAGCCTGGAGGCCAGTCAGTACATTTTTAAGTCTGCAGAGGGCAGACAGTGGGTAGCCAAATGAAGATAAGGGCGGCTTTAATGATGCCTATTTGGGAATATGTTGTGCATTCCTGTGGGATTAAAATTAGTTCACTTTTAAGATAATAGCAGCTTGGTTCAGATCCCTGACTAATCTTCGGATTTTAACATAATCCTGTCTACCTCCTCTGCCAGTGAAAGGGTCAATAACACGGCAGGAGTAAATGAGACACTGTCCTCTCTGAGGAAATTGGCAAAGTGTAATTTTGATGTGTGCCCACAAACATGCCTCAGTTAGGATTTCAAAGGCAAGCACACAGAAGATCTACAGTAGGAGTTTTTAAATCCTAAATCAAACATCTAGGTTTGTGAAAACATTCACTTATTGGATCTGTCAGGTGCTACAAACAGAATCCCAAGTGTGACGGCTGGGATGCCTTATGATTTGCGGGTCTAGCCTCGGGGCCGACACATTAGTGAAACCGGGGCTATTTATCAGCAGAGCCACAAGCAGCAGACAAGCCAGCCTTTTCACTCACCACAGCAAGGTACTCATGTGTTTGACACCAAACAAGCAGCACCGTGCAGGGCGGTGAAAAAGCCTGGTATAACACGGCCGACATTTTCTGGATTCTGATGAGCCCGAAATGTCTTTTGAGTTTCTGTGTAACACATCTGGAGACCCAGTTCTCACATCCTGTTGCAACTTCTGTCCCAGGGCAGTTTCTAGCACACAGGCCAGTGCAAGTGACTACAGTCTAAACACACAGTGAACGGTTGGATGCTGCCTGTGAAATTCTCCGGGAGGGAATGGGAAGTTTTCGAGCTCCAATAGAGCACTTGTTGACGTGGAACGGCCATGTAATGAAAAGGTGAACGGCCTGTACACTGAGACACGTTTTCTCCAGGAGGAAAAAATCAGCTCCGTCTTGCACCACCCTGCCGCATGCCACAACCACAAAGGTCTCTTTACACAGGAGTGACTCTAACCCCCCATTCCCCCCCTCCACTGTGGGCTGAGATCGCGGAACATAAACTCCCAGGTCATTCACACGTCACAGGGTCAGTGACTAAGCCCCTGGATGCTGCAAGTCATGTCGCACTGGTCTGAGACAGTCGGGTGCATCAGAGGAAAGTCCTTAAACGCCTCTGGTGCTCATTTACCCTCTGAGTATAGCTACACCATCACAGTTTGTCGAAGTAAACCAACAGAGGAGGAGACTTAAAGTGCAGCCTATTAATTCTGCAGCTTATTTTCTACTGTGTCTGTACCTGAACAAATTAAGACAAACACCAAAAATGATCTGGCCTAATGAATAAGACATGAGGGAATGATTACTGACTACAGCACTATAGTTCTGTGGGACTGGATATGTGCTGGATTAAAGCGGTTCTAGTTTTCTCCATATATAATTTAAAATGATCAAAAAAAAAAAAGCTACAACAATTCATCAAGAAAATAAGTAGTCTGAAGGTTTGTCATTTGTATGGTAAATTAGATGTACACCAATTATCTCAGCTTATTGCATCTGCTGTGTTAAGTAAAAGAGGAAAAAAATACACACGAGCTGACATTCTTGAATATTCACAAACCACTGAGGCATATGACACGTTTGATCATCTGCTCATAACAAAACCGCCACTGCACCATTTATCATCTTGTTACAAATGCTTTTAATAGCTGCCTTTTATTTAATGTAAATCTCATGTGAAGACAAATTAAACACCAGCCAGCCAGCCAAACCCCACTTTGCTTGATATTGTGTTACAGATGTAAACTGTATTGTCACACGATATCATGTCTCAACCCCATAAAGGATTTTTTTTCTTTAGATCCTCTCAGAAATACAGTGTTTAGGTGTGATGATTAAAGAAGGATGTGTCCTGATGTACAACAATAACAGAGAAGAAAATACAAAGTGTTTGAAATATAATTACAGACAGTTTAAACTGTGCGATGATAGAAATTTGTCAGCCATAAATTTGTCAGTGGTAGTTATACCCTGGTTATAATGAGTCATTGTGGGCAATATTCATTATATGGTGCATTTTACTCAACTACATTTATTTAATAGCTCTATTTGAAGTGACTTGGCCGACCAGATGCACTGCTACAGTTTAGACTTTGTAGAATTATTACACACATTCCCATCCCTTTTTTTTTTTAATCTATAAAATTTCTGAATTTTCTCTATAGAAAATCTAAAAATTTCAATCATGAAAGGCAGCAGATAAGAAGAACATAATTGTCTATCAGTATTGCTATTGAATGTAGCTCTTATTCAGTTATCAGGTAAGTTATTATTTGTTATTGGAGAACTGTTGCTATGGTTACCAGCTATACTCATTCAAAAAGGTGGCTCAACTTTTGTTTGAGGGAGTCATTAATATTTCTAGACTAATGAATGACTAACTATGTAGGCTATGTAGGCCTACTATGACTATGTAACTATGTTTGGGACAGTGTGGTGGACATCAGATGCATGCAACTTATTTAAGAGTAAAAAAAAAAAACATGATGCATGGCAATATTATAAATCTGGAGCAGTGACTTTGCTTTTATCTGATCTATTTTAGCACAGAAGTAAAGTCAGATTTATAAGGTAGATAAGATTATTAAAACCTCGTGAATTCATGCAGTTTCAGGTCAAAAGGACAGGCCAGGCAAACTGGAGTCATGCTCTCATAATAAACCAGACCGTTACTGTAAGTCACTTCCCCAAAATGACTGATTTCTCAGAGTCAATGAGTGACTAAACTTTTTCTTTGTGGTTGTCATTCGTACCATTTCAACACATCTATCCAGTGTAATGTAATGTTACAGTGCGTTATCTAAAGGGACCAGTTTGTCCGCTCTCCATATCTACCCACCATCGCGATGAGCCGCGGTTCATCCGTGAGGTCGATCAGCCTTTCCTCCAGGAGCGACTCCGGACAGAAGTGACTTCCATTACTTCCCGAGACTTCTTCACTTGTGTGACAAAAAACAATCCAAAACAAATGAAGCAGCACAACCGTGTCTTCTCTGTGGAGCCTGCAGTTCAGATGGAGTCATGTTTGATGAGGCTGCAGGTCAGGCCACCCGGTGAACTGAAGGACAAGTCCATCCAACAAGTTGCGACTCAGTGAATCACATAAGAAAGTTTCGGTTCTAAGGAGCGGAGCGTCAGGCAGGAGGCGCACCATCATGACCCCTTATGAAGTCTCATCTTATAGTCTGTGATAACTCATAATAATTACTATTATTTAAAAAAAGAAAATACACATATGACAAACAACATCAATTGAGTTGGGAATATTGGCGTAACATCACAGTTATTTAGGGACAAATGTGTGTTTTTATCAGTTCTTTTTGGTGCGGTCTTAACAAAAGAAGTGGCAGGCACTCCATCTAGTGGAGATAAATATATCGTGCATTCCAACTTCGACAGAGGTGGATCTTTACAGTCTATGAGGTGGATGATAGTAGCCAAAAGAAAACACTTGCAGATACTGATTAACATACTATAGCCTACCTACTCAAGTAGGCTGCTGTATAGCTACTTGTACAACCTGACTTTATTTATTTTGGGGGGATACAGTTACAACATTTTGAATATGAGAAATAACAATGAGAAAAGTTTATTAGATAGAATAATGAAATAAAATGTAGCTACATTCTACTCAAGCACTGTGCTCAAGTACTTCTTTTTTTTTAATTAACTCAATACTGCATTAATAATGAAACAATAATACAGCCGGTCAATACTGGTGCCTTTATTTTTAATTCTTGAATTTATTATGAATTAAACCTCTGAATGTGAGATTTTTCTTCCTCTGTATTTGTATATTTACACATTATACTGCTACTTTATGTCTACAAGAACCGCATACATCTAACTGGGTTGGAAACATGGATGGAAAGCGCTGTCTGTCCCAAAGAACTACAATTCCCATCAGACGTGGCGCATAATGATGACGCACGTATTGAGAATCTTCAGGAAGGTTGCAAAACAGTTGCGTCAGAAACTTGCGCACTTGTGTCCAGAAAGGTGAACGACGAACATTGCTTTCTCGGGTATGTAACTTCTAATTAGTCACGAAAATACGTAACATATACGGCAACTGACAACACATTTGTAATGTTATCAGTGAGCTCATTCTGTTAAAGTAAGACTGCAGTAACTATAGCACGTTAACGACTCAGTGTGGTCATTTACGTAGGTATAACATGCTAGCTACAGTTAGCCTTAGCCAACTTACTTATCTGTTGTGAAACATTATGATAACAACGTTTAATCTAATTCTTCACTTACTGACATTCCTCTGTTACCTACGTTGTTTTAAACGCTCTGTGACTTTCATGTTATCAAACAGAGACGTGCCGTGCTACAAAGCCACACTCATTCCCTGTACCTGTGCCTGTGTTTATCTCCCAGGCTGATACAAGATCATAAACACTGACCATGTTGGTTGCGAGGCTGACATGCCTGAGGAGTCTCCCCGTAGCCGGGCTGCGGCCCGTGCTGACGCAGGGCTCCCCGGCCCTGAGGACACCCACAATGAAGGCCTGTCCACCGCTGCTCCGGCCCCAGCAGGTACAGTCACGTTCAATTGCAAAAATGTAATCATAGAAGAAATTCTGATAAATCTTGAGCCACAAAAACAGATACTGAAATTTAAAAACAATAATATTTTGCAGCTGGCCCATCTAAAACGTATATAACTAATTGGGTTCATTGATTTGTAACGGAAATACCACAGTGAAATTCCTGGATTTGCCATGTCCAGTGTGCTATCCAGTCTCTTGTGGTGCTGGATATCTCGTTGATGAACAGATTAAGACCGGACACCAAGTCTAACACTTTGACTAGAAACGCATTAAATGTCAGCTAAGGCCTCCACCTTGTTTTGTAAACAGGACATGGCTCAGTCAGGGTCCTGGGTGAGAGGAAATAATTAGCAGAAGCCTGACATTACTTGTCATCACTAAATAAGATATACTGGCAGCAATTCAGATATCTCAAACAAGGGTTAAAGGGAGGGAGAAAAAAACTGTCCAGTAACTGATGGGGTGCTACTTTGAGCCAGTCCTGTCGCATTAGTGTCCTCATTAGTGCGTCTGGACTCTCCTCTTAATAGACGTTGTTCTGAATATCTAAAATCTAAGATGACACAGGCTCACTAAAATGCTGTAGGTGCTGTAGGCCAACGCACTGATGTTTCTCACACCTTGATTGTTGATGGTTTTGATTCACAAAAGTTGGTCCTAGTCAGTGTTTCCATTAGAATTAGATTATGAAGGAATCTTACCAGGAAATGGTGCCCTCTCTAATTGATTATTAAATTATACCATTACCATATATAGGCTGTCACACAGCACATATTTCTGTTTACCAGCTCTTAATATAATAACAGAACAATGAACACTTCTTTGCTGTCAGCCTCACCTTTTACCTGTGCCCTGGCTGGCTGGCTCTCTGACAGCAGCAGGTTGGCCGCTGTCCTCCTCTTCAACACGTCTGTCTTCATTAGCTAGAGAGCTATCCCTTCCTTGACCCCGTCTTGCTCTTGGAAGCCGGAAAATATTTGAAGCAAATTAATTGGATAGCTAATTACACTGGTCAGACTGTTCAGCTTTCCCACAGGTGTTTTCACACATGGGAAACACTAGTCAAGGGACTTTGATTTGCCAACCCCTCTGGTCCAGCCTGTCGTAACAGCTTCTTGGCCTTTGAAAAGAATTTAAAGGGATCAAGGGGGCAATTATTCAACACCAGAGTTGATAAATTAACATTAACATCCACTTTCATTAGCACTCAACATTGACTTGTAGTCTCCCAGACATGTTCATGTTTAGATTCAGAGTTATCCAGGCGGACTATAGTTATATTGTGGCAGGCCGCCTCAAATATGTCAGATTATGGACAACACTACTAATTACCTAATTCAGAGGTCTTCAACAGGGGGGTTGTGGAATTTTTGGTTGATTAGACAATGTTTTATATCTTTTTTCCACATTTATGTTTCAAATGGAAATGTCATTTTGAACAGCTTGTCTGCATGATTACCATGCAGTTGACAGACATTGTTGATATTGCCATTGGTATCAGTGAACAAGGTCTGTTTATAAATGGCAGAGGGACGCCTACTCTATTCACTGTACATTGTACACGTCTAGAAAAAAACATATATATATATATATATATATATATATATATCAACCTGTGTGTTTTTTCAAAAGCTTAGTAATGCACAATATCAAGCTACATTTATTCATGATACTGGTCCTAGTACAATTTTTTAATATAGTAGGGATCCCTGCTCCATGTCTCTGTCAGTTTGAGGGTCCCTGGCCCTGACCTAATTAGTATTTGCTTTTTTTTAAATGCTTGTTATTTTTGTACCAGGGGTTTTCCTCCAAGTCCAGATTTGGTTTTCGCCGTGGGAGAACAACCAAAGACCAACTCAAAGAAGCAGCTTTTGAGCCAGCAACAGATACTGCCATTAAGAGTAAGTACTGTAACACACACAAATGACATATTCTATTATATACTGTTAGATAACTGGAGTTTTATTGTATTATCTGTATCAAACAGTTTTACTTTTTGGTCTAATAGATTTACGAAAGATATGATAACCCCATGTGGTCAACAAAATGATTACTACACAGTGATTAATACTCTCTTTTGAACCACAAAGTCACATTGCTAGTCTGCAACACTTTACATGTAATTTGCTTTATGGTGTGGTGCAATGGAGATCAGTGTGTCTAAAATGATTTTCATTGTGTCCCTAGTCGACAGCATGGGAAGGATGGTCCTGGCTGGGGGTGCGGCAGTCGGCCTTGGGGCTCTGTGTTACTATGGACTCGGCATGTCCAACGAAATCGGTGCCATTGAGAAAGCAGTGTGAGTAACAGCTTTTTGCATCGGCTGCTCTTTAATTCTGTTTTGAAGATCAGGTCAGTACAAAGTGTCACAATCAACCTTCATCTGTTTGTTTGTTTTTTCTCTCTCTCTCTCTGTGCAGTATCTGGCCTCAGTATGTGAAGGACAGGATCCACTCCACCTACATGTACTTCGCAGGCAGCGTCGGACTGACGGCTCTGTCGGCTGTGGCTGTGAGCAGGACCCCGGCACTCATGGGTCTGATGATGAGAGGATCCTGGCTGGTGAGCATCAGCCTCAACACACACACACACACACACACACACACACACACACACACACACACACACTCAGACATGTATTCCTGAGCGTCCTCGCAATATTGCACCATTTCTTTTCAAACTAAATTGAAGGCTAATACCAATGCATTTGACATATTCATGAATTTCCAATAATTTGTTCTAATCCAGGCTATTGGAGCAACCTTTGCAGCCATGATTGGTGCCGGTATGCTTGTCAGATCCATTTCATATGAGCACAGCCCAGTGCCCAAACACTTGTCTTGGATGCTCCATGCAGGTTTGTACGCCAAGGTCACACTTTGATTTGTTTTTTCTGTCATGTAGTTGCCACAGTTGGACACTAGATGGCAGTCGAGTACAGGCTCGGCCAGAAACATCTGCTGTTGTATTAATATACCTATATTGCATGTAGACTGACGGCACAGATCTGTTTTATTATTGTTTGTTTCAGATATGATACTGAGCTTTCTTTACTCTCTGTATTCATAAGGTGTCATGGGCGCTGTCATCGCCCCTATGACTCTGCTGGGAGGACCTCTGATGCTGAGGGCCGCCTGGTACACAGCAGGCATTGTGGGAGGTCTGTCTACCGTGGCCATGTGTGCCCCAAGCGAGAAGTTCCTCAATATGGGTGGGCCATTGGCTGTGGGCTTTGGAGTGGTCTTTGCTTCCTCCATCGGTTAGTACGATTCAGTTTCACCTCAGAAAACCTGCCTGTGCTGCACTGCAGATAAACACGTAACACTACAAGTTGTTGAGACCGAAAATGGCAAAACAAATACTGGGAAATGTGAGGACGCATCAGCTCCCGCTGTGCTGCCACAGTGAGTGGTCTCATTGAAAGGAATGACTGAGGAGGAGGCTGTATTCTGTTTTGTTTTTCATTGATGTCTTAATGGTCTGAACATCACTTAATATTTGTAGTTTAAATACAAACTGAGGCCCCAGTGACATTTTTTCTGCTGCTGATATTGACATCAATCTACAGTTACTAATCATTTTTAGATGTTATTAGTCCCTCACACTTTATAATAGTTCCACATGGTGGACATTGAACAAAGTGGGAGGTGGGACTACAGCAGCTGATCAATTGGAGCATCCTTAATATAGAATAACATCTATGTAAACTGCTGTCTCCCATTCATATTGCATATTTAAAGTATAGAAATGTGAGCATCTTAGATACATGTTGCTGCCATATGAGAAACTTTTTCATAAGATCAAAATCTATAAACTACAAATCTGATGAGAAAGTCACACCTAAAGTGTTATTTTTCACACAACCAATCTGGTTGAGTTATGTAAATTTATTGCTTGATTTTAGACAATAATAATATCCAGGGAATTCATGTTTTAATTAGCATGAATTGCAGCATTTAACAGGTGTGAAGACATATATGGATTGAGCTCACTTACTAATGAAACTGTACAGGCTTTACATTTACTTATCAATCCTGGAATATAAATAAGGAAAAGTGGTTCATGTTTTGGGAAAAATAACATCAGTTATGTAGTATGTAGTGATATTTTAGGGACCTACAAAATTAGTAAGATAAACAGCTAATTAATCATCAGTTCCTCAATTTCAATTCACAACTGAACAGAATCTGTATCACAGAAAATGTTGTTTCTTTCAGGATCAATGTTCCTGCCCCCCACCTCAGCGTTTGGAGCCGGGCTCTACTCCGTGGCCGTCTACGGAGGCCTGGTCCTGTTCAGCATGTTCCTGCTCTATGATACACAGAAGGTCGTCAAGAGGGCAGAGACATATCCAGTCTACGGCGTACAGAAATACGACCCCATCAACGCGTAAGTCGCTCTAAGGAAATGCACCGCACATTTCACACAGGGTTTCTGCACAGTGATCCCAGTGAAGCCTTTGCAATTACCTGCATGTATGTATCAAATGGGCATAACTAATTAATGTGAATCAATTTACAGTAACTAACTAATCACCTGAATTTTCCATCGCATTTGTCAACAAGATAAAGGTGAAATCATATTTTATGACCAGTTGACAGAAAAGCAGTTAAGATTAAGATGTACTTTATTGGCCTTGCAAAAAACACAGTACAAAACAAAACCGCATCACAGTACAGACACATGACAAAAGATAAATAACAATATCCATACTTTGTTGTGGCATCCTGAAGCATGAGACAATATACAGCACCAATAAATATATATTATATATTTTAATAAATAAATGAAACTATTGCACAACCCTAAATCCTTTACAAAGAATATGTAAGAACATCACAAGAATGAAGAACCAACAATGGGATTAAAAATAATATAGATAAAAGATGAGATCACCATCGATAAATAAGGATAAAATTGATTTGATTACAAAGTGTTCACATACTTTTTTTTTTAATCACCACTGTATGCACTTGTACCAGGGTGTGGATGTTTGATTTCTGATAATCTTACAGGTGTATGGGGATTTACATGGACACACTGAACATCTTCATGAGAATGGTGATGATCCTGTCCGGTGGCGGCGGCAAAAGGAAGTGAACTGCGGCGTTGAGTCCTCAGCTTCAGTTTCACCTTTCACAGAGCTGAGCAAAAAAAAAAACATGTTTTCTTACTAGCAGCATACATCAGGTGTTATCTTTTAGTGGCTACTTTTGTCTAACTAGTAAATAAACATGAACGCTTTGCAGGCTTGTGGGGATGAGGATTGCACTCTGCGGTGCGGGTCGTCTGTCCGAGTTCAGAAGACACACAGTTGTACATTGATTACACAAAGACTGAGCTCTTACCTTGATTGTGGAAATGTCTGATTTACCTGAGGGATGTTTATGCCTCAGATTTCCTTTGTCTTGTTCTTTATGTTTTGTATTTATTTTCTCTTGAAGGTTCAAGATTCAGGTAAATCCAGCAGATAATACCACACGTGTCAACCATAATCACAGCAAATGACTATTCTGTATGTACCTGTTCCATTATACACTGATATTGCACTTCTGTGACGGATTGAAGAGGTTGGCATTAGTTCATATACAAAAGAGAAAATATTTTCAACAATGGAAAAGCTCAATAAACAAGTAACAAATGATGTGTTTTTGTCATGTTGCTGTTGTTGTGAGCTCAGTTTTAACCTATTTTTTGGAGAGTGAATTTAAAACCACCAAATCTAGTTTGACATGTCAAGGGAGGAAAACCACTTTTATGTTTATCTTAATTAAATGATGATCATAAATCACGGTAATTCTTATTTTCTAATATTTAAATTACATAATATAAGAAATATTTTGCTGACACTTCACATTGACATTTCAAAATAAGAGTGTTGCCCTGCAAAGATAAACACTGGAGCAGAGTCTTAAGATGAGTGTAAGGAAATGTTGGTGAACAGTTTTGTTCACAACTCTGAACATTTTTTCTTCGCCACACTCGGCAGGCCTGACGAGACCATGACGGACCAGCGGGGGTCCACCTTGTATTTGCCTACAAACAGTCAGTGTGTAGCAGCAGATGACAAAGGCTTAGCGTAGTAATCCTCTTGTCCACCATCTGGCCGCTCCTCTAAAATTAAACCTCCAAACCAGGGCACTTGCAACAGATGCTAACATCTGTAAATATGCAGGTGCTTCATTAAGGCATATACACGTGGAGCGCACAGCTGCCAGCCAGCGTTTAAATCTCTCAGATCATGCTCATGTTTAGGATGGTTATGATTCATATATGCTGTGAATTGAGAAACGCTGCAGATGGGAGGGATGAAGAGGGCAATAATGGATGAGATTGGGGAAAGCCTCGGCATGCAGAGAGCTGCCATTACTGAGGATAAACATTGCCCTCTGTCAGTCATTTTCAGATTGATGACCAATATTTGGTTAGGGTCCAGGGTTTTTACTGCTTAACGTGGGCTGGGGTCAGTGTTTGTGTGTGTGAGAGAGACAGAGAGACTTTAAAGAGGACAATGCATGTTGTGTCATGTTTAGAGTTTCACCATTTAAACCACAATACCTCAAGAACTGTAATCTCAAAAGCATTTTGTCTTATAATCGCTCTACAGGTTGTTTTTCATATCAGATTAAACCTCTCACTGTACAGTGTTGCAGCTCATATTTATATTCCCCAGAGGAAGAAACCTCATTATTTTCATGATTCTCTAACTCCTCTTGTAGCGCCACCACCAGGTTGGCATTTGTGGCTTCAAGAAAAACGTTTCAGCAGCTCTTGGATTTGACAAATCATACTCATGGTGACTCAGCGCCACCACCATTTGTCCAGTTTTTTAATGCTGTGTATGGGCTCTTTGCACAGCTCCACTACTTCCTGAACTCAATGCAGCTCCTTTGTTTCCTGTCTTACATTTTTGGACAAACTGATTAATCCAGGTGTGTTTGAATAGTCACAATGGTCAGACACACCTGGATTAATCAGGTTGTCCAATAATGTAAGACAGGAAACAACGGAGCAGCATTAAATTCAGGAAGTAGTGGAGCTGTGCAAAGAGCCCATTCTCACCAGCCTCAAACAAACACTGTTTAATGCTAGTTAGCACATATTAGTATATATTATATGTTTATTATTTATAATATGTTCACACACATATTTATATTTTATATGTAAAGTTAATTATTCACATATCTGCAAGTTCTAGTATTCATATTAGCAACTAAATATTTACCTGAAGCTAAAGTTAGCCTAGAACTCAATGCACTGCTGTGTCTAAATATAACCACAAAAAGCTGTCGACTATTAAGTAAGTTTTATCAGTAACTTTTCAAATATTTATCAGTGGTGGAAAAAAAACAATAATTCAGCCATTTTAAAATACAGCGTTCAAAAGTTGCCTAATTAAAATTTAGTCATATTAATCCAATAACTAAACATCATAGCATTGTTAATACTGAGTAACCTCTTTACTGTTAGCCTCCAGTATAAACAATTTTGGATTCTTTCATTTATTTTAGTGAACAGCAGATTTTTATTGGCCACCAGGCAGTGAGGTGTGAGCGTGTCACTGATCGTCAGACTCTATTATTATACCTGTGAATACAAGGAGAGCACAAGTTTGCACCTCAGAGTGAGTAAGTCAGTCAAGTGAACCAATCACGTTCAAATGTGCACTCACATGATGACACCTAGTTAAAGGTGCAAAACTTCCTCAAGGGTAAAGTGGAAATTGTGTTGAAAAATAAAAACTATGACGTTACATGTGTTTGACTGTCATCAGACATGTTGAAGGCTGCCAGATCAAAAAAACGTCACACTCGGTCTTTCACTATTTCTCTTTTTATAATCAGATCAGCTGTTTTATTTTTGGGTTGCCATCTCAAACTGAGCTCAGCTTTTTGGTTTTTCAGGGGCTTAATCTGCAAGAGATTCACACCATAAGGACGTACAGTTTGTGCTTAGTGGCTCACACTGTATGCAACATGATGACACTGAACTGAAAACATAAAGTGGTCTTAGACGTGATTTTAAAATCAAACAACGCACCCTGTGGGAGCTGTGTCTCGAGGTGAAGTGACTCACAGGTCACTGGGTCTCACGGGGGAAAGTGGACCGCAAAGACCAAAAGAAAGCCTCTTGGCTGTAAGTGGCATCAGAGATCCACAAGTACAGCTCAGGCTTGTGTTGGTCAGCAAGCTGCCAAGGAGAGCAGGGAGCTTAGGCCAGTGGGACTCACAACATGTGACGAATGATTTTTCTGAAACCCTTCGAATCGAAACAGCCCAATGTGTCTCTGCAAAAAAACAAAGACAGAAAGGGTGATAAATTTGAGCTTGACGCCTGATTTCAAACACCTAAACAAGCATAGTAAGCCACAAAGTCTCTTGATTTCACAGTAGGACTCATGGCTGCAGTGCCTCATGTGTACGTTGTCACACGAGCAGAGGTGTGATGATCACACCACACTGTGTGAAACCTGAACTCTCTTCTTCCGCCAACGTGTAGTTTTCTCTTCCAGGAGAGAGATGGGGAGTGAGAGCAGCCTGGTGGAAGGAGATGGAAAGGAGTCTGCGGAGGGATGGGGATGCGTCACTGGATTAGTGCCTGAGAATCTTGTCCCAGCCTCTTCCTCCTGAGCTGCTGAGACGCCTCCAGAAAGGGCACGACACTCGCTGCTCGCTTTCCCTCCACTAAGCCTTCCACATGAGCCAGCCAAGCCTTACCTCCCCTCCAGGATGAAGAAAGAAAAGAAAACGCATGCTTTACTGTTTCTCCTTCTGCTTCACTTCACCTTGGGTAGGCTTTTTTTTCTCCAGCCTCTTCTTCTTTTTCCCGTCTCTGTCTGTGGTTAAGACTTCTTGCCTTGCTCTTATCTGGTTAATCCTCTAACACACTGGGGGTTATGTACATCTTAGTGTACAGTACAGTCGTCTCACTGCTTGTGCTTCATGTTTAGATGTGTGGTTATGTGTTTGTATGTATTTTGATGGTAGAAACTTAAATCCAAATATATTGATAACCTTGTCCATCGTCCTCCTCATCCTCCTCCTTGCTGTCGGTTCCTGCCCTTTGTAGCAAGTGAGTGCAACAGTTATCACTTTAACTACATAAACATTGCCCTTAGAACAAAACATAGATACCCCTATGTGGCCTGTGTGATATTTGTGCAATATAATGTCTCTATTGTCACTATTTCATCAAGTAAATGAAATAACTTGGAGCGTTTGTTTTTGCATTAAAGGACAATCAGACTATGCTCCATACTTTTATGATAATGGACCCAGCAGTACCAATGGGAATATGGCCTTGTTCAGCATCTCTGAGGATACACCAGTTGGTAAGTCTCACATGCGAGTCTGATGAGGAAGTTTAACAGTTAATGCTCTGGGTAAATTCATTGTGAGATGATGTTTAGTGTCATTAAAAGGTGTTTTCTGTCACTGCTATGAGGCTCTGCTATGAGGCTCCAGCTAATCACTGTAATACCTTTTGTATTGTGACGTATGTCAAGACTTACGGGAAGAAAAACAAATGGGCGGTGGTTCATCCGACCCGATTGGTCGCATGTGTTGTTTACACTGAATAAAAAATGAAGAGAAATGTGACAAAGGCATCAGCACCTTTTGCTGAATGATTTCAGTGGATGCAGAAATGTCATCTTCTGGCTGCACTGACACTATTGTGTGTCTGTGCTTTGTTTTCCCCACACAGGTACACAGATATACATCCTAAATGGCACAGACCCCGAGGGGGACCCGGTGCGATATGGTCTGACTTTTGAAAAGGGCTCCAAAGAATATTTTAGGGTGGACTCCAAATCTGGAAATGTGACTCTTATTCAGGAGCTCGACAGAGAGGTGAGCCTTTTTGAAGAGACTCTTGTTTTGAAAATCTGTCACCACTGCGGCTCAGAGTGACATTTACCTTTTCTTTGTAGAAACAAGGTGAAATCTCAGTGCTGGTGAGCATCACAGATGGTCGGAACAAAGTGAGTGTGACACATTTTTATTCATACTGAACCTCCAGTCGCTTTTATTGTGGCTTTAACACTGCATTGTAATTCTGAACTGAAACAAAATATGACGATCTATGGAAGTAGATATATGAAAAAATATAATAGAACATCTGCTCCTTGAAAGTATGTGCTGTGACAGAATGAAAACAAATAGCATGTGATGTACAATGGCAACACGCATAGAAAATATTGTGTTTGAATAAACAGGCTGATCTTTTTCTGAACACTTTAATTTTATCACTCCTTTTACTTTTAATTATGGGTGTCGCTCTTTCTATTTGCGGTTGTGCTGATGTGTTTTTGTTGTTGTTCTCAGGTTGTTGAGACAGTACGAGTGTTTGTCACAGACGCCAACGATGAACCACCTGAATTTCAAAACCTGCCTTTCATCATTGATATCCCTGAGGTGCAGTATATCACACAGACAGAAGAACTTATATAATATATCTGATACAATGACTGCTTTGCTCTAAGTCTGACAATTGAAACTGAGATGTAGGGTGATGAAGTTTCTTGTCTCTTATACAGGACACTACTCCAGGAAGTAGCATCTACAGAGTCCAAGCAGTGGATAAGGATATGGGCTCAGGAGGCAGCGTCTCATATTATCTACAGGTAAATTTAAAGCTTCATTTTTATGCAGACGATGTGCTGCTGCGACCCTGGTATGTCTGAAATGAAATCGAGGGCTGGATGAAAACTTTTTATTTGAAACTGAATAAAAACAAACATCTGTCTTGTTTTCCCAAGGTTGCAACTATCTCTTTAGAAAGACAGTGGATTTCATGTTGAAGCACTAAAGCCTTGTAATTCTTCTGACTGTAAATGTATGTTTTGAGGCATGGCCACATGTCTTTGGTTCAACATTGTAACATAATCAGGACGCAGTATTTTCCATCATCTAGAGGCAAAGGAAATGTCCGTCATACTTTTGTTTGTTTGTTTGTTTTAAACTACTACATCTATATTTACTCTGGCATTAAGCCAGAAAAAAAGCTCTCTCTCCAAAATGCAGCAGCTTTTATAGCAACACGTGCACAGAAAAGTGACCTAAAGTAATCTCAGCTAAAACTGTTGGAGCTATTTTTGCCTGTATGCACATGACTTGCAGTTAAATTCAGACTTTTACTAATCACATATAGAGCTGTGAACAGCTTGGCTACAGCCTACACCTCTGGACTTGAAGTCTGCCAACAACTTGATCTCCTCACTTGACAAAACCTGATTCAACAGCATGACCAAGCTTTTTTTCTTCACAGTCTTAATTTTCATCTTTTCAATATTCGACACTTAACTTCTAATTCATCCTCCTTTATTGTTAGATTCCATTTCTACTTTGTAATCAATATTTAAATGATGATTACGACTCCATCAGTATTATCCTCATTGTGACACTGCTAACGGGCTTGGTGTGGGTGAGGTGAGAGGGCGAGGTGACATCATAGGAGCTGTGCTGCCATGTGGAGGGAGGCAAAGGGGATTCGGGTGATGGGACAGTGTGTGTAGGGGAAAGATTAATCTCATACCAGAGAGCAGTCTGGAAATGGTGTTACTTTAGTGGATTAAATTTCAATTACATTTGAGCAAGGCATTGAAGGCTTAATAAGGGCTTAGGTTTGGCCCACACCAACAGCTGACAGCGCAGTAGTTGTTAGTGTCCATGTGTTCAAAAACCACAAATGATTAGAAACTTCTTTGAAATTAGCCTGGTTGCTTCACTTCAAGTATAAGACTAAAACCTGTGTCTTCTTATTCTGTCCTCTCAGGCCTCCCCATACGCCAAGTTCACCATCGATGGGCACAGCGGGATCCTCAGAGTGAAACCAGGCGAGACTCTGGACTACGAGACCACGCCAACACATTTCGTGACAGTTGTTGCAAAGGTGAGAGGTCGCCGTTTAACAGCACAGTACAGTAAGCAAACAGGTTTCACATTCATCCATGTTCTGCTCTTGTAGTTCAAAAATGTAAAATTCAAATTCAATGTTTTTGCCATTTGTTGCATTACTTTTCTGTGTTAACTTGATGCCCAAAGCTAAACTGGTACATTATTAAAATCTTTCCTACTACATTTTTATGAATGACCCTTCCCTTAGAGCACTGCATTTAGTCGTCCAATCAAAATCACATTATTAATAGTGTGTGAAATGAAACAAAGTAAAACAAGTGTCCTGACATTGTTGCTCCCAGTTGAACGTACCTGAAACGAACCTCGGCTCTGTGTAGATGTGATGTAGTCACTGAAATGCCTGTCCTTAATGACACTTGGTAAGCCGTGACTGACTGAGTGTAAGATTTTTTTTAGAATTTTTGATTTAATCATTTGCATTCAGTCACTTTAACTCAACAATGTTTTAAGTGAGAGAAGACGTTTGTCATATGAACACAAAGAGAAAGGTCTCTGCAACTTTCACACTTACTTTAGTTTGATAACATCATTAACAGAGCAACGCAAACAGAATTACAATTTCTTACGTTTTCAACTGTATTTTGAATTTAAGGATGAAAAGGTTTACATCCCATCATACAAACAGCCAGACATCCATGCGACATGCCTAATAAAATCTTGTCAAACCATGCCCAATTTTGAAAATATAAAGTATTGCAATATTTCATGTGATTTAGTCTTATGTTGTGATGCTGTTTGGCTTTTTTTTTTCAGTACATATTTTTCGGCTTTTTGCCTTTATTTGATAGCACAGTGAGATAGACAGGAAAGGGGGAGGCAGAGAGAGGGGGAATGACATGCAGGAAAGGTCTGCCCGACGTGAGATTCAAACCGGGGACGCCTGCGTTGAGGACTGTAGCCTCTACATGGGGCGGCCGCCTTAACCACTGCGCCACGCACCGCCCCACTGTTTGGCTTTTTAACAGAAACTAAACTTACTGGTAACACTTTATAATAAGTACACACTATTAAGCATTAATACTGAATTCATCATTTATAACACATGAATACTCATTAGTATGTAGTTTATAAAGGCAGTTAAAAATGTTTAACACATCATTGATAAGCACTAACTGTATTTATAAACTACATACTAATGAGTATTCATGCATTATAAATGAAGAATTGAGTATTTATTAATGATTAACTAATGTTTAAAGGGATAGTTCAACGTTTTGGCAAATTGGCCCATTGCCATAATCCCTATAGTCATAGCAGTAGGTTCGTTACCTTTAATTGTCGGTGCAAGCTATTTTTAGAACGGAGGAGCGGAGCAGCAGGCTTCTCAGGGCTATGCTATGGAGGCTAAGGGAATTTCTTGGTTTTCCTCATCAAACTCATCAAATACACAACCCAACAACTCCAAAAGGCTGTCGTGGACAAGTTGTGAGCTGCACAATCACCACGCTATGAGATAATAATGGAACGTTACGAGACGGAGCTGTTTTCGAGGTAAATTCATGCAAAACCGCTGATGCGCGTTGCGTTCAGGGACACTTTTTCAGCAAGCAGACTCTGTATTTACCCTGTATTTACCTCGAAAACGGCTCTGTTTCGTAACGTTCCATTATTATCTCATAGCGTGGTGATTGTGCAGGTCACAACTTGTCCACGAAAGCGTTTTGGAGTTGTTGGGTTGTGTATTTGATGAGTTTGATGAGGGAAACCAAGAAATTCCTTTAGCCTCTGTAGCGTAGCTCTGAGCAGCTCGCGGCTCTGCTCCTCCGTTCTAAAAATAGCTTACACCGACAAATAAAGGTAACGAACCTACTGTTATGATTATAGCGATTATGGCAATGGGCCAATTTGCCAAAATGTTGAACTATCCCTTTAATAGTGTGTACTTATTATAAAGTGTTACCAATCTTTGTTATTAAATCATAAATTGCTTTGGTTGGAAGTGTCATATAAATCTATAGATAGTTTATCAAATGTTTTTTTTGCCCTCAGGATGGAGGAGGAAAGTACAAGGAGAAGCATCAGGTGTTGAGCTCCACAGCCATGATAACAGTGAACGTACTCGACGCCCAGGACATGCCTCCGTCCTTCGTGGGAACCCCTTACTTCGGCTACGTCTACGAAGTCTCTGTTCCTGTAAGTCTGACTCTCTACACAGCAGTGATGGTGATCAGGATCATCATTGATTTTGTTAACATAAGGTGTCCTTTTTTTTCTTTTTCTTCCAGGGTTCTGAAATATTCACTGTTTACGCAAAAGATGGAGATCAGGGCACTCCTAACCCGATTCACTATTCCATACTGAATGGTAAGAAACACAGATCGAGAGATGAATTCCAGTTTGAGCTGCCTTGTGTACTTAGTCTGTTGTTTATCACCTCCGTCTTCACCTTTCAGGTAGTGATGGCGTCTTTGATATAAATGGCACCAGTGGATGCATCACCCTGACAACCTATCCAACTCTGCTGAGAAACGAATTATATGAAATCAGAGTCAAGGTGATGTTCACTTCTCAGGCATCGCAACATCATCATCATCTCATATTAGGTGGTTTTATTTTCTAACATTTTTTTTAAATTTTTTTAATCAATTCAACCCCAGGCGGCTGAGGTGGGACCAAATGATGATCAGCTGGGGGACTTCGACATCACCACGGTGACAGTCCGAGTGGTGGATCTTAACAACCATCCTCCCACGTTTTACGGAGAAAATGGACCCCAGAGCAAGTTTGAGGTCACGATGTACGAGCATCCACCTGCAGGAGAGATCCTCCGGGGCTTCAAGATCACCGTCAATGACTCCGATCAGGTAGCTTTATCCCCAAATATCACTACACCACCTTAAATGTACAGGTATGTGCTCACACCTGTCCTTAGTTTTGACAGACGTTGGTTTTTTTCCGCTGCAGACAGGTGCAGTAATACCTCAGGCTACGAAGCTGCATAAATATCTGCCCAATAGCTTTAAAGTATGAGTATTATGCAACACCATTAAAAAAACATTCATAAAATCTGCTCATTAATTCAAGATGAAAATGTTTCTCACGATGCCATCATGTTTATTCTCTCCCTCCTCACTCAGTGACTCATGCAGCATGAACTGCCATTAATATCTTCAGTTTTCACCTTCTTTTTTAAAAAGAAAATCCACCCTGGTTCTCTGAAGTCATCTTTGAGTGTTGAGTCAAACCTTCCTCCTCTCTGCTGTTTGTTTTTTCCGTGCAGGGAGCGAACGCTAAATTTAAACTGAGACTTGTGGGGCCGAGCCGAGTGCTGCGAGTTGTTCCCCAGACGGTTCTCAATGAGGCACAGGTGACCATCATCGTGGAGGACACATCTGGCATCGACTATGAAAAGGGACCAACCCTGTCTTTTAAGGTTAGACAGTGGAACTTGATATTTAATCTAACTAATTGTTATTTTCACCTTCTCTATGTATCTTTGGTAACTTTATTTTCACATAGAAACCACAATCACCGACATTTCTTCTTTTTCCAACAACTCAAAAGGTTGTAAGAAGTTTTATGCAAATCTGGTTCAGACATCTCTGGTCTTTGTGGCGTTTGATTGATTTATTAATAATAAGGCTTTAGAATAAAAAACTCAATTGTTCTCATTTAGAAATGAGACAGAAATAAATGTATAGCAGACATACACAATTTCAGTGATTTAAATATAGATTCAATCATATACTGTGAAGCATGAACTTTGAGGGCCCCTTAACTTCTCATGGAGCACATTTGTCCAATACTCCAAAAAAAACAATTGACATTAATATAACTCTCATTTATATATTCGCAAATGTTAACAAACCTATTAATTTCTCCTGTAAATAACTGTTAATTCACTTTTATTTCTCGACAGCAACTCCATATTTTTGATAAGTAACAGTTTCTCAAAAATGAGCTTTAACCACACTTGATATTTCTGTGTGTGTGTGCAGCTGCTGGCAGTGGAGATCGACACACCTGAGCGCTTCAGTGCCACAGCCGACATAGTCATCAACCTGCTGGACACCAACGACAACGTCCCCAAATTCACATCTGAGTATTACATCGCCAGGGTCCCTGAGAACTCCCCTGGAGGCTCCAGCGTTGCCGCTGTAACGGTGAGTCAATCATGATTAAACTCTGCTCTGCTCCGACCAAAGTGATTATATAATCCATCAATCCTCCAATAAATGGATATTACTCAGTGCAAGTTCTTTAGGTGAAAGCAAGGTTGTTGCCAGACAGAAGAAAAAAAAACTCTGAGGTCCCTGGCTTTGTTTTTGTTGCTACTCATTATAAAACCCTAGCCTGCATGTCACACCCTGGCATGTGCTGTGTGTTATACCTCGGGGTGGAGTATTATTAATAGACATATTGGCACATTTGTCTCATCCTTTCTGTTCCACTGTAGCTAGCTACATATCCTGCAGCCAGGCAATATGTCCAAGCGACGCAGTGTGGAATAAAAAGCTTAATTTTGTCCCAAGGTTAATCACGCTGACCTGCGCCTCCATCCCCACTCCCCACAGGAAGAGACTTATAGCCTGCCCCACCCACTCTATATGAGCTTAAGACCCTACTGTAGCTGCTCTTCCTCAATCAACTCCAGTTCAAAAACATCTAAACTGATCACTGTCACTCACCTTATACTGCATGTGTACAGTAACTACACCTAATTAAACTAATATCCTTGTGTGCATTTGTCTTTGTTGTGTGAGCTCTAAGTATTCAGCTTCTAATCTCTGTCCTCCAGGCAAATGATCCAGATTCGGGGCCTTGGGGTGAAGTCAAATACACGATTTATGGATCAGGATCAGATTTGTGAGTACAAACCTGTCACTCCTGCCAGTTTAGGTTCGCTCTGATCAGATACTTAACTCTTGTGGTCCCGCAAAAACACATTCAATGGGGTAAAAAGTTTGTGTTGTTTTGATGATGCGACACCAGGCTGTTCAGCGGTTCAGGCTGATGTTTGGTAAACTGAGTCAACAGGCCACTAGTCCTGATTCATCCTTGTCTCTTTGATGGGAGAGGTGAGCAGGAAACCAGTTTGATTGCCCCCTCTGCTGCACAAACAGCCCGCTCTAAAATGGCTGCAAGATGCTGGCTAATCTCCTAATTGGATTGGAGGGTTAAAAATAGACAGCCTGGCCCGTCTCACATAGGGAGAGCCAATTAACATGCAATGTGACAGCTGGAGCTACAGAAACGGCAGCTTTGAAAAGCAAGGCAGCGTGCAGTGAAGGAAAAGTGTGAATTTATGCTAGTATGCAGGCAGCGACCTGACTTAATTGTGCGAAAGTTATCAGTTTCAGGGCAACTTGTGAATTTTCACAGTGGAAAAGAAGACAGAGAAGACGACTGAGTAAAATGGCAGGAAGCCCAATGTTGAAGTAGAAAGTAGTCTGAAAGCA
The DNA here is from genome assembly GCF_045865225.1 of Trachurus japonicus. NCBI lineage: Eukaryota > Metazoa > Chordata > Actinopteri > Carangiformes > Carangidae > Trachurus > Trachurus japonicus. Next base: position 8,318,920 of record NC_140925.1, read on the forward strand.
CAGACCTACACCAGATGCTGTGTAACTCTTCAAAATTTGTTATTTCAGCCGCTCTCTCTGTGAAACACAAACATTCATGATGTATTTGAAGTTGTTCTGAAGATAGAAGGATTTGTTTGTTTAAAAATGATGAATATCACACATCAGGGTGTGGATCATCGTGTGTTGTTGTCTGTCACAGAAATTCACAGGGAGGTCCGGAAAAATTCTCAGATTTTACGCACACATTTTTTGGAATAAATTCAGAAGTCCAGTTGTTAAAATTTAAAAAAAAGTGCAATATCAAACACCAAAGTTAAAACACTTCAAATCCTAATGGAGATTAATATTTTCTCTCCTAAATCTAGTGGCAATGGAGAGAAACTTTTGGAAAATGACTTACATGGAAAGAGTGTAAAATAAAATATTACTGGATTTATCTCATACTGACAAATTCAGGACATTCCAAGAAATAGTGAAAATCAGCCTGAAATTTAAAGTTGGTTTGACAAAATCAGAGCTAATCAGAAAATGTAATAAAACTGAAAATAAAAAACAAACAAACACATGACATTAAAATATATATGTAAAATATAACACAGGTAAGATGTAACTGATCCACAGCAGGAAAATCCACATGTTACAGCAGCAAAAAGAGACAGGAAACATGAAAAAGAGCAAATATTTAAAAGAGATGAACACATTAACTTCTAAACATCACCATCACATGCTGTGATAAAGGACAGCCGTGTGCCTCTTAGAGTGAACTGTGGAGTGGGTGAGTCATTTAGAGATTCACAGGACGCGATGTGATGTAGTGTAAATATCACCTGTGCTGTGAATGAGGAGAAACACTCAGCTCAGTGTTTGACACAGAATGGTCGGCTGTGGTCGTGACTCACACACACACACACACACGCCATCTCGACCTGCAGGTTCGCCATCCACCCGTCATCCGGCGTCATCTCCACGCAGCCGTGGACCAGCCTGGACGCAGAGGTCAGGTCCAAGTACAACTTCTACGTCAAGGCCCAGGATTCGGAGGGGAAGTACAGCTTGGCCGAAGTCTTTGTCACCGTCCTCGACATGAACGACCACTCTCCAGAGTTTGACGAGGAACTCCTGGAGAAAACCATGATCATTGGTACACCTGTCAGAGTGGAGGTAAATATCACATCATGTATCATCCTTTTAAATGATGAATATTAAAAAAAAAAAATTATATGAAAAATGTATTTTATTTTTCATGTTTGAAATAATCCAACTAACAAGTGAGCTGGTTTTATATCCAATCCTGATATAGCTTATGCAGTCCTGAGCTGTTGATGTCAAAAGTGACTGTTGAACTGGGTGGAACCTTCCTTTATTATAACATCACAGTAGTTTAATTTGATTGAATTTGATCCTGATGCTATGAAAACTCACTTAAATTTTAAACGTTTATTGATCCGCAGCTGAAAATAGTCTCCAACAAATGCACCATTTGTTCAAATTTGAGCATCTTTAATCTAAAATTACAGGGCCGAGCTGTTTCAAAGCAGTACTACACGTTAGTAATTAAAAACTTCACTTGGGAGAATTGGACATGAGTCTGACAGAAACACACAGGTTAAGTGTCAGAAAGTAAAGAAATATGAACTTGCATATTAGTTGTTTTTACTGTTTTTTCTCTTTTCCCGGGATTCATTCACTGCAAGACTGTAGGGGGAAAAAACAGCCTTAAATTTTAACATAGAATCATCCACAGTGAAATTATTGAGCTGATTTGAGTGTAGCTACGATAAATAAAATAAAATAAAAATAAATATTGATAGCAGAGATACAAAATTTAAATTTACATTCATATCTATATCATATATTGTGAAATGCACCTCTGAAATTCAGATATGTACAGAAAATGTAATTACCTCACTAAGAAATTAAAACTGAGCTTCATTTGTCATAATCTCATCAACCTACAGTAACACACCTTAGTGGGTTTTCTTGTCATATACCAACAGAAAATATTAGGCTTTTGATTGATACAATGATTTAATATTGTCCAGTCTGCATGTTATAGGAATGAGTGATATTCTGCTTCTTTCTCCAGGCAGTAGATGATGATGCAGAATCTCCAAACAACGTGATCGAGTACTCCATCATGACAGCTGATCCTGACAACGCCTTCGACATCAACTCCAACACTGGGGAGATCGAGCTGAAGCCGTACATCAAGTCCATGGAGATTGTGCAGAACATCACCAAGCAGAAGGACTGCAAGTGGTCTCTGGTGGTCCAGGCCCGGGACAGGGGCTCTCCGTCCTTCAGCACAACAGCCGTGGTCAACATCGACATCACCGAGGCGGTAAGAGCTGCTCTGACTCGCAGCATGCTTTGCAGCGCTTTCTACTCCAAGCCTGAGCTATAGATTCACGCAGTTTTTACACATGAATGAATGACCTTGTTGTCATTGCTGTGCAGCTGCTATTTCAGCATCCTTTACACATTTCATTTACCTCCTGTTCTCATTAACATTACCACATAGTTTTCTGATGCTTCATGTTTTCACTGTGTTTTCATTCTCTCCGTCTCCATGATCACTCAGTGTCTTTGGTTTTTGTTTCTGTGTTGTGAATCGTGCTTTTCAGGTCAAAGCTCGAATTGTTACATACTTCATGGGCCTCAGCAAGCGTCCGCTGACTGTTTTTGGAATTTGTCTCAGCATTGTCTTGTCCCTCATTTTGCTAACAATCTGCATATCCACAATCCTGTACTGTAACGCGGTGAAAAAGTCACGAATCAACCCCGAGAGTAATTACATTAAAGTGATCCGCAGAACCAAGTGAGAAACAACTGATACCTGTACCTCTGTTCATTCATAAGCTTCAAAAACATATCTATTTTTTTACTGGTTTTTATTGTCTGTAAAAGAGTACTGGAGCACGATATGACAATAAGATATTTTTTCTTTTCTATTTTCCTTATTTTTTGTTTGTTTTGTTTTTTTTAATTGGAAATTGATATCTCTCATAACATAGTATGGGGTTTTACACAACCAAAGTCCCATTTTTCACTATTTAAAATACACAAAATGCACTTCATTTCTCCATTTTGGTCTCATGAAATGTCATCATTCTTCTTCAGCCCTCATCAGGCACATGCCAAAGAGAAATCCTAATGCACCGCACTGCCAGACGCATTCCCAACAACTAGTGTCGTGCTGTAGTTCTTAGCATTTGCGTCAGTAGCTGTGCACTCTAGGACAGAGGATGACAGGTGAGTGTGAGTGGAGAGTGTGTGTGGAGAGTGTGTTCAGAGTGTTGTGTTCGTAGGTAATCATGTTGTCTGGGGCTCCTCTGTCAGTGCTTTGCTCATCCATCTCTCATGCTTTGCATGCTTCAGACAAATGTTACGTTAACGCTTGGATCCAGTCCCCTGGACTTGATTTAAACTATTTTATTTGTGCTCTTTTACAGACTCCTCTCAAGGGGCCTATGGCGGCCTTTTTATTGAAAAGTAGGGACAATCCTATGAGAGCTCTAGGCATGGTCACTGTTATCATTAGTATGTTAGTAGGGGTGACTGCTTTGATCTCTACGGCTATGTACATGCGCAACTCAAAGTCCAACAGGATCATGCCGACACGTCGCATCATTAAGAAGCGACCCAGGGACCAGCAGCCCTGGAACCTCAAGATGCCCAACGTGAAGTTCAACAACCCCGCAGACAAGTTCATCATCAGCGACCCAGAGAGAGGCCCTCAGCGGACCACAGGCAGCCCCCGACAGAAGCCTCCACCCCCCAGCGCTCCCTCTCTTCCCCCTCCGCCTCCATCCAGCATGCGGCCGAGTGAGAGGCCCCGGGCCGTCCCGACAATATCTGGTGCTCTGGCCTCCAAAGGCTTGAAGAAAGCAAAGAGTTGTCGTCGCAAAGAGGCAAATATAAGCTCTGCTTTAGTGTCTGAGCTTAAAATGAAGCTGGAGCAGAAGATCAATGAGAGCAACCAAGGTTATTATTAACACAAACATCCTGTTTTAGGTTGTCCAGTCCCGTCTTTGACGACTCTATTGCACTTAGCTCATCTACTGTCGGAGAGGTCTCACCTGGACGCATGATGATCTGGTGGTGGGGTGGGCCTACCTTTAGATTATCGATGGGTAAATGATCCAGTGGTAAAACAGGAAGGTCTACAGATATTTATGTCTTAATGTGAGATATTTAAGAAGCAGATTTCACTGCATCCTCAACTGACCTGGCTTAGGCGAGGAGAGGAGAGAGCTGGAGTCTGTCGGTGGTGTGGTAGACAATTCACCATACTGCCATCTTGAGGAGGATTACATGATCTTAACAGTAAGAAGCAGCCACTGTATATTGCCCAGGGAGAGGATTACAAAGACTTACTGTGTATACATAAGTTGCATAACTTCCTGAAAAGCATCATATTTGTTATTCTGTGGTGTTTCCAACACAATTAGGATTTCACTCAATAAATCCTAACAAATGAAAAATGAAAAAACTTAAAACACACATTTCTTTTGCTCACTGGAGCAGAAAGACACAGTCAGCAAAACACCACTGCTTATTATAAAGTGCTAAAGGACCTGTGTGTTGATATTTTTACTGTGTTACATCAGCCGCTTGAAAGCTGAGAAGTTGCTCTTTTGTATGATTACAATGTGCCACTGTAGGTTTTCACAGTAACACAAGCTGAGTTGCTTTTATTTCTTTGACTGTGCGAGTCTAGAAAAATGCTTTTATATAAATTGACCATGGGTCCAATTTAATTGTACAGTGCTGTATTATTTTCATTATTTTGAATACACATACTGTATATGACAGGATATACACATTTCCCACTTGCATCTTGCAGCACTTAATGAAACCATCTAACTCCATTAGTGGGATATTGTTGGTAAAAAAAAATAAATAAAAAGTAGTCATATGCTTGAGATTTTCAAGCTCAGATTGCTCTGTAAATAACTTGCTCAGACATTTTCTTTATAGATGTACATGTTTAAATGTAGAATCTGTGTTGAACATTTAGGGTCCACACGCAGTTACTTTCCATGTTACTCTCCAATGCCTTCAAATGTAGGCACGTACAATTTAATCGCTGTAATAAATATCTTGTCTCTGACTATATCTTAACTTATACCCATCTTAAATAAGTTGGGATAAACTATATATCTTGACTGTAAATTTTTCTTGCCTGGTCCTGTAAAGTAACATATTTGTACCGTCTTTGTACCGTCTTGATTTTGAATAAATATTTGAAAATAAATTAGTCCATGTTTTATTTTGTCCACAGGCAAAAACATGTTAATAGGTTAAATTATGTTTTTAAACATTTAACTGGTGTATATCAGCATTTTTGTCCGATTATCTGTATAAAAAAAGAAAAACAAAAGGCATGTCAGTGTGGCAGATTGGACAAAACTAGATGACTCTGTTATCTACCACAAACAGCAACATGTAGGATTGTAAATGCAGGACTTTTTTCTCTGTCTATGTAAATGAGTATTTTATTAGTTGTATTGGTGCACTGCTTTAATTGTATTATTCTATGTGTAGAAAAAAATCATTATACCTTTATTATATTTTTTCACATAATCATACATGGCAAAACTTGACATATATTTTTTTATTGGTATAAAATTTACCTTGTGGGGGAAAGTGACTAAACATATTCGTAATGACAAAACTAGCACATGCTCTCGTTGCCTGTGCAACTGATGTAGCAACACTGTGAGCCTGGAGCTGTCATTAAATGGAAATATCATGTCCTGCTGACTAGGATTCAGATAGAAAATCACTTTAATCTTCTTACGAGTGTATGTATAAATGCACGGGAATACACCGCTTATGTAACAAATCCTCTGAGTGATTGTGCTAAAAAATCACAGTATGTCTCAGCATTCGTCTTTGAATTCCATTTAATCCACATGAAACATCATATCGTTCCGTTACAGACAAAATCTGGAGCCTGTAAAAAGAAAAACAAATTTTAAAAAAAGCTCATTTTATTAAAAAATAAATGTGCTGGAGCACAAACCCACACACAATCCAGTTTATTACGATTTAGTTTTGTGACGTAAACAATAAAGAAATACATACAAGTGTTGATTATTTACATTTTTTATTTTTTTATTTTGGAGAGCTTATCAAAACATTAAGAAAAAAGTGACTCGAGCATACATATGAAACCTTCAAGCACAAAAGTACATTCACATAAACAATAGCAAACTCTCCCTATAATTAGGAAGAAAGGCATCTCCATTTTGAGCTGATAGCTTAAAATTTATATTTACAGGGTGACTATGCACTCAATATACTGCATTCTCCTTTGTGCCTGTTGTGTATCGTCATTAAATTCAAATCACAGAGCTACAGCATTCAGTTTTCTAAAAAATGAATTGAATAAATGAAAAGCAAAATTAATTACGCTTTTTCCAGAGTCAAATATTCTTCTGAAAAAAAATTTCATTGTCGACCGTAGCTGGTAATGACATGTGTCCTCTTTGCTCAAATTTTGCACAATTTGAGACACATTTAAACATTTCAACAATAAATAAATGGTAAATATTTTTCTTGTGTTGCAAAAACCATACCAGATTCATTCATTCAGATGGTGAGAAGGATTAAAGTGCTTTTTGAGGGCTGTTTTTTTGGGTGGGGATGATTGCTGGATGGTTCTTTTTCAGAAAATCTGATGCATAGCTCTGTGACTTAAATGCAACTCTAAGACATGAGAGGGCTTTACATTCATGTACATTTCTTTGAGTCTAATAAAGATGAGCTGCACTCCCTCCTTTGGGCCTTTCCTCAGACTTCCGCCTCTTTTTTGGCTTTTCCTCCGGTTCCTTGCACAGGCCTTCTTCGCTGGTGGCCTGCAGGCTGTCGAAGGTGCCCTGCCTCTCCGTCCCCTGCAGGCTATCTCTCTGCATCCGATGCTTCTTCCACAGATCCACGCAGCGATCCACGCAGCTGAACCTGGCCTCGGTGGTGCAGGCGTACATGCCGGCCGGCACCGCCAGTACCATGGCCAACACGATGACTATGATATGGATGAGTCTCTCTCTTTGCTCCAGCTCACTGATGTCGCTTCCCGTCATGAACACGATGCACTGGCCTTCCCTGGGAGGATGGTTCTTCAGAGTCACACACACCTCGTACTTGGTGACGGGCAGCAGGTCACCGACCGAATAGCTGTTGATGCCGGGGCCGATGTAGATCGTGTCCTTTTTTGGCGAATCGTATTTGCCAAAGTGGATGGTGAACCAGGTCTCTGCAGGGTTGTCCGTCGCTGCGTACCACTCAAGGGTGATACCATAAACTGTCTGCTTGGCGATTCGGATGTCAATGTAAGCATTTTCATCTGATGACAACATGGGGACAGGTGGAGGAAGCGGGGCAGAGGAGTTGGAGGAGCTGATGTCGACCATGATGCCAACAGAGGAGTTGCCAATGAAGTTGTTGGCCATGCAGGTGTAGAGACCTCGGTCGGCCAGGAGAAGAGAGGGAATGAGCAGCTGGGAGGAGACAGTCTCTGAGTCTATATGAGTCTCTTTAGCTGCAAGAATAAAACATAGCATCAGTGTAGACTGTATTTAATCCAGAGGCTTGTTTACATCTGACACAGACAACCTTTAAGATGGCATTGTTTGCACATCGTCACATGAAGCAGATGCAGCTAAAAGGTTCAAGATATACCTCACTAAGTGATCCTGCAGTAGGTTTACAACAATTTAATGGATGGTAGTAATAAAATAAAAAAGTCTTACCGGCAAATCCTCTTATAATCTTCAGACTGTACATCCACTGAATGGTCGGGTCCGGCCTGGCCTTGACTAAGCATGTGAGTGTTGCGTTTGCGCCGAGAGGTAAAGTGATATTAGTCTGTGGGGCAGAAGCCTGTGGTTTCATGCATGTTTTTAACTGGATCTCATGGAAAAACTTGTCTGCTTTGGAAACGGGGCCCGAACACGTCAAATAAGAGTTCATCAGGATGATGGGAGGGCTGACTGTCCTGATGAATTCAACAAAGTCTTTGAGGCGACAGTCACAAAACCAGGGGTTGTCATGGAGCGCCAAAACCACATTAGACACCACTCCTTCTTTCCCCCATGCTTTCTCTGCTGTTTGGTAAAGAGGCCAATTCATGAAGACATCTTTGGATATGACGCTAAGATGATTGGAGGATAAGTCTAAGTAGGTTAGGGCAGGTAAGTGTCTCAGGGCGTGTTCAGGTAGGACATCGAGTCGATTGTGCTTCAGGTCCAAAATCTTGAGTTTTGGCGTGTCCTGAAAGGCTGTCCACGGGATTGAAGTCAGCACGTTCCCTTGTAGCCTCAACTCCGTCAATCTGGCGAGCCCCTCCAGGCTTTTGATGTTCATCAGGGTAATCTCATTGAAATTTAGCCAGAGGAACTCCAAGGGACTAACTTTGGAGAAAGATCCTTGCGGTAGCTCAGTCAGGTGACATTTTTCAATTCGGATTTTAGTGAAATCATTTGGGATATCTTCAGGGACTTGTACCATGGAGGTTTCCATACATAGTAAAGACCTAGAATGGTAAGACCGGATACTTTTAGACGAGAAAAGCTACTGTAACAGCAAGACTGCTATATTTTCAATTCACTGCTAATTTTAAAGCCACATTTCTTCAAGTTTATGGATAGTGTTTGTAGATTTTAAAACAATTTGGCCACCAGTTTACATTTAAGACAAAAGTCACGTCCAAAAAAGGGTTAAGGCTAAAACATGAGCTACTTTTAAAAGTTTGTCTGGTTTCAGAGGTAGCTTACCTTCCCAAGTTATCATCTGTGCAGGTGCAGCCAGTTAGACAAGTTGACAGTCCGGGGGCGATGAGATATGACACCAAAACAATATGTAATGTAAAGTAAGGTAAGGCGTCCATATTCCTGAAGGTGCATGTGAAGTAGGCCTGTGAGGGCAAGACGAGCCCATGGGCTGCGTGGAAGAAAGCCTATTACTGTAATCTGCCTTGACGTAACACATAAGACACCAAATGACATTTGAGACACACGGAGGAGGTGTGCGTATATATAGCAATGGTCCACTTTGTCTACAGAAAATATTGTCTGATCTGTTCAGAAGCATTAAAAAACACTCTCCACAAATTTAGCTCAATCCAGATCATGTCAGTCTCACTGTTCTACTTTCAGGTATGACCCTGAAATGCTTTGCATCGGTCTAATTTAATTTATTTGTCCCTCACCAAAGAACAGACACTGATATTAAGTGGGCCGGAGCCTGTTGGGCTTAGCAGCAAAGAGAGGGAGGGCTGCAGAGAGAGAGACAGATGTCTGGAGGACTGTAACCTGACCTCAATAATCTGAATACTGGTTGTCTCACAGGTTGTTTAAACTGAATCAGCAGACAAAGCAAGTGCGAAAACAGAGAACTCGGCTTCAATCTTTCACAAACAGTTTTACTTAATTATCCATCTAACCATACAATATATATATCTCCAAGTTATGGTAGAAATTTTAAAGTAAGGTTTAGTATTTGATCATACATTGCTTATTGTTAATCTGCTTGTATTTTATATCAAATTCAGACATTTGGAATACGCTTTTGCAAATGGTATTATCCTAGTCGAGGCGACATTGTTCCTCAGTACCAGATGTCTGTTTTTGTCTAAAAGGGCAAATCGCAGCATCAACCTGAAGTTGATTTAGGTTTGTTGTTCACAGTTATCTATATGAGTTTTGATTAAATTGTAGAGAACATTGGTATTATTGATAACGTAGAGCTAGCAGCAGCTTTGTGAGGCTAAATTAGCATGCTAACATTCACAGAAAATTATATTTAGCAGGTACAACATTTACCATTTTCATGATCTTAGATTTGTACATAGCATACTAGTATTTGCTAAATAGCACTAAAACAAAACAAGTGGCTGAGTCGGCCAAATCATTTGATAACACTGAAATAGTTTTGACTGAATGAAAACGGTATCCAACTGCAATGTAGAAACATTTTTAGGCCAATTTATCCAATAGTGGACATTTCACTCAGACTTACGAACATCAACCTAATCATGGTGTTAGAGGAAGCTCCAAGGGATCATCAAAGTCAACAGGATTCCTCCTATGACAAAAACACATATCTCCAAATCGGCAATGTAATTTCTGCTTCAGGAAGAAAAAAGTGTTCAATATACAAGAAAAAAGCGTGTACACATTTATCAATATAAAAATATTTATTTTTCATCAGTACATTCATACATACACATATATTTCAGGTCACAAATATTTACACATTATAAAATGTACTGTGTTTTAGGTTTTTTGACCCAATGGTAAAACCTGGCACATTAATATCATACTGACGTACAAAACAGACTAATAACTGCTGGTCCATCATTTCTCTAAATACTTTATGTTTTAAATAAGGATTTAAACACAACGCAGAGGTTATTGGAAAAGAAATGATGGGTTTGAGACAGTTTAGGGCAACATGTCAAGACATTTTCCTCTGCAAAACATCACCTTTAAAAGTGCATGATGAATAAAAAAAAAACACATTTACACCACATGTAAATATTGAAACTGTCACCGTGTATATTTTCCCTTTTTTTGTTGTCCACCAAATGAATGGTAGTTTTCATTCCCACAAGGCTGTAAAGTAGTTTCATACACCAAATGCTGAAAGAACCGTCAGTGTCCTCTAAAGACCCTAAAAAGAGGATCATTCAAGTCTCTTGAGCACTGCAGTTCATCTATTCACATCACAGGCCGTTAAAAAACAAAGTGCATCCTCTGGAGTTTGAGGCATACGTTTGGTTTTAGCAGAAATACTCATTGGGTGGCCCCTCAGTCCTCATTGTGGCCTCTGAGTCAACACTGGACCTCGCTGAGAGCAGCCTGTTGGATTCATCAGGGTTTAACCTGGTCAGATATTCACCCTCCATCCCTTTAGCTTTGGCTGCGGGTCCGAGGGTCTCAAACGTGACATACGAGTCCTGCATCTCCTTGGACTGGCGCCCCAGCAGCTTTTGGCAGCGTTTCTTCAGCGCCCCGCAGCACACAATCAGTGTCAGGGGGACGGCAATAACGCACGCTACTGTTATCACCACTACATTAATAAGCTTCTGAGTGCCACTGGCACTGGCCGCCTCGTCTGTTGAGAAGATTACACACTGCTCCTTTTTCGGGATCAGGCCTTTGACGCAAACACAAGCAATGTACTTTGTCTTTGGCACAAGGCCGTCAATGGTGATTCGGTTCTTTCCAGCACCCACGTTGATGCGACGCATGTCTCTTTCACCAAAAACTGCATACAGGACGCTGAACTCGGTGGTGTTTGTAGCTGTGGGGGCTCGCCAGTTCAGGGAGACGGTATGGTCGGTGTCACCGATCACCTTGACTGAGCGAACTATCCTTTTCTCTGGAGCTTGCTGCAAGGACGAGGCGTTGGCCACTAAGCTCAAAGCGTCCTGCTCCACATCCTGGGACCCCTGGGCGTTTGTCGCCTTGCCTCCACCCTGAGAAGCACCGTCAGAGATGCTGTAACTCTCAATCTCGTACTTCCCAGTCACGCCTTTGCCGTTGAGAGGTTCAATTATGGGCTGCCCTGCCGTGGTTGTTGGTGGAGGGACATACCTGGCAATAAGCTTCTCCTGGTATGCTGCTCTTCCAATGCCACCGGGTTTTTTCCCTCTGTTTCTCTTCGAAACACCTCCTGTCTCCTCTGAACGGATGGAATCTGTGATCACCAAGGAGATGATGGCGTCTGCAGTGCCCACAAAGTTGGTTGCTTTGCACACATATTTCCCAGAGTCACGGTAGGAGACCGCAGGCACGCTCAGGATTGACCAGATGATGCCCTCCTTTGAAATCTCTTCCTGAACTGAAAAGCGAAAAAAGCAGGAGTTAAGCAGATTGGCACAAAAAGAATAACTTTAATCTCATTGATACTTTGACTTGGACGGAAATAGATACCGTTCTAATCTAAGCATATCTGAACTCACCGGTGCCATTCATTTTCTTGCCATCAGCGCGGCTCCAGGAAAGCTCGGGGATGGGGACTCCGACCGTGCCACAGCGTAGCAAGACGTTGTTGCCCAGGGAGCTCCGAACTCGAGCCACAGCCGTGTGAACCCGGGGCCCCTGGCACCTCTGCAGCTCCGCCTCGGTGAAGAGAACCCCCGACAGGCTCTCCGGATCGGCACACCTCAGCCTGGTGTCGACGAGAGCCACAGACGATGATGGGGACTTCTGAAACTGGACCAGATCGTACAGTCGGCAGTCGCACAACCACGGGTTGTCATGAAGTCCTGAAGAGGAAATAAAAATTGGTTAAAGAACACGTTTCTTTTCTTTGTTTGTTTGTTTTAACTCTGACCTAAACTGACTATAGGATCCTGTGGCTGTAATTAGTCTGACAACTTGAAATACTGCACACAATAACTAAAATTAGACTAATCCCCAACTCAGCTTTAATGCATCTGGTGTCAAAGGAGTGGCTGCCATGCAAGGCAGCTTAAAAAAAACAACTTTCCAGTATCTTAATATGTAACAGCTTGAGCCTCACCGAGAATTAGTTTGGAGGAATCCGTGTCCTGCGGTGGCTTCACACTCAGCCACAATGTGAGGACTTCAGCAGGAACAGTTGTCAGACTGTTGCTGGATAAATCCAGATAGGTGATGTTCTTGATGTAGATGGTAGCTTCGACGGGGATGGTGGATATCTTGTTGTTGTGTAAATCGAGGAGCCTTAGGTTTGGCATATCAGTCAGAGACTCCCAGGGGAAGGAGGTGAGGGCGTTTCCATCCAGCCTGAGCTCATCCAGGTTGTAAAGACCCCGAAAACTGTCAACGTTCAGTGAACTGAGTGAATTGAAAGACATCCAGAGAAACTCCAGGTTGTTGAGGTAGTGGAAGTTGTTGCTAGAGATCCTTGTGATCGCCGTTTTCTCGATACGAAGCTTTGATGTGTCAGATGGGAAATTTGCAGGAACCACGGTGATTTCTGGATCATTGCAAAGCACACTCCTGCAAGAAGGAGAGGAAAACAAATATTATTGTATTATTATGTAGAATAAATAATCCATTGCACACAGCACATCAAAGGTAAGGTGTCTAAAAATACATTTAGTTGCAAACATTTTCTCCCTGTTTAACATGAAAATAATGCAGTTTTGCTTTTATGTGAAGAAAACGTGGTTTCCCATTGTTCAGTAACAAGCAAAGGAGATTAAAGAGCAACTCCAAGTTAATCCTCCACTATACAGAGTGACTGAATAGAAGAAAACTGCATTAGAAAATATATTTTCCATGGAGAAATGATGAAAGCATGCTGTGAGGATGAAACACACCAACACAAACAATGATTTTAGTACCTGCTGCAGTTCTACTCACCTTGCTTTTGATCCGTCGCTTAGTTTGTGGAAGAAGCAGCTACATTGTGCAGGACATGAACTAACCAACAGAGGAAGAAAGACTAAAGCCAAACAAAGAGCAGCAGTAAAATGTCGACTCATTTTGTCTCCCGTAGTATGCAACTAAACTACTGTTTAGAAAAAATGAGGCGCAGCTACTTGGTCTAACGGGACATCGGATGCATCGTGGTTGTTTTGCAGGCTCACAGCTCCATACTGCTCCGACTGGTCTGAATCCTCAGATAAAAAGGATAGGCAGGGATTAGCGAAGGACTTGAGTTATTTTCATTCACACGATTAGGCTATTGCTTCCTGGAAGCTGATAGGCTGCATAGTTTTCACTTTCATTCTCAGGGAAACTACTCCCCAAAAGTTGATTGGGTGGTTAATTATGGAGACAACTAAATGTAAACAGCAGCGCCTAAATACAGGTAGACACAGCAGGAGTGCGCCCAGGATAGAAAGCTAAAATCTACCTGCAGGTAGAGGTTACAACAGTGCAGATTGAGTTTCCTTCCCTCCCTAATATAATTTTAAACTGTTAAGGAAGGAATAAATAAGGAATAAATAGCTATGTTTTGTTTTTAATGTTGCGATTTTAGCAATAGCTATAACATAGCCTACTCCTATGTGTGATATACTTCCTTATGTGGCCAAATAGATTAGTCATCAAAACATCAGGCATGTGTTTGCCATCAAGCTGCATTTTATTTTAACTCTTTTGCTGTCACAGTTTCTCAAGCTGTGCTAATTTTCTCGAAGTGTTTCATGAAATGTTGAACAGTTTTCAGTTTGTGTGACGGCTAGAACCTGGCAACAAAACACCACTAGATGGCAGTGGAGAGTCACTAAGGTGCATAGTGTATCACAGGTCACTCACGTTGTCTGGTACAAACTTCATGGTACCCTATCCAGGAGATCAGTGGGTGTAACATATACGGTAGTTTCAATAATTCCAGATTTTTCTTTTTTAAATTAAAATTTTTAAAGTCGATCAGAATTAAATCATAATTTCCCAAAGAAAATTAAAATAAACAATGAACTTTATTAGAGGTTATAAACACACACACATTGATTTCTTTTTCACATTATGCACAGTTCAAGATTTATACGAGGATTACTATGATGTATTGGCACAATGCTATGATTTATAGTAGGCCTATAATGCTGCAGATATTATATTCTGTGTGTTTGAGTATGACACAGTTTGCAGCTGATAGACATGCTGTCACAGTCCCTGAGGGTTTTTCACAGGTGAAAGGGTTTAAAGATGTGGCTGTCCGGCCAGATTCTCAAATCCTTTAATCCAGTCATCTCTCTGTCTCTCATTAATGCATCTTTGTTCTATTTCTTTCAGGAGGGTTGTCCCAGGCTTGACCAGAGAAAAACATTCAGCCCTGGCTTTCACCTCTCCCCATCTGGCCTCTGGCATGACACATTGTGGATCAAGGATGGGGAAGGAGTTGATATATTGTCTATTGGTATTGGGTGGAAAGAGAGAAATCATGGAACAATGAAACTTCTTAGAACCAATGTAAAAAAAACAACAACAAAAACAAAGCAAAATAAACTCTCTCATTGTGTATCGGGAATGTCAAAATGCCTGAAAAGCCAGGATTCATTTTATCTCTTAACACATATACTGTACTTTATCCAGATCAACATCTAGTAATAAAAGTTAAAATTGCAAAGAGATTTTGTGCCATTCACCTTTTTCTAGCTCTTCCATCTGTGGCTATGAATTGCAAATTCAACAGTGAAACCTTTGTCTCATTGCAAAACCTGCAGATTATGACGGTGTAATTAACTATTTGGCAATACACCAATGTGCAGCCACTACAAAGGTGTGAGCGGTTCAGAAACAAATATTACAGACAGAGATCCAGGCCAGTTGCAGCCACGGGTATAAAGTCCCACAGGTTTAGATTACAATCATCATCAATCCATTGCATTCATGCCTGGCTCTTGTTTCGTCAGACTCAGCTGCTGTAGATTAACAATAGAATTGTTTTACATTGTGAAATTGGCACTCTGCTGCTTTATGTTCCTGTGTAGGTTCACACTGCTCCTTCAGCCTCTGACAAACACTTCACAGGCGTCTTGTTGGGATTTTTAAGGCACCAGATAAACATGCCAATGTACAAAATCCCAATGTTTCAGTTTATCTGTAAGAGAACAACATTTCTACTGCCACATTTGAGCCCCATGAGTCAAGAGTAGCAGATGCACTGCTAAGCGTTGACGTTGCAACACTTTTTTTTTCTGAAAGTGAGGAAGTCTGTAACTGGATGGGACGCCGAGCTTTTAGACAGGACAATATGGGCAGTTTGAGAAAAGGGTATTATAAGTCCATTGGGACACATCATTACTTCATAGTTAATGAGTTTGTGGTAATCTGCGCACAGATTAGTGGTGCAATCAGACTCTGCCCAAATGTTACATTTTAAAAGCTCCAGGCTGCTGCGAGAGCCAAAGGTCACTTTACCAGTGTCCTCGTTTCTAAGGTTTATTTTGGTCAGCAGTTCAAGACAGACAAATTAGTCAAATGAATGAAGTCCGGATGCTTTCAAAGGCTTTGATGTGACCTTTTACACTTGTTTGCAGTTTGCAGTCTTGACTGTGCAACTCAGATGCCCAGTGAAATAAAAGTCAAAGGTTGGCAGGGTTTAAAGCGCACAGAGTAAAATACTGTATATTGGGTCAAAAGGATGTAGACGGGCCAAAGTATAAAAGATGTTAAATGTCCAAGCTTTAAAAGAAGCTACAGAGTCACTGTGGTGTGTGAAAGTGTAGCTGCCTCTATGGTTCGTGTCTATTCTTGATGTTAAGTGAGCAAAATATAAAACTCAAAATTTACATTTTCTTTGGGGAAATGAAAAATGCAAATGCAATGAAATTTAGATCTAGTGAACAGACCAGAAATAGACTTTCTAAATGTGGATTGTTTTATGACATTATGGACTGTCATAGACATGAGAGAGTAACCTTTCAGCCAACATTTTTTATTGTTTGTGTGTGTAGGGGAGTGGTGGTGGTGGTTATAATTTGGCACAAGGTTATAAGCAGAATGTATGTGACTTTTCATTTTTGTACCAGCAAAAAATTCAATGAAAAAGTGTAATTCAAAAATGTAATTTAGAGCAAAACAAATGCTTTTTACCCTGAAGGCATCATGATGTACACATTAGTGACTGAGGAGCAGATCAACCAGCTGCCTTTAAGAGTTCTCATCACCACATCCAAGCCCACCCAGTAGCCTAAAGACAACATTTCCCATGATCCCATTCTCTTTTGTTATCAGCCACAGCTGCAGAGGACGAATATTGATCTTTGCACCGATTGATACCTGCAATAGACATTTCAAATTTACATAAATATACCATAGGCTATTCGTTCGGACTTTTAGATCCGAGAGTTACGCAGCGAAGACGCAAACTTTTTCACGCAGCCGGTCTGAGGAGGTCTGCTTGTTAGGACATTCTTCGGGGGATTGCAAGAGGGGCTCAGATTAGTCTCTTTATGCGTTTTCACGTGAAAGAGCCTTTATAAAGGCGTCACTTCGCTGGGGGGACGGTGGTGAGAGTCACAACAGGAAAAGGACTTGGTTTTCAGTGCAAATTTTTATTTTGTGCTTTTCAACATGGCAGCGTATACATTACCGGAGGGATTCACGGAGTTTGATATGTTTACATTCGGCACAGCGCTTCTAGTTGGGGGTAAGTGGCGCGTGCACACAGGAAGACATGCCTACGCAGGAATTAAAGGGACAGTACACCTTGAAATGATTTGACTAAAGGCTTAAACCAAACTCAGAATGATGATAAGTCAAGTTAAATTCGTGCAATTTCAGTGTCTGCAAAGTGTTGGGTAAAACTCTAACATGAGTTGGATTAAACTCAAAATACTACTGAATATTAATTGGACATCTCCATTTCCTTGTCACTTTCAGGCCTGCTCGGATTCTTCCTCAATGCCATCAGCATCATTTCCTTCCTCACAGTGAAGGAGATGAGGTCTCCCAGTAACTTCTTTGTGTTCAATCTCGCTGTGGCCGACCTCTGTCTGAATATTAACGGACTCACAGCTGCCTATGCCAGCTACCTCAGGTATTAAGAGGATTTTTTAAAAAGATTTATTCTCAAACATGTTGTGTTATCAGTGGGGTGCTACATTTATCTTGTCAACCCCCACAACAACTAAAAAAGGCTTAGTATTTGATATTAGCCATTGGGTGTCACAAGATAAATAAGCTTCTGGGTTTCATAATCTAATCCACAATCCACTTTATTCAGTGTTTTAAATTCATTCACATTTTGCAACCCACCTGTTTTTTGTTGGAAGAAAAATAAAACAGCATTCAGTTTTATATTTGATTCCTGTTTAAACCTCTCATCATCAGCAGGGCTCAGTTAAACAAGTAACAGGCCCCACGTTGACCCCCTAATCCCCATTTTATTTTGTAGGCTATATATATATTATGTGCAAAAGTATTTAGTAAAATGCACCACATAAGCACAGTGAAACCAGATGAGACTTGGATTTAATGTAGGAATTCACTGTATTATGTGATTTAGTGATGCATAACGGCATCCAGTCACCACAGACTAAATTTCCATATTATGAGTCTTGAGCCCTCGGGGGAGTTGGTTGTTTTGATAATCCATCCTTGGGAATTGATAAATCCCTCTCAAATGTTTTCAAGATAAATCTGATGGGTTACAAAATAATAAAAAAGAATTTTCTGACTTTTTTTTGGGTGATGTATTTGAGGGGCTTAACCTGTCAGGACTTGAACAGTCTGACAGTCAAACATCACTCTTTGATTTTTACTGCAAAAGTGCTCAGACGTTGCCTATGATGAAGGCTAGGAGCTGCATAGGACTACTCTTCACATCATGCTATGGTTATAAAATAACACAGTCTAATAGCAGAATATGGAATATGGATAACATTTTGTTGTCTTTTCTAGATCTTGGCCATTTGGTCAAGAAGGTTGTGGCCTCCACGGTTTTCAGGGGATGATAGCAGTCCTGGCCTCCATCAGTTTCATGGCTACCATCGCTTGGGACAGATATCACCAGTACTGCACCAGTGAGTACAAGATATGTCACCACCAGCACTACACATTCAATTCACTGTGAAGAGGAGTCAAAATATGTCTCTCTGTAGGACAGAAGCTCTTCTGGAGCACAACTCTGACAATGAGCGGCATCATCTGGATTCTGTCCATCTTCTGGGCTGCTGTTCCTCTGATGGGATGGGGCGTCTATGACTTTGAGCCCATGAGGACTTGCTGCACACTGGACTACACCAGAGGAGACAGGTGGAGTTATAGAAATACAGAAACGAGGCTGTTGGCATCTGTTCTATAATTAAATGTCAAATATTGACCATAGGCTGTGTTGTTTTCCTATTTATCTCTTGAACAGGGATTATGTGACCTACATGCTGACTCTGGTGGTGCTCTACCTGACGTTCCCAGCTATTACCATGATGTCATGCTACAACGCCATCCACAAGCACTTCAAGAAGATCCATCATCACAGGGTAAAATATGTTACTGTATTCTCACAATGCGTTTGAAGGGAACAACTGTTATGTTAGATGACAGAAAATGCATTTTTTTTTGTTCCAGCTGTGCCTGTAGAAACCAGTTTATTTTGATTGTTATATTATGACACAGTCAGATTTCACTGACCTAATGAACAGGAAATTAGAAGCTACATTCTGTAGGAAATAACCTCAGCTAATGATGCCTCTTCTTACAAGTTAGCTTAAAGCAATCATCCCTTCAGTTCTGTGGCAAATAAACACAGACTGCTGTCAAACTCCTGCTAATAGAAAATGTAATGGATGTATGTTTTGAGTTTTGAACACAGCCACTTAACCAACTTCTCCCCGCTTTATGTTAAGCTAAACAAATCTCCTTCCCTGGCTCTGGCTTCATAGTTAGCACACAGTTGTGAGAATGGTATAAATCTTCCCTTCACACTTAATAAAGTGAATAATGCTTTTCCAAAACATGATATTGACCACATAACATGCAGATTAGAGCTTATGTATTACACAGTACACATTTTTAGCCTAAGCCTTCATTGTTTTTATCACCTGCAAGTTGTAAATCCATCAAATTCAGTATGTGATATATACACAAATACACTAATGACAACTTTGTTTTCTAGTTTAACACCAGTGTGCCTTTGAGGGTCATGCTGATGTGCTGGGGCCCCTACGTCCTCATGTGTATCTACGCTTGCTTTGACAATGTGAAGCTTGTGTCTCCAAAGCTGCGAATGGTGAGTGTATATATATCAGAAATAATTTTATCAAGAACAATGTTTTTAAAATGATCTCAAAATGATGGCTGACTCAGCAGAACAATGCTTTATATCAAGTACTTTGGAGATAATGGATGTGCTTGGTTCTTCTCTCAGGTGCTTCCGGTTGTTGCAAAGACAAATCCCATCTTCAACGCTCTCCTCTACTCGTTTGGAAACGAGTTCTACCGAGGCGGCGTGTGGAACTTCCTCACGGGACAAAAGATTGTCGAGCCAGTTATCAAGAAGTCAAAATAAAAGGAAAGTCAGTGTCCTCCGAGCCCATCATCCACTCTTATGATAGTGTCCTCACACTGTTGCTATGGTTTTGCAAAGTAAACATCACTGAGCCATTTAGTTGCCTGTACAGTTGTAATATTTTCACATGTGGAGAGTAGATGAAACTCAGGACAGTCTCTACACTTGGAGCCACCACCGTAGCCTTATTCTGGATTTACAGTTCATGTTGCAGGTAATTTATCCATTTACAAATGATTGCATTCTTACAACAACAACTTGTCTCGCACTGCTTCTCCGTCACTCACAATAAAAAGAATGTGTTGCTGCTCTTCTATTGTGTGCTCCATTGATTTCTAAACAGTTTTCAACTTGGAACAACTAAACCACCTTGAGTAAGAAGCCTAATTTTGTACAGTTGGCCAGGATCCTCAAACGGCCTTTCATGACACAACTAGCCCAAGCATTCACTAAGAGGATTAATGCATTGTGTTTTTGTTACGAAGACTATTTAAGGTTATGTAAGTTCCTTATATAGCGAGGAGGCATTCACTGTGTTAAGACTCCATTATGCAGTTATCCTATGGTTAACACTTCAGACATTGTGATCTTAATCACACTTAAAGGTAGTTCCCATCATGTAAAATTTGATAAACTGGTTAAGTGTGAGAGATTTGAAGCCGTATTCCTCTACATATTCTCTTATTAAACAGTTTTTCATCTGAGATGTTCAAAAACAAATGCAGAGCTCATTGTAATCAGATAAAGAGATCTTGACCTCTTATCTCGGTGCACATAACTAAAAAAGCCAATGTACAATGTTTACTGATATTAAACCCCTAGACATCTTGATGAAGATATTAGGAGAATACTGTAGGTACTGTAGGTAGGTTTGCAGGTCAATCAATCCCTGTTGACACTGACGAATCCAAGCAACCGCATTACTTTGTTTGTTTTATCAATTCCCTTGCTTTCCCCTGTGTTTTCTACACATGAGTCACATTTATGTGAAGTGTTACAGTGTCAGCAAGGCAGCAGAGTAGAACCGCTCTGATCTCTGAGCTGCTAAATACATGCACTCCTGAAATAAGCCGCAGTGAGACAGTCAGAGTCTCTGTCACACTAACCTCAGAGGTGACTGACGTTCTCGCCAAGCAGTCGTCAACAACCTGATCCTCTCACCGTCAATGGCCGCAGGAATTAACAGAGGAGGAGTCGGCCCTAATGAGCAACAATCACGCAGAGTCTTGAAATAGTCTTGTTCACTATACTTAAATTAGATAAATAACACATTGTATTTAAGTCTTCATTTGCAGCGTTAGCAGTCTTTAGGTGCTGTGACACTTTATTTAATTGAAGGCAGCACCTCACAGATTATCAGTGCACAGATTAAAAAGGGGGGGTAACACTCCCCGAGGATGGAGCAGCAACATCTTCATGGTAGGAAATGAGGAAAATTTTTTGGAAGTAACAAAGATGGAGACGGAATAAAATCAATGTGAAAACATTGACAAAACAATTAGGGTCAAAATGGTTGATTTTAATTAACTCCTTTAAATGTAAAGCTAGTTTATCAACCTCTGTGCCTTAACACAGCCTCACAGCACAGTTTTCTGCAGGTACTGTTTTGTCTTCCTGTCTTCACATGGTCAATAAAGAATATTTTAAACACTTTTTTTCTAGTCTGACATTTTCTTCAGGTATAAAATAAGACGAAAATAACAGTAAAGGTATAAGCCAAGTGGTGATCTAAGGAATTAGGGTTGGATGTCCCTCCGGCACATGAAGAAGCTCTGGCTCATTACCAGGCGTTGAATGATGGACATAATCGTGTGCTTCCTCATAAAGTCTTCTGCATCTACCTGAGATGATCAGGGCTTTTTCTCAGGAGAGAATGAGGAACCCAACAGATTAGCATCCATTCATCCATCCATTCTAGGAAAGGAGTGGTTTCCTTTGACAGACAGCTGATTATAAGACAGTGTGTGGGCCAGTGATCTAATTCAGTCAGAGCTGGGGATAGAAGCAGCGGTAATAGAAACAAGCTCAAAGGAAGAACAACTTGTCACAGATAGATATAGCAACGCTGAGCTTTCTTTTCAACACACCGCCACTGCCATAACTTAATGTGACCACAGTAGTTTTCATTCAGTGGAATCAGGATTTAGATCGACCACAAGGAGAGGTGAAGGTGTTAAGTGTGTTAAAGCTAATAGTGAAGGCAGACAGATGGTTTAAAAACATCTGTCCTTATGCAGCACTAACAGCAGCCCCACCACACATGGGTGCAGACATGTGACATGATCAGAGAGATTTAGTTAATCAGAGTCAGATTTTGACCTTAAGAGCACAAGGACGCAGGTCCACTGCCAGAAATTTAAAAAACACTGAAGTCCTGAGTTCCCCTGGTACAACCTCACCCCGCAAAGTTAAGTCTAGTTTGAACTCTGACTATTTTACATTTTTCTTCTATATTTTATTTCTTTCGTACTTGCAATTAAATTAGAAAGTACTTCACGTATTCTTTTTATTGTTTCAAAACCTCCTACACTCACATGGCCGAGAATATGAATTGAGTATTGGGTGAAAATGATGAGTCCCTTTGTTTCCAAGAAAGTCACATTCAAAAACATTTCATAATGCTTCAAGAAAATGTAATTTGTGAATGACTGTGAACTGTAAATTTCCAAAACAATACAAAATGACATTTAAGAAATTAGCTGAATGCATCTTTTGTTTTTCATTGTGCAACTCTAAAGGTTCTGGATGTTGCAGCACATGTATAATATAAAATTGCATTTTCTGTGTCTGGATTAAATTTCTACAAAAATGAAAATATGCAAGGCCATAAATGAGGATTATGGCTGAAGAGCACTTTGTATTACACCAACAGATGATCTGTTTGAGGGAATAAGACAGCTGCTGAGTTACTGTTTGCAAAATGAAAAATAAAACAAAATGAAGAGAATAAAACAGAGGCTCAGAGAAGCACAGAGGTCAGTTGCATAAGTTAAAAGTTAATGAACAACATTGTGTTGACACAGTGATGGTTGATGTTAAACAGTCATGTTGTGTTATGTCGTCTCATGAGAAGCATGGGTCAAAGGTGCGAGCTTCCTATTTTTGACTTATTTGTTTTTCAGAAAAAAGAAGTCAAAGGTCAGAGTAATAATAATCATATGTTAAATATTGGAGTCCATGGGTCAGATTAGGTTACACAGTGGAAGGAGACATGTCACAAAACAAAAACTAAGATGTCAAATAAACCTGTCTGGGTGTGTTCTTACACTATAATAACTTTCTTTTATTTATTTGTTGTTGTTGTTGTTTTTTTTTTTTTACTATTTTCTTTATTTTGACTTTATCAGAGCAAAATGTCTCAATAATGAGAAACTGTGTCCTCTGTTTGGGTCTGTCTGGGTTTTCCTTTAATTTTTTATTTCCCAAGCATTGTTGCTGACGCTCTGCCAAGTTACTAGAGTGAGTTTGCACAAATCAAATCTCTGCCCTGTCACTCCTGTTAATTCTGTGTTTAAA
This sequence comes from Trachurus japonicus, assembly GCF_045865225.1. Lineage (NCBI taxonomy): Eukaryota > Metazoa > Chordata > Actinopteri > Carangiformes > Carangidae > Trachurus > Trachurus japonicus. The sequence continues at coordinate 8,342,374 of NC_140925.1, forward strand.
AGGCTGCAGTGGGTCTGTGGTTAAGTCAATAATATATAAAAGTGTTTATCTAACAGCTGCTGCTGTGCCAAGCCTTTCTCATTAGTGAAATTGGGCAGTTATTTCCTGTGGTGTTAATCCTCCTGTTGGTGTATTAATGTTGCCTTTTTTTATGCATCAAATCATCCACTGAACACACAGGAAACTCCCCACCACGGCCCACTGAGACCATCATCCAATCTACTGTTTACATAACAGTAATCATCATAAGTGTTGATATCAGCAACTAGAAAGCAAAATGCTGTTTTCACCCATAACAACATCATGTGACAGAGGAACTGCAAGTCACATTGGGTTGACAACATATTTAGGTTAAGATCAACTGTCTTGAAAGTAAAACAAGCCTGACAATATATCAAAAAGTCTTTTTTGTTTAAAAAAAAGTTATAACAAATATAATAAGAGGTTACAATAGTGGTAGTTACTGTCGGAGTAGATAAATAAATATTGAACAGAAGCTATTCAAATAAAACCCTAAATGTCTAAACTATTTCCCAATAGAGGAAGACAATACTGTAAGTTGACATGTGAAAATGCTCCAGAAATAAAGAGAAAATGGTTTTTGTTAGTGTTTAATGTAAACAAGAACAGTTTTATAACATCAAAAACCAAAAATCTGTTTATTTGTCTGCTTATTTATCCATGCATTTAGATTGATACTGCTATTTTTAGCTAATACCATCAGGAATGCATTTGAGATTAATAGGGATTGGTTACTTTTCCAGAAACCATTAGATTTGTGAACAGCAATTTGTAAGAAATGGTCACTCTGCCTTGTGTATCATCTTAAAAAAAATGCACATGAATATTCTTTTTTAACATATTTCAACTTGATGGTTGTGTTGGAAGTGGAACATTTTCTTTTGAATAGCAACTCTTTAATGTGTGGCCTTGTCCCTTGAAGAACAAATTAAACATCTTGAATTTTGAAGTATACAGATTCAAATAGAGTATTTGTTTTATCTGGTGTCAGAAGTAGAAGGTTCCAGCCTGGTGTTTTGAGTCTTGTTGAATTAAATAGACCAGATTGCTACAATTTGCAGGTCTTCATCGCCCTCTACTGGCAAATGATAATAGAGCTAGATGAGAAATAAATAAAAAATGGAGGCCTTCCTACCACTTTTAACTTGATGCTGAATTAATCAAAAGAAAAAAGTTTTAACAGCATAAGATAAGCAGCAACACTACTGTAACTGCAACAAAACTCAAGAGTTATAGGAGGCAGTATACAAACGGTTCATAACACTATAATAAAGTGATCATATGCAGCAAAAAAGACATATATATTTGTGCAGCACTTTGTAATTTACCATTAGGAATTCTCAGATGAAGACATTTTGTAGTTGACAACAATGTTTTACAGTATTATCTGTTTATGCAACAGCCTCACCAGGAACAGATGTAATTGCTGGCAAATAAACAGACACATCTTTACACCTGCATTTTAATGTTGTTTATTGATTTTTATTAGTTGCTCATGAATAATAAAAAAAAGAAAAATGGGGAAACTTAAAATTTCAAAACTCATGCCAATTCATCTAAAATAGGAATATGTACACTGTAACACTTTGATGTAAATTTACAGTGAAAAGTTTGACAGTGTATCCATAGAAAAAAGAAGACAAAACTGAGACCATCCTAAGAGTCTTCAAGGTTCAAACACTGTTTATAATCATAAAGTGTGTATACAAGTTAAAATATAAAGGACAGTTTTATTCCTTTGAGATTCTTGAGTGTATTTTCTATGTACTACTACATTTCCCCCACAAGGTGTCGCCGGTGTTTCATGCTAAAGTAAGAAGGAGCTCCACCTGGGCGGTGCTGTGGTTTCAGCTCAGGACATCTCAAAAACTGATCCCAGTATAGACTTAAGTGTTTCATCGGAGTTGCTATCAACATAATGAAGTTGTGGAGCTGCGATGACAGTGATGAATAAATACAAAGACAAAGTGATCGAGCAGCTGTTTGAATCTGTGGTGACGGGAGCTGTCCGCGGCAGTGGTGCTGAAATACCCTCAGCTCCTGCTCCTGAGTCGTTTATGAGTACATTACAGAGAGTTTTCGTTACATTCACTGGAACATTATTCTTAATATTTAACCTACTAGTGACTAAGATTTATCTCCCCTAAATAACTGATTATTTATACACAGTTTGTTGTTAACTTCGATCTTAATAAGTTGGATTTGTATAGGCTATAATCTTGAGAATGACATCAGCCTAAGTAAATATTTAACCTATAGTGTTAGTCACTAAGATTTGTTTCACCCCAAATTAATTCATTATTTATACACAGTTTGCTGTTAACTTAGATAATAAGTTGGATTTGTATTTTATCTTGAGATGAACATCAGCCTAAGAAAATATTTATCACTGCAGATAGATGCTCGATCTCGACTCTGCGGGTGTGTACTATACACGCCTATAAATGAATCAATTATATTTTTCCGCAACAGCAAAGTCAAGAGTGCCACTCTTTAGGAATAAAAAAGCCATTTTCTCTTCCCTGCTCTTGTGGAGGGGTCGTGATGTGGTGCTCATTGGGCTCTTATTGGTTGAAGTGATTGCTGCCATGGTTGGAAATTAACATAAAGGAGGCAAGTGACGAAGGGATCCACTTGGGGGCAAGCTGGCGATGCGTCATAGCTCTTGGTGAAAAGGGGAGACAAAAAAAGGGACGAAAATAGCACCGAACCTGCGGGTTAATGTGCACCAATGGCCACGAAGTCACTCGTGGTCTCAGAGCTGAGCGCAAAAGTGCCACAGGTGATAGGAGGCACGAGCACAGGAGATGAGAGACTTGGCGCGTCTTAGGTGTTGCAAATAAGTAACCAAGGAAATTTGCTGCCAAACAAAACTTTGCCATGTAAGATTAGCAGGCGAAAAATTTCTGCGCGGGGCAGAAAATCTGCGATTTCAACACGTCACTTCTCGGAAGATCATGAAACAGCATCGGATGTGGCTGAGGCGAGGGCAAGTTGGGGCAGCTGAAGAAAGCCATCTTCACCGATGAAGCAGCCAAGTTCCTCTGCGCCTCTCCCTTTACGCACAGGCGAGATGAGGACGGAGAGCATCACATCAATGTAAAGGAAAACCCCAATGAGTCATCCGAGGTGCTGAAAGATCGGCAGCAGACGGGAGAAAGCACAACTACAATTTTGAACCGAAAAGCATCAACAGCAACAAAACAAAACAAAAAAGCACACCATGGATGGAGAAGGGGGATCCTCCGGGCTGGCTAAATCAGCCGCCGTAAAACTGTCCGAGATGGGAGAAAGAACCAAGCAGTTAGGCACCGCGATGTGGGATCCTCACCAGCAAAGACGGATCATATTAGTGATCGTTTGCGTGGCTCTCCTGCTGGACAATATGCTCTACATGGTAATCGTGCCAATTATTCCAGACTATCTCGCTGATCTGGAGAGTGAGCAGGCAGAGCACGTCCACTTAGTGATGCACCCCAACACTTCAGCCAACAGCACAAGCCAAGACAAAATCAACAGGGACAATTTAGATGTCCAGATAGGAGTACTTTTTGCCTCTAAAGCCATCCTGCAGCTGTTAGTTAACCCGCTGTCGGGAACTTTCATAGACCGGGTTGGATATGACATTCCACTTTTAATTGGACTGACTGTTATGTTTCTCTCCACCTGCATATTCGCTGTTGGGGAGAACTATGCGACGCTCTTTGTGGCCAGAAGTTTGCAGGGTCTCGGGTCTGCTTTCGCCGACACCTCTGGGATCGCGATGATAGCCGACAAGTACACGGAGGAGGGAGAGAGAAGCAGGGCGCTCGGTATCGCCCTGGCGTTTATCTCTTTCGGGAGTCTGGTGGCGCCTCCCTTCGGGGGGGTCCTGTACGAGTTCGCGGGTAAGAAAGTGCCCTTCATCGTGCTCGCCTGCATTTGCCTGGCGGACGGCTTCCTGGTGCTGATCGTCATCAAGCCGTTCTCCAACAGGACTAGAGAGAACATGCCAGTCGGTACCCCCATATACAAACTCATGATCGACCCGTACATAGCTGTGGTGGCCGGGGCGCTCACAGTGTGCAACATCCCCCTGGCCTTTCTAGAGCCCACCATAGCCAACTGGATGGAGACCACCATGCACTCCTCTCAGTGGGAGATGGGACTCACCTGGCTCCCAGCCTTCTTCCCTCACGTCCTCGGTGTGTACATTACAGTTAAACTGGCAGCACAGCATCCAAATCTGCAGTGGTTCTACGGAGCTGTAGGTATGGTTATCATAGGCGCGAGCTCCTGCACAGTCCCTGCATGCAAAACTTTTGGACAGCTCATTGCCCCGTTGTGCGGCATTTGTTTTGGCATTGCACTTGTAGACACTGCGCTGCTGCCGACACTTGCGTTTTTAGTAGACGTGCGTCACGTCTCTGTGTACGGTAGTATTTACGCTATAGCAGATATTTCCTATTCTGTTGCATACGCCATGGGTCCTATAGTAGCCGGGCAGATAGTGCACACTCGCGGGTTTGTACAGCTTAATCTGGGTATGGGTCTCGTCAATGTGCTTTACGCACCAGCCCTGCTGCTGCTGCGCAACGTGTGCCAAATGAAACCGTCCTACTCAGAGAGAGATAACCTGTTAGACGAGGGTCCGCAGGGGCTGTACGATACTATCAAGATGGAGGAGAGGAGAGCGAAAAAGAAGGGCTACAGTTCGGCAGGGAACTGCCTGCCGGTAGATGAAAATGGGTTTGACCCATTCGGAGCACAGCGGTCACTGTCAGAAGAGTCGTCCGGTCCAGAGTTCACTTAGACCGGCCGCACTCTGACCGCCACCCCCCCGCACACACCCACCCACCCGCCCCTGAAACATTCCTCTTGAAAAGATTTGAGGCAGGCACACTATAATCTAGTGATTTCAACTTTTATGTAAGTACCGATGTGCAATATAAACACCCAATCACCAAAATCATGATTGTGTGACCCCTTTTTCCAAAGTTTTATTTTACTTCTTCTTCTTCTTCTTGACTGTGATTTTTGTCTATGTAGCGTTTGTCATGGACGTATAACTGGAGTTTTGTGAGAGATCTATCAGCTACTGTTGAATTTGTGTGTATCACTGAGTATTGTAAAAAGATATAAATAGATAAATGTGCGTACAAGATTATATGGGACCAACTATAAGCAGCACATTTCCCCCCCTTACACGAAAATAGCCTATATTTTTAGTCTCTGAGGAAACTTTTTTTACTTGCACATCAAAGGCCTCATTTTCTTGTTTTTGTTGGTAAAGAAAATCGTGACATTTGATTTGATTTTGTAATCAGTGTGTCTGTTTGCTATTTCTTTTTGTTTTTCAAATGTTTTTTTCTTTCGTTGTCGTTTGAAATTAAATGTATCATAATAAATGGATTTTGTACATATGTGGATATACTGTATGCACAATGTAAATTGTTCAAAAATACGTGGACCTCTACAAAGTATGTGTATGTGTGTGTGTGTTTGCGTGCGCGCGCGTGTACGTATGAAATATTTTGTGAAGACGTAGCCAATGAAGTCAGTCTCCTTAAGATGAACAAATATGTATTCATTTATCAATTGTCGTTTTAATAAATCTCTGTTTGAATCTGTGCGACTGTGACTGTGATTTTATTCTTATTTAACGCTTCACGTGAATTAAAAGAACATATATATACGTTTTTTCGTTAGAAATATAAAGAATTTAATTATTAAAGTAATTCACATTATTAAAGGTAGAAAACAATCAGTCTGGGTAGGATTTTGTTTTGTATAAAAGGTGCACAAAACATGACACTTTCTGTAACGAATGAAAAATAAATCTCCAGTTTAATTGATACATTTGGCTTGCACAAAGTTGCCATAAAATGCGATGAAATGAGATAAAAAGCGCTCTTTGTAGCACCTTGAATGAACCATGAATGAGCCAAAGTGCGCAACAGTTTAAGAGTGAGCGCATCCTGTATGTAAATCTTAGAGATATATCACCACACCGTCACTGTCATGTCCACGAAGCCAACACAGGATGTGACTGACAAACTCTCACTCTTTTCTTTTATGTATTTAAATTATTATCTGACATGGAGGAAGAGTCGGGGAGGGTGTGTGTGTGTGTGTGTGTGTGTGTCTGTGTGTGTGTGTCTGTGTGTGTGTGTGTGGGGTGAGGGTGGGGGTGCAAGCTGTCAGATAATATGTTCCTCGAATAGATGTGGATGGGAGGAGTTTCGTGCCTCAAGGGGGTAGGTAGACGCGAACACCTTCAGCATCTTTTCCACGGTGCGCTTTTAATGTGGAATCACAGCCTTATGTTGAAGCGTGGGGACCGGGGAGCAGCCCAGCACCGGAACACCGGAAAGGAACTGTTACTCTAATATGGGATTTCACGGCGAGGACGTGGGAGGCGATGTGAACTCAGACACACTTCTCTGACCACCTGGGCAGCACACCGAACAAGTAAGGTAACTTTTCTCTCTCTCTTTCAAATAACAAGGGGCTATTGTGTGGTTATTAAATATATACTGTATATATTTGCAAGATGAAGATTATCAACTTTTCTTAAAAGTCAACTTTGCTCTGAGAACGAATTCTGAAAAGTTTTCTAGTTGTGAAGCATTTTATTTCCAACTTCCATTCATACAATTACAATTTCTCATAGATTTTTAGTATAAAGAAATACTATATCTTATAATTAAATTGCTTTTAAAAAAGTTAAATTGCATTAGAAATTAGTTTTTACTGGCTACACTGTTGCTTGCTTTAGCTTTTAATGCTGAATACACAGATGAATTGAGTTGTTAAGATGCACATGTCTTTACAGCGGTGAGCGATCAGGCGCAGCTGGAATTTAAGGACAAATTGCAAATTGCATTATAGGCTGAATCACGATAACGGATGGAAGCCTGCTGGGTCATTTTCAGACATTACTGTGTGCCTCTGTCTATTTCTCTGTAGGCCTGATTTCATTTATACTTCTCTGTTCTCTCTCCATCCAATGTCTTGTCGTGCTTCGTGCAGGGAAGGCTCAACTCAAACCACCTCTAGAGGGTTTCCGCATTATTTCTCCCTTGAGTGAACTGGAATGCAAAGATGCCAGTGTTGGAGAGAGAGACGGCCAGAGACCCAGACAGCCAAGTATGAAAACATGTCACTGTTTTCTATTGTCAAACTGTTGCTCCTTACATCAGCACTCAGCCCATGCACATCCTCCACATTAGCTGGAGAAAGTTTCTCAGACTGAGCGCTGTCCGCGGTGCTGAAGTTGGCAAACCGGCGGTGCGGCATTTCAGCACCACGGACAGCGCCAGATTCGCTTACGCTAATTGGCCGCTAGGGGCGAGAACTGCAGCAGAGTTTCCACCCCTCATGCTGCAAAACCTTGTTCCAAACACTGATGTAGAACATTATTTATTTATTTATTTATTTATTTGTGCTGTGTGATTAAATCAACACTGAACCAGTGATGGATTTCATCAGAATGGAGTTTTCATTTGGTTTATTGTGGCGCTGCACTGAATTTGATTTCTTTTTTTGTTTTTCTGGGGCAGTATTTTGTGTGTCTTTTGCAGAAGCTCCCAACACAGTCCCCATTTCCAGGAGCCCATGGCTACCATTTCATTTACAATTCAAATGCACTGGTCAATATTAACATCTTGGGCTAACAACAGTATCTGCTATGCAAATGATCAAACATCAGACAGAAAATCTAATCAATTTGCATGTTACATCCTTAAATAACAAGAGTGTTTTAAGTCCCGTGAGTGAGGCAGTGGAATTTATTCTTAAACAGGCCCCGAAGCACTTAGGATGAATTATTAACTCTGGTCCCAATAATAATGAAAGCATAAAGAAAACATGTGAGGGAATTATCTCTTTAACAAAAGGCAATAACTAGCAGCAGCCGCTGCCCTGTCATTCATCTTTATACAATTCTGTTTCTTTTATGGCACCAGGTGCTGCCAAAGGTCCCCGTGCCTCCACTGAAACAAACTCTTGACACGTACTTGAAGTGTGTCCAGCATCTGGTGAAGGAGGAGCAGTTTAAGAAAACAAAGGCCATCGTGGAGAAGTTTGGGGCCCCTGGAGGTGTCGGAGAGGTTCTCCAGAAGAAGCTTTTAGAGAGGAGGGACAAGACCACAAACTGGGTAAACTCTCAGATCTACAATATAAAAAACACTGCTCTACTTTTATTAAGATAAGCTGTACATGTTTCTCCTTCTTACCTGGTTTTGGTTTGGTTTTTGGTTTAGAAAACTTAAAGGATCACACAAAGGACTTTTACATTATAATCAGCATCAGCAGAGATTGTGTTTTTCTGTAATATCAGTATCAAAGTCTGTCTTTCTTCCATTTAGTCTGATCATAAAAATAAAGGCTCTCAGATTTTCTCTTCAATATGACAAAATTTGAGCCTATTCTTAAGAGAGCTGAAAAAAGTGAAACACCTGATGATAAAGATTTATCGGAGCCTCTGCTCATCTACTGTTGCTTCAATCTCTCCTCCTGTGTCTGGGTGATCGCTCAGCCCACAACTCATCCAGCTCAGTGAAATCTATCACACTCCCACTCTCACTCTGACGCTCTCTCCCACTCTCCTTTTCATCTGGCAGTGATACACTGTAATAGTTTTTTACTCCATTGCCTGCAGGTCTCAACTCTGAAAGTAATAACTCGAGTCCAAAACGTTTAGCAAGGCAACATTTCTCATAGAGCGTCCCTGTGTTTTTATTTAGGTCTATGACTACTGGCTGGAGGACATGTACTTGAACAACAGGTTGGCCCTACCGGTCAACTCCAGCCCTGTCATGGTGTTTCCTAAGCAGACGTTCAGAGATCAGAGAGATGCACTCAGGTACGTGCTGGACGTCTTCTGCATTTGGTTGAACATGGTGAGTTTGGAAACTTCATCCACCTTTCTCCATTAGCTCTAATGGAGAATAATAAGTTAATAGTTAATAATAATAGAAAAGATATATGCCAGTGATTAAATTAAAGTCAGGTATTGGGTCATGTGACCTGATAATTATTTTTCTCTATTTCTATTTTTTCTCACTTTCTTGATTGATCGATTGATTTGTCTTTTTAAAAAATGGCAAAAAACAAACCAAAAAACCCATTTCCCAGATCCTATCCAGATGTATTTAATGTGAAACTTCCAAAAATCTTTGTTTAGTATTAGCTAATTTCAAGCTATTTTGAGAAATGTTGTTAAAACTCAGATTTAAATGCAACATGTTGCACCAAAAAAGTAATTTACATCAGATTATTTTTTTTTAGAAGTGTGGAAGCTGGTTGTTTAACTAAGTGTATGTCTTCTGTAAGACACTGGACACCAGAAAGTAAAGGTTAACAAGAGTGAATTCTGTAGACTGTCACTAACAGTAGAAAATGTATGTGTTGCTCAGCTGTGCAGCCGCTGACAGGCTTTATGTTCCTCCAAGCAGACACAGACTTGGATTAAGATTTGAATCACAGACATGGAGAGAATCACTGGCATCATCTCTTGACCAAATCTCTTCCCATTATTAAATGAGCCGTGGTCAACAAGACATTACACCAGTCCGCCCAGCCCTATAACTCAACATTAGCTTTTGTCAGCTCATGCTGCACAAACTGAATATTTCCAGAACACCCCAAGCAGCTGGTAATCTACTGACACGGCCACTTATTAGATCGGGAGTGACAGGGCCAAGCTCTCCGCAGAGACTGCTAGTCAGGCCTCGTTTCGGGGTGTGGTGCACTGCGGCCGCCTCCTTTCTATTGATCTAGCTTTGAACATAATAACAACAAGACAAATGACATACAACATGAGACCTGACAGGGCTCTGTGTTTTCCCTATTTGCCCACACCGCCCACTCACACATACAGACAGCCTCTCTCTCACAAACACAGATAAACACACACACACATACAGCTCGCTCACTGTATCCTACTAATTTACCATAATGTGATTACTGAGTCCTTTGAGAGAAGAGAGTACATCTAATTAAAACCACCGGTCAGTCCACTCTACTGTATATGTTCAGTGTTTTACTGCAAACTCTGTGCACTGTTTTCTTTTAATTTCATCCTTTTCATCCCTTTCAGATTTGCAGCTCAAATCGTGCGAGGAGCGTTGGATTATAAGCGACTTATTGAAGAGTAAGTCCTACGTATAAAACATGTAATGATGAGTCGTGAGTCCTCAGAATCAATCTTAATCGGAGTCTGTGTGAGTCCTGATGTGTGTATTAACGTCTCTCAGGCGAGCACTACCGGTGGATTTTACTCGGGGCCAGTTAGCTGGAACTCCTCAGTGTATGGAGCAGTACAACCGCCTCTTCACCTCCTACCGCTACCCAGGGACACAGACAGACACGCTGAAGGTCCAGATGAACGCAACACCGGGACACATCATTGTAGCATGCAAGAACCAGGTCAGACCACCGGCCTTTCACAACACGCACTCATAACTGAAGACAGTCCATTTCAGAGAAAACATCAAAATATATGAATCTACTGTTCAGTTTATCAATAGATACTGAAAGAAGATTTGTTTTCCAAAGCAGTTAGTGCTCCTGCGTTTCTTATCACTACAGATATGATGGAGATATTTCACTTCCTGCAGCAATACTGGCCTCTTATGCAAATAAACCATTTCTTAATCAGCCTGCAAAGTACAGGACTATACTGACATATTATTATTGTTTCTGTCAGCCATGCCATATTTGAGTTTTTTTATTCAAGATATCATATAGGAACACGATCATTTGTATAGAACTGAAAAAAGGTTCAATGTACCTGCCTGTTCAATTTCAGTGGTTCTGGATGCAAGGTTTGTTTTCCCCATAACAGGCAGCTGGAAAAATTCAATAAAACACTTAATGCCTCAATTGTATGATTGTATAAATATGCAATGAATCACAAATAAACTGATGTAATATAGTCTGCAACAAACAAAACAATGTATGATGTAAAATACTGGACTAAATATGTGTCAGTTACCTGACATACCAGCTGTTACTGCTACACCTACTCTACTCTGCTCCATAATATGGTCTAATAAGTATTAACTGTTTTAATTTGCACATCAACCTCTACTGGTGAAGTTTAACCTAGTTATCACAGTGCACAGGCCAGACTTATAATACAACCTCTTTCACGAGTGTTAGAGGGACTAATCTTATCTATAATTTACATTTTTAAAGGGACAGGAGAACCAGGCTCATGGCTGCATGTTATAGGTTCACTCTGAAAACACAGCACCTTTATGAATTGCTCAAGGTAACACTGTCCAAAGGTGTTCAAGCGTCTATTTGAATATTTAAACCAGTCAGAATGATTTCCGTATAAATTTTGTACACATATCAAAAGAACACAACCATCGATAATGACACTGATCTCCAGCACCCGATGTGGTTGACAGGAAGTTTTATCGCAGATACTGTGGAATAGGTTGTGTTTTGTATACAATCTTTCTTTCTAGGGAACTGCCAAGCCTCACTAGAGCAGTGCAGACAGTCCTCTCTTACAAGACTACCCCAACTGTGCTGTGCATTTTAACAACACAGTTCAGTCTATCCATTCAGAAGAGATGGATCTTACAGTATGTGGATCATAAAATAAAATAAAAAGTGTTTCTCTCACGAAAAACTTGAAATGTCCACAGAACAAGGCACAGTGGGCGTTCTCACCTGGAAATGGCTCTGGGAACTATCAATCTGCAGCACTCAAGGGCCGGTCCCTATGGAGATACAGGCCGTTAACTTAATTACTGCTGATTGAATCACCCACTTGTCTGGGAGCTTCCTTGAATAGCATCTTAACTGAGAATAGCCATCTTTTCAGTAGCACCTGACCATTTGTAATTCCTGTCAGTGTTACTCGTATCTCAGACCAGACTAACAACATATGGAAGCAGGAATGATAATGTGTCTTTGAGGTGTTACGGTGCATGATGGGATAGTTGAGAAGCACGTGATTTCTGTAATTTATTTTTCTCACTAGTTTTTCGTGTTGGATGTCGTCGCAAACAGCAAGCAGCTCAACGAGACGGAGATCTTATCCCAACTGGAGAAGATTGTGAAAATGTCAGAAAACGCCGAAGAAAGACTCCCTCCTGTTGGGATCCTGACATCAGATGGGAGAACAGAGTGGGCTCAAGCCAGAGAAGCACTAATTAAAGGTCTCAGATCAAACATGTCTCATCTTTGCTATGCTTATGATCACTTTTTTCCCTCCTCTTAATCAATTATAAACCATTTATCCTGAGCTGTTTATCCATTTATCATCCTCTATCAAGATCAAACCAACAGGGAGTCTCTGGCCCTGATCGAGAGCTGTCTGTGTGTGGTGTGTCTGGATGAACCCAGCGGTCTGATGCCCAGTGACACCAACAGGGCCCTGTTGATGCTGCACGGTGGCGGCCGTGAGAAGAACGGGGCAAACCGCTGGTATGACAAGTCAATGCAGGTAGGACCACCTTAAAGTTATGTCAATCCTCCACAGATAAAGAGTTTGTTCCATTTACTAATCCAGATCCTTGCAGTTTGTTGTAGGAATGGACGGGATATGTGGAGTCGTGTGTGATCATTCGCCATTCGAGGGAATAGTTCTGGTGCAGTGCTCTGAATACCTAATGAAATACATGTAAGTCAGCTCATTGGAGCAAGATGTAATCACAGTTTTACCTCAGTCAGTGCTGCTGAGGATGACACGTGTTGTTGGTTTAAACAGCATAGCAAGTCCCTCCAAGATGGCGAGGGTATCCAACATCAGAGAGCTCCCCCCTCCAAGGAAGCTGCTCTGGAAATGCAATGCAAACATGCAAGGACTCCTTGCGGCATCTGGAGACAGGCTTCAGAGGCAAGGCCAACACAAACAAATGCAGAGTGCAAAACAAACAAATGAAAACACAGAACCACATCCACAAATCATTCTAGAGACTTGAGATCTTACTGTATCACTTCTGTGCTTTCTCCTTTAGGCTGGTGAATAATCTTGACATGGATGTTTTCAAGTTCCAAACTTATGGAAAAGAATTCATCAAAAAGCAGAACATGAGTCCAGATGCGTTCATACAAGTCGCCTTACAGCTTGCATTTTACAAGTAAAGAACTTTCATTATATCTATATTTCAGTTTTATAAAAAGATATTTTTTTATTTCAATAACCCTTTTCCATATGAATATTCCCATGCAGATGCAATAAAAGGCTCGTGTCCACTTACGAGAGTGCGTCCATCCGCCGTTTCCAACAAGGTCGGGTAGATAACATTCGCTCTGCCACTCCTGAGGCCCTCGCCTTTGTGATGTCCATGGCAGATGAGAGGGCCACTTTCACAGTGAGTCATTTTTCTCATTCCGACCCCAATTAACTGAGCAACTCCCATATCACTGTTCATCAAGTCTGGTTAAATGAACCAGGTGTGACAGGCCACCTCAGCACACCAAACCCAGTCCCCACATTCAAACAGATGATCTCCCTGCTGATTTAATGGGTCTCTGAAAAATGAGTTTCCTGCTCCCTTTTTGTACTTCTTTATGAAAAAGGACCTGTCTTTATATTTTTCTACAAGTATTTACTTTTCTTACAGGACTCAGAAAAAATGAAACGATTGAGGGATGCAATTAATGCCCAGACAAGTTACACAGTTGCAGTAAGTATAATAATATTGTTTTCAGTTCATTATTGTTAAAACCAAGATTTAAATGTGTAAAATAAACATGTTGCATCATACAAACTTATTCTTCGCTCTTTCACTGAATTGAATTGAATTGCTGAGTCGGTCCTATAAATATGAAACTACATCAATGATTGTATCATCAAGTTAATTTTGCTTATTTTAGCTACTGTAACATAATATGTCTTTAATCCTTGCAAAAACTCACATGTAAAAACGCCAAGTTGTGGTTTTAAAGATGTGAATGTACTGGACTAATTCTCCATTGACTTACTCAATGTTTATACAAGTATAAGATAAAGGATATTGCAGGATATTACTTAGTCAGTGTAAAAGGACAGATGCAGGTTTGCAATTTCCCTGCTGTCAGGCTCTATGTGAAGCCAAGTTAACCATTGTGACCATTATGGTGGAAAAGGCACTTGGGGTGATAGAGCCCATCCCTGCTCATATCAGGGCTCTAATTGAAAAAATATTTCATTAGGACTGAGCACGAAAACAATGTCTTTCAGGCTATTACAGGAATGGCAATAGACAATCATTTGCTTGGGCTTCTGAAGATCTCAAAGGACCTCAACATGGAGAAGCCGGAAATCTTCCGTGATGAGACGTATCTGGCCAGTAACCAGTTCATCCTGTCTACCAGCCAGGTAACATATAATCACCTTATATCCTATGACATTTTCTTGCAATGAATTATTACACACATTTCCCCAGAGGCTTGAACACATACAGAGGAGATGCTGTTGAGAAAAAAAAAACTTGGGATGATAATATTTCTCTGTTTTACATATCATTAATTCTAACTTCCTCCTTGTGTAGACAGAGGTACAGTGAAGATAAAACACTGTCAGTCACCACAACAGAAACAGATACATAATGGGGATATCAACTAAGATGCATGCTTTAGTTTGATTAACCAGTGAAAAGAGATGTCTGCTTCTTCGCTTGGCTATAAATTATGAATAGTTGGAGCTCAGAAACTACAACCTATGTCCAATATCTGTTGGTAAAAACCTAACAACTTCACAACATCACTGCATTTAAGACTGAACTGTATGGGCAGTAGGTGTACAAGACAGAGGGAAGTCCTAAAGAGACCCTAAACTCCTCTCTGAAGACATTAGAACATGGGCTAAAAAAAAAAGGAGAAATTTTACCAATGACAAATGAGGATCCTCACTGAGCATTACAGCAGTCACAGGAAAAACAACCGACCAGCTGTAACATCCCTCAGACCAGGAGAAAGATTTCCACCTTTTTAACAAATGCAGGGTTACAGCAGTTATAGATGGCTGTGCCAGGATGTAAACTGTAACCTAACAGAGCAATAAAACTCACTAATCTAGAGCTTGGTTAATTAATCACGCAGAACAGAAAATGCATCACCAACTATTCAAATATATAGTTTGACAAGTTAAAATAATCTTTTACTTGTCAAATGTGACAATTAGCTGTTTTTCCTGTTTTATATATGAGATATATTTGTGGTTTGGACTGCTCATTAGACCATGTAAGCTGTCTGAAGAGGTCACCTTGCGCTCTGGAAACTTGTAATGAACATTTCCTGGCAGCTTATAGACTAAATGATCATTAGTAAGAGCCCTTATTGGATCAGTTTTTCTCAGTCACTCTTTCTATTGTTTGTGTATTGATTATGTCCCAATCCTGTGTCCTCCTGTTTCCAGGTTCCAACCACAGTGGAGATGTTTTGCTGCTACGGCCCGGTGGTTCCCAACGGCTATGGTGCCTGTTACAACCCACAGTCGGACCACATCCTCTTCTGTGTGTCTAGTTTCTGGGAGAACACCGAGACGAGTTCGGCCGTTTTCGTCAAAGCCCTGAACGAGGGCCTGCTTGAAATCAGGGATCTGTGCAATAAATGCAGCGCTGCGGCTACCAAACCGGCTGATAGCAGCCAGGGAGCCGGCCAGCCTCATAAATCAGGGAAGTAAGCCATACCGGGAAAGCACGCCCACTCAGCTGCTCCTCTCAGCACTCTTTAGACTTTAGCTTTAGGCTCAGTAGTCGAGATACCGTCATGTGTCTTTGTTGTCCGTGCAATAGTGTTCCCTTCACGACAAAGTGCAAAGCCTTAAAAGTTCATGTGTAAATAAATATAAAAATAAATGTGAAAAAAGTGGAAAACAAGTTCTCTTTAGGATCTGTGTAGACAGAGTGATTTCCGCTTGAACCAGTAGACCGAGATTAACTGGTCTGCTGCCTAGGAAACTGAAGCCATGTCTGCTTTGTAGCACTGATGTGAGGGGGAACTCCTCCATCAGAGAGTGAATACACTGGGTGATCCCCATATATATATATATATATATTATATATACACACTGTATATCTCACACACTTAAAGTAGTAGAATAATAGACAAAATTGTGAATTGTGTAAAAAAAAAACTAAAAACAAAAGATAGTATATTTAAGTGACTTTAACAATCATTACATCCTGTAAATGTGACTCTTCCAACCTGTTTCACATTGTGTCTGCTTTTATGTAGAACAACTCAATCAATGTTACCTAAAGGATTCATTTTAATGTGCTGAAGCTATTTTTACTCGATATGCGGTATGTAAATTGTTTTATTGTACTGACACCATGAGGTGGCCAAAGAGGTTGTGCATATGTGAAGTCTGTCTGAGGAGGCACTTTAAAATATTTATATAAAGACATGGATGAATAACTGTAAACATACTATAGAGGACTGGTTATAAAATAGTGAGTGTTGAAGGGAAATGTGTGATATGGTTCCAGTGGCACATTTGAAGTCATCTAGTTGTACTGTATCTATGTGTTCTACGTCATAGCAATAGTTTAAAGGTGTAATGACCAACGCTACTGTATTAGTGAGATACAGTCCAGTGGTGAATAGGCGAGGCAAACCACTGTGTTCCTGTGTATATAAGTGCTTTGTATTTGCACTTAGAGGTAGAGTGAGGGTAGTGATGTATTGTTGTACTGTAGGTACTTTGTGCAATAACTAAATAGCAAGTGCAGTGAGGGTACATGTGCAATTTTACCAAATCTGTTCTTTAGATGCATGGAGCCTATGTAAAAAAAGAAAAGAAATTAGGCCTAACTATGGTTGCTATTTTTGATATTCAGAAACATAACATGGGGGGTCATTCGAATGAATTATGGCAATCAACAACATGCATGCTCGGTCTCGGTCAGAAGTGTCCATGCAAAGTGTACTGTGACTTGGATTCATCTGCAAATGTATAATGTGGGTCTGAAAATGTGAGGATATTTGTTGTCCTGTGTCCAGATGACACTTACTGTTTGTTTATGTATCTGTGTATCATCAGCCAAACTAAGTGAATGTGAACAACGTTGATGGTTAACGTCAAGAAAAGACATACATGCATGTTTATTCTTATACTAACTGTATTTTTGTATGTCATGAAGAGCTTATTGAAGGGTAAACAAGCAACAAAAATGCCTTAAAAGAATTGGATGCAAATGTTTTCCATTGTTCCTGATAGATATTCTATAAATGTTAAATGTTCATTTGATCTACTTGGTGTTTGTTGTCCATGTAAAAGAATGTAATATTTGTCACGTGTTACTCGGTGGGTTTTCCCTTTGTCTTGTTCCGAAAAGTAACTTGTGAGTAAATCAGGATGTTATGTGTATTATACCACAGTCTAGTAATGTTGTGGATTGATAAATTAATGTTACACTCATCCATAATCCACCTCCTTCTTTTTGTGGATGGCAACTAATGTGTAAAATGTCACTGACATGGAGAATATTGTGTTTTACTGAGTCATTTAAAATTCAATGAATTTTCAGTGAAAATGTATTTTTTTTATGTTAAAACTGTATTTTGCTGCTTAGAGAAGAAATCACCAATTAAAAATGGAAGAAAACTGCCATGTAGCTAAATCTGATACTCAATTCCAGAAATAAAATGAACTTTAAACAATCACTTCTACTATGTAATGAATTGTCTTTAAAATATAAAATGCTTGGATAATGCTAAAAGGAAATCCATAAAGCAAGTTATCTAAGGCCAAATGATAGCACTGAGACTATTAGGCCTTAAATTTGTGCCATTAACATCACGTTTTCCACTTGAGACACCATGGAAACAATTCATTTTGAATTTAACATGTAGATGATGGACAATTTTCTTACAGATGTTGCTCACATGACTTAAATATTTCAACAGTCAGATTCTTCTCAATCCTAAAGGCATGATCATTTCGTAAAGCTCAAACTATGACCTGGGTGACTGAGCTGTTTTCTGATGCTGTGCAAGGTTTGTTTACACAAAAAAAAGCCAATTTACTCAAATAAATTTCAGTATCCAAACAGTGATTTATACATTATTGTAAAGTAAATCCCTATGCATGATGATCAGTCTAAATCACAGCTGTAATTGGAGAAACAGTTGGATTAGTTTGCCCGGAGTTGTCTCTTTGCAGCGACGACACAACGCTAACTCGCTCCCAACAGATGGCCTCCATTCATTGGCATCTGATAAGGTCTTTGGGGAGAGACCCAAATTTAATTCTCCATTGGTTAAACCACTGAACCAGGTCGACCAAGTGCCCAAAAAAACACGAAACATTTAGTCAAGCCTCCGTGAACTGTACTCTATTAAATATGAAACACAAACTGGGCTGAAGCTGCAGACTCATACAGTATGGATTCAACAAACAGTTCAGTGTGTCAGTGGTAACAGGTATACAGTATACTGTCCCGGCTGTGTGTTTCACTGCTGAGCTGAGAGGCTGGGTGAACTAAATGCAGAAGGATTCAATAATACAACAAACACAATACAAATACGAGGCCAAAAACTTTGCACAGTGCTTCATAATACTCAGCAGCTACTACTCTTCCTTTTGTCACAGTGATTGAGAGGTAATGATTGTGAGTTCTTTGCGACTGGAGGTATTTAACCGGCTTACACAGCGCTTTGTC
Source organism: Trachurus japonicus (assembly GCF_045865225.1). Taxonomy (NCBI): domain Eukaryota; kingdom Metazoa; phylum Chordata; class Actinopteri; order Carangiformes; family Carangidae; genus Trachurus; species Trachurus japonicus. Next base: position 8,360,988 of record NC_140925.1, read on the forward strand.
AGATAATGTCACTTTGCATTGCATCAAAATGTGAGTCTACTTTATTTTGCCTGTATTGTTGTGCCAGAGCCCTCGGTGTTGGCTCAGGCTGTGACGTCAGAGACTCCAATCAAAATGAGCAAGAGGTGTTTTGTTTTCCATGCAGGGTTACTGTCATTACTGTCAGTCTTCACACAGCCAGCCAGATTTAGCCCATTTCACAGTATCGTAAAATAGTCGATGCTACCTAACTGACAGAGAATACAGGTGTACATTCTCCCGTTGAGGCTGTATCGAAGAGCACTGTGAGGGGAAACAGCTCACACAGCTGTGGAAGTCACCTCACAGGTCTAATACCGGCTGCCCACAGCCACGAGTGTATCGACAGAACATTAAGGCTGGGACGTCTAAGGCCGGCGCTGGAGGCGACCGGCGCTTTCACCGCGTGAGGAGCAGCTATAGTGACAAGCCTTGGCGTCGAGATCAATGGCGGAAGCCCACCTGGAGATGGATGATGGGAGAATATTACCACTAATAAGTGTCTGCCATGCTGCAGACGGAGACAGAGCCTCACCTGCTGGCTGCTATCGACTGGAGAGGGGAGCAAAGGGGAGCAGAGCTGTCCATCCATGTTCCCTCCCCCACCCCCACTGCTCAGGGGCCCGAGTCTCAGAGAAATGAAGGGCCGGGCTGCTACCTCAGCTCTGAATGGTAAAAGCCACACAATTTCATAAGTTAAACCTCATACTTTGAAACACTTCCCTCAATAGGAAAGTGAGTTAGAAAGAGATCTACTAAAGAAACTGAATATGATCTCAATGGGAACTGGCATTATTATCTGACTGAAATATCATGAAATACAGAGATTGCAAATATATTTTAACAGAGCCATAAGTGCATGAGGCATCATTTCATAAAAGGCTACAGCTTCCTGTTCTTATCAGCTGACCAGAGGATGTGCACTCATGACTAAACCCATGAGCATGTCAGCTCTCACAAATCATGCTCTGTAATCACTAATCGCCATGTCGCCGTAATGAGCCTCTGTAATTGAACACGTGCACATGAATCAAAAATAACAGCCACAAGATTACAATATAACTCCTATTCTACAGCTAATTAGTTACACTCAACCTGTCATCCAAATGTGCCCCCCCCCCCATGCTATTAATGTATTAGATAATTCAGAAGCCACAAGCAATGATGCAGCCATCTTTTAAAAAAGGAAAAAAAAGAAAAAAGAATCTGAGGTTGACATTTTTCCTCCCCCCAAAAAATCCAACTGTCTTCTGTTTCAGATATTGACATTTAAGAGGAAATTCAAACATCACCACTGCCATTGTTACAATCTTTCAATTAAGCCTGGCTCTATATTATAGCTGTCTGTTTTCATTCACAAAGGAATTCTGATAATGGCCATTCTGGCATTTATGAAGGAGCTGCTCCCAGGGCAGGAGCTCGCTACACTTACACACCGTCTTAGAGCCTAATTGGCCAAGAAGTGAAGCCCCATTAAATAATACGCCACAATATAGTATATGACAAGAGCTGAAACGGAGTACCTCCATGGAACCTGTCCCATTTAAGTTAGAATAAAGATAAAAAACACTGATTCTGCTCTGACAGGGCCCAGTGTATTTCAGCTTCTTATAGTGACTGAGTGGCTTCCATTTTATGAAACTGGGAATGAATCAGCATTATATGCAAAGAGGAATAGTTAAAATAAAGCACATACTGTTTGTGTTTTTTTCTTCTGAAGGACAGTTGTATGATAATATCAAGCACATCAATAAATGCAGATAGAAGATAATAAAAAAAAGGCTGCAGTCCTATTCTCACATTGTTGCATATCACTACAGTCGAACTTCAAGCTCTTCACTTCAGAGACTGTCAACAGTTTTCTTCAGCTGTTTTGATACGTTATAATGAGGCTCTCTGCCGGGTGACAACATGACACCTATTCATCTCATGGTGGACTGCTTCTAATTTCTTTTCCCATTTACTCCATGTTCAGCGGCGGCGACTTGTTTTCTCACGGTTCCTAAACAATAATCCATCGCCACGGGGGCTGCATATCAGCCATAACACAAAGCCACGCTACTGTAAACGTAGCACCCTAAAACAGTGCTGGCAACGTATGATTCATTTTGGGATTGGAAGATCAATAACCAATTTGAAGATGACCTGGTGGAGAGGATCCAGATTGCGGGGCCGTGCTTCGGTGTGCAGCGTAAATCTCAGGGTGGTGGATGCGCATCTAGGCCTGCCACAGCTCCTGCTCCGGGGGGGAATGATTTATGCCTCGGCCCCTGCGACATGTCCTGTAGCGGTTGGGGCTTCTCATCGAACGGCCGGGGGCTAATTTGAGTGGCCCCGGTGAGTGAATAGGGCGGATGGTAAGCGAAAGGGTCAGGGTGTTACAGTTATAGAAAGTGCAGAAAGTCATGATTGGTGTGGAGGACAAAAACACCTCAGCAGCCATTAATCATTAGCTTTATCATCATGATCATTATCATAAGCACAGTGTGGAGCTCACAGGGGTATAGACGACTTCTCTGAAGCACACAACATGCAAGGTCTGAACAGAAATAAGAAGAAAAAGAGATGGAAAGTGAGAATCCATGACCGGATTGCGAGTTAAGACTCTGGAAGGTAAATGGTTGTGCCAGGCCATCATCTTCAGACCAGAGTCAATCATCCACAAAAGCACCGCGAAGAGACAAATGCTTAAATGCCCCCCTCACATCGGAGTAACAACCATTCTTCCGCCTGCATGGCCTCCCAGTTCAGCATGAGAGCCAGTTGCATAAGTGCCAGATATGAATGGATCCAAGACGACAGGAGGGAGGAAAGTTAGATGGAGGGAACTCATTAGGAGACGCCGCACTCTTTCCTCACAAACCCCATCTCGGTAATGCAGAGGAATTCTTGAACTGGCCATGAGTTCTGAAGGATATCTCATAATGTGTGACAAGTGAAAAGCGCCACCAGGCAGGCTAATAGCTGCACTGTCACAAGGGCAAATAAAAAGGCATTGGCTTTGCATGCATGTAAAGGCTTTTGTGGCTCTGGTCATGTGAGACACACACACACACACACACATACACATACACTTTGGAAAAGGCAATTCCCCTCACTCCCCAACAGATCTGTCCCACTGCCAGGCCAGATGTGAGATGGAGGGAATTGTTGGTGTTGGTAAAAAAGGGGGTTGACTGAGGAAAAGAGGAGTAAAAAAAAAAAAGGTGAGTTTCACTAAGTGCTCAGGTCCCAGGTGGCCATTTGTCCCAGTAATATCGTCCCCGTGGAGCAGAGCCATGTGAGGTGGAGGGGAGATGAACAAGAGGCCCGCTGTGGTGGAGCAGCAGCAGCAGCAGCAGCAGCATCCGTGAGCACCACAGCTGCCAGTGGCTCCATCACTCTCAGGACTCCGGTAACTTAACCACACGCCATGGAGCGGCGCCCTCGCTTCCTGACTTCCGCCAATTACAGTGACCCATTATGAGGAACGAACGCGGCTTCACCAGATGGATGAACGGAGGTGTGTTCAACTGTTCATCCGCTTGTTTGGCGCGAAGTAAAGACAAAGCTTATGTTGATGCTAACGAGCTGGTCCAAAGGGACACGAGGAGACTTTAAAGTTTCCACAGTGGATCATTCTTAGTTTTTATGAGGCATTTATGAGGTTATTTTTTTTGCCAAAGTGCAGTTCTAGGATGAGAAAGTCTTTTGCCATAATTAGGTGTCAGGTGTAGGAAAATTAAAGCACCGTTTTACATCCAATCATCCATGGAAGCTTGAAATACCACTTTTCTGTAAGTCAACAGTTATGCTATCAAACATAAAATCTAAAATCGGAGAAAGTATTAACTTCTATGGCACAGGTGAAGCAAACAGCACCATGGGGAATGCACTCTCTATGATCAATGAACACAATGTGCTGAGTAGTTCACAGGGGAGTTTACCTCTGAAATAAACTTTATCCTACCACAAAGAGACATTATGAGAAATAAAATCAGAGGCATTAGGAACCTAATGGGCCACACAGTTGTGAGGTAATACTCTGTTGGCCTCCTCTCACACTCAGGTTTGGCTCATGAAGCTTTCCGTACATCCTTGAGCTCATTTGTGTGTATTTACTTCCAGAGGGTGGGGTGGGGGGGGGGCTGTGAAGGTAGATGAGGCGGCGGCAGAGAGAAGCGAGAAGCCGGGGCTTTAAAGTAATGGTTCCCTTTTTTAATGAGCGGCTGGGGACGGCAATATCTGGTGACAGAGAGGGCTCTCCTCTGCCGAGTCTCTGTCACAGTGGAAAGACTCATCCTAAATCTCGCTCTTATTGCCACGACCGGCGCGACAGTATCTCACTCTGGAGACAGAACTTCAGGTTTTTATGGGCGCTCGGATAATTGAACAGCAAAGAGGTAAAAAGGCCTAATCCACTTAGCCGTAAAGAAAGTGTACCCAAGCTAAATGATTGGTGAATTGGTATTAGTATTCTCTTCCCCCTTCTGTTTGCCTTTCACTCATAGTAGTTTGTCAATGAAATGTGTTTGTGAAGCGGCTCGGGGCGTTTGGCGCTGGAGCGATGGTATCATCTGAGCTACATGTGTCCTGGTGTAAATAAGCCTGTCAGTTTAGCCACTAGTTCATATGTAACAGAGGACAGGGCTGAGAGATGGTGGCAGTGCCGCTTTTATGGCCCCTAAAACCACACTTGTCAGGGAAACTCGCCCACAAGACAGCTCAGACGGCCCAGGACAAATAGGCTTTGTCTCTATAGTTTACAATTACCCTGGCTATATAGCATTTCCCCCTCTCTGCAGCACTGGCTTGGAGAAATACCAGCTGGCACGGACTCACTGTTGCTTTTGTCCAGAGTGAAAGTAAAAAAAAAAAAAAAAAACGTCAGACTTTTACCTCCACACTCAAGTACTCAAGTACAAACCAAAACAATATGACATAGAGTGGACATCTTGAAATTTGGTGCAGCACATTACAGGATATTAAAAAAAAAGTACCACATTAAAAAAATGAAATACTTTTCCAGGAGGCACAAAAACAAAACATTTATACTAGGATGGTCCGAATTAACACAATGCTCTGTAAGACATTGGTCTTAGTTTTAAGCAGCTGTTGGAAATGAATCGGCCTACTGTACAATGGCAAGCTCAACACTTCTCAGTTACCACTTGAGCTTTTTTTTTTGTCAGATGCAGTGAGGTCTTTGAGGGTTTCTGGACAATGTCTGTCATCTTTTTTGGTCAAATTAAGTAACATTTACTCTTTTTTTGCTTTTTGCTTTAATATATTGTCTTACTTTCAAATGAAGTATTTGATCATGAATGAGGTGCTGAGCAGAGGGCAAAGATAAAAGAATCTATCTTAAGTATTTTTCATCTTAATTAGAAGTTGTAAATCCCCCAGAGTTATGATACTTGCAACCACTTTAGCATGTCTCATTTATGTTTGGATTAAAAAGGATGTCTCTGTAAGGACTGCAGGGCTTTCATAGATGAAATCCAATTAACATTCAGTAAAAAGGCCCAGCAGGGATTCACTTTCTAACCAGGAAATCCTCAACCTCCCCCCCCGTGCTGCCTCGCTGGTGAATAACTGTGCTTTCAAAACACTGTAATTACAGCTTTGTCATGGCGAAACCAACAAATACAGTTTGGTTCTTCGATACATCTATGTATTTTACAATCAAGGAAGCACAATCAGAGGTCTAAACAGAGCTCACGTGTTTTTTTGCCTTTCAGTAACACTCCTCTCCAACATCCAGGAAAGGACGCAGTTTGCTTTGTGTGCTGCTACGCTAACAGTGACAGCTCCATAACAAGTCCAGTGCACGGCAGAGCCTTGAGGTCCACTCTGCCAACCCTACTCTGAAAAACATTAAAGCCACATGCAGACAGCCTCCCCCATCCCCTCCCCTCCTCTCTCTATACACACACACACACACACACTGAGTCAACCTGTGACATGTGACAGGCCCGCGCCTCAAGTCGCTCTGCTCTGCTATTCCCCACAGTCCACTGTCACAGACACCACACATACATGCAGCGAGCAACATATCAAGCACTTCGATAGTTTCCAACTTAATGTCAGCATAATGAAAACATTTCTCACAGCCTGAGGTGACATCTTTATATTTCTGCTTTGTCCACCACCCAAAACAAGCTCCATTTATATATAATGATATAAAACATTATCATTAGCCGGAACCACCTGCTAGTTCGACTTTAGTGATTAATCCACTATCATTTATTCCTAATTAATGAATCATTCCGGCTCTACATCCTATGAAAAAAGTACATTCAAACTTATTTGCCTTGTTTTTCTACCGGATAACGACCATGTGTTGGAATCTAATCATATGCCGAAAATGATCAAGGCCAAAAGCCTGTCTCCTTTGAAATGTGTGGGAAGCATCTGTCTCTGGCACCTTTGGAACCCCAGAGAGACAAATCTGTGTGATGTGGTAACATGCCCAAAGTACCCTAATACCTACATACATGCACACGTCTATACATCTCATTCCACCACACCCCTCCCCCTCTACAAGTCATGTTATAGTTTAAAATATTCTTAAAAGCGAAACTAAAAAGTTGCGCTTATTCCCTAACAAGCTTCGTGTAGCTCTTTGAAATCTCTGCCAGGAAACTGAATGTATTTTTCTCTTTTTGAAATTATGATTGGCCTTGTGCGGACACGAAACAGATGGTGTTATCTGCCTCATGGGTGGAAGGAGCAACAAGTGTGCAATTAAAGGCCTGAAGACATGCCTGCAAGTTCAAAACATAAACTTGAGTAAGTAAACCGATTCAGCCGATATATAGAATAATTCATACCCGCTCCGCTGCCTCCGGGTGGTTCATTTTGACATCTAGATTCTGAATTTATGTTGAAAAAAATGAAATCAGCCAGCATACTCAACAGCTAATGAACGCTTCATGCAAATGTAAGTGGTCAGCAATATGTGAAAAACATTTGCATACACACACAGAGCTACTGTAATCATCCCTCCACAATTGCCTGTCCAGCATTTTTTTTTTTTATTCCACTACACAAGCTGAGGTTGTAAGTTTTTATGATGAAGAAGAACCGAGTGAGTGAAGAACTCAGGATTTCAAATAACTTTAAATGAGAAATGGTGCAACACAAGAAGAAGTTAACTAATACATTTTTCTCCCATATATCCTTCAAGTGCTTCTTCTTCTTCACAAGGTGTTGTGACGATTGGGCCATTCCTTACTCTTGTGCGCAAGCAGGGACGGCCTTGCTCCATCTTTCATTCAAGCTGACTCAGTATCAATCACATGACACTCGAATGATAGATAGGCAATCTAATAACACTAGGAGCAAAAATAACTTCACTCACTCAATCCTTGACCTTACGGAGCGAGCAGTCAGTTTGGTTAAAAGCTACAGCTATCACATAAAAATGGATTTTTTTTTTCTTTGGGATCAATTGCAGTGGAAACATTTGAACTAAAATGGCCATAGAAAGCTGTCACTAATAAATAATTGCTGTGGTTATGGATTTATACACCACCTCCGCCTCCTCCACAGCAGGTCATATTTAAGAGAGCCTTTGACTGCAGGCTATTTAGACTGAATAAAAGACAATGCAAGCAGGTTTTCTGAGCGGTGAAGGAACTGCCTTTGGACGAGGAACCATCTCAGCATGTGCAGAGCCGGAGGAGAGACACAATTACCATCAAACGATAGCAACTACGCCACTGCTGATGCACCACACAGGACACAGAGGAAGTGGTGAAACATTTAGGTCAAGCCGAGTTCAAACAAGCTCACGGATGCAGCCGTGTGAGTTGAGGACAAAAGATTTTTTTTACTTCTTTTAAAATTGTGACTGACCACACAAATTTGATTTGAGCAATGTTTGACTTTCGAGAACAATACCCACCCTGCACGATTCACTAATGGTTTATTAAAGCTGCTGATGGCTGGGAGAGAATATTGAGGGGTGTGGCTGCAATTTGTTCCAAGATAACAACAATTAGATCCTGCAACTTCCTCTCCCTACCACAGCTTGAGAATCACATTTTGGGTTTTATGCATCTTGCTGAAGTGTAAAACCTCAGACTCAACATTAAGCTCGACTGTGTCCCGCTCAGTTGAACTACTGTAACAAGATGCACCTGTGCTGAGGGTCGTGCCAGAAAAACATGTCTTAATAAATCCCTTTGAAAACTGCAAGTGCATAGATTAATTAGAATAGGTGAGTACAACCACCATCGTGAGCTCTTTGATGCCTAAAATGTAATTTCTAATTCTGAACAGGCGACTTCTGTAACTCTGCGTGGTCATACTGCAAAGGCTTCCAAATGACAAAGAAATACGCTGACTACCCAGATGTTAAAGCTTATCGAACTCTCAATCTTTTTTATATTTAGCAGTGAGGACTTGAACACATTAACAATCTTGGTAACCACTAGACTTATGGCAGAATAATTCAGGCCTACTGTTCCAAATTTAGCATTGAATGCAAATTGGTTGCATCCCGATGCCCCGAGTTGTTGTGCAGCATCTTTTTTTTTTTTTTACACTAAATGATAATTTTATCATAGAAAGGACATAATATGGTAATTAGCCAGAGAGCTCATGACAACGAATCCTATTTTTGTCTTATGTCCTCAGTCCAAACAAATGTAAGCTGTAGCTCCCAGGGTTTCATCAAACATATCAATATTCAGCTGATAATGCCTTTAATCTGTGGCCAACACTACGTTGCGTAACTCCTCCAAACACAACAGGGAGTTTTCCACTAATGATCAACAATGACAAGGAAATATGAAGTAAAGAGCTGATAATGAATTTAAATAGGTCTCCCCCATTTATAATACAGCACCCTTCATTATCAGCGCTGACCTTCTTGGAGAGAAAACGAAGCAAAAGGTTGTTCCACCTTCAAAAAGAATCTAATGATGAACTGTTTGATGCATGTTATTTGTTCTCTGGGGTCCATTGATAATTTATACAACAGCCTAAAGAAAACTTGGCATTACTTAAGTGAAGTGCTGAATGGGTGTGATCGCTCAATTCAACTAACCCTGTTTCCCCTTGTTGCATAATGACAATCTAGAGGGACGGGCTCACCGAAGTCATGTGATGGTTATACATCCAACAGTTGTGTGATCAGACTGACCAAACAAAGGGCATGAAGCAAGTTTGTAGAAAGCAACAGGATCTTCAATCATGCATTGAGAATTTAATTAGCTGACAGGGGTGAGTTGGTGTTTGTGAAGAAACACGATTTTTGAAATGTACAACGTTCGATATCTGCCAACTGCATAATGTGCTCGACTTTTCCATTAACACACAGCAATAGAGCGATTATGTTTAAAAGACTAAACACTGCTCATGTTCATGACTTTATGACAGATGGTAACCAAAAGGTCAAAGACACGCATGAGGCCCACCGCAGAGGGCTCAATCCAGTAGGAAACCCCTGTGTGTCTATGGTGGATCCCCTCGAGAGAGACGCCACCAAAGGCTTTTTTTGAACTCAGCACGCTACAAAGAGAGAAAGAGACCACCCCCCCTCTCCCTCCACAGCCCCTACCCTCGTACCTCAGGTCCTGAATCCATGAAGGCAGACAGCACCGAGCTTAAAGACACCTACACCTCATTCATTCATTCATTCACTTACTGTACAGGCTCCCAGGAGTCCATTCATTACTGTGCACTCCGGGGGCAAAACCAATTTAACACTTAACTTAAAAAATATTTGGACAATAACCTCCTGCTGACTGGGTAATCTGTTAAGTGAGAGATAACAGCTCATTAGGCGTGTTAACTAAATAATGTCAACACACATCACTGAAATACTAATAGTAATATCTATAATTAACTAACCAAACAGCAATCATTGAATCCTGCAAGGTGTTACGTTTAGATATTATATACATACATATATCAACATGCCTTATGTTGCTTTAAAACCTGTCAAATGTCATCCAACCACAATACAAAATGTCAAAGGTCAAACCTCCGTCAAGCAGCTTCTTCCTAATGCAAACGACGCTGTGTTTTGTCCGACAGACAGAGAAATCACAAGGGAGTCCCACCGCCTGACTCCCGCCTCCGACTGGATGTTCTATGATCTACTCTTTACTTAATGAGGTGTCATGTACAGTTTATATAAAAGGTATGACCTTATTAAACTGTGAGTGAAAGGGTGAAGCAATAGCTGGGGAGAGATGAATGGCACAGCTGTACGGAAACTCATCTCGCCCGTAACATCCATGGGACAAGAAGCCATCATACTGATTGCTGGGAGATGTATAACTGACATTTGTGGCTCCATTTCAAACACGGCTACACAATATGCAATGTTAAAGATTACAATATGACATTGACTTAAAACTAATTTGTTTTTATTAGGATGGTTTGAAAAACAAAAACAAAAATTCTCAGGAAGATTCAGCAAAATTCATCAGATTTAACAAATATCAGAAACAGATTTGATCTGAAATCAGTTGTAAAATACAGAACAAAGAAATCCAATTAATATTTTAAGTGCAGCTGGGTTGTTTAAAATGTTTATGGCGCACAACAAAGATCCCACAGAAAATGTATTCATAGACCCATGACTATAAACAGAATTTTACAGCTAGAAATGCAGAAGGTAGGAGATTACTTCACAAAGCATATTGCTTTCCGTAGAAGGCTTCAAGCTTTCCAAACCCTGTTCTTGTTATTCTTTTCCTTTAACTTGATTTCTGACAGCCAATTCAATTAGGCTGGATATGTGTGGGTGTAAAAAAAGGCAACATGACAAACTCTGAAGATGGATGGCAACCTTTGCCTCACCATTAAAATCACAATTGCGTCATATTGAAGCTCAATCCATTGGCGTATTACCAGCAGCAGGGAAATGAACGCTGCTTGGACTGCAGCGACAGACAGGGTCATTAACTAATCCCCTTCCGCAGGTCACTCGTTTTTGAAAAAAAAAAAGATCTCTGTGTGCCAGATTTCCATTTTCAGCTGCCAGTGGTGGAGACCACATTTGGAACCGTTCATTTAAAGTTTGTCCAACAAAAGAAATTAAGATAAAAAATAAATCTAAAGGCAGACTGGTAAGTGTTTCGCTTTTCAGAAGATAAGGCACAGTGACTCATCAGCCACCTGACCTTAATGGCAGTCTGTGGGGACATGTTGTCTGGCCGAGCGCCTGTCGGATTCGTCGGGCACCGGGGAGGAGCTGACCTGTTGGTAGATGAAGGAATAGAGGCTGACGTCAGGGCGCCGGCTGAGGCAGCTCCTGCACACTGAGCTGTAGTACTGGCCCAGGAGATCATACACCTTCCCTGTAATGGAGACGAGGAGATTGTGTATGTTGTGTAGCCTCACAGCAAGGAAAATGTGAACTACAGTCTTCAGTATCTGCAATTAGCTACATCATTGCGTTATGCGATCACATCATTTACAATAAATCCTAACAAGTATTGAAAAATAATTATCAATCATAGTTTTAAATGATCCACCACAGTGTTGGCAGAGCACTCGCAAAAAAAGTGCACATCAGAGAAGCAGAGTGTGTAAACAAGAAGCAGGCAGGATGGTTGTTTGCCTTACCGACACTGATCTTCCTCTGAGTGAGGAAGGAGTGCATGTTGTGGACATCTGTCATGAGCTGGCTGTCACCAAAGGTGAAATAGGCTACATCTCGGCCCGCCTCAGCAGCTGCCAGCATCTGGAGCAGGGCTGGAGGAAAAGAAGCCTGTGTTAAATCTCAACAGTGAGAGTGACACAAAATCTGTTCCACCGCAGTAGAAAAAGTGGATTTTTATACCGCAAAGAAACATGGCAGGTTTGTTCACACACTTTCATCTTCCTGGTAGTGAAACCACAGCAAAGGTCACATAAACAAGAGGTCTGAGGAGTCGTCGTCCAGTAACCGATTCACAATTAACAGTGAGCAGCACTTGCCTCTGTGGCACGTACAGTAAAAGGTAAATAATCGAGGGAATAGGTCTCACCCCTACTGAGAAGTCTGGATTAGTTACAAAGAGAGACCAGGTCTGGCCCTGGAGAGCTGTGAATATTTCAGGAGACTGGAAATGTGTCTGCTGATTAATGAAGGTTGGGACAGTGGCAAGTTAATGAGGAAAACTGAATCAACATTTTCCCGAAGAGGGGTTGAGCTGAATACGTCTGCACTTCAGCAGTTTCTCCTCTCTGTTCTGTTAAGACCACTTTCTTCAAAAAATTATCTGACAATTAAAAAATAAGTGGCTTTGTGAGGCCACAGAAGGTAAATCCAGGAGGAGAGCTGCGTATGAATTACCAAACTCTTCCCGGGAGGCATGTCATTAAGGAGACAGTAGGTGATTGTGTCTGTGGAGGGCTTTTCCCTTGCTTCAGCTAATTAACAAATATGTACGGATGTATGTTTAGCTCGCAAGCACAGCGGCGCTAAGACAGGAAGAGAAAGCGAGAGGCAGAGCTATACGACTGGAAGCGGTTAGCATAAACTCTCCTTAAGCTCCCTGCTCAGTGACAGTGATACAAGGCTCAGACAAAGTGCTGTAACGGATTGATGGGCTCGAGCAGGCGATCAATTTCACTATTAATGAAACATATTAACTTTGTCATTTGATCAATAGAAGGAAGGCGACGAATAGGCCTTAAGTAAATGAACGCATTCCCGGAAGACAAATGGATGCCCACACTGATCTGCTGGAGCCTTTCAATCTGAAATGTATTCTGCTTTAACCAGGAGGAGAGTCCGCTCAGACTGCCAAACGCGCCAAGATGATCCGAGCACATTTTGTCCACGAGATCTGCTGACGCCGGTCTTACGTCAGTGCTTACCTTTGAGACGCGTGTCACCTCCAAAAACCCCACAGCCCCAGTTCCCCGTTGCCACTGCGGAGAGGTTTTCGCTTTGTTCCTCAGGGCGAGCGAAGCCGCAGAAGGCCTAAATGAGAAGGTGGGGTAAATTAGGAAAGGAAATGTAAAAAAACAGAGATTTGATATGATAGGACAAATGTTTTGTAGCAGATATTTATTAGTCTCCACATAGAAAACAATTGCTAGTTTACTCAATAGTGAACAGTACGCTGAGACACCATTACCATGATGTACTGTCTTATGAACGTTACTTACAGGCTATTGCACCAGGATTTTGTGCATGCTCTATACACTGCATTGTTTAGGACTTACATGCAGAACCTAAATTAATAAAATCAATAAACAAACAAACAAACAAAAAATATATATATATACAGACACTGCATCACAATAACTCTTCTGTTATCAAAATTGTGAATGAACCAGGTTTTCTTGGACTGATGCTCCATCAAACTGTCGGCCTCATTATGATATGTTGGTTACAAGGTACAAAAAGCCAGAATCGGCTCTGATGAGCCTCAGGTCTTGGGATCACCTCCCCATGTTCCAGATCAGTGGTATGTTTAATAAGAGCTGGGCCTACAGAACGTCTCCTCACCGTCAAATGTAAATGGAATATATATAAAGCGAGCGACAAAGTAATTCCATTTGCCTGAAGGCCTGGTGCTCGACACGTCGTTCAGTGAATAGGTTTATTGGCCTGACAGAACATACATTTTTAACACCTCTTCACACTGCCACTCATGAAATATTTGAGTGGGTTTTCACATATTAGTAATCCCACACTTTACATTGACAAAATCCGACATGTCAAGTGGGGTTATATGTCACAAATGTCAAAATAATTTCTATTGGTAGCAGATAGTAAATAAAGGATCTGAAGGGCCTCTGGACATTAGTTTTCACATTGGAGCTGAAGTCGATTGTGAAACTGAATGGTAAGAGCACATCCTATCCCTGACCAGTCATAAATTCTTCCTGTGAAAGGGCAGATGTGACAGTGAGCTAAACAATATTCGAAACGGGATTGATCTTCATGTTGGTGCATTCTTCACAGCCCTGTCAGAGCTGTCAAACTCCTCCATGCTCTCTGACGGCCGACTTGGCAACATTAACATCTTGATTTTCTATTACGAATGAGCATCTTTGACTGCGAGGGCACCACATATGGAACCATTCCTACTTTAAAAAAAAATATGTGATGTAAATATAATAATTGTGATTAAGCATCCCCCAGGCCATTACATTGATTAAAATTCATTCTGGGCCTAATGGAGAGTGTAATGAATAAGATTAAGCTTATTCTCTGCATAAATGACAATGCATCAGTCTGTATTACACACTTGTGACACTTATCTATAGTTCAAATATTTACCGAGAAAAATAAACATGAGTCAGTGTCATCTCAGCTGACATTTGTGAAGAGGCAGCTTTCCGATTATCAGCTAAATGGTCTCGCACTTAGACCATTAAATCTGCGCAAACCAAGCATGAAGTGAAATTGCAAATAAAGTTAAAACAGCATCACTGTGGCATAACACAGAAACATGACTATAGAAGGATCAAAGCATAACATCAAAGAGTAGCAGTTGTTTCCCCTCTTACTTCCACTGTCATAAATTATACAAACTTTATTTGTCTACTGAAGAAGAAAAAAAAAGCATTTCAAGCAACACTCAACGTACACTAACACCCATTTTCCTGTGAGCTGGCATGTTTTGTTTTGGATGTCTGGCATTTTATTCTAAACCACAGTCTGATCTTGCATCAAGCACAAGAGCGAAAAGCATAACCTAGGGTTCATGCTCTGTGTCATAAAGAAAAAAGAAACAAAACAGACAGACAAGAGAAAAAAAGACTAAATCTAGTAAGAAACATGTGTTAATGGAAAATTAAGATTACCTTGTTGAGCTCTCGGTTGATTTTCTCTGGGCTAAACTGTTCGAGAAAGTTCCTGAACTGCAGTGCATCAATGGCCACAATTTCTGTGCATCTTCTCTGCCAACCATCTCTGAAACAGACCATAGAAATATTTTTTTCCAGTGTTTTTTGTAGCAGAACAGCTGGGCTTTTGTGAAGATGGTGATACACTTCTCATACATCAATATCAAAAATAGAACAAAAGTCAAATGAGACATTAAAAGCCATGTCCTTTTTTGAAAATTGTGTGCAAATGAAAATTCACCTGACACATGAATCTTCAAATCACTATCTGCAAAGTTGCAAAGAATATGAACATTTTCTAAACTAAAGCTCTTAGTGAGGCTGTAACATCAGAACAGAAACTTGCTCCTGATAACAATGCTGAAGTTTAGCAAGTATGTTTTTTCATATTGTTTATCATTTAAACGTAGCCTGTTAGGATGCTAACATTTGTTAATTAGAATTAAATGCAAAGTAAATGTCATTATCTTTGCTGGTATTTCATCATAACAGTCAGGTGAGCACCACAGTCACAAGGATTCATCCTCTCAGGGCCATGAAAATGTTATGGCAATCCATCCAGTAGTTGTGGAGCTCTCCAAGTCTGGACTTAATTTATGGATGGACTAGCCAAAGAAAACTGCCCTCCCCTAGCCTAGGCTGCGAGCATCACTAAAATGATGGCAGGAAATGGGTTAAACATAACTTAAAATGTATGCATTTGAGTGTCATAAATACCTTGGGGTTGTGTCCTTGTGGCTGCCAGCCCATTGGTACGTCTGAGCGTAGCCTGTGTATTTACTGTACTGTTGTGTACCTGGTACAAAGCAAACAGGGATACTGACCACATACCATTGCAAGACATGAATATCTCAATTAGTTTTTCAAACCTGGTCAAAAATAAAGAGTCCTCCCTGCACATACCATTTGTAGCAAAGCTAAAGAGGCTGGCCAGATTACACTGCATTAGCAGACACATAATGACACAAAAAGGGTATCCTACACAATACTAGTTGATTTTAATCGATCGGAGGAAGCAGGAGCAGCTGTCTTCTGACAAGAGGAAGGTCAAGTTATTGCTCCCTCTTAAAAACGATGTGAGAAGCAGCGACTGACCGCACGCCCACGTGGGGAACTCTCAACACCCGTAAAAGGGGAGCGTTAGGTGGGGAGGCAACAGCAGTCAAACAAATGAGGCCACAAATTAACTTCCCATTCATTATGGCTCATTAGAACCTGAACGTGGAGAGCACTTTGTGGGCTGCTTCATGCTGGAAAGTGGATAAACCAAGTGATTAGTAGTGGGGTCTTAGTCAGCATGTATTAGAAGGTGCATATGGGGGGGAGGGAATCTCTTTAGCAGGTTCCACTTGACAGGTATTTCACTGATAATCAGCTTCCATCCCCCATTTTGTAATTTTTTTTAAAACCGTAAAAGTAAAAATTACTGCTGCAATAATAAATTTAAGATGCTTAAATTAAGTTCTCTGCCGTGGCATCATCAAGTTAGCGTCTCTCAAGTGTGGACAAATCAGAAACTGAGGAGCTTTGGTCTCACTGAAAATCCAGGATTTTTAGGTGCAGATTTTACCCTGACTCAAGAAGATGCATTGTAACTGTGTAGTTTGTCAAGTCACAGTTAATAAAAGACACGGAGACAGAGGGCAATGACAGTGTCACCTCTTTTTGGAATCATAAAAACACACACTCATGTCAACCTGCAGCACCATGGGAGCTAATTGAAGATTTGTATCTATGTTGAACTCGGACCTCTCAATTTGTGGACAAAAATATTCCAGTAATGTTTGAATTTTTAAATAAAATGTAAAGCAATTCAAAACAAAAATAATACTACCACTACCAAATAAGATGGCTTTGTGTTAACTATGCATACACCTGACCTTTTCTGGGTCTCCAAAAATATCAAACCCTGCGATCAACTAAATTTGCATTTGAAAGGAATAACCTTCAGGAAAAAATACAAATTATGCTTTTGATTTTCCATGCAACCCATTTGTCATTTTCAGTTATTTGTTGTGTGGAGGGGATCAATCTTGGTCAGGGTAAGATGTGTCTGGTTATTAGAAATTATTTATAAACAAACAGGTTGCATAAAGATCATGATCCCCAATGGTCTTGAAGGTTGTTCCATTCATGTGTAAATACGTTAAAACAAAGTGTCTCATATTTGTGCTGTACCTGAGGCTGTAAAAGGTCAGGAGTGCCTCTCATTGAGTTTAACTATTGTATTACTGCTAAGGTCTGCATGTAGGAAAATGAGAATAAATGTTAATTACCATAAAAAAATTTTCCATAAAAATTTCAATTGAAGAAAAATCTCCATTTAAGGCCATCATTGGTTTCTCCAAAGACTATTTTCAAAAATGTAAGTCTGCTATTGATACAAAAAGATAATGCAAAAGCAAGATTTTGTGCAGCATCAAGACAGTTGTCCCTATGCTACAATCTCCTGCTTGCGTTAACCTTGCACTGTAGTTTCTGGTCAGCACTGCCATTCAATGAATCATATGACTTCTCCTTGATACTATTTATACTTTTGACCGCCCCAACAGCAGCCAGATACCTAGCAATCAAGGAAAATTCAATTAGGCCAGGGCACTTTTGCAAATTTCAGTGCAGACGTAAGATCCATTAGCTTCCCTACTGTATGCCAAAATGTATCACAGGGGAATATGATTTACCACATGGCCACAACGCAGCCAAAGACTTGGACTTTTACAACGGGCGGGACTAGAGATACGGGCAGGGTTTAATAAAGATGATGGAATGGAAGAGTCCATTAGCGGAGCAGGTCTTGGGCAGGTCTTCCAGCTATAATTAATTCTGGGCTCCAGTAATAAAGTTAAGTGGTGTAAGTGGAGGCGAGGGGAGAGATGGCCAGCAAGAAGTCTGAAGGTGACTCCGCCGAAGCAAGAAGATCTGATACGGCAATGTGATTGGTTATCAGGAGGGTGGAGGCTCTGCTGCATCACTTCCTGTTCAAACCCAGCCCAGGCGTTATGTAATGATAAAGCAACTCATCTATTTAGGGGATGTGGTCATTTCCAATATAACACTGCGACTGGTCATGGTCTTGCATTACATAATACAACCTGACAAAGTAACAAGGAACTGCATTGATATCTGCCTGGGACAATGAACCTGTATTGACGATTGTTTGTTTTTTGGCGTTTTACACATGTAGCAAAAAATATGGATGGAGCATTAGCATTCATTTGTAGTTGTGTCTTTGGCAGCAGCTGATTAAATGATTAAATTTTAGTGAAGTGGACCAACAAATTAATTTTTGCAGGCCGCCTTTGATTTTGATTAGCTACTGCCATATGACATAACACTGGTTTCCAAGCTCCTTCAGTTACTATCTCACATAGACAAACTGTTTGATTAAAAAAAACACACAAAAAAAACCAGACAGGCACCATCAGCCTCCTGCTGGGACTCCTCAGGGCTAGCCCTTGTTAGTGGGTCTGCTGGCCCATCCTAACCTTGTCTGCCAGATCCACTCAATACTGAAGTACAATCAGTGGGAATTACTCAACAGAGACGGGCAACGGAGCAATCAGGAAAGCCCAATCTCCTGCTCCTGACTGACGCAGCTCTCCCCTTTACAGCCAATCAAAAGGAAACATGTGACAAGGACAGATGCAGAAAACAGGCCAATTGCCACAAACATCCTTCTGCCTCTCGCTGAGCCAGGATGGGGGTAAATTGAAGGTGTGTACTCCACGCTGTGTGTGACCAGAAACATTTACTATGTTTCGTCTGTCAAATTATAGGTCAAGCATGAGAAAAGTGAACCTGGGCATTATTGATCTCATCTGGATGAACGGATTGCATGATCAATAATTGCATCATCGGAGTCCTCCAGCAGAAATTATGGTTCGACAAGGATGTAAGAGATTTTTTGATCACTGACCTGTGATGATCAAACATTCATTATGATCCAAGGCTTCAGTGAAGAGGCGAGAGACAATGAGCTCAGGATTAATCAGAAAACGGATTTCCTCTTGAACTAGACCAGAGCCGGTGACTCCTCCTCCCACAAACTGATTGGCAAAATCCACCTGCAAATCAGGACAGATGAATGAGAATGAAAAAAAAAAAGACTTTAAAAACATCTGATCTTTTGTCACATGCTTGAAACAAAAAAACAAACAACATCATTTAGATGAAAGGAACTAAAGATTGTATTTGACGCTTCAAGAAAACACCTCACAGAAGGATATCCTCCATTTTTATTTTGCCTGTGACAGAATCTGAGACAAGCTTGTTGGGGAGGTTGCCTGAGGTGCTCACATTACTCAGGCCTCTGTCCCCCATGCCAAAATGAGCTCTCCCCAGGAGCGGCACTTCAGTCTGCTGCTGCCAATAGCAAATATCACAACAAGAAGTGCAGGCCTGGAGTCCAAAGCAAACATCTCCCTCCAGTCATAACATGCTGCTAAATTGACTGCTGACTGATGCCTGCGATATCTTTGGCTGCTTGTGTTCTTTCCAGGTTTGTGCACAGATCTTCAGGTGACACTGGTGTACCTCTTCATTTTGGGTCTGTTTACGATTCAAAAGAAAATCCGCACCTCTTCAATTCAGCTCAGACACAGACGTGGCAACTCATTGTTTTAGTCAGAAAGCAGCCACGTGGAACATACATATAATCCAATTTCAGGACTGACAGTTGTTGCTCACTGGCCTGTAGAGGAGCCCAGACCAACCCTGTCACAACCTCAGGAAGAAGATGCAAAGGGGGCGAGCTGCAGACTGAGAGCAGATCTCCCCAAACTGGTCACTCAACTCTGGGACAACAAGCCAGGCTCCAAAGTCTGCTTTGACAGGCTGTCAGCACCCACCCCACCCCCCTACCCAGAGCAGAGCATCCATCAATCCGGGCCGCAGTGTGCCCCGGAGCTGGTCATGTGTGCACATCAGCTGTCAGCTTGTGGCAACTGGAGGCAAACAAAAGGTGAAAGGCAAAGCGGGCCGTCCTGACAGTGTACAGGAAGCTCGGCCGACACTTTGAGCGGAGGAGGCTCAGAGGCCTCGACCCCAGTCCCAGCACACACTCCCTCGGATGTGACACAGGCTCCCTCACAGGCCTTTTCAGCAGTAGTAAGCAATCTGGGTGAAAGACTCCAGAAAGAGGCGGCTCAGTGGAAAAGAGAACGGGAGACGAGGACAAGGAGGAGTATCGTTCCAACTAAAAACTGCTTCAAGCTAAAAAATATTATCACTCTGCAAATTAAACTTCCTTTAAGCACAACCATCATGTTGTCTTTACACAGTTTGAGCCGACTGAGACATTTCTTCTCTTCTCTGCATCTTACCTGAAGCATCCCATAACCATCATCCTCGATGGTTCCTTCACAAGTAATGTGGAGCTTCGTGAGTGGAGTCTGTGAGCTGAAACAAAGGATAAAATGTTTTCTGGTTATTAACAGTGAATGAAATGAAGGATATGGACCTTTAATTGCTTCTAAATAGCCTACTGGGTTCGCAGAAACAACATACAGATATATATTTAAACCATTTATAAGGTTTTCTATACTCAATCAGTACAATAGACAACACCTTTTCCAGTTTATGGGTTTATCCAAACTTTTTCGTGTGAATGTTACAAGTCCAGTGGGCTCTGAAAAGCAAGAAAAGTAAGTAACATTGTTAAAACTGTACCGTACTTTACAATAATAAGAATGCATTACTGAAAATATTTAAATTTCTCATGAAATTTAAAATCTTAACACTTACTTTGCTCAGTGATGCTTTGGAAATAGCACATCAGGGTTTTCAGCTTCTCAATCTTCCTTGAAGAGGACCCCTCAAACAACCTGAAGACAAAGAGAAATGTAAAATCTCATCAAATTATTGTTGAAGTTAGGCTACAGATATGACGCTTAAAAAAAGAAAAGAAAAGAAAGAATTAAAACAGCTTTTGAGCATGAGAATTATAGCATCAAAACACCAAGTCTTAGACTCAAAAAGCTTTAGCCAAGACCTGGAAAAAAGACTGCCTGTATAACCAGTGCCATAGAGACACAAGACCTCCACTTTGGCCATGTGAGTTCAGTCATGCTTTAACTTTTGATATGAATTAGTTCATCTCTCACTCAGCTTCTCTTTCAGTCACTAGACGATAATGTAGGAGCTCCTTCACTGTTACGACAATGGAGTTGCCCCGGGCTTGCCATCACAGAGTCACACTCATGTGCCACTTCACAGCACTCACATAAAAAAAGGAGCAGAGAGGGGAAACAGGGCTCCCTCCTTGGGGATACATTAAGAAGCCCTGTGTCCCTTTTAAGCAACATCCTCAGGAGGCAAGAGGTCAGTCCGCCTGAAAAGTAACACACAAACGCGCACTACACAAAGCTGCTGGCAGCGAGTTGCAGTTGGTGTGTTTGAATGAACTTTCAGCATTAAGCCCACCGTCTCCCTTTCGAGAAAATCCATAAAGAGCCCCACAGCCCGCCTCACGAGCCACAATAAAGAGAAAGTAATTTCATGTGAGTGAAATGAAATAATGATAAAAGCATGATGCACCGGGGGCCCCCTCAGGGGCTGAGAAACTCATTCATCGAAGTCAACTCCTGCATTCGCTTCTCTTTTTAGTTAACATGGCCCCTAGAAACAATCATACATTGTGTAGTCCTCAGGGCAAACTGCCTTTGACATAAGCTAGCCACTAGTGAGAGTAGGCTTTTAGTAACAAATCCCAATGGGGTCTTTTGGGAGTAAGGAATTAATACAAAATTATATAACATCACCATACTCCCCACAGATGTGCAGAAAGCTATGATGTAACTAAGGAAAAGGGTATAAGTGACTACAGTAGGTATGACAGCTGGGTTTCTGCATCATCAGCACAAGAAAACTCAGCTAATGGCACTTTATGGTAAAATAAAGTTTTCTGAGAAACACTTTGAATGACAGAGCAGACGTACAAACCAGGAAAACATAAAAAGTTTCAATTATCTCAATGCAAATAAGAAATCAGCACTGAGTTCAAAGAACATCTGCAGATAAAAGCTTTGTTTTTACTTCCTTTACCTATCAGGCGTGAACGTTCTTGTGAAATGATAATGAAGGACAAAAAAGAAGAGTTTGGGACCCAAAGAATGTGATCAAAAAGGAAATAAATAAATGGAAATTTCAAAGCATTTAATATCTGCCTCACACCTGGTGATTCAGGAGTGGTACCCAGAGGCTAAAAAGATGGAACTTGCTTTCCTTTATATCACAGCAAAACCCTTTATGTGAATGAAATACTGATGCGATTGAACTCAGTGTCACAGTCCTCAGCAAAACAGCCAATGGTCTTCTCCGTTGTCAAAGGCAGCCATCTGAGTCAATGTTAATCTAATTCCCGCCTCCATTTAGGTAATTACACTATGATGCCAACAGAGATGGGGGACATGACTGAGAAGCGAACTGCAGACTGATTTTGCATTACACCACCCAGACGCTCTCCTCAGTGAAAATTTTGCAGAGGTTTAGAAAAAAACCTCCTGCCACCCTGTTTGTCATGATCAACAAAACTGAAAAAAACAAAAAGATTGGCTTGTGAGCTACACATAAAGAAGGACAGCAAACTCAGCAAATTAGTAAGATAAGATGGTTGAAACAAGGGTTGCCTGCCATGCAAACCTCCTATTCTTTGTCTTCTTTATTGTTTATATCCCTCATAATAACCAATTAATCATTTTGCCCTTGTCTCAATAAGCTGTACAAAAGCATACATCCCTTTGTGAGACAAAATGCCCAGCTGTGGATATTAATTTGTGACCAGATGAACCAAAACATTTTGTTCCGGTAAATAGTGAGTGATAAAACTGTTCTTACCAATAAGATTGCACAATTTAAAAGCAGAGTAGCTTTTTAAAAAATGTCCCAATGAAAAGTGACTGATGTGATCATTTGCCTATTTGCTTGCTTTAACATCCAGAAGATAAAAATGGTTAGTTAGAAAAGCATATACAGTAGTGCCCCCTGATGGAAATGAAGCTTGTTGTCACAGCTGTATCATTTAGATTGTGTAAGTTAAGCATCGTACCACATTCCTGCTATTACCTGACGAAGTTGATGTCTGGATAGTTGCCGTATTCAGTTCTTCTGGAGTTGCGTCGCGGGAAGGTGCAGTAGAAGGCGTTGGCGAGCAGACATGCCACCTGCTCCTGAGACATAGTGATGGAGTGGTTCATGCCCCTCTTGAGGAGGGGTATCGGCTAAAAGGAGGAACAGAGGCACAACAGAGGAAGGTCAAAATCATTTGTTTGGTCCATTTGCCAAATGAAACAGTGAAGCATGCTGCATAAACGTAATAATTTTAAAGCACTCTGTGCTTCTTGAATCAGCAATTATAATCAAGGTCTGTTCATGCGCACATGTGATCCATACTTCCAATAAAGATTATGGATTTATAAATAAACAATCTGTATAACCAGCTCTGTGTCTGTTTCAGGCACTAGATACAAATAATGATGGCTTATTGTTTTGGTTATCACATTTACATTATAATAATGCACAAGTGGGATAATCCATTTAGTTTTCTTAATAATAATCTCTTCATCTCTCTACCTTAATCAAGGATCAGTTCAAAAGAATCAATGTCATTTTCAGTAGATTAACTTTAAACCAGCCACTATATCTTATATCCTTAAAACAGATTCTGTTCTATTAGAGAATAACAAACAGCAATGAACTAACACAAGTGTCTATGCTACATATGTGATGACCAATGTTTAATATAGATGGTCTACTACAACACAGCTTGCCAGTGCTTGAGTAATATTTTAGTACAAATCTGTTTGCTTGGAAAATGATACACTTGTGTGGGTCACTTAATCAAACTAAGAATAAATTTTACATACAGATGTAAAATTAAAATTAAACGATTGTCTGCTTGGCTAAATGAATGCACAAAAACCTTTTTAATGAGACTTTCCCAGCCACAGCTACGTACATGCCAAAAAAAAAATCCTGCATTAGCAAAAGGACAATGACACATGTGATAAATGACTATCAATAGCTATATGCCTTGACCTCACAATTTTTGCTACCATTTCACAAGCTTATTTGTCCTGCTGTGACCTTTGGGATCAACATGCTGCAGTGATCTACTGTGTCACAGACCAGCGAGTCAGTGTCCATTAGTTAGTGATGGCTGTTACCTTGGTACAGAGCTCAGATGCTCTCAGTGCTAATTGCACCATGTCTGGCAACAAGGAGCCAAACAGATGTTTGGCAGCATCAGGCTCCAGGACCTTGGAGAGAGCAAGAGATCTGTTTATGTTTGTTGTTTTGCCACAAAACTCAGCTGTGACATTATTAGCTGTTTGGGCTGAGTAGTTTGAGATGGACAGATCAAATTACAGCCATGGTCTCTATCAAGATGATGAGACTTCATGTACAAGTTTACAGAGAAACAAATTAATGAAAAATAACAAGCAGTACAGAACACCAAATAACAAGACCCTCCTTTGAAAGGATTCATTTATAATACTGTGCATGCAGACCTGTATATCTTTAACTTTAAAGGGGAACTTTAAAAGGGGAACATGAAAGATATAGTTAAGATACATCTGGCTTTAGGTGGACAGTTCATCTATAATAATGAACCACCAGAACCAAATATTGAAGTAAAGTACCAACCATCCATGACTCAACAACACAGCGTCTGTGCACTAACATACAGTATTTTAGACAATATACCATTCTACCTGTATTTACACCCATATTGGCTACAAAATGTCAGAATGATCAATCACGAAGCAATTTCATCAAGGCTGCAGGACCACGCCAGCTGATTAAACAGTCTTCCTGGAATAGATGCAAATGACCGAGCGTTTGAAATAGAAAGGACAGCGTGTTCCCAGGACAAGGAGCCTTGACTGGTGATTTAGCCCAGAACATTTATATTATGGCAAAGGAAGCCTGACTAAACACTGTCATAAGTAATGACCTGGTTGACATCATAAACTGCTCCTACGGGCGTAATAAATGAAAGGCGGTTGACAGAAAGACGGTGGATATAGCTGAGGCAGTATAAGCCGAGCTCCTTAAATCAGCAGAAGACAGTGCCTCAAATCAACTGAGCTAACTCTCTGTATGACTTGATACAGGTCTGTACATCACACCCAACTGACAAAGTAATCAAGCAAGATGTCAGGGTTTGGACAGTGAGAAACCAGAGCTCCCCATGTAGATTTAAAACAGCGCCTCGCGCCCCGGTTCCTATTCCCCGCAGGTCTGAGCAATAAAGCAATCTGCTTGACTGCGTCTGTGGACGTGTGACCATGTAAAAAATAAAAACACTCGCATCCTCATAACCATAAATACAGCGCTCGCTGGCTTGGCTGCAGAATGAGACGTGAACAAAAGTGATGCTGTCCATCAACAGCTTTTCAGTTATTCATAAGATGTGATCGCTGGGATGAATATTCAATGAAGGTGCCCAGCCCGTCATTCTGTGCCATTCACGTCTATTTTTCTCTGACACTCAAAACCATCCTGCTACAGTATCTGCACTCTGCCCTCTCCAGAGTAAAGTAACAAAGTGAAAAATGGGGTACTTTTACGTTGCCCTGTTTGCTGCTCCCCCTTTTTACGTTTGTGTTGCACTGGAAATAAATCAAACTTGTAGTATCCTGTGTAATTGGCTCTTTGAATTAAATGTGTAATACACCAACACTATATTCTGTGTGCTATAAAGGCTAATTTCTGTCACTACATTGTAAATACAACATGTGTAGGTTGATTGTATCTGCCTCTTCAGCATTTTAGACCATTAAAAGATAGATTCATTACTCAATCAAGCTGTTAATAAACTGTGTAAAGGGGCAGGAGCAGTAAACAGTCTTGGGTAAGAGGAGCTGTGTGCCAGCTTTGAAATAATACACAATATAAATAAAGTAAATGTACTCTGTAAGAGGTACTATTACATACAAATAACATTAAAAACGTATCTACAAGTACAGTATCTAATATATCACACACAATTATACAGCCAAACATATTACTCCCTCAACTAATGATCAATCAATGATACCAACACACATTCTTCATTTCTATCGACGAAACAATCAAATGTTTAATATAATTAGCTAGATTCTATTGGCATCTCGCTTGAAATCCAACGACTTCAATACGTTTATTGGTACTTGACATTTTGCAGTCTGACTAAAATCAGATTTTGCCATTCCAGTGGACCTGACGCAAACCAAACGCAGCTTTGACAACCAAACTTTGCCCGTGGCTAAAGCCTCTTAACATGTTCGGGTTTTATCTAATAAAACTCCCATTCTAATATGATTTATGGCATATGTTCTGCACACAATTGGCTCAACAGCATATGGCTGGAGTAAAGCCCTCTCTGGGGTATAATGCCACCCATTTTCAGTTCTGACAAGTTACTAAATGTGACCTTTTGGCAAAAAGATTACATTATTTCTCTAGACTCCCACTTTGCCTCTCAAAGGCTGCAACACTCTCCTGTGCGAAATCCATTACTGTTCTTGAGCGAAAATGACAGCAACAAATTTGACATACTGGTGTTACATGTACTTTTCCTCCCTGAAATGAAAGATATCATAAAACCTGTGGCATGTAGTCGAGATGATGCATCCAGCACAGAGTGGATGAGCAATCCCTCGCTGTAATGAAAATGAAGCCTATCATTTGTACAGTCTTATAGGCTCAGGATTTCTTGTATAAAACACTCATGTCACATGTCCCATCTCTCCAAATGGAATATTCCCATCCCCTTCATGAGCCAAACAATAGTACAGCCCTCCCTGCTTCTCTACACGGGATGACGCAGAGTGCATCAAGACAACAGATGATGGATGGCCTCCGAACGAGGCTGGAGAACACACTGACAACTCTTGAGCAATGACCAGTGAACTAACAGTGCTCTGGCCATCATGATGCAACTCAGACCTATTTTCCTCTTGGCCTGTAAAGAAAATGACTCGAGGCCAGTATAATTTAAAAACCAAAAAATATATATCACACTTAAAATACATGTCCAGATACCAAGACAAGATAAAGTGTGTCCAAATAAATCCCTTTCCTTTAAGTCTTGTGAATTTGGTGTACACTAATGATAATTCCCATCAATGATACTGGTCCAAATGCCACTTAAATACTGTCTTTATTAAGTTACATCTAATATGGTGCTAATTGAGACATTTACATCCCTGCACCTCTCACAAACTGATGCTCACCAACTAATGAGCCATCTGCACCTTCTTTAACACGAGGTCTGTGAGAGGCGGCAGCAACACTGGTTTACGATGCCTTCTGCTGGGCAGTGCCGTGTCATGATCGGACAGTTGATGTTTCATTAATTCACAGTTAATCCGACTTTAACATGTGCTCCAATCTGTGTTTCTAGGTCTGCATGCCAGTATCAATTCAATGACCCTTCCAACAATGTTAATTTGAAGGCCAACAGAAACCTAAAGGTTTAATACATTTCATAAAAAGATCAGCGATTAAAAACATTGTTAACACTGCTTACCTTAGTGCAGTATAGATATAATGCTGTGAAATCCCATTTCTGGGCATGTGATGCATTGTATTTCAATACTGCATTCTGAAAGAAACAAATTCAGAAAACAAAGTCAGAAGAGGGAAGTACGAGTTAAAACAAATTCTTGGTGTGTCTCTCTGTGCGTCTGTCTCTGTTTCTGGACTCATGGTGCCATCTTGTGGCATAATCTGGTAATAACAACTGTAGCACTGTGGGCATGATGAGGACCAAATAAACAATTAAGCACACCATAAAAAGAAATATGTGGAACTTGCCTTCAACCCATGTGGACTTGTAAATTCCTTGTTTAATGTTTCTTTGATCAACTCCCATCGACTCTTTTTCTGCAGTTCTCGTGTTTCCTGTAAAAAGCCCAACTGTTTTTAGGTCTCTGCAGGGTGAGTTCAGTATATATGATGCCGTCTATAAACACTTGAGCCATTACCTCATCTTCTACTGGAAACAGGTTACTACTGGAACAGGGCATCTTGACATGGACATTGTCCCAGGTATCCTTAAACCTCCCAGGATATGGAACAGGAACTTTACCTCTCTGAAGAAGGTCTGTCTGTCAATGTGAGTGGGTTAAAAAAAATGGCATTAACAGATGCAATATTTGTACACAATCCAAAAACTGGGCTACGAGTCTAAATGAGCTGTGTGCCCCGGTATAAATGTCATATAGGCGGTACACTTTAATGGTTAAATAATAAGCAAAGTCAGTTGTACCTTCTGAAAGCAGTGCACAGTGAAAAATATCCTGCTTTATGCTGACTCAGATGCTTAATTTTGCTTAAATATCATGTAACAGAGTGAATACAGTGGGATAGTAATGAAAATGCTTACAATAACATAAATGTTCTCTACGGAAGAAACTTATCTCCATCCTTCCTGATAACTGCTATGCAGCCTCTCCCACAGTTTCCCAAGGATAAGAGAGCACCTGATACCGCTGCCTAGCTGATACCTCCTTCTGTGTGTTTCTATTATGTAGCGGCCTGAAGTACTGTAGTGTGTTGTTTTAAAAAGAAAGAACTGTTCAAACCCTTATCATCACAGTGTGTTGGGCAGGAACATCCCTCAGTGGAGGAAGACGTCTGCTACATTCAGGCATCCTCTTGAGGTCACTGATTGGCGTCCCCAGCCATTTGACGTCAGGCTTGACATCAGCAGATGGACTGTCTGTGTCTGTATCTTGTTCCTCTGTGGGTTTATCTGGCCTGCCACGTTTCACAGGTAGACGTGGTGATGATTTCCCTGAAAAGAAATCAGTTATTTTCGCATTGTGCTTGGCGGGGCCTTCTGAGCTTGCTGCACATATTTCCATTTCTTCTTTATCAGATCCGCCATCATCAGCGGGCAGCGCCTCTATTAGCCGAGTCTCTGCAGAACCCTTTGAACCCGGCGGCGACACTGGATCGCCGTCTTCCAGGTCTTGTGGTGTCAAGGGTTGGGTTTCTTCATCTGTGTCAGAGACTGTATGTTTTTCAGCGTTTTGGCACTCCTGTGACTGAGCCGAGGTGCCCTGAAAGGCACTGTCATCTGTCATTTCTACCACATCCTCAGTTTGGCACACATCTTTTGTATTTGGGTTTTTTGTAGGCTTGACCAACCACCGGTCAAGTGTACTTCTGAAGTTCTGTTGCGGTCTGGGGACGACTTTTTGATGGGAAGCATTTGTCTTTACGCGTCGCAAGCCACCTGCTCCAGTCTTTGGCTGTGTATCCATCTTGATCTCTGTGTTGTTTTGCCCCTTTTCCTCGTCTACTGTAGTATTATCTTTTCTTTTACTACATAACAACGAACCTGAAGAATGAAGCAGAGAAAATAGTATCAAATACTGCTTTTAACTTATTTAGCATATAAAATTGCTTTAATGTCATGATTACCAAAATACCTTGGAGAGACGATGAAGGAGATTTTGGGGAACTGTCTCCAACCTTGAGTCTCTTTGCCAAGGGCTCAAAGTCTGTCAGTTCAGTCATTCTGGGTGAAAGGAGACATACAATACAAGACATACATATTGTTTTGAAACAAAGCGGCGTATTGTCAGATTTAAAATGTTAATACAGTACTAATATGTAGGCTACTCACAATACAACTTGAGCTGACACCACAAGTGAAGTTTTGGTCCAGACTTGTCTCGTGGGCAGTCCTTTCTTCAATAACTGAGCAAATCTCAAAATACGACATGCAGCCATACATGCCACCATTTACTAAAAAAAACACATGTCGGTGCTTTAGTTCAACTAATAAGCGTCAGCGAAGTTCTCAACGTTGCAGGAAAATACCGGCTTTATACATAGCTCATTAGCTCACCTGCTAACTACGTTTGTCAAAAACAACCGAAAAACCAGCCCGGTTGAAATTAGCATTTGACCGGGTTCTGTGTAGAGTGAAATCTTTCAGTTAGAAACAGCCTTCAAGTGCACAAGAAGTTCATTTGTTAACATTTGATAAATGTTTAAGTGCGCAACAGTAGTACTTTTTCTGTCTGACAAATTTCAATGGTGGCGCTGCTCAACTTCCGCAATACGGGTGACGTAACAGCTCCTGAAATCACGCGATATCTCCAAAGCTCGCGTCCAGCTTTCATACTCTTTTTTTTTTTAAATCACAGTTGTTTAAAAAATGAATAAAACAACAATAATAATAATCATTATTATTATTATTACATACTGTAATACACTTTTTGTACAATATAGTTACAATATAATTTTATAAACAATGTTAAATATTATGATACATGGAGAAGTGAAAGATGGCAGAGGATTGTTTGTAAAACAAAGATTGCAACTGTTAGTTAAAACTTGACACAATAGCCTAACTGTACTGAAAACA
Organism: Trachurus japonicus; assembly: GCF_045865225.1. NCBI lineage: Eukaryota > Metazoa > Chordata > Actinopteri > Carangiformes > Carangidae > Trachurus > Trachurus japonicus. The sequence continues at coordinate 8,391,157 of NC_140925.1, forward strand.
CTCGCAAATATTTGCAGTCTTGTCAATATGCCTTTGCGTCTTGTTTGTTTTACTTCGCCTCCTGCTTGTAGCTCACCTGGCTACACCCACTGAGAGGATGCACCTGAGCACCGGGAAGCGAGAGCAGAGCACTGCCCTCTCAGGCGGACAACCAGTTGGTCTGACACAGAGACGGACTTCATGCTGTAACCGGGACCATGGTCGGAAAATACATCGTATTCGTTGGTTTTTTGCTTTGTTACATATCTGGGATTGACAACAAAGGTGAGGTTTATCTTATCTGGATCATATATTGTGTTAACACTTCGACAGAGCAGGAAAATATCTGGCTACTTCGCTTCGTTTCTGTTTTAGCCAACACTAGACTTTTACGATCAATTCTGTTTGTTTTTGTTATTTTAAAACGATGTAATCAGAAAACCAAGGTAATAATAACTCCACAGAAAGTTGATACATTTTCAATACTACCTTTCCTTTTAATGGGTGATTTTTATTTATTTATTTAGATGACGTCCTGAGGGCAAATTGCATCACGTGTTTTAGCATTTCCCCAGTATTTAGAGTTTCTTTGTGTATTCACCTTTCTTTCAGACCTCAATGGAATTACATCAAAACTTTCCAAGTACTCTATTGTAAATCCTCAGCTCGTTAACAGACGAACAAGGAGTGTCAACAGACTGCCAGAGCACAATGAGGTCGGCCAACCCTTACTAATTTTTTTTTAACCTGATCTCTTAAAGATAGCCTAAAATGTAATAATACTTTCTTTTAATTCATGTCAGAAGGATGAAGAGGAGACAATATCATATGCGATCAATATAAACAACAAAAAGCAGGTGCTTCATCTGAAAATCAACAGGTAGGCATACTTTATTTCATACTGTCATTACTGTAAGTCCCTTTTTGTTGGTGCTTCAAACCAAGTGTCCCACTTATTTGACTTTCTCTTTTTTTCAGGGACTTTTTACACCCAAACCTTGCTCAGTATTCACATGACACCAATACGACACACAGCTCATCATTCAAACAACATGTAAGTCACCATGTATGTTCCCTATCCTGGTTTATAAGGCTGTCCCAACCTCAACCTTTACCCCGGATCTATTTTTCTTTTCCCAGGCACACTGCTACTACCATGGAGAAGTGGAGGGATATGAGAATTCAGTGGTGGCTCTCAGCACATGCTCTGGCCTAAGGTAGAAAAATCTCTGTTCCTGTTATTACTTCCTCAATGAATCAGACATATACTGATTCTGTATTTCATAATAGTTTTTCGTAGAATTAATGCTTGAGGTCATCACTTGAACAGATAAATATAACTTAAGACACAATTCTCAGTGATGCTGATTTAAACTGTACTACTGAGGCCAGAGCTGGGTCACACATTAAACAAAATACAGTTGGTTCAAAGGTTCGTACCAGTCCGATTTTGCCAAAACAATCTGTGACCTCTTTATTTACTTCTTTACAGGGGTGTGATCATCTTTGGAAATGAGACATATGCACTTGAGCCCGTGGCACAATCTGCCACCGATGACCATATTCTGTACCTGATGAAGGACATTCAGTCTGAACCTGTCACCTGTGGGGTCGTCAGTGAGGCTGGATCGACGCAAAGCCATCAACCCTTTGAACCTGGACACTCACTGACCTCACTGTTGCGGGTTAGGACACACACTACATTCACTTTAATGTATATTATATTCAGTCAGTGTGAATAGGTTTTGGATAGCATGATTGATGCTTGTGACTTATTCTTATTCTTTGCTTTCTGTTTCAACAGAGGAAGCGTAATTTACCACAAACCAGTTACGTGGAACTGGTGCTGGTTGCCGATAATCTCCGGGTGGGTGTACACAGCGTGTGCATGAGTTGACTGCTGTGAAAGCAAGAATGAATTCCTTGCAATAGGTCTGGTGTTGGTGTTAACACCCTGTACAGCCAAGTGACTCATCACTTATTGTTCCATCCATAAATGTCATAATGCTTTTCCTGTGCTGTGGATTATACAGTATTGACCAAAGTATTAAGCAATGTATGCAAATAGATATGAAATATTTTTTTTATCATTATGTGAAATCTATTTTACAGTATAATTTTAAGAAACAAAATGAGACAGCGGTGCGCGAAGAGTTGGTGGAAATGGCTAACCTGCTGGACGCGGTGAGAATTCAAGTTGTTTGTAAAAGTAACGATGCAAAATTTGAATTAATCTTTAAGTTGTTTCTGTTCTAGTGCTGTGCTGTGCTTTAAGACAATCTGCTTGCATTTTCTGTTCTATTCTAGTATTACAAACCTCTGAATATTCGTGTCGTGTTGGTCGGGCTGGAGATTTTTACGAACAGTAATCCATTCAGTGTGGAAGGATCTGCAGGAGACGTGTTGGGGAGGTTTGTTCAATGGAGGAAGGCGACTTTGTTACCAAGAATCAAGCACGACATTGGACAACTCATTGTGTAAGTAACTTCTTGCCTTTGTTTTTTTTAATACCATGTTGCCATCATGACACTGTTTGATACAGGTCAGATGTTTTGATCTATCTCTTGGTTCACTTCTTCCTCAGCGGTCGGCCGACGGTGTACGATGGAGGTGTATTGGGTATGGCCTTCGTGGGCACTGTCTGCTCCGTGGCGACTGCTGGAGGAATCAACGTGGTCAGTTCAACTCCCTTTTAACTTCTAACACCAGCTGACACTACGGTGCCTTGGCAGCGTGAGCTTTTGTGTAGAAACTGATACTCCCTGCATTATTCATGTACCCTTGTATAAGTGCAGCTCATTTTCAAACAGGTTAGACTTACCACAGTGCTCCTGAGCTCCATGACAAGGCATCTTTTATTTTCTCATTGGATTCCCTAGATTCTTTTGCAGATTTTTTTTATGCTCATACTGAAAGGAAATACATCTTCCTGACCAACTAAAAATAAACCACATACCTGTGAACAAGATGAGAATTGCTGCCAATTAGGTCAAACTTTTGAATCGTCAATCAGGAAATAGATTAAATCAGTCTGGCTAAAAACACTCTGTCACTGTGACTATAAAATGGACGATTTTCAATTTAGTACAACATGTTTGGATATGTATGGTAAATTAAGCACAGAATGTTCATGTGTCTTTTTACAGTTCGGCAACGACAATTTGGCTTTTGTCTCTACTGTTGTGGCGCACGAGATGGGGCATAACCTGGGGATGAATCATGACAACACAGGCTGCCGATGTACTGACAACAGCTGCATCATGTCTGCCGGCGCTAGGTAAAACATCTTCTATAAATTATTTCTTAACCCCTTGACTTTAAATAGTAGTTAAAATCCAACAATAATTATTCTGTGCCTTTTACAACACCCATATTGTCATGGGGAGGTGATAAGAAGCAGACATATGATCGGACCATTGATTTTGTGGGTCTGTTCATTAATACCTTATCCTGTCACCCTGTAGTGGTTCCACCAGTTTCAGCAGCTGCAGTGAGAGAGACTTTGAGAATCTCATCCTCCGTGGAGGAGGCGTGTGTCTGAGAAACCAGCCGTCACCTTCAGATGTGATTGATTCTGCTGAATGTGGAAATGGCCGTCTGGACAAAGGAGAGCAGTGTGACTGTGGCAGACCCGAGGTAGAGCACCGCCTATCTGATCAGTACACTCAAGAAGTTACAGAACTGAGCACTTCATGTTGTTGAGTACATTATTGTCGTGTAATATAGAGGGAGCTAAGTGTTTGTATGCAGGTGTTTTAAATCTGACAACTAGTAAATGTGAAAAGTTTCACAGAGAGAAACAATGTCAGGGTTGGTCTTGTGGTTTATTCTCAGTTTAGACAGGTGTCGTGAATGAATGTCTAACCCTTGATATGTCTTTGTAGTGTGGTGACGGGTATAGTTTTGCTCTGTTTCCATTTCATACAGGAATGTGATAACAGCTGCTGTGTTGCTGCCACCTGTCTGTTTAGACGTGGGGCCACCTGCGCTCATGGGGAATGCTGCGAAGACTGTCAGGTCAGCATTCTGCTAGACTCAAGACTGCAGTGAATGAAGGCAATAAATCCTCCATTCTTTGCACTTAAAAATCTACATTTTCTGCTGTTTGTTTTAGATCAAAGTATCTGGAACGCCATGCAGAGGGTCTGCCGACACTTGTGATCTCCCTGAGTACTGTGATGGCAGCAGTGCGTTCTGTCCCAACGACTTCTATCTCAAAGATGGCCTGTCTTGTCAAAACAATGCTGCATACTGCTATGAGGGCAGATGCCAGACATATGATTACCAATGCAAACATCTCTTTGTATCAGGTACATCCAGTATATGCTAATGTTGTTATTCCAGTTAAGAGTCTACAAGGAGATACTGATCATCTGGCAAGATATTAATTCACTTCTTATCATTAATATTTTATCTTGGCTATTATTTGCTCTTTGGGCAGATCAAGCGACAAAGGCAGCAGATACTTGTTTTCAACATGCAAATATCCAAGGAAATTCATTTGGAAACTGTGGCATCACCAGCAGTGGAAGTTACATCAAATGTCCTGTGGAGTAAGTTCAGATTTAAAATTTTCTGTAACTCCGCAGCAGTCATTTTATAATTAGTATCAAGTTCAGGAGATGAAACTCAATTATTTATTACATGATACAGCAACACAGAGCACACCTGTTGGGAACTGGGCTTGTGAACTCACATGGATACAGTTTCATCAATGTTGTCATGTACTTTATGCATTATATATTACTTGATGCTTATGTTAGCAAAATTATGTGATGCAATATTATTTTGTCAGTTAAGGGCTAGGTCATTTTTTTCCACGATTTAGCTGATGAACAATTTTCTCTGAACTTCCACTGCAGAAACACCATGTGTGGAAAGGTGCAGTGTACCAATGTGGACGTCAACAACCCCCCTCCTGGAGCCCAAGTCAGCATCCAAATAGTCGATGGGTCAAGATGTATTAATGCAGACTTCAACCTCGGCACAGATGTGCTAGATCCTGCCTACGTTAACCCCGGCAGCCCTTGTGGTAAAGGAAAGGTGAGTAGGCTTTGAATACTGGAAACTACTCTAGGATGTTTGCACGTCAGAGAAGGAATGTAATAAGGAACCTAATGCGATGTGACTTGTTCCCGGAAGACTCTGCCACAATGACACATCATTTTAACCACATAAAGTGTGAAAGATAATATTACGTTTTTGATCTTCTCTTTCAGGCCTGCCTTGATTTTAAGTGTGTAAATGCAACTGCACTGTTGCCAAACTTAGACTGTGATGCCCAGACCACCTGCAATGGCCGAGGGGTAAAAAAAAAAAAAAAAATTCCTCACTTTCTTTACTTCATTGCTGGCCACTAATGGAAAGTCTAACTTTGCTGTTATGATGTTTTCTTCAGGTATGTAATGACCAAGGACACTGCCACTGTGATAATGGGTGGGCCCCACCCAACTGTGACAGGTCAGGTCGAGGTGGAAGCATAGACAGTGGTCCAGCTCAGATAGGTGGGTTTTAATTGATTCTGTCAATTTTATAACGCCACTTGTATCAATTTAAAAAAAACATGCCTATTATTTTGGCAATTACAACTTGATATTTTATTGTAACTTCTGTAATAGAAAAAATATATAGTGAATATGCAATATGAACATGACTGTTTATGATAAATAGTATGGTTAAATATATTGTTCCTTGTTCACATATGACTTCGGCATCCTCAGACTACTCCCTCAGGAACGGCCTGTTGATCTTCTTCCTGCTGGTGGTCCCTCTTCTGGTCCTTCTTATTCTGGTGCTGCTCTACGTCTTCAGGAGAGATACTCTGAAACCGTGTCTAGGTAGAAGGCGGAAGTAAGCATCAAATCACTTTAGATATATTTTAAAAGCTGCTGTGGTAATGTCTTAAATTAAATTTTGATGGAGAGATTATTGTTTTTAATAAGTTTTTGATTTTATTACAGGTCAAATAATGCTCAAAATATAAATTCAAACACACAACCAAACAGAAATGTCCGTTCAAGTGCCACAACCCAGCCTCCAGCACAGACTCCACCTGATAGAGTAAGTATTTTTGTTTTCTGTGAGTCACGGCAAAACAATGCCATGTTTATTCTGTAACTGGAAAACCAGGTTTTCAATACTAAAAATGCTGTTACACAAAAGAAAACAAACAGCAATGAAGTTAACAGGTACTAGTAACAGCTACATTTTCAGTATATTTAACATATTATATTGTTTTGTTTTGTTTTTCCTCCTCAATTGTAGCCGGGAAATCCGCCAGCTACCACAGCTCCAGCTTCTGGGTATGTACTGTTTTAAGTGACCTCACATTCAGAGAATTCAGAGTTGTCACTTAACAAACCTGTATGACTGATTAACCTGAATTTCCGCATAACATCAGTTTCAGATATGGAGAGCTGGATTACTGGAATAAAGAAGAAAATACTAGCCCTGCAAGGCCGCCACCCCCGAAGCAGGGCCCTGGTATGCCCAGACCAATCCCTCCCAAACAGCCAGAAAATTAATCCTCTTCTTTAACCAAATTATATGTATGCATGTATAGAGTTTACTACAGCTTTATACTGTATTAAGGACAATTTTAAACACTGTGACCCGTTGCCAGCACCTTTATAAGGGAGGCTGTCGTAACACGGTGGTGGATGAGGCTGTTAAATGTGTAAATACTTAGTGCTATATGTGTTTTATTTGATTCCTGATTATTAATCATTGCAAATATGTGCACTTTTGTATTTCCATTATGTTTTTCCCAAAAGTATTTTAAAGATTTTGTGAATACTAATTTGATTGTAATAAAAAAAATGTGTCAATGTAATATAATGATGATACTTGAGGCACTACTGTTTGTTTACACAATGATGGTTTAGTATTCTAATATGTCATGTCTAATAACAGCCAGAGGAACTACTACTACTTTATCTACGTTTTGCTACGTTGGGACTTTTAAAAAAAATTCTTATTATGACTTTTTTTTTTTTTTTACATTGCTTTATTGGAACCTTTACTCAAGTAAAGGATTTGAGTATTTCTTCCACCAGGTGCCATTTGCTCTTTCATTATTACACACTGAATCCAGTTAATGTGATGAATGATGGATTACTATTAATAGTTTCTTTTCTTGTATTTCTCACCTGAGCTTAGAGACAGAGCTGATCTAAACAGCAGCAGTGGGGAAAATGCTCACTGCAGGTGATACATAGATGGCAACTTTTATGCTAAAATTTCCATCAAAATGTTGAAGGTAAAATAAATGAATGAAAGAGGTTAGGGGGTTCTGATAAAATATTATCAGATGGAGATGAAAAATGCATAATAGACATTTGACAAACGGAGACAGTTGTGAAATAGAGTAAATCAGACCCACTCCTAATACATCTCCCTCCTAAGTGTGGACTTTTATTTTGAAAGCATTGTGACCGGAAGACATGTTTCCTCGTGTATAGCGGAAGTAGGTAGTCAGCTGTAACCATCCTGCATGTATGTCAAATATGAATGGCAGTAATACTGTGTTAAAAGTTGAGTGTTTAACCGGCTTCCTGGCAGCAGCAGCAGCGCATGGCAGCAGAGGAGGACACAGGTGTCGGTGTCGGTGTCAGTCGGGCTCCAGCTTGTCTGTGTGTCCTCTGCGGGCTGCCTGCCGCTGGGAAGTCCACCCTGGCCCGCACGGCTCTGAGCACCGCTGCACAGCACGGATGGAGAGCCACTGTGGTGCCGTATGACGACCTGATCCCCGAGCATGCTTTTCAGACCAGAGCGGTGGAGGACGAGGTCGCAGTACTGCAAGATGTGGTAAAGACATCCAGGGCCGGTTCTAGGCAGGCATATATGAGGGGGCAGTCAGAAATGTGAAGGGGGCATCATGTGAACACATCATGCTCCAGCACTTTTTTTTCTCTGTGCTCATAGTAACTTCATTGAATTGGGTTGTTGGCTATGTATGTGTCCAACTCCAACCTGGAGAAGTGGACTGCACTTTGTCAGGCCTCTACCCACCTGTCCAACTAGGGGCCGGGGTGGCCAACCGGGGTCTTAGAGCCCAATTTTTTTACTGTCATAATGCAAAGAGCCACATTATATGGGGGGTGACGGGTGTTAGGGGTGCATATACCTGAAGATGCATTGCAAACCCAGAGGGGGTGAAAAAGGTGAGTAGCTAAACCCCTGTAGGGGGGTCATAAAATTTTTGTGATTTTAAAATGTGAGTGAAGCATTCTGGTGTACTCTGAGAAGAGGGGGGGGGGGGGGGGGTCTACTATGGTCAAGATTTACAAAACTGAAAGGTAGTCTTATGAATACTAAAAAAAAAAAGAACAGAACATTTTAGAAATAACAGTGTCCCTTTTTCGGCGGATTTTTGTGCTACTGCAGATAATTTTGTCAACTTGTAATATACACATTTTTTGAGTATATTAAAATGTGCTTTCTCAACTTCTAAAATTTGGATTTGAGGGGGCAAGACATTTATTTGAGGGGGCGCTGCCCCCTCTTGCCCCTGCGTAGAGCTGGCCCTGAAGACATCTAACAAGACTAAATAATAATCTGAGTAATAATCCCATGCGATCCATTAGTTTCACAAGACTTTTTCTTTACATGAAATTATGTACTGAAGAGGAAAAGTACAACAAGTTAGAGCTGTTATTAAATGCCTAACTCCACTATAGTTTCACATATAGCTATGATTACATGTTGCATTAAGGTCACATACTGTAGGGTACTTTCCCCTATGAGTGTAAATGTCATTGTCATGCAAGTCAGTGTCAACATCTGTTTGTTAAAATATACTTTTGATTCGCCCATTATTAATGAAAATTCAGTTGCATACTTTCAACATTACTACTACTTACTTATTACAGGGTCTTATTGGCAGAACAATGTGTTTCTTTCTTACTAGCACACTGAGTGGAAGCTGCACAGACAGGCCGTGTTGCAGTGCATTGAGGAGTTCTTGAAGAAACCTGAAGTGATGGTTGAGCTGCCGAGCAAATGTCAGATCAACAGCGCTGCATGGGAACGATGCATTCGCACTCTGCTGGAGCCTGAAGCCTTGGACCACTCTCACGCTGGCCGTGCACCACTTGTCCTTCTACTGGATGACAACTTCTACTATCCAAGCATGAGATATGAAGTGTACCAACTTGCAAGAAAGTGTAAGGTTAAAAGCCACTGAATGTACATGAACGACTGTAGTGGTAGTCTTGCACTTTTAGCCCCTAAATTGTAAACCTTTTATATTCTAAATATCTGCCTACAATGTTTAAAGGGAGCTGATTTCATGCTGTAAAGCTATTCAAACCTGTAAATCCGGGAGCCTCCTGCAAGCCCCTGAACACAACAGATGTCTTGCAACAGAAGATAGGCCAATTTAAAGACAACTGCATGTTTTCTATAGGAAGTTTTCAGCAAATCTAATCAGTTAAACCCACAGGGCACTATGGAAAATGAATAATATTCAAACTACAGATTTACTTTGTCTTTACAGATTCACTTGGGTTCTGTCAGGTGTATCTACATTGCGATTTGGAGTCATGCATCAGCAGAAACCAGAGTAGGCCTGAGCCCGTTCCCACTGAGGTGATAGTGGAGATGGTGAAGCGTCTGGAGTCTCCAAATGCACAGAAGAACCCATGGGAGACAAAAAGCATTTTGCTCAACACTACAGATAGTTTGTCCAAATGTGACATGTAAGAAAGCAGAATCAGAACCTATTGAGTGTTTTACTAAAGTGCATTAGACAAAGTTTCATCGGTTGCCTCTGTCTGTCTCTTCTTGTGGTGTTGCTTGTCTTCAGCCAGAGGGTGGTAGAGTTGATTTCCTCTGCACTGAGTAACCCGCTGAGCCCAGTAGAGGACAACGCTGAACAAAAGGTGTGTTTGTGTTTGAATAAGTGTTTTATACATGTGCCTACAGAGGTGGAGGACTGATCTGTCATTGTCATCTCATACTTGGCAGGAAGCTGACCGTCTAAAATGTGCCTCTAGTGTGGTTCACCAGGCTGACCAGGCCTGTCGACGCCTGATTTCCGAAGCCATGAAAACTGCCAGAGGTGAGCCGATGGCTTGAATGATGTCACACAATTCACACTTGACTCACTTTGTGGTCACCCAGCAGCTCTGTCTTCATGATGCTTTTGTTACCTTCAGAAAATCAAGTGGCCTCCGAACACATGAGGTCTCTGGCAACTCAGCTGAACGAATCCAAAGCAACATTTCTACACAACCTGAGGAAGGAGTTGCTTCAGGAAACGTGTCTCACTCAAGGGGAGGACATTGATGTGGAACGTGTGGTGAAAACAGCAGTGAATGTTTTTGACCATGAGAAAAAGGACATCTTACAGAGGATCATAAATGACCATCAATGACTTTCTCCCCCACAAAGCAAGTTTAATTGCATCAAATTGCAAATGTAAATAAAATGTACTTTATCTGGATACTTGCTCTTCAGTTTCATGGAACATCATGACATTTTATTTTGAAATAAAAACATGAAATACATTTTTTTTTTAAATAAACCACTATGAAGTCGCCAAGTACATGATTTTTGCAAATATCATCAGATAACATTTTAACCTTGTTTGTCAGGATACACAAGTTTAAAGGTTCAAGTGCCCATTAATCTAAAAGTTCCTGTCCATAAGTTAATAACGTACCACCAGAATAAGTCTTTACCTTGGACCATGATTATAAATTAAGTCTTATTATTTCCACAAAATCAAAAACTACTTCTTAAAGTAAAACTGGGTTTAGTAACATTATTTCACAATACGGTATCACAGGGTTACCCTGGATCTTTACAGTGCCTCAACATCAGTTAGTACACAAATATGATGTGGCTACATTGAGATTTATTTTGTACTAAAAATTGAAATACAGCATCACAAAGCTACTCAAGAAAGTTCATAAATATTTGTAAAAAAGGGCATTGAAGGTAAATTAATAATTAAAAAACAACAACAAAATGTTACTTGCTCACTTGGTTGGACACCTACACTCTGAGTGAGGTATAAATAAATAAATATCAGAACAGCAAGCAGGATTATAATAAGCCTAGATGGACACATACTTTGTCTATTTTGACATTGAGCTGTTAAGGCCGCAGTCTCTGAACATCCCACTTGCGGGTTCTCACAGCAAAACAAGTCCAACTCATTTAAAAAAACTTTGGTGTATAATTAACCTGAAAGGGTGATATAGACGGTGGGCAAAGTGACAGTTTCAACAGCCCTGTGGTTGATTCTTGTGCTGCTGAAGCTCTTAAGTATTTACATAAATACTGTTAACTGGTCTTTTATTTGAAATGTCTTACATATAGCTGCCCGTGTAATTGTGCTTTACTGAGAGAGCTGAGTGAACTGCAAAGAGGTGAGATGTGGCAAACCACCAAAGATCTTCTAAACACAAGCAACACTGACTGTAGGAGGCTGCAGACTACACTGTGCCGCGACATGCGCCTGTGGTTTTGCACATTCAAAACTATTGTGAAAGGCTCAAAGTTGAGAATAATATAGAAGGCAAAAAATATAGTGCAGGTAGTGAGTGTAACATAAGTAGTAAACTGTACATAACAAAAATAGAAATCAATGTTATTGTATTGAAATGCCACGCAAACCAAATACTGAAAAAAAGGACCTATGACTCCATGTGCTTCCTTTTCATTAGAAATCACTTGTTATGTTGGCCACGGGCAAAATGGCATGCAAAGTCATATTTGTCTATGCACATGTGTCCACAGATGTTGCACTGGAAAGGATGTTCATAGCCATGGCAGCCCATGTGGATGGTGTAGAGGATATTGTCAGAAAAGTGTATATCACAGTGCTGGCATTTATGTAAGAGCTGCTGATCCGGTATGGTCAGGGCAGCGGTGGGTGTGCCCGGCTGACTGTTGTTTACACTCGCAGTTAGGGCGTTCATGTTGTTGACAAAACCCAGGCCAGGATCTGGACTGCAAGCGCCGTGGCCCGAGGTTGGTGATTGTTCCTTAGACGGTGACGTGTGCGATCTGTTTGAACACGCTGCGACCTGTTCGCTAGAAACCTGATGTATGAGGATGGGCTTCTCGTCTTTTAAGGACTCCCTGTCTGGAGACGCAGGGGTCTGAGACTCGGGGTGAAGGTCGGCCAACTGACCAGCGAGCGTAGACAGCTGATCCAGCGGGTTATTAAACGTCAAACCATTGCTGCCCCTGCTGCAGCTGTCGTTCTCATCCACCTTGGGGAGGTTCTTGTACTCGCTGCCGTTCATGTGCTGGTGAATCTTATGAGACAAGTCATTTAGATAATCTGACTTTGGCAACACCATGGAGGGGGAGTTGAAATTAATGAGCAGTCGCCTGCTGAAGCCCAGCGAGCCCGTCCTCTTCTGCAAGGCGCTCAGCATCCTCTTGTTGGAGAAAGGAGAGCGGACCACCCTGGTGGGCAGGAGTTTGTGGCGGCGGCGGCGGTGGTGCGACAGGTTGCTGCGGTCGCTGCAGCGGAAGGCGCAGAGGTCACACTTGTACGGCTTCTCCCCAGTGTGCGAGCGCATGTGGGCTTCCAAGTGGCGCTCGTACGCTGAAGCAAATGGGCACAGCTGGCAGCGGTGAGGCTTCTCTCCTGGGTGACAGTCAGGAGAGGAAATAAATGCTGTTAGTTGACATTACATATTCTGCAGCAAAAACAGCAACAAGGGCCAAGGCATAAAGGACAGTTTATGTATGCTGCAAAAGGGATTATAGAGCTGTATGATAGAGACAAAAAAAGAAAGAGCAATGAGTTCTTCCAATATTGCTGCTATGATTAATTTCATTATCAATTACCCTGCCATTGTTTTCTTTAAACAATTCCAGGCAATAATAATAATATATTTAATAATCAACTTTATTTGTATAGCACCTTTCAAAACACAGTTACAAAGTGCTTTACAGAACAAGTTAAAATAACACAGTCAACAAGAACATTAAAAAAAACATAAAACCAAAGACCTCATCTGCTTTACAGAGTGAGATAAAACAGTCAGGATAGAAGCATAGGACCATAATCAATCAAGGAACAATAAGTCCTAAAAACAAGGATAATGATAATAATAGAACAAATAGAATCAGATAAAAGACCATAACAATGGCAAACAACAGATAAACAACATGTCATTTCTAGCAGCCCAGGGTCATGTACTAAAATGGGCTGTTTCATTTGTCTTCACAGTGAAGAGGCTGGGACTGAGAAATGTCTGGCATTTTTACTAGGGGAAAAAGATCAAATCATAAACTGATTATAAAAAACATGGATGCTGATGCTGACTGTGCCAAATTTGAACATTTATAGTGGAAAAAAAGTGGACTTCCTCATCGCCCTGACATAAAAAATATTGCCCATGGTGTTCCTTGAGTGAATAAATGCAAATGTGTGACTGTAAACACTGACCTGTGTGAATGCGGATGTGCTCTATTAACCGAGCCATGCCCTTGTTGGCATAGCTGCAGTAGCTGCACTTGTACTTCCCGTCGCAGGTCCTCTCCAGTCCGTCCATCTGCACCTCTGACCCGTCCTCCATGGACAGGCTCACCTCCACAGACGGAGGGTCCAGACCATTCTGCTCACTTCTGGGTGCAGCAGCTACAGACAAAACAAACACCATGACTTTAACATCATTATACTACTGTGTACTTGTTTTTTTGTTTTTTTTTGTATGATTGTGCGTCCTCCTCACCGGCTTGAAATTGATCCGCTGACTCCTTCTCCCCACAAACAGAGCCTGAGATCATGTTGACGTGATGAGTTTGCTGTGTCAGATACTCTTGAAATTCCTTCACAAAATCCACAGGCTCGGTCTTTATCTCCTCCATCTCTTCCTTTGGTGTGTTGACTCTTCGCTATTTTAGTTCATAATAATCAATCAGACATGATGTGCCAACTCTGTTTTCACATTTGACAGCAGCTGACTACAAAGTAGCTAACGTAACTGTTAGCTTGCCTGTTAACACCCGACGTGCTCACAGGTGTTCAGCGGAGCTAACGTCCCCTAACACCGGTTATTTGACAACAACTTTCCCCGTATATCTCATCTTACGTTACCGTTTAGTGAACCAACAACATTTCCGCTAAACGGAGATAAATATAGAAATTATGCACTGATAAATTATTAGCTACAATCGTTACCAGGTCAACGCCACACTGCTTCCGTTTTTCCCCTTGTACCAAACGTAACTGTTGCCTTCGGGTACAGTTGGAAAAAATATTACCATCAATACCGCCCATAGGAACGTAACGGTTCACAGAAACGCTTCTCATACAAGCGGATAGGCTTTTCCTGTGTATTTTGTGTTTTAATTCAGAGCCACTGATACATTCAGTTATATTCGACCGTTTAATTATTTTTTACTTACTTGACAAGTTATTATTGTTTTTACTGTTGATCATTTTTACACAAGCACAAAATCCGACTCGTAAAAGAGGCAAGTGAAGGCACCATGTAAACATTTCGTAACACAGCATGGCTGCCCCGTTGGTCAGGATTTTGTCAAAGGTGAGACTATGGTTATGTTTAAGTGCATTTACAGGGTTTCTACGCTGACTTTAACTCCCTCTTCCCGGTTTTATCCCGTAAAGCTTGGCTAACATGTCCGTCCTTTGTTTACGTTATGTTGCTAGCTAGCAGACGGCTAACATTAGTACACAAACTAACTTGTTATGCTAACTCTAAATGAAGAAAGGGGTGAATGTGCTAGCTTGTGCTATTAGTAATGTCCGATAATCAACATGTCTCATTATTATATCCTCCTTCCAACTTTCTCTCTGCCCTGCCTTTAGTCTTGCAGACAGATCTCTCGGCCATGGGGGGCATGTCAGGCTGGTTGGAGGAGCCTGAACACCAGATCTGCCCCAGATGTGGCTTCAGATCAGGCATCTGGGGTGGTCTCCTTCCCTCCCCTTCAGACATATTCAGAGGAGGAGAGCATGATGAGAGAAGCAGGTGAGCTGGGATATCTGGCATATATTATATGCATAAATAACTACAGCTGCTGATCTGCTGCTGGACATGGATATACCTGATACATTGAACATCTGTGTTGTTGCTTGACAGTGAAAAAATATGCACAAGAACGCATCGCCCCATTTGTGTCAAAGATGGATGAAAATTCAGTCATGGATGAGGAAGTGATCAAATCTCTCTTCGAACAAGGAGTATGTAAAGTGCAACATTATATCAGATACGCCATTATGTTTATTATACCATTGGTAACTCTGATATTGTATTGTCACAGCTCATGGGTATTGAGATCGACCCAGAGTACGGCGGCACTGGCTCGACCTTCTTCTCCTCCATTCTGGTTATTGAGGAGCTGGCGAAGGTGGATCCCTCTGTGGCTGTGCTCTGTGACATCCAGAACACACTGATCAACACACTGTTTAGCAATCTGGGCACCCCGGCTCAGAAAGAGAAGTACCTCAGCCGACTGTCAACTGACATGGTGAGCATCTGACAGTCTGTTTAGTTTTTTATTGTGACTTGAACCTGTGGTGCTTCCTGGTTGTAATTTAAAGGTGAAGGCAGCTAGTTGACGAACAGCCATTGAACAATCTGAAAAGATCACTTTATTGCCTGTGCATATTCTGCACAACACTTCCTGGGATTTTTTTCCCTTCTCTACTTCATGTACCGGTACCTGTTCTCATGTCACACAGGTTGGAAGCTTCTGCCTCTCTGAGGCCGAGTCAGGCAGCGACGCCTTTTCACTGAAGACACGTGCTGAAAAACACAAGGACTATTACATCATCAACGGATCCAAGATGTGGATCAGTAATGCAGAACATGCAGGTGTATTCCTGGTGATGGCCAATGTGGACCTTTCAGCTGTGAGTAACTCTCCATCTTGATGCCAGTTCTCAGCCAAAATGCCGCCTCTTCATTTAGTTTTTTAATATTTCTTAAGGAAATGTCTCAGTGTAAGAGTGTCTAGCTCTCTGTCTGCATAAAATAATGAGGTATGCTATAGGGTAAATACTTCAGTTAGCTATTGAATCTATTTTGATTGTCTTGTCAGTGAAAAAGCCGAGTATATTTGCTTACAGGCCAAGGTGATGTGTTCACATGTCTTGTTTTGTCCATTCAGTTTCCAGTGATACAAAATGAAGAAAAATCCACATCGATAATACTGTTCTTTGAGAGTGTTTGTTTCAAAGTTTAGTAAAGTTTATTGTCACTGTACATACATACTTACATGTTTAAAATTGTAGCCTAGAGTTAAATCAAGAACTCCCCGACATCTCTACTGATTTACTGAATGTTCGCACCCCGTTGGCAGAGATGCATTTAATGCCTCACTGACACTGGCACTTCTACAATTACAAATGTAACATTAGACTGTCTTGTGATTGATAGGGTTACAGAGGAATCACCTGCTTCATAGTGGACCGAGACACCGAGGGACTTGAGATCTGCAAAAAGGAGAACAAGCTCGGCCTGCGTGCGTCCTCCACCTGCCCGCTGAATTTGGACAATGTCAAGGTGCTGCCACACACATTACTGTGTGAACCAGACTAATGTGAAACAAACACACTGTCACTTTTCTTAACCGTGCACTCTCTTACTGTAGGTACCAGAGAAGAACATTTTGGGACAGATCGGTCATGGGTACAAATACGCCATAGGGATGTTGAACGAGGGCCGGATCGGAATTGCAAGTCAGGTAAACGACGCTCCGTTTAACATTACTAGCCTACATGTATCATGAAAATGTTGTATGTGCTAATTGGTCTTGTATTTCAGATGCTTGGCCTGGCACAGGGTTGCTTTGACCACACCATCCCTTACACCAGACAGAGGACACAGTTCGGAAAACGCATCTTTGACTTCCAGGTGACGATCTCCTTTCTTTTACATAACAAGTTTGTGATCGCTCACATTATGCTGGTTGCCAATAATTTATATAATGAGTGTTTATCAGTATGGTGTTATGGTGCTTTATCTATTCTAGGGCCTGCAGCACCAAATAGCTCACGTGGCAACGCAGATTGAAGCTGCTCGGCTGCTGACGTACAACGCTGCTCGTCTGAAGGAAGCTGGGAGACCGTTCATCAAGGAGGCCTGCATGGCTAAATACTTCACAGCAGAGGTCAGTCGACTGAATCATAGACTAAAGTGACACACAAGGATGATGTTTCCAAGGTTTTGGGGACTGTCTTTTAATAGAAAATATTGTGATCATCAGGGTTATTTTAATCTTACACATTATTTGGAAGTTGCTGAACCTGTATCATTCTCAGAATTCAGATTTTTAATGTCTGTGTGTCATGTTTTGCCATCTCTGTGTTACATGTTCGATATGTTGTTTTGATCTTAGCCAGGAAACTTTCAAAAAGTTATATTAAAGTTATTTTCCTGTTATTTTCTCTCCTCCTCAGGTTGCAACCCTAACCACATCGAAGTGCATCGAGTGGATGGGAGGGGTAGGGTTCACCAAGGACTACCCCATAGAGAAATACTACAGAGACTGTAAAATTGGTGAGTATGACCAGACGAATACTTATATTTGTGAAACCTCTGTTTAGATCAAAAGTGGTTCAGGCGACCGAGACTGAAGCCACACTGTGTGGAAAAGGACACAGCTCATGAGAGTTACAGGAAGGTCAGGTGTAGCTGTGTGTGATTGGACCACGGCGGGGTGGAGCGGAGGGCTGATAGCAGCAGCAGCTGTAATCGGACTCTCCAGGAATTCCCCTCTCAGAGTGTCATTATGCCAACACACAGCCAAGGGAACTTGCCAGGGCAAAATGTCACTTTTGCTTTCATCACTTCCATTTCAGCTCCTCAGTTCTCCAGCTGGAGCTCAGGCATAATGAGCCTCCTTTGTCTCCTGATAGTGAAAGCTGCAGACTCGTGTAGTGAGCAGGGGAGTTTGACAATATTGACCTTGTGTTCTTTTTTTCCTCCTTTTTGTCTTGTTTTGTTTTCATGTGCAGGCACCATTTATGAGGGCACGACGAATATCCAGCTATCCAGTATAGCCAAGTTCATTGATAAGGAGTACGACCACTGAAAGCCTGGTAGATTGCACTCTGTGTTACACTCCATGTGGGTTTTTCTTCTCCCTCAAATGACTTTGGTGGGATAAATACGGCAGCGTTGCTTTGTTTGTAGAGCTGCTCTCATCTTCCTAGAGTTTTGTTGCAGTTTCAACTTGTATACTTGTAAAGTAGTTCCCACCACTGACGTTACTGATGTAGTTAATCTTCTCCGGTTTGGGATTAAAGTTTCTTTGGTGTGATGATTTTTTTTTCTTTTTCACTTTTCCATTCATTTTCTATCACAGTGTTGTTCATGTGTAGATCTGTATCATTTCCCAACCTGGCCATATTTGTGTTCTTTTTATTGATATACAGTATGTCAATGAATCATATCAGAATAACATCCAGTGTTGCAATAATGTAGAGGAGTTATTGAAGGATTTTCCTTAAATGTTTGACTGCATTCAGAAGGTCTGCTGTGACTGAGATCAGTAACTTAATGGTGCATTTTCTTTGCAATATACTTTAAAACAGGTGGATTGTATCGGTCCTGCACACATCGTGCACCGTAAATACTGTACAGTGCCTTACTGGCAAAATGAGAACGCATTTTCGCATCATAACAAAATATTACATGTAAAGAGTGATCTGTCAATAACTTACAAAATCAATAAATGTGAATCATACTGTGCTATATCTATGTATTTGGTTTGTGTCTGGTTGTAGGTTAGTACCAAGTTCTGTCACTAGATGGGAGCACTGTCTAGAGTGACAGCAGCACCCGGACACGAGGCAGCTTCTCACTGAGAGAGCAGTCAATTACCACGTCTCATAACAGCCTGTCACCTCTAATGATATTTTATGTCAATTTAATTATGCCAGTGCTTCAGATGAAAAGAGCCTGCCTTGCATAATTGCCTCACTGATCATTTTGCAGGTGAGATTGATTACACGTCCGTGGCCTACATGCTGCGTAAAATGAGGTTTATTGTTTTACACAAAACAGACAAGCTGTGTCCAAATATACAGACCCCCATGACACCTCAGAAAAAAAATCTATACACGTACTTTCATGGTATTTAGTTAAATGATTTTATATATATATTTAACCAGAGTGGAATTTATTCCTAATTGCTGGAATGCTAGCTACTGCCAGTTTTGATTCCAAATTATAGGACATATTTGAATGTATGATTTCCATGAAGTTAATGGATAACTGTGTTTTCATACACTTACTGTACAAGATTGTGTCATTTTTCCATTTAAAACTAATTAAATGCTGCTTTAACAGGGAGATAAAAAAGCTCTTTCTGAAAATTCTCTATCTAATAATATACTGAGATGAAAAGAACATAAACTGGAGTATAAAAGATTAACAGACATATATATAAAGACATTAATATGACAAAGCATTCTCCTCATATTTTATTGATCATTCCACTTACTGAATATGGTACAATTAATTGAAATGTCTAAAGCCTAATTCTGTTCTCTATCATGGTAGGGAAGCTCTCCTTTTTTTTCTCCACACAGTATTTAATAAATATGTGTTTTTTAAGACTATTCCCATGTATGGAGTTAAATTAGATGACTGTCAGAGAGAGATTGACCACATGTACATTATATTTCATCACCATCATATCCTTTAAAAAAAAAAAAAAAAAGGCCAAATGATTAGTGTTTCAGTGGGCTGCTGAAGAAGTAGGCTATAATTTAGCCCTGGGTCTTTATTGAAAGAACTAATAATCTGACATGATGTAATAAGATATAAACCTCTAGACTTGTGGTTCATCTGCAGGTAATGTTAGTGCTATACTGTGTGAGAGAACATGACAGAGGCTTGGAGAGATATATTGTAATGTGGACATCTAATTGATAAGATGAGACATTTCCAAAAATCACTTAAACAACAAAACAGAAAAGGGGAAGCACATGCAGGCACACGCCGTTTGCATCCTTGATTGAGTGTTCTCTGTTTTCCCCTCTGATCCACTCTGACTTGTTCTGTCTATTGAAGGAGCCCTTGCTTAATGAACATAATCTGATGAAAACACAGCTATCTGTTTTTCACTTTGAATCGGCAAACGCAGCTCAACTGGCCTCTTTCTCCGCCCCCATCTTTAACACAGCTATGAGACCTCTAATTATGCAGGGATTCAAGTAGCTTTTCACAAAACACAGTGTTGTCCTTTAGAGCTGGAGAGCGCTCCATGAGCTAAAAGGACAGGCTGCATGTTTGTAGGTTGAGCAAATTCAATTTGTTTGATTAGTTCACTGCATCTGCTTCAAGTTTGGTTTAAATGATGAATCTCAAATGCGGCCAATGTTGAGTTTTTATTTTTTATTTTTTGCCTGCTATCAACATGTATGAGCTGAATTTTACCTCAAATTACACCTAAAGATATGCACAAAAACACTGTGGTGCTTTTTATTTTTCAATCAAAGGCCTGCAGACACATCATTTTTTTGTGCGTTTTCAGATTTGTGTGTGCATGTAATTCAGAGAAGCCATGATGTTACAATCAGAAGTCATCCTGTGCATCAATCTGTAATTTAAATGTGCTTTTTTCTAGTCTGATGGCAGAAACATACACAAAGGACACTCCATTTACTCCCTCTTTTCCTTCTAATCTGATCCCAGTCAACTATATGAATGTGTCATTACAAATATGAGCTGCTGCAGCACTATTGTAACATGCGACAGAAACAAGCCCTGTGTTGTGCATTACACCACCTGCTGCCATTGTGGGTCTGCAGGCTTTTGTGCAAAGCTGATTTGAAAAGGGCTTTATCGCAATGGTATAAGCCTTCAGTTTGATGTCTGCCTGTAGCACTTCCTGACTAATAAAATTACACTGAAGTCAGTGAGCTCCGGTCAAGGTGAAGCGCACAGCCGTGTATTGCTTTCCTGTTGCACCAAGGGAAGGGAGGAAACTTGAAATGCAACAGATGAGTGACAGGTTGAGCCTCAGCAGGTCGCAGTGTTCAGCAGCAGCAGCCTCAGCGCAGGAATAGAGTAAGAAAACTGTTTGTGCAATAGCTACTCAAAATGTTTCCCTATTAGATTCTTGTTTGATAATTGGCGGTTTGCATTAATGCGTAAAATCTGTGCGTAATCTTCGTAATATTTGTGCCAAGGCCAAGATGCTCTGCCTTGCAGTGTGATAATCTCTGGACCATGTATTCAATTTACTGACCGGTGATTGCGCACGCCCCAAAAACCTTGAGACATTTTCCTCTTTAATCTAATTGGATGATAAGTGTGTGCCTACTGTTGAGCCCGAAGCCAAAACGCTTGCGCGGCCCTTCTTCTTTTTTTTTTCTTTCTTTTGAGTCTATTCTCGTCACAACCCCCCCGCGGATTCATCTCAAACCTCATTTGCTATTGTACCTGCCCAATAGCAGAGACGTAACAGAGGCGCGTTTTAACTCGGATGGCATTTTTGATTTCATCATTACAATCCGGCGCAAGTTTGACGCAGCGATCTGTGCGTCCTCACTCTGATCATCCCCAGGAGGTGGACCCGGCTCCGTGCGACTTTCTCTTTTTATTCCCCCTCTCCTCCTCTTTCTCTGACTTTTAACAACAAATATAAAGAAAGAAAATCAGTTTTAAGGCATTTTTCCTACCTCGTGATATTTTTTTTTAATGTTGATCCACATCGGACAATAACCGGTGATGGCAGACTCTGATGCGCAAGAGACTCGCCAACCCGCAAAGGACTCTCCGTTCTCCATAAAGAACCTGCTGAACATCGAGGACAAACCCGCGAAGCCGAAAAGCTTCCTCGGCTCGTCTAAAGGAGTGTTCGAGAGCAGCTTCTTCTCTCGGCTCGGTGACCTGTCTCTCCCTCGGTTTGAGTTGCCCTCACACAGAATTGGACTATCGGGGCAGTATTTGGAAAGAGCGTCTGCCTGGTGGTACCCATACACGTTTGGGGCTCATCTGAGGACCGGGGGTAAATATTGTTATTTTAACTCTACATGTCAGAAAACGGCAGAAATCATCTTGAGTTAGATGAATGTCACAGCACAGGGCCTGCTTGGATATAGTGAAAATGTGTAAATGATTGTTATGAGTTGCTTGATTATAAGGAATATAAACTCTCGATTTATATGGATATTTTAAGGAAAGGGAAATTTCATATTGAAATACAGGTGGTTGCCTTTGCAGATAATAGGCTTTAGGGTCCAAAGAATCACGCTTGTAATCTTTTCTGCAGGGTCTGAGAAGGCCAACCTCAGGGAGGCATCACCGGCACCGGACAGGCGCTCCCCGGATCTCCACAAAAGTGAGCATGATGTCAAAGAGGAGAGCGCCGACGACGACATCGCGCTGGATGAAAGTGAAACGGATGAGCCAAAGAAAGAGTCGGAGCAGGGCGACGACTGGAGGAGAAAAACGGACGAGCTGGACTCCGACAAGAAGCCCTGCCGGAAGAAGAAGACGCGCACGGTGTTTTCCAGGAGTCAGGTCTTCCAGCTGGAGTCCACCTTCGACATTAAGCGCTACCTGAGCAGCTCGGAGAGGGCGGGCCTGGCCGCTTCCCTGCACCTGACGGAGACGCAGGTCAAAATCTGGTTTCAGAACCGGAGGAATAAGTGGAAACGGCAGCTGGCCGCGGAGCTGGAGGCGGCCAACCTGAGCCATGCGGCGGCGCAGAGGATTGTGAGGGTGCCCATACTTTACCACGAGAACGGAGCCCCAGAAACGACCGGGGGCCCCGCTGCAAACTCATCGGGGAGCCAGTCACTCGTGGCTTTTCCCCACCACATGTACTATTCCCACCCAGTCCCGCTGCTGAGGCCTGTTTAACACTGACTGAGTCATAATGAACTGTAAATATGTTTTTAAAGGAGAGTGACCTTCATTGAAAAAAAAAAATTAAAAAAAAAATACAATTTTGTATATTTTGTAGATGAATGGGCACAATGTTAGGTCATTTTGTTATTATTATTATCATTATTATTAATTACTTTTATTGGTCCTTTATCCTGCTGAAGTGTCGTTGAGCAAGGCACAGACTTCCTATTACAGCCCAAAATGTGTTGCAAAGGGAAAATAGAAATTATAATTATTATTACTATTGTTATTATTTTTTATTGTTATTATTATTATCTCTAAAGTGGCTGAATATATTTTAATGTATTCCATTTGAAAAAAGAACTTGTTTTGAACAGGGTTTGTCCATATGTATTTTCCAGAGAATTGTGTCAGTGTTTGTAGCTAAAAATGTGGAATTTAATATTTTGATATTTTCCAATATTGTGCAATACTGTTGGCTTCACATTAGGCTTCAAGCCTTTATCACCTATAGTTCACTTTTACTTTTAGGAAAAAAAACAAGGCTATCCTTTTCTCTTTGTAACAGTGAGGACAATCATGTGATCCTTAAAAAAAATCCCTGAAAAAGTGCAGGTGTCGAGGAAGTTGTTTCACTGACGCAGTGTTTTACGGTAAATACAAAGCCATGACATAGCCAAAAATAGCCTCTGTTTTCTGTATGGTTTTCCTCTGATATTATTATTGAAATTCTGTATATTATATGGTCTTACACTCAGTAAAGATTTCGTTCCAAAAAGAAATGTATGTATTTTTAATATACCAGTAATGTGAAGGGAAATTAATCAAGTCCTGTCTAAAAATGTTGGTTTTCAATGTTAGGAGTCTGTTTGAAATATCTCAGATAAAGCCTAATGCACAGTGTTTTTATGGTGCGCTCCAAAACAACCATTATCAACATTTTAACCGTTTAATAATGATGGGCATTTAAAAACATCTGCCACGTTGAAAAACACCATCAGTTTTTCAGTTGAAACTGGATTTTGAAACATTTAGGCTGACATTGACTATTTTGACTTTTAGCCAAATTTCCTGCAGGATTAATTACTTTTCTGGTTATGCCTAAAATATTAAATTGTGATTAGGTCCATTAAATAACCTATGGCCTGTAGCCTAAGCCTAGAATAAGGTGGTCACGAGGAATTTAAAATGCAAATTCGGACAATTAAAGAGACAGGCTGTTAATTTTTCAAGTTTGACCACAGTCATTTTTTTCTGAAGAGGGGAAGAGTTTTTTTTTTTTTTTTATCGTCTCAGAGGATATCTCTAATCGCCTACAACACAACCTGCTATGAAATGAGACACTTTATTCTCTTCTTCTTAGCAAAACACCAAAAAGAAGAAGAAGATAGGCTACAACACCCTAATTAACCTACACCAGCTTAAACCTATATGGCCACTTTTAGCCCCAGTAGCTGGTACTGCAGACTATTGTCGTTTATTAACATGTTTTGTGCCGTTTTTATTTTAGTAGAAAAACATAAACACTCGGAAAAAATAAACTCCCATAGGCTATCATTCATATGAGAGAGAGAGAGAGAGAGAGAGAGAGAGAGAGAGAGAGAGAGAGCAGTCCCCTGTCATGTGACCTGCGCAGAGACAACGGAAATACACGGTAGGGCAAAACAACCAATCACGTTGCAGGCGGGAATTCGAACATTCGTTTCAACCAATCAGCGCCGTCTGGAGCATTCGGCAGTTCGTGCATAGCCGGGAGTTAGCTTCATGTAGCCAGCTTTGCTAGCGACTGATTTCCACGTCGTATATCTTGGATTTTATCGTAAAAATCAAGGCGTTACAAAGGGACGTGTTGAACCAGAGGATCATTTTAGGCGGAGCGGCACCAAAACCGAAGCGGTAAGTGAAGTGAGGACCGGGGCTTCTGGTCTGCGTTGGGCACACTGTTAGCAAACACCGGTAGCTGTAGAAATGGGCTTGGTCTAATTGCTGGATGTAACGGAACGGTTTGTGTTGTTTTATATGAAATAGAAAGCAAATTATCTCAAAAGGGTCGGTTAACAACAAGCAGCACAGCTGTTGTCCCACAAGTTAGCCACGAGGCTATTCCCAATTTGTCGAAAATGGAAAATATAGACGCTTTTTTAAGAAGATCACAACCCATGCTTTACTACTCATTCAACAGCAGCATTCAATGTAAGTTACCTATTTCAGCAAGCCCAGCTGTACTGGAAACGTTATCATAGAAAGTAACAAATCAACAAGTGCATAACGTTAGTTTCTTTTCAATTTATGCACAATAAACCTCAAAGTGATCGATCAGTTATAGGGTTAGGGTAACAATCTGTAAACACTGTTTTCACTGAAATAGGAATACCTTTACAATCTGAAGGTGAAGTCCAGGAAACTAACACTATAGCTGTGGAGCCTATAATATAAATGATTAATGGAATTTCATTTCAACTAATGAATGCGATATAACATGGTTAACGTTAGTAAGTGTCAATTAAACTACATTATTTAAAGCTTTGGTTTGTAGCCAGATTTAATGGCTCTAATCCATGTTGTAATCTGTCTGTATGCCCCTTGTATATTTTAAATATTGATGTCATAGTCGATGATTATTTTTTGTATATATATATTTTTTTCAGATGACAGGCTCAAACGAGTACAAGTTGAACCAGGGCCCAGAGGACAGCATCTCTGCTGTCAAATTCAGCCCTACCACAACTCAGTTCCTCCTGGTTTCCTCGTGGGACTGCACTGTCCGTCTCTATGATGTCGGAGGCAACACCATGCGGATGAAGTATCAGCACACAGCTCCAGTCCTTGACTGTGCTTTCTATGTATGTCACAGATTCTTTGTATCTGTTTTATCTTTTCTGTTTTTTCATGTCAAAGCCTAGAGAGGTTTGGTACAAATAGTTGATATCCACCCTCTCACCTGCAGGACCCAACACATTCTTGGAGTGGAGGTTTAGATGCACAGTTAAAAACTCACGATTTGAACACAGACCAAGGTATGTCACAAGCCTGTTAATACATAGTATCACAAATCTTCATAACAAAGAGTTGAATTTTCCAATTCTGTTTATTTATATCCCATATTCAATTGTGTCTAATGTTCTCCTTAAACAGATACAATAGTTGGAACACATGATGCCCCCATTCGTTGTGTGGAGTACTGCCCAGAGGTTAACGTCATGGTAACGGGGAGCTGGGACAGATCAGTTCGGCTGTGGGACCCGAGGACACCCTGCAACGCTGGCACCTTTACTCAGCCTGAAAAGGTGAGCACGGGAGACACATTCATGTTTAACCTTGTTGTTTGTGCCAGAAAGAATTACACAGAATGGTAATTATAGCAAGGTTTACATAAACTGTTAATGTGCAAGGTGGTATGTTTGACTTTCTAACAGAAAAATAACAATTTTACCATTACTGGTTAGTACTTCTTTTCTAAGCTTAAAGGAGACGGTTACAAAAACATGACATTTTTAAGATACATGTTTAAAAATGATTTGAGCTATAATAAAGTGACTGAGAAAATACAGAAATCTGATGTGGAGGGTGTTTTTACACTGGTGTAGTTACTAGTTACAACTGTTTGTGTAGGAGTTGTGTCTCCCACTTGTCTCATAAATGTATCTCTGTGACAGGTGTATACTCTCTCCGTGGCGGGTGATAGACTAATCGTTGGCACAGCTGGAAGACGAGTCCTGGTCTGGGATTTGAGGAACATGGGCTACGTACAGCAAAGAAGAGAGTCCAGCCTCAAGTATCAGACCCGCTGCATCAGAGCCTTCCCCAACAAACAGGTACACTTAATTACAACCGACTTAATCCAATAAGTCTTGACCCTGAATTTAACCTGAATAGAATATCATGTGACAAATACAGATTCCCGTGTTAGTGTGAAAGAGTCAGTTGGTAACTTTTTTTTGCATTTTCTGTCTTGGCTGCAGGGCTACGTCTTGAGTTCAATCGAGGGACGTGTAGCTGTGGAGTACCTGGACCCAAGCCAGGAGGTTCAGAAGAAGAAGTACGCATTCAAGTGCCACAGGCTGAAGGAGGAAGGAATTGAACACGTCTACCCTGTCAATGCCATCTCGTTTCACAGTGTTCATAACACATTTGCCACAGGTACGACCTGCTAGTTTGTACTTGACAAAAGCAATTAATACGTTTTGTCGCTGTAACAAGACAATTTGTTTTGCGAAGCTCATAGATTTTACCTGTGACCTATTTAGTCAGAGGCTGCCAAGGTCGCACATCAAACACACCGTTATTACAGATCTGTATCTCAGTAGTAACACGGCCTAAATGTTCTGAGGTTGACCTTGAGCCTCTCCTTCTGCCAGGTGGCTCGGACGGCTTTGTGAACATCTGGGACCCGTTCAACAAGAAGCGCCTGTGTCAGTTCCACCGCTACCCCACCAGCATCGCCTCGCTCGCCTTCAACAACGACGGCACCATGCTCGCCATCGCCTCGTCCTACATGCACGAGAAGGGAGACATCAGCCACCCAGAGGATGCCATCTTCATCCGCCAAGTCACAGATGCTGAGACCAAACCCAAGTGAGTCTTCCTCACCCCCCGTTGTCTCATGTATACCAAGGCGGTTCGCTACTCGCTGAATCCGTGAGCAGCTGCATTTACAAGGAGCACGTCCAGCTGCGGCATATGCTGATCTGTATCTCTGTCCGTCCACTTTTCAATATCCGACAGTTGAAAGATGCACAGATGAGAAGTTGAAAATCCTTCCCCCCCAGTCTGTATCTGTGCTGCCAGTGTTCAGACGAAGAGAAACCTGCTGTGCAATGAAATCTGTAACAGCAGCCACGCTTAAATACTACCTCCATGAAACTAGAAACATACATTTTTGGGGGGTGGTTGCAGCATTAGGGTATATTTGCTTTTATTAACAATATGGAGGTGGGAATATTGGATTGAACTACACCAGAAAGTCTTGTTTGCTTGTTGGTTAATTGGTTTTCTCTCAGAGGGAATTTCTGAGAGATCCACTTACCAGTTTTCAAGAGTGTTTCAGTTGAAAGAAAAAGAGCAAGTACGATGGATTTTGTTGTCATGTCAGAACAAAATGCTTCCACTTTACTCGCACAATAACAACTCTATGTTGATGTATAAACATAAGAAGATCTTTTGCATACTTATGTAAAACACATTTTGTTAGGAAGTTAATGAAATCTGCAAAACTTTGGTTTAACTTTGTTTTTTCATAGACCGTGTTCTTTACATTTACTAGACATTGTTTTAAAATAGTGGTTATCTTAACCCAGGAAGCAGCATTTTCTATAATCAGCATAAGGAGTATGACATGACTTTGCCCCATGCCCCATGCATTGGGTCATTGATTGCTCTTTAGTTGATTAAATCTCTTCTCTTCTGTCTTTATGTTACAGGTCGACCTAAATCCACCCGGGAACAGGTCCCTCTGCGATGAAAATCTTGATCACATTTGGGTTATCTGCTGGCATCCAGTGCATCATTACCACCTTGTTTTATGTCATTTATTTCCATTCCAGTTTTTCTTTCTTGTAAGTAATGTTTGTTAAATGTTCTTTTCTGTTCTGGCTTTTGTTAAATATTTCATTGTTTTGTGTGTGTGTGTTTCATATACACCTTTTTTGCATGGCTTTTTATGAAGTAACGGAACACAAATTGATTTTCTGATCATTTATGTTGACTCTTGTTAACATGTCACTGAAGCTGTCCTTGGATCAGTCTTTTAACACTGATATGAACTTTTTGAGTACAATTAAAAGAACATTTTGACCAAGTCGGTTCATGGTCTTTAACATTTGTCACTTTTAATACCTGTGGAAGAAAACCTTAGAAATGTTAGGAATGTGTCAGGGCAGGAGAGGTTGTTCTCTTGATGATGTGTTGAGGGAAAGTGATGATCCACTCATCTTGCCGAGGGCTCCACTTGCCCCCAGACAGTGACCTGTGCTGATAGACATCAGAGGTCTGCGACCTAAAGCAGATTCCGCTTTATTAGTGGGGAAAACTAGGAGAAAACCACTAAACTGGATGACCTGGCTGCACCTGGCAGGAGGAAAAGTTTAATCATCAAGAAAGCTCACTCACAGATTGTATGTCTAACGGAAAAGCCTGGATGGTAAATTTAGGTTTTCCAATGCCGCAAAACTGTAAACCCGAGTTCTCTCCATCTTTACTTTCGCTGTGCTGTGGGTTTGTTCCTAACTCATTTATTGAGAGTAGCACAGAAAGAAATGCAATTTAAAAATGACACATTACACTAATTTATCTATATAGAAGATAAAAAAGCAATGTTTCAGGCGGCTCGTACTTTTTTTGTCATTATCGCTGAATTTATCTGCTGCAGTTTTGCAAGTTGTTACACTGGTGACAGAGTCGGACGCTGCGCAGACCTTTTTTAATGCAGTATTCTGTATCGAGTGAATGGGAACAGCGAACCCAGTAGTGCCCTGCAAAAGTCTAAGTGGTGTTTTTTTCCCTCAGTTCAGATTTTCAATTGCAACTAATGCAATTTTTGAAGCCCTTCAGCCAAAGCAGCATGAAGATATAGATGTCAATTATTCTGTTTAAGAGCCTCAATTTTTTTTCTAATGGCTCTATCTGCTTCTGCGGTATCCTGGAAATGATTAGCCCGGTTTGGTTAAATGATGTAACTAATTCCCATGATTGTCAATAATGAGTCTGTCTTTGACGTCGGATTGTGACTGCAGCTTAATATGAAACGGCATTCGTTTTGGGATGTAATTACTGCTCATGAAGCAGATGCAGAATGGCCAGGGGTTTTGTTGTTTGGGCTACAGCGAATTACCTTGTTTCCTGTCATCTTTGGCTTCTGCTAAATTGGAAAATTGAGTTCTTTGAGTGTGCATTATAACTGTTACGGTTTTCTTGTCAGTGCTGGAAAGCTATTTTATAGGAGAAAGTAATTTAGGTACCAATTTGTCAGGTGCATTAAAGCAATTAGTATTTTTGGGACCTTGACACAGTTCTGCAAAGAGTTATAAATGTAGAGTCCTTTGTTCGGTACCTTACAGGATTTATTAAGGGCTGTAATTTAACAAATTGCAGCAGATACATCTGTTGCATTATCTATCAGCATCTTCATCCGAGCCTGTTTCCACAGAGCTCTCTCCAGGGCTTTTTCTTCTTCTTCTGTTCCTTCAGCAAAGCCCCAGCTAACCACATCTGTGGTTGTGTGGCCAGGCTCTGGTTTCCCACCGCTGAAGTGTTGCAGACAGTTTGGCTCTACATGAAACCATTACATGACAATTAAAATGGGTGATTGTGCTCCAACAGCCTGTCAGGTGCATTTAACCCAACCACAAAAGGCTCTTATGTTCACTCAAGAGGGCACAGATGACCTTCAACCAGACACCTTATCTCTCAAGACCGGCTTCTAATATTATATCAAGCTGATGATACCGTCCTCCATGAGCTGTGGAGAAATCGGGGGGAAATCACATGATGCATCGGGAAAATATTGACAGCATTCTGTATTGTGGTTGGTTTTCTGTTTCACTGCCACACATTGCAGAGCCAAGATGAAGACACCGGTGACACCACATCATAATGCAGTTTGCAGAAAATTAAACATTTCAGTCATATTTAATAAGCTCAGAGCACATTTTTATAATTTCACACAAAAAATGAAATGTTTCCTCGCAAGTCTTTATAATTTTATAGTGTGAAATGCTTCCACGAAGGTGGTGATTAAAATGAGTTTCTCTTGGTAGCAGTTTAGAAGCTCTGCAGGTGTTGGTCAAGTTATTCCATATCAACACTGCATAAAGGTTTCAGGAAGGAATAGCTTGGCATTTTGGGAAAACAGTTTTGTTTTCTTGCAGAATTAGATGAAGAGGTTGATGTAACCCTTGTCTGTTTACTAAAAAGTCAGCCATTAAACAAACCAAAACACCTCAAGTAATTTGCACTTGCACTATTTTCTGGCATTCTTTATAAAGTGATTAATAAAAAAAAGTGCAGTTCAGCATTAGTGTCATTTACAATCTAGAATAAAATGAATCAGATATTCTACTCAATGGTTTCCTCAGGGAAACCCAGCCGGAGGTTTTTTTTTCACCTCATAAAAACCCATCAAGTTATAGTAATAACTTGTTAAAAAGATTGATTTTGGTGTTGATGCTCTGCAGCTCTTTCCACAGGGTAAGTGGTTGGAGGACTCCTCCTGATGAATTAGAAGAAGTACGTAAAACACAGCAGGGATATGGTGCTGGAGGATCTACACCACCCACACTGACTTTCATTTAGTAGAAGCTCCTGATATTAATGTTTATTACTGATCTGTAAAACATTAATGATCGCTTATTTAATTTTAGTGTCCTTTAGAGATCAACACCTTCACAACCACAGGGGTGGACCCATCCTGCAGAGAGCTGGCATCCTGTTGCCTGTACATCCCATCTGAGGAATGAAACCTGATCCTGTGGATGTGGCTATGGCCCAGCAGCACCTACGTACACTCCAAGCTTGCCCCTGCCCCGAGGAGGCTTTTAAAGAGCTTTGGTGGTGGGTAAGACAGCATCTCCTGCAGAGCATTGTAGTTCCATTAGGGCCTAATTAGACGGTTAAGCTCAAGGCCATGTAACCCACTGCTGGGTTTCACACTCGCAGCCATCCATCTCTTTACAGGCCGAGCAGGCAGGCCGCGTGGGGCTGACTACTGGAGGACACTCACCTGGGATCTGGGCAGTAGTAAATCAAAAATCTCAGGGCGTGACAATGGGGTCACAGATTTTGGGCTCGAGGTGCCATTTTGGCTCCTAGGCTTTTAGTTGCAGATTTATCATTTGATAATGAATCATGTGACACTGGTGTTTCAGAATCAGGCCTCCATTGTTATTCAGGACAGGATTAGTTTTGACCATTATGAACCACAGAAATATCTCAACAGCTATTTGATGATTTGCCATAAAATCAATCACAGCCATTCATGGTCCCCATAGGATGAACTTTTATAATTACTTCACATTTCCTCTTTTACAAGAGGTTCAATTTATAGTTTGGAGTGAAATATCCCTACAATTTTTTGGAAAAATAGCCATGGAATTTGGTAAAGACATTCATGTCCCCCTGAAGATGAACTGTGATCACTTTCATGATCATGCAGATCTCCATCTCAGAATTTCAAAGTGTCCAGTACTTAAGTTTATGACAATATCATTTCAAAATGTATGTGTGTTCACTTGCAAATGGACACTAGCAGAGCTGTAAATGTTCACCTATAACAATATAAGCATTCACTTCAAGAGTAAATTTAAGAAACTTGCAGTTATCAACGAGCTGTCATGTCACCCATCCAACTGATGAACGTTACGTATAAGGTAAATGGGGGCATTCGGTGCATCTGGGGTCATGTTTGAAAATGTATGGCCAGGGGGCACCAGAGCTCCAGAGAGGTGAAAGCAAAACCAAACTCTCACACTGTTTGTTACTCAGCTCAGCCCCAAACAAGTGGATTTTTAAAAAAAATCGGCTTTACTGATTGATTTGTTCAGGTTTTGTTCTGAGTCTCCCATTGTTCAAGGTGTTTGTGAATCGGAGAGACGATATATGAAGGTTCCCTCTGATGCAGGACACTCCTCCATGTCCATGTATAAGGTGTCATATTGTACTTGTGATTGGGTTGTCAAT
The DNA here is from genome assembly GCF_045865225.1 of Trachurus japonicus. Lineage (NCBI taxonomy): Eukaryota > Metazoa > Chordata > Actinopteri > Carangiformes > Carangidae > Trachurus > Trachurus japonicus. The sequence continues at coordinate 8,423,610 of NC_140925.1, forward strand.
TTCCTTCAGGGGTGAAACCACAAAACACTTAAACTGATCCATGTCCCATAGAGAGAGAGACACCTGTCAGGCTCTGTGAGAACTGAGGACACGTCCTGCGGATCACACAACATACTCCACTTGAAAACATAGAACCTGTTGCATTGTGTTGATGATTTGCGGTCAGCTTTGGAGTGACAGACAGTTTTCTTTATCCAGTCAAAAAAAAAAAAAGACAAGGGCAGATCCCATGGGGGGCTTTGGAAAACAGTAACTTGTTATCCCCATTTAAACTGAAATCAGATTGCAGGGCTTTTCAGGCCAGCCTCTTTGTACGCTGCCTGTGTCTATGAAACCCTCTGTGCTGTTTAATGGGTTCATGGCCACAGGGCAAGGGTTACAGTTTGTCCTTCCTGCAATTAGCATTCACGGTTAGCTTAGCAGAACTAATGCACCACATCTTTGAGGCTCAAGTTCCCTGTGTGCCTCTTGAGTGACTGCGGGCAAGATTTAACTGACTGCTTGTATCCATTTCATCCTGCATTATTAGATGTTATTGGCAAAAATCCCCCTAAAGAATATCATTTCAAGCCAACTATTATCAGCCAATTAAGTGTCGGTGACACATTGGTGCTCTTTGGAAAAAACAGAGGAGATGGTTGATGGACTTATGTTTACCATACAGTGTAGCTCCAGGTCATGTAGTTAGAGTAATATTAGCACAAGCGCCTCGTCTCCTGTGTCATTTGAACATCACAGATCAATACAGGCCATTTCCGCTTCATTGTCCCTCTGCATTAATTTTTCATATTTTTTGTCACATTTCTGCATTATAACAACAACAACAACAACAAAAACTTGGTTTTGCCCTGTGACATGTAGGTCAAGACACTGTGATCTTATGACAGTTTTCAGTACACAAGGACATTTACACCAAAGCTATTGTGGCAGCAGTTGTGGGCCGTGGGGATCTCATGGGTCTTAAGTGACACCACTGCTACGGCAAAGCAGCTTGAAGCTGTTTTCTGCTCTTAGTTCTTCTCTGTGTTGTGTAATGTTACATAGTTTATACGTATATGAATTCATGAGTGTTTATGTAGGTTGGCTCTGCAGCCTTGCTTGAAAACTATAGCAAATATGTAGGCTTCAGTGAGGACTGTGGGGGCTTTCTGAGAGCAGGTGAATGCATCTTTATAAAATTATGAGCAAAAATTACAACAGATATAATAGTACAACCAAAAACTGCTCTCAGGCCCTAAAACTGAAAGGCTCTCACACATCTCTCACTCTTGAGTTAATAATAACCGTTTTTATATGGCATGAATGGGCTATAAGTTCTTTGTAACAAAAAGAAATATAACCAAGAGGAAACATAGATTTGAGCTAAATAAAACCTAACTTGATAAATTAAAGTACATATGCAGGGAAAAATCTATGTTATTGAATATGAAATACATTTGTCATTTCCTAAGTGCATTTTGTCTGAGTGATCTGTGACTACAGTGCATTATGGAGCCAAATCAATGACACAAAAAGGAGGTGCTTTCATAAACAGTTTTTGATTATCGGACATTATTAACTTTTCTGAATCCAGCGAAGTGAAACAGTATGTTGACCCATCGACTCAAATGCAGATTAAGCAAACTAATGTGAATCCAGAGATCAATGCATTCACCCAGTGATGTTTTATGTGTGTAGAACGGCGATGCATTGAGAAGTCTGGCTCTAATTCATCATCGTCCACACATTATATTATTATTGATGGCTCTTGCCTGGGGCTGGTCCATTTGTTTTTCAGATTTGTGACAGGCAGCCAGCAGCATGCCGGATCGAGGTTTATTCTGCAGCCACGCCAGCAACGTCGCTCACAGCGCGCTCTTATTCATCTATTGACCATCATACCTCCCAATAATCTGGCGCCTGACACATTTGACAACATTATGTGGAACAGGTCAGAGGACACTGCTAATGAAACTGAATGATGGATGTTGTTATCTGCAGCATTAACCTTGCTAATAGTTGTCACAGGCGACACATTTACACACGCACACATGCACACACATAGCTGCAGCCCTGCAGAGCCTGCTGGGATTGTCATAAAAAATAAAGAGCTGCTCATTCAGTGAGCCAGTCCAGAGGCATGTGCATCAAATAAATACAATACAGTATCACACAGTGTTGCAGCTCAGCAAGCATTAGCAGGTCAAAATATGTCAAGGTGAAAATTGAACAAAATTTGATTGAAAACAGGGGCTTTTATGCTCCTCTGGGTTACATTTTAACAATTGTTTTAACACCATTTTAATGACCACACATCATTGTTAAACAGGTTCAAACAACAGGCTGAATTACAGTCTATTGAAACAAGTGTAGCCTACTATTTAATTTAGATGTGAAACTTTAGACTTGGATTTAGATTTTAGCAGGTTTCAAGGAAGATTGGCAAAGGTAACCTCAAGCTTACGAGGTGTTTTTAGAAAAATATCAACAGTAGCAAACTGGCTTGGTAAAGACGAAAAACAAGCTTGGCCAGGGGATGGAAAGAGCAGCCGAAAGAACAGGCTCAACACATCTTTTTGAGATATCGGGCGACAGCCCTGCAGGTGTATTTTAGCTTGTGGATCTAATCTATTTTCCATCATAAATAATCACACATTTTTCTTTTTTTTTAAAATTAAAAACATGTAAACAGATATTTTCTGTCTTAGAAAGGAGGTAGAAAATGACATAGTAAAAATCACATTCTGTGCGAACGCTGTGAGTGAAGTCATAAGAGAGGTCTGTAACACCAGGGGTGAAGTGAGCTGTATGACTGCGAACGCACCGCTCCGCTCTGCTCCACTCCATCCATCCATCCCGCATGGCTAATGTATCCCTCTCAATAGCCAGGGACAAGGGGAGAGAAGACTGCTTGTGTGAAGCACAAAAAGCCCCAACGCAGCCATGTTCGCAACAGTAATTGGCAAGGAAGCTTCATTTCATTCACTCCTGTATGTCTTTTGTTGTCCTGTAGGTTTTTACAAGTGTGGTGCTTTCAGGGTTGTTTAAAAAAAAAGACCTGGCTAATTTCTGGAGCCCTCCACCCCCCCTGTCTGTCATCACCATGTGCCCATTTATATTTTTTATGAGTACACAAAGGAAAGATTCTGCCTTAAATTTGGTGAACACCATAGTGTATTAATAACCAAACATTTAGCAGTGTCTTGGCGATACCTGAGTACCCTACTTAAATTTTGAACATGTGCAAGAAGTGGAAAAACATTTAATCTCTTATGAATCCTGCTGCTTTCACACTCTGAAAGCTTTGTTGCTGTTCTGTAAAGTAGTGGTCACAGAATAGAGGTTGGTGGGCATTAGCGGGAAGACCTGTCTCCTTTCATCATCACATTGCAGTAGTTGTATAAAAGCCTGCAAAATGTAGCTCGTAGTTACATTTTCACCACAATTACACTCTATCCTGTTGTAAAATGCTTTAAAAGATTTTTCACACTCACGTTAGTGCATTTTTTCCCTCCCTCATAAGCACTCTTAACCCTCAGATACACCAGTTTTATACAAATACAGCTGCAAAGAAAGGTCTTGGGGGAATAGCATCTGCTTACTTTTTAGAGGTGAAATGCATTATGTTGTGTATTTCCGGTCTTTTTTCCCATGGATGCTACATTTATATAAGTATTTACATGCTTGCATCCAACTGTAACAATGTAATTGCATGTGAACATCAAATAGGCTAGTTATTTTTCCCTTCACAGATTGCCTTGTATGGCTTTAACAGGTTAACTAGTGCAGTATTTCAAATTTTCTAATATTATAATTTCTAATCCTTTAAGGTCTTAAAGGAGTTATTTGTAAGTTTTGATGCTACATAGCTGGTATAACATAAACGCTAATATTAGCAATCACAATAACTGGTGTAATTTTTACATAGCTAGCATCAGCAATAACAGCTGTTAACTTAAAGGTGTGTGTAATGTTTGTCAAGATTTATTGGCGAAATCTGAATATACTACCCATGAATATACCTATAAGTGTATAATCGCTATCAAATAAATTTGTTTGGTTTTTGTAGCCTTATAATTATTCTTATTCAGTATAAGGGTCTTGCTTTAGAGAGTGTCGCCATCTTGCGCCGCCATGTTTGTACAGCATCTGAACCCTGCAAGATCAGAGCCTCCAATCCGGTGTCCCAACTCTCGTCTTGGTGGCACCATGACACAAACACGCTGTAACCAGTAGTTAATCTCTTGTTTAGACACAGATACACATCGTAACATACGTATAGCGTTATCCAGCGCTCCATGGATTACTTTCTTGCAATCTTGCAAAATGCACACTGTATGGCCAGGGGGAGAGTTAGCAAAACAACAGAAAAGCAACAGGACTTATAGTTCCCTACTGTCACTTTCCAATACCGACTCATTGTAGCAGCCTCCAATTTGCGCTGAAAATGTAGTGCTCCTCAGAGGTGAAATTAAACCCCTTTAGTTTAAAAAACACAACAACGGTTCACTTGCTCCCAGTAAGAAACCATATTTAGTGGCAGAGAAAATTCACCAACAGCCATATTTGGGGATAAATACTTGAAAGTGATGGATTTAGGGCTGGGGTCAGCTCCGATGGGTAGATAAAAGATGGCATGCAAAGTGACTTTCAGAATCGACTTCTAGTGCAGTGACAGATTCAATGTGTTTTTATATTGTGTTTATATTGGGGCACAATCAGAGCCAAGAGTCATTCCCCACTTAGTGTAAACACAGCTTTTTCCCTGCAGGGTTAGACTCTTAGTACAACACAATCTCATCTCTAGGGCCCTTTACAGATGAAACAGGCCTGCATCTCAGAAAACATTACAGTTAAAAAGAGGATGTTGACCCCCCCGTGTGAGCCGAACCTTTGCGCTGAAGCAGCAAAATCACAGAAAATGAGGCAGGTTCACATGTTGGGGTCAAACTGTTTGCTGGGTTTGTTCACCTGAGTAGGCAGAAGAAAGCTTTGCAAAGATTTTGGAGAGGGAAAACAGTTAATGTCCTCAGGTACTGACCAATATGAATACAGCGCTGTGGTGCAGGATTTCCTGCTGAATGGCTGCGGCTCATTCCTTCGCATATGTCATCTGAGAGTGATCTGTCTGTCATGTGTAGGCTGCTCTGGAGTCCCAGGTCCTTTACAAAGGAGAGGTCAGATGGTCACCTGACCTGACAACCCCATGGGGACTGTGTTGACTTAGCTACAGGTCAAAGTTGGACACCTGGTCTTATTGCAGGGTCAAGACTTGTGCTTCTTCACTTTTTCAGCCCAGTAAGTGTTCAAGTGTTTCTACATGTCAAAATATAGATCTACCAGATAGGTAGATAGAACACCTGTCTAATAGGTCACGTGTTGTACATGTTTACTGCAAAACAAACTTCATATTTACAGCTGATTGTGTTTTACTATAGATTCACTTCAACTCGATATCTGGGAGGATTTCCATAACAGAACCCTCATTGATTCAGTTTCCAGAGGAATTGCAGCCTGGATCAGTTTACCTTGTTACCTTGTCACACTATGTTCTGGTCTGATCTCCATGTCCATTTCCGCTCAGCCCCCTCCTCACCCCGCAGCCCCACTCCCCCCCACCCCAGTCACCACCAGGCCGCCCAACAGAGCTCGCTTTGTCCCTGTGGCCAGTCATCCATTCCTAATCTCCAGTCTTTTACCGCTGTGGAGACGTGCTGCATGCTTTCAAAGAGCAGAGCGAGCTGTTGATGCATGCCCTCCATCTCCCAAATGAAGCTCTGAAGAATCTGTATGATCCAGTCGCAACAAATTATTATTATAGATCATTGGCACTCTGCAGATCTGAAGGAAGGAAATCTGGAAGAGGCCACCTCGTTCAAAACGGTGTAAATCATTACAAGAACCACTGAATCTTTAGATCTGTTTATTATAACATCAGATGATACAAATATATGTAAACATAAAAACACAATGACAGAAAAACACACACACACACACACACTAGTAAAATAAAACAAAGCCATCATGCGTAAAACAATCAGTTTAAGAGTATGGTTTGCAATCATGCTTCTTGAGTTGGCGTGACGCTGAAAGTGCTTTAAGTTTGTTTTTTTTAATGAACAAATTATTCATTTAATGAAAATACAATAAAACCTGCATGCACCCACCACTGGAGAATCAGAATTACATACAGTAATTTTGACTTCTCAACCCAGATCATATAATATTACCGCTACTGTTTGTCAAGTGCTGTGAAGAAAACTGTTCCTGAGGAGATTCTTTAGTACTGAAGTTTAAATATGCAAAGACGGTGAATTCATCAAAAAACACTTAGAAATTCAAGCGATGTTCACTGACATCTCGGAACAAGCGGAGTCTAAAAAATGTGCGCCCATTAGTGCAAACAGCCCAGTGCTGTTTGTACAACTACCAGTGATCTGTTCCTCCCTCAGGTGAAACAGTAAACAGACATTTTGAAAAAAGTGAGGAGCTTGAGTACAGTGTAATGATGTTTCAGGTAGAGAGATGCCATGCAAAGAGATACCATCAACACGGAGAGCTCCCTCTATTGCATTAGCTAAAGGCACTGATATCTTGATGGAAATAACTTCATTTTGGCCACTACCAGGCCCAGTAAATACAATTGCTAGCTGTTAGCGCAGCTGTGTAAGCCTGGTAACTGATGGAAAGTGACTCAGACACAGTTATGAATGGTGCTGGTGGCTGCGCCTGTGCGCTCTTGAATACGTTATCGTCTCCTCTGTGCTGTAGAGCATATTAATAAAGCACCTTACAGTTACACCGTCTAAACAGACCGTAAATCACTTCCCATTAAACCCACAGAGGCAGTAACATGCTCGTCCCCTCATTGTACTGGAGGCCACCGGTTTTTAACTGCCACAATTAACACATTAAACACTTCAATCCTGAACTGATGTGACACAATCAGCTAACGTAATGATCAATTAATGGCTAGTGTAAAGTGTGGTCTAGCCCTAGAAATTCAAAACAAGAGAAAGTTAATCAGGCTAATTGTCTGAAACCATCTTCATTAACATAATATTGCCACTGAGGATCGGGAAATCAGGGAAATTGGCAAATGGGACTTTTTTCTCATCTTTTCTTTTTTTTCCTTAATAAAGACATTCATGATTTGTACAATTAGTACGATTTAATAAAATACAAACACTGCATAGTAAAAGGCACTCAGTAAAAATGTGATTAAGTTAGAACAAAACAGAGTTTGTTTGTTTCTGCATCTGCGCATTTGTTGTGATGGTGACCCTCTTTACTGCCCGTACACACGGTTACATGCTGAGTGTGATGCTGTGAATGGTGTTTGCTGGGATTTTGGCATCTGCTTCCTCCCCGCTGATCCTGAAGATGACAAAGGTGTTGGATGGGATGGTGGTGGTGGCGCTCAGCGTTTTACCCAGCCAGCCACGAGAGCCACGCTTATACATTTTAACTGTTACCTGCAGAGGAGGAAAGAGAAATGTGAAAAACAGGAAATGCTAATGATTGAAGAAACTGAGAGTTTATTAAAAATAAACAAACACTGGTTCTTTTCTTATCTTTTCAGGGCTTTTCCTGAGGTCATGACCCGACTGAGACCCTGTGACCTCTGCTTAGGGCTACTCACACACTCATGACTTTCACCTTTCACTGCTAGATTTACAAGCTGTTGTTTAGATTGAAGCTTGTTGATAGGAGTGGGATTAATCATAGTTAAAATAAAAAATGAAATAATTTGTCGATATAGAGGTTTATTTTGACCCAGAAAATAAAGATTTGAAACAGTTGTTACCATCAAATTGAAATCAGTTTATAGCTGGTAAATCCATTGAAATATAGTCAATTAAATAACACAATAAAATGTTCCATGTCTGTACAATGTTTAAAACATTTGTTTAAACCATATTTATCCAAGTTTTAACAGTAATGCCAAAACACCAGCAAATGTCCATTGCTTTAAGGTGGCAACTTACTTTTTTTTTTTAATTACCAGTTAATAAAATATTTTGTTTTGATTAATACATTTATTGATGATTCTGTGAAATATATAAAAATGACAGAAAGCACTGTCAAAACCCCAAAGATATTCAACTACCACTGATATATTAATAGCCTGATATTTTTCAGTTGTACCATGTTTATAGTTTGAACATGTCTGTATTTTTAAGTGTATTACATAATAAACAATCTTTTTATTGGAAGTTAAAACTTCCTGTGTTAAGTGGTGTCTGCAGATGCTCTTTAGGAATCAATTAATTTCTCAACAAAACTGCATCTGAAAAAGAATTAACTTTCCATCAACCTGTGAAAATACTGTGTCGGAGAAGCATTTTGGAAAAGTGATCCAGCAGCAGTCAGACACAGAATAAATATTAAATTAACCTTGTTCTGGCTGTGAGCTTTTTTAATTCCCCTCCACATCTTGAATGGAGTCATACCTCTATTTTATGTAGGTTGTAGGGCATAATACGCTTTAACACTACATCAAAACTGCCTGTTATGTTTGAGCCTGACAATGGAAGACTAACTAGATTTAGACATGCAGGTAACTGAACCACATCCATTTCAAAAAGAATGCCTCGCTGCATCTCTTGTTTGGCTGCATTTACAGGGGATAACAGAATATTACAGTGCCTTTTCACAGTTCCATTTTCTTTCACTTTAGCATTAGGCAATTTTTCAATTATTATTTTTTTTTCCATGTTCTTTCATCCCTGGCTCTCCATAATGTCTGGGCCTTTTAGTTAATGGTAGCGACAGTCAGAGCCCAGTATATCGGCCCTTGTCCATTTTGCAGGTCATTGTGGAAGCCCAATAGGCCTTTTATTACGCCGACATCAAAAGGCAGATAAGCATTAGAGGTGGGGAAAATACCCTGCACTAGATATGTTCCCTCTTTCCTTTGTCTGCTATTGAAAGTGATCATTTTAATAGTGAAGAGGTTGGTGAGCTTTGGGGCTGATGGGAAGTGCGACACCCCTGACAGCCTACGAATATGAGCAAGTCGATAACACAACACAAGCACACAACACCTGCACACTCTTGCTGCTAACCTAATTATCTGCAACAAAGGCCACTGCGATTTCAGACACACATCTTTCCACCATTTACTTACTTATTAGTGTGCATTAAAACAGGGAGAAAGAGAGAGAAAAACTAAACAATTGTGTCTTATATTGCAGCCTTGGCCGAAAGCCACATGGCTCGTATTACAATAGCATCAGACACTTCAGAGTGAGTGAGTGTCTATTAATTTGGGATGCATGAAAAAATAGCTTCATGACAGCTGGTGGCAGGGAGGCGTATAAACCAACACAAAAACATCAGGGAGAAATTATTCTAACAAATTACCAAATGTAATAGTTGGTAATCAGCAATTAACTAATTTAGTGGGGCTAAAGTTGAGTGCTTCAGTCTTTGTGGTGCTGCAGAGGCACAGACACAATACCGGTTATTCACAGACATAAGCAGTGTGACAGGCTGCAAAATCCTCTAATCCTCTGTTCTTTAGTAATAGAAAATATGCCTTACAGATTGGACAATCATCAACAATCTGCAAACTGTTTTTTAGAAAATGTTATAAAAATAAAATATAATACCTCCAAGAATAAAAAATAAAAAATGTAGAGGCCTTTTCAAGTATATTCATTGGAATAAACCAATGACATTTTAAGGGTTGGTGACTAAAAATTAAAAGCAGATGGTGGCCGATTTAGGCTTCAATGGACACGTGCTATACCAAAAGATTCTACACTGAAATATTGTAGGGAATGAAATCTGAATGAAGTCTGATTTCCACCGGTCTTGTTATAACACAGAGGAAGGACACTGCCGTCTTTGGCATCGAATCAAAGAGGGAAGTTCTGTGTGGTCTAGACTACCTGCCTGCCAGGTGTCGTTCTAGAGGCGATGTGTCAGGTACAGGAACTGTTGCTACATGTTACTCTTTCAGCCACTTGAGGCAAGTGTCTGAGGGTGAAGGCGATACGGTGTCTTATTTACAGTGGGATAAAGTGTAAAGGAGCTGCTGACGTTAAACTATGTTATTTAAAGTGCGATCTGCATCCTGCAGTTAAGACGAAGAGCGAAACGTCACAGCTGCTCAGCTGTCAAAAAGCAAAGATAAACGGTTTGCTAGGAACGTTTCACTTTTGGCTGTGAACTGTCTCACAAATGCACGGGAATCATTACTATTTCAAGCACAGACAGGCCTGAATGTGTGTGTGTATAGCTCTTCATTGCGAGGATAGGACCCTTGGGGCTAAGGTTGGGTGTCACACAAAGGGCTGAGAGCTCACCTAACGGTGTCTACCCCCTGTTCAGCCTCTCACTTTCGGTGTCGGGGGAGTCGTGTGAATGACATCACTCCTCACATTTCAACGAGACAAACTTCGTGTTCTTATTTACCGTCTGCTAACAATCATAAATCCTGCCTCTGGTTCACTGTTGACCTTTTAACCTCTTAAACTCAAGACAACAGCTCGTTCCCCATTAAAAATAAAAAATTAAAACCAAACAACAGTGGCTTCCTTATCTTCTACTTGAATGAATTTGCAGATCATCTAATTGTTCACTTACAAATAAGATTATCTGCCGTTGAAGGTCTTGACAGGGCTGATGAACGTGAATAATGTGAGGAGCCGTGTAATTGGGTAGGGACGTGTCACCACCTGTGTGTATTGCCATTGACAAAGTTCAGATTCTTCAACTGATAAAGTCAAAGAATCCCAGCGGGGTATCAGTCAGCAGGGGCTGTTACCTGGAGCCATGGGTGCAGTGTTTCAGGTGAACTCTGAGTGAGCGTAACGCCACACCAGCCTCAGACGACGGGCTCTTTGTTCCGCGCCGTGTCTCACCAGACACAGATGGGGAGGAACACCCAGTAACACACCTCTGGCACACCAAACATCTTTTTTCGACGAGCCAAAACGCGATGGAATCAGACCAAAAGTGTTTCGCTGTCATTCCGGCTGGATGTAACGAGGCAATTAGGTAAACACATATGAATATATTAACGACCGGGGAGGAGAGGTGTGTGAATCACAGGATTATCACTGATTTGATTCAGTTCAATTCCTGAATTTGTCAGTTTGAGCCATGACAAGATTTTGTTTTTCTATAGTTGATTTTAATTTGGATTTATTGTCTATGAATTAGTCTTTATTCTTACACAAGAAGAAAAAAATGTTTTTCATATTAGATGATAGAAACATTTTATAGATAGGTATTGTAAGAATTAAAATATGATGATGAATTCTGAAACCATTTCCATTTAAAAGGAAATAAAAAACAAATAAATCTTTTTCCAACAACTGTTCTGCCACTGGTTTTAGACAGAACTTTAACAGATTTATGGTACTAATAAACTAATCAAAGTGATCAATGTTCTGTTTTTACAAAAATAATGCTGTCTTTAAATAATTCCACAGACAATTCACAGCAAAGCACAGTCTCCAACACCTTCCCAACAAGGCATTTCCTCTACCGTCACCTGTACAAAGCCTTAATAATATGATGTTGGAAATAAATTCATACAAAATGGTCCCATTGTTTTAATTTAGCAAAACACTCTCAAAAAGCCGACTCGATGTCAAAGGGTTCAACTAGTTAAACAATTTCCACCATTTTTGAATATCTCTTCATCGTTGCCTGAACAGTGTTGAGCACATTTCCCTCTCAGCAGTGCAGCAGCAGCAGCAGAAGTTCACAATATGAATCAATTAACAGGGATATCACTAACTACAAGAATCAGTTAGTAAACTGGTGCCATCTGCTCGCAGCATTTTTATTTCGTTTACAAGACTGATGCATTACATTTGCAAAATGTGTAACTGCTGAGTCTTTGAAACAAAATGGTTATTTTCAGTATTGATTAGCCAGTTAAATTATTCTTTCTATAAATCTCTTAATCATTATAAAATGCCAGAAAATAGTGGAAAATCTGCTTCTGCATCTTCCAGGAGCAGACAATAATGATGTTTCTGTAGCACCTGATTTGTCCAATCAGCCATTAAAGATATTCAATATACAATGATGATTTGCAACTAATTTTCCAATTAGCTGCTAATCAACATTTCTGGAAAAGTGTCTGTTGGCCATCTAATCAATTCATCTGCTAATTGTTTCAGCAGAGTGAATAAACCCACAGGATGGCATCAGTCCAGTGACTGCTCGCTGCCGCAACATCTTGCAACATCATAACTGAACTCTCATGCATGCCGGTTCTGGACCATCCATTAAGATGCCTAAACTTTGGTTTGGTGACGTTACGGTCGAATAACATCCCATAACTACATTTGTCTAAAGAAAATGACTGGTTAAGTTCCGAATAGCTACGTCTCTGCCTCCAAACAACCTGCCTCAGCTAACAGGAAGCCATTAGACTCTTGGCAATAACCATTTACATCCATTCACCCAGCTCTGACTTTATTTCCATCCACATAAGTGCATTTTCTGCAAGAGGTTAAAATATGAATCCCCCTCCTTTTTCTCCTCAATGGGTCTGGTTGTCTGGCTGACTTGAGAGGGCACAATCTATGACTGATTTAATTTGCTCTTTACGAACATCTCTAACAGAATTACCCCCAGAGCATACACTGACTGCCCCCATCTGACTCCATTAACTCCCAAATCAGGTTTAAAGACCATATTGATGCCGTCCGTTATTAAGGGTGATTATCAAAACAACAGACAATGGGCCAAAGTGTCTGTTAACTAGTTTATCCATAATTTCACGTAACTGTAACAGATGGCAGGGCTGTCAATTATATACTGTATCTGCTGCACACAGTGGCCACACACTGTCTGGATATGCAGCATATTAGCCTTTACATTAAAAGAACGATAGTCTGCTCACAGGTGGTTGGGGGGAAATGAACCGGGCACACAAAATAAAACATGATATTAAATGCCAAACGGAGAAAGGGACCGATCTGAGAAAACAGTGAGAACTCACCAATTCCCAGCTGGTGTTTGTTTGCACTGAGGGTCTCACTGTATAGTAATATTAATAATAATAAAAAAGAAAGAATAATGACAATAATGATAAAAAATAGAAAGTCACAGATAAAAAATTCTTAACGTAGCCATTCAGTCCACTTCACCACCTTTATTCTCCTCAATTAACCAGAATGGCTTTTGAAACTGTAATTAAGTGTCTCTGCTCCACTCGGCCTCTTCATTATTCATGAATCCCTATTGATCACATCGTACAACCTATACTGTGGGGATCACTGGAATATCCTGAATCCCCAAAACAAATAGATGAGCTGAGCGAGACAAAATTAACATCCTGGCCCAGATAGTAGCTAAATCCAGCATTTGGTTCCAAATTGGATGATGACAAAGTCAATGTTAATGTAAAATCCTGTATCAAGCCTATTGTCTATGATCTTACTAGATATGCCATTGCATATGGGCTGGGTGACAATTCAATATTATGGTTAATTGACTAAGAATATGATCATCTTATTAGGGCCATAACAAATGATTATTTTCATTGCCAAATCTACATTTAAATTGATTAATTAATTGTTACATCTATAAAGTTTTAAGGAAAAAAGTTCATCCCAGGGTCCAAAGTGATGCTCGTTTTATCCAATAAACAATCAGTTCTATTGAAGTAAAGCATATGATCTACACATATGACAAACTGTAAATATTTGATATTTTTTGCTTGAAAAATTACTGAAATAATAATTAAGTGCTTTGCTCGACATAAGATAGTATTTTACAATATTCTGCCGTTGAAATGAATAATTCTATGCAAAAAGTGACTGAATCAAATGTTTTACTGGTGTAAAGCATCACAATGAAGCACATGTAATGACACTGAACATTATTGTTATTTTCCATGTGATTTTTTAAATACTTTTGTTCTTATTTGTGACATCTTGCATGATGATGGCTTTTGTTAAATGTCATATTGTTGATTCTAACGTCCCCTCAGCCTCATAAAATCCATAAATAATCCTTTCCTGTGATTTTATTGATTATTTTTTTCATTCACATTATACAATACACTACAGTATACTGAATACAACATACAATATATCGCAGATATTACTGGATGCTCATGAACAACCACAGCTCATTCTACATTCAAAGAAATTATTATGTAATGAATATTAATGGATTGGGGCTTTATTTTAAACATGTATTCAAATTTACTCAAACTCAATCTCCACCTGTATTAAGTAGGAATGTGTAAAACATGAACTCTGGCGGTTGATGTTTAACTAAATTAACAAAAGAGCGCTTGAAGAGCTCTCTAACATGACTGGTATTGCAGGCTGGGTGATGAATTTGGAGGAAACACATTGAGTCATCTTCAAATTGACAGATGCAGAATCTCTCCACGGGACTCTCCACTGCGGTTTAGTGCTCGAGTGAAAAAATAGATTTTACCAAGTTTAATCACACGCTATTACAAGGCAGCTTTTATCATTGCCTTCCACCGTGTAAGTGCTGGTGTCTTCACTAGTTCATTACAGACACTTGTGATTCTGCAGCACTCTTCTCATGTGTAATTGCATGGTTAGCTTTCCTCTGTAGCTTCCTACACACACTCTGGTGCAAATTATTTCCAATTCCAGTTTCCTTTCGAGAGCGATGCTGCAATTACAGAAATCTGAACATCCTGGTAATTTCCCCACAATTTTCATTTTTGTCGGAAAATGGCGTGCAACTAATACATCTTTTCCTCTGCAAAATTCTTCAAAAAAACTTTCCCTTTAAACTCGCGGACACCATACTTCCACTGAGCTTAGTGGAGTACCTGATGAACCTGATGAGCAGCGAACTCCTCAGGACTGACAATCTGATAAATTGCATGTTTGGTGCAACAACTCTCTTGGTTCATGTCTGGAAACTGAAAATATAGCCGAGTTGTTTGTGTGGTCAAAAAACAAACAAACATCCATTTACAAGTTCATGGGTCTTTAGAGAATTTTTTCATTTGTTTATCAGTAAACATAAGATTTTGCCATATTTGTAAATGATGATTACAAATCATTTATAATTAACAATAATGGGGGCTGCATATGTTTTCTTCAAATGGCTTCATTTCTTTTTTTCTCTCTATATAAAGACACCAAAAAGCCACAGTGGCTGCCAATATTATCTATTTAGGCAGCAGAATCTGAGGCTTTGTAAATGGCCAGCTCCTGGCCTTTTGTGTGCCTCCATTCATTATCACCACAAAGCGGTTGATGTCTCCCCTCTCTGCCTTTTCTGTGCTAAGCACGGAGTGCAGCAGCCTGTCCATTACAGGCCTGTGACGCGTGCAGCCTGGGAGATGGCCAAACAGAGAGGAATGTCAGCGTGGAGTTAAATTAACAAGCTACATCTGTGTGGAATCTGTAGCCAGTCACAGAAACGAGATGTATCTCCAGAAAAACGAGGCCTGATTATTTGTCCGCCTGAGATGTTGTCGGTCAAATTTGCAGCTTTTCACACTGTGGCTTTGCTTCTGTTAATCAGCTGACGGGGTGGTGTAGTCAAGTTACGGTTGAAGGAACTCAATTGTTGTTCCTCAGCTATGCAATTAGTAGACATCCTATATGCTGACTGTGAGTTGGGAGACTTTATTTTAAACACAGGGGCTCCATATCAGCTCCTTCTGAATAGATTGAATTATACAAACTGGTACAAAAGCCTCATGAAACAGTGACATTTCAGTGTAGGAGACGACATGAAGATAAACAACACAAGTAACCTGCACTTTAAATTATGACATGAATAGATCTTAAGCTCTTTCTCTCTCTCTGTAGCACAGACACAGACACACTCACACACACACACACACACACACACACACACACACACACACACACACACACACACACTGTAATTACCCCTCAATCCATACAAATTGAATGAAGCCAGAACCGTGGTCTAAGAATATAGACCATAATTAATAAATTACAGCCACTCTACTCAATCATTCTCCACTTTGGGGACATGTAGACATCCCATTCTCCGCAGAGTAATTGACTGAGCCCACAGAAAACACACCTAGTGCCTCGGCGGTGGCTTTGTGGATACATCTGGTGCCACTTCTAACAACCAAACAGATGCCTGAGTGAAACTGTAGGTCATATCGCAGATCTTCCAGCCCTGTGTGTTTACAAGTAACAAATCAAAAGCATGCATTATTTCTGGGGTCTGAAAATACGCCTGGGGGAGCTATCAGGTTTCTTTGCCACCCCCCCTCAAGCTTCCCCTCGCAGCTGCTACACACGAGCAAAGATCTTTTTTTTTTTTTTCCCCACAAGAAGAAAGGGCGACAGTCATCAAGTCGGGGACAAAATCTCAAAATGTGTAATTTGATTGGAGAAATCCAGGGGTGAAACCATTTTTCCTAGTGGTTACTGCAGCTGAATACTTGAAATGTAATAGTAGGAAACAGGCATGTAGGTGTATACAGTGTTTGAGCAGGCTAAGTGTGGGTGAAACAGACAGAAAAACAGTGTATTTACCATCTATTTTCAAAGTCACATATCTCTGTGAAATATGGGGGCAACGTGCGACCCTCACTCTGCCTCCATTTACAAATATTTCTTTGAAAATAATATATTTCACTGTCGTCGTGTGTGTCCCCTTGGGCTGGAAAAGGGCCTGCTGAAGACTGTCTAATGATTGTTGGGTCATGTATCAAATGCACAGCAGCTGGAGGCGAGAGGGGAGAGTACATACAGTCTGGGTGTTTGGGGGGTTGGGGGTGGTGGGGATGGGGCTTCGGGGGGGGGGGGGGGCAAACTAAAGCCTGAGTGGAGTCTGTAAGGAAAGCCCAGGCTGAGTGTTTGGGTGCTGACAGTGGGTGTGAGTGTATAATGGCTCCTGAGCAGGGGTCACACTCCCTGGACCTTAAAAGCTCTGACCTTTGTCTGTCTAACATGTAGTTTATTCAAAATATTTATGTAACAAGCAGGAGAGAAGCACACAAGCAGAAATATTAAAATGTTTTGGGGTAAAATATCACATTGTTTTCTGTAAATCACTCATTCAACCTTTAGATTCTCTGTCAATGTAATAAATAAGATGTATTATATTTATCATATCCCCGACCCCTTGCATTAAAAAATATCAACTGATCTGAGAATGTGAATAGGCTGAGACGATGCTATTTAGGCTGCGCGCTTGTAGTGGCTTGCAGGCAGGTGGAATGACTTAGCTCAAAGTAAAACTGAAGGTTTAAGGCAGAAATTAACATGAAGAGTATTACTGGAAATGATCTGAGGGATCATACAGTGAAGACAGACATACAGGTTTCAAATAAGCTTCATTCAGTTGTTTCTAGACTGAATTAGGATTCATTTTTGGGAAATGCTCACTATAATGATTTACGTCATTATAATAAGTGAACTTACTTGAACAATATAAATAATGTCTCTGTATTTAGGTGAAAATATTATGTTTTCTTTAACTAAAAGATTATGGCAATAACTTTATCTGGTGTTTACATAATTAATATCCTGAAATTGTTAAATGAGCCTAACAGTTTTTATATATCTGTGAGAATCTAAATCAAACCTGTGTTTTTCCAGCTCTCTGTAAATGAGAGGAATGACTGAAATCTGAACAAGACAGTTATACAGTACTACTGCCACCTGCTGGTCTTCTGGCTCATGTCAACTCTGTGCTATTTGGAGCCACTGACTGAGTTTTCAACTGTCATTACAGACAGTATGTTTTGCTGGTAGTTCATCAGAGCCAGTGCAGCGGACTGACCTGTGGAGCGTGTCCCAGCAGGGCCCACAGTGAATCAGCCGACATTGTCTTGACTTTGGAAAACTCAAGCGTGTCCGTCTCCTGTCTGTCGAGAGCGATGTACTGGCAGCCCTGGAAGTCTCCTTTCAGCTGCTCGCCACAGTGCAGCCGCACAAGATCCCATGTTCCCACCCTCCTCAGGACCTCCCGCACCGACTCCATCTGCCTGTACGACAGATGACCTGCAGGACAAAAAAACACAAGTTGAGGTGACCACATCAGAGCTCTGCTAAATTTAATTATATGAAATGGTGGAGTTTGTTGCAGTTTAAGAGGTCAATCTGTTGAGTTTTAAAAGTCTTTGAATGAATATGTAATCTCCAGGCAAAGAAAAGAGATGAAATGAAAGGAGAAGAGGACAAAGGTATCCTGAAAAATTCAAACTGAGGGCATTTCGATTAATTATCAACCTAATTCCCAAAACTTTGTGGGTGTAAATATCATAAAAACAAAGACAAACAACAGAATAAGGTGGACCACATATTTGTGATATGAAGAACAAAACAATGGCTATGAATCATTCTTAAGAAAAGTGGATTCCTTTTGTAAACAGGCTGTTACAAAACACACACTACAATACATTATTTCACTTGGTTTTGGCACAACTGTCTGTTTTATTCTGTCAGTTTCTCAAAACAAAACAAATTACAAACACCGTAAAAATGTCAGCGGGTCTTTCGCCTTTCGCAACAAATGACATGTTAAGATGGAAGCATTTCTTAGACTGTATCAGACCATTGATTGGATTCTTTAAGTATTTCATGTGTGGCTTTTATGGACCCACTCACCAGAGAGCCAGGAGGGAGTCAGTGCATCTGAAATCCAGGCCACGTAGCCTTCCCTGAAAGACCTGAGGAAGTCGTCTATCTGGCTGTGGGAGACCAGCTCCCTCCTCTTCCTCAACTCCTCCTCCAGTTCGCAGTCTGGGGAGAGGAAGATGACCCTGGGGAAGAAAAGGCTTTGGCGCACGGACACTCCACTCCTCTTCAAATGGCCACATAAGTTAGCCGTCTTGGTCTAGAGGAGAAGACAGTTAAATGCCACAGATCAGATTCAGAACAGATTTGACTTGTAGTTTTGTTCCATTGTAATCGGTTCCTAATTTAAAATACATTTTTTGTATGGCTTGTGTTTAGCAAAATAATCAACATTACAAAAGTTCGGATTCTGTGGTTAAATTAAAAGTTAATTTGTAGATAAATACATGATGTCTTAGTCACAAATTTGGCCTATTTTTAACTTCTAAATGGACCTATTTTCAGAAATTATACTCTCCCAAATTGGCACAGACGGTCAAACTGTTATCTGCTTTGTGTGAATTAATGAAGTTAATAGATCCAATTCAAGCAGAACTATTTCAATAATGCAGCGTGTGTTTGCCATCAGACTCTTCTGTCAAGCTCCCAGTCCAAATTGAGCATCTATAGAGATGGAAATGAACAACTCCTCACAGACCCAGGCACATAAGGTGACAGCTGTGTTTAGGCACCTGCCTGCTTTCACTCCCCCCCACCTCTTCCCTATCAACATAATTATGGCCTTTCAAATGAAGAGCGCCCACTTGGGAAGTTTAGGAAGCCCCAGTGTAGTGTTTGAAATTTCCATATAAATTGTTATGATGACTCATAATCTCTTAACACGGCGGGGTTTGGATGAAAACAATGTGCTGGACAACTGATTGGACCTTGGACTTAGATGTGCCAGACAGTTTGACATTTTGGTTTTCATGATGCTGCTTCAACAATTCAAGCGACATGTGTCTTTTTACCATGATAGCTTTGAGGGGATCTTCAGTCTGCTCAATGTGGGTATTGGTAAAGTTTTGGTCCTCTTCTTTCACTTGCACGTGCCAGTTTTGGTTGTGTGCCGACACCGTGCCTCTCCAGAGTTTTACATCAATGCAGAAGATCCCGTGGCCTACGTACATAAGAAAAAACATTAGTGTAATACTGTAATGAACTATTTCCTCAAACACCATTAGTATTTTAACTGACATTTCATACAACAAAATGCAAGGTATATACTGTATAGACAATAGAAATTAACATGACATGGACAGTATTAACTAACTTGTGCAATGATTCACTACTCACTTTTATGTACAGTTACTAAGCTACAACAATCATTTCAGACACATAATAATAACCAATGTTGCGACCATATTGAATTTTAAATCATAGGATAAATGTTATATTGATTCACTGCTCATTACAGATACCGACCTATGAGGATAACAATGTTGATATCATCTTTGGTAGTCTGAAACTGGTCAGGGATACGAAGATTGCAGTAAACATCTTCCTTTCTCAGCCCGGTGAGTTTCCTTCAGTGAAAGCACAAGGTCAAGTGGGAATAAAAAAAACAAGTCAAGAGAATGAAATCTTGGGTTCAGTATCATACAAAATGAAATTTAAGTTGTATTCATTGTTTTTTATGGCCACTTGGGGGCAGTGGAACAAGCTGTATACACAATTTTGTGATAATATAATCTTACAAAGTTCTTAAAAGAGGCTGTGAACATGCCCAGCAGATACAGAGCAACATTTGTATCCAGTTGTAGTTGTGTTTCTAGACACCTGATGAATATATTGCTAATAATCAAACTTCTTCTACTTCTGCCTTAATCTCTCTGTCGACTCCAGAGGAAACTATCTGCTCCACTCATGTCTTTGTGTCTTTGTTGTTTGGTGCTGGGCAACTAGCTATACTGAGAGTGTAAACCAACACAGTAAAGTGGCAGGTTGTAAAACCAAAACAATGAGCTTAAAGGCCCTAAAATGTCCCACATATAGCCTGAGGCTAAACAGTCAATTCTCTGGTTTCATCACAACAAGTGACACCTCTTTCTTTCTTTATTAGTTCAGTTTTGGTGAACTCAACTCAGTAGCTACTTACCTGACATGCTGTACAAATTCAGGTAGTGTTTGTGTGTGCAGTTGGCTTTGGCCTTGGGCACTTTCTGCTTTGGAGCTGGTCTGGAAGTGGGTAAACAGGCTTCCAAGCTGAGGCATTCTAGTTCTAGTCTGGGGACAAAAACATCAAAATAAACATCTAAAAGACAAAGGCAGTTTGATAAAGACACAGTGAACAAAGGCTGTGGAATACAAGTTGTAATCAGCTTCTGATGTTTGGCTGCAAACACAATTGATGCTGTTACTGCATTATACTGTACTGTAATGTATTGTACACTAGCCTAATTACACAAACGTGTGTACAGGTTCAGCTATAAGTTCGTGCAAGGCGGCTCGTGCATTCTTGTTAGCTTTAAAACGCATCCTGAGAGCATGCTGGCTGCTGCATTCAGGGTTAACAGCTTTGTTGACAACACTTTGACGCTGGAACTTGAACTTCAGCAGCCTGTGAAGAGAACAAAGAGCACAGACAAGACGGCACAGACACGCACCGAAACAACAACAGCACGTACTGTTTAACAGGTCTCGCGCTGCCTTGAGAGCCGCTGCTGAAGAAAAAGGAAAAAACTGAGAGAGGGGATTCACTTCGACATTTTCCCGGCGTTAATGTCGTTTTTCCAAATACCGAGCGATGTAACTCTATCTAGGAGCTGTTTCACAATTTCTCCGCTCCGCCTCCTCCTCCTCCTCCTCCTCCTCTTCGACTGCACTTCCAGCTTTCCTGGAAGAAGTAAACAAGAGACCACGTGCACGACCTGCAGCATCATATTTCGCCCCCGCGAGACGTGACGTCAGAGCACGTCATGTAGTCTTGCGGTGTTTGTGTGATGCGTTTAGGGAACGGGAACTGGGAACGGTGCCTGCTATTTTTCCACGTGATGTTTATCTGTTGATGCTTCTTCGGACCGAGAACGAGCTTGACAACCGCTGCTAGAGGAAACACGTCTGACATTTGTGGTCGTTTTGTGTCGACTTATGTTGCATCTCTTTGTATCACTTTGAGGTTGTTTTGCATCAGTTTGTTGTGGTTTTGGATTGTCTAATGTCACTTTTTCCAGCTCATTTAGACTACAAGATGGTTTGTATCTAGGCTACTTTGTCATGGTTTTCTCTTACATTGTAGTTGTCTGTCTGATTTGTTCGTTTTCCCTCTGTTTGTAAGCATTTTGCATCTATTATTGTTTGTTTTGCATCTCTCTTAGGACACATCCCTTCATTGTTGTTTTGCATTTTTTGTGGATATACGTATTTGGTGGGTGTGTTCAATTATTTATCCATGTCAACACCACAGGCAAAAAAAAAGACTTGTGCAAGGAGTCTACATGCACTAAATGTCTTTTAAACACTAATGTTAAAAAAAGAAAAAGATACTCACTGTGATAAAGATTAGCATTTTATTATGTGCTGTTGGATGGAAATCTTGTCATCATCTCCAGCTGAGAAAATTAGTCCCACCATGAGGTCCAATAAGTTGCTGTATTGGAGTTTGGTTCACATCACATGATTAGCAGTTTGTATTATTGTCAGGGACTTTGTACAATAAGGTTCAGAAGAAAAAAACAGCAACTGAATAATGGAAATCTACTAAGTTGACATGTGGCAAGGTAAACACCATACAAAGTTTTATCTTCTCAAGTCAGTGCCAAGGGCTTCATATCTGATCCACCTCCTAATAAATAACCTGCTGGGACTGAAAAGTAGCGTGTGATTGTATTGATTAGTTTTTCAGCCTGGCCCAAGAGGATAAATATAGAATAATTCAGAGAGCTATATATAGCTGGGTTCAAGTTTGAGTTGTGGTTATATTATTTGAAACATGTTCCGATATATTATCAATTTTATTATAGCTGTGCAAAACGTAGTTGACCTAAGGACTAAAACTGATATTCATTAAGATTAAGGCTTTATATTCTGTGTATGGAAAGACATTGAGGAAATACACAGTGGGTCCAAAAGCCTGAGACCACCTCTTATTCAGGTTTTTCCCATATTGGCTTTTCTTTTCCCCTCAAGTCACAGATAGTGAGAACTAAGGATTTTCTTGCACATTCAACAGGATTCTCACATCCTGCATGAGCCTACAGAGAGGATATTACAAAAGTGATGAAGAATATTTAATTCAGCGGTAAATACACAGTGAAAATCTCAATGTGCTGATAAACAATATCCGGATAGCACAAAATACTGTGAAAGAGCTTAATATCAAGAGCAGATAGCCAAATCAGCTCATATGGGCTCAATGGAAGCCAATAAACAGAGGCACTCTGTCCCTTCTGACCTTCACTTCTGGTTTAGATCGGGCCGATAAAGCAGGCGCAACCTCAATAAAACCCACACAATGGAGTAAAATAAATAGATATTAAATTAAAGCAGAGGCAATACTGGCTGAACTGCTGCAGGAATTCAAGAACAAAAGCTTCTTTGTGCAGTTTAATATTGTCCACAATCACCACCTCATGATACATTTCCAATCGTTTTCATCTCTTGCCTTGACGTATCAACACATATAATCATCTTGTATTGGAACTTGCAAATGACTTGTGCGTGTCCGCGTGTGAGAAACACAGCCATGTTTATATATTAAATGTGATTCATGCTCCTAGTTTGGCCTTCTCGGTTGGAACTAATATCAAATTTATAATCTGTTTCATCTCTGCTTGTCCGCCGAGGAGTTCATGGTGTCAAACATTGTCATAAGCGCATGTGTGTCTCGCAACAATTTTAGCCTGCAACGTTTTATGTCCTTTTAGTCACTCAATACCCCAAAGAAAAAGAAGAAGAATTTAGCTGAGGAATTATAGCAACATGGTTATTCTGGTGTCATTAAATGCAAGACCTATGTTGTGTTCAGCCTTTTGTCGTGGACTGAAATGCAGGACCTCTCCATGTCCACTGCAGGCTTCAAGTGGTTCCTGAAGCTTTGCATCTACTATTGTCAGCGTCGATGTCATTTTCACCTAATGCACCTGAAGAGCTCAGCTGTGTGTGTGAGGAGCTGCCGAGGGTTTTCTGGGGCTTTCTAAAGTCTAATTAGGCATCAGAGTTCACACTTGGGGGCTTAGCTACGACTGTATCGAGGATTTAGTCGCCTTAGTAGCACGAAAACAAGCATAATCTGGGGAATGATAAAAGTATGATCTTGTGTATTTGTCAGAATCTGAACATCATACAAGCAGATGATGTTAATATGATATTCAGTTTCTAGTACTGCCAAAAAAAAAAGAAGAGATAATTTTGTATGCTGACGATATTTCCATTTTCAATCCTTCAAATCAAATATCTCATTTGCAGAAGTAATGGCTACAGGACACTGCTGACGCTCAGCTCACTAATTTTTGCTCATTTCCTTTGAATTATTAATACGAGAGATTCTCCATATGCTGGATTGAGGATTCTTTTCCATTCGTTTTGGAGAGAATTACCATTTTAGAGTGAAGAGTATAAAGAGCTTAACTGCCCCAATCAAACAGTGTGATTTAAACCCTGTCTAATCAAGATGGTTAATAGGGGTTGCGGCTCGATGACCTGAAGTAAATGGTCTCAAAATGTTCCTGGGTCTCAATCACCTGCATAATTAGGACCATTTCACCTGAAAAAGCCCAGGCACTGAAATGAGGTCAGAAAAAATAAGGCTGTAGAAATGAGGTGAAATGACCCTTTATGGGGTTGTTTTTTGGCTAATGTGCTGAAAGCCAAATTACTAACAAAACAGACAACTCATAATCTCCCCTGATATAATAAACCCAGTTAAACCTGGGCTCAAAAAACGAAGCGCGAAGGCGTGAAAAACAGTTTTGGTTTCGACCTCAAAGAACCTTTTTTGTGACTGGCCTGCCTCAGTAATTAGTTATGCCATATGAAGAGGTAATTTGTATGCTAAAGTTTAATTGTTCAATTATCACTGGATGTGAGAGGAGGCCTTGATGCCATTTCATCATGTTTGAAAATAGTGTTGAACTCCTCGTGCCGCATATTGTAATAGCTGGCAATTACAGAGAGAGCCCTCTCACTAAGTTGACTGATGCAGGCTGGCCTCGCTGAAAAGCCTCTGCTACCTGCCTGGCGCAGTCGCCGGCAGCTGAGAGTGGGTCCATTCAGGCGATGGAGTTGAACCAGCCAAGCCCTCAGTGTGGAAAAGGCCTTCAACTAGCTGCTGACAGACAGCGTAAACACCAACTATACAAGTGCTACTGAGGGACAACATGTTAAAACAACATTATCACAGAGTAAACAGGACAAGATTGGTTTGAACGTTTCTTGCTCTCACCTTCACGTTATAAACAGAAGGTAGAGCAATTGACTTGAACAAGGATCATCGGTGTTATTCAACATTGTAGTTGTGTAGTTTGCAACTGTGTATGTCACCCTGGGAGGTTTTGCACGTTTACGTCCTCTGGGTGTATTTTTTCTTGAGCCCAGATCAGAGTTTTGGCTCAGTGACTACATTATTTTTCTGTACAATGACTTCTCAGTGAGTTAATTTAATTTTACAAAGCTACTTTATTTCCTTACAACTAAAGAATGAGGAAGCCTAGCATTGCCATCTACAGGCTGCTATTAAACAAGACAATACATCTACAATAAAGAGAAATGTGCAGGTTCATATACTATATAAAATAAATAAGGGTCACTATAATGTAGCAAAACAACAAATGATAAAGCTGAAATATACCTTTAAAGAGGTTAGGGTATTATATTATTATTTATATTATATATAAAGTTAATGTGTGTTTCTGTGTAACACAGACATTCATTCTGTTGTTACATTGACACATACCACTGACTGATGACCTGAAATGATGACCACTGATTACTGATTAGTTTCAATGGGCTCAGATGTGAATCTATAGGAGACAAAAGATGCCACGTCATTTTCCTCCAGCAGCTTCTCAAGATTCTCATTAGTGCTCTGAATTGAACCATATGTGTCCAGTCTGTAATTAGCTCTGAAAGGATCAGAGGTGACATCTTAACAAAGTAAATGGCTATTCTATTAAGAGAAGCCTTGTCATTTTTCATATTTATCTTTACACATTTTTCCAGTACATTTTGGTGGAAGTTGTTCTCCGAGGACAAGGTGAAAAAAGTGAAAAAACAAAATAAAACAAAAAAACAAAGACAAAACTGTGTGTTTTAATTATTAAAACACACAGTTTTGTCTTTGTTTTTGAGAATAAAATGAGAAAAACACAAGTTATAAACTTCTACAAACAGTTGTTGTTAAAATGTAGATTAAGTGAAGTAACTGTGTTTTCTACTTTAAACAGCTTTAGGGGGTGTTATATAAGAGTCTTTCATTTTCATTTAGGTAATGAAATATTATAAACATTCTTCCTTACTTGAACAACATGCAGCAGCTACACAGACCCTTTGATGAGTGATTTGTCAAACCAGAGGTATAACAACAGGTATTTTCAGCTCTCCCCAAACAGAAAATGCCCCTTTCATGTTCCTCCAACTTGGTACTCACAGTCTGAAACAAGGGTGCAATTGTGGTTGTCACCAAACAATGACATTTTTTCTTTCTTTCACTCTCTAAATTCCCCATATCATCTCTACACAGATGAGCAATTTGTCTGTCATGAGGTCTGGGGCATCGGCCCACTCCGGGCCTATTTCACTGACAACACTGTTATTAGCTGTAAGCTGAGCCAGCGGCAGATGAATCTGCCCACTGTTCGGGAGGCCAGGGCTCTTTTCAGCGATTAATTTGATAAATATATTAATTATGAATCTGGATGACAGTACAATCTGATTGTCAGGCTTCCAGACTTGGCCTTTGTGATAAGTCAGCTTTGAGATTGGGGTGGCGGGGGTAGGTGGGGGGCTTCTCGAGTTTCAGGAGCTGTCATCCCCGGGGCTCAGCCTCTTATCAGCGCCTGACCCATTCACTCAGTAATTTCCTGTGTGTTGTAATTAAATGGAGGCTTTCTGATTGCAAGTGACTCTCTTTAAGAGGTGCTTCTTGGGTTTCAGGTGGAAGGCTGTCTCCCCTGCCCTCTGGAGGACTCGTTGGGCAATGAATGTCCTACTTATGCGGCAGGATGTGGACCTTTAATACCCCTTCATAGTTTGTGATTGACATTATTTATCTGTCCTGGAATGAATAATAGAACAAGGTTTGTCTGATCAGCAAATGGCACAGAGAAAAACAAGCATCCCTAATTAAATTCAAGTCTAGACCAACTCATGACTCAAGATAGTTCTAAAATAAGTCATTTTATTTTTGTCTTGTTGCGCTTAAAGTACACTCAGCCATTCCTGACATATTTAGCACAGACTATCATGTCTTGAAGGACAACTTGAATGATGGTATGTTTTATTTGCACACTGGGATCTTTTGGCTTCTGCTCAGGAGTTTAGGAAATCCTCCTCTGGCTGCTGACAGCGGATTATAGACATTTACTGGAGGTGCTGACTCTACCAGACCATCTCCGTTTGGATACTGTTACAGAACTGGCAGGCGAGCGTCCTGAGCCTGGTGTGGGGCCTGTGGCGGCAGTCAACTGTCAGTACAGTCTGACAAATGGCTACAAGGCAGTGGCAGTGTGAAATTATCTCCATTTCATTTGTATAAAGAAGAAATTTCAATAACCCCTGTCATCAATCCCTGCTGTCTGTTGAAAATCTTTTCCTATAAAAAAAAAGTCAGTCTTTAGAGGTTAAGTCAAACACATTTAGTACTATGTTTCGTAATTTCCTATTTTTATTCACCAGTAGTAAAACCCTGCTCTAGCATGGGATCCAATGAAAGTTTGAATGAGCTCAGCTGTGCTGCCTCTGAAGGACAAAAGGTTTCCCTGCTGCCCTCTTTCATGTCTCTCCTCTGGTATCACCGAGTCCTATAATTAAAATCCAGTTTTTTTTCATACGGCTGGTGAGCGCCATTAATTCGCAGAGTGGAGCCTTTCTGGAGGTTGTAGCTCCCAGGGCAGCGCGGGGAAAGAGGTGGGGCAGTGGCTTTTCAGCATTAATGGCCCCCTATGTGTGCCTGCTATTAATCTCAACAAGGAGTGAAGTGGCACTGATCTCAACTGCAGGGGCAGGACGACGGCTCCCAAAATACTGCACTGATTAAAATGGAGGTTTGTCTTGGGCCCTTTACTCTGACCTTTGACATTTAAATTAGTTCTAACAATGTGCTCACCTTTACCTGCCATTAATTTGTCTATCAAATCAGGAGTATTGTTCTGTCGTATGTCACTTTTCTGGCACAAGAAGCTATTTTACCTTTAAAAGGAAGCAGAGTCTTTGTGGATAGTTGCATATCGACACCACCTGATCTAACACCTTGTTATTTCTTATAAAATTAAACTCTGTAATAGCATTTCAACTTGTCGAACAGTCTTTTGGCTCAGAGCCCTACCTGTAGGTCACCTCTTACTTACTTTAAAACATATCAAATAATTCATTTATCTATGAGAAGCCAAGCAGGCAATTTACAAATGCCACAGGGAAAGATATGAACTATAAATAACATGAATATGACAAAGACAAAAACAGCACTGACCTTGCTTTACCACAAGGAGGAACCAGTGATTAAATTTTGCTGCGCTGGTGTAATAACAGTTCAACAGGGGCTTTGAATTAGTTTGTAGTACTGCAGTTCTTCACTAGATGGCAGGAGTGACTGATTTAATGTCTGAGCTCCTGTCATCATGACAGTGAATGTCTGAGATAATCTCTTTTATAAGCCAACCCCCCTGAACAAACAGGAGAGTCACAGATTTTGCTATTCAGCCTGATCAGTGGTGACTGCAGAGATGTGAAGCTGGTTTCTATACACCAAAATCACTCATGGAGGAGATAGTTGCAAGTCATATTGTTTGATAATAAGTGTGTTTGTAAATCGATCAAGCTCCACTCCCTCTGCACATCACAGAAAGAAAGTTACTTTACTGATGCAGTAACGGTTACATCACAGTGTGAGAGCTGCAGACTGGAGAGGTGACACCAGAGGTTAATTGCAGTTTCCTGCGAGCTGGATACGGCACTTCCATGCAAAGAGGGGAGAAAAAATTACTCTCTCATTTTCATGCAATCATGCTGATATGAAATTAATTTTCTGAAGCCCAAATCTGCTGTCATCCCCCTTGTTGCATTCTATTCACGCTGGCTACGTTAAGCCAGAAATAAAAGAATAATTACGCATTAGTGGTTCTAATTAAGGTTTCTCTCAAAGGTGAATTGAACACTGATGGAATTTTTAGGGGATTTATTAAATTACTGTGAAATCAAATTAGGGTAGCAAATTAATCCTTGCAGTGAATTAGATCAGTGGATGAGAAAATTGACTTTTCAACACAAAGCAGGGGATGAGAAGCTTGGATCGGTGTAAAACACAGACACAGTTCAGGTTGCGGAGCACAGGTGATTAAAGAGGATGGATCGAAGCAGATTTTGTTCAACTGAAGAATGCTCACATACTGTAGGCCGACATGCACATGAAAGAGGGCGGAGCGTCCAGAAAACATCCAGAGGAGCAGAAGACTCAATTTCATAACTCTCTCTCTCTCTCTCTCTCTCTCTCTCCCCCTTTTTTCATCTCTGCAAGCCAAGAGAAGTGCCCTTGGCTCCTCGGTGCACATGCCTTTTCCTTGACACTCATGCACCTTGATTTATCTGGTCTGTGACATACTGCACAGAGACACTTTTGCTTCTCTTTGCTGTATTTTCTAGGCATTCCCACAATCCACTCAGAAACTATGTTTTTGCGTTGATTCCCAAATGGATTTGCATCCCAGAAAACTTTTCCTGAGAGCAACTTTGGTAACACACTGTGTTTGAGAACGATGCCAGTATAAGGTACACACTTGCTCTGAGGGATACTGCAATTCAGATTGATATGGACATGTAGCCTATACTATAGAACGTCATAAAGAAACACTTTTGAATTTTGGTAACAAAGGTTATTTGTTTTATTACTGAAATAGATCAAAAGATTTTTTATTTTAATATGGAACCATGAATTAGCATAATTTAGTAGCTTAAAGACTGTAGGCCAGGGAAAGCCAGTTCTCCATAGATCACTATTATCTCATAATTTAGTGACTGCTCTGTTAGTTGCTAGCCTATACTATAGTAATTCACTCTAAACTGTTATTTTTGTCAGATTTTACAGCTTTCAGACAGAGCTGGGCTACATATTTTTTTCTTTTTCCGCTCCATCTATTACGTAAGCTAAGCTATGCTAACCAAACCACTCCTTGGATGTGAGTCTCAGTTATTCAGACTGATTTACACTTTGATGACTCACAGTGTATTGGACCTAGTGTAAACTATTGCTGCGAGTCATCATCAAATACTTGACAGATTTCCTCTCACCACACAATAAAATCAAGGGAAACATGCTGGAATCAGGTGACATTTTCTGGAGCTATGAGGGTTCATTTTTATCAGGGTCATACAAAGGTTGAAGTTGCTCTTGGCTTTTTATCTCTTGATGGCACACGGAGTGGACTGATTGTCAGATCTGCTCTGTAATTTCTACGTTGGCTGACAGACACTAAACCTAGAAAACAAGTCTATAAAAAAGCAGCACTATACTTTCCCCTTCACATTACTGCTGTATTATGTGAAACGTTAACCGCTGCCACAAAGAGAGATATCAATTCACACCACAAATTTAAGAACCCATCTAAACCATTTAGACTGTATATAAACACATTTAAGTCTAATTCATTAGAAAAAAAATACAATTTGTGCATTTTGGCCAAAATCACAAGACAAAATATGATTCTCTGTTTCATGTTTATCTGGACCTTACTGAATCCAAAAACGCTTGAGAACTTCTAATAAGAAGATCAATACATTGCAAATTGTGTTTGCTTTTGCTGTTTGATGTAGC
The DNA here is from genome assembly GCF_045865225.1 of Trachurus japonicus. Lineage (NCBI taxonomy): Eukaryota > Metazoa > Chordata > Actinopteri > Carangiformes > Carangidae > Trachurus > Trachurus japonicus. The sequence goes on from NC_140925.1 coordinate 8,454,132, forward strand.
TGAGGCTTCAAAGAACAGCTGATAATGACACCGTGAACTCATCTGTGAAATAAAGAGATGAAAGACAGACTGCCTCCCATTTGAGCTGCTGTATGACCCAGTTTGACACTGTAAAGGGTGAATGTGCAAAAACATCTGTCTTTTATATTATAATGTGGCGAAAATCCCACCGGTAACAAACTCAGCTGCAGTTTTTTCCCGTCAGTATCAGACAAAAATGTAGTTCATTCCCGCTCTTGTCTGTGAGGATCAACAGTTTTAACATAATTATGTTATAAATCTCACGCCATCCAGCAGTGAACGGTCACACACAGCAAATATTTGCAGAAAACTGTCCAGCTTGGGGATAATAATTACAGGCCAAGGTTTTATGATACACATATTAACAAAGAGGCTATTTGTCACAACTTGCTGTAAAGCACATGCAAAAGCTAAAATCCTTCTTTCTTTGTTTGGTTTTGTGTTTGTTACTGTTGCCTATATTTGCACTGCAGCCAGGGCTATCTTGTTAAACAGCCAAAAACCTCTCAGATCCATAAAAAAAAGGAGCTTTTCCTCCATAGTCCAGAGCCCATATTAACAGTGTGCTGATTATAAATTGCTGATGGCGAGCTAAAGCCCGGTGCTGGGTTTCCTCGACATCACCAAGGCTAACGTGAAAAGACAGCGGCTTCAGACTGTTCAGGGGGGTTTTGGATGGTGCACTGCCCGGCCGGCCAGACATACAGATGGAGGACATGGACAAAAGCCTCTTATCATGGAGGCTTTCCCTAGAATTCATACACAGCACTCAGTGATATGTTATTACATTATTGGATTATTGTTAGTGATGCATTAACATCAGCAGTGCTTTATGAACTGTATTTTAAATGCCTCTGGACCATGATGCAGCAGCAGTGCCTTATAGTTAAGAGGGTGATGATGTGTCCTTTATGCAGTGCAGAGTGCTGAAATGTAACTACTGGAAGTGTAAAGACTGTTCATAGTTTAAGAAGTTTGAAGAAAGCCATTGGTAGAATGCATGTGCAGTATTTAGTAGCAGCAGCATCAAAAGTAAGTAATTTATCAAGTATCAAGGTATCTAAGTTTATCAAGAAGGCTGGTACAGACATTCATGGTCCCCAGAGGATGAAATCTACTGAATTTGCTGATTCCCTGACGTATTAACTAGTCTAATCATCAGATCTAGATTTGCATTTATGCATCCATATCGCAGTTTTGTTTTATTCAGAAAGAACAGCCCCAAAAACACCGTTAGCATATGCCATATGATTTTATGTAAAATCTCCCACTGCAAAGTAAACAGTAAGTAGCTGCCTGATGTACTGCAGGCTGCGGAGTAAAATTCCCCACTGAAATGTAGCAGAGTAGAATGATCAAGTAGCATAAAAAGGAAAAGCTCAAATAAATGCGCCTCAAAATTATACTCAAGGGCAGAGCCTGACAACTTTGCACCACTATTACACGGTGTGGACGTAAAATAAGTGCAGACAGTGTTTATGTGGATTAAAGAGCATATTCTTAATAGCAATGAACAAGAGGGAGTCAAATTATTTCAGTGTTAACAGGCTTGATCTTCAAAGCATAAACCTGTCGTTACACAATCAAAAGCATCCCGGCATTGTTCAAACAAGCAGACGCGGCCGATAATATGATGTAATCACAGACGAAAAAGAGATCTGAACGGGGTTTTTATTTTTAGCTCTACATCCTCAATTGGTTTCCAACAGCCTTTTAAAGCCTGTCGCTGTCATAGCTCTCATTGACTGAACCATTTACTAATTATAGATGTGTCTGTCTGACAAGAACAGGTAGTGGGACATGTACGATGTGACAAAAGCGCTGCTCAGGTTCATCACGAGAGCTCCCCTGAGCATTGAAGCCTGTCGTCATTAACGGATATGTTTAAATTAAGATGAATGTGACTTGAACAATTAGGAGCACAGATTGAGGTGTTTCCTGAGGGGAGGGACAGGATATATTGCAATCGTAGGTATCAATCAACCATTGTTGCTCAGGTTGGAGAACTTTAAGGACTCATAATGTGTTTATTGGTTTCTTCTTCAGTTTTTCGTGCCTAACATTTGATCTAAAAGGAACTTCTCGGAATGAGTTTATATTGTTTTTTTATTGTTGATGCTGTGATTGTATTTATTTGTGTCTGAATCTTATCTATTCTTTGTTGTAATGAGGTTAATGATAAAATAACAATTGTTGGTTGTTGAAGTTTTATTTTGCTGTTAGGCTCTGGGTGGAAATGTCTGTCTACTTCTACTAGTCCATCCTGAAATATCACACATTAAAACTCACTAAAATTATGGGATGAGTTGCCATTTAACTTGCTGCAGTCATTCGTAGTCCCCAGAGGATTCATCAGACTGACATTTCCCTGCAAATAAATGTGATTCCCCAAATGTTGAACCTTTCCTGTCATGTAAACTCATTTAACCATAAACAGGCTTAACATTTTTGCAATGAAATATTGATAAAAAAAACCATGCTATACTGTTCTGTGTATACAAGCTGGTCAATATCAGACTGGTTGCAGTGGTGATAAGTCAGGGGTAAAATGGAGTTGGCGTCTCAGCACTATCGTTAGCACTGTCAACACCTTCCTCTCCTTACTTGCAGGTTGGCATTTCACTCTGTTTGTATAAAGCCTCTTGTCTGAGCGAGTGTCCCTCCTGTCTTCACCTATGAGACCCTTCTGAGCCATAAGGCGGCTGCACTCTCCTGAGTTACGTAACGCACAAGTCATCCAACTTGTCACATTTGAACCAAATTCCCCAAACTTTAAAAGTAAGTTCCTCTCAAGTCATCATTAAAAACCTTGCAATGCTAGTTGAGATATGTTGAATATATACAAGTGACAAGCCTATACTCAAAAGGTGAGTCAGGAAAACGTAGGAGCTAAAGCATACATCTAGGTTTAAAATTTATGCTGGCCTGCCAATCTGAGGGAACTCAAGTGTGGAATTGGAACTGGCAGCGGATTCAAATCCACACTGTCACAGCAAAAAGGGAGGAGGAGCGCTGCAGGCTCTCTCTCGTCCTACCATCTCTCACAGTCAAGTCCTGCACTTGTTAAATCTTCTGACAAGAGGTATTATCTTCAAAGTGCGGACCTGCGGACTTAAGATCTTGTCTCAAACACAGTATGAACCCAGAGGTTTTATCCAGTGGTTCCGGCTTCTTTTTGTTCTGTTGTGCATCTTTGGACATATTAATAATAAAAAAAAAAGAAGCAGAATAAATGATAATGAAAACAGCCTGTATGTGACAGTGAAGCGCACTCTGCCGACATCAGACAAAGGAGCTGCTGTGCTCTATTCATTCTAGGTGATATCACCTGAGGTCTGGAGTTGTCAAAGCCCATGTGTCCAGTTGGAATAAGGCCTCATTTACATGGATCTGCATACACATAATACTCCCCCTCAAATAAATACTCTTTCAGGTGGAATGAAAGAGGATATTTTGTATTATTTTTGAAAGACAGCATCCATATTTATCAAAAGCTATTTCCATACGCATCTGTCTAATGTGGCATGATGCTCAGTGAAGATGTTTGTTGTCTTGCTTTGTTTTTCTCTTCAGCAAAAAAAATCCTAATCTTAGTGACTTTTCCACCTGGAACAACAAAATCCTTCCGCATCATTCAACATTCAGTCGCCTGCAAGCTATATTTTTACAATGACTTTTTTTCACAAGCACTATTGTCTGTGTCACTGCCATTCAATTATGAAAAGAATAATTAAAGCGTAAAAAAAAAAGAAAGAGCTGCACTTGTGCTCAATATCAACTGGTGGCTCTGTGCTGATAAGGCCGACAGGAAAGAGCTGAAGGAGCGCTGGGCTGGCATGACAAAGCATGATTGTGCCATCTCTCCAAAGAGGCTGATTGCCTCCGCCCTCCCATGACATAAGAGTGAGAGTGTAATGCTGGAAATGCCTCCATCATAGCAAAAGCTTTACTCGGGCTGCATTTCAGCCTAATGACATCTAGCAGCTGCCAGAGGTGTCTGGTCGTTCCCTTGCAGGCGCCTTCCCTTTGCATCAGGAGCAAACATCCATCCCATGTACTCCTCAGACACCATTACAGGATGGTATTTTAATGAGCCTTACATCCAACCCCCTTATTTTTCCCCCCTCCCCTTTCCATCTCACCTTTTGCCACTCTGGAGAAAGTGGAAGAGAACAAGGTGGCCTGCATTGTGTCACATCTCCACAGTCAAACACCATGTGGATGTGTGTTGCAGTAACAATAACTCTTTCCACCCACACATTCCCCCCCCCCCCCCCAACCCCTTCCCTTATTGCAACCACAACCAACCACCTCACCCTGCTCCAGCGCTCTCAGTGGCTCACGTGCCGCAGCACACTCCGATGAGTCCCACGCTTCAGAGGAAAAATTCTCCACACTCCAAGTCCAGAGGGGCAGCAGCAGAATGCGGGGGCGTCATCCGGCTTCCAGGGGAACGGAAGATGTTGCTCCTTATCAATCTGATGAGGCAGACTTAATTAGTGAAGATGTTTGAGAAAAGCATGAGGAGGATGAGATGCTGCTGGAATGCAATGGTGTTTCAAAGCGCAATGGAACCCAACTTGAACCAGCTTAACATGATTTCATTTCCTCTTTTATCAGAGAGTCTGGTTCAAAAATATGTGATTAGAGTAAATGAGGCAGAGAGAAGATGGTAACATGTGGTGTGATGATTTTTGAGAACTGAGAAAAGTCTGCTTATGTTTATGCTCTGCTGTGCAGTGTGTGGCAGTTTTCTCTACCTGTCATGTACTGTATGTGCTGCTGTCTCCTTGGCCAGGTCTCCCTTTGCCTGAGAAGAAAGACAAATGCACCTTGAATAGTACATCAGGCAAAGGATGACATCACTTAATGCCAGCAGGAAATTCACAATAAATTATTCATCTGAAAAGAAAATAGTCCGGGAAGTGAAATAACCAAATCATCTTACACATTTGCACATCTTTTACAGATGTGCAATTTACTGTTAAATTAGTTCTTCCAATTTCCACCAAAGATAAGTTTGGATTGTGTGAAAGGAAGGAAAGTCTGAGGGGAATCGATGCCATTTCCTATCTCTGCTGAGAATCCCCCACTTCACTCTTATTAATGCCCTTTGTCTTTGACTGTTTCTCAGAGGAGACGGGGGAGAGATCAAGTAGCCCACACACTGTGCAGTGTGTGCGGAGGGGTGATGCCTCAAGAGCGCATCACAGGACGACAAAACCCCACTGCAAGACGCAGTGCCAGAATAGAGCAGCTTTGGCACGGGAGCTTGTTTCATGTAGTTTAGTGTGGAGAGGAGAAAAAAAGAGAGAGAGAGGGGGAAATCGACGTTGCGAATCCCCAAACATACTTCTTATCATGCCGGGATCCTCCTGATTATCTCTGCTGGCTCGCGCATGAGACAATGTAGTGGAGAGAAAACGGGGATCTCCTCCGGTGGAGAGATCTGGGGATGCATGGACACGGCTATGGGTGATTAATGCCATCTAATGCGGCGAAACAAGAATGGATATGTGCACAAAAAGTGGAGATAAGTGAGTTTCGGGGGGGCCACAGGATGGACACTGCGGAGGTAATTCTCTCTGTGTTGGTGGTTGTGATTATTATAGTGTCGTTGCTGTCCAACGTCCTGGTGCTGATCTGCTTTCTGTACAACCCGGAGATCCGCAAGCAGGTCCCCGGTCTGTTCAACCTCAACCTCACCTTCTGCAACTTGTTGCTGACCGTGTCCAACATGCCGCTCACTTTGGTGGGACTTGTCAGTAATGCGCAGCCGGGGGGAGACGGCTTCTGCCAGATCGTGGGATTCCTGGAGACCTTCCTGTCCACCAACTCGATGCTGAGCATGGCAGCTCTGAGCATCGACAGGTGGATCGCGGTGGTGTTCCCCCTGAGGTATCACTCCAAAATGCGCCATAAAGACGCGGCTTTTGTGCTCGGCTACACGTGGGTGCACTCCATGTCCTTCTCCACGGTGGCCACCTGCCTCTCCTGGGTGGGATACCACCGGCTTTACGCGTCCTGCACCCTGTCCAACCCCAGGGCGAGCAGTCGGACCCAGTTTGTAATCTTCACCGTCTTTTTCCACTCCTTCACCTTTCTCCTGTCTTTTATAGTGTTATGTGTCACATACCTCAAAGTGCTTAAAGTGGCAAGGTTTCACTGTAAGAGGATCGATGTTATTACAATGCAAACTTTGGTGCTGCTGGTGGACATACACCCCAGGTGAGCTCCTTTCACTTATCACTCTTGTTTCTGTTCATTGAAGCACTTCTTGCCACTGATCCTAGAGCTGTAGTTCTGTGTAGAAAACGCCTATTTCAAGATTGTTCAGTTTAAAAAAATAAAAAAGAGGGGAAAAAAAAGAAAAAGAACAAACTGTACAAAGCAACCCTGGGATCATAAAAGTGGAAGATGTCCTGTCAGTGTTCAGTCCCTCTTCATGTTGATTTTAAAACCTGAAATGACACTGGTCTGTATCTGTGCCAGGACAAAACAGTACAGTTAATGCTGCTTTGCTCTGACATTTGAGTTGTGCCCTCAGTATTCAGAGGGGATGCAAAATCTGATTACACCGAAATGTCATACAGAGTGACTGCTTTATTCTGCCTTTATATAGTATGGCTGGAAACCCACTGTGTGTGTGTCTGTGTGTGTGTGTGTGTGTGTCACTACTGTGAGCTACTTTCTATTAGATACATGCTGATGTTCTAACTCCTGCCTCACACTGATGACCTAATTTCCATAAACTATAATTTAATGCAGGGTGTCATCATGACATCACAGCCATGCTGCATTCAGATTTACGCCAAAACTCACACATGCACACATATAAAGTGCTGTAATTGTAATTCTGGGTAAAGGGAATCCCTCCCTCTTTGTTACAAAAAGTGTCTTTGAGATATATTGGTTATTTTAGCCTCAGCTCATCTGCTCTGCTGGCTGCCTCTCTGTTCAACCCCAGCAGAAACAGACAGCAGTTAGCCTACACCCACTCCTCTCTGTCTTTTATGAAATATCTGGAGACACTTTGAGGTCCTCGGTGAGTCTGTCCCACTGATTATTAACACTGTGTTCCCCAGCGTTCGCCAGCGTTGCCTGGAGGAGCAGAAGAGGCGACGACAGAGAGCGACGAGGAAGATCAGCACCTTCATCGGCACCTTCATGCTCTGTTTCGCTCCCTATGTGATCACAAGGTGAGTCTTTAAGAGGGAGGAGGAGGAGGAGGAGAGGGAAACCTTGCTGGCCTGGCACACACACTGCGGCGTATACGCAGCCCTTTTGTTTTGCTGGCATCCCCCAAACCTCCCTCCCCTGCTGTCGACTGCCCCCACTTCCTCCCCTCTGCCTCATCTCTGCTGCCTCTCCACACCAGCAAGAGTTGGAAGATGAGATTGGCTGACCTTGTGATAAGTAATATGCCTCTGCTCTGCTGTTGCTGCTGCATTAGCACTTTTCTCCTCAAGTTTGATGGGTGCATCTCAGTTAGGTATAGAATCCACTTGCATCAATCAGGGAATAAAGACAGCATGTCAGACAAGGCCTATAGTGAGTGTGACATGCAAGTGGATGTGAGTTTTATTTGCACATGTTAAAAAATCTATACAAAGGAGACGAGGATATCAAATCATCACAAACACCTAATTTTCTCACCTTTTTTGAGAGTTTTGTTACATTTCAACAGAGACATAGTTCCTGGTAATGATTATACAGAATAACAGAGACACGTTTTTTTCTCAACACCCAAGTTGATTAATCTCAGACGTACTAAGTTCAGCCTATCTCAAAACATCACTGTTACCTGCTGGGTATGGCTTGGGACCAATTGAGTAAGACAGAGAATATATCCGTGCCCCATTCCCAAACTATAAAAGTGACAAATTAAAATACACTCAAAAAATGTAAATTTCAAAATGAGCTGCTTACGGCTGGAAAAAAAAAAAAGAAAGTGTGAAACTAATTGCAGATGACAGTAAACAGCTCCAGGACCACCCCAGAAAAACAGTAAATAACTATTCTAGGAAAACATTTTTCTGCCTTTTCTCTAAGTTTAATTAGGTCACGACTCTTAAAGTCACAGTTTGATTAATATCTGATTATACAAGTATCTGTTTCTGCTATATTAATTTCTAATATAGTAAATAAAAAGACAATACCACACAGAACTGGCCCTTCAAGACATCATATTAATAGCCTATATCTTATGTAACATGAATCTCTACTGGTACGACACTGCAGTAATGAAGATGAAGATAAAATGACTGATTAGGTGATGATTGCGCTCTTTGAATATCATCTTCTAAATTTTGCTTATCAACGTCTTTTATTAAGATATTAAACTGGACTTTGCCGAACTCTGAAACCAGGTTATCACTGACTTTTTCCAGCCATTCGGACCACGGGCAGCTACAACTTGTTGTGTTATTAGTAAACTGACAGTAATGAATGACCATAACAGCACTGTGCATGCTCTCATTCTGCAAATGGCAGTTAACAATCTGAATATATTACGCTAAAAGCTCCTCCACTGCCTCTCCAGCGCTCATTTGTTGTCAGGGTCATCGTGTGTATAGTAAAAACCCTGCTGTGCGGCGTGGCAGCTGACTTAACCTCCTGTTCACTATACGATGCTGTGGAGTGTTGTGGGCAAATGCCAGTGATGGCTACTGGCCCATGTTGGTCCAGTGTTAATGTGCTGACAGAGCTCGATTGTGGACCGAGTAATCATACAGAGTGCAAGAGGATAGGATCAGCAATTTTCTTTTTCTTTTCTGTTTTTTTTTTACACCTTTTATGACATCACATACTGTAAAATATTTCAACACTTGACAAAAATTAGAGCGAAAGCACCAATTTAGTGTCTTTATGAGCATGAGATGAGCCGCTTTGAAAAGCCAACAACAGACGAGGCTGTATGGCTCATTAGGTGACCCTTTCACTCAAATATACAGTACTTTAAGTACACAAGAGGTTTTTTTTTTATCCCTTAGGCTTGCTGAAAGAACTCTCCGTCCTCTGTCATTTAAGCTTTTTCTTCTTAGCCTTCAGTCTAATACTGTATTAAATCACAAGCACAGTTAATTGGCCTGTTTCCAGACACTCATTACTGCTTAGACAGGTCTGTTTTATTCTACCGGGGACTCTGCCTTTGCCTTTTCTGACATGAAATGCTGCTGGCTGCAAATGAGAAATGAGGTGAAAACTAGCCTCGCACTATAAATCCACACACGAGAGAATGAGGGGGAAGCTCTTCATGGAAGTTCACTTGCCAGCTGCCTATATTTAATCATGCAGGGGCGACTGCAAACAATAACTAAACACGAAATACTTCTAAGGTGACTCTCTTCAGAAATAAATGCTGCTTCTTTACATAATTACACAGCAGTAAAGGAGCTCCCTGCTCCAGGCCAAGAAAAATAAATGGTGATGTTATGGGTAACATTGTCTTTCAAATGTATTTTTTATTCTGCATAATAAGCTTAGGGCATGCATGTCTTTTCCAGTGTGTTCAGTTGCCTTTCCACTGCTCTCACCCCCCCTCCCCTCTCCCTTGCCTGCAGGATCGTGGAGTTATTTCCAGCGGTGCCTATCAATCCTCACTGGGGAATTGTCTCCAAGTGCTTAGCTTATAGCAAGGCGGCCTGTGACCCCTTCGTGTACTCCCTGCTACGGCATCAGTACAAGAAAACATGCACTGACATCATCAATAGGCTTCTGAAGCGCAGCTCCTTGAACACGTCTGGGCGCGGGCACGAGAATCAAGGCAACAGCATACCGACGGTGGAGTGACAGAGCGTGCACTGATGGGATATGGTCTGAGGGTTGACCTGGCAACTGTCAGGGAAAACATGAAGCTGATTTATCGTCGATGAGGAAAAAGAGGACAAATATTGGTTGTTCCTGTCCACTTCTGCTTGAATTGGGTCTGACATGCCAAAAAAAAAAGAAAAAAAAGAAGAGGAGTCATGACAGACAAGGGCAAATCCCTGCACAGGAATACCACTGTGCTTGCATACTGAGTTCCCAGAACAGCAGATCAGTGCAGCGAACTTGCTGTGAGGACATTAAACAATGGCAGATTTCACATCCACCTGGAGACAGATGTGCTCACCCAAGAAGAACGGCCAGTTCATAGCCTCATTATTTTAACTAGAGTAGCTTTCAGCCTGACATAAGATATATTTATTTTACAGTATATGTTTTGTTTCGACATTACTGTAGCATATATTCATATTATCTTTGAAAAAAAAAGACGGGAACGGCTGTATGTCTGTTTTAGTCTGTGCTAAGTGTTGCAAGTGAAGTTGATAGGTTCACACTGTATGTAGCACTGAAAACTAGCCTAACCAAAATTGATTATATATTTTATTCCCTAATTGTATAAGACATACAGTATAGAAAGACAGAAGACAGTACCACTGCATAGTCAGCCTCAGGTTTTTTCAAAATTGGGTAAAACACCCCCCCGAAGAATAGATTCCTAAGACTACTTTTATTTTGTAGTAGCTAGGCTATACTGCATTTGGGCCAACAGAGGGGGGGAAAAAAACAAGAGTATGTGTTTGATGTGTATTCACACATTTGTGCTGTCAGCGCCCATTTCAAAGGGCTTACTGACCCGGCCAAGCAGAGTTTTAATGGGAAAAATGGGCCTTCAAAACCGGCTGCCTTCGCTGTCATGACTGACGTGTACCCCTCAGGTTGTTTAGGCAAGTGGAGCGTGACCGACTGTACTCTCCTCAGTTGTTATTCACAGAGAGGAGTAATCCATAGAGACTGCGTCGTGCTGTCTCACACACTTGGGAAAGAAGGACAGGGAAGGGAAACGTACATGATGTCTTTATTTTCTGTTGTTGTGATATTTGTGACAGCATCGTGAAAGCAGCACCTCATATTTGTTTGGTCAGTATGTTATTCAGGCTCAGAGAAGGTTTCATCATTCTCCTGATTGAAATTATTTTCTTGTTTCTGAGCTAGCAAACACACAACATGCCTGAACTATGTTGTATAGAATAATATTATTGACGGCCTTTTCCATCAGCTATAGCAGTTACGTATTCTTAAGGAGTTAACATGCTAGCTAATTAATTCGCTCTGAAAATGGGGAGCTAGTGATAACAAACTACTATAGATTCCCTCTCTATGGCAGAAACACTATATTAGGTTAGTGTTGTAAGGAGTAGATTTCATAATATTTACTGTCATTAAATAGTTTCTACCTCAAGAGGTGTGATTTTAAATAAAGACAGTAACTGTCTTAAGCTACAAAATAAAGCAATAGATTATGTTTGAAAATCACCCTGTAACACTCACATTTCCATTATTAAATACAGGTTACACATTTAAAATGTTTAGGCTTTTGGCACAGGATTGTGTAAGAGCTGGAATGATAGTTAGGGCAACAAGGCAACACATGAAACATCATCTCTTCACTATCAAATTTATCAGAATAGAAGTACGACACATTCAACTGTTAGTTTTGATTAACCAACCTATTGGAGCTTTTGGTTTAGTCAACAAAGGGCCAAGTTATTACAAAAAACCTAAACTTAAATCTAGGAATCTGCACCATGTTGGGTATTGTAATGTGGTATAGTGTATGTAGTTAAATTCCATGAACATCCAGTGAAAGATGCAAAGTACTGTAGATAAGGTTACAGGTTAAATGAGATAATTCAATAAATGAGAGGTGCCAGATTTTTTCCCCATTTTAAATTATTTTACCTGCTGAACAGTGTTGCCTAGATGAAACACTTGTATAATTATATCTCCGGCTTTATACTTAGATATATCCATGTAAATTAAAATGAAGACATTTTTAGTGATACATTGATGGCAATCACTAATCAGCATAGGTCCCTTGAATAGCTATATAGGGACTGCAATACCGCACTTTTACATGCACACTGATTAGATACATATTCTGTATGTTAATTTATTCATAATGCTTGTACTGTATAGTTATTTCCTGGCGATTCCTGAAGACAGGTCACGAGCCCTCTTGACTCACACAGCATCGCCTGATTTACCTGTTTTGTATCTGAGGGATTTAGACTGAGCAGACAGAGAATACAGAATATGTATAATTAACATTTATTTATTTTTATTTTCAGTTTACGTTCTTCCAATGGTATTTTCAATGGATTTGGACAGAGAGCAGGGAGGTAATGGTGTTATGTGGCATAAACAGTTAAAACACACAGTGCCAAAATTATCAGTGATGCCCAGTGAGCCAAATTGTAGTAGCTGCACATAAGAGATGATAGATATTTTAAAAAATGTAATTAACAATTAATCGATACAGATGTTTGCTTTTGTTTTGTGTCCATGACTTTAGGGATTCATGAAAACAGAAGGAATAGTGCATTGTTTAATACTGTATGGCACTCCGAGACATCTGATGCCTTAAATTCTGTAATATGAGGTGGTTTAGAGTTTTTCCATTCACATTTGCATTTGGATATCTTGAACAATATAGAAAGAAGAAATCATTGCCTTATTCACTGAATTCATTGGCATTACCTAGAATCTACCACTGTATTTCTGTACCCTAATTCCGCTTTCCATGGTTATTTCTTGCTGATGTTTTTTGCACTGACGTAGAGTAGTTATTTTTCTCATAAACGATGACTATGGTTATTGGTGAAAAAAAAAAAAACTTGCTAAACATGAACATGATAAGTATTGACAGGTTTAGATAAATGACAAAGTGAAAAGTATTTTTGTGTCTTTTTAATATACGTACATGTAATTTAATGATGACACTGTACTTTGTTTGAGTGTTAAGGAATGTGCTGCTTTCAAATGCAAATTGAGTTTTATCTGTCGTTGATAGTGAAGTGAGTGTAATATACCTCATTTTGTTATGGTGACTGACTTGACAGCCGGAAGTGTTTTGTATGTTTGTTATGTACCTTCTAATTTATTAAACCTTGGCTCAAATGCTGCTGCTGCTGCTGCTGCTGCTGCTAAAGATGCAGAGACGACAAAGTGATGATGACGGTGCTGATGTGATGACAGATGATGAGGGTGACGATGCTGATGGTGAGACTGCTGCTGATGACAAGAGGAGAATATCTGATGTCGATGGTGATTGTAATTGTAATTCTGGGGGAAATTAGGAAGATGACTGTTTCATATTTTGACCATGATGATTAAAATAAACTGTAGACTTTATCAAATTGGTCTGGTACTGTAATGAAAAGAAAAAAGAAGAAATTGGTCTCTTACAAAATGAAGTAATCCGCAATGAGTTCTGCTATTTCTGTTTTATTATTCTATAAGGACACTGTAAACAGAAAAGCTGGAGGAGAGAGAGGCAATGAAATGAAGTGCCCAGGCTAGACCCAACCTCAGTATATAGTAGCCTACTGTACCAAGTGAGCTCAACTCAAAAGTTGGATTTTCCAACTTCCTTATCAGCTACGTCATCAGAAATGCCCCCTAAATTTGGAAACTCAAAGGCACCTCAGTAACACCAAGCTTGCAATCAAAGGTGGCTGCTCCATGCAGCAACAGTGAACAAAAGCTGAATATAACACTGTTTGGTGTATTGTTTTTGTACAATTCAATTAGTCGTATACTGTATTGTGCAACAACCACGTGCATTGTTATCGACTGGTGTTAGCGTGAGCGTCAACTCAAATTTGACATCATTCCCAACTCGGACTTCTAACTTCCAGGGTAAATGGACCACACCACAAACACTTGCAGCAAATAGGCTACAGCATATGGGGTCATTCCTATGTTCCCACAGGCCTATGTTCCCACAGCCCTATGTTCCCACATTTCTAACTTTTGTTGTCACTGAAAATTAGGCCCTATGTTCCCACAGCCCTTTGGTCCCACCATTGGTTGGGTTTAGGCAATGAAGAAAATAGTTGGTTAAGTTTAGTAAAAAGACCAGGTAGAGGCTAGACAGGCCAGATAGGTAGAGTCCAGATAGGTAGAGATGGTCCAGTGGGAACATAGGGCTGAGGGAACATAGGGCTGTGGGAACCAGCACATCTTCCATGAGGCTGTTTGCTATTAGCTAAAAAAATATGTAATATGTGATCAACAAACAATAACAAAATCATTGTTGTTTTGCTTTGGCCCTCAAACAATCACATCTTTAATGCATTTTTCAAACAAATCGTTGTAGGGCAGGAAGGGAAAACACATGAAGGTTTGGCATGTCTGATATAACTTCCTGCCTGTGAATCCGCAGCAATTCGGACCGACTCCACCCACCTGCAATCAGTTTGAGCCAGAGGGAAGCGATTTTTCAGTTCACACCACAGTGCAGGTGGTAATGAAACAACATCAGCGGCTGACTGAGACGGCCTCAGCTGTAAATGACTTGAGACTGTGTACACTTATCTGCACCCCAGGAGCCAGTGATTATCTCCAGGTGGGTGGCACTGACCATAACATGCGGCTTAATCACGGTTGGCCTCGACTCGTTCAGTCAACTGACCCTCGTCAGGGAGAAATAAACCACAACTCAAAGCGAAAAGTGGACACCTCGTTGTGTAAGACACGGGAATGTGTGTCGTTTTTCTCTTTATAACCCTGTGATGTGAGACCAGAAATCAAAAGAGGTTAAAGAGAAAAAGGAGCTCCAAAAGTTCCATCACGAAGCCGATGATCTTTTTTGCAGAATGCATCACAATATGCTTTCAACTGAGTTAATGAAGTGGCTGCAAAAAAGATTAATTTTCTTTTTAAAATGTGTAAGAAAAGTGGTTAATAACATCTTTTTAACAGGTACTTGGAAAGCCTCAAAACAAAGAATGTACTGTAATGAAAAATGATAGCAAAGAGGAAGGAATGTTGTGTTTGTTGACTTAAATATCAAGCAGAGCACAAGACCCAGCAAAGGGCCCCCTCTCCAAAGACAAACCAGGCTTCTTGTTTATGAACGCTGCTTTGTGTTTCAACTAAACTGCAAAGAGCTCAACAAACGTCACCTCCACATCTGAATAACATGTTGGCAAATTAGTGAAAACTCTCATGGAGAATCCAGCGTGACAATGTGCTTCATATGTCAATAAATAAAGAGCATATGGTGCTTTTTACCCCACTTCTACTGTTGTTTCTTCCCATACGTCACCATATGCTTTCTGTTTGACTGTGTTTGAGAAAATGCAATGCAAATTGTCGCTGTGCTTTTAAGCCCTCGGTGTGGATGCAGCTCAGGGTCAATACTGATTTATGCATGTGGAGAAAAATGTTTTCCTGGGACATCTAAATATCACCTTTTAGTGAAGCTCTGGGGAAAGTTGTACTTGTTAGTTTTGTGCAGTTTAGGGAAGATGAGGCTCCTGCAGTGCCCATTAACACCCCCACACATCCACACCCCGCCCACACAGGTGTTTTCACATATTTTGGTTGATCAGACCACTTCTCGGGACTGTGTGGGAGTGTACAGAAACTACTTGATGGACATCTCCCCTTCCTGCAGCTTACACCTTTATCAAACTAACTGTCTGAGAGAAACTAGTGCTTAAAAGTTGCAAAAAATGCAAATGTACCATCCATCCTGAACGGGGGCATCACACACACTTTATTTTTGACTATTTCTTGGAGTCACTATACAGTGGATAAATCTACTTGCTCAGAATGCACTCAAATAAAATGGTGTACATAAATTTGGGATTCGGGACACAGTGTCGCACAGCAGCAGTAAAGGACCAGTGACACCTGGAATTCAATACCTCAATAAAGGCTGTATTTCACTGAGGTGTTCAGTTCCAGGGCTTTGATATTGTGCATGCTGGCTCGCTGGTTTGAGTTACTGGAACATCCAAATGGAACAGGGCCATTATTAATAAATAATTCATCATCAACAATATTAGTTGCACATCGACTTTTCATAACCTTTTATTTTATTATTTTACAAACCATCAAGTAAAAAAAGGTCTGTGCGAGTTTGTTAAAAGGGGTAGTTTAGGGTTGCCATTTGTCGTCATCAGCTATTTGAAAAAAAGCTGCACCCTGTATCACTCTATACATGACACAACCTTATTTCCATACAAGTCATGTCCTCAAAGCACTATGAATAAGGTTATGCCAAGTAAAAACCAAACCAGTTTAGCCCACAACCTGCCAAGCTGCATTTGAGGACCTTCTAATGTGGCCACTTGTAGCTGATAGCAGCTACAAGTGCAAACATCTGTGTGAGTGTGAAAGGCTTTGAATCCACTTGGATAAACTAATGCATTTTATTATCTATTCTCATCTGTTTAGTTGCTGTATAATATGCAAATATCATGGGGAAATAAATAACACACATTACAATTATTTGCTTCCAAACCTCCTAATATCACATTTTCCTTAACACGGAGCTCCTGGGCGGACCAGCAGTGTGTGAGTGTGTCCGTCCTCTAGCTGTGCCCTGCTGCTGCTGGTGTGTGTGGGGTTAGTCTGCTCGTTACTGAAAGCTGTGGGCTAACATCTGCACTGTGGCTTTATCACTGGGCAGTCCCCTCTCTCCTTTTATTCCTGGCAGCCTCCCACACAACACTAAAGCTTTACTCACTTGTACCACACACACACACACACACACACACACACACACACACACACACACACACACACACACACACACACACACACACACACACACACACACTGATCTGTGCCCCGATGGTTTGAGTTGGGTTAATGATTAGTTAGGTGTGTGTCTCCCGTTTCGAGCCAGGTCATACCAGACGGTGGTTAATCCTGTTTGAGTTATTGGTGGGTGCTTTTGTAGAGTTTCATTAAACACCAGACAGATTCACACACTAAGGGAATATTGATTTTAAGAAAAACTCTTCACAGACTTTTATTTGCAAATTTGGTCAATGTGGTGTTAATATTTCATATGTGAACAACATATTCAGCTCGTTTTAGAAAACGTAGGTTATATACTCACAACTCACACGCACAAAAGTTTTAATCTGTTGTAACACAGCCTGGATCTTATTTGAATTGAAGCCATGCTAGCAGTTTGGCTCCGGTGATGGCCAGAGTGCAACACTTTGAGATCCAGACTGATCAACATCTCTACAAACATTGTAGTTAAATTGTATGCAGACATCAATGTTTTCCTGGCAGATGGTGTTTAATAACCCTGGTGATCATCCAGCACCACCAAGAGGTTGACTTTTGTGCCAGTATACAAGAATTGGATGGATTACCATGAAATGTGATACATGCAGTTATTGTGTCCAGTGGATGAATCCTGCTGATACCGCAACTTTTCCAGCTTTCATTATCATTGGTATTAATGCAAGGTCAAAAGTATGAAAATGAGCCCCGTCGAACCTTGTTGCACGAAACTGGAATTTCCCTGAGGTTTAATCAGAGCAATTAAATGAAACCACATTTAAATATTTCTGTCTTTTGCACATAAGGGATCAAACTGTATCATGTGTTTTAACTTAAAATTAATCCATAAACTACAATTTTTTCTGACCAACCTTCCGCTCCCTCCTCCTCACTGATCTGGTTGTCATCTTTGATGTGCACTGAGCCCACAGAGAGTCTAATCTGTCTCCGGGGCTCTGGAGCAGCGGAGGGGAGAGAGGTTAAGAGCCGGTTTACCAACGCTGCATGGCGACTCGCTCCTGTGATATCCAGGGCGGCACTCTAAACACTTCAAAGGCTGGACCGACTTCTGAAGAAGCGTTGGCCTTTCAACTGCTGGCAAGGTCAGCTGGTGCCTGTGTCTTCCCACACATCTGCACGGTATCACAGCTGCAGGCCACAGTGGCTACACACTCTACACACCCTGCGCTGTGCAACCACCCGCCCTCCAATCCCACCCTGATCCACACCCACTATCACTCACAGGGATCGTCTGTAGCCCATATGGGAGATGTTTTGTCTTACAAGTCTTCATGAAGTTATCTCATCCGCTATTGGACGGATTTGCCATGAAACTTTGTACAGATATTCATGGTGCCCAGACACAGAATCTCATTGGCTTTGATGGTCTCTTGACTTTCCCTCTAGCGCCACCAGCAGGTTGACATCTGGTGGAAATGTGGTAGACATGTTGACTGAGTTTCATAACAAACATCCAGCTGTTCTTTTACTCTTGTTCCTTCCTTACATTTTTCTATCTTGCATGAAAACAGCCTCAATACCCTGATACAAACTCTGATACCAGAATACACTGGTTTTGTTTTCGGTTTGCACAGAAGAAGAGCCCATGAAAAAATCATTGGATGGTACTTTTCATATGTAAAATCTCAAATAAACTATGGTATAGAGCTGCAGGAAGCAATATTAACAAGCCGTGATATATCCACCAATGTTCTGAGATGATGACAGGTGTGTGAGTTTCCGTTCAATAACCTTTGGAGGAGGAGAGAAGAGGTTATGGTCTTCCTCTAATTGCATGTTGGCCAGAGAGAAGGAGGGTTGGTGTTGTTGTCAGAATAAGCTAGTGATCTGTAAAAGCCCCAGCAGAGCTCAGATAATTAGAGCCTTTCCACCCCGACACTCCCGCGATGTGATCACACTGCGGCAGGAATCAAATGAGATGATGCTTAAAATTAACCACAGTGATTACAACTAAGTTATGGGAATGTAATGAAGTTTATTTTCCATTAGGGAGGTTCAATCAAAGCAGGAACAAATGTAAAATCAGAGATAATTCGGGTATTAATCATACAACCAGCAAGCGGCATCATGGTAAATCACTCATTACTGCGAATGATTTCACTTCCTTTTTCAATTCCTTTTCCTTTTTATGAGACTCCTCGAAAATACTTTGGGTTCCGATTTAATGTCTATGTAATTTCCCCCACAAAATTATAAATGATTATATGACTATGATGAAGTATGTCGTCATGCATCGTTGCCTATAAACAAATGTGAATATTTCCAACACTTATGTAATTCAGATATTCAGCTGCACTAGGTTGGCGTAATGATTGGAATGTGTAACAACTGAATACGTTTTTCTCAATCATAATTACCTAATTAAGGAATAAATTATCCGGAAATTACTTCTTTTTTTTTTTAAACCACATGTGTAATTGTCTGGATGTTACACACCCATACAGTATGCAGACACTTCCAGGGTGTTTCCCACAAGTAAAAATCCACACACTACCACATTAGCAGCTTATAGTTCAGTTTGTGCAAACATAGTCTTTATTTAATAATTTGCCAAAAGCAAAGTTTATATAAAAAAAAACTAATCAGTGACATACAAATGGGCCACCGTGTCGACAAGGTCTTTTTTCTTTTTCTTAAAGAACCAGAAATTGTACAAGTGCAGGTAATAAAGCTTTTGTAATGGTTTACATAACTGTGTTACATAAGTTAATGAGTATGTACATAATGGCAGTCATGGCCACTTCTCAGCACAGCTTAAACTTAATGCTCAGACAATATTTCAATAGTTTTTATTTTAAAAAAAGAAAGAAAAACAAAAGTTCTGAACTGATTATATTCTCCTATCTGCCATTTCAGTACGTATAGTTGTCACAAGGAGAGATGGTAGGTGTTTCATAGACTGAAAGAAAAGGGGTTGAACAAACAAAGCCCCTGACAGAAAGAAATACTTGTACTGTAGCCTATGTTTACAGTGGATATCAAAAAAAGTTGAGATGACAACAATGAGAGAGAGAGCTTATGCCTGGGGACCAAACCAAACTAAACAAAAAAACAAACCGTTTAAATTAATCCACATTTTCAATCTTCAAACACTAATTCCTCTGACAGTCCTGTGGAGGAATCTGACAGAGGTCCAAACACGAACTGGAGTTCACCCCAGTCTGATCAGAGCAGATGTTTGTTTGCAATTCTTCCTCCACTGTCCCCGTCCAGTCATTATGTTCCCATGCGTCTTTCCCTGGTCCTGCGAGCTTGGAGCTGCCTGACGGGCAGTCTGATGGGCTGCTTGTTGAATTTTTCCATGATCTCTTTGATTCGTGACAGGTTGGTGCGGCCGATGGTGAAGTCGCACCTGGTGGCGCCCATCTCGTAGCCCACCTCGCACTTCTTGCTGCTGAAGCTGTAGCCCTCGGCCCTGGCTGTCACTTTGTACTCTCCGGGATTCAGCAAGCGCCAGTAGTCACCATCTGCCGCTGAAAACCAACACACAGTTACACTGACTGTTGCATGCTAAAGCAGACTTTTCGTGTACGTGAACGTGTATTTTGAATTTTTAAACATTATAATACGTCACTTTAATTTAGCCGTTATGTAACCCAATATGACCCTTTCTCAAAGTTTGACCTCACTAACCAATACTGCATCACATCAAAAAAAGTGCATTATTCCAGATCAAAGCTTCAACTCACTATGTATAAATTTAAAAAAAAATTAAAAAAATAAATATCCAATCTGTGCACTGGTTTAGTTTGAAGAATGTGGCTTCATGTTGGTGAATGTACAGTGTTTTATTTCTTCTATCATGAGTAATAGTAAAAAAATAAAAAATAAACATAAATACTGTAGAAAGTATTGTTCATGGCAACCTTTATTGTAATATAATCCTCATGAGGTCTTCTGACTGTGTGTGTTTAATGACTTTAATGACAACATGACCCCAAAATATAGTCTTATTTGATACATGATCATCAATTCCATAATTTGGGTGGATCTGAGAGTCGAAAGTTGAAACAGAAGAGGATGACACATCAAGACTTATAGCCTCTACACATGAAAAAAAAAAGGATGGAACATGCTTCATATTTTTGTTTCTGCCCTTGGTAGACCAAAGCAGATGGATTTCACAGCAATAAGAGAAGTACAGAAGCATGTTTGGTCTTTTCTGCTCCAAGAATACCAAACTAAACAAAAATTGATCTAAAGGGCTCTTAGTTTGGAGTTGCCAATCAAACTAGTGTGTGTGTTTGAACTGTGGGGGAGAAAGCTGGAGAATCCGGAGAGAACCCATGCAGGTGCAGGGAAAACATGCAAACTCCACACAGAAAGGGGATCAAACCCAGAACCTTCTTGCAGCGCAGTAACTGTGCCACCTTGCCACCTTGCCACCTTGCCACCCATCAAATCTGCCCAAATTCTTACTGGCTTTAAAAAGAAGACACTCTACTACTTTCTTTTAAATCTTAAATCTCACAACTGTTTTTTCTTATTGTGCTTTTAGTTCTATATCTATGCTTGGAATTTCACGTTGAATGACCTCTGTGTATGATACTGTGCTTGAAAAATACATTTGCCTTTTTACTTTTTACTGTGGATGCTGCATCTTCAAGGGTTTCACCTATAAAGGATCATGTTAACATGAAATTTGGATTAAAACACAACAAACATAACAGTTACATGTTATTTGTGCAACAGCAGCAGTATGCAAATCTTGTCCTAGAAAGCTGAATTTGAACAGCCTACTAAGCAGCGGCGAGAGAGAGAGAGAGAGAGAGAGAGAGATAGAGAGAGAGGAAAAGCAAACATCACAAAAGCCTTCATCTGAAACCCTCAAATAAAAGTTAGAGAGTTCTTTGTGTTCTACTTCTGGAGAAGGAGGTGCTCTGTATTCCTATTTAGATTCTTTAAAAATAGCTCTGCTTTGTCATGCTGGATTTTCTTGGTCCCCGTCGTGCTGAACGCTGCCTTTATGTGACCTGGGACCATGAATGCGCTTGTGGTGTATTTTCAGCCCTCGACTCACTCAAAAAAAAAAAAAAAAACGACAGCGTTGCTTCTTCCTTGCAGTCATCCAAACTCCCACCTGACACGTCTGAACGGTCACACAGACAAATGAAACATGATAGCTGGTCCTGTCCTGGCTGCTGATCTACAGCCGATCCAAACAGACACACATGGACATCTGCGCTCACATTACTCACATTGAGATGGCAGAAGGGAGTTTAATTGTTTCCTGATATGCATCACTATAAAATACTAATGAGCTAATGAATTCTCTGTTTGACAAAGCATGTTTTATTGTACAACAGTAACTTCTAGGCTGCCTGCCGGTCTATCTGTCTGCCTGTCTGTTTGTCTGGCCTGCTGCCTCAGTGATCTACAGTCGATTCATCCTGACAAAAGGACGATTGCTTTCTGTTTATAAAGCTTCATACTGTTCCAAAGCAAATTCAAAGCGGCTGAAAAGGTACATATTTCAAAAATAAATAGCCTCAAATCTTTCCTGACTGCAACTGAGAATAGTAGGGTTTCTGAGAGGAAGCAGTGACTTATACTTAGTTCCAGGAATAATAATGGCTAATGTCCTTTTGGACATTCGATTTCACGCTCTAAGTACAAAACTACTTTGGCTTTGAAGGCTGCATTTTTTAGGCATCAGCAGAGATTGCCTTGAGGACGCACAAATCGATAGGCAAATTCAGAGCAGAGCGCCTCCACGACACCAGCTATGACTGTGAATTGACTCAGACAAATAAAATACATCAGCTGCTTTTGTTTAAGCTTTTTTTTTTCTTTTTTATCTTTACACCGGAAGACTAACTTACTGTAAGAGTGACTCATTCCTGAGCACTAAGCTGAAGTGTAGAGACAGTCAGGTCAGAGCGCCTGGAGGTATAGCTTCTGCTGCTTTGACTGCAAAATCTGAGCTTACTCAAAAAGCTCACTTAAAAATTCAGGCATGAAGGGAAAACACATCCACATGCTGCAGGAAAAGACAAGGCAGCTGCTTGGATCCAGACACACTCACACTGAACACATTTTTCAGATGTTTGTTTAGTGTCTCCACTAAAAGCTGAACCTGTATTAAAAGTGTGTGATATTTTACCTGTGCGAACATCGTGGCTGATGCCCTCCACGGAGACGATGGCGTTGGCTATCCCACGACCCTGCAGGTCCCTCACGACACCTTTTATCCCACGTTGCACCTGCAAATGAAAAGCACAACCGTGTGTTAATCCTGTCCTATGTTTACCCCCTTCAACATCTCCTGCATAATTTAAAACAATGTATACTAACTACACGATAATGATGACGATGTGATGTATAATGTATAACGCGTGGTGTTTGATCTTCAGTTTAACGGAACAGTTTAACATGTTGTAATATCTTTCCTCCTCGTCCAGCATCAATATTTCAATAAAGGCTGGCTTCAGCAGGGGGGCCCGGTCCTCTGAAGTCCACAGCACAAGACGGAATACAACATAACAGGACAAGCCTGTCACATCTCTTCTCCAAGTGCAGCCGGGAATGTAGCCTCGTTTCACTTGAATTTGGAGGACAAGATCTCCAGTCTACTGTTCACTGCTCTATAATGAAATATTCAGGTAGTCTTCATTTTTAGCTGAAATAGTCAAGAATTTGTTTTTTGCTTAGGCCTTTTCAAATTTCACTCATTATCTACTCACCCTCATGTCGACTAAGGGCTGGGAGGATTTTCAGAGTCCTCCATGCCTTCTCGGAGTTACGGGGGGATCCGCACAGCAGTATTTGTCCATATAATGGTTGTGAATGGGGCTCACTTTTCTTCGTCCAAAAAGACACACCAAAAAACATCCAAATACCTCCATACTGCACGTCTGTAATGTCCCTATAACATGAGAAACTGTTCCGAAAAAAATTAAATAAGTCTATATTTTAAGCTTGTTTGTAGCGGAAGCTCCCAGTGTCTCAGTTCACTGCTCTTCCTGTGTCAGTGCAAATCTCGCGTGATTTGCACTGACCGGCGGAACAATTTCTCATGTCGGGGCTTCAATACAAGAGGGACATTACAGACGAGCAGCATGGAGGTATTTGGATGTTTTTTGGTGTGTCTTTTTGGACGAAGAAAAGTGAGCACCATTCACAACCATTATATGGACAAATACTGCTGCGCGAACCCCCCCGTAACTCCGAGAAGGCACGGAGGACTCTGAAAATTCTCACAGCCCTTAGTCGACATGAGGGTGAGTAGATAATGAGTGAAATTTGAATTTTGGGTGAACTATCCCTTTAAAGATGGTTTCCTATTTGGGTTTTCAGCAAATTTCAGAAAGGAAATTTTACCCGAACATCAATTAAGGTGTTTGAGGGTTAGAGTTACATCTCATCACATTTGTAATGAACATGTGATCAGCTCGTACGATATCGATACAGCACTTTTAAGTAAGCACCACAGAGAGAAGCATTAATAGTCAAGTATGAACAACCATACTCCTGAAACAACTCCAAAATAATAATCACAAAAGCATGTGTTTGTGTGATTGTGCTCATGGTTTCCCTGTGTGTATACGTGAGAGCTGCGGGGGCTACTTTGCCTCTGTACCTGCTCCATGAAGACGAGAAGAGACTCGCGATTGTTCTCCCACTCCTCAGGCAGTTCGCTCTCATGAGGGAATTTGTCACAACCCACATACATCGACAACTCAAAGCAGTTGGTGTGCAAGTAGCTGAAATCATTCATACCTGCCAAAAAAAAAAGAGAGAAAACATTGTTTGCGTATAGTCCAGCATCACGGCACTGGCCAGATAATCAACAGTGAAATGAGGTCTGAAGCCTTTGCACTCTTGCCTATCTTTGTTTGTTTGCCTTTGATTTGTTACATGATACTCTGAGCCAAAACCTAGAGGCACTGGAGCAGCCAAAGGGGTTCAGTACTGAATATGCAGATGTGGGCGCTAAACAAAGCTACAGCTCAAAGGCTCAGAGCCGAGTGGAGAAATCCTGCAACACAGTGTTAGGGCTCAGGGAGAAAACAGCTATGGACACTAACTGCCAGCCGCAGTGTGCCAGGACGCTCCGTTGACGGTGCCGTCCTCCTTGGCAAAGTCCTCTGTGTGGCAGACCCGTCGGTTGGCATCAGTCATCAGGCGGTGGGTGGATGCGTAGGAGAAGGCCAGCCAGCGGAAGACGTGGTCATCCGGGGTGGGGGTCTGCTCCCGGCTCACCCCCTGGGAGCGGGTTTTGTCGTACGGGAAGGTCACCACCAGCTCCCCTCCCTGGAGGTTACCACCCAGCACAAAGGGGATCTTCTCCATCCATGCTATTAGAGCTCGTGTCTCCACGGCAACCTACAGAGGGGAGGGAGGAGGAGGGGGGGGCATAGGAGAGGGGAGGATAATGTAATTCATCCAATCATCTCAGCGCCTTGATTGCTAAATGAACTCCCTCACGCTGAAAACAATTTCACCAGGGTGTGCTCTCAAGCGAGAGTGATAAAGTCTTCAAAAAGGTTGTTCACACACTCCCCTGCTGTAAACTAATTTCTCTAATATTTATTCTGAAAAGTGAACAAACGTTCATCAAGGAGCAACAAGCCGCGTAGGACCCAGTGGCTTGTATCTGCATGTCACAATCAGGAAATTAATCAAATTGTCTCTGATGTTGGGCTCATATAATTAAACTAGGCCTGCTATCTCTAAGCGCTGGTCGGGCTGGTCGCTGAGGCGAGCGAGGACAGTTTTCACAGCTTCCTGAGCACAGATGGGGATCCCAGCTCTGCAGCTGCTGCAGCTATTCTAGAGGCGATGTGTGACTCACTCATGGCTCCCAGTAACATCAAAACACTCGTGAGGATGAGCTTTTAATAGATCGCCGGGTATATTTTGGCTCACAGCCTCTTTGTCACAAATAGCAAAAGCATCCGCTTCGCCGAAAATAGACTAGCGCTGACATGCCCACATGCCTGTTTTACCCTTTTCAAGAGGCGGATGGTCTTCACTGTGGGATTTGTTTTTTAACTGGAGGAGGCAGGATATGATAATTTGTGACCTATAGGTGACAATTAGTACTGAAACTAATTGGAAATCATATGCCGCAGAAATATTTAAAAAATGATTCTGTGAGTAGGACTTTTAAGCCAGAACACAACAGGATTATAAATTATACAGTATGAAAAAACGCATTAAATTAGTTAAAGCAGAAGTAAGCGATATTTTTGTGTTAATATAAGTCTTAAATACTTATATCTTCCGACAGCAATCACTTACATAGAGTGTTTGGACCGAAACACGGGTCTCTCAGTCACTCTGCTCTGCTCTGAGCCGAGGAGAAAACTTTTCTCGTATCCTACAAGTTTTATCCAATGAGGAGAGAGAACGGCATAAAGGGGCGGTCCTCTCTGTGTGTGCAGCGAAGGGATGCGCCTGAATATGGTGACGTAGGGACGAGGACCAATAGATCCATGACGAGGGTGGGGGCTGCTAACTCCATCGGCTGACAAGACGTTATGGTGCGTTCAAGGCAACCCGTAACTCGTGTTTTTCCGACCTGTGAAGTCACGGGTCGGAGTGGCCGTTATAGTGACTTTCACAGGTAAAACAGGTCGGAAAAACATGAGTGGGTTGCCTGGAACGCTACAAAGTCGTAAGTTGTGACTTGAAGCTGTAATTTACGGTTTCAAAAGCCTGCCTGGAACGCAGCATTAGCCAAAACGACCGGATCGCTTACTTCTGCTTTAAGATGTGATACAGTAGTTTACATCAGACTTACTGAGGCATTTCTGGACAGGTACCACTCGGGTATGGGAACATGGTGGTTGAACATTTTGCGAGGGATCCACTTCTTGGCCTCGGCTTCCCACAATATGGTGTTGAGATCAGCAAAGTTATGGTGAATGTCTATTCCATCATTGCTCCATCGACCCAGTGACCAGCCGCTGAGCTCTGAACCCTGGGTAAGAGGAAAAAGAAAAAGAAAACACAATAAAAAAGGACATTATGAGAAAATGACAGTTGCAGTTTGGGTCAGGTGGCTTGTTGGGGAAGAGTGGGGATGTATTCATCTTTTAAGATGCCCTGCAGTGTTATCAGATCATGGCCAGCAGTGGAGTGGATGGCGGGTTTCATCGTCACAACACAGCTCGACCACGGGTTTTGACAAATTGTAATGTCTTATGCTGATCACAAAACCCACCAGTCGACACACACAGCTGGTAGATCAAGGAACATGGTGTACTGACCAAAAACAATCTAAAGGTGCTTTGGCTGTAGCTTAAATCTCTGCTGTGCATGGTTTCTTGTCAGTCATGAATCTGTTTACAAGACAAGAGGTTAGAAAACATCCTCTGAGTAGCACTACTTCATAATCCCCTCGTGTTGAACTGACGCGGCCGGACTCTAGTGCTTCACGATCTGCCCAAAGCCAAGCTGCTTAGCATGCTAACCTCAGAAGAAGCAAAAACGTGTTAGAAACAGAATAAGTAAGAGCGGGCATTGCCTTCCAACACCGGATACAAGTGTCAGTGACATTTCTAGACTGGCAAGTAAATGCTAACAATGTAGCAGTGGCAGAAATTGTCATGGCACCTTTAAAGCTCCATTTTGGGGTCATTTTGAATCACTAGAGGGCAGAAACACTTCAGAGAAAGCCCACAGAAACACATCTTGTGTATATTTGGCTAATCAATTTGCTATGGCTAACGTTTAGCAAAACCACGTTTACGCACACACACACACCCAGACACATATCACATCCAATATTCATTTATCTTTAGTTTGTTTAGAGCCAGCCAATAATTTACTTTGTCTTCCCCATTTGGTGCAAGTGGCGCCTAAGATTGTTTGCAAGAAATAACTGGCTGTAGTTTTATATAAAAGGCTAGTGAGAGCCAACTCTACATTAAAAAGCTATGTGCAGCTGGGGAACCAAACAGTAAAAGCTGCCGTCTTGTGTGCAGAGTTGATACTTATTCTGACCAGTGAACCTTTTACATAACACACAGTCATTTGATTCCATTTAATCTCCCAAATTTTTACCTAATTAGGCTTTGTTGTACCAGCCATGAGAAAACGAGATTGTTTGAACTCTCTTTTTAAAGGCATCACAATTTTGAACAGCTTTGTCTCTTTTAAGTGTGCATGTACATGGAAAATTAGCGCCCTTAGCTTTTGTGAAATAGAGCGTTGCAGTACATGCAGCACACTTACACATCAGGTCACCAAATTACATGATGTCATTGACTGCGCCAAAGCCAAGCGCTGTCAGACTCGCTTTTTCTCCTCTCTGTCTGTTTGCTTTTCATTAATACAGAGCCTTTAATCTCACAGGGGTGCAGTTGATTTAAAACCGTAGGCGACCCAGCAACATGTGTTTTAGTGGTAGGCTACAGCGGAACAGGCAAGATATTCACTTCTTTTCACTCAGCTAACACATGTACTGTCCAGACTTTTGGACCTACTTCATATTCCTCCTGATCATTCAAACCAATTCTCTAGCATGCACCTGCATCGCATGTGCTCTCATTAGGAGAAGACCTGCCAAGCAGATATGGTGCTGTTTTCACCAGAGGCCGCAGTGCGTGCCTGATATGAGGTCACTAATGGCCGTCTTGCAGACCTACCACTTCAAAGGCTTTCTCGTACCCATCGGGGTTGACAGATGGCAATAGATGGATTCTGGTCTCCTCCACCAGGTGACGTATCCGCTGGTTGCCAGACAGATACTCCAGACACATGAACTGCATCAGCAGGAGGAGCAGCTCCCGTCCCAGCACCTCGTTACCATGGGAACCTGCTGTGTAACGAAACTCTGGTTCACCTGGTCAACAGGTTCATACGAAAGACAAGAGATGGGGAGGGGGTGTAAGATAGAGGAAAATTAAATATGCAGTTGCTGTGACAAAATGTACATACACACAAAGAAAAACACCCCGAGGAACATTGGGATTGTTTCTGACGTTGTACATTTAATTGAGCAATCACATCCTGTTAGATTAAAACTCACTGTTGCCTTTAATACACTCACCAACTTCATGCTCTCCCGGGTTGTCAGAAATCTCTATCGCATACAGCTTGAGGCCGCTGTAGCTCTTTCCTATGTTGTAGATCCGGGTGATGTTGGGGCACATCTCATTTACCACCTTCATAAGCTGCAGAGAGTAAAAAATGAAGCATTAGGTCTTACATAAAATATTCTGCAGCCTGAAAATAGAGAATGCATTTAAACAATTAATAGTACATTTATTCAAGCATTAACTTCTCAGATATTTTAATGTTTTGCAGCTTCGACTAACCTTTGAGAATGGAAATATTGTGTAACAAAAGTTTTTGTAGCTCTGGTTACTATAGTTACTTCATAAACAACTGATTTTTTCACACTAAATATGTCCCAAACGTTTTACGTAATTGTTCTTGAACTTTCTCTCCTATTTCATGGTCTTCATCAGTGGAAGAAGTTGACACAAAATTGGCGGAAAAATCACAAGTGCTCTCAACAATGCAAATTTCAATATCTAGCTACTGTTGATGAATGAGTAAGAAAACTCAATTTGCTTTAAACTCCAGAACAAGGGTAAATTAACCTTGAATTGAGATTTAAATCTAATTTGAGATGAACAAAAATTATTCTGTATGTGTTTTTCATATTGACTGTCTCTTATTTAGTCATGAAAGTTAATTTTTTTTAATATAAAGAAATACTTCAAATTTGATGCCAAAAATTACGCGTTGAATTCTGGGTATGTGAAGCCTCAAAATAGTAACAAAAAAAGTTATCTCCATGTTATTGGAAATTTAAAAGCAATATCACCAGTGCTGTGACACAGACCTTATTTAATATCGTTCTAGCAAGTGAGGGAGGCTGTGTGAGAAGCAGTCAAGGTAATTATAAAGACAGGCTCGTAGAGGACCTGATTAAAATAGCAGCGACCATCATTTACCCATGTGGGCTCGGGTGGAGACACAAAGAAGAAGTGCAGCAAGGAAAAAAAAGACTAACAAGCTGTTAAGTGGAGCGACTGTATTAATGTCAGAAATCTGTGTTTACTCACTCTTCCAGCTGCTGCAGAATGCATTAACCAGTCAGGAGGGATGGGGTTTTAATTAAGTCTGAGTTAAATCTTGACTATTTTAACCAACATCTGCTTTTGTTCATTAAACAATAGATTACAACCAGTTTAATAAGTCGCAGAATTCCCCTGGTAAATACCTGGATGCTGTTTGGCAGAATCAATGTAGAACATTCTGGCTTGAAGGTTTTAACACTACACGACCAAGTGGGTGTTGACTTGTTCTTTATGGCAAAATTGAATGGTGCTGACGGTGTTTAAATCAGCTTATAGCAACTACAATATATACTTAAGCTAATGCCGGTGTTAAATGAGGCTTCTTGGCTGCGGTGTGCCACGGTAATGTGCCATCCTCCTCTTAGAAGAATGTGGAAAATATTCTTCCTTTGCACCACCTTTTGTAATGGTTTTAAACTACCCATGCTCTGGCAATATCAGTATTCCCAGGGCTACTACGTTACAATCAGTCCTCGATCTGGGAAAGGATAGCCCTTAAGAGCTATCTTTCTCACTTCTCCCAAGGGATATGTACTTTATTCGAAAAGCCACAGTGGCCTATTTCCACTCTGAGGTACTTTCATGGCACTATTTAAACTGTCGTGGACAAGAGGGAGATATGGCACCGAGGTACCTGCATGGAGAAAAGAAATGTCAGGGGTGAAAAGGCTTGAGAAGCCCAGTTTAAAAATAATCCTTTCTTTCTTTGGGAAGGCCCATAGAGGTTGGACACCCTGTGTGACACAAATTAGCTTCTGAGGTAACTAAAAGTTAAAGAAAAGACGAATCTGTTTAATTCATTTATATATTGGTGGGGTAGAAAAGAATGCTTTTGTGCTATAGGTTTAAAGAGCGAGACTCATTGGCTCATTGTGGGTCATAACAGCAGGTTAGGACACCAGTGGTCGACCGTTTGGCCGCTACATTAGAGGCGATTACAATTCACGGCACTTGTACCTTTGCAATCGCTCAGTCACAGGATACACAGTGACAAATACAGCTGTCCTCCTTGTTGGTACAAACGGGCCTACTGTTCATGACAACTATATGAATAAGTAATGACACAGCCGAGGAGATGCTGTATGCATTTTCATGTGGCAGGCAGCGCTGGGTTCATTTGTTGCTGTTGCACACTTTGTTCTTGCAAAGGGACACAACTTGTCTGGCGTTAGCTCACAGTGGTGCAGGATGTTTTATTGCTCCATGCTCTGGTCTCTTTGCTGAATAAGAAATAAGAGCTGGGCCTCCCAACGTAGGCTGTTGTTTCCTGTTCGCTGTGACTCACCTGCCTCATCTCTTTGTAGCTGTGGTGTCTGAAGTCCAAGTCGTCTGTCGTGATGACTTCATTGCGTCTGTGGTAATAATTATTTGGATCTGCAGGGAATCAGAAAATATTGAGTTAAGTGGAATATATGACTTTATTTGCGATGGTATCTAAGGAGAGGAATGATCTGTCATACAATGTGTGTACAGACTATAAATATGGAACACCTGCTCTCTTCCTTCACGTTTAGCTATATTACTAAGAAAAATATTTTCTCTGTTGCCTATAGTGGTGTCTATTCTTCCAGAAAGTTTTGGTATTTTGTGCCAAGGTTTTGAGATAAGTGCCTTTGAGGTTTCTGCCGGCATCCCGACACAAAGGAAGTAAAATTTAATTTAATGTGCTGTGCTCCGAGCGCTCAAAAGTTACACATTAATAACTCAACAGCAACCTGGCTTTATAGAAACAATGTCCCAGTTACTGTGGATAATCTCGACAGACGTTGCCATGTTGTGTTTTCATTGGGACTATTTTTACAGAGGGAAATGTCTCCGTGAGAGTTGTTTCAAAACCTCGGCACATAAAATCAAAACTGCACGGTTTAATACCAGCAGAGATAAGAGGGAGAACCTGAGGGGCAGCTTTGCGTTAAGGGTGAACTGTCCCTCTAACCAATGCTGAGTGCAAACATTCAAGTCCATTAATTAAAAAGGTATGGCTATGTGAGATGTCAGATTGAAAACAGCCCTAGTCATTGAAATTCAAGAAGTCCAGAGCCAAAACATGGCACAGCAGATTAAAATAGGAAACAGGAACGTAAGCAATATGATGCTGTTGTAGAGCTATAAAGCCCATAGAGGTCAGGGTGGACGCAACATTTTAAAGATTTTAAAGATTTTAACCCAGGAAACAGCAGTTCATTTACAGTTTCCTCAGCCGTAAACATGACTTTACATTTATTATTACCACTATCATTATCATTTTAACCTGTGCCTCAACCTAACCGTAACATTATTCTGGAGGCCTTGGACCAATTAGTTACTTTTGCTCTTGAATTCAGACGTTAACTTCAGAACATTCATCTCTCATCTACCAATAAGTCTCAGTGTATTTCATTCATTCATTTGGAATAATCCAGTGTCTGCTTTGTCCATACAAACCCGTCACCTGGCATAGGACAGCCAAGGATCTCCACTCTCATGCAGACGCTGCCGCTGCCGAACCATGAGCGAGGGTTGACTCGGATGTACCGGGCGACCACTGGTACTGGGAAGATGTTCCTGACTGGGATCTCCTTCTCCCGGTTGGCACTGAAGATCTACTGAGGCAAACACAATCAGCCCGATGGTGAATAAACACTGGAGATCGGGATTTTTTAAAAATTATTTTCTTCGTTCATTTGATGGCTTACAGCTGTAAATGAACCCAATGTAGCCAAGAATGCTAATCGTCCTTCATATCAAGAGGCATTATTGTTTCCATGATCTGATCCACATGATCCTTAAGCAAACAGACTTGCATGCACCTGTTGAGAGTCATTAAACACCGACACCCCTGGGAGTTTAATGTAATTTCTACTATACACAGTTGCACTTCCTCCCTGCACCTTTTGGCATTTTGAAAGACTAGCAGTGAAGTTTGGCATCTGGTGCAAAGGGAGGGCGGGAAGCTCGCATTGCAGACTAAATCACTGCAGAGGCATAATCTCCCACATCGATGACATCAACAGCCATGGGAGCTTACAATTACACCAAGATTTCATTTGTGGGGATGTGAATCACAGCGGGGAGCAACGGAGATACGATTCTCCTCAAAAGTACCAACTTAATCAGATCTGCGTGTTCATGGATAATGGGATTATTAATATCAATGTTATTTTACATCCAAATGCCTCAGTGATTAGTTGTAGTTTGTTGTCAGGGTATTGCCGTGTTTGGTTTCTGTCTCCTCAGTTGCTTCAAGTAGAGAAAGAGAGACAAAATGAGGTCCCCATCTGCTTGAGGATCATCAGTATTTACTATTCCCTCTCAGCTCATTAAGTTTGGAAATAAGCAGAGACCCACAGCTCCATGTGTAATTGCTCTCAAGCAAGAATTAATTTTTCTATCTGCTTCCAGTCACTCAGGGACACACAAAACAAAGAGTCCTCATGAAGCTAGTTAACGGAGACGGAGAGTAATAACACTCAAGCCAAAAAAGCTTTACTTTATTGTCCATTGGGAAATGTTGGTTATTTAAATGTCATGATTGTTACTCACCAAGTCTGCTGAGCCGTTCTTCAGAGTGATCCAGGTGTGGCTGTCGTTGCTCACCATGACCTTGTATGAGGTCACCCAGTCACTTCTGTTATGAGAAGGAGGAAGAGAAATATCCTGTCAGGCAGAATTCAATGCAAATGCAGCGCCGAGGTGACGGCGAGGACGCCGCTCAGCACACATCCAGACATGCTTAAATCTCACAGGGTGGAAGTCGGTTTTAAAAGCAGGAAGATTGCAGAGGAGGTCAAAGAATTTATATTAGCAGTGTCACTGGAGATTTTCATTATTTAAAGTTTTGGAACCTGATCAAAAGTGAAGTTGGTCACGCAGAAGATTTTTATCTGAACTGGGTGGAGGTCTGATTCAGAAGTTCAGGAAACTTTAGTCAGATAATAATCAAGACCGAGTTGGTATTTTATTTCATTTCATTTCATCCGCTCATTTGAATGGCTGAACAAATCAGAAACATAGGCAGTGGTTCATGAATCCAGAACCAGGGTTAGGTAGGTAGTATGCTGAAACAAGGGTGACAACAGCATCACACTAGGCCTGAGTGGGATTTGAACCTCAAGCCTCCCAGTGCATAGTCAGTGCCATTCAGGGCCGTAGCTAGGAATTCTGGGGCCCCTGAAAGAATACTAAAGTGGGCCCCTGACTTTTCCACTTTTTTTCTTAGACTATGTATTGTAATTTTTTATTTAGCCTACTTTGTTTTGATGCTAATGCAGCATTACTATGAGTTTTAGTCAGGGTCTTATGCAGAATAATTCAGTCATACAAAGATTAGACTACTGGGGTTTTTTGTGGGCCCTACTGGGTGCTGGGCCCCTAGAATTATCATCATCTTTCTCCCCTATACAACGGCCCTGGTGCCATTTCCTACTGAGCTATCCAGGTGGATGTGTTGAGCAAAACTCAACTCAGTCTGCTTTCATAATGAATGGAGGTAAATGGAAACAAACAGCTGTCCAGAAGCACAAGATTGCAGAAGTACTTCCAAACACACTGGTATGAACCACCAGAAGCAGCATACGCAGAGCAGAGGTGAAATAACAAAACAAAAACAGTGTTTTTATGTCTGTGTGTAACTGGAGTTCACTGATGACTTAATGTCCCATCATGCCAGAGCAAGCTCTACCCAGAATATGCAATATGTACTGTAGGCTGGCAGTGACTCCAATGTATTTGGATAGAGACATCAGTGTTGAGCTGGTACAGCTTGGCAAAGAATTCCCAGTTCTGCTAATTAAAGCGCTGTTATAGACAGAAGCCCCTGAGCTGGCACCACAGACAGCTACATGCCCTACAGAGCTAATTGAGGAGAAATACTGTCTCAGGAATCAATGTCTTCTTGCACCCTTAGATCGTGCCGGCCGTGAAGGAAAATTACAAACACAGGCTGATAAAGTATCTCCCCATGCTCTTCAACTACGCAGCAGTTTCCAGAAGTCTGTGCCACCCTTTCCAATTAAGAAGTACAAAGGCCAAAAGTTGTCAAATATTATTACAGAGCAGAGTCAGAGTAGGTAGGTGGTGCGGGAAAATGTTAACAGAGGCAGTTGTTACCTTTTTTTTCTCCCTCTCTCTTATGAGCAGAGGACTGGCTTAAATGTGAGTACAACCTTTTCTTCAGTTGAACACTTAATTGTTGTAATATAAAAAGAAAGAGTGAAACTAAGATCAATTCGTTTATCATATCTCTCTATTTCTTATTCCTAAAACCTGTACACTATCTTTAAAAAACATAGCTTTATACTCTAATTTATACTCTTTTCTTGTATGGCTATATAACTAATGTTATGAGTTTGCAGGTCATAAATCTGGAAGAATGATGCTATACAAATAATTACAAACTATTCTGAATGTAACCCCACCAATAAATATTTTTGTTTTGGCTTTGTAGCACCAAAATTCCTTAAATGTATTGGAGCCCTTTATTAATGACTTACTGACGTATATGTGCACAACTTGGAAATCATTTACTGCCACATTTTGGTCTGTAATGCCATCAAGTCCCCAGTTACATGCATGCACAGTTAAGATGAACATGAGTCAGTCCATTAGTCCTATAAAACCTCAGTCGGGTGGTCCGTATTCATACCTGTATGGTCAGTATAAGTTTACTGTATTGTTTCTTGGTACAATTGAAGCTTATGCAGCCACGTCCACAGGAGAATAATGGAGAATCCAGCCTTGTTGAAAAAGTGCGGGCTGAATAATTCAAGGTGAAGTACTATGACAACAGGTACCGTTCTCCATAACAAAACACACACACCTAATCCTTTGTGAGCCTCGAGTGGATTTCTGAAGAGCTCAGCTATGCACTGTAGAGCATGTGTGCATAAGTAGTCAGCATTCACACATATTCAATCTAGGATCAGCATTAGACTGGGTTAACAGTACATATAGGCAGAAAACCAAACCAAACCAAACCCAAGACAATTGTGTGCTGGATTAGTTATCATTATTTTCCTGCAACCTGATCGATCTGTAACACATTTATTGTTTCCCTCTGGTACGACCAATAGGAGTCACTGGGTCAAATTTAATTATATTCAAGTTGAAATAAATAACACAACAGTAAAATAAAGATGAAAATCAACATTGATATAGTATTCATTGATACTTCGACGTTAACACAGTATACTGTAGTGTAATTTTGTGTATTATGAGCTTAATTGACCCACACTAAGTCAAAATTGGTAAGTGACAATGCACAAATTCAGAGTTGTGTTAAAGTAAATGATTATACATAATTAATGACTGAAAATATGAATGATTTTAGAAGTAATGCCATCTCGTTGTGTTCCCCATTTTTAGCCTTCATCTGAGTGTGATGAACCATCTTACAGTCCAGTAAAAATCTATTTCCTCCAGTGTTATTTTTATAATGTGGTGACCTTTTAAGAGACATGAAAGAATGAGGCTGCACTCCAATCAATAAATCCTTAATCCCACAGTGAGGGGATCAGAAAAGATTTTTGAAAAGGGCAAACACCAGTGAAGGATCGGCGCCATGTGGAATGAGATTGAAAAGCTTGTTTTGTTTATATTTGTGAAGTCAAATTTTCCAGTTGGGTTTAAAGGAAAATCCAAGAAGACATTTAGAGCTTTGGAATAATTATTGCTGCCGGCCCACTTCTTCAGTTTTTCATTTTGAAACTCATGCCATATTTAATTTGGCCGTCTATGTGTTTTTAGGTTAGGATAAGCCAAGTGGCTGTAGCGGCACGTGGCAGTGATGGTCAGTTGGTCAGCAACTGTGATCTAGACACTGACTCAGTCTCAATAATTATGTGATGTGCCATGAACTTTTGTGCAGACAGTCATGACCCCCAGAGGACGAACCCTGCAAACTTCACAAGATTAACTGCTAATCTAAAAATGCTACCAATATAAACAGACAGCCAGCCAGGCTCTACTTCCATGTTTTTCTTGTTTTTTTTTTTTCTTGCAATTTCAAGATGTTTGGTCTGGCACAGAGCATGAAATAATAATCTAAATAAAAATAATAATCTATTTTGCATATTTCCCTCTCATATTATGTTGTTAGTGTTGCTCTGAAATAAGATGAGGGAGCAATGTGGAGCGTAGCGCCTGCACTGACCAACTTTTGCACAGCAAACAAAAACAAGACAAAGCTTTAGAGATTCTTATTAAATATCCTGGATTATGTATCGTGTTCTACAAAAATGAAATGATTAAAAACATCTTCAAGACAGACACCACTAGGATTTGAGGAAACTTAGGGAAACTGGCACGAAACCCATCACCCCCTGATTACAATTATCCTTTCAAGTCAACTTGGGCAACAAGAAAATCCCCGTCCTCGCTTCGCAATCGTCTGCAGCTCTCCGTGCGTGCGTGTGTGTGTGCAGGGTTTCTACTCACGACCAGAGGGAGCTCCTGCCTTGTGTGACGACCCCCGTGAACTTTGTCAGCCTCCTGGCATCCACCTCGAACCACTGGAACGGGTCATCTCTCCCCGCGCACCAGGCCCCGTCATAGAGGTCATCTTCATAAAGGCCTGCCTGCGGGCCAGAAGCAGACGCATGCATGGAGCACAGTTTTATTCCAGATGTACATGTTGACTCACACACATGGTGTATGCATGGTACAGCAGACTGAATAGTAATGCTGACAGTGGCTACTTGGCTTTCTTACAAATGTGTGAAGAGGGTGAAGTATGCAAAAGTCAACATTGCTTAGATGTTTAGATCTTCTGACAATCTGAAGTCTATGCTGTCTAGATAAGAATCAGCTAAGGCCTGGTGGATGTGTTTTCCTGCCATGATGAAGATAGCACACTGACTGTGTAAAACAGGTGCAGCCTACATAACTCACACTGGGCTACAGGGAGTTAACAAGGGCAAAAATAAAGCCAGTAAAGCTGAATTACAGAAATAAACTGCGGACACATCTGTGAGACAGGACTCTTACTTTCCCCACCAAAACCCCAGCATTCCTGACTTTTCTGCAACAGTTTCAGCGTCGTAACATTTCACTGATGTAACGCGAGGACACGTTTCTCTTGACGCTCGCTCGGTTCAACAGCTGAAAATGTTAAACTAATTTTCAATGCATTAAAAGCTCCTCCATCCATAAAAAGCCTTGTGCTGCACCATTTGACAATGTTGGCTCAGAGCAGAGATGGCGCGAACCATCACGCACATGCTGTACGCTGACAGGACACATTGTTCGTCTACTTCATCTGAACTTAAACATTGTGTTGACACACAGTTGCGGACTTGCTGAGTGTATAATATCACAGCCTCTTTATCACGAGTGCCAAGTCTCTTTGAAGTACACCGCTCTCATTAAGCCTTAATACAGAATCATATCAAAACTGACGAATAGGACACGTCCACATTTACATAGTATGCTCACTTCAAAGGGGGGTTAAAGGTACATTATGTAAATTGGCTACTACTACTACTACTACTCACTGACTCTCTTACCTCCACTGACTGTGCCCCTATGTCCTGTATGGATTAAATCTCTTTATCATGAAAAGTAAATCAATTTGATTTAGAATTATTAAGGACTTTTGGATGAGCGCAAGTATGATATTCCTGCAGACACAGGAGATCGGACAGCTGACACACATCTTAACATCTTGTGGCAAAGAAGGTCACTGGTCGATCCAACTTCCTGTCAGGATGTGGGTTCGGAAAAAAAAAGAAAAAAGAAATAGGTCACATTTGACGGTCCAGTACTTTTCATTTACG
The DNA here is from genome assembly GCF_045865225.1 of Trachurus japonicus. Classification (NCBI taxonomy): domain Eukaryota; kingdom Metazoa; phylum Chordata; class Actinopteri; order Carangiformes; family Carangidae; genus Trachurus; species Trachurus japonicus. Next base: position 8,492,539 of record NC_140925.1, read on the forward strand.
TACTGTTAGGAGACGTGGGGGTCCCAAGCGTAAATGGACCACTTTCCTAAAGCGAAAACGCACACGCTGAGTTTATTGTGGAATGATGGATGAGAATTACATGATGGGCTTTGTTTTATGTTCTGTTTGTCTGGCAGTTGCTGTAGCAGAACATCTCAAACAGATGACTGATTATCCAGTGAAATATGGACGAAGGCTTGGCGACGGAACAAGCGATTACACTTTTGGTGCCAATCCAGATCCAGGTGCAGATGCAGGAGCTTCCATGAGTAGCTTGCTTGGATGTAAAAAATAAAATCTGGCAAACGTATCCCATAATTACTATGTATGCATTTTCCTGCTGGGTAGCGTTCTTTCATTTACATTTCAATTGCACTTTTTTCAATTTTACAGGATATGTAAAATCTCAGAACTTGTTAATATTTCAGCTGTTCCTGTTTCCCTGTTGGTGTGCATCTACCAGTATCAAGAGAAAGTTAATTCAGCCCAGTGCCGTTGGTGTCTGGAATCTAAACAAAGTGTAGCAGCTACAAAAGTGGAAATAAACCAAGTCCTCTGGCCACAGGCCTGATTCAACAGGCAACATCTGTTTTTGATGTGTTCCTCCTGATTTACAGATAATTGTGCTCTCGGATGGACACTATCTCTGTCCCCTCCACAACTCCCGACGTGCACTCACGCGCACGGGAGGGCGCGCGCACACGGCAAACAATAAATCCTTTGTTTTTGCTGGTTTCCTGAAACATAATGCCTCTGCTGTCTTGAGTGAATTAACAGCATGTGTGTGCGTATGTTTCATTAATTGTGCCGTTGGATTCGGCGTGGCCGCAGCCTGCGGAGGACGAGGCTCGCTGCAGACTGTACGCAGGCTAATACCCTCAAAGCACGGCTTGCACTAACAGGAAATACCTCGTCTCCCAGATGCCAGTCCTTTTTTATTAGGTTTGGGGATGTGCCCCTGGTATTGATGGCAACACTATTACTTTCTATGTTGAGTTAGCTTTGAAGTATTAAAAATATGCTGTGGGCTGAAATAGGATGATAATGTCATCCACATTTAACTGGGGAAAAGCAACTTATCACAGAGGACATCTTTTCCAAGGAGCATAAATATGAACTTAATCAGATATTGAAATTAAAAGATACTGTCTCTCAGCCATATTTCTTCTTCTATTGCTGCTGGAAAATGAGAGGTGAGGTGAGATTGCCTGGGGTGTACAATGTGAGCTCCAATACTCCTGCTAAGCTTGTTCAAGCTGCGCCAAGACTTTATATTCCCGTCTTACCTGGATGTTAAGGCGACCTCTGTGTGCACCGAGGCCGTAACGTTTCGTAGTTGAGGCATGAAGCTGGAAATCATCAATCTTCAGCGTCTCCAATCCCATAGGAGGGCATTCTGGGTAATGAGAATGATAAATTGGCATTTTAATGGTAATGTTATGTATCATGTGTTGCATTGCTCCAGGAGCTTTGTTTCTCTGCACTGTATACAGCAGCTCCTGAATGAGGGCCCATGTGTGCATTTGTTAATAGCTTGACAAAATGACTCAACAGTAATGAGCAATTTAGACTTTGCACAGTGAGCTCAAATGTGTGAAGCAAACAAGGCAGAAGCGAGCTGTACTATGTTTGTAACTGAGAAGATCTAATAATACGAGCTCTATTCAGAGAAGCTAAAGCAGGCAACAGATAGTGAGCAGTAAAGCTTCATCTAATTATGTGAAAGGCCCAAATTAAAGCTGAACGTGATTGCTATCATAATGGCCATTATTTGTGTTGATGTCTCTTTGTTCTGCCTCTCAACAATACACACACACACAACAAAAGTGAACTGGATGTGCATGTGCGTGTGTGTGTGTGTTGTGTATAAACAGCCCATCCTTTAAAACCTGGAAAATCAAACAACAAAAGGAAAGAATGAATGAATGAAATGGAGTTATAACAGCGTGACGGAGACTTTGATGTCTAAACTCCTATAAATTTCAAAATGCGTCAAGCCTCATGGGTGATTAATGACAGTACACTATGAGAGCTTCCTCTTGTTTTGTTTTTCGGGCTGTTTTTTTTGTAATTTTGCAATCCACACCTATCAAAGCCGCCCAACTGCACACTGCATACATGATGAAATTGTTTAAAAATGACCGGAGCAGTATCATTATCCTGAATTAGAGAAAATGGGAACTTGCTGCAGCTGCAGCCGCAAAACTTTATAAATATTATTAAAGGTTTTTATTAAACTGTGAAATTAGATGGAAAATCTTTCAATGTCAGAAAGGTATTGTTATGATTTTCAGCTGTGATTAGATAATGGACTTCATGGATGATGAGGATTTAGACTTTGCTTTTCAGCTGTTACTAATCCACAAGTTATAGAATTAATGGAGTGCTTAAATCACCATACAGCACACAGCTCACTGTTTGCTCCAGTGCACTGGTGTGTAGTGAGGGAGTTTTGGTGCAAGCAGGTTATAATTATAAAAACAGTTCATTAAAACAAACTATCTATAGCTGTTTTTAGAGCATGCACAGCAACTCCAGAAGGACAGACTGGAGTAGAGGCAGAAAAAAAATAGTTTCTGGTGAGGCTCAATGCAGTTCCCATGATGCAATCTAATTATGTCTTTTTGTTTGACGCTCAGTGCCATAAACACCAGTGTCTTCTTAACTCTGTGTCTCTTGCTAAAGCCTGTTTTTTTTGTATGTTAAAAGTCTGCACAGCTGAGCTTAAATAACCCTGGTGACATCACTGTGTGACCTCATTGGGGGTTATTGAGTTATTTCCTCAGATTTGACTCTCACGCTGTGTCTGAAATCACTCCCTTGCCCGCTCACTCACGCACCGCACCCTGTTGGATAGACTCAAAATAGGGAGACGTGAACTGAACACATTGTCATTGCTGTACTTTGCATCTACTGTATAAAATGTGGTGCGATGCACTGTGGGATTTTTTTCACAGAAAAGTACATGCTTCAAAAAAGGAGGGAGGGCAAATAAAGTGCACAATACAGTAAATAAGAAGTGATTTTGGACACAGTTTCAGACCCGTTTCGACTGACTCAGTGGTACTCCCCATGATGAGTAAAACTGACTGAAATGTGTGTTGAGTTATTGTGATGTGGAGTTAGCTGGGGACACCCAGAGTGAAGCCAGTCGCTGTATGTGATGCCTGGGAGCTGTGATTCAGACTTCAGTGTGTGTGACCTTGATGTGTTGCTGTAGGCATGTTGTGTGGCCTCATGCTTAGCCGTGCAGAAACACTACAATGCAAACAATACTCATCTTGTCATGAGATATGTCTTTTTTTTTAGCCTTGCGTTGCTGCTTTGTTTGTCTTTTGATGGTTTTGCAAGTGGAATAAGGTTAATATCCATTAATCCATTGATTCGTCTTGTGCTGCCACTTTCCAAGATTCTCATAAAATTGTTGTTGCAAACATAAATTATTCTAACATATTGTTTTATAATTAAATTATAATACTAAAGCAGAAGTTCCTTTATCTGTACGATGATACAGCACTGTGGAGCTCTCCTCAGCCCAAACTAAAAGAACCAAATCCATCAACACAATGAGTCCCATGGCTCATATCTTTACTGGTGTAACTGATGGCAGCAATTAGCATTCATCAATGTGACTGATCACACTGTAATTAAATCCTTGAGCGTGCCAATTATCCAGTAACAGCCACCGACGCCCCAGCAGTGGCCTGTCAGGCAGGCGGCTGTATTCAAGGCACTCTTGCCTTTATTTTGGAAAAACACAGTCTTAAAAAGAGAAAGCTGCACATCACTTAAGAATGTTTTCATTTGCTGCTGGAGGGAGTTTGCAGTTCATTGGAATCAAATGCCTGCCTTTAAGTGATTGCAGTTACTGAGACGGTGGTCACTAAATAGAGTTCTTTGTGTGAGATTGGCTCATCTTTTACACCACAATGGACGTCGCCCAGCGCGGGCCAGATGGACAAATCAAGGCTGACGTGTGAAGGCTCGGCTGCCCAGTGGCTCTTTGGGTCAGGTCGAGCTGTTTGCAGACTTCCCTGGACCACAGCAGTGGAATTTCAGAGCAAGAATTTCCGATTGGGCACCAGTCTGTTTGAACATGTGCTTCACATGTCGCTGTCACACGGCCAGGATTGAATACTGAGAGGTGAAACAGGCACAAAGAGGACAAAGGATTTTTTTTTTACTGTCGCTCTGGACATTTGCTTTTACAGTACATATGCATGTTAAGTAAATATTTATGTCCACTGAGGAACCTGGCTTTGTGTTTTATTACTGTTCCATCAGCCCTGATATGTCTGAGCCACTGGAGGTCGTAAATCACATGCATCATGATTTTTTTCAGAAAAACCACAGACACAAATGATCAGCGTCCAAAATCCACACATGCACGAGTGGAATTTATGTTAGGTGCATAAAGAAAACATAGCTCGAGACCAAATTAGCTCCTGCTGTAAAACCAAGGCGTAAAAAGTTGATTAACAAGCCAAATGCAAAGCCACCAGTAGTACCAGTTATTGTAGTAACTCTATACGGCAATAAAACATGTGTTGCTCCACTTGCGACCCTTTATGTCTATATTTAAAATCCTCTTGGAATCAGACACGTACTGTAAGTCCACAGACGAGACGATCACAACATATTAGGGACAAACTGGCCCTCGCAGCAGCCCAGAGGATCAAGGTTAGCGGGACAAACCAAAAAAAAAAAAAGGATGGACGACTGCCATTTTGCAAAGCCCTAAATCATTATCACCATCTGTATGCAATCCTTTGCAAGAGGACCCACACAGGAACACAGCATCTGGATTCAACAATAATGTATAATAGAAATGACAAAACAGGCAGTCAGAGCCTCATGCATTGCAACTAAAGGCCAAAAAAACAATTCTGGGATCAAAGTTTAGTCAGGTTATCTATCACAAGTTCTTTTTTCACATCTGGTAGAGTGGAATTTATGTTTATACAGTATCTTTAACTGATGCTCTTTGACCAGTTGAAAAAGTCGTGGCGTAGAGCAAAAATATGTAACTTTTGCTGATCGGTGAAGTCAGCATTGTCAATCACATGCACCAATTTTTTATCTTAACTTTAAAAAATGTCAGCCACAAGATTTGCCACAATAAGCTGTTATAGCAGATTTCCTGAGTGTGACGGATGGTGGGTTTTATTGATCATGAGTTCAGCTTTTCATTTAGAAGAAGAAGATTGTGTTTTTTTCTCTAAAGTCACTTTAAGAGATAAATCACGCCGCAAATCATCCGACAGCTGCACAACAACCCTTGATGCAATTTTTACTTTTCAACAGACCCATCTTTCAAAAACCCTCAAGTCGTGTTTCGTCAACCTCAGCCTCTGAAGCTCGGCTGTGCACGTGACAAATTGTCATATCTCGGCGGAAACATCTTGTTTCAACATTCATTTCTTTTCCGACTGATGGGAATAATGAATGAGCTGTTGAAACCTCCGCTGAATCAGACTTTGAAAATCCCTGCTAGTCTCTGAACTACGTTTAATGAATTCCCCATTGTGTTGGTATGTGTGGATGTGGCAGCTACTGAGGCTCTGCTCCACCTTCGACAATAGCCAAATAATTAAAATTTTCAAGGCTAAACAATTTCTTAAGCCGAGTAATGGAGCTCTTGATGTATAGAAAGTGTGTGATTTGTGCGAACCTGATAAATCAGCCGCTGCCAGGAGACGCTGGAATGAATTTGGAAAACAGATTGGTGTTGAGTCACACTTTCAACCATGAAAACATGATTTGGGGAGTCTGTGCTGTCCAGATTTCGACTGCGCGAGGCTTCCTTGTGCCAGGCATGTCTGAATGGTCTTCCCAGTTTCCTACATACGAGAATATCCAACTTTCTGCTTCCATTCCCCTAGCGGCAAATTTAAGATGGCAGGCTCTCTGTCTGCCCCGGTAGGTTCCTCACAATAGTTTCAACATAAACACATCAATTCTCCATTGGCTCCCACGCCCAATCTTAACCTCCCAGCGTTATTAAAATACAGCTTCTCGCTCTGCTTAATGTCTCACACTGTGCAGACGAATAAAAAAAAATAACGTGTTATATGGACAACATCAACATGCTCAGTGCGGTGGAAATTCTGAGGTCAAACTACTCGCGCTTTGCCCTGAATCACGCTCTCAGTCAAGTGAACTTAATCTGTCATCCAACGTGACAGGAAGGCTACTGGGGCATCTTGGCTTCAGTCTAGCAAATAGACTGTGATCCATGGAAACCAAACACAATGCCTCATAAGCAAAGAGGACATCAGTGCTTCTGTGGCTCGACTCCACTTCTGAGAGCATCATCTTATATTGCCAGACTTTTCCTCTCTGGGAGGAAAAAAAGAAAAGAAAAAGAGAAATTGGTTTCTGAAAACTCTTCGCCTCTCCAAAATATTTGTCATCTCTGGGAGAGTTTGTTTCCTTTTTCCCATCCTAACAGCTCCTGTGAAAGCAGAGAAATGATCCCCTGCATGTTGGAGGAGGGGGGGATGAATTTATATGAAATCATTGAGTGTCACTTGTTCTTCACTCACCTTCTTTTATTGCGTTATATTGTCCTCCTTCTGCGACGCTGTTTGGGTTCTTCAACGTGCTCTTCTTGGTCTTCTCGGCCTTCTTGTTGGGCGTTTTCACTAAAAAAGAAAATCACATAGACACGTATGTATTCAGTCTTAACGGAATATAAGAAGTTGAATCACATTCAAAATTGCTGATTCATTGTCAGCGTGTAGAGATAAAGCAGTGGTGTTGACATGAAAGAAAAAAGGAGGTTTTGGCTGATTCGGTCCTGCACATGTGGATAGATTCAGGGCTGGAGAATGAACCAGGAGGAGATCTCTAGGTTAACTCTAACATTCAGTGACAGTGTATAGTCCCCACTCAGGATAGCTAAGCCAATGACGCAATTTAATGTACACTCTCATTTAGGATCGTTAATACAGTCATAATATTTATGAGATATCAGCCTATAGAGGTTCAAATCAATCATGAGAATATCCTGTAGGAAAAGGTAGCTGTGAGGGCCGGGAGTCACATTCCAAGGACTGAAGATGGAAGTGAGGCGTGTGCTTTTTATTTGACCGAGTGTCAGGTCAGGATAGGCCCCCACGTGATAACAATCCTTCTCACATCTGAAAGTCTTTATCCGCGTCTCATTCAGGGGACAGGTTAAATCCTCCACAATGCTCCGAGCTGCATGTGTGGTTCAGCACAGCGGATTTAGATATGATCATTTAGACGTTGTCACAGCACAGGGCTCATGGCAGTGAGTTAATAGCACCATAAAATGTGCATTTTTACAAAGTGGAGAGATTCACAGTAGTATAAAGACGTGGATGTGAGGTTTTGCAGCTGACATGGGGACATTTTAGATTGAAAGGAATTCTTTAGATGTAAAAGTACAAGTTCCTTCCCCATTACATAACCGAGACGAAGTGGGGTTTTATTAAGAATTAACACAGTATTTTCAGTAAAAAAAAACAAAAACATTTTCTTTTATCTGAAAATGGTTTCCCCAACTTTTGGATTGAGTCCATTATTTTCATAATTTCAGATAAGTTGAATGTGTACATGCTGGAAATTTCAAAAACACTGTATCATGAAACAAGGAGGCTTATATAGCCGGGTGGTTTTTTCAGCAGCTGTGTGATATGAGCATAAAAAAAGACTCAGAATCAAGACAAAGAAGCAAAAAATCTACAAAAAGGTTTACATAATGGTACATTTGTTGCATTTTTGGCCACTTGACAAACTGTCTACACAGGTTTCTATACGCCCTTTTAGCAGTGCTACACTTTCAGGATCGAGTCACGATAGGAAAGTCACGAGATTGCCTGGGGCCAGCTGGTTAGCATGCTAACTTCAGTAGAAGAAAATACTTGATAGAGACAAGTTACCATTGTTTTTTTCTTCTTCCTATTAATAGAGATAGCTGTAAGTGATTTACAGAATGACGTTTTCCTCTCAACTTACGTAGGTAAACAGCTATTGATGCAAATCATAGCCATATAGCAATAGCAAAACTTACAAAAAGCTTCTTTCAGAGTCTTCGAGTAGGCTATAAACTAATCTGATTAAAATGCTGTAAAAAAGATTTTTTAAGCCTTTGTAAGTCCTTGCAGTTAGGCTACTTTTCACAAGAGCACTAAAATGTTTTATGTGTGTATGAGTGTAATGCGGATTGAACAAATAACTCTCCGCAAAAGCAAATAGGCTAGTGGCTTCAGTGTGGTTTGCTGTTATTATTTCCCCTGCAGTCCCACCTGCAGCAGGTATCCCTGCTTAGACATGTGAAGCCAGATGCCTGAAACATGAGGTCACTGTCGATGCAGCTGTTCTAAATCACCGGCCACCAACCACCAGAAGCCCTCATGCCTGTTCCTCCTCCAATCACCTGGCAGGATTTTAAACCTGCCTCCAAACCTGCTACTGCATGTGCTCAGAGTCCCACAGACGTTTCCATGCGGACGTTAATAGGACAGCACTGCTGGGTGCTGGGTCTCGCTGCTATTTGTGGGGAAAAAAACGTGGATTTCACATGTGTTCTGGCTCCGACATGAAATACAGTCCTGACCTCTGCTGTGCGTGAGGTTGTTAATCCTGCTGCTCCGCAGAACCCACACACAGCAACACGGCTCAGATCTATGTGGACGGGGGAGTGAGGAGGAGGACCACCTGAAGAGGTCGTTGTTGTTGTTGTGTTGTGTGTTTTTTGTCCTTTCTCTGCACATCCATCACCATGTGAAGTGAATCCAGCTGCTCCTCTGAAGTCCCAGAGGAAAGCAAGGTTCAATGTCATGCCTCAAATTCTCTGTGTCTGGGGCATTACAGTTGAAAGAAGTAATTAAACAGAGCCACAACTTATGAAAAATAATTCCAGCTTTTGATGTAAACTGATGATGATGTGTTGTTTTTAATGTAGCTTATATTTTATACTCTAGAATATGATATGCATTTATCATTTTATTTCAAAATTGGCAGAAATTATTAACCATACACTGTCATATAGTGTCAGCACTGACTCATAAATTCAACTCATTCAAAAGTTTCAAGTTTTCAAACTTTAATGTTGCCTTTACTGTGAGAAAATGATCAATTTATGTGTTGTAATATAAAGAAACAGCTATATTGCTCATTGATTATAGTGGATAATGACAGTGTGGAGGATTTTAGAGCAGGAATAAAGTTTTATGACTGAATACACAGGAGAGTTTGAGACATAAACTGTAAATCCGTGCTGCTATAAGAGATGGAAATGCTTTTACCTGTTTTTGCATCAGCTGTGGTCTTATCCGTCTGCCTGCTGCTGTCTGCTTTCCCCTTGGGCACTTTCCTGGCAGGGTTATGGCCATGGTGCTCATGCCTGTCAGGTATCGAGGCCACAGGCTTCTCCAGCATTTGGACCTGGTTGTACTGCTCTCTTGTCAGCAGCTCCTGCATGTAGTAATCCTCATCCTCTCCAGTGGAGCCATAGCTGAGGTCTGCAAGCCCCACGAGGAGTCCCAGCAGAGCCAGGGGGGTTAGGAGGCTGAGGCGCTGTCTTGTCATGACCCAGGGGATTATCTCCAGCTGAGAGTCCTGATGCCGTCTCCAGAGGAGCCTGCTGCTGCTGCCGGGCTGCGTCCCATCAACTGCTCCCTCTTCGTCTCCCTTCCCACTCCAACACGGAGAGTTCACAAAGTTCTCGGTGCGCTCCAAGTCACTGACGAAAGCAGCGGAGCCAGAGGGTCCATGGACGCCTCAGCCTGGGAAAAATGCAGTGAGGGAGGGAGAAACACAGAGAGCAGGGGATGAGGGAGAGGAGAGGAGAGGGAAGAGGCAGGGAGGCAGATAGTGCACTTCTCTCCTTTAGATGCTGGCAGGTGACTCAAAAAGAAAGAAACATTTTTTTCATGATCTCCTTTCTGTTCAAACCAGTCCACTCTGCTGACACATTGCACTGATTTTATTGGTGTGGGTAGAAGTGAAACAGGGATAGAAACCTCTCTGGGAAAACATACATTGACACATGGAGGATCTGCTTTCATCTCCATCTCCTCCCACTCTGTCTGGGGCAGGCGCTATGCTCTAACCAGAGGAAAGTTTCCTCTTTCCTGCGGGGGAATCAACACGGGAGACTTAAACAGCTCTTAACCAGCTTACAATTCTGTGTATGCAAAGGAGAAGCAGAGGCGAGCTTCTTCATCCATGTAGGGGGCTCTGCTTTAAATCCAAAGTGGCACAAAAACACAAGCCGGCGAGATCACAAGATGCACAGCTGTCAGTAAAAGTGCACTTATTGCGTTTATTATAACACCACATGATATCCCTTTCACTGGGGGAAAGATAATTAACTTGTTGCTCCTCCTCACGCTGCCACATTTTCTGAGGCTGTTCTCCCTTTCAGCTGAGACCTGTTTGGACTTTGCAGTAATTTACACATTAACAAGCGAGGCTGAAATTTAACCGAAAAACCTCTCTGTGGAGCATCCAGGCGTGTTCCAACACAGGGATGGAGCGCTGCCCCGTGTGTCACAGCTCATCACATCAACGCTGCCTGTTCCTCATGAAGCTCTTTCTCTCCTTTATTCCCTCTCTATTTCATACACAGACGTGACTACAGCAGCTGATGGAGCCTCACATTCAGAAGGAGACAATAACAAAGCCCATAGCCAGGAGTCAAACTGATTAAAACCATATTTTTTTCAGCTAAGAAGCCTTTTCTTTAACTTAAACTGGGGTAAAAAAAAAAAAAAAAGACAAAAGTTTCATCACAAGATGTTCATCTCTGGCATTTAAGAAGCATTTGGAGCTATACAGCAAAGCAGAGAAATGTCTCGCCTTGGGCTTAAAAGATTTAGTCATAAGGAGTGGGGATTCCACGGAGCATTCGCACAACTCATAAGTACAGTTTCTGACATTTCATCCACCTGAGGCAAGACAAACTAAGGCAAAGATAATAATCCCATAACAAGCCTATAGTGCCCTGCCTGGATGCTGCCCAGATTAAATGCAATTGGTTCATTACACACAGCTAATGTGGATGGACACTGCATGGAGAATAGTCTTCAAAAAAAATAAAAATAAAAGGGTTATATGGAAATCAGGCTTTACACCTGAGTCTGAGAGAGAGCATGCGAATAAAAGGGTGAAAGGAAGGCGGCTCAGGCTGCAGGCGAGTCGCAGAAGAACAGGATCTGGAGTGGGTGGACAGCTCGAGGCTGGAATACTCCATGCTCGGCTGGCACAATCTTTCGCCAGCTTGGCAAGCAGTCGCTGATCGCCCACCCACTCTCCATCTAGACTACACTCATCCTTAACTGTCTGGGAAAGAAAACGGAGGAAGGAGGGGAGGAGGATGAGAGAGAAAGGCAGCCAAGAGTACTGTAAGAGTTTACCACATAAAATATCCTCCCTCCCTTCACACCTTAAAGCAACTGCAACTCCCATGTTGGCGTCTAGACTAGTACTGTAGCTGTGAAGCCTCTGCATACAGGCCTACACTATAGGAGTAATAACTGTATGTGATAGTTGGCTTCTTCCTGTCTGTCCACTGAAATTTAAAAATGACCATTTGGTTTGTTTTTCTTTATGGTGCAGTTCATTCTTTTAGAAAGTGTTTTTTGACATTTGAAAAATCCAGCCAATAGCTATTCAGCCATTACCTTAGTTTCTCGGAAATGTCATCCAAGCATTAATCACTTCCTGTCCACACAATGCTTTTCAGACTATATTTCAAGAATTTGAAAATAAACTCTTAGGCGTATCAAAAACTGGATCCTGGTTACACTCTCCATGAGCAAAAGTATCCAAATTAACACTATGATCTTTCCTTAATGAAGTGTTTTAGCCACGGGCTACACTAAATTTTACTGCACTTTGCTACTGCCAGTCATTGTCGACAACAAGAAGAATTTTTAAAACATTGGCAATGAACATTTACAGTCTGTAAAAAACATCACACTACTTACACCTTTGCCTCTGAAATAGCATCTATAATCAATTCCGATCATGAGAGGTCACTTGTCAGGAAAATATGAGAATATCTTAGCTGAGCTGCATTTGCTTGACATGTTTTCCTCTGTACATAAATGCCCAAAAAACAAACTATTGTATTGGTGATTTCCACATTGAAATAAAACCTCAAAACCACTAAGAGACAAATCATGTTTATGTCCTCTATGGAGCTCAAACTGACTATGCACAGAATGCATGTACTGTAAGGTAGTTTAGTAGTGACTTAACCATGGTCAGCGTTTATTAAAACATAAAAGGTGGTCTCTCAAACAGCCTGAATGTCTGCATTAAAACACCTGCTATGGTCTAATGCAGGAGGATCAAACAGCCGCTTATCAGGCTGTGGAGCAGAGCAGCTTGAGGCAGGCATGTTGTGACAATAGCTGTCTTTCTCAGTGAAGAACACCCAAGGTAGGAGAGTGATGGCTCCTGCCTCTCGCCATAATCTCTTCTGGGGAGAAAATCCCCTGCTGAATTCTCATTAATTGGACGTCAGTACCCAGAATGACAGGTTAGAGGCTCAGTGGCAAATACCTACCTGCTGCTGCTTTGGCACCTTGTAATTGATGGAAAGGGAGACCAGCTTCAGATAGCCTAGAATCTGAGTATAGGAAGAATAATGTATAGTGGTATTGTACTGTTCAGTAGGACACGGTGAGGCCAAGTTTTCCCTGACAAACAATGTGTAGTTTGTGATAACTGGGACTATTTCACACCAGACTCTCGCTTTTTAAACATAACATAAATTAAAGTTGGTTATGAACCCATAGTGGCTTGGAAATGTGGACTTACTTTTCTGTTTGCATAAGGGGAGAATCTGATTAATGCGTGAAATTTCATGCTGTACACACACACAAAATGCAAACACCATTTGTGATCATCCATCAAATACAACCTTGAGTGTGTCAAACGGGCTCGCGGCCAATATTTGTCATAAATTCTGATCTTAAGAGTTCATTCAGGACAAACAGGTCGGCTTTGTGGTTGATAGGGACAAACCTGCAGCATCTTATTTATTTATATATTTATGTCACTGTCCACCAAAATATAATATGACACATTTATGGATCCAAAACATGGCGTATTACAACCTTGGATTTACTACTTTACAGCATGTGCATTTCATTAGGGGTGAATCTCAACTCCTGGCATCATTTATATTCCGCAAAAATCTGCAAGCAAAATCTCTGTTGCTGCAAGTCAACACAAGGATGACATTGGTGCTGTCAGTGTTTGAATTTTAAGTTGGTGCAATGTAAATTTGAGTGACATAGATAAAGAATTAGCACAGCTGCAATTCTCTTTCTATAGATTTTATCTGGGTGTGTAATTCTTTCTATTTCATTACCCACCGAAAACAATCACAGATGAGGTTTTATATTTGAAATGTTAAGATGTGTATCTGTACATATACGTTTCCTAACTTGCAGCTATGATAACTGTATGATGTGAGAGGGTGGTAAAAGCCTGATGTTGGTTCTTATTTCTGCTGTGTCCATGGAAACTGTGTGAAACATGGCGAAGGTCATTGTGTGAGAGCAGCATGGCAAGTTTTTGTCAGCTTGTGTTTTTTGCGGTATCCTTCATGGAGCTCAGAAATGCCACCAGTCAAGAGAAAGATGCAAGACACTTTCATTGGTTTGCTTCTAGTCAATAAAAAGCGAGTGTTATAATGTGATTACGACTGCTGGGCTGCGTCACAGAACAGGTGTTGGTATTTTCTTTGTTGGCTGCTGGCTGCTCTAACGGTCAAGCAGGTTCCAGCAGATGTTTTATGAAGAAAAGGTTAATACCAGATATTACACTTTTTACCTTTTTCCTACTTTATTTGATTAGAAACATGTCCAGTTAATCCAGATTAATTTTGTTTTTTAGTCATTTACCATCTGATCATGATAAGTGCAGCACAGCGAGATGTTTTGTCTTCCCTCTGGTGACCATACAGAATCGAAGCAACCTAAAGTTTTGTTAAATTAAAACTCTGAAGCTGTTTCTGCACAGCCAGCGATGAGTTATAATATTGAGAGGGAAGATGTTTAAGTTATATGAAGTGGGACTTGGATATTCAAAGAGGCCACCGGCCTAGGGCTATTATTTTTACGCTTTGGCTTGTCCGAAATGGTAATTTTGAAGATGAATTTTATACTTTGATGTAGTGTTTGAGCAGATGAATATGAAGCAGGCTGACCTGGATGGACTGGAACTCAACTCTTATTGCCAAATATTCTACACACTACAGCTGCTGTAACCAATATTTTCACATTAACAATGGATCAAGGTATGTGGAACTGGTTGTCAAGATTAGTGAGAGCTGAGAATGACTGCTTCAAATCTCCTCTCAATGCTCTGCAGCGTTGTTCCTGCTTGCAGTAGAAAGTGAGTAAAACCCACAAAGTTAGCAACCAGCTGGTGAATGAACACAGTGGAGCGTTTAACAGCTGAGGAGTTGCAAATTCCCCTCTGGGGTTGGCGAAAAGCAAAAGAGAGATATAATCTAAGTGAATATTTGACTAAAGGTCGTCGTGCCTGAAACATGACACTAAATTATTGCTACCGGGTGCATAATTAAGCTACAGGTTTTCCATGTCAACATAGGAAGTGATAATATGTCTGTTTTGCAGTTAAAATCTGTCTCAGCTTTCCCCCAGGTGGCCATATAAATCAGTAAATGATGGTTTAAAGTCCAAAGATCAGTGAAAGTCAAATTGTTAAAGCAAATGTTTTTGTTGGTGTGTGAATAATATTTTGTCAAAGTGCACGCTAAGCTGTTTATTCAGGCCAATTGAGACATCTGTATTTTGAACTTCATGCAAACTACCTTTATGTTTTCCTACTTCTGCGCTGGCTCTCTCAAGTCATAACATTATTTTATGATTCCTGCAGAAACTATTACATTTGTCACAGTCCGACAATTGTGGACAATCTGTGGTTTGGAGAGGTTGTGCAGAATGTCTCCACTACAGAGACCCCTGAGTGATGAAAAGGCTTTCAATCTATTTATCACGACTTACTTAGATCCCAAACTGCACAGTAACATTGTCAGTTTTATCATGTGGTGGCCTGGGTCCCGCTGCTTTTCAACACAACCGCCCTCAGTTTCCTCACTAAAAATGTTCCCTTCCTGAACACCTGTGTTTCTAATTCTTTGTCCACGTTCACCACAGCTGGGACAGGTTCCAGCTGGATGTAACCAAAACAGACCAGATGTTTGCATCTAATAACAGTGACAGTTTCTAGTTTGAATGGCAAGTGAATCATGATTGAACCATTAATTTATAAAAGTTGATGCAACCTTAAGCTTTAGTTGTTTTCATGTTCTACAAGGTTTTACTTTTTGCAGGGGAAGTAGAAATTATCTATGAGCCTGGAACACAGAATGAAAAGCTTATCGATCTCTAAAACGCCATGGATCTCCTTAATGTGTCATCACAGATGTGATAACACAGCTGCATGCAGGAAATTCACAGTCAAGCTGTGGTCCTGCATTGTACGGGCAACCCAAAGGACATCTGGCATTGTTTTCTACTTCGAGAGGATGGTCTGCCCAGGCCCATATGTAACCACATTAAAATTCTGTACTGTCCGTGTTGTGAAATGCTTGGCTAGAGTCTGAGGTGAGAGCTAATGCAGAACAATGACCCTGGATCCACTGAACCTTGCTGAACAATGACACAACTACAAGGGCACAAGAGGCCTGTGAGGAGAGGAAAAACAAAGGAAAACATCTGGTTTTCAGGCAGCACATCCTCATTTGTTAATGATTTGGTAAAAAAATAGCAGAATCTATTCATGGGGATTTACCAACGTCAAAACTGAACCATTAGGACCAATTATAGGGACACAAACACAGATCAAAAGGAGTTCTCAAGTTTTAAGACATTTCTAAAGAGATAACACACCATAAAGACAAACATGTTTTAAAAGAGCGCGGGCAACAATCTTTACAAGAGCAGGGAAAACGTTCACTGCCTGAAAACATAAAAATAACCGCAAGCTGTCTGACAATGCCATCACGATAGCGTCTCAACTAAGCAAAGCAGGGCAATCAGTAATCAGTAGCTTTGCCAGGGACCATTTCTATGTCTGCAATATGTGTCCAAAAGAGATAAAACCACATAGCAGTGTATATCATAAACAGATGTTTTAGGCTGAACCCTTAATAACCCACAAATGCTGGAAAAGACAACTGAATAGGACTTGCAGAACCTTTCTGTTTAATATCCTCTGCTTACTTTTGGATTATGGTGTGAAATGTAAGAGAGAATAATCACTTTCACACTATTGACCAATCTCACCCAATAGAGAGACTATAGTTTTTGTAAAGATTTGTTTGTTTCCTGCATTCCTGGCTCACTCCATCACCAGTGGGCAAGACTGGGCCTCACACAGCCTCTTCGAATATAGCTGGCAAACTATCAGAGCACTCAATCAGCGTGATGGATTGCAAATGTTTGTTGCATAAACTTGTTTATTCAGATCTTTCTCTCTTGTTATCTCAAGAAACCCTCCATTAATCACTGACAACAATGAGACACAGATCTGTGATTCAAAGGAGGGTTTTTCAATTCGACTCAGCTCATTTGAAAGGATCATGAGAGTGTTGTGAGTGAGCTGGGGATGTTGTCCTTGTCACTTTGTTGGTGGTCTGGGCAGCATATTCTACCCTGACTGAGATGGTCAAAGGTTTTAAACTTGAGAGACCAGTTTTTTTTTTTAAAGAGTCCCTCTCATTAAGAAGTCAGACACCGCAATGGAATTTCATTAAAGTTTAATTTGACAAGGGGCTAAAGTGCAATGAGGAGTCAGAGCACTGGAGTTGAGCGGACTTGATGAAAGTTGTGGGAGCGGCATTGGAGACAGAGTCCCCTATGCTAAAGTCCTTATCCAAACCGACGAAGGAGAAACGGATCTGAAGACAAAGCTCCTTTCGATTACATCCAACATCCTGCTGTGAGTCCCATAAATGTGACCTGGAACGCCCTGCCTGCCTCCATGAAACATGTTCAGGGACTCCATCTTCAGACTCCTGGAATCTATGAGGTCTTCTCTTGTCTCAAACCAACATCCACATAGCAACAAGGACGAGAAAAGCAGCTCCTCTTGTTCCCAAATAAGGTGATAGCAGTGTTTCACAAACTCACAATGGTTCTGGCCTGGACCACTCAGGAACCATTTCGTCTTGAAATCAGAAATTTCCTTTTTTTCGTTTACTTTTTCATTGCAAGGATAATGCGATTTGAGCAATGTTATTGGATATAAGCCTTATAAATCCTTTCACAGTTGGCTAGTGTCCAAAAATTAGGGTATTTTGCTCACAAACTAAAACATGGGATCTGATAGGGCCCCCACCAGTTATTTATTAATATTTTAATAATGAAATCATCATGCCATCAAAAATTCTTTATTTTTGCTTATCTGGAGATAACAAAGCTTGTTTTCTCGTGATTACGGATCATTTTATTTATCATGATGATCTGTTATCACAAGAAAACAAAAGGTTTTTGTTTTCTTATTCGCCTACTTGAAGAATGGGGAATACCAATTGGAGCATCTAGCTGTAGGCCTACTAATTGATTAAACATGAAGGTGCCAGAGGAGTCCTACCTGCAACTAGCCTAGCTACATCAAACAAAACTAGGCATATTAAAGACATAGCTAGCCTATTTATTCCTTGATTTAGTAGGCTACTGGTGAGTTATAAATCCTCCCCAACAGTCAAGACAATGATCTTAAGGTTCTCAGATCTCGAGAAAATTTAAATATGTATTCTTATCTTGAGAAACCTTTTCTTTTCCTGGAAATTATAAATCATGGCTAGGATGTTGTACAGTAGTGTAAGATATGTTTGGACAACAATGCGGCCCTTGCCTCCCTCAGAGAGATGGAGACAGTGTGGCCATGCCCGTCATAAACAACAAGAAGAAACATGCAGGATACCCTCTATAGTAATTTCATAGTTGTATAGAGTTACTGACTATACAATCACCTCAGTGTTAATAGCTTGTTCAAACGGACATCAGTAGCTCCGCTCACCTATGACAACCGGTAGCTCATATCGAACGCACCTTTCACAATGTGGCGGTCTATTTGAACCGCCGCTCCTCGCCACTTCTGATGAACGCCGACGCCGACCATCCAGGCCGTGGAACAGCTCTTTCCCTGACGAGTAAAACTGTAATCTACACTTGAGTAAGTTTCAGTAAACATAGCCTACTAGCCAATGCACCAAAAAGCTGGATGCCAACTGCCGTAAAACAGAAAGAAGAAGAAGAAGCAGCATACCTGCCAAATGTGTCTCTTCGAGATGGATATGATGAAGAGATAACTTCTTTTTTGGCGTTCCCCGCCGCCGCCATTTTGAAATTCACCTTTGCAGGTGGACCCCCAGGTGGCAGAAACCTCTTTTAAACAAACTCTGGAGTTTATTGGCGGGATTTATAACAGCAGAGGCCAGGACAGTCACCTCTTCTCTTCAGCAAGGTAAGTTAAATGCAAACACAACCTTAGGCTACTGTATGGTTTGAACGTCTTTGCTCTGTTCATTTGCACTGCTGGCTGTTGAGGCTGTTGTTTGTGGTCCCCAAGCTGCTAATTCCTGTTTTTATATTACTGTCATACTCTTGTGAAGTATTTTAATTTGTTGGCTATTAATTATGAATGAATTAGTATAGTCATTTTGGCTCCAACCAGTGGTGTTTTGATTGCTGTTTGGCACATGCATTGTAATATTGTTGTGCTGCTGGTTTTTCATGCTGATGAATACTGATTTTTGTGTGTTGTTGTTAAGCAGTTTCTTGGTTGTTGGTCCAGTAAAGGATGATAATGTGTAGTGGCTGTAGGGATGTAAACATCACACAGGCCATGCATATAATTATTTCCCTAATTACTGGCCTCATGGGAACTCCTCATCCATGTAGGCTGTGTCTCACATTTTCTATACACACTTTATACACAAGTGAAATATTTTCCAACTCGAAACAAATGGTGACTATTTGATTTACTGTTCATGCTGTTATTGAATTGACCGAGCTGCTGTTTTGTGGTTTAAAGTAGATTTTCACATAGGAATAAATTTGTAATCATCTGCTGCAGATGAGTTATTGGTTGCTGCATTTAGATTTATCCTATTCAGTTACTATAACTTGGTCTGAGTGTTTCGCTGGGAGACAATGGCACGAAACTTGCTGCTTCTGCTGCAGCATTTAATAAACTCTACCTCCACCACATTATCCACCTGTACGCTTGGAGACCAAGTTCCTCAGGGGTGACGTTTATCATCATCACTCCGGTCTCTGCTATGATGAGCTTGGTGTTATCCTTGTGGGAAATGATGAGGTCAGAGTCTCGAGTAGATAGCAAATATCATCTCTGTATTACCATTTCAAATCTGTTCCTCATGAACTGGTTGACTCTGTCCAACAGACGGAGAGAATACCGCCAGCATCAGAAAAAAAAAAACACTGTCATTTGCCATGACAACAAGTTGTATTTTTGGCAGACAAGAGGCCAAAATTCAACACAGAGGCAATGCAGAGAAATATGGACTAGCAGGATCTTTGGCTAAATGTGTTCTTTCAAAGCGTCTGTTGGGTTTCCTCCAACAGTAGCATTTGTCCATTTTCCTGTCAGTTACTGTATTCTGAGAGAGCACAGACTTGGATGAAAGACGCTTTGATAATATTTGTGAATTCCGAGGAAATTGAAGTTGGTCGGGGGCTCTCATCAAAACGGAACCTCTTCAGCCATCCAGATGGACCGTTCCAACTCCAAACAAAATATGCAAATGATTTGCAGTCACTTTCTTTTCCTCCAGTCAGACCGTCTAGGTTTCAGTGAGAAGGAAGTAGCTGGCAGGTTTGAGACTGAGCGGTGAAAAAGCTGTATTCCCTTTCGAAAACGGCAACAAGAAGAATGGTTCATCATGCCCTTCAATAAATCTTTGTAATTGCAGTTTTTCACTCAATTATAAAGGAGGGTTTTTATCAGTGGTATTTGGGTCAATTCGTCTTGATGTGTTGTTTTGGAAAGAAGCTATAATGGGCTGCCAGAAAAGAAAGACTAACAGGTGTTTTTGTCTTTCTCCTTGTTTAAAATCAAGGCTCCTCTTAGTTTTAAACACAAGTTCATCTGGATGTTGTTGTTGAAACTGGAGAACTGTCCCTATTCTGTTGTTGTTGCAAGTGTATATTCTTTGATACTGCCTGCCCTCTAGTGTAGAGAAGATGTATAACTGCAGCACAGACTGTAATTTCACTACGTCCTTAATTGAGATTGTTTCGAAGTGTTTGACATGTATTTGAATCATAAGGTTTTGCTGGTGGTTTGTGCTGACTTATCTCTTATCCTCATGTGTGCAGCTGTCTCTCTAAGATGTTCAGTAGTCTTTGATTTAATCTGCCATCTTTGATCATATAAAATCCAATTACAAACATTTTAATTAAGCATGTATGAATTGTTAATTATTCGTTGCTCATGACAAACTCATGGAAAATATTATATAGGCTAGAGAAGACTTGATCAGAGTGCATGGATGCCTCCCAGAAAGCTCACACACTCAACTTCAGTCAAACACAAATGACCAGTTTTCCTTTAATCTACAGCTTCTTTTAACATCTTGATGCAGACCCCCGACTGCCCCGACTGAAGTTTATGTTTGGTGAAAGCCGTTTGATCATTTTATTTTAGCTTTTTTGGTATCTTACTGTTGGTGTCAGCAATTACTGAGGGAATTTTTTAGGATTGCAACTACATATAACTGCCAGTAGAGGGTGGTGGTGTTTCATTGGTCACACAGATCACACACTCAGCTGCTGCTCAGCTTCTCATCACATGAAACTTTGGAGATACTGAACTTGAATTGTAAATAAACCGCAATCCATGTCTCTGTCATGTCAGATGAAAAGACAGAAACCGATGTTCCTGGTCTCATCTCCTCAGTTCTGTGAAGCAAAATATCTTCTGATGAATCCAACACAACACAGCTTTTAAAAAGAACACATGACACTGCTTTTTATACCTTTGAATTCACTATTTAATTTTATACACCTGGTCACAAAAAGAATAACAATCAAGACCTGCCAACAATTCTTTCTTGCATGTATTTACTCACTCTCTCTCATTCAAACACACACACAAAATCACCACGCTCACTTGTGCTATTTTCTATCTTTGATTCATCTCTGCTTTTATAACTTAAAAAATAATTTAAATAAAAAAAACAAACATTGATTTTTCATGGGCACTTGAGAGAGATGAAACTCAAATGAAGGGGCTGGCTGACATGTCAGTGGTTTGTTCTTTTTTTTTTTTGTTTGTTTGAACTGAAATAAAAGGGATTGTTCAGAGTTTAGAGTTGTTCTCCCAGAGGAAGGAGTCATTTCGTAGCACTTTGGCCAGTTTGTCGTTGAATGGCATGTAAAAGTCCCGCAGGATCTCTTTAGTGATGGGCAGCATGGGTCCCAGGTTTTTGTCAGCTGGCCTCCTGGCGTTTGATGCTGGACTTCTTGTGATATCTGACTCTATTTCCTTTGTCAGTGGCCCTGTAAAACACATACAAACACGTCTTTCACATACCGTCTTCCTTGGCCACAGTTATTTCCACAGTACTGAACAAATGGAATAAAATACAGCAAAGGACACCGAAATGTCACCATGTCTCAGCAGCGCTCTGAGCAGAAGATTTGACGGTCTGGGAGGTGATCGCACCTCGGCAGCTCTTTGAAGAGCTAAGTCTGAGCTTTGGGGCAATTAAACTGTGGGATGAATCAGTGAGACAGAACGGAAGGGGCAGACAGGGGAAAAACTGTTTTTGCACATATATACACTGGCCTGTTACTAACAGCAATCAGTTCAAGCATACCCAAAGGAAATGCTGGCACCTTTTTGATACTGAAAGTTTGGAAGAGCAGAACTGTATCTGAAGGAAATTTACCCTTCTTTTCGGAGCTGGCGGGCTCTACACAAGTTGACACTTAAAAATCAGCAGAATATTCTAATGCAATACTTGCACTATATAGGCTGCCACACAAATGAAGAATAAAGACATGGTTTCTTTTTTCCAATTGATTCGCAATGCAAAGAAACTGAGCCCTCAACTTCTCAAATCTATCTTCATATAGATTTTCAAAGCATTTAAATGGGTAAATCCCTGCTGTCTGTGCTACACATTTAACATTACGTTGAGTTTATTGATGTGTATTTGTATAGTATTAATCCAAGTCCCCACAGGAAATGACTAGAGTTGGAGTGTGTTGGTCACTCACCTAGGTTTAGGAAATCAAAGACTTTGTGCATGGTGTATTTCCTGTTAGAGGCATGGTCTTCCAACCTCAGGACCAGAATCTGTTCCCTGCCGAAGACGGTCAGCCAGTCCATTAGGTACACAATGTACAGGCCGACTTGCAATCTGACCTGAGGACACGAAACAAAGGAATCAATGAGAGGCAATCAAGGAAACTTCCTCCTATGCTGAGGGACATGATTGTAGGTGCATGCATGGTTAACTTCCTTAAGGTTGGGAGGGATGAAAAGAGGGAGGGAACAAATTCCACCAGCTTTCTTTTTCAAGCAAAAACATTTCCAAGCTCTGGTTTTTGCCAAATGTTTTATATAACTGTAAATTGAATGTATTTGGTTTTAGGAACGGTTGGTCGGACAAAACAAGCAATTTGAAAATGTCAGCTTTCGCTCTGGGAACTTTATTTGACATTTTTGTAGATTGACCAGTCGTCCGATTCATTAAAAATAATTTTTATTTCCTGCCTCAAAAGAAGACCAGACACAGATCTTGCATGAGATTTCACCAGGGCATTTGCAGGTAGCCTAATTATTGGTGAAATTGATTATTGGATTCCCCTTTGTGAGAGTTTATTGCAGGAAGGTGTAAACCAGATGCCTTGATATTGGCAAATAAATGACCTGTGTCCTTTCACCTCTTTAGCAAAACCGAAAGTCCTTTCAGAGCAAATGAAACCCAAGCCAAGTAACTCTTGCTTTGTTAAATCAATTTTGGTACAACAGTGAAGGTCAATCGTCTTCTCATGCTGGTGTTTATTCGTCTTTTCTCTCTGGACTCTCTAATCTGAGCCCTAAAACTTTTATCTATCAGCCACAGGCATGATGGACCGCTTGTAAGAACAGCTGTAATGCTTTTTCACATGGTCTAATAACTCTGAGGAGATATTAGTGGATGGACAATTAGGCCAGCGGCAGAGAGCATGCACGCTCCCGCAGGGCCATATAGCTTGTCAGTGGCAGTTGGAGAGGAGGATGTCTGAATACAAGGCAGCCTGGAGGGGAAGCCAAAAGAGGACGGGCCAGATTCCTCCTCCTCCTCCTCCTCCCCCTCTCTGCCAGTCTGCCTCAAGGCACTGTGGGAAAAGCTGGCCAGGGGCCCAACAGTGGGGCCCTGCACTGGCTGACACTAAGACTTAGTCTGTTTTGTGATTAAGGAGGAAGCTGGTAAACTAGGTTTTCTGGTACAAAGAGAGGCTGTGGACACTGCACTCCTCAGTGTCGCCAATCCTTTCATAAAGTCGGTTCAGCAAGCTTTAGCAGGTGTTAATGAAGTGTGGATTTCACTCCATCTGTCTTTTTCACCGCTTTTTCTATTTCTTTCTTCCCACCAGTTAATACACTGGTCACTAAATGCCTTTTTTATTTATTTATTTATAACAGGGCTGCAAGACAAAAGCAGGCGGGAGGGTTGACTCACTGGCATGGCATTGTTGACAGTAGTGTTGTACACACAGGAGCGCATTGTGTACTCCGTAAGGCACCCCTCGAATAACTGCAGCGACTCTGACACCTTCTCGTGGAAATCCTCTGCGGACTTATTGGCAATACCAAAGTAAAGGTAGTCAGAGTAAAGCCTGCAAGACAAAAGAGATGTTCTGTAAGCAAATTGGAACATAAGGCAGACAATGACATTTCACCTTTCATTGGATGTACAGGCTGTAACTCTGTTTTTGGTTCTTAGATACATTGTTTTGTTTTTTTAAGAAACAGACAGGTTAAAACCTATTTTTTACCCATATTTTGAATCATGAAAAAATAATGCTTCGCACAGCAACACAACAGCTATCACAACATTAAACACGGCGCAACTGCAAATGTTGACAGCTCAGAAAAATCTTTCCAGTAGTACAAAGTAGAAAAAAAAATGGGAGAAAGCACAAGTGAGTTGCTGATTATGCAACAGTGACTTGAAGGGGGGAAAAAAACAAACATGATATATTCTTTATTCCGAAAATAATGAGGCTTAAAAGTTCATGTGTTGACAGTAAACTTAGATCTCGGTGAAGTTTTTTCGTTTCTAGATCGCTAATCTCAGCTCTAATGATTTAGTAAATGTGTCTCTGCTGCCTCTTGTAACAAACCAAAGGCCAAAGCTATTTGCAAGTGTTATCTTACTGATGTCAGGCTGTATTAAAAAGGAACGCCGGAGCCCCGTGAACCATATAAAGATAGACAGTGTCTGTACCGAAAAAGATGCTAGGCTTGTAAACAAGTCCCGAGTCATAAAAATTCATTTCCCCTAGAGCGGCTGTAGGGAAAGGTTGCACAGACTGTGATTTGACAGACAAAGGCAATTATAGAGAGCATGCTCAGACATTCTCTTAAGTAAAAATCAACATTAACAGCATAAAGTAATCCCCAGTTTGAAGCAAATGCCTCGCAGGCATCCCGCAGTAAGCTCTCCACGTGTCTGATAAAGGCATCATAATGAAACTTATGTGACAGCCAGACTGAGTAAAAGGCAGCACATCTCCTGTGACCACAGGTCTTTTGTTGCCTATAAACGGGGAAAAAGTGTCTGTCTGTATCTGCACTATAAACAGTCATGATGGAGGCACAAAGGCAGCAGCGAGCATGTCAGAACCGGCAGGGTGCTTTTTTTTGTGTTTTTTTTTAGGCAGTGAAAAGGATCACTCCCACCTTTCAACTGGGTCCCTGAGCATAACGATGAAGCGGGCATCAGGCTGCAGGGCGTGAACAAAGTCCTGGATAAGAAAGGGAGGCTCTCCCTCTGTGGTGTTGTCGTAGAAATACACCCAGGCGTTGTTATCCCACATGGTGGACGCACTGGCTTCTCCTGCAGAAACACACCCACAGTGGTTCAAGTTCACACACAGCCACAACCTAACAAGCACACACACACAATCAACACGGAGACAAAACAAAATGCACATGGAGACACATATTTATAGTTTCCTCTCCTTTCCCAAACCCTTTGCTTTGCATTTGATGTGTGGAGTTAAATACACACAGTTTCCAGTTTTTATAGATTGTGTTTTCAAAGCGGAAGATTGGTTAAAACTACAACTGAAATGACTTGGATTCACAGAAGATTTTATGCAACTATTTGATAATCAACTCATTCTTTTGAAGTCATTTTTCAAGCAGAAGTGGCAAATATTTCATGATTCCCATTCGCAGCTTGTCTTCTCTTCGTCTCTTTCTTGTATATTATATTATTTGGGTTCAGACAAAACAGATGATTTCACAGCGACAGATAGCTGCAGCTCCATGTATACCAACTTTTTTTTTTCTTTCCCCAATGGTTGAAGCATGCACGAAAACAAGAAATGGTTAACCTGTAAATGTTTGCCCTATTAATATTTACCTTTTTATTTGAATTGTTGAATGTTTTGTCAGATTGTCAAACATGCGAAAAAATCTATATACAAACAGATCAATTCATCGAGTTGAAAACATTTGACAAAAATTCTATAAACGTATGGAGGTTTGTTTCAACGTGCTTCAATAATTGCCTCCTCATTGACGGTGTAACTATCAGACACAGCGTGTTCTCCGCACACATGCAACAAGTCAATAAAAAAAGATTCTCGAGCAAGTGCACAAACAAAAGAAATGAGAGTAATTACATCTCCAGCTGTGAACCAAATTGTGGAACGACTACAACCCACACGATGACCGTAATGGCGCGCGTAACAAGTCAGAAGACATAGTTTTCGTCAAACAGTTTGAGAGCCGAAACTTTATCAGGCTTGTGCTGAGAAATGATATCCAGGATTCATTAGGCTGTCTGTGCCTTCATTATCCTCTTATCTGTGAAGTGAAGCTGTGATGTATTTGGAGGGAACACAACGCAGGGCCTTATCTGCCTCCTTTTTCCCAGAGAAAGGGGATGATAGCCAGGACCTATTTTGTGTCATTGACAAAGGTGAGAGAGAAACAGGATGCATGCCGGCAATGCTGTTATGCCTTAAAAAATGATATGCACCGTGATCAGGTCTATTTAAAGGTCTCCGTGCCCATTAAAAGGGCTCCTTTTGCGCCACGGGGGGGAGGCCGTAATAGAGCAAACAAATGGAGGAGCCAGACCGGCGTGCCTCTGGTGTTCCACAGCGGCTTGGTCTTGGCCGGCAGGCTGAGGAGAGTCAAAAGCCCAAGATCCTGGCCACAGGCCTGCACCTTGCTGGGCTCTCCCAGGGCATGGTGTGAATACTGAGCGGGGCATTGGCACACCACACTTCCCCCCTTTACAAGGATTATTTATTTAAAGAGGGAAACAAAACAGGGCGGCACGCTAAGCTGCGTTCAATGCACCAACTCAGTCCAGTGTGAAAAGACTATTGTTGAAAACTTAAATCAGTTTTTCTTCGCAGCTGAGCAGTTCTTTGAGATCGCCTTCGGAGGACGGGGAACGACAGAGACAGATGGAAGCAGAGGGGCTGGAAACAGGATATGCAGATAGAGGAAGGAGGTTTGTAAGACTTCTCCACCCCGCTGTGGATATTATTGCTATCCAGGAAAAAAAAAAAGACAATAATTCCTTTCTACGGCACTTCAGTGAAGTGGCTAAGTGAGGCAGAAGGAAGTCCAATATTATTAAGCTGTTAGACCTCTCTTTAGGGCTGAGTCACTGGCTCTCTTAAAAATCACCGTCACCCTCTGGAGTGAGAGAAGCTGCTACAGAGCGGTGCTGTGCCTCAGCCGTGCTACCTGCTGCTTTAATAGCAGCTTTGTAATATTGGAGGCGAGATTACAAGTGAAGTTGCAGGGAAGTGTCGGGTCACCTCCGAGCCAAACGCTATTGGCTGCAGCCCGATGAGGCCACGGAGTACTGTCGGCCCGCGTTCCTCACAGATCACAGCGCTGATACATGACCTGAGTAACTAATCTGAATCAGCAGAGGGAGGAGGAGGGCTAAAGCTGCTCTCTGACATGATGTGACACTTTGACAAAACAGGAAGGCAGAAATTATGCTGAACAGGAAATATCTGTGCAGCTTAAACCACTGGGAGATCTGATTAGCAAAACGGCAGAGTGACAGACATAGTGTTTTACAGGCTATCATTTGTATCTTGTTCTCGTAGCTTCATACTAACGCATTTCCTAAGATAATAGATCAGTGGCGGTTCATTGAAGTAGAAAGAAGACGTCAGAATGTGCTACTTGGAATTTGATTGATTTGAAGTGAATTGTAGTGGGGCATTGCATGCTCAATGTGAAAAGTTGTCGATATTTTGTGGTTTTATTATTTCTTATATAACCATTATTTATCCAGGGAAAAGATCCATTGAGATTAACAATCTCTTTTCCAGGAATGTCCTGCCAAGATGAGCAGCAGCACAGTGTGCATGATTACAAACAAGTAAACATTAAACAGATGTATTAACAACAAAATAAAAATTAATTGCAATTGCCAAAACAATTCTAGCTATGAAACACCAAAGCTTCAAAACTATGAAACAGATATTAACACAATGATAATCCTTCACAGCTAGGTGTTGCAGGTGCAGCTGGTGACTAAAACCAGACAAAGGGATGAGAGACCCCGTCCTCAACCTAGACCTGCAGGTCAGTCCAGGACCGCGGCCCAGAATAGACCAGGGTCATCCTCCCTGACTCTGTCCACACAAGAGGCACCTTAAACCGCAGCCAGCTGCTGGTTCTGAGACTCTTTGTGTTCTGGATTTCAATTTATGTCAAAGTAGGGATGACAGATAATTGGAAATTGGATAGTGGATTGGAAATAGATGGAGATCAGTGAAGGGCCATTAGCATAGGGCTGGTGGAGTCCAAGTCTTTATTCAAAAGTTCACAAGCATTTAATGGTGATGATGTGCCAATATTTCCGTGTTATGACAGCTGTAGCCTTTAAATCTGACACCTTATTCCTCACAAGCTACTTGATCCAAATACTGAAAGTTTAAAGGTTTATAAGCTCAGTATATGAACAAAATATTTTCAACATTAGTTCGTGTGGTCCTTTTGGATGTTAAACTCATCCATATGGACAGAAAAGTTGATAAAAATTGCTGCTTAAGGGGAACAATTTCTAATGGCATGTACTGTATTATTAAATTCAACCACCAGAGTAGAGGAACTGGCTGCTGCTTACCTATGATGACGTTGGGCTGGCTGGGGCTTCCACTGGCATTTGCTGTGAGGTTGCCCTGGATTTGGTAAGCAGCCTGATCGAACAAGTCCAGGTAGTCTTCCACCGGGTATCGATCATGGAAGCCCTCGCTGAGACGAATAATACCTGGCGAGAGATGAAAGCAAAGGGTCATGGAGGCGCTTCATCGGGTCAAGTTCCGTTTCAACTATTTTCTTTTCCTGGCGAGTTATCACTTATAATATTGTGTTGGAAACGCTCCATCTCAGACATGGTTAGGAAGAGAATCTGCTGCACTGATGTCAGTGAGTATCAGTCAAGAAATGTTTTTTATTCCTGGCAGCCCTCGCCCGTTCCCCTGCTCCTGTGATCACACTGAAGATGGTTGTTAGCATTTCTGTGCTGTCCTGCCTGCAGGGTGACCTAATAAAATCAGATCCAATCCAAAATTCAGCAGGGAATACTGTCTCTGCTCAGCTTTCAGTGTTTCCAATTAAGGGCCAATGTCAAGTTAATGCTTTAAATGTAAGACTAGCAAATGTGTTTTCCATCCAAGCTCCTGTGGTCTACAGAATAATTACAATTTACTAGGCAATTGTGGTGATTCAGTGGACTTAGGAGTATCCATGCAGCATAAGGATAATGAGGTAGCTCAGGCGTCTGTTACTCTCAGTGATGCTTTGATGGTGTCGCAGTAAAATACCTTTCTCTAGTTAGAAGGAAAACATGATTAGAAAACTCCAGTAAACTCTCCTCACAGCCAGCCTGCATCATTATTCATCCAGAACGGTCACACTCGTATGAGGTGTGATGGTGCTGGTGTGTCTCGCTTCAGGGCTTTTTCTTTCATTCTTTTTATTATTTTTTTTTTTTCACACGCGTGCTTTTTGATATGAATGAAGCGTCAGACAATTTTCAAATAGCCTGTGTTTCTTGATGGGTACTGTACGAGGCAGATGCATCTGTTTAAGATTCAAACTGTTCCTCTAAAGAAAGTTATGCAGCGCGGGTAGCATCAAATCACCTTTTCACAGCGCTGGCTGAGTGAAGCCTCGAGGGGGAATGAAATAAATAAATACAAAACAAGACCATTTGAATTTGGTGTTCTCTACGGATGTCTTAAGAGAAAAAGTGCTGATTACCAGCACAGAGCCCTGAGTGCCACACCAGAGGGGATGGAGGGAATGAAAGAAAGTGACAGCAAAGATGAAAGCATGGGGAATGAGGAGGGGTGGTGGTGGTGGTGGTGGTGGTGGGGGGGGGGCAATAACTGAGAGGGGGACCGATGTCCTTGGGATAGAGCTGCATTTCCTGCTCCGCAACATCACAAGGCTGCAGAAAACACAAGCGCGAGGCTGGGCGAATCAAGACAAACATCGCATCCACATCCCGCAGCTTTGTGAGGTCCAAATAATTATCAACTAAAACCGAATGCAGGACGGTAAAATAAGTACTGCATGCTGACTGATCAATCCACCAATTAGGGGTTTGCGAGTCTCAGAGGGATTAGGGGCATCGTCAGCAACTGGATGAACTTCAAAAGGATCGGTTCGGCTGCAACAGTTTAAGCCTCCTTTTGATATTCGCAGTGAGAATTTGGATGAAATTTCCAACAACATCAACAACAAAAACATGTACTGTATGTCATACCTCCAACAGGTATCATGCCAAAACCCCCTTAGATGGAATTATTATTAAAATCATTAAGTAATTTTTAGATGGGTAGCTCCAGGCAACACAAAATGTGTGTATCAGTCATCGCCGAGCAGAAGAATAGTGCTCATCCATAAAGAGAAATCACCATGAAAATTGAGTCCTCATGCTGCGCTGATGCGATACTGCTGCTGCTCTTCTTAAAGGAGAATTATGAGATTATCTCCACACTGTATGTACGCATCTTTCAACTCCCTATAAAGTCATTATCTAATCTGACTTCATTGCATAAGATGAACTGACTTTGAACAGAGCCATTAGACAGATCTGTGCTCTACAGTTCACAAACCGTTGCTCTCTGCATCACATTTTTTCTTGTTCTTGTTCTTCCTATACCTATTTGCAAATGCAGACAACCTGGAGTGATACACACACATACACACACACAGAGACTGACTCACACTCCTGATGCCTGCCTCTTGAGCTGCTGAAGATACTCCATTATTCATGAGCCTTAATGGCTGTTTCACTTATAAAAGAAACAAAACAAAAAAAAATCGTGTAGGTATTGGGAATGATTTTCTTTCTTTTGGGAGCAAAAGCCTAAGACAAAATTAGAATCTTAGCCTACTTTTAAAACTGCTACTTGTACTCTGGACACTTAATTATCAACTACATTTCATTTTGAAAAAGATCTTTCAGATCTAAAGGGAGAACGGATTAAATTGCTTTTTTTTTCTTTTTTTAGCATTAATACAAAAGTCCACCAAATCAAACTAAAGAAGTAATAACACAAAGCATACGTAGGTTAAGTGGGGGGTTGGATTTGTACGATATTCTGGGCAAATACAGTCTCTCACCCAGATCTCGCATAGCTTTTAATCCCATCTGTGGTGGTGTGGCGGCTCCTTTTTAACATCACAGATGCTCATGGTTCAGGAAACGCACAATGTGGCATCCACACATTTAGATGGCAGAACTGCCGCACAACCAGATGTCTGCTGCGAGGCGGCTTGTACCTCTCAACGCACAGGTTGAGGGTTTATCTCTTTGTTTGAGTAAATGACATACTGCCACCTGTTCAAAGGCTGACAATGAAAGCAGACAGTGAGCAAGAAAGATGGTGGGTTGCATCTTTAAAAAAAAAACTGAACTGAGAAAAATGTAGTACTTAATAGATAATGTTAAAGTGTAAACCAGCTAAATACAGAATAAGACTGAAAATATGGCTCTAAGGATTTGTAAAACTTGCACAGCTCCCTCATAAAATGATTTGCTGTCTAATGAAATAAATTATTGCTGTTTTAAATGAGAGTATAAAATCCATGATGTGCAAAAGGGAACGCTATAAAACGAGGCGACAGCTCGCAGCAGACGTAAGCAGTGGATCTGTGGTTTGGAGATGTGTTGCGCATGTTACCTAAGCGTTTGCTAAGCGAGCACAGGAAACAGCGCAACCAGACACTCATGCAGGTTCAAAACAAGTGAGGCTGCACCTTTTTTTTGTTGTTTCGTTTCATGTGTTCCTTGCACATTTTCAACCGCAGAGATAAATCTGTCACAGATGATGCTGATGTGTCAGTCTAAATCTATCTGCATATCAGCCCTTGATGAGAAACGCAACTGCATGAGCTCAACCAACCATCTATGTATCATATGAACACTGCAAAGCACACAGAGGAAGGAGTTTATAATGTTGACTGGAGGAGAAGAATAACTATTGTAAATACAGCACATTAGAGGTGTAAATTTGTGGCTAAGAACTCTCAGGTAGAAAATAAACAGCTTATAAGTTTATTCTCATGCGCAGCACAAGATGGGGTCTTGAAAATTCATTTCTCGGTTAATTGCATTGGGAGATTGAATTGCGTGCATCAGAGATACTTAATTCATATCACATTCAGGGCTTGCATCCAGCTAGGTCGAATATTTGGAAAAAAGACATTATTGTTACAGTTTGCAGTATATTTGATGAAGAAAAAAATCAGTTTTACAATATGAAGCTGGCTGTCAATACCATAAAGTCTTTCCTGCCAATTAGCTAGTAAAATATGTAAAGATAATGGAATTCAATTAAGACAATTACATCACATCTCACAGCTGAACAATAGGATGATAAGTGAGAATACATGAGATGAATTTAATTATGCTTGTGAAACAGACAGGCCTGCCTTTGAGGATGAGACCCCTTCAAATGTTTGTCACTGCATGCGTTTCTGAGGCTCCCTGAGGTAGGATGCTGCCAAGATGATACACTGCAGAGAGTCACATTTCACACTTCTAATACTCTTGGGCTCTGTTTCATTATTGTGTAACAGCTCGGAGGCCTCCATCACCACAGATTAGAGTTTGCTTTACTCACCAAACCTCTTGCGGGTCCACCAGTGTGGCTCTTTGAAAATGGTGAACTTGACATCCGGGTGCAGCCTCAGTCTGTCGTACAGGTCCGTTGTGCCGCACTTTGGTTGGCCAATGATATAGAAATAAGGAAGGCACCGCATGCGGTAGAGTTTACCGTCACGGTGAAACAAGTGCTCTCGAAAAGTGTTCCTCAAGTGCTGAAACACGGTCCGGAAGCGCTTTGAATAGCGCGCATACAAATTTGTCCTGTATGGGTCCGAAGTGATATTCCCAGTGTAGTCCTCATACCAGCAGGGGTTCTTGATGCCAGGCAGGAATTTGCGGGGGATAACAGAAAACATCTGTAAACGGCAAAGAAAGACAGCTGAGTCAAGCCGCTGAGTCAACATACTTCCCAAATAACAAGATAAAAACATTCCAGGCAAAGCCTCCTGAGATTATCATTGCAAAGGCGGCACAACACAAGATAAATACAGTCCAGTCATTTCACACACACAGCAAAGGAAGAGGTTTGTTTAAAGACCAATTTAAAAACTTTTTTGTGAGCGGGCCACTGGTGTAAAACACTCACGGCGTGGGACACAAGTACACACTCATGAAAAGTTTGTACAGGGGAATAGGAGTCCTTAATGGGGCTGACTTGCAGTAAAGTGGTTCTAGATACAGCACACAGCTAAATGTACACGTGAGGTAGCCCCCTGTTTGAGGTTATTTACACCCACATCAGTCTAACATGCAGAGATCATGGCCATTTTGATACACTGAACGTGATTAGATAATGAAATCCTTTCTGAAGAGTGCATTCAGCGGACATCAGCAATGTCTTTTCTGTTAATGCTCTGTCTGGTTTCTATTGCAGCCATTTCCTCTTTCCCCTCGTTTTGAGGGGGCTTTTTGCCTTCAGCCTGAAACAAATCATTAGTTGGATTGCACTGCTGATTCACCGTCCTGATCCATAATAAGGCAACAGGTCCCTCATTGTTTGCCCAGTATGGATGTACACACCCACAACACTCAGCCGTTTGTGGTCTTCATCCGAAGCTAAATAATAGAAAATTATAATTGGCCATATTTCAGTTCGAAAACTTGTGGTGTTGGACACCTGCCTCACCTCAACTTGGGTCGTATCCAAGTTATTAACATCAATTTATTCTGTTTTAAGACATTTTCATGGCCCTAAAAACACAAGAGACTGATAACCTTCAACAAAATAATGGTATTATCATTAATCGTAATAAAGGTAAAAGGCTGAGGTATAATCCTGCACTAATACATTCAGGAAGCAGTGTAAAAGAAGCCACATTCAGTCCACATTGAGCGGAGTGAAGCTGTTTCATATTCACGAGTAGAGTAGAGGCAACACATTTCAGACTTGCTTTCCTACTCCCGTTTCAAAGTGTTTCTTTGGTGATCGGATACAACAAAGCCCCTCATCGTGAGCCGCCTGTGAGACACGGCTACTTTTAAGAAAGACAATTAACGCGAGATCTGTCCACAGATGTGGTATTGATCGTCCCACGGTCACACTCTCCTATTCATTAGCTTGTTCAATAAGAAATTAGTTGTGTTGCAAATAGCCCTGGCACAAGTCATTATCATTAGGATTAACAATTAATTGAACCAGGCTTTGAGGTGAGACGGACACTAAGAGAAACCCACGGGGGGCCAATGTGTTTGATGACTTTGAGCTTCAAATCCCCCTCTGAAAAAAAAAATGAGGTAGAGACATATATGCAATTAACTGCTGTGACATGAAGTGTTATACAAGGTTTTCAGAGCAGGTTTATCTCTTTATAAATTAAATTAGAAACTGCAGCCGGTGGGGAATTGCACTAGTGTAGCTGTATTGAACCCCCATGTAGACAGCATGTAGACACGAATACTGATCTGAATCACCTTTTCACTAAGCATTTAATTACACAGCGAGACACATCTGTGATTGTCAATTAAAACAGAGATCAATATCATGCTGGGCTTGGCTTCTATCATGATTGAAAGAAGAGAAATAACATTTACACTGGAAAACAGTTGAGTATGTTTTGGCTGTACTCACATGGGGTTCACTGTTCGCCAGCGCCTTAAGCTCCGGGATCTGTCGACTGCTGCGAAACTCCACCTTGGATGTGATGGACTTGACCACTAATTTGATATGTGCATAGTCCTTCACCGAGGAGAGGTTAAAAGCAAAAGGTCCCGGGCTGACCAGGCTGCTGAAGTGGTAAGGGGAAGGGGTTAGGAGGAGGCCCTTCTTGTCTCCGGTCAGAATATACGAAGCCATGATGAGGAACGTGACGGCCAGGCCGAACAGGAAGCTGTAGAGACGGATCTTTCGAAAGCAGCCCAGGGTGCTCCAGCGCCTCGGCAGCTCCCGCTTCACCTCCAGGACGGCGAACAAGTTCATGGGCGTGTCGTCCACCTGCAGGAGCAGCGGCCTCTTGCGGTAGTCGTCGGCCGCCGAGCCCAGCAGGCTGTATTTGTAGTCCATCTGCGTCATGGTCGTCGGCGGAGTCCCCAAGTGTCACGGCTCAGACACAGGGAGGCGTTAAGTAGCAGGAACCAGCCAGACAGGAGGTTTTGAGATGGGGCCAATAGTTGATATCCATGATGGGTTGTGGAGAACAGCCCACCTCATCCACTGACACTTTCCTGGAAAGAGGGGGGAAAAAAAGAAAAAAGGAGAAATGAGAGAGATGACCCGCTGTCATGGCTGGGCTGATGCAGCAATTTCCAAGAGATTTTTTTGAAATGGCTCTTTGTCATCACCTACGTTTTACTGTGTAGCTGAGACTCCCACATCTTCCCTATAGATGTAAGAGCGGTCAGATATTACAGAACTTCCACTGATGCAATAATGTGGCAAAGAATAGATTCTCACATCCTGTTTAAGTGCTGACTTGCACTTGGTATCTACTTCCTCTGGGAACCAGGTTTAACACCAAGGCCTGGATTACATTTTTTTTTTCTCACTCTACATTTATATCTCAAGAGGACGTCATCACATCCCTTAGTCTCCAAGTAATCTGAAAGCTGCCTCGTGAAAGCGGTGAGATGATCATGCAGCTGCGTTAATTCAGTTGTCCTAATATAACCTCATGTTGTAGAAAAGAGAAATAAAATGACAGCAATGAGAAACAGTGAAAGAAATGTGTCCGCCCTGAATATTGACGACTTGGACAAACTGCTAATAAGAAGTCAAGACTAATAAAGGTGGGGGAAAAAATGACATTGACGAGGATAAATTATATCACTGACTTCCTTATGTTTCCTGTTTTAATGGGACGGCATAGCAACACCCTCCCCAACCACAGTCCATCTTCCAATCCTCCCCGTGCGTCAGAGTCACAATGTGGAGGGAGCGATAAGGAGGACGGATGCATTCAGCCTAGTAACTACCAGGCTGTATGTCAGACTCTCCTGGGGAGAGACACGAATATAAGAGATACCCGGTTCGGACTGGAGAAGGGATTATATTATCAGAAAATGGTATTCCTCACTGTGAAGTCGCATGGATCAACAGTCGCCCACAGATAAAAGAAGGGCCAATGTCTAAAGGGTGAAAGAATTGAGGATCTTTAATGATAATGCACCTGCAGTAGCAACGTCTAGTTTTATCCTTGAGGCTTTCTTTGTGTCTGGAGCCGAGCCAACACGGTGGCAGTGAAATACAATCTAGCGTAATGACAAAAAGCCAACAGAGCTGAGGGGCTGGGGTGCCTTTCAGAAGATGAGAACGCTGTTTGGGAATATGGCTGAAGCCTCCGTTACTGTTTCACACCGTCACACTTGAGACATGCATACACAGACATGAGGTTGACGAGTGCTGTACCTGCAGCCTGCTCCAGCTTACAGCATAAGATAAGGGCACGGTGAGCCGTCGCCCCTCCTCACAGCTGCTGATACTGTCTGCCCCCACAGCCACCGCCCCAACGCA
Organism: Trachurus japonicus; assembly: GCF_045865225.1. Classification (NCBI taxonomy): domain Eukaryota; kingdom Metazoa; phylum Chordata; class Actinopteri; order Carangiformes; family Carangidae; genus Trachurus; species Trachurus japonicus. The sequence continues at coordinate 8,528,856 of NC_140925.1, forward strand.
TACACCCCTCGCTCATCTCGGTATTCCTGGAGCTTGTGGCAGGGCTGATAAGATGGCAGCTGGAGAGCGCCATGCATCCTACCTGTTTAAGCAGGTGTCATTTACCCTCAACAACACACCACAGCAGTGTATGAAACAGTTGGAGGATAAAAAAACAACAACAAAAAAACGGCACTGCTGTGAATTATTTCTAGCTCTCGAGAAGTTTGTCCAACTGTAACTTCAGTCTGTGAAAAAGAGAGCGCTGAAGAACAAAGGATTCACTGCGAAAAAGCTGAAACTTCAGTCAGATTAATATGTTTTTTTTTAATGCTTTTAGCCAGAAAATGAACCTATCTTCGGCAGCAGGATTATTTTTCATCACTTTACAGAAGAGAAATATGAGAGAGAGAGAGTAATGGATTTAAATTACGATAGCTACTTCAATTAAAGTTATGCTCACACATCTTAGATGGTGCATCAGTGCTTCTCTTGCATCCAGTTCACCAGAAAAAGCATGCACTTCTTGTTATTTAAATACTCTGTAATTCCGTAATTTTCCAAAGCAGTAAGAGTTTCAAAGACGACTAAAAGCGTTTTTGCTTTTAACAGAACTGTAACTGCGCCGCAGGTCAGATGTCATGTTCCATCACACAGATGGACACTGCACGCAGTAACCAAGGTGCTAAAAGTAGAATGACATTTTCAGGATTGTACTTGGGTAACAAGATGACTGTTTGCTATTGATGAATGTACGCGCTCATCTGTAGTCGTCATGCCATTAGCACTTATTGACTGTCTGCGTCCTTCATCAAGTGAAGTCAATGGGGTGCTGCTCACGCTCGAGGCTATTTAGCAAAGCAGGAAGGAAGGGGAGGACGTGAGGGTTAAAGATGGAAGGAGGAGGAAAAAAAGAGAGAACAGGGGGATGGAGGGGGAAAATAGACTGTGTCATTGACGAGAGAATGTCACTCTCAAGGGAAGTCGCATCTAAATCAATCAGTCAGCTAACTGTAGCAGTGGGCGACTGGCAGCTTGACAGACCTTGCTCTATTCACAAAAAAGCAAATACGTTGCTCCTGTCCGTCAAATATGATGAAATAGCTTAACTCGAACAGAAATATATGGCTGCAGGGCAGTGGACAAAGAGGACTCGAGGTTGCATCATCCAGCGTTTTCAGCTGACATGTGGATTTAAACATTTTCCTCACTGAAGAAGGATGTTTACCACATTTATTCCCACACCTCCAGCATGCACTCAGATCAGTAGTGAGCGCCGAACATTCGGGTTGCCAGGTTGTGAAAAATCCCTTTGGTTATTGCATCTCCTCCTCAGGCATATTGTGCTTTTTTTCCTCCCATAGAGGCTTTGTATTACTATTGTTGAATATGAGATTGGGATTGGATTGAGAAATTGGATGCTGGTCAATATTTGTTTTTTATGAAGATCCAGTAAATGTTGCACCACGTCTAAGTGGTGATTCCAGGGATCTTACAGAAACTTCATAGCAAAAAGAAACATGGAAAACTGTTCAGAGTTAGCTAAAAGTCAAGTTGACACTCCTTCATGAGCAAGCACATGGTGACAGTGGTCAGGAAAAACTCCCTCGCAACAGGAAGAAACCTGTTTACCCTGTCATTCAGAGATAAAGAAGAGCAACAGGCAATTGAGCAGATTCTTCCTCCTTCTTTGTGAGTCAGCTGCCTTCTCGGCTCCTAGCTGTCCATCTCTGCTCGGGGTAAAACCATCCAGCCTCACACACTGGAAGCTAATTGCTGTTCTCTGGTGCACTTTTTTTCTTCTTGGTTTAACAGTTCTTCTCTTTGTGTTTACCGCTGCCTGTACGGGGTGATTGATTTACTTGAATGAAAAGCCGCAGCGTAGATGGACAGATTATCTTTTGTTGTGCTTAATAGAAGCACCAGTTGCAATCCATTGTTGTTATCCAGCATTAAGCTGTTTTCTGTTGTAAATCAACTTTCAGACAGGTTACATTTTTGTTTTTTTTGCTGTTTTGCTTCATGCTGTTTATGAAAGTGTTTTTTTTTTGGCATTGATTGATTGACGACAAAAAGGGACCAAGTGGTGGCACGAACAGACGAGTATTGTTCTGTTTTTCCTGCACTGTCCATCAACTGTGTTTATGTTCCATAATAAATGCTCTCACAAAATAGGAATGACAAAAAACCCTCCACAGCTCTTTTAATCATTTATTCCTCAAATGACAGCAGTGAATGATTATTATACCTGGCTGGAGAAGGAGTCTGTGTTGTGCAGAGCACAATGTCCTACTTCCTTGCCTCTCTGGTATTTCAAATGGAGGAAATTAATTGCATGGCCTGCTGATGGTCTCCTGAAATACCCCTCTTTTTTGTTTTGATTCAAAGTAAAGGAGCCAGCTCTCCCGGGCTACAGAGAACACGCTGCTCCATATCACATAAAATAGTTAAAATATCTTGGTTATCCTCACAGACCTCACTGCGCTGTTGTCTCCATCTTCGACTGCTGGGGAAGATTAAAAGGCCCTTTTTACTAGTGGGCATAACCCAAAACCCATTTATAGTGGAAGTCCGAAGTTTCCTTCTCCTTTTCTCTTTGAAAAATGGAGCCAGGAGACGCTGTGTAAGACAGTTGGCCTCAGTATGTGTGTCTGCCCTCAGAGAAACCAAAGGAGGGAAGTCCTCGTAAATGTCAGAGCACCTTCTTTTTAGCCTTGACACCTTAAGCTTCACCTATGTAAAGGTGCAACCAGCGGATCAGAGGTTGTGTTGGACACTGGGACACAGTGGACTAGGATATGAGGTGATAATAAGATCAAGCAATGCAAATTCATATCAACATAAAGAGCCAATTGAAATCTAGTTACATTATTCTGACTAATAACTCGCTGCCTAATTATAGTCGCAAATCAGTGATGTGAGAAAGAAATCAAGATGTAACTGGACAAAAAGAGGAAGCATGCACAATATCCAATACAGAGATTAGACACAGAGTTGGTTATATAATAGTGACTGATAAAGGAGAACGCAGTGTAAACAAGTGATTATCTCTGATTCATTGTAAAGTCATACCGTGTCTTTGCCGCTCTGTGCAGCCAGAAACATAGCATTTACCTGCAGACTGTTATTTATCTGAGACGCTAGTAAAAAAAAGAAGAAAGAAAGAAACAACAACAGATGAGCACAAGTGGAGGGTGAGCGGCATAAACAACAATTTGCTGCTGGCCTGCCTGCACAGCCACAGAGCTGGAGGAGAGGAACAAAGCAAGCAAGCCAACTACTTTTGGTTCATTCATGGACAGAGAGTGAATATAAAACATGAGCACTACATGATGGAGTGGAGTGAAAACCCTGCGACGGAGGGACTTTGGAGACCTTGAGAATAGAATAGCACGTTCTGTCCACAGAGTCTTTGTGCGCAGCTACCCAGGAGTGCTCTCGACCTACTCTCACAAACTGATTTCAACCACCCAGCGCTACCCTGGAGAAACAGTTTGTCATTAAGGAACATGTCCGTCCGCAAAGCGCCGTCAACCATTTTCCCCTTAAGCATCACTTACGGATTTTCAAATGCGAATCAGCAAAGAAAAGGGGGGAAATTGCTAATGACTCAGTTCAGACTGTAAGCAGAGTGTCAGCACTGCCTGCAGACTCAGCCAGTTTCACAATTTGTTGTTTTGTTTTTTTCTTCCTCAGAACAACTGGTTGATGAGCTGTCTGTGGAAAGCCAAAACTGAGCTGAAGGGCTGCAAACAAACATTTTTTTTCTGTATGTTCTACTTCTGAGCAAACCTCACTCTAAACCCCGACCTCCGAAAACATCTCCGAGAGCCGGGAAGTGGATTTGTGGTTGAAGTCCAGCAACAACACAGGAAGCACTGTTAGGGCAGAGGCAGTCGGAGGGGAAGAACAAAGGGGGTGTCATCACTGCGTCAGCTGGAGGAAAAAAAATGTTTTTCCACCAGGCCACTCACAATAATTAAAGTTCAGCGTGGGGCCGCCGCGAGGGTGATAACAGCCGTGAGACTCGGCCCGACATGTGACACTGAGGCAACCTCATGATTTGTGGAAGAGGGCTGGAGAAATGTAGCTGCCGAGCGGGCACGCTGACCCTGCCTCCTCCAGTGTCCAGGCTATTTTAATTTACCTGGCAATCTTACAAGAACCAGAGCTCACTTTAATTATTCACTTACTCTTTCTTAAGACCATACACTCTTTAAAAGCCCTGACCTTTAAAATTATTGGCGTGTTTTATTTGCTGTCACCTGTGGTTACCATAGTAACAGGAAGTGTGTTTTTTGTTTTGTTTTGGTTTTTTTACACTCAACCAAACACAGAAGCAAGTGACACAGTTTACCACACAACCAAAACAATTCACACTGGTTTTAATAGAAAAAAAAGACGATGGCAACAGAGATGTGATTTCACACTGCACAGGGCCTCGAGGAGTTCACTACAACAACAGTAGAGCACATTCAAAGGAGTGTGTGTGTATGTGTGTGTGTGTGTGTGTGTTAACGCTGGTGTGGTGAGACCTGATTTTCACCCAGTTTGTTGACTTAACTGAAATCCCATTTTTCGTCATCAGAATAAATACGGATCATAAATACGTGATAAACACAAATTATGAGCCTTAACTATGGAGTATCTGCGTAAGTGAATGAAGTCAATTAGATAACGCGTCATTGGTGGGAGTAAATGAAGCGAGAACCAAAGCGAGCTGCTGAAGCATGAAATTAATCCTTACAGTGGCTTGGGAGTACAAGAGAAACATCTGGAAATAGGATTGCATTGTGCGACATCTCGACAATGTACCACAAAGCCCCCGCTGATAATAGAGCGAGCGGGAGCCATACGACCTGTCAAAGATGTAACTTCCTCCTCCTCCAAAAAAAAAAAGGCCCTCAGGGGACCGGCAGCTCAATCCAATAATGTAAATCACAACCATGTAACACAAGCAAGACAGACAGTGTGACCCGGAGCGGATTCATAGATCATACTACCCAGGGAGAGGACATCCATCACACACACACACACACACACACACACACACATCATACACTCTGTTGACCAAAAGATCAAAATCAAATCTCCAGGAAGCCGGCCAGTATAGCCCCCACCCCTCTCACCTCCACACACACACACACACACACCCCAAGGAGACCAGAGACACCAGGAACTGACCGTCACCTGACCGACGACCAGCCCGCCAGGTCAGATTATCAACACAGCCCCCCTCAGACGCTCTCGCTACAGAGGAGGGCGAGAAACGTGACCTCTGCCCTGGATTCATAACTGCTGCTCAGCCGGGATCTCGGAGGCAGAGTCCCAGTTCAGCACTTTCTTCTGTCTTATCTTTTATTCATTATTTTAATTTCGCTGGCAGCCTCCCCCAACCCCACCACCGCCTGCATGGGCTCCTTTTGTGAGGCGGATAAGTGCTTATGACGGTGTCAGTAAAAAGTGCAGAAAAACAATGGCTGCCATTTAAATTATTGATTTTTTGTAAATGGATATGTTGTGAAGAGCACCGTGTGTTCCCATCTCCACGCAGAACACACACAATGCAGCTAAATTAGCAGCGAAATTTTTGAAAATTCAGACTGAGGCGAGGTGAAAGGTTATCTGTCTGCTCTCTAATGGGAGAACACTTTACATGAAATTATGAATAAACGATGCCGATTTCATTTGAGGAGCCGCATCTCTCAACACAATAAACAATCAAGGATTTCTTGTGTGAATGAAACAGCCTCAGATTTGAGGTGCATATGCAAAACAGTGCTGTGTTCGCAGATCAGCTCGCAATGAATAATTTATCAGGGTGAACTTAAATGTGATGTGTGTGTAACTTATTATTTAACTTTAGAAAATGTATACCCTGATGAATTCAAATCATCCGTTGTGTATTTTCATACTGTTCCCATTCTAGTTGTAGACTGTTATTTTATTTTTTAGCATAAGATCTTTCCATCAGTGATCTTTCAGTCACTCAGCTGCTCCATTTTATCTCTTGTCTGGTGTTTCATGATGCCGTGTCTAGATGTTCTTTGCTAGTGAAATGTGAATCAGTCCTTGTGAGTGGATTTGGGATGTAGGTTGAATTAAAAAAGGCATGGCAAAGACAGTTTGAGGATGCTGACTGACGGAGGAAACTTATTGTAATCTGTATTTTAAAAAAAGGCGAAGTGGACGAGAAGTTGTGAAACACCACTTTGATTCACTTGTTTGTGTGGGAGGATCGGATGTTTTGGGGATTTGTGGAGGATGTGCCAGTCGGTTTCTCAATCCCCTTGAGGTCCATTGTGTTCTAAATCACCAATAATGTGGGTGGCGATTGCAGCCTTTAACATTTACATGGAGCGCCATTAGCAAACTAAGTAAATGTAGTGTTTTTCAGGAAGGTGGATATACTAAGGCTGGCTGCACACAATGGAACTAGAAAGTGCAAGTGTTGAGAGCTAATATATACTTCTCTACTGCTGTGATAATGATAATAGTAATGATAAGGCAGAGTGGAGACAGCACAGCTGATGCTACCTTTACCTAACCTGACCTTCTTCCATGAGACGACCACATCTTCATTTGTTCAACACCGACACCTGCTCCCGCTCGCCTCCGCGCTCGCTCGCTCTACTGGACCTGACAGGCAGGCTCCCTACATGTGGACCAAAGTTCAATCTACTGTTAATCTTCCGTTTTGACAAGACGCAGACAGACCTGGGGGAAAAGCAGTTGGTAATTAATCCAATGGGAATGTTAACTGTTTCCAGTGGAATGCCTCTGAGCCTACGGAGCAGCAGAAATGGCTCCGATCCAAAGCGGCTCGCAGAAAGTTTTGGGGGAAAGCCGCAACACTTGTATTAAAAAAAAGAAAGAAAAGAAGGAAAAATGTTGTGGGTAGGAGTTCTAAGACTATATTTACATTGAAAACAATATCGTAGTCGAAGGGGTACTTTTCCATCCACATGTTGTTGCCCATTGACATTTGTTGGACACATCTGTAAACACTGTTCTACACTGTGGAATCGCTTCTAAGTTGGTAAACCGCTACTAAAATCCGACTTTATGGCACATCTGTGCAACATATAAATACAGTAGATGTTTTGGTAAACACTGAGTGGGACTTTCATAAGAGCTGAACTAAAGCTGTGAAATCCAAAACATGGATCAGAGCGGGCATTAACAGCGATATTAAACATTTCAGTGGCTGGTATGACCCTTGGAAAACAACTTAGAAAGAGGCATTGATTAGGTGTGATTTAAATCACTTCATTTGTGAGCAGAAGCTTTGACAATTAGTCTGTTGGACGGGGAAAAAAAGCAGCAATTTCTGATAACAGATTCTTCAGTAATCAACATTTGTGGCCCTGGATGAAATGAAATGTAACATCAGTATGTTTTTTGAGAAAATAGTCAGCACATTAATCAACGATGAAAATGAGCTTTCGCTACAGCCTCACTTCTGACCCCTTAAACAAAGACACGTTGTTTGGTCCTGTCGTGTCCGGCTGCATGTGCCTTCAGGCTGGAAACCACTTCTACCACAGATTGACTTGGAAAGTTTTTAATTGAAAGACGAGGCGAACTCACAAAGTAATCCACAAGCCAAACACAAAACTTGGGGAGAAAATTGAACCTAATTTAATTAAGCAGAACTCGTATGTTTACATTTCCTGTTGGCCATTTCATTTATCCCTTCAAGGTTTCCGTGGTTGCAACGTATTTGTCTTTATGTAAAAAAAAAAAAATTCTAAACATACAGACAAACCACAGAGTTTGAGGGTTTCACCGGACAACAGTGAAATGAAACTCAATTGCGACGGATTCTTCAGTGGCTCCATGCTCGGGGAGTTTAATTCAATCATAATTTAATTGTTTAACATCTATCACACTTAAGCCTAATTAGCAAACACTTTTCAACGTGTTAGCAGCCAACTGTGTGATTAGAAAGTTCTGGACTACATATCACCGCTCCCTTAGGTTAACACAAAGATTCAACGACGTGTCGAGGTGTTATTAGTCTTGCATCTATCACCACAAAATTAAGGAGACGCTTGGGATGTGTCATGTTGGCTGTAATTTATTGTTCTCAGTAGATGCATGTGTTTTATAACCTCCAATAGTTGCACAGTAGGCAGATGAAGATGCTGATGGCGCCCCGGACTCGTATAACCTGAACTCCACGAGGACTGGACAGCCGAGTATGGAAACTAAGTGGAGTTTATTTGTTAAATTAAATGAGGCTTGACAGGAGCTTTTACAGCTGCGCTGCTTTTTCTAAACTTCCATCAAATAAAGTTGGCTACTTGGAGCTATAGGAAAAACAGAATAGCTACAAAAAAAACAACTGTCTTCCTTAATGCAGAAGGTGGAAACAATCAGTTACAGTTACACTCAGGTAACTTTTGGCTACAGTACACCTTTCCACGTGTGACTTCTCCATACATGATGAAGAGGAGCAGCAGAAGCACCCCGAGGCTGTGATGTGTTTTCAGAAAAGCTTCCTGTTTTGCCTCTAATTCGGCACCTTCGTAAGGTTCTCCGGGAGACGTGTAGTAATCCCGTGCAGTAGCATTTCACACCTAGTTAACACTCGGAGCTTTATCTCTAACTGCTTGGCGCCTCCTGCCAGATAGGGGATATGTGCACGGATTGAGTGTTGGCCTATGACTGCCAAGAAAACGTGTGAATTAACAAAACGTTTCGCTATTAACCGAGCAGGCTGGCTCACTGCTCGGCTGCTCGAGAGCGGGGCCTGATTCAGGCAGTTTTTAGGGAGGCTACTCAAGGGCATCCCAACGGATCCATAATATTAACTTGCCCTTCGGATTCTCAACTTATAAGATGCTGTGCTTTATCTCCTCCCTGCTACATTATGTGACTCCACTATAATGAAGGCTTGGACACATTTTTCAGGCTTAATAGACAGGCAGGAAAATTAAGGGTTAGAATAAAGAGGCCTCCTTTTAATACGATTAATTGCACAGTATCTTCATTTTTTAAGGCTGCCAATATGGTCCACCTCCTTCACAGAGGAATCACTTGCACTGTAATTTGAGAGTCAGGTTTAGCATAAATCAGAATAATGCATCTGCCCTGTTCAGTATGCTCTGGAAGTAGTAAAAAAAAAGAAAAAAAAAACACAGTTTAATCACAACCCTGCCTGCTAAGAACACCTCCACCTCTCACTCCATTTATCAGGATATGGCTAACTACAACAGCACATCCATCTTGCAGCTTGTGTTTGTGTGTGTGTGTAAAAGGAAAAAAAAAATCTGTAGTTGGCCAAAAGGTTCACACTGGCACAGATATAAAACTCCACAGCTCCAAATTAACTTGGCAGGGATTATCCCACAAAATGATAGCTGCAGCAACTGAAAATAACATTTGTACAAATTCCTAGTGACCCAGGCCAGTTTGGAGTGTGTCTACTCACTGCCAAACACACACAAAAAAAGGCTGAAAAATGTCAACAGTCCTGCAGGTGCGTCTGACGCTTCTCCTTGACATTTCAAGGCTGCCTGGTAAACGGAACTCGATGTTGACCTTTGAACTCAGACAGACGCACGGCTCGGTGGCAAGTGCATGTGAGTGTGTTGTGTTTACCACCACAGCTCTTGTTGCGGGGTTTAACTGAGCCCCGGGCGCTGCCTGGCACCGATCATCACAATCTTAACCACGCATTCGAGTGACGTTACTCAGAGGAAAAACAGAAATTGAACTTGTCTGCGGTTCAGTGATGACACAGAAAAGCGGTCGGCTGTGAAAAATTATGATAAACGATCTCAATGGTTATGAGATGACCGTGGCGTCGAAAGGTTTCCCAGTTGCTCTTTTTGTAAAAAAGAAAAGAAAAGTTGTTCGTGGTAATTGGAAAATAACACCCTTCACCGCAAAACTGTCCATCGGTGAGGTCCCCACAGGTCTGTGCTGAGGCCTGTTAGAGTGACATCTGGAAGACAGATACTGGACACACACACACACACACACACACACATATATATACACCACACATACATGCACAACCACTAATACTGGGTCTTTCTGCTAACCCAACCTAAAATAATAAGCCTTAACTAAGGGATTCCATGACAACACATGAAAGCATCCATGACCCAGCGGTGGGGGTAAATATAGATTTTAAAAGTCATGTGTGTAAATTTTCCAGCAGGAAGGAATAACCAAAAAACTCTGCCTGCTTTTACATTAGTACCAGATTTGACTACAAATGGAGCTTCCTTCCTTCCCTTCCTTCCTTTTTCATTTTGTGTCTTTATTTGACAGCAGCAGTGAAGAGGAGAGGCAATCCAGGGACAGAGAGAGAGAGAGAGACAGCGAGGCAGCGACGTGCAGCAAATGGTCCGTCCAGTCGGGAGTCAGGAGTTTCTTTCTTTTCAGAAAATCTTTTTGAGTTCTAAATGCCCCTCATTTACAAATATGTTTTCATATCACAACAGTAACAGCGGTTGTTTGTCAGTGTCTTCAAGAAGCCCACTCATATGTGCATTTTTCTGAGAGAGATTGTGGTCATGGTTGAAGGACACCAGTGTTGAGTGTTGGAAGGAGGCAGGCTGCAAATTACACTCTCTACGCCCAGCCATCTTTTCCAACCTCGTCCCTGACGGAGTCTTCTTTCAGCAGTGAGAGACTGTGAATCCCCTTCAGACAAAATGATCATAGTTGTTTACATCTTGGCACCATTAAAGTTTGCTAAATTAACTCGTAGCATCGATGTGCAGACAGCTATCACCGGATTAATTTGACACTGAAGAAAATGTGATGTTTTTTTTTCTGTCCATGATATCTGAGCAGATTTATTGCAGTTAATTTGCAGTGGACATCAGAGATAATGATTCTCAGAAAGCAGCAGTCCTGCCAGAGCTAAAAAAAAAAAAAAAGAAGAAAAATATCCAAAACGTGATTTCAGAGATGCCTCAGAAGGATCAGTGTTGACGCAAATTTGGCGAAATTGGGCGCTTAGGGTTTTAAAGTACCATAATTACCTTTCACCTCACGCTGCATCTCTTTAACTTACATCTCTCCCTTCGCCCTCACTTCCCATTTCTACCTCTCCCTCGGCCCCCGGGGCAGACAGCCATGCCCCGCGGTGTGAAAACCTCCTCCGGCTTAAAACCAATCAGCTTATGGTAAAAACACATATTAATAAAAATTGTAAACATACACTTTTCTCTGCGCAGGTCAGATTGCCCCCATACCACAGTCCCATAAATCAAAAGCTACATGAGGGGACTGTCTTCCTTCGCCAGACTTGCATCTATATGGCACAACTGGGTACAGATGGTGAGGGAAATAAAAGCCAGTTTAGTTTCCCATGCGTCATTAATACAAGCAATGACCCCCAACTTGGCAGCTGCACACAGCAACTCTGGGATGCCAGATTTACCTTCTTACTCAGCACCACAAAGTCCCAGCTTCATGGCCACATTACACAAAGGGTCTCATGTTATTGGAAAAACGTGTCCTTGAGAAATGCTTTGTATATATACACTATATCCTGTGTGGTCTGGATTTACATGCCGATTCTTAGGTGTAACTTAATTAACGTCTCGTCTCTCTCAAAGGGCTGCGTGCTGTTAAAACGATTCTTCCCTTTTGTTTACCAAAGCCAATAATGTTGAAGAAGAACGCAGTGCAAGTCGTTCATGAGATAAAGCAGATAAATGTCCGTCAGCATGTTGGCTTAATCACTAGAAGCTCATCAGTCACGATGACAAATAGCCTCAGACCGCCGCTTCAGACAGACGGCATCTTCTGGAGTGGTTTGCTCCTCCACCGCCACATAAATCCGGCCCGGTGTGATCCACTACTCTCATCAGCAATACATAACAAAACTTCATTGGGGGGATCAATCCATCATCGGGACCCTGCATGCACCAAAGTCCAGCTCCCACACTTGAGCACGGCCCCCGATAACCGTCTCCTGTGCAGCTTGTTGAGTCTAAAACTCGTTTGGATGTAAACTCACAAAAATGTCACTCTGTCTACAAGCCATTCATGCCACAAAGGGTTACCGATGACAGGCGTGAAGCTAAAGATGGCATCTTTAAAGAGTTGACGTGTTTTTGATTGGCTGCTGAATAGCCTAAGACTTAACTATTTAAATAGACACAGAACAAAACAGCATCTGACAGGCCTGTTTGTTTGTGTTGATGCAAACACTCTGAGTGCATACTGATGAGAGACGTACGTATCTTCTATAGTCGATGCTTCACTTTGTTAACCGCCAATGATAACCCTGAAGTAACAGTGCTACATCCATTATGATTAACTAGTCAAATCAATGTCATGATTCTTTTAAACTTCTATTACCATTAATGAGCAGTTACTTTGATGCTTATCAATTTCTCTCTCTCTCTTTTTTTGAGCCATGAAGTCGCTAACTCTTGTTCTCAAAGTGATTAAATAAATAGTTGGTGTTAACCTTGGTAGCTTTCCGTGTTGCTTTCATCATCGTCTGGTAGTTTTTGACTGATAAAACCAAGTCAGGAGATGAGGCGGGTGTGTGTGTCTCATCATTTCTCTTTGTCTTTGTTTCAAACATGGCTTTTTCAAACTGAATCCGTTTGTTTTAGGGGCTAGAAACATAAAAACTGCAAAAGTTATGTGTTTGAACATATTACCCAAAAACGTGTTTGTGTGTAATTACCCTGATTAGCTTTACTTTGGTTTAACTAATGTAAGCTGGACAGAAGTGGAGATGTGTGACTGGACCTGAGGTTGTTCGGGGACAGTTTGTGAACACACATGTTGTTGAAAGTATTAATGGAATTAAACGACGTGCACAAGATTAAGTCAGTGAGAGGTTTGGGGTTTTAATACTTCTTTTTTTGTTAATTGCCCAGCTCCTGTTCTAAAAGGATTCAATTTAAAGTTATTATAAAATGGGGGAAAAAGCAAATCCTCACATTTCTGTTGATATTGGACTAATTATTTCAGCAATTACCATTCATGTCTAAGCACTGAGGGATTATCTGACCCTGTGAGATTCATTTTCAAAATGCATCCAAATACAAACAGGAGACGCCATCAAGTGCAATTTATGACAGTGTATTTGTTTTAGTGCCAACATGCAAAAGCAATGGAAAGGCCCATTCTGAGTGTATAGCCATGAAATCAGAAGGACATGATTTGTGAAACAGGCAGCTAACCTCATTTTGTGTTAATGATGTCTGCATTCATATAGACTGATGGCCCATATGGACAGTCTGTACGCTCCGTGCCCCGGAGGAGCCCTGTCGAGCTGCACGCTGTGGCCCTTTGGTGAACATTTGACACTGAGCTTCCTGCAACAGTGACTAAAATAAAGGACCCCTAAAAGAGAGGTCAAATGCTTCATTTGAGAAACACAGAGTGCTGCTTCAGGCTCTCGGGCTGAAAAAAGGAGATGTAACTCAAACAAGGAGGAGAGCAAAAAAAAAAAAAAAAGTATCAGAGTTATCAGAGCAAAGCCAGAATATGTGAGTCAGTGGGAAAGCGCAGGAGTGCAGGGCATCTAAAGGACTGGTCAGAGGGGTGAGACACTGGGGCTCTGGGACGGTCAATTGCCCTGTCTGGTGCAAAATGTCCCAGACAAGCTTGTGTTCCCACAAAAAAAAAACAAATGAAGCAAATGTGGAGCACAAGGAAGTTGGCAGCCAGTCAGGTCATGCAGCACATTGTTTATCATTGCTTCTGATTTCTAGTTAATTTTTATGAAGCATAACGCAGCTCCAGACCTTGACGGAATATGAATCTAGATGCAAATAAGCGCACGTTTCTGTAAGATTTATGGACGGTAATAAAGACGACGTTCTCCTTTTGGAAATTAAAAAGTGTGCGAATAAACAGGAGCACCAGTGTGTTAAATCTATGTGACATTAAACGCGCGTGGAAGTCTTGGAGTGTCTCTACTAATAACAGCTGCTCTGCTGCACACAAATACATCCTGTAACAACATGGGAACAAGATGGGCCAAATAATGCCAGCTAATTCCCAGAAGTCTTCATCCCCTCCAACAACCAACAAAAAAAAAAAAAAAAAGTCATGTTATATATTTGAACTCCCACTAATCCAGTCGGTGGTTCTTCATTTGGCCAAACATGAGGACGCGTTTTATCACTGTCAGTGTCTAATGACCTGAAATCCATGAATCTGAAAAGGGCAACAGTTTGGTTCGTGTTTGCTGCCAAACTCTCCCCAGTTCTCATGATGAAGTGGCTTTAAAAAGGGGCATTTAAATTGAAAAGCCTTCCCTCGAGAAATCTCCAACAAAGATTTCAATAACAAAGACGTCCCCTTCTTTGTCTGTATTGCAATAATTAAGCGTCTACAGCTGGTCTATTACCGAGCACAGCATTATCAGTGGAATCGCTAATGAAAACCAATGATGGAAATTGTCTCCTGAAAGCCACCACTTCCTGCTGTGATCACATTTACATGTAATCAAAGTCCTCTTTGAAAAACTCTCACATCTTTATGTCATAACTTCTTCTATCGGTTACGAAAAAAGAACCATAATTCTTTCATAGCTCTGTCTCTTCTCGTCCCCCGCTCTCTTTTATGTCGCACGGAGCCCCTCGTCACACGGAGGTTTGACAATGTGTGGCAGTGTGATGATTCATTGTTTATTTTCCTTCAAGTTCTTTTAAATGAATACTTCATCAAGCTGCTGCGAAGACCCAAGTTAGCTCTGCATCTACATCGTCACCAATCAGCCAGAAATATCATAGCTCAACTTATCTCGGACGGAGCGATTCATCAAAGCGCTTCAGTCAACTCCAACGAGAAATCTGCGGTGGGGGAGATAAAAACCGGCTCTAACACAGCAGCGTGCTCTGCAACAGGCCGTGCGCGCTACACCCAGTCGTGGCATTTAAATCATTCCAATCATCCATCCCACTCGCTGCATAATAACATAGTGCCGTGCAAGAGGATCCCCACCACATTCACGACACCTACGTCTCGGCCTCCCACTCACTCTGTGTCAACTTGCAAAGCAAAATAGCGACACGCTCAAACATGGCAAGCACACAGAGAGTACATGTTTAACCATGTAAACAAAACGTGGCCATCAAACACTACGAAATACCCAGTTTGCAGTGATGCATATCAGAGAAAAGCAGGCATAATGAGACATTTACATTGTAGATTTATTTCAAATGATCAATTAGAGGATACTCTGCTCCAAATTTCCACCACTGGCTGTTGTTGCTTGTTGGTTTTTCTGTTAGAAACCCTACTAGCGAGTGAGCTTGGCATACAGCAACCATGTGCTTAATTGAAGAGCTCAAGAGTAGTAATTAAAATCCCCTTGTATTACTCTGCACATTAACTTAGTCAACTTGAAAGTGAAGAGGGGAAGAGGGGTTAAAGTGATGGGGATGCAGCCCGGGGGCACGTCTCAACAATTACCAAAGAACTTCTCACCTCTCGCATGAGTCCATATTGCAGCAGCACACATGGATGCAGATGTTTCTGTGTGGAGATGGGATGGCACATGGATGCAGCTTGGCTCTGCTTTGTGAAAACTGCTGGGAGGCGCTGACTGGAGGATGTCGTGTGGTGTGAAGTGAACTGTGGGAAGTTTTAAGTGGCAGGTGCTTTATTGGCACCACAGACCCTCCACACATCAGTCCTCGTTAGATATCTGAATGGAAACAATGTGGGGTGTGTGTGTGTGTCTATGTGTGTGTGTAACCAGGCAGAATAACAACCAAAGAGAAGAAAACTGAAAAGAAAAAAAGACACTTTAGCCGATATTCCCACTCTGCCTTGTGTCTTCGTGTCTCGTGGTCTATTTGGTGTCTCAGGTACAGGACAAAGAGAAGAGAGGACCACTCCATCCCCTCCTGAGGCTTCTCGTGCTCCTATTGGTCAGCAGGAAATCCTTTTGTTTTGGCTCTCACGGGCTGAGGAGCCCTAACAACGCATCTCATGAATAGAAGCCAAATATTTCTGCACAGTCACAAAGAAAACACCCCAGAAAAAAACGACTATAGGTAAATAAAGAATAAATGGAATATAGAAGCACTGATGGTGATTGGATTTTTTTTTTTCCCGATAGCCTATTGATTTGATTACTAATCTCTTCGCTTTATAATGTCCACGATGGACAAGTCTGCGTGATGTTAAAGCTCCAAGCAGCAGCAGCAGCTCCTCTCTGCCACTTAAAACCCCAGAAAACTGAGTCAACTCTAGAGTTAGATTAGAATACATAGTGACCCATTCATTCTCTACGGGCAGCGGGAGCCTCTCCGCTGAAAGGAGCCCGTTATATTGGCGACGTCTCCCGCTTTTATACAGGACACACACACTCACTCATACACACACAAACGCACAGACACACACACACACAGAGTCAAATCACCCAAAAAAAACTTTTCCATTTCTGCACCCACTCCCTGTGAAGACACCCAGCCATGCAGGCTGCAGAAACCGAGGGCATGAACTTCAGGAGCCAGTAACACATATCGCAACAACTAGAAACAAAATCAAAAAAAAAAAAAAAAACAGGAAATGAAATGAATGCACTAACCGAAATCAACCATGCACGCGGCCAAGCAGCGTGGAGAAGACACACTGTGAGATAATAAACATAATGATGATAATGAAAATCTTTATTAAAAAGAAGAAAAAGAAAGAAAAACCCACCATGAGTTAGTTCTCGGAGCCGGCAGCGCTCACACGACCACCCGAGACAAATAACTTCTTCTAGCCGGCTCGTATGTTTCCATTCCGGTCACCGGTCACGCGATGAACGGCATCTGTAATTCCGTGTAATAGTAATAATCGGTTATTTATCATGAGTAGTTTCCTCTTCCCCTGCGCCGGTGGTTACACGTGAACAAGTTGTGGACTCCACGCACTGACAGCTACTGCTCCTCTCTCAGTCTTCACGATGTGAATGGTGGGAGTCAGTCTCTCTCTCTCTCTGTCTCCCTCCCTCCTTCTCTCTCTCTCTCTCTCTGCTGGGGGGGTGTTAGGGGTGAGGGGTGAACGGGAGCAAAAGCAAAAGGGGAGGGAGCAGCTACCAAACTGTGTGAGCCTGCCATATAGTCTCTATACTGACAGGGAAACTAGTGTCTATTATGCATATAACATAATGGAAATAAGCGCATTTAAAGGGTCAGTTCACTCAATTCCCCCCAATAAATAAATAAAAATCAAACAACAAAAACAGCACTTACCCTTTATGGTAGTCATCTGTTCATGTTTTTAGGAAGGGCTGTCAGTTTCAGATTTCTCACTCCGCCCTATAATATAATGGAGATGAATGGAATTTAATTTTATGGTTGTGTACAAGATTATTTAGCTTTATTTTCAATGAAGCAGGATATTAAGAACTGGAAACAGTGGGCTCGGGGGCTGCAGAGCCGCAGTCGGAGTTAGGAAAGTAACCGAGTGATGAACAAATTGATGGCTGGTTTTATGGGATTCATCCAGGGGATCCCAGACAGACTGGAGAGGTTGGAAAGTATTCAGAGCAAGGCTAAAGCATTTTTTTGGTTTTGGTCTTTTCATATGATTTGTCGACCATAAGAAAAACAAAGCAATGCCAGCCTTTCTCCTAATGTCATTTATCAAGGCCATGAGCAGCACAGACGGTCCATTCATCACCTCTATTGTACTTTTGTGGACAGAAAACTTGTAAAATCAACAAAATTTATCTGTGCTCCCACTATATATAAGAAAAATATATCGTTTCTAATTTTGTGTGAACTGAACCTTTAGACTGAGTATTTACTGATCTCATCTTCAGCTCCTACACCAGAGGCAATATAGATCTCTGTATGAACTAAGTAAATACTAGCACACCATAAACCTTCTATTGCCCAAGTCTCTAGTGGACCATCATTGGATTATTGTGGAGCTTTTTTTTCTCAGAGCGTATAGAAAAGGGGTTGGTTAAAGTGGGGTGGGTTGGTGGGTGGGGGGTGACTGTGGGGGAGGGGACGGAGGCCACAGAGACAGCTAGACAGCTGCTTCTCACTGGCTTTATAAGGGGCCATATTGTGCCTGTTCGTTTGTTAGGGTTTCTCCACTCAGCTTTAACTTTTGCAGTGAGCCGCTGGTGTCTACAGTTAAAACTGCTGGAGCTCAATATTGGAGATTTCAGCCCATTTCAAAGTATTTTGCCTTCCAGACAAAGAAATAAAACCGAATGCACAGCAATTATCTGGCAGAGCATAGGTCAATACTGTAATCCCACATTCATTTGATGATCTCTCTCTGTGTGTGTGTGGTTTTATCTGTTGATGTTCCAGCAACACACAGACATCAACTATGGCTTGATGAGGTCCAGCAGGGAGATGGATGCATGTGGACTGGAGATGGGCGAGATGATTCATCCCGACACATCCACTCAGCAGACACACCAATCAAAGTTCGACCGTGGTGTGGCCGCGGTTCTGTCTGCGCCAGGTGGATGGGAAATGTTTCGTCTCGTGCCAATGTCTCCGCCAACGGCACGGCGGGTCTGTTAGCTGCTGTCGCTGAGTCAGTCGCCCTCATCATCGTGAGCATGGGGATGGCTCTCATTAAGTTGCTGTTTTTCCACATGCTAGCTTTCATCATCCATTACTGCCAGTCTATCTCCCTTGGTTCGCAGCAATAAACAAGTAGCCCAAGGGAGGTTATAGATTTTCAAGAATTTCATCTTCTCACCATGTGAATTTCTTTTGCAGAGAGACCTATTTATTTCTGATTGGGGGGGTATAGTGATACAGTATGTGTAATGGCTGGTGGTCTCTTTCAGCATGTCATACAGAGCATATGAGTCACCCCCACCCTCAGCATGCCCCGTGTCTGCAGTCAGATATGCCTCTAAGCAGCAGCCTGTCTCGCTTAAAGCCCGGTGGAAATAACAGAAAAGGAAACGAATACAAAAAAAAAAAAAAGTCGCCGCTCTTGTTTATTTTATCTCTGTGTGTTTTGAGCTTAGAAAATTGCATTCGCGAGTTCCATTCACACACATTAGGAAGGCGACGGTCAGTGTGTGCCTGTTCCTCAGACCCTTGTGAAAGTTTTTTGTTGTTGTTTTTGTTTTTGTTTTCACCTTCAAGCCAATTCCAGAGAACTAACTTACGAGATATTTGGACCAGAACCTTGAGGTAATTCAGTCCGTCTTTGTCTTTCATTGCTTTTTTCATCACATACGTTCCTGTGTGGAAAGAAAGAAAGAAATGCCAGAGATCAAAGTGCTAAAATTTTGCAGTGTCAGATGAGTGTCATCACTGCATAGTATTGGTGGCCAGCAAATCAAATTCATAGAGCGGCGGCAGTTTCCCTCGACACTTCTGGAGTTTTAAGCCTCTAAATTTGATCAAAGAACCACAAAATGGTCCGTGAAGTTAGTTTGTCCAAGGTTTCACATGTCCTTGAAAATGGGGCTAAAATGAATCAAAGTGAAAACCTTTTATTTATATAGTTGAGTCTAAAATGAATCTGTAGTGTCAGGCTGATTCCCTGTAATAACTTATTAGTGGCAGTCAGGTTAACATCCATCCATCCCTGGATTTGGGAAATTTTAGTTTTTTTTTTTAGTCCGTCTTACCTGGACTGACAGGACAGGAGGAAACTGTATCCACCCCAATTTTCAGCACAAAAAGAGTCTCTGAGCTGAACAAGACCCCCCACAGTTCCTCTGTTAGGTAGTATTTTTATGACCAGCGCCACTGTCAGCTCCAACACACTTTCTTTTTTCTTTTTTTCTGCATAATGGGAAGAGTTTAAAATGTTGTGGGGAACCCAGCAGGACAGTCAAATGAGATTAGAAACTGAACTGTTTTCCACAGCCCTGTTGGTGAGAGGGGTTGGAAAAGATGTCTGATAAAATCATGGAGGGGATTTCTAAGGAAAGAGCGAACGCTGACCTCATGCCTAAGTGATTCACTGCTTCCATTGAAATGGGATGAAATGTCTTTATTTTTGTCCTTGCAAATGTGTTTTGTTGGGTCTGGGTTGAACTCTCCGTGGCTGCTGCGGCTGCTGCCTTGTGTTTCTTTCCAGCTAAGCAATTGTCGATCCCTTTCATTTCCCATGTTGCGAGTGTCAAGGCTGAACAGTGATTAGTTTGACTCTAATGATATTTGTACATGCTATTTGGCACCACTATAACAACTGTACAAAGATGACAGAATGCCATTTCAGAAATAAAGAAGTGGACAGACTCACCTTAACATTTACAAAATACTGTGTGTATTGGAAAGAATCTGGCGATACGATATGTATCACGATACAGGGGCAACGATACAATATATTGCGATACTGGAAGATGATATATTGCGATGTTTTTCCTTTTTTGACTATGCCAAGTTAGCTAACACCTTAGCGTGAATGTTTGCATGTAAATTGTTAATAAAAAAAATATATACAGTGTTTTGGAATATCTATACAGTATTTCAAAACAAAATATTACAATATTTCAGTGCATCAATAGTTTCCTACACCCAAAAAATACTGTGGAAGATGGCTGCTCCGCCTTAATGTAAATACTAACTAGAAGATTTCCTGGTTCTGCTGCACCAGTTTTAATCCTTTTGTTATCCAACAGGAGTCCAACAGTGTTAGAGGACTGCAAATCATAAGTACTTATTTAACCAAACTACTTTTGTTGGCTGAACTTGGTCATGCATATTATATACACTCAAAACAAACTAGCAGTATATAAATGGACTTTCTTTCTTGGGAGCTGGTACTTGTAAGCACAATCAGTTTATTGTGGATTTGGTTTCTTCATGTGATTTGTTGACCAGAAGAAGAATGAATATGACCAGCCTTGTAGTTGAAGTGGGTTTAAACCTGAGTGCTTTTAAATTCTCTCAACTAAACTTGGTAGAAAAATCAGCTTTTACGTTTTTTTCATCTGACAAGAACTAAAATCCTCAGATCTCATGGAAGAGACATGACATTACAGAGATCTTAAATAAACTCATATTTTTTTCAAGCCGGGTTTGATATGAATTAACGTCATATGAATAAATAATGCAAAATCCCCCCTATGGTCCGACACGGAGCGGACTAAATATATCACCAACAGTTAATGGTTTTCCTGGGGCCACAGTGGCTCCTCTAAATTCAGATGAGTAAAGCTGATGTATGCTTAGTGTGGATCAAAAGGGAAAACATTAGCGCGTGTGTTAATCTGCTATAATCTGCTTTGAGATATTTGACTCAACAATCGGAGGGAGACATCAGTACCTGACTCTACAGAGAACAGTGCTGCCTCAGCACTTCGGCAAACAGGGACTTTCGATCGGCGCTGCCACACTCCATCATCTTAGTAATACCTCTCTCTGTGCGTTCCTGAGCCGCTCTTTTCATATCAGTAGACGAATGGAAAAAAATTAGATATTTCTGTTGCAATACTCAATAGAATCAATAAAACACGTCACATGTTGACTGAGCTGAGCTCCGAAAGTCACCGGAGGGGAAACGGAAGTGTTATCTCCTTGAAATACACATTTAATTTATGCGGCGCCCTGTTTGTGTTCGCAGCTGCTTCTTGTGGGAAAAGTTGTGTTGTGTTATTTCTGTTTCCCGGCGAGGTCCTTTCTCTGGAGAGAGACATCACAGTCTAATCCTGCAGCGCTGGACAGGATGCTGTACATCAGTTTACCTGGCAAGCTCAACAACACCCAAATATACGCACTCCTCAAGGGTTTACAATGCAATATTGGATGGTTAATGGAATATTAACCAGTTAATTACTCAGAGATAATGAGTCTGCAAAACAAAAACACTCTGGTGCAGGGATTTGCCGTTTTAGCATACTAAATCCAATGTTTTCAGGTTGCTTGGAAAAATAAAAGCTAAATGAATACAAGCTTATGGCCTATATAGCAATTCCTCAATATTCTTCAATAATTTATAGCGTGGATGAATAACTGATATTTCATGAAAATACGTGGCAGATCAATATTCATCAATGATATAATAATAAACATATATAGGCCTACAACACAATAAAATACTGAATTGTTGTTCAAAGTGACAGAATATTGATCAACTGCAATTTTGAAAATAAAAAGCCCAGTATTTGTTGATTCTAGTTTCTAAAATGTGAGCACTAGTTGGTTGTTTGGAAAATTGTGACTTTATTTATAATGCCATTTTATGAGTTTAAGTCAAACTGATAATTGTTAGATTAATCAGTGAAGGAATTACTCATCGTTTACAGCCCTAAGCCACAACATCCTCTTCTCCACTGTCTTTCACACACCCACGCACAACTAAGCTTTTCAAAAAACAAACTTTGGGCCAAAAAGAATATTCTCACCCTGAATGTGTTTCTGTGCTTTAAAGTGAAGTGATGAAAAGGCTTTGTGGTGAATACCAGAGGCCTGTGCGTCCATGTGTCTGCACAGACTTTACAGGCTTCAGGAGTTTGGTGAATAGAAGCAGCCTAATTGTCAGCGTCTTAACCTTGAGTTCACTCTTCTTTCAAGACTTTAATTGTCTGGTTTTGCTCTGAAAGGGGAAAAAAGGCACGTTGGAGTTTCCAAAGTACAGATAACACAGATAGTCGGTACGAGAGCTGGAGGGATGGAGCGATGCCGACTGAATGTATAACTTAGTAATGATAATGTCACGATTTCCTGCCTTTCACAGTGCAGATATTATTTGAAAGGCCCAGCCAGCATACAATGCTCGTTGTCTGTTTCCGTGGTTACAGATACATTTATTTTCTGCTAACGCCACAGTTTCGTATGTAATTATATATACGGTATATTAATATATGTTATTGTCATATCCTACAACAATCAGCATCAGCACTGTTCTTTTAATACAATGATAATATTATGGCCAATATCAATTCTCCAGGTTATTGCTGGGATATATTAGAGAAGGGCACTTTCACAGGAGATGTGAACGTTTCCATATAATTGGAAATAAACACCGTTAGCGGACAAGAGATTTCTTCCTCCACCGCATGTGTGTCTGAGGAAAATTTTAAACACGATGCCAATAAGGGAAAAAAAAAAAACCCTCCTTGGTTTGGGACTGAGGATTTTAATGAGCCAACAAAGGAATTCAAATGGCAACCAATACACGAACATGGGCTGAAAGATGGCCAGAGGTAAGGAGAAGGACATATAATTTGTTGGGGGGTTTTAATGAGATTTTTTAAATGGCACGGCCATGTAAATAAACTGTAGAGTCTAAGAGGGTCACGGTGAAGTAATTATTACAGAGTAATGAAAACCTGCCAGTCAAATCTGCTGGTATTATTCTCCACCATTCTCCGGTTCAGCATCTCTTGTTTGACAGGCAGCATCAGCCCCGGTGCTGCCGGTTTCAGACGGCGCAGACGCGGCTCAAGGAGAATATTTTTGTGATGTTTATGTTTGAAGTGAGGGAGAGACCACGTCGAGGCTTTTGAAGTGATGCCGAGTTGTGAATTTTGCACTACGTTGCTGTGTGCCAGAGCGTGGATGCACATGGTATTTTTCATTCAGCTCACTTCAAATCTTGTGCTCAGTGTTTCAGGGTGTACGCCGCAGGGGATCACATTTCCTCTGCTTCATATGAAAACAGTTTGATAGCGTATCCGGTTTTGATATCCTCACCTTTGCATACCCACACCCTGCTGGTCGAATTCACGCTCGGACGACCCTCACACTTTGTTGTGCTTTTTTTTTTTTTTTTTTTACTTCAAAATCACATCCACGTCTTGTGATTGTTGGGGAAAAGGACAGAATAAGAATGAACAGGATTTTTTTTTTCTTCAGTGGGCACAGCCATGATATAACGCGGTGTGGCCTTTTCCACCAATCAAAATCCATTTCCATGCAAATAAGAGTGATTAAAGCTGATTTCACAGCCTCGGGGCCCTCTCCGTTGTTCCGGCCACAGATCAAACATATACATAATTAGTTTAATGCAAAAGCTTTGCACCTTACATCATAATTTACAACCACTCGCCTCCACACTTGACCACGGAGAAATGAACATGGTTCTGATGAGTTAACGCACGTATGAGATAGCCCAGCAGAGTGGCTAACGGCAGCCATTTCCATCAGACCTCGTGGCCTGAGTGCGTGAGCAGCCTAAATTGGATTTTTTAGCTCCATGATCACTTGAGATTTTCAAAGAGCGTGAGGTCATAGAGCCGGTGAATTTCCCAAGGAAATGTAAGATGTAGATTGAGCACGAAGATAACTTCCATTACAGTGTGTACTTACGGACCAGAGCAAGCTATTATATCTCTAAATGACAAGTAAAGTGAGAGCAGGTGCCATGTCTATTGTGCACAGCAGCACATGAAATTGAACAGGCTTTCATAAGGACACTCAACAAAAAAAAAGACAAGAGAAAAAAAAACCTTTACATGTTCTCTCTTGTTCAACAAAACTGAACGCATCTGATCATTTGCATCACAATACAACGCAGAGAAACGCTGATTAACACATTGATGCTATATTTCATTAGCAATGAATAGATATTCTACTTAACATATGCAAATCTGCACATAAGAGAGTTTGAACCACGCAACTGTAAAGAATAACATTAGCATGTTTGATGAATTTCTTAAATTATCCGTTTAAAGAAATCTGTCGTTGAAGATTTTCTGTCTGTGTATCGATTCATCGTTTCAGTCGCTCAAAAATTCTGAGCTCAAACCCAAACACACTTCATCATTCAGAGTCGGTATTTGAACCATTGCCAAGACAAATGAGAAGTGACTTGGATCAGCAGGTTGACAGACAGTAATCCATTCATGGAGACGTGAACTGTAACTTTAGATTCTGAGCAGAATGGAAGAAAATGGTCCTGAGGTTAAGGATTCATGAAAATAAAGCCATTCATATCCACGCTAGGGCCAAAAGCAACCTCTGTGCAACAGATTAGTGGATCGAATCACAGCAGATAATACATCCTGCTGAACTGAGGTTGTGCAGCTGATCAAATGTAGATCTATTAAATAAAAAGAGGCAAACGGCTCTTTGTGTGATTCAACATTCGAGCTGAATTGTTGAATGATTTAAACGCACGTCTGTGATTCTCCTCAGTCGTAGAAATGGAAACAGGGTGGATGTTTTCCAACTGGGCTCCACTCCACTGGTCTGGAGTGGGAACACAGGTGAGTAAATCTGCACCGGAGCGGGCGGCTGACTCAAAATGGCTGTGAGGCTGATGGTGGCGGAGATTAATTGAATGGCCTGTATCCAGGTCGCCGTCTGCCCCGGCTGTGTGGCTGCCTGTCCGGGTTCCCAAGCTGCAATCTGTCAGTCACAGACAGCAAGACAGCTGCTCCAATCCAGGTGCCAACCTGTGTTGTCGTGCCAATGGGGTGACTTCACATCCTCCATTAACACTGAGTCCCATTCATTCACAACTGAAAGAGTATATATCGTTCAGGAGGGGAGGGATGGGGAGGATCAGGCAAGAGTTAAGCAAAAGAGAGGGGAAGGAAATGGAAAGTGGACACAGAGTATTCATAACAAAAAACTGGCAGAAATACTTATTGTGCTTCACTTTCACCTGTAAAATGGAAAATACTGGTAAGACAGGACGCCGCTGACCATACTGAGAAGTCAAGATCGGGCAGCAAGTAGTGATCATTTTCATTTATGATCCCTCTGGAGAACATTAATTGGATAATTACTCAGTCTCTAAAATGTCAGAAAATGGTGGAAAACTCCAATAACAAGTGCACAGAGTCTAAGGTGACGTCTTCACATGCTATTTTTGTTCAGCCAACAGTAAAAAAAACCAACACATTTCAATTCCCACTTATGTAAAAGTTTAATTGCCGTCTTAAACGCACAACTGTTAAAGATCATGAGCATTTTTTTTTTCTTTTTTTGATCAACTAATCTTCATGCATCATGTCTGGTTAGTTCCCATTTATTTGGGTCAAAATGAAAAATCCCATCTGAAAGTAAAGTCTGAGACAATGACCTCTCTGACAGATGTGACTCCCCTGGGGATGGTAATTAAAAACAGCTCCAATAAGAAGCTGCCAGGGGGTTACTCGGTCTCCTCATCATCAAAAAACAACCTGTCTTGTTTCATTCTCACGTGCTGGCTTACTTCAAGTAAGGGCAAGCAACGGGCAACCGCAAATCTGCACACACACTCGCAAACCACACACACCTTGTCTCTCCTGAGCATTATTGTGATAGCTTGCTGTTTCACACTCATTCAGGTGTTGTAGCAGCAGCACTCACAGCAGCAGCAGCACACAGTCTGCTGAGTGAAACAGACATGGGCACATGTCCAGGGTCATTATTCCCTTCCAAGCTGCTGTTTCCAAAACACAGGTTCTTGCACAATTCCTGCACCGACTATTTTTTGTTATCATCTCTCTATCTTGACTCTTGGGTATTAAGACTCGAGTGTGACACCCAATTATCATGATACTTCTGACAAATGTAATGAAAACAAAGTGTTTTTTTTTCTCTCTCTTTGTTCTAAGCTCTACTTTTGTGCAAAACATTGTAAAGTGGACTTTAAATGAACCTCATTTTACAGACTGATTTTATATTTCAGGGGAATGACAGCTACATTTTCCAACATACTGTAAGCCAGTCTCTAGCAGTTAAATAATATATTCAGCTTAAACGTTGCTTTATTCGCACAAATTTGGCTGCTGTACTCATTGAGCTTGTACTTTGACTGATCTGAGATATGGTTTCAATCTAAGTCTCAGACAGAGAGAGAATAAGCCTATTTCCCCCAAAATATTGAACTACTGTTTTAATATTGTGACCCATCTTTATGCTGCACAATAGATACCAGCACATTTTAGTGTCGCAGTATGTTGTTACATCTCTCTTGTTATTTCCTCTCTAATGTCTCCACCTTTTGTTTCAAGTCTTTGTCATTTTCCAGACCCTCGTATGTGCAGGCAAAGCCAATCGGCTTCCACCGCTCATTTTCCCTTTCATAGCTGTGAGCTTGGAGAGTCCTCTCAACCAATTAGCTCCGACAGCAACAGTCTCCAACATGAGCCGGGAGGAGGGCATGTAAAAAAGATTTACAGCTTTGAGAGCCAAATTCGCCCTCACGACTTATCTCATCCCCCAGGGCTTTGGCCACCATACAGCGTAGCCAAAGGCTTTATTGGCGGATAATAGCCGGTCCGAGCCGCTTTCATGGTGGAAACAGTGGGAAGATGCCTGCTGTGTCCCGCTGCGAGAAACTGGGGCATAAAGTTCAAAGTGGGCTCAGCTCTGTGCCCCACAACACAGACAGAGTGGGCTCGAACTCCCCTCGAACTGCCTCACATTTTCCGTGCAAGAGTGATTCAGTTTACATATACATGCACATTAAAAGCCTGTTTGTCAGCGGTTGAGTGGTTTTAAGTGGGGCGATTACTCCTCTGATGATATTACTTGAATCAAATCTGATGAATCGCTCTCTAAAAAGGAAACCACATCTGTGACACGTCCCGGCCTCTGCACCGTTCGTTCGCCTCTTTGTTTTCTGCTGTTTGTGACGCAGAGTTGGTTTACATTTCATTTCCGCTGCGTACTTAGCAGTTGATCTGTCTGAGATTCTTATCCTTATCATATAGCTCCTGCTGGGAAATGATTCAGTTGTTGTTTACAAGTAGTGGTGGTGGGACGACACTGCTGAACCTGCAGCCAAGAGATGCAGACAGACACATTATGCACTGACTACAGGAGTTATAGCTATATTTTGTGGGAGAAACGAGGATCAATGGAGAGTATCGGTCCAAGACGAGTCTGTTTAAATAAATGTATAGCTGTTGGTGCAGCATCTCTGTGTAATTACACCCAGTGTGATAGCTACATCAGATCTCTTTGGGGGGTGTGATCGATCGACTGTGCTGCAGTGGCCTGTTATGGTGCGTTAATGGAAACAGGTCTGCATGCAAACCTGTGAGAGGCTCTCCTGCCTGTCAAGGCGATTTCAACTACAAGAAGACGTAGGGTTTTGAACCTTCTGTGTGCTCATGTATCTTTTAATGTGGAAAGTATGAAGGCCACATTCCGCTGGAAAGTGCTTTCTGGTCAGCGCTGATGCCCTTTCAGGTCGCCAAGTTTTTTTTGAGTAGTCGGCACAGACTGTCTCAGAACATCCACGCAGAGTTTCCTGTTGAATTCATCCTAGGAAAGGTCAGCGTTGTGTTTTGCAGCTGTAATGGCAACACTCCCGCGCTTGTGAAT